>NC_069070.1:20820334-22086668 GCF_025698485.1 Gossypium arboreum
TTATAATAGCAAATACCGAATCACAAGTTAGTCATAACCATCTCATATACCTTTATCTTATATCCAAATTCACAATACATTATTGTATAATTTTCAAACCAACTCATTTTACAATTTATACCTCTCAAGAGTAAGCCATTAACTACTAATAGATATATTTATATATACAAAACATGAATCTTCTATACCATATAATGAACATATCAAGGCAAACTTATATCATACTCGGACATAGCCAAACAACCTTTAATGCCAAATCACATATAACTCTTTGACCAAATACAACAACCAAAAATTTAAATAGTCTATTATCTATGCATACCATAACCGAATCAATCCAATGCACACATCCAAACTTACCAAGCAACTTCAAC
Source organism: Gossypium arboreum (assembly GCF_025698485.1). Taxonomy (NCBI): domain Eukaryota; kingdom Viridiplantae; phylum Streptophyta; class Magnoliopsida; order Malvales; family Malvaceae; genus Gossypium; species Gossypium arboreum. The sequence goes on from NC_069070.1 coordinate 20,820,709, forward strand.
GCTCAAATAGATATCACAAATATCATTCATCCTTGACTCATTGCATAATAACCAAAATGGACTCAAACCATCATTATACCAAAACCAAATTCAAGCATTTAAATAAGCCATTTTTGCATGGCTTTTATACAAAACCAAGGTTCATCATGTCGAAACACCATCCAGCCTATACATGTGACAGCCCAAAATAGACCCTAGCCGGAATGTGGTTTCGGGACCACAAAACCGAGGCATAACAATAATTTAAAATTTATTTTGATGCCTATAATATGTGAGTATTCATGTATGACATTTTTTTGATGATTGATTTAGTGTTATAAAGGTGAATTTCACTAGAAAGGACTTGTGTGAGAAAATTTAGAATTTGAGATAGGCAAATGTGGAAGTGGCCTATTGATGCACATTAGGAAATGTTGTCCTTGCATGTCAAATTCCCCAAATTTGACTATAGTGGCCGCCATGGTGATGAATATGGGCAAAAGAAAACATGTCTTAAACATGTTTTACTAGTGGTGCATGTTTGAAATAATAAAATAAGAGTATGAAAAAGAAAAAGAAAAAAATGTTCATCCTTCTCCATAGGCTTGGCGAATGTACTAAGGAAAGAAAAGAAAAATTTGTTCATCCTTTCTCATCTTCTTGGCGAAATTACTAAGGGAAAAGGGGAGGATTTTTGCTTCATGCTTGGGTTGGAAGAGACCTAGAAGGAGATTTGGCTAAGTTTACATCAAGATTAAGGTATGTATGAGGTTGTGTTAGGAGTTTCATGCATGACTTGGTTACTAACTTGATGTGCATGTTAGCCATGGCTCAAATCTTTGTTATGCCATGGAAATGGTATTTGGGCAAAGTTGTTATGGTGATAAAGCCATTGCATGCTAAGTGTGAAGCTTGATGATGATGCATGCAATGATGGATTTTCTACTCATGAGTAATATTTTGAGTTTTCTCTTTGTTTTATCATGATTGAAGTTGAAAAGGAGCATGATTGTCATATTCGCCATGATGCATTCTTGAGCATGATTCATGCTTCTTGCATGTTAGTTAAAATTTGTGTTTTGGATGGCTATGGACACCTTGAAAATTCGGCCATGCTCATATATGCATATTTATGATTTCGCATTATGTTTTGGTTATGAACTAAGTGATGAATATATTGGTTTAAAGAAGAAGATGTGGAAGAATGCTTGTGAAATTTCAAGCACAATTCGGCCTAGCACACATGTAGGTGCTTGATGCTATATTATAAGTTTTGGGCCACAATGTGCAAAGCATTAATTAGTAAATTGCATGTTGTTTTTGTGAGGTATTAAGTGCAAAATTGACCTCAACATGTACATGAATATTCGCCTTGGGTAGCCTATTGAAGGCCTTAGCATTTCCTTGATGCTCAAATAAATTGTATTGAATTGCTTGATGTAGTATAAAATGTGCATGACCATTGTGTATTCAAGCTAAAGAGTGGCCATATGACCATTTAAAATCCTTGTCATATTCGCCATAAGCAAGCACAATGAGGTTTTAATAAATTGAATTTGTTTGAATTAGCTCAAGAGCTAAGAGGGCCACAATTGGACAAGGGAAGGAAAAGGTGATCGAATAGCCGAAAAAGCCGTTCGACAACATCCGAGGTAAGTCCTCAAGAAGTGACCTTACTTGAATTATGTGAGATGAAATATGGTTGTGTATGATTATTGATTATGTGTGTATGAGTATTTGAATTCCACCCGCTAAGTCCCAAGGTGAATATGCTAATGATTATAATTGTGTTTGAGCCTTAGTAACGAAAATGAAATATGTATGTCCAATGATTATTGATGTATGTGTGCATGAGAAATTGAATGATATCCGGGCTAAGCCGAAGACAATTATGCTGGAAATTATATCCGGTTAAGACCGAAGGCAATTGTGCTAGTGGCTATATCCGGGCTAAGGCCGAAGGCATTCGTCGAAGTTATTCTATCCGGCTAAGACCAAGGCATTTGTGCACGTGATTATATCCGGTTATATTCAAAGAATCTTGGGCTGGAGGTGAGTGTTGGTTGCTGAAATGAATTCAATTAGTACACTCGGAAAGCCCAAAGGATAAGGTACGTTATATGTGCATTGGAAAGTCGACGTGTTTGAGCAACATTCGCTCAATCGACTAATGAATTTCAGTTATTGAATTGATTGATGCTTTGCGAACTTATATAATGATGAAGTATGAAGTAAGAATGTGTATTAATGAAATGATGCGTTTGGCTATGTGAATGTATTGCTGTAATTAGAGTTAATTATATTCCTTGAGACTTACTAAGCATAAAATGCTTACCCGTTGCTTGGGCTCTTAGTTTTCTAGATTTCGCTCGAAGCAATCGGATTTGGGATCGTTGAAGTCGAAGTCATCCACACTATCAAGCCTCCATTTTGGTATAAATTTTTGGTTGAACTTGAGATGGCATGTATAGGACTACCCCTTGTTTGTTAAATATGTTGTAATGTAAGTATGTACGGCCATGCGAAAATGGCTCGAAAAGGAAGCATGAACTTAGACTAATTGTGGGTTGTATGTATATATTTTGTGTCATGATGTGGCTATGGCTTGGAAATGGGAATGTTGGTCATATGATCAGCCATTGGCATGGTTAAAATGATCATATATGAACCTATGTATGGTAAGACTAGTTGAATCATGGAGACCACCAAATAGGTAAGTCCTATCTTAAAAACAGATGCTGCCAGCTGCAGTGGCATGAATGTGAAAAATCACCAAAATTCATAGGAATGGAATTAAATAGTGAATAAGCTATGTAAATGAACCTTGATGAGTCTATTTTCATATGGAAGAAACGAAATGGTCATAGGAGTTACAGGTTAAGAGATATTAAAGCTATTGTAAGACAGGGCCAGAATGGTTTCTGGGTTCCCTGTTGCAACTTTAAAAATTCACTATAAATTATCCAAAAAGAATTAGGAGATATACCTTATATGTACAGATTCCATTTTGAGTCTAGTTTCATTAGAAACAAACGACACCAGCATCAAAGCCCTGTACAGAGAGATATTAAAGTTATACCGCGCGAAGGTCAGAGCAGTCGATCCCTGTAACAGGGGTAACTTTAACTAATAAACTGTACCAATTGGCCCGACCAAAAATCCTAGAAATAAATCCATGGATGGATATATGAGTCTAAATTCAGGGAAAATTTACAAAACCAGTTTCCGAGTTTTGAAACTCGAGATATGATTTTTAAGGCGACAGTGACGCAGTTTTCCAGCCTGACTGGAAATGTCAAATTGGTGGGCAAAAACATGTGAACTTGGCTTGTTAACCCCTCGGGTCCGACACCGGCGATGGTCTCGGGTTTGGGGTGTTACAATTTTATTGGTATCAGAGCCACGGTTTAGTCGATTCTAGGACTACCGTGATGTGTTTGGGGTCTAGCTATACATGCCATTAAATGATGAATCGATAGTGTGATGATTTCTGACAACTTGACTTTATGTTTGTTTATAGCAATGGATCCCGATCCCAACCGAGCGATAGCTGATGATGTGGAGAGTGTGGCGCCTGCTCTCGCGCAAGGGACAGCGCCGGCGGACTCTCAACCTATGGCCAGCAATCCTAATGACGAGGCTAAGCAAGCCTTTTATATTGTGATGAACGAATGGTTTAATCAATACATTCGAACCAACACGGCTGTTCCACAACCTCCATTCCCGACAAATGCAACCCTCGCACCTACAATACCTCCGTTGATCGACCAAATAAGGTTAAGTAAGCCCCAATCGATAGGATTCAAAACATGGGGCCACTGAATTTAAGGCTACGGATGATGATGATGCCGAAGCGCTGAATTTTGGTTAGATAACACTATCCGGTGCTTGATGAGCTATCCTGTACACCCGATGAGTGCTTAAAGTGTACCATCTCCTTGCTACGTGAGTCCGCCTACTATTGGTGGAGTACTCGACTTCGTGGTGCCTAGAGAGCAAGTGACTTGGGAATTCTTTCAAACCGAGTTCAAAAAAGTATATCGATCGAGATTCATCGACCAAAAGCGGAGGAATTTCTTGATCTTAAGCAAGGTTCTATGTCCGTTACTGACTACGAGCGAAAGTTTGTGAGGCTTAGCCGATGCAGCGAGAATGCATTTCGTCCGAAGCTATTATGTAAACGCTTGAGGATGGGCTGAATGATGATATAAGGATGTTTGTTGGCATTCTCGAGATACGAGAGTTCGTAGTACTTGTTGAGCGAGCTTGTAAAGCCGAAGAGCTTAGAAAGGAGAAACAAAAAGCTGATGTGGGGATTGGAGAATTCCGAAAGAGGTCCTCGGGAAAGTCTCTTCAACAAGCATCGAAGAGATTTCGAGATGATGCGAGCCGGTCTAGAGGCGTTTGGGCTTTTCTAGACGAGGACGCGATCGACCCCTGTGACCACACGAGTCACCTCGATCACGGTGGCGGAAATGATCGCCGAGAGAGGCGGAGTGTCCACATTGTGGCAAATGGCATTCGGGAGCTGTTGGTTTCGTGATCGCTCTGCTATAAGTGTGGATCGGCCGACCACTTTATGAAGGATTGCCCGAGGATGCATGAACAGAATGCAAGTCAGAGTGCAAACCCGGGTGCTACCACTGCTCGAGGTAGGCCACCTAGAAATATGGGCAATGTCAGTGGCGGTCAGAGAGGATCTAGAGATGCTACCATCAGATCTGAGGCTCGTGCTCCTGCTAGGACTTATGCCATACGCGCACGCGAGGATGCTGCCTCTCCAGATGTTATTACCGGTACTTTCACTCTTTTCAATACAAATGTAATTGCTTTGATTGACCCTAGTTCTACTCATTCATATATATGTGAAACCTTAGCATCCAGTAAGACTTTGCCCATTGAGTCTACTGAGTTTGTAATTCGGGTGTCAAACCCCTTGGGTCATTACGTGCTTGTTAACAAAGTGTGCAAGAAAAGTCCCCTAGTGTTCCGAGGTTCTTGTTTTCCGGCGGACTTAATGCTTTTGCCATTCGATGAGTTCGATGTTATTCTTGGTTTGGATTGGTTGACCATGCACGATGCGGTTGTAAATTGCAAGAGCAAGACTATCGATTTGAGGTGCGCGAATAATGAAATAATTCGGGTTGAGTCCACGGACTTAAAGGGTTGCCACCGTAATATCGGCGATGTTGGCCCGAAATATGTAAGAAAAGGGTGCGAAGTGTACCTTGCGTCGTACTCGATGACAAGGAATCGAGAAGAAACCCGAATCTGTGCCCGTGGTTTGTGAATACCGGATGTTTTCCCAAGAATTGCCGGGTTTACCACTGTTCGGAAATAGAATTTGGCATCGAATTGGTACTGGTACCACTCCAATTTCGATAGCTCCGTATCGTATGGCACCAACGAAATTGAAGGAGTTGAAAGCTCGGTTGCAAGAATTGGTGGATAGAGGTTTTGCTCTTGGAGTTTTTCGCCTTGGGGTGCACCGGTGTTGTTCGTGAAGAAGAAGGATGGAACCATGCGACTATGCATCGACTATCGTCGACTTAACAAAGCGACGATAAAGAACAAATATCCGTTGCCACGTATTGATGACTTGTTCGATCAAGCTGAAGGGAGCCTCGGTGTTCTCGAAAATAGATTTGAGATCGGGCTACTATCAATTGCGAATCCGAGATTGAGGCGTGCCCAAGGCGCCTTGAGCGAGATATGGTCACTATGAGTTCTGGTGATGCCGTTTGGGCTCACTAATGCCCTGCGGTATTTATGGATTTAATGAATCGAATCTTTAGACCATATTTGGATCGATTCATAGTCGTGTTCATTGATGACATCTTGGTCTATTCAAGAAATGAGACCGAACATCTTTGAACACTGCGGTTAGTGCTACAAATTTTACGGGACAAGCAATTATATGCTAAGTTCAACAAGTGTGAGTTACGGTTAAGAGAGGTTAGCTTCTTGGGTCATGTGGTATCTGCATCGGGTATTCGAGTCGACCGAATAAAATTTCAGCCATACTAAATTGGAAGCCTCAGAAATATTCGAGGTTCAAGCTTTTTGGGGCTTCTTAGGTTATTACCGACGATTTGTAAAAGGCTTCTCAACGATAGCCACGCCGATGACGGCTACTCCAAAAGGATGTTAAGTTCGAATGGACGAGAATGCCAAAAGAAGCTTCGATCAACGAAAACTTATTTGATGAAGCCCCAATTCTAGTGCAACCCGAGTCCCAAGCAAGGAGTTTGTTATCTATAGCGACGCCTCTCTACTTGGGTTAGGTTGCGTATTAATGCAAGAAGGTCGAGTTGTGGCCTATCGTCGAGGCAATTAAAGCCACATGAGAAAAATTATCCGACTCATGATCTCGAATTGGCCGCCATCGTATTCGCCTTAAAGATTTGGCGACATTACTTATTTGGTGAAAGGTTCCATGTATACTCGGATCACAAAAGTCTCAAGTATTTGATGACCCAACGAGACTTAAATCTGCGACAAAGACGTTGGCTCGAGTGTTAAAGGATTATGAGTGATCATTGACTATCACCCGGAAAGGCGAATGTGGTTGCGGATGCCTTGAGTCGTAAATCGTTATTCACTTTACTGACGATGAATGTGCACTTGTCTATCCGATCCGACGGTGTGTTAGTGGCTGAAATGAAAGCCAAACCATTATTGACACACCAAATTCGAGAAGCTCGAAAAGTCGATGACGAGTTGGTTGCAAAAGCGGGCTGCGTGTGTTCGAACAAGGACTCGGAGTTTCAAATCGGCGATGACGATTGTTTGAGGTTCAAAAGTCGTCTGTGTGTCCCAAAGAATTGAACTCATTTCGATAATTACGAATGAAGCCCATTGTAGCCGAATGGCAATCCACCCGGAGTACGAAGATGTACAATGATTTGAAGCGTCGATTTTGGTGGCATGGTATGAAGCGAGACATCTCCGACTTTGTTTGAGATGTTTAATATGTCAACAAGTGAAAGCGGAACATCGGTGCCTTGAGATTACTTGACCAATCACGATAACCGAGTGGAAATGGGATCGAGTCACAATGGACTTTGTATCCGGACCGCCATTGTCGACAAGTAAGAAGGATGCGGTTTGGGTCGTGGTAGATCGATTGACTAAGTCGGCCCACTTTGTCCCCGTACATACGGATTTTCAATGGACAAATTAAGCGGAATTATCGTTTCTCAGATTGTGAAATTACACGGGTGCCTATTTCTATCGTGTGGGATAGAGATCCGAGATTTACCTCGCGATTTTGGAAAAAGTTGCAAGAAGCTTTGGGTACCAAGTTGCATTTCAGCACCGCCTTTCACCCCCAAACCGATGGTCAATCCGGCAGATAATTCGGATACTCGAGGATATGTTAAGATGTTGCGTCCTCGAGTTTAGTGGTTCTGGGAGCGGTATTTACCGTTGATTGAATTCGCTTACAACAACGACTTTCAATCGAGTATTAAGATGGCACCCTACGAGGCTTTATGCGGGCGTAAATGCCGTACACCATTGTTTTGACCGAGCTTGGTGAAAGCAAGATTTTCGGTGGATTTGATTAGGGATCTTTGAGCAGAAGTGAAAGTAATCCGTGAAAGTTTGAAGATAGCCTTCGATCGTCGAAAGTCGTGCGCGGATATGAAGCATAAGGATATCGAGTATCGGTGGGTGATAAAGTGTTTCTCAAGGTATCGCCTTGGAAAAAGATACTCGAGTTCGTAGTAAGGGCAAGTTGAGCCCGAGGTTCATTGGGCCATATGAGATATCGAGCGAGTCGGTCCGGTGGCATATCGTTTGATTTTGCCCCCGAACTCAAAAGGTTCACGATGTCTTCCACGTTTCGATGCTTGACGTTATAGATCCGATCCATCGCACGTGATTAGTCCATCGAATTGAAATTCAAGCTAATATGAGTTATGAAGAAGAACCGATTCGTATCCTATCACGAGAAGTGAAAGAGTTGCGAAACAAGTGGGTTCCGCTAGTGAAAGTGTTATGGCTCAAGCACGGGATAGAAGAAGCTACTTGGGAGACCGAGAACTCTATGAGAGAGCGATATCCGAACCTATTTACGGTAAGATTTTCGGGACGAAAATTCCTTAAGAGGGGGAGTTGTGACAGCCCAAAATAGACCCTAGCCGAATGTGGTTTCGGGACCACAAAACCGAGGCATAACAATAATTTAAAATTTATTTTGATGCCTATAATATGTGAGTATTCATGTATGACATTTTTTGATGATTGATTTAGTGTTATAAAGGTGAATTTCACTAGAAAGGACTTGTGTGAGAAAATTTAGAATTTGAGATAGGCAAATGTGGAAGTGGCCTATTGATGCACATTAGGAAATGTTGTCCTTGCATGTCAAATTCCCAAATTTGACTATAGTGGCGGCCATGGTGATGAATATGGGCAAAAGAAAACATGTCTTAAACATGTTTTGCTAGTGGTGCATGTTTGAAATAATAAAATAAGAGTATGAAAAAGAAAAAGAAAAAAAATGTTCATCCTTCTCCATAGGCTTGGCGAATGTACTAAGGAAAGAAAAGAAAAATTTGTTCATCCTTTCTCATCTTCTTGGCGAAATTACTAAGGGAAAAGGGGAGGATTTTTGCTTCATGCTTGGGTTGGAAGAGACCTAGAAGGAGATTTGGCTAAGTTTACATCAAGATTAAGGTATGTATGAGGTTGTGTTAGGAGTTTCATGCATGACTTGGTTACTAACTTGATGTGCATGTTAGCCATGGCTCAAATCTTTGTTATGCCATGGAAATGGTATTTGGGCAAAGTTGTTATGGTGATAAAGCCATTGCATGCTAAGTGTGAAGCTTGATGATGATGCATGCAATGATGGATTTTCTACTCATGAGTAAGATTTTGAGTTTTCTCTTTGTTTTATCATGATTGAAGTTGAAAAGGAGCATGATTGTCATATTCGCCATGATGCATTCTTGAGCATGATTCATGCTTCTTGCATGTTAGTTAAAATTTGTGTTTTGGATGGCTATGGACACCTTGAAAATTCGGCCATGCTCATATATGCATATTTATGATTTAGCATTATGTTTTGGTTATGAACTAAGTGATGAATATATTGGTTTAAAGAAGAAGATGTGGAAGAATGCTTGTGAAATTTCAAGCACAATTCGCCTAGCACACATGTAGGTGCTTGATGCTATATTATAAGTTTTGGGCCACAATGTGCAAAGCATTAATTAGTAAATTGCATGCTGTTTTTGTGAGGTATTAAGTGCAAAATTGACCTCAACATGTACATGAATATTCGGCCTTGGGTAGCCTATTGAAGGCCTTAGCATTTCCTTGATGCTCAAATAAATTGTATTGAATTGCTTGATGTAGTATAAAATGTGCATGACCATTGTGTATTCAAGCTAAAGAGTGGCCATATGACCATTTAAAATCCTTGTCATATTCGGCCATAAGCAAGCACAATGAGGTTTTAATAAATTGAATTTGTTTGAATTAGCTCAAGAGCTAAGAGGGCCACAATTGGACAAGGGGAAGGAAAAGGTGATCGAATAGCCGAAAAAGCCGTTCGACAACATCCGAGGTAAGTCCTCAAGAAGTGACCTTACTTGAATTATGTGAGATGAAATATGGTTGTGTATGATTATTGATTATGTGTGTATGAGTATTTGAATTCCACCCGGGCTAAGTCCCGAAGGTGAATATGCTAATGATTATAATTGTGTTTGAGCCTTAGTAACGAAAATGAAATATGTATGTCCAATGATTATTGATGTATGTGTGCATGAGAAATTGAATGATATCGGGCTAAGCCGAAGACAATTATGCTGGAAATTATATCCGGGTTAAGACCGAAGGCAATTGTGCTAGTGGCTATATCCGGGCTAAGGCAGAAGGCATTCGTGAGTTATTCTATCCGGGCTAAGACCAAGGCATTTGTGCACGTGATTATATCCGGTTATATTCGAAGAATCTTGGGCTGGAGGTGAGTGTTGGTTGCTGAAATGAATTCAATTAGTACACTCGGAAAGCCCAAAGGATAAGGTACGTTATATGTGCATTGGAAAGTCGGCGTGTTTGAGCAACATTCGCTCAATCGACTAATGAATTTCAGTTATTGAATTGATTGATGCTTTGCGAACTTATATAATGATGAAGTATGAAGTAAGAATGTGTATTAATGAAATGATGCGTTTGGCTATGTGAATGTATTGCTGTAATTAGAGTTAATTATATTCCTTGAGACTTACTAAGCATAAAAATGCTTACCCGTTGCTTGGGCTCTTAGTTTTCTAGATTTCGCTCAAGCAATCGGATTTGGGATCGTTGAAGTCGAAGTCATCCACACTATCAAGCCTCCATTTTGGTATAAATTTTTGGTTGAACTTGAGATGGCATGTATAGGACTACCCTTGTTTGTTAAATATGTTGTAATGTAAGTATGTACGGCCATGCGAAAATGGCTCGAAAAGGAAGCATGAACTTAGACTAATTGTGGGTTGTATGTATATATTTTGTGTCATGATGTGGCTATGGCTTGGAAATGGGAATGTTGGTCATATGATCAGCCATTGGCATGGTTAAAATGATCATATATGAACCTATGTATGGTAAGACTAGTTGAATCATGGAGACCACCAAATAGGTAAGTCCTATCTTAAAACAGATGCTGCCAGCTGCAGTGGCATGAATGTGAAAAATCACCAAAATTCATAGGAATGGAATTAAATAGTGAATAAGCTATGTAAATGAACCTTGATGAGTCTATTTTCATATGGAAGAAACGAAATGGTCATAGGAGTTACAGGTTAAGAGATATTAAAGCTATTGTAAGACAGGGCCAGAATGGTTTCTGGGTTCCCTGTCGCAACTTTAAAAATTCACTATAAATTATCCAAAAGAATTAGGAGATATACCTTATATGTACAGATTCCATTTTGAGTATAGTTTCATTAGAAACAAACGAAACCAGCATCAAAGCCCTGTACAGAGAGATATTCAAGTTATACCGCGCAAAGGTCAGAGCAGTCGATCCCTGTAACAGGGTAACTTTAACTAATAAACTGTACCAATTGGCCCGACCAAAATCCTAGAAATAAATCCATGGATGGATATATGAGTCTAAATTCAGGAAAATTTACGAAACCAGTTTCCGAGTTTTGAAACTCGAGATATGATTTTTAAGGCGACAGTGACGCAGTTTTCCAGCCTGACTGGAAATGTCAAATTGGTGGGCAAAAACATGTGAACTTGGCTTGTTAACCCCTCGGGTCCGACACCGGCGATGGTCTCGGGTTTGGGGTGTTACAATACATGCCATAAGTTTGAATTTAAAACTTTCAAAAGTAGCGAGAATAAACGATAGTGCGATTGACTTTACTGACGATCCTCGAGCATGTAACGATCTCCAAAATCTATAAAACAAAGACAAATATATACACACAAAGTAAGCTAACTTAGCTTACTAAGCCTTAAGCAAATTAAGCAATTAATGCATAATAACATTTCAATTACTAATCATTTCAATTAAATAAATCAACTTATGCATTTTTAATCACCTTTATTTTAAACTTTTAATTCCACACATATATAACATATACTTTCATAAGGCAATTTCTCTTTGGCCGAATATACAAGTATACATTACCAATACGTTCTCAAATTTAAAAATCACGTTGACTTATATAGTCGAATATACATATATATATTTTAAGACATATATTCATCACTCAAAGTTTAACATTACATTCATGTACAATTATAAGATCAAATTTATTTCTCAAATTAGCACATGTACTACATCAAATTCATGTATTCTTTTTCATCACATATCAAGAAATCAATTCATCTTGTTTTCAAATAGATAGTCCATCTATCACGTACCTGATCGTTTTAGCTCATTCAACGTATTCATTTATCACATCAACAATAAGTCTTTTAGGCATAGACTTATAGTATTTCACCGGCATAAAACCTGCTAGGCCTAAGCTTGTATCACACACTGGCATAAGGCCTGCTAGACACAAAGTTTGATTTTATACACTTGCAATAAGTCTGCTAGGCATCAAGCCCGATTAAATTCACCAGTACAAGGTGATGTATGCACACCCGGGGCTCCCTCAAGTGTGAATCAGGATCCTATCGAGCTGCCAAAAGGTCCCATGACTCGAGCTCGTACCAAGTGACTTCAAGAAGCTTTAACAGCTTTGTTGATGCGCATTTGGGATGAAATCAAGCCCCTTGAAGTTGGAGAAGCTATGGAAAACTCTTTAAAGACTCATTTCACTCTTTTACAAACCAACTTCAGCTCCTCCCCAGCTCCCCAAGCTCAATTCAGCTCCAATCAGCTCACTTGAGCTTGTTTCAGCTCGTTTGAGCTCAATTCAACTTCTTTCCAGCTCGTTTCTTTTCCATTTCAATAAACTAAGTTTTAAATTTGTTTTAACTTAATTTGCTACAGCTCATGCCGAATTCTTTAGCTCAAATTAGTTCATTGATTGTTTTTGTTTATTTGAGCTAGCTGAATTTAATATGCTAGTTAATTTTAATTTAATGTGTCCGAAATTAGTTAGTTGTTATTTATGTTGTTAGTTGCTATTTAAATTATGATTAAATGATATAATTAAATGTGTCCATGTCTTTGTAGGTTTGACCGAATATGGAGATACATTAAAGGCTAGGTGTATGTATGGGTTTGTTCAATGAATGAGAAGATTCATGCACGACTTGGTTCAATGCTTAGAGGGAATTATGTTCAAGTACATGGAAGGTTAATTACATGCATTGGATCATGAAGGCATTTATTGCATGTTCATGTACAGCCAGATTCAAGCTCCCTTCTAGTTCCATACATGGCCAAATGTATGTGGGTGAAATATATGAATTGTTTGCTGCCCAAATGACTTCCCTAGGTGTTTATTCGGCCAAGAGATACTTCTTGAATGTTTCATTCATCCCATAGTCGAATCTAGAGAAGCTATTGAGCTCCCAAGACTTCACATTCATCCAAGATACTTTGCTTACACATGAAGCTGTCCAATGGAGTTCACATTAGCTAAACCTACCGAAGATCTTCACCTACACTTAAGACTATTTATGGAGGTGAGCGATTCTTTCAAATTAGCCGGAGTACCCGAAAATGCATTACGATTGAAGCTGTTGCCGTATTCACTAAGGGACAGAGCTCAAGCCTGGTTGAACTCATTGCCACCAAACTCAATTTCCATGTGGCAAGAGTTAGCAAAAAGATTCCTTATGAAGTATTTCCCACCTAGCAAGAATGCTAAGTTGAGGAACGAGATCACTACTTTTCAACAAATGGATGATGAGTCCTTGTATGAGGCATAGGAAAGGTACAAAGAATTATTACGGAAGTCCCCTCATCATGGAATCCCACATTGCATCCAACTTGAGACATTTTATAATGGTCTCAATGCTTACACGAGGATGGTAGTGGACACTTCTGCTAACGGTGCTCTCATTTCTAAGTCTTATAATGAGGCTTATGAAATCATTGAGAGGATTGCCAGCAACAATTACTAATGGCCAACCAATCGAGCAGCATTAGGAAGACAAGTTGCTGGAATACATGAAGTAGACGCTCTTTCTTCACTAGCATCTCAGGTATCATCAATATCCTCAATGTTAAAAAATCTTACTACTAATGGGTCTAATAGTTTTACAGCACAGCCACAAAATCAATTTGAAAGTATAGCCTGTGTTTATTGTAGAGAAAGACATTTGTTCGAAGAATTTCCATCGAACCCAGAACCCGTGTATTACATGGGTTACCAGAACCAAAATCGAGGAAGGCAAGGGCTGCAATCTAATTTCTATAACACATCGTGCTGAAATCACCCCAATTTTTCCTGGAGTAACCAAGGGGCTGGAACCAGTAACACTTACACCCAGCCTAGCTGACCTAGCCACCTAGTTTTCCCCAACAAGTTCAAAAACCAGCTCAAGCTGAATCATCTAGCAGCTTAGAGAATTTATTGAAGGCATACATGGCGAAAAACGATGCCACTCTAAAAAATTTGGAGAATCAAGTGGGTCAGCTTGCTACTAAACTCAGGAACTGACTACAAGGTTCTTTACCTAGTGATACAGAGAATCTGAGGAATATAGAGAATGAGCATTGCAAAGCATTGACATTGATGAGTGGAAAGACAGTAAAGCCCAACACCATCGAAGCTGAAAAGAAGCAAGTTGACGCTCAAGATTCAGAGGAATTTCAACCGAGTGTTGAAATTCCAGTTTCACAAGAACCAGAATTTGCAAAACCCGACAAGTTAATTTCAGAACCAGCTAATTCTGATCAACTAATAACTCCGTTAGATGCAAAATTGCCACAGAAGATGAATTAACCAGTTCCAGTAAAGAAATCACCACCACCCTACCCTCAAAGACTTCAAAAGCAGAAGCCGGAGATTTAATTCAAGAAGTTTTCCTAGACGAACTCAAGCAACTTTATATCAACATCTCATTGGTTGAAGCACTTGAGCAAATGCCGAACTACGTCAAATTCATGAAGGATATATCCTGTCCGAAAAATAAAAACTTGAAGAATTTGAGACGGTAGCACTGACAAAGGAATGCAGTGCATATCTTGAAGACAAACTACCCCCAAAGTTGAAGGATCTTAGATGTTTTACCATCCCTTTCAACACTGGAGCAACATATTGTGCTCAGGTGTTATGTGACTTAGGTACGAGTATTAACTTTGTACCTATGTCAATATTTAGGAAGTTGGGGATAGGTGAAGTTAGACCAACTATGGTTACACTTCAATTAGCGGATCAATCCTTAGCACATCTAGAAGGAAAAATCGATGATGTATTGGTACGTATAGATAAATTTATCTTCCCTGATGATTTTGTTATTCTAGACTTTGAAGCAGACAAAAAAGTGCCAATTATTTTAGAAAGACCGTTCTTAGCAACCGAGAGGACCCTTATTGATGTGCAGAAGGGTGAGCTTACAATGCGTGTTCTGGATGATCAGGTAACATTTAACATTTTTAAGTTTATGCAATTTCCTAACACAATTGATGATTGTTCTATAGAATCTAATTTAGAGGATTTAATAGTAGAGAAAGAGTTCAACTATGTTAAGGATCTGTTGGAACAAATTTTGATATCAGATCCTTCGAATGATGAAGAGGAAGATAAATACTTAGCATTGTTAGAATCTAATCAAAAGGAATTTAATCTGCAATCCCGTTTTGATTCTTTGGAATTAGAGAAAAGGGATTATGCCATATCAAAAGCGTCAATCGATGAGCCACCTAAAGTAGAATTCAAGGTACTACCTTCACAACTAAAATATGTTTATTTAGGTAACTCTTCCACTCTTTCTGTGATTGTTTTAGTAGAATTAACTACTGAGCAAGAAGAGAAACTCATCCTGGTGTTGAAACAATTCAAGAAGGCTACAGGATGGACCATAGTCGATATTCACGGAATTAGTCCATCTATATGCATGCACAAGATTATCCTAGAAGATGGAAAAAAAGGGACGACTGATGGACAACAAAGTCTAAACCCCATCATGAAGGATGTAGTCAAGAAAGAAATCATCAAGTGGTTAGATGCAGGTATAATCTACCCCATCTTAGATAGTTCATGGGTGAGTCCGGTCCAGTTCATGCCAAAGAAAAGAGGTATCACAGTAATTAAAAACGAGAATAGTGAGTGATACTGACTAAAACGATTACCGGATAGAGAATTTGCATCGATTACCAGAAGCTAAACAAGTCGACTAGGAAATATCACTTTCCTTTGTCGTTTTGGACCAGATGCTGGATAGACTCGCAGGGTGAGACTATTACTATTTTCTCGATGGATACTCGGGGTATAATTAGATTACAGTAGCACCGGAAGATCAACACAAGACAACATTCATATACCCGTACAGTACATTTGCATTTAGACGCATACCATTTGGTTTATGTAATGCACCTGCTACATTTCAAAGAAGTATGATTTCTATTTTTACTGACATGGTTGAGAAGTGTTTGGAAGTTTTTATGGATAATTTTTCATTATTAAGAGATGCATATGATGATTGCCTAGCCAATATAGCCAAGGTACTAAGGCGATGTGAAGAAACAAACCTAGTACTCAACTGGGAAAAGTGTTATTTCATGATACGAGAAGGGATTGTTCTAGGGCATCAGATAACAAGACATGGAATAGATGTTGATAAAGCAAAAGTAGATATTATTGAGAAACTCCTACCTCTAACATCTGTAAAAGGTGTTAGGAGCTTTTTGGGCCACGCCAGTTTCTATCGAAGATTCATCAAGGACTTCTCCAAAATTGTTAAACCCTTATGCAAATTATTGGAGAAGGACACGACGTTCAAATTTGATGAAGAGTGCTTAAGAGCTTTCAACGATTTGAAGATTCGACTAGTTTCGGCACCCATAATCATCACACCAGACTGGGATTTGCCATTTGAATTGATGTGTGACGCAAGTGACTTCGTGATAGGAGCTATCATGGGTCAGCGAAGGAAAAAAGTTTTTCATCCCATCTACTACACAAGTCAAACTCTGACATGAGCTCAACTGAATTATATGGTAACAGAAAAAGAGTTACTTGCTATTGTGTTTGCTTTTGACAAGTTTTGATCTTATCTTTTAGGTACCAAAGTGACTCTCTATACGGACCACTTGGCAATTAAGTACTTACTTTCCAAGAAAGACGCTAAGCCGAAGTTGATCCGATGGGTACTTCTACTTCAAGAGTTCAATCTAGAAATTCAAGATCGAAAAGGAGTAGAAAATCAAGTAGCAGACCATTTGTCTAGATTGGAGCCGCAAGAAGGGAACTCTCCTCTTATACCAATTCGAGAGACGTTTCCAGATGAACACATACTGAAGGTAAATCATGTCCATAATACCCCTTGGTTTGCTAATATTGCTAACTTTTTAGCTTTTGGTTTGATGCCGATTGATAAGATGTATCATCAAAAGAAAAAGTTTCTTCACGATGTGAAATACTATTTTTGGGAAAAGCCTTATTTGTTTAAAAAATGTGCAGATCAAATGATCAGGAGATGTATGGCAGAAGATGAAGTACATAAGGATTTATACCATTGTCACTCAGCTCCAAGTGCGGGACACTTCGGAGGTTCACGTACTACAGCCAAGGTATTGCAAGCTGGATTCTTTTGGCCAACATTATTCAAAGACGCATATGCTCACATAAAGAGTTGTGATCGATGTCAAAGGGCTAGAAATGTCACCAATAGAAATGAGATGCCTCGAACAAATATCATTGAGGTAGAATTGTTCGATGTTTGGGGTATTGACTTACTCGGTCCTTTTCCTCCATCATTTGGTCACAAATACATGTCTAAGTGGATTAAGGCTGAAGCCTATCCGACAAACGATGCTAAGGTCAAAAACATGTGTTTAGAAGGTTTGGAACCCCAAGAGCCATCATTAATGATGAAAGGTCCCATTTTGTAAACAAGTGGTTAAAATGGTTATTAGATAAACATGGAGTGAAACACAAGGTCGCTACAGCTTACCATTCGCAGACGAATGGGCAAGCTGAACTGGCAAACAAGGAGATCAAAGGCATACTTGAAAAGGTAGTTTGCCTGAACCGACGAGATTGGTCCAAAAGACTGGATGATGCTTTATGGGCTTACAGTACAGCATACAAGACACCTTTAGGGATGTCACCCTACAGGTTGGTCTTTGGGAAAGCCTGTCATCTGCCCTTGGAGTTAAAGCACAAAGCTTATTGGGCCCTTTGACAACTCAACGTAGATCTTAAGCTTGCTAAAGAGAAATTGATGCTCGAACTCAATGAGCTAGAGGAATTCCGAATGTTCTCATACGAAAATGTCAAATTACTCAAGGAGAGACTTAAGAAATGTCATGACAAGCACATTCAAGTTCGAGAATTTGAAGCAGGTCAGCAAGTCTTGTTATTTAATTCTAGATTAAGGTTCCTTCTAGGTAAACTACAATCACATTGGTCTGGTCCATTTACGATTCATTACGTCTATCCATACGGAGCTGTTGAACTTCAAGGTAAGGCAGGTAATTTTCAAGTTAATGCTCAGCGTCTGAAACATTATTAGGGAGATAAGATTGAATGGAATAAAATTCCATTAATCTTATCATATGTCTAAATTTTCTTATTTTCCTTTTTTAATAAATGATTTAAGGTATATTTTTGGGATTAGTATGTTTAAATAAATTCTGTCTAAGAGATTGGGACTTAAGCCGGACTGCTTGTGACCCCTCCAATCTTTCATGGGAATCGATTTTAACATAATTTTCTAAGAAATTATTCCCTAAATAGAAAATTAAATTTTTGGTTTTTCAAATAAAAAGGTCAATTTTGATCCGAGTTTTAAATTGCAACTCAATTTCAAATTTTCATTAAGTCTAGGGACTTAATTGAATTATTTTAAAATTTAGTTGCTCTTTTCATAAATAATAAAAATTAGGTGCTCTTTTGTAAATATTTTCAGAAGGCATCTTGAATAAATGTTTTTTTAATTTACAAATAATAATAATAAGATGATAATATTTTTATATAATTATATCTATTATAATTGATATATTAATTTTATCAACTTAGCATGGAATTAGGATTAGTTTAATTTTAATCTTGTTTTAATAAATTAAGAGCATTAATAATTTAGTATGCATATATTTGATTATTAATTTTGTTAACTTTGAGTAGAATTAGAATTAGATTTTTTTAATTGTTAAATTATACTAAGACTTCTACTCTAATTCCTACTACTCTCACTATAAATTTCACCCTTTCTTCCCTGCATTTATTCATCACTAAAAACCCCAAAGCACCAAATCCCTTAAGTGCCGCAAGCTCCTAGCCACAACATCACCCAGTAGTCGGCCAACAAACGCACAGCAGACCTCACGCACGCCTGCCCATCACGTGTTACCATGCACCCCTGGCCCTGCTCAACGCCTGCTGCTCCAGCCCCAGCTACCCAGGCCGTGTTTCGCACATGTGCCTAGCGCCTGCACCAGGCCTGCTCGAAGAGGCTCCACGCGCTGCTGCATACCAAGCCCGGCTCCAGCGCGTTGCTGTCTGATCTTGCGCCTTCCACACGCACACCTAGCAGTGTTCCAACACCCGAACGACACACACCTTCACCCATCCTTAGCAAATCCTCCAACCTACCTTAAATTGACCTCTTTTCCTTTCTAACTATTTTTTTAGGACTTCTTAAAAGGTGGTTAATCATGCCTTAAGAGAACTTGTGCCTACGCCCAAATTGATGAAACACAAAACAAGTTCTATTGTGAAGAAGCCAAAGCAAGATACGAGAGTTTCTTCAAAAATCAACAGATGCATCTAGAGAAAGGCTTTACATTGAAAGAGAGCAACTAAAAAGACTTTTTGGCAAGCATTCATCAAGTTGCTGAAGCCCTCAATTGGGAATTGTTTTGTGAGAAGAGATCTAGTGTGGATGAGGAGTTAGTGCATGAATTCTATGTAAATTTAACCTCAAGGGAGTTCACAGAAGTTCCAGTTAACGGAATCAAGGTACCAATAACTTCAAACACTATTACTGAGTTCTTTGAATTGCCTGATTTTGAAAATGATGAATATTCCTCCTTAATAAGCAATATCGAGCCTGAAAATTTACAACAATTACTTGAGGAACTTATAGTTCTAGGTTCTAAGTGGACTGTGTCAAAGCAAGGAATTTACACTTTTAAAAGAGAATATTTGACACCACTTGTGAAGGTATGGTTCTATTTCATCCGATTCAGCCTTAGCCTAGTTCGCATGGGACTACAATCTCATTAGATCGAATGGTCTTATTATACTCGATCTTAACTGGAAGACCATTGATATGGGAAAAATCATCCTATGAGAGATGCGGAATTGTGCCGTTAGATGTTCTAGCCCAGCCTACTTTCCTTTTACAATAACAATTTTGTGCTTGAAAGCTAAAATTCTTGCAAACGTAAAAAAGACAGGTTATAGCCAGGGCATAATCATAGATTGGGACCTCTATCAAATAGCTGGAGAATCTATTCTAAAGTAACGAGTTCAAGAAAGCGAGGACCCAAAGAAGAAGAAGAAAAAGATCCCACAATGCAATCAACTAAAGTCCCAGATAAGGCAAACCAACAAAACCAGAAGCTGAACCTAATACCGAAACTTCAATGTTTAGAGCTCAATCACCTCACCCAGATCTTCGAGATGAGCTGTCAAAATTGATGGACATAATGCAGCATATGCAATGGCAGCAACAAGCTTACTGGAATACTCAAAAATAAGGGATGACTCGATGAGAAGTGCTCTTAAGAAAATTTACAATGACCCATTTATTTTTGTGCCTGAATTTCCAAATTTTATATTTGAATGATGGAGTCCATTATCGAAGAAGGAGCGAAGCGATTCATGCAAAGGCATTAATGATGGAGCAAAAAATGAGTCAAATTTGAAAGGATCTGCAAATAAATAAAAAGAGGGATCTTGACTTTATTTTATATCTGTTATTAGGTCATTTTAGGATTAATTTTAATTAGGAATTTTTATTTCAGCATAATAAAGCAAGAGATGGAAATCATGAATAATGAACAAGTCGCAAAGTATAAAGTATGGCAATATGTATATACATGTCTAGGATTGGATCTAGAGAGTACTTAAGCAGTCAATTTGACTCACCTCCTCTTTTCTAGAATCCTACCTGGTGTATAGTATCCATTCACTTTAAACAATGAGAACATTGTTCATCTTAAGTGGGGGGACTGAAAAATTGAATTATTTCCAATCATAATAATTTTTTCCTTTAATTATGATTAGGATATATTTTGTTCAATAATTGGAAATTTTGTTAAGTATGCTAAACTCCAGTATAAATAAAGTTTCTTGTTTCAATAAATTATTATGTTAGCTTAATAATGATATGAATGTATTTCTAATAAAGCATGTAAATCGTATCATAAATTTTAAGTTCCTTACGAAAGTTAGGCACAAATGAAAGTTTAAATCTTTAAAATTGACTTAGTAGTTTCTTGAGGCGAAATCCTAAGAAGTATGGAATATTGAAAATGATTTAAGCAACTTTTGTTTGGACCGTTTAAGCCTTTCAAGCCAACCATGATGAAATTTCTATCCTTTGAAACCCAACTTTAAGACTATATGGCCTAATTTTATTTGAACCCTTGCAAATTTAGCCATCACTTCTCTCTTAACTATCTTAAAATTGTCCCAAACACTAGAGTCAGTACTATTCAAAGTATTCTTTAAAAATAAGTTTGGGGGAGTTGAAAAAAAATATCAAATGCTCTAAAATTGTAGTACATTCAGTAAAATGCTCGTGTTAAAAAAAAAAGAGCATGAGTTCTTAAAATAAGATGTACAAAGAGCATATGAAAGCAAAGTAAGTTGGTATATTGAGGGAAATTATTCCAAAGGTCCAATTGAAGCTAAGTCTAGGGTTTAAAAGCCTAAATTTATCTATCTTTTACCTACCCCTAAGCCCAGCTACGTTACAACCTTGTTAAAGACCTATTGATTCAAAGTTCCAATGCTACCAACATTAGTGGAGAGAAATTGCTACGTTCAACATATGAAGGCATAAGTTAAACTTAATGATTGCAACTTAATCTTGAATAAGGGAATAAAATTAAATTGGTAAGGTTTAACATGACTTTATTAGGAAGCATTTAGTCTAATTTTTGCTGTCATAAGAATGATTGAGATTAATTTCAATGATATGTATACTTAAGTAAGCATATCTATCAAATTTCTTGTTTTTGAGCATAAGTATATTAAATTCATAATTCTGGGAAGAATGTTGTTCCGAAGGAATTTTTCAAAGGTGTTTATGAGAAATTCTTTTCAATTTGTGCATTACTCAGGACAAGCAACGAATTAAGTTTGGAGGTGTGAAAACTCAAAAATTTACACACTTTTTCATACCCTTTTTAACTTAAATTCATGTGAATTCGGTTAAATTCTTGTCGAAAAATAATTAATTTTTATAAAATAATTAAAATGCACTTATAATATGAACATGTTAAATTTTATTTAATTTCATAATTATTTTTTATGCATTTTGGTTATTTTCGACAGATTTGCACAAAGGGCGAAAAATGGCTCGGCAGACACTGCTAGAAGCACAAAATCGAGAAGTAATTTAAAGTATCGAGGTGAACTAAATTTCAGCCTAAGATGGTCCAAAATTATATTTATTTATTCATAATATAATTATTTTTAATTTATATCCAATTTAATTTGGGTTAATAAATTATGATTAATTAATTATGAAAAAGTGGTCCGATTGAATCGAACCGAGTAAACCGAACCGGTCAAGAAAAGGACAGCCCAAAACCGTCCAAATGCTGACCCAATTCAGCTCATTATCTGATTATTTAAGCTTCAAAGAAGCCTTTAAGACTTGTTCAAATTGCAATTAAACCCCTCCACAATTGATGGCTTTGTAGATTTGCCCCAAGCCATTTTTAGCAAAGTTGAAGCCATCAACTTTGCCACATAGGAGGCCGGCCAAGGGGTGGCTCTTTGGCTGCTATTTTTAGCAATTTTTAGCTGCCACATTCAGCTATAAAAACTCCCCTTGGCTGATCATTCAACACATCCCTCATTCACATATCTTCTCTCACAATTCTTCTCTCCTCTTTCACTTTTTCTCTCATTTTTCCTATTCAATGTTCCTTGCTCTTTTGCCAATTTATCCCCTTGAGAAAGGGTTCTTCTTCAGCCATTTTTGAGCAACAATTGAGTGTTCATAGCAGCCTTGATCAGCGAGGACAACAAAGAAGGAAGAACGGAGCAACCTAGTCAAGCCATGGAAACCAAATTTGATTCTTGTTCCCTATCTCTTTAATTTTTGTTGTTTTTGTGATGAACATGTCTATGAATATTTATGTTGTTGGACTGGTTAGTTTAATCATCTTAGGTTGAATTTAATTCGTGTTGGGTTGATTGCATTTCATCTCTTAAATTATTAAAATTGTGTTTATGCTGTTATAGGCCTCAGTAAAATGCTTGATTAAGTAAAATCATGCCTAAGCAATTCTTGCATTATAATTCTGAGGGAACTAATGAATTAATTATTTAAGTGGATTGAAATTGTAATTAATTGACACAATACTTAATCAGTGCATGTTTATTCTTCTAAGGTAGCTGAAGGTTAAATTAGCATTGTATCTGGCGATACATTTTCCTTGCATAACTTGCAAGATTATTGTGATTAAATTGTTTCAAGGTAAGGATACCTTGTTACCACACATAGTCTTTTATGTGCTTATTAGATTTAATTAATCGTTTGAATTGGCATAGGAATATGAAAGAGATTAGTTCAATTTAATGAGTATGTATGTGCAATAACATGTTTGCTTATTAGAATCTGTTTAGTCGATTGAGTTAACATAGGGATATGTTAAGAGATGAATGGATTTTTGTAGGTGAGTATGTTCATAAGTTAGAAAATTACTGAGTTGCCGTGAATTTATTTGTTACAACATAAACATGAGTTTAATAATTCTAAGTTAAAGAAATGTAATTAATCCAACACAATTATGTCATCTTGATTAAATCATATTTTGGAATCGTGCATTAGAACTTTTATTTTTATTTAGTTTAAAATATTATTTTTTTAATCACCCTTTTCAAAACAAAATATTTTTTTACCAATGTGTTTTAAATTACATTCATAAATAATTCTTTTCACAGTCCCTATGGGTACGATAAATTGACATTTACTTGTCACTTTATTACTTGTTGCGATTGTGTACACTTACACATTTTCGTTGTTCCAGTATCCTCATTGATGATAATCGGTGCGTTTGCCTAGGCAACAGTTGGCAAGCTTGCCATAAAGGAAGTATGGATTGGGGTGACCATAGCAACAGGGCCACTACAATCAGCTCTCCTTTTTTGGTGATACTCTGGTGGAGCACCACTCTCCTTCTCCTCGTTAGAAGGATTGATACGTACGGCCCCAATAGAAGTTTTATGCTTCTTGCAGCCACTACCTAATAAAGCATCAATATTCATAGCTTCATTAAGCTAGCACGAGATGCTGTCAATCTCATTGGAATTATCCTTACAGCCTCGATTGCTCGCTGTACCATCAAATAACCCTAGGATCAGTAAAATCAATTAACAAGTCAGTACCTCCTCTAGCCCTCTCCTCTTACTTAAACTCAGGAAGAGTGAAAGTATGGAATGTCATCCCACAGTAATGGTAGAGGAAGTTTGCAGGCTCCTCCAAATGCCCCGTTAATATCATGCCCAGCTAATCAAGGGAATCATGAGGCCAAGTACTCCTCGTTGGTTGTCCACCAACTAACTGTGTGACCTCTTGGTTGTCGCTAGGTCTCTAACTGTTCACGCTGATATCCTCTAAACAGAACTTGAAGACATTCTTTGCTATTAGGATCACCTTCAAGGCCAGCACGCAACCAACGCGCAACCTCAAAAATTGCGCGACAGCCTCATTAGTGGTAAAACTCCTCTAGAAGGCACGCATGTCTTCACTAGGGGAAGACCACCTGGTAGGGAACCCAAAGCCCTCACCAAGGGTGCTGTGGACTTAGATATACCTCCCTTGTTTCAGTCGAAGGTTCTTACACTAATTTCGTATGATCATCCGCGCCTTCTGGTAAAGGGAACAGTAGTAAAAACCCACTGACTCTCCCACATCACTCCCCTTCAACTGGTACAGATCTTAAAAGACAGAGCATCAGCACTTCGCCATGCTGGTAGCTATCAAGAAAATGCGCAATGGCTAGCCACCAGAAAATATCGAAAAATTAGCCAGGAGCGAGGCAGTAGTCATTGAAGAGGTTACAAAAGAAAGGATGTAGTGGGAGGTGGAATCTTCTTCTAAGACATGCAGCGAGAGAAGGAATATATCCTCTATTTCCTCGAACACCCGGTGTGACCCCAAAAGGATGAAAACTTCATAGGCAAAATAGGGGAGCTTTATTCCCTGCACAGCTAGAGCTCGTTTCATTTCCTCTGGTGTGGTGGTACAGACGTAGGGCTTTTCAGTTATAATGACTAGAATTGGATGGACTGAGACAATGTGGTTGTGGGTTTCTAACAGCCCGGTTTAGACCCTAGTCAGAATAGTAGTTTCAGGACCACAAATTTGAGTCAAAAAAATATTTTAATATTATTTTCCATGCTTATTATATGTGAATTAGTATGTGTGAAAATTTCGTATGAAAATTTGATCGTTTGTGTGCTTAATTTGATAAAATGACCTAATCACGTAAATTGTAAAAGTGGCCTTCTATTTGTTAAAGTGTTTATTTGTTATGTCCTAGTAAATGAGAGGTTTTTATGTTGTTATAAACCATTGGTTATGTTAATGGACATTAAAGGACTTAATATATGTGATTTTATAATGTTATTAGTCAAGGGAAAAATTGGTATTTAGTAATTTAAGTTAAAATTAATAAAACAAAGCATAAATTAAGGCCATTAACACCTTATATTGCTGAATTCATCAAAGAAAAAGGAATAAATTCAAGCTTAGGGTTTCAGCTATGCTTTTGTTTGATTGAGGTATGTGCTTTAATCCGTTTTTGATAATTTCTACGTTTTTGTGATTGTTGCTTAGAGTTTTATCAAGCCCATGTCTCAATTTTTGATATTTTTGATGATTTTGAGTTGACTCATTGATGAAACTATGAGTTTTATGAAGTTTAATGATAGTAAATGAAAGATATGCATTGGGTTAACATGTTTTGTCGTTGAATTTTTGATGAATTTGAGTAATCTGGCCTAAATTGTAAAAATGAGATTTTGAGGGACTAAAATGTGAAATAAATAAAATATATGGGCTCATATGAACAACATGTATATTCGGCTAAGCAAGTGTGTATAGAAATTTTGTGTATTTTATGATTTTATGAATTAGGGACTAAATTGTTAAAATGTGAAAATATGAGGGCTAATTTGTAAAATGCCCTAAATATGTCTTTGTGGATTGATATGAATGATTTGGTGAATAAAAGATTTAAATTTGAATTTATATAGATCAAGAACAAAAGAAAATGGAATTAGATCGGGGGAAGTCGAAATTCGTTGAGTAGTCGACTCTGTTCGTTCAAATATTTGGTTGGTAAGTCGATATACAAATAATTGTGTTTTGAATTGAATTATTATTGTTTATATGCTATTGAACAATGAAAAATTATTATATGAGTTGAGCATGAGATGTCCAAGAAAGTATCGACAAAGTTTCGACGTCTGAAAAGCTCCATACGAACCATAGGAATAGTTAGGATACGTATGTCATGACATAGGATCCGATATGTGTTTTTGTGTAAGACCAAATCTGGGACATCGACATCGTATTTGATTTCGTGTAAGACCCTGTCTGGGATAGTGGCATTGATATTTGATTACATGTAATACCACGTCTGGGATGTTGGCATTGTACGAGCTTTCTGAGTTATCCGAGTATCCTTATTGATTCTGAACGATTCAACGGGCATTCTGAGGAAAGAATGAATATATGAAATATGTATCAGAATCAGGTACATTCAAAAAATATACTATGTTGAGAATAATGGTAAGTACTTATACAAGTGAATATATGTGATACGATTATGATAAAATATGCAATATGTGCAAATGAATTGGGATTATATGAAATGTATATGAACTATATGGTTTGTGATAATATTTTGCTATGGAGTATATGTAATTTGATGATACTTATATGCTTAAAATAATGAATTTATTTGTATATGGCTTTCTAAGCTTTTGAAAGCTTACTGTTTGTGTGTTTTCAATTATTTTATAGATATCATAGCTATCGGGAGCTCGGGGATCATTGAGGATTATTACCACACTATCGAACTATGTTTTGGTACCTTTTGAAAATGTATATTTTGAAGTATGGCATGTATAGGCTAGAATTTTGTGAATATGTTTTGTAAAGTGTATATCATGCCATGTGATATGGTTAGACTAAGGTTGAACTTATGGTTTGATTTTGGTATATGATATGTGATGCAAATTATGCCTGTGTGATGTGCTCATGAATGACCTAATGAGAAATGGTCAATTTGGTAAGTTAGTAATGTGGTTTGGTTATGGAAATGGTATGATTTTGATATGAGAATGAATGTGAAACTTAGTGATAAGAACAAGTATAATTGAATGTGTTTGGTAGGTAAATATGGTATGTTTTAGTTTGGATAATGAGTATGAATTTAGTTGATGAATATATGTTATGAATAATAAATGTTTTGTGGTTGAAATTGGTTGGGCATATGATGTATTTGATTCTTGAATGGTACTTGTAGGGAAGACCCCAAAAAGGGTGGCATTATGGCCTTGTAAATGGCCTATTTTTACCTACACGGGCAGGGACACGGGCGTGTGTCTCAGCCGTGTTGCTCAATGATCATTTTGAAATGAGCCTGGGCAAACCACACGGTTGCACATACGGGTGTGTTCTAGGCTATGTGGCTAATTCAGTTTCGAGCATGGGCCAGACACACGGGCGTGTCACTGGCTGTGTGATCCAAGTCAGTAGCCTCCCTAATTTTCACACAGCCTGGCATACGGGCGTGCCTTGTGGCCGTGTGGACAAGTCAGTATGTATGCCCTGTTTTGCTACAACCTAGACGCACAGGCATGTCTAATGCCGTGTGAGGCACACGGCCTGTTCAGACGAGCGTGTGACCTGTATAACTTTGAAAAATATTTTAAGTTTCGAAAAATTTTGTATGAGTTCGGTTTAGTCCCAACCCCTTTCTAAAGAATGTTTAAGGTCTCATAGACCTATGTAAGGGACTCTGTATTGATGTATGACTATGATACTATGATGATTATGAAATGAATTTGAATTGTTCCCATATGTTTGGTAATACCTCTTAACCCTAGTCTGGCGACGGATATGGGTTAGGTTGTTACAGGGCTCCTCTCATCCTCACCATGATTTGAGTTAAAAGAAAACAGAAATGGAAACTAAGAAGTAGAAAATATTTGTGAGAATTACATCGATTCCAACTTACAAAAAATACCAAATAGTAAAGAAACCTAAACCCCCCAGAGATCCCCTTTTAAAGAGAAGTTCCTTAAACCGTTCGAATAGCCAAAACTAAACCAACGACCCAGATGCGAGCAAGAAGAAACAATTCGTCTTTCAAGGTTCAGGTGCGCACACCCAATACCCGGGTTCACATGTGGCAAGGCAGTTGTTATGCACAACGGCTTGTGGCATACCCAAAAAGCTGCATTCGAAATGGACCTAATGCCTACCACTTTATAACGTCTCTTAGGCCCACTAAAGGGGGACTAAATTGTTAGGATTTGGTAACCACCACCCCAAATGATCCAATAGGGTCCAAGTCTCCGACCAGGATAGACTCGACCCGAAAGAAGAATGTTCGCTATAAAGATAGTTTGCTGGGATGCTGGATGTTCACAAAGATAGCTTGTGGGGAGCGCTCATGAGGGACCCTACTAGGGTGTCGGGTGCTCGCAAAGATAACGCATGAGGAGAGCTCGTATAAGCCTCGCAGGAATAGGGTCGTAATCTATGTCCACAGAAGGGATCACGAGCCCTACAAGGGACCCCTGTTCGTGACCAACGGGTACGGGCTCGCTTGAGGTGTCAATCCCAAGATCAGAAAGGACTACGTGCTCCACAAACACACATCCAATAAGCCAAGGTATGTCAGTGCCATCAGCCCCAAGACTAAGACAAAATAGTGGGCCTTATTTTGAGCTGTAACAGTAGTTGTAGGAACATGTATAAATACCCCCCTGTTTCCCTTAATATAACATAAGAAAAATATTGTTCAACATGAATAAATTCATAAACAGATCTAAGATTTATTCTACTTAGGTCTTCACCGATATGATTGACTGATGTAATGTCAATTCAGTCTGTCACATCTATGTATCTATCTTCTGAGAGTCATTTGCTACGATACCCAAGACAAGGTATCTCCGTAACTAGACTTGATAGACGACATATTAGTCTTTCAATTGATTTGCTCAATTCTGATTAGACTAAGGACGTGTTTAGATTATCTACTAATATAAGTTGTCTTTCTATGTTACAATCTGACCACGTAATATCGCTTAATATTAGTTTAAACATTAGATAATTAGTAAGTCAATATTTTCTTTCAATTTTATTTACGTACAAAAATTGTTGAGGACAATATACAAAAGATATTAATGATACTGATGGATTTTATTAAACCAATTTGTTCGAAAATGACAAGTATATAGACGAAATCACTACACTAAGGGCACTAGATTCTAGATCTTAGCATTGGGATCAAATAATTTATTCTTTTTTCCTAACCTATAGTATTGGTATTGATTTAGTGTATTTCCCATTATATTCACCACCTCTATCTAATTTTAGTATTTTCACTTTTTTATCTAATTGTCTTTCAACTTCATTAATATATACATCAAGGACATTTATGGATTGAGATCTTTAATTAAGCAAATAGATAAAAAAAAATACCAAGAAAAATATCAATAAAAGTGATAAATTATTTCTTTTCCATTAAAAGATGGAACATCAAAAGGTCCACATAAACTAGTGTGTATTATTTCAAGAAGTTGGGTACTTATTGTAGTGACTTTCTGAGCATGTTTGGTTTCCTTTCCCTTAATGCAATATACATATACACAAATATTAGTAAAACCTAGATTAGGTATAATCTCATTCTTTAATGATCATTCTAGTCTTTTTTTCTTTAGATACATGACCTAAACATTTATGCAAAAATAAACAAAATTTTCATTTAACATATTATGTTTAATTTCAATATTGTTATGATAAACAAGTAAAGGTTCATCAAAATATAATCAAGTTTTAATTTATATAAATCGTCAATAAGATTTCCAAAACCTTTAACAGTGTCATTTTTAAATAAATCAAAACAATCATGTCCAAACTTAACATTAAACTCCAAAACATTAAGTTTTTTTTAAATATCAATAAAGTTCTTAGAAACTGAAGGTCCAAGATTAAGATATAAATAGTATATAAGACTAAGATATAAGTCCTTATGCTTTCAGTTAAAGCCTTTATTTGGTTTTCCATATATAAGATATCTTCATTTGGATTTGTGGTTTAGATTGAAACGAATCTGTGCTTCATGTTGGATACATTAGTAGTAGTAGTAATAGTAGTAGTAGTGTCTAAGTCAAACCACTAAATATTATTAGCAACTTTAATTAAGCTTGATTTGAAACATATAGAAGCATAAAAATAACCTTCTTTTTTAACCAAGCTTTGCATTTTTAGCAATCTTTTTTATAATGTCTTATTTTCTTACAAAAGTGACACTTATCTATCATTCGTTTTCTTTTCTCACATTTAGAGACATTGATAATCATATTTTTCTTCCTCTTAAACTTGTTAGTTTTTACCTTAATATCTCATTGACCTACAAAGTTGATGGAATGACTTCCTTAACTCTCTAATATTTTTTCTCCTAAACAAGCTTACTAGCCAATTCATTAACATCTTGCTAATCTTTAACAATGTCACAGTTAATTTGAAATAGCCTATAATTTGGAGGTGGTGAGTTCAAAATAAACCAAACTAAGAAAGAGTCATCCACCATCATCTCCAATGTGTTTAATCTTGTTGCAATATTGGTCATATTGATGGTATATTCTCACATTCCCCTCTAACTATCAAACTTCATGATAGTGAGTTGTGTCATTAAAGTGCCAACAAGTGACTCATTCATATAATAGAAACATTTCTACAAACATAATATACTATTTCTCACTTTTAATTTGTTGAATCATGGTCTTAATGTTATTGAAAATAGTCATGCTAAAAACATAAGGTTCAATCTATTTGATCATTCTCATTGCTTATGATACAATGTCTCTTCCCCATTGTTTAACTCAATAATAAAAATAGGTTTATCTCCCAATAGTGTCAAGTCAAGATTCAAAACACCTAAATGGAACTTGACTTGCTCACTCCATTCAGAGAAGTTCTAACCATTAAATAAAGCAACAAATAGGCTTGCAAATGAAAAGAAATAACTGTAAAATAATATATAAAATCAAAACAATGCATAAATGTTCAAGTATTAAATTTAATTTATGAATTTATATAAGCAAACAATCAAGTATATTGTAATTCTCCTCTAATTACAATATACTATCATAAATAAATGTTACTACCTTTAATGGACAAATAAATATTTTCACTAACTAAACACGTCATTTTAGAAATTCAAATATATATCTAACAAGAATATTAAGTAAATAATAATTTTATGATCTTTAGAATAACATGATTTTCACAAATATAAAATAGGCTAAAATGATATATAAGACTCTTAACTTTCGCAAAAAAATCAATTAAGCCCCTCCACGAAAAAATATACTCAATTAAGCCATCAATCTCTCAAATTGCATCAACTAAATCCTTTGACCAACGTTTTCCATCTTTGACCCTTACAACATCGATATGGCCGTTAACGGCGCTAACGTGACACTCAATGTCAACGACAATTGACTTTAATTGCCACGTCAACAAAAAATAAAAATTTTAATTTTTTAATAAATTAAAAGAAATATTTTTTTGGAATGGATTCAATTATTTTAAAGCTTATTTTTAAAATTAAAAATATTTTTTAAAAAATTATAAATATATAAAAACATTATTAAAATTTATAAAAATATTAAATAAAATTCAAAAGCTAAAAATTAAAATTAATAAAAGCCATTTAAAAGTTAAAGCTCATAATGAATATGGACATATTGTTATCCAACTCAATGCGAATCTAGACAACAATATGTCCTAATTCATTGTAGATGATTTTCTAAATTATATAAAGTTTAAAATATTAAAATTATTTTTCTTTAAAAATATTATATGTGTATAAATGTTTAATTCTATTGGCACCTTTTAAGATATATAAAAAATAAAAATATTTACTTTAATAAATAAACATACATATTAATTTTATTTTAAAAATTGAGTCTTATAGAATAAACTTTAACATGTGATTGAAGGGTTGCTAAATCCTGCAAAAGAAGAACAAAAGCACATATGTTAAATAATTCACAAAAATAACCAAAAGTTTTTAATAGTAAACACATTGACACCAACTTTTACAATCGTTGCACCTGAAATTAGGATGAACATAAAATAAGGAAATCAACAACATAAAAAGCTACAGATTCTACTTGAAATGTAATATCGTCCAAACATAAAAGAAGCCATGCTGGTGCAAGTGTAGTAGAGATTCCTTGCTTCCTAGGTAGGCAGCTATCGATTTAGGCTTCCTAAGCAGCAGGAAATCTCTGCTCCTCTAATGTCCGACATGACTAAAAATAAAAAATCTCAAACCTGCCAGGTTTTTAAAAATTTCAATTTTTTTAAAATAAATTACTTCAAAGTGAAGAAAACATGAAAGTTGTGGGAAGAAAAAAAAAAGGCAATTGACAACAAGAAGTTAATTGTTTGAAAAAAAAATCTATTTGCTACAAGAGTTATTAAATTTGTTTTAAGATAGTTTTGCTTAAAGAAAGAAAATTAATATTACAATGTGTCGAAAACTAGCCATTAGTTATTTGGTAAAACTAATTTATTATTATATATATATATATATAAGTTATAAATGTTTTAAAAAAATCAGTAAAAAGAAAATAATTTATGTAAAAAAATAATAAAATGTAAATGACATTAATTGTAAATGTTTTATTTATAAGGTGAATGAGTGGGACGGTATTTATGGAGTGGATGGCGGCTAATGTTAATTGCGCACTCATTCTCAAATCGTTATGCAGTTAGTCGTCATGACGATTTAGTAAAACCCACATCGCCAAATATTTTAAATTGATATGTCGATTGTTGATATATTTCATAGTTTTGTTAGTTTCAAACACGATAAATGTATCATTCAACCCCAAATCATCAACCGGCATGTTGATCTCGGCTTTCATTTCATGCATCTCTAGTCTTATTTTGACAAAAAAATTCATATTATTTCGGAAATTTTTTTTTTATATTTTCCGGGAAAAAAACCATTTCCAACGCATGCTATACAAATGGTTGAAATTTGGATTTTTTTTTTTTGTTTTTTAATTTAGAAAGCTTTGAGAGTAGTTTTTTCAGAGAGAAAAAAAACAAGATATTTTGTGGTCTCTGAAAATAACACCACCCATAGCTCTCTCTGTCGCTTCTTCCATGGAGTATGGGACATCAGCATATCGTTTTCACTGAGTTTATTGTGTTGTGTGTGTGTCTCTCTCTCTCCATGTCAAACCATTTTATTGTACCATTGCTTCACTCTTTTCTGGTAAGTACACACTTCTTTATCTCTCTTTTTCTTCCTTTCCCTTTTTTCTCCTTTCTCTCTCATAATCATTGAGAAACTTTTTACTCTTAATCATTGAGCTTTTTCTTCTTCGAGTGTTCTTTTTTTAAGTTATTTTCATTAACTGATACTTTTTTTTAACTCTTACATTTAGCATTACTTCTTTTGTTCTCTCAGCTTTTTATTGATTGAATCCAAGTTGGGTTATTAAGTAATTGCTAGAGCTGTTTATTGTTTTGGGTTTTTGATTTTCTGCACTGGTTTTTTTGTTTGTTCGTGAAGTGCATTTGGCTGTGAAAAGACTTGAACTTCCCATAAATTCGGTGCTTCAAAGAAGAGAATTTGTTGGGTTTCTCTGCTTGTCTTAATCTGGATAAGGTTTAAGGGGCCCCTAAAGAGTTACTTTTGAGACTCAGCTGAATTTTTGGAGATCTGCATGTTATAGTGAAAAGGATTAAGGAAGATAGGTCGTTTTGTGTTTAATTTTTCCTTGAATTGAACTTTGTTTTATTTGTATTTGGTGATTTCATTGCATGTAATGGAGTCCTGGAGTTATGTTTCTGGGGAGAATGGATCTGAATCTGATGCAGCAAATTCAGCTTCTGATTCTTTTGTAAGAAACAGAAATGCCTTTATGAATTTGGAGTTAAAAGGTCCATATAGTTTTAGTAACAATATGATAGTCTCTGGACAACAAACAATTGAAAGCCATGGTTTTGGAGAGTTGGGGTATGGAGAATTGATAGGGAAACAGTTAACTAATGGTTCAATTGGGGATGTTTTAAGTAGCAAAGTTAGTGAGGCTAGAACTGAAAATCCAATATTGGCTACCCTGAATACCTTTTCCGTGGACGATGAGTCTAGTTCGATGCTTTCAAGTTCTGTTGTAGACTCGAATAGTCGGGATTCTTTGCTGATAGATTTGAAGCTGGGAAGATTTCCTGATTATATAGATGGCCAAAGTTCTAGTTTATCTATAGGAGCCCCCATTTTATCATCATGTGAGTCATCTACACCCCCAAAGAGAGTTCGAGCAGCCGGAGCAAATTCTCATACTGCATATTGCCAAGTTTATGGATGTAATAAGGATCTCACTTCCTCAAAAGATTACCACAAGAGGCACAAAGTTTGCGAGGCTCACTCGAAAACTGAAAAAGTTATTGTTAATGGAATTGAACAAAGGTTTTGTCAACAATGCAGCAGGTCAGTTTTGCTTGTAGAAGCCCTTTTGCAGTCTTTATATTTGTGTAAATTATGGTAATGTCCACAGTTTTCTTTTTATCCCTTTTCAGCTTTTCCTGTGTTTTCTCATTAGTAGAAAAGTTTATTTGGGACCTTGGAAGTGTTCCGGTTGTCTTGTTCCATCTTTCATATGGTTAACTAAGATTGGATTGTTTTCCAGGTTTTTCATTTCATGTTGCAAATCTTGTTTTTGAGGGTTGTATAATGAACCTTTTCACTTTCGAGGCCGTAACCTCTGCGGATGGATTGCTGGCATAAACATATTTACATTGTTGATTCATCTTAATTATCAGGTCCTGTTGTTTTTCTGGGAAAAGATAAAATCTACCATTTTGAAAGGTTGCCTGATTTTGAGTGTCAATAAATGGGTGAAAGTCATTTTTGTCATCGTGGAACTTGGCTCAATTACCATATTTGAGCCTCATTCCTGCTATAATATGTCTTAGTGTGTTTCACCATCCAGGTTTCATTTGCTGGCTGAATTTGATGATGGAAAGCGCAGTTGCCGTAAACGCCTAGCCGGCCACAATGAGCGGCGGAGAAAGCCTCAAGTTGGTATTCGTTACGGGAGAACCGGAAGGTTACTTCAGCCATATAATGGTAATAAACCCATATCATACCTGATTTCAGTTATTCATATAATAACGTGTCGATATGTGACCTGCGATTTGTTTACTTCCTTGGCAGAATATTAACATGAAAATATGAGTTTTGTTTGCTAAGCTAAATGGCAATAGATTACTTGAATTGGTAGAAAGCTTTTCCAAAATTACAATGATTTGCTTATCTTGTTTCCTAAGTATAAAACATCAATTGCTTTTATTTCTTGATTCATACTTCAGTTCAAAAACACTTGAAATATTTAAATGTTTTGACTTCTTTGTATAGTAAACATTGAGTTTGTTGACATTACCATTTATGATCGCATTAACATTCTCTAAATTGTTTTCCTCTTTTATTGATGTGTGTATATCTTCAAATATTCATTTCCTGTATTTCCATGCAAGAAAAGTCAAAGTGAAATGAAGCCTTCACTTTCCATATAAACTGATATGTATGAACATCCATTTCTTGTCTCAAACCCCTATATCAACCTGCAAATTTGCATGCTTATTGGATTTAGAAGGCATATGTGAGCCTTTAGAGCTTTATTCCAGCATTATCAGTAAATTATATTCAACTTGGGTGTATGCTTAACTCATCTACAAGGGACCATTGCTCAAGGTTTCTCAATCCAAGGTTGTGAGTCCATGCCATAATATCTTGAGATGTTGCCTCTTAGTGCCTTTTGAGAGATGTATGCTCAATATCTGAGTGGTTTTTCATCGAATTATTAAGGAGACACCATACATTTTCACCCAGTTCTCGGTAACTTTTTCTTTTATTCGAAACTTTAAACTACGAGGATGGACAACTGCTAGGAACCTTTGAGATTCATGTTTGTTTCGAGTCAGAACAAGCTAATCACCTGAGGATTAAGATCACTTTGAAAGATTTTCAAAGCTTAAGTTCAGCTCAGATCTTGCAATGTGAATCCATTCAAACTCAAGCTCAGGGTCAAGCTTGAGTTCAATCATGCATGCGCAGACTCAAATGTTAGCTTGAATAATTTGCAACTAGATTGGCACATTTCCACAGCCTATGTTGTTCCGACTCTTCATTTTACTTGAAGTACCCTTGTCTGTCATCTGTGTCTGACACATTTTTGGAGATATGGCCGTCCAAGGTCCCTCCAAATACATTCAAAGTCTTAGAAAAATATATTAAGCACATACATGTCTCCGATACCCACGTCCTAGTCCGAATACATAGTCAGTTACTAGGAGGATGATATATGTGATGACATGGTAGCTGTGTTGACCTTCTGTTTCATGATAATACAGAGGTGCATAAAGATGCAAAGAAGTTGTGCTTTAGCTTTATAAGCTTCATTCTAATTCTGTTTCACCGATTCCTTTTGAACAAGCCATATGATGATTAACATGTATTGACATTTGACAGTTTTAATGGTCTGAGATTGCTTGACATCACCTTTCGTAGCTTGTCAGAATTTATGGTTCTAGAGTTTACTTTTACTGGTAGTTTAGAGATTAGCCATATTAGCTAGACATATCACTTTAAAACACTAAGCAGTATTCATGTAGTCTATGATACTCGGACTCAGGTTAGAGTGTCTTGGAACGAAGTCAACAATTTTAAAGTGGGCTGGTTGAGATAAAAAGAAAAGAAATCAAATCAAATCAAATTATAATTATATTATAATTTTTGGGGGAGTCAAAATATATATATTTTTTACCTTTTCTAAAGTATAAAAATACTAAATTATAAAAAACAAAAATTGAAGAAAATATGAAGAAGATGGGAGGCGGGACCTCAGCCTACCACCCTCCCTACAGCGCTGTGAGTGTCAAATTTGCATGTGTCCTACACCTATATGTCCAACTTTTCTAAAATTCTCCATTTATTTGGAGGGTTATATCACCACAATCATGTCCAAATATGTGTTAACATAGGTGAACAAGAAAAATGAAAAATCAAAAGTTATGGTTGCCTTGCAGGTAAGACAAGAAGTCAGAGGCGCCAAAAGTTTAAAGAAAGCAACTAAGTTTACTTTAGTAATATTCATAAATATCCGTGACTTTTATGTTTTACATCTTGTAAATGCTCCCAACATTGCGCAGGCTTCGTTAGTGGCAGACTTCAAGGGACCATGTTGACAAATACATCCTTTATTTGCGAAGATGTTCGAACTAGTGGCCTTTTGCATCCTGAGAAATATGTAACAAACGAATGGGGCAAACGGATAAAAGTTGAAGATGGGACGGATTTTAGCCCTCTTTCTGCCATACCTGTCAAGAACGGGGGGCATTTTGAGAAACATTTTCCCTATTTCCATAATGGACCTAGTGCAGTCACTGGAGGCATTTTAGCTGAGAACAATGCACGATATCCTCGTGGTTTTGATGGGACTTATTCTGGATCACGGCCTTTGTTCCAAGGCACCTCCTCGTCAGCAAGTGAAGACATCAATGTTTTCGATGCAGCATTGAGCATTCAGGGATTATCTGGGATTTCGGATTCTGTTTGTGCTCTCTCTCTTCTGTCATCTCAATCACACAGCTCTTCAAGCCGCCCATCAGGAATTCCCATGGCCCGTTCCCTGGTTATTCCGGGCTACCATAACCATCACATGACTCAAGTCTCGGAAAAGCTTGACAGAGTATCGAATACGATCTCTTCATCAGGGATCAATTCAACCGAAGGCGGTAACATGGGTGCTATACTGATATCTGATAGTAGTGAAGCTGCCAACTTCAATATCACTGATGGACTATCATGCAAAGATGGACCGACGATCAACTTGCTTCAGCTTTCATCGCAGCTTCAGCGAGTGGAACATCAAAGACAATCTATGCAAGAAGACAATGAAAATGAGACCTACCTCCGAATCGTTTAAGTACAGATTAAGGTAAGTAATGATGCTCAAGTTGAATGACATTATGATCATATATCTTTGACATTTGAACCAAGTGTTTTGTTTATCTAACATTCTTCCATTCTCTGAATTTGCTGGCCTGGAACTAAATGATTGGACTTGCAATGGAAGACAAGTTCAATGTTGCTGAAAGCTGCACAGTTCTTGAGATGTCCGAATAGTCGGCGTAACATAGATGGAAGCATGATGAGAAAGTTCAGCAGCTGCTAACTGGATTCCCCACCCCACCCCTCCACTCGGTTAAGTTTCACCTAGACTTTTACAAGTTATTTTGTAATCGAAAAAAAATTGTTTGATTATGTTTCTCGAATTAAAAATGTTTTGATGAACAAAATTATCAACATTTCTGTTTGCAACATTCATCAAATCAAGTTTAATATTCGACACTCGCTATTTAGATGCGTAACTAAAGCAAAATTATCAAACAAGTTTTATATGAGCTTGTGATATAAAACTTACTAAACTGCTTAAATTTTAGGGTAAATTATACTGTTAGTCATTAAAATATGGGTAAGTTTAATTTTAGTTAGTTAATTTAAAAAAGTTACAATATTAATCTTTGAACTATTTGAAAGATTTCATTTAAGTTATTAAATTATTCAAAGTTTTTATTTAAGTTATTGAACTGTTGATTTTTTTTTTTAAATCACTAGTGAGCTCCAAGCGATTATTCAACAGCCAGTATGACAGATTAATATCCATCGATGAGTAGGAGAATATATTTTAGATCTAAGTTGATTTAACGGTTATTTATATTTTAGATCTAAGTTGATCTAACAGCTATTGTAAGAGAATAAATCTATTTGAATTTTAGTTCACAGATTTGTGATGAATAAAGTTATTTCATAAAATAAATAAAAAATAAAAAAACTGAACTATAGAAGAGAAAATGTTAGAGAGTTTTTAATCAGTGCAGGTAATGGGATAGCATTGATTTTAATATCCCAATGACTTACAATGTAAATTTTTTGAATAATTCAATGATCAAATTATAACTTTTTTAATTAAGTGATAAAAACAAAAATTTATTCATAATTTAACAAGTAATGGTGTTGGTTAGAGAAAAAGTTGGTGTATGGTTAATGGATAAATTGGGTAAATTACCCCAAAGCTAGGAAGTTCCCGCTGCGTCATGTACATCAATTACTCACTAAACTTGTAGTAACAATTTGTTGTTTTATGCCATAAATAATTATACTGGGAAACTTGGCTCGTCACGTTAGCATAAAATCTCAAAGTTGATTTTACTTTCTTTATTTTTTTAAACAGAGTTAGCATAAGCAAAATGGGAAGTTGGAAAATCCTCGTCTGAATAACTCAATTATTCCATTTAAACTATCACATATGTTGCATAGTCAAAACTAAAAATTTTGTTGTTGCCATTTCCCTATCCCTTTTACAATCTATTATTATTATATTATTAATTGTGAAACAGTTGAGTAGTCATTATCATTAGGTGAGTTGACTTCAATAACTGCAAGCTCTCACACCCACCAATTTAATTAATTAATTTTAAATGGAAATCATTTGTTTGGTAGGTGATTTAATCGAGTTTAAGATGTTTCTGTATTTGACGAATATCGGCAGTTAGAAGATTGTGCTCAGAATATGTCTGAAAAAAGTTCCAAGTCATACTCACATATATATACAACAAAACCAGTGGTTAAGGCTGACATAAACAATTCTTGTTTGTTGGGGGAATAGATATAAAGCCATAGGAGTATCATTGTTTACAGACAGCAGGAGTACTTCTTGATATTGCACAATGATGTTCTACAAATTTGCCTACCCTCTGCCAATGGTTGCTTTCTTTGCTATAATCATTTCCCAAGCAGGTCAGTTGCTATAATCATTTCGTGTTTTAGTTAATTTTTTTGCTAATAATTTCCTTTCCCTTTTCTACTTTTGTTGTAGGAGCATATGATCCGTTAGATCCTAACGGAAACATAACAATTAAATGGGACATTATGTCCTGGACTCCGGATGGTTACGTTGTAAGTATAACTTAAATTCATTTATTATACTCATATTTTTTTCATTAAACTCAAGATTAATTAATTGGTTCACTTAGTCACTTTAAAAGATAAAATTTCAATAAATTTGGTCAAAATTGTGACTTCCTTTATACCAAAAATAATAATTTTCATTTATATTGATCAAATGTTAAATGTGAGTTTCAAATATTGATATGTATCCATCACTAATATATTAAAACTTTTTCAAATTTTTTCTTATAGTTGAAAGTTACCTAAAATAAGGGCGTAGCTAAGGGTTAGTAGGGCATTAACCCAGAATAATAACAATTTTAATCCATTCTAATTATAGAATATTCAATTTAACTTTTTTTAATCAATTTTATCTTTTAGCTCCAAACTTTTGAAATTTTATTTTAACCCCACAATACCCAACTTCTAGCTTCATTCCTGGTCAATATCCTAATACGCATATGCATGCGAATATTACTTAGATTTAGTAATTATAAAGTGTCTTTTATTAAACTCAAACTTAAATTAGACTGTTCATGTAATCATTTTTAAAATTTGGTTGGATATAAGATCCCATACTAAAATTTTCAATATTCATTTTTATAGTAAATATAACTTTTGAGTGTGGGATAGTTGAAGAAATAGAAATGCAAGCTTACATATATATCATGTCTGATATGCAGGCAGTTGTAACAATGACCAACTTCCAAATGTATCGGCACATAATGAGCCCTGGCTGGACCCTAGGCTGGGTTTGGGCTAAGAAAGAAGTGATCTGGTCAATGGTGGGAGCCCAAGCCACTGAACAAGGAGATTGTTCAAAGTTCAAAGGAAACGTCCCACACTGCTGTAAGAAAAACCCCACCGTCGTGGACTTGCTCCCCGGAGTCCCATACAACCAACAGATAGCCAATTGTTGCAAAGGTGGCGTCGTGTCGTCATGGAGCCAAGACTCCTCCACCGCGGTTTCGTCCTTTCAGGTGGGTGTTGGCCGTGCCGGGACTTCCAATAAAACGGTGAACCTGCCGTTGAACTTCACTTTGCTTGGTCCTGGTCTGGGTTACACATGCAGCGGAGCTAAAAAGGTGCCGTCCACTGTTTTCCTCACCCCTGATGGTCGACGAAAAACTCAAGCATTGAGTAAGTTTTTGATAATTTGCACTTAAAACAGATATACTTACATCCGACATAAGTGTTGTTATTTGTGTTGCAGTGACATGGAATGTGACATGCACGTATAATCAGATTCTGGCATCACGATATCCAAGCTGTTGTGTCTCGATGTCTTCATTTTACAACTCCACAATCACACCTTGCCCATCATGTTCTTGTGGCTGCCAAAACAACAATAATTGCATCTCGTAAACCTTCTTTCTGATCCCACACGAAAATGTTTTTAACTATGGGATTTCACTATATATCATCATCCCTAATGACATTAGTCTACAAATTGCAGGAGTGATGCAGAGATAGAAAGTGTAGTTGGCAAGAACAGAACAAGGAGTAGAAATTCGAATGCGATGATAAGGTGTACCAACCATATGTGCCCCATCCGAGTGCATTGGCATGTGAAGCTGAATTACAAGGAGTATTGGCGAGTGAAGATGACGGTCACTAATTTCAACTACGCCATGAACTACACGCAGTGGACACTTGTGGCTCAACATCCTAACCTCCACAACATCACCCAAGTTTTCAGTTTCGAATATAAACCCCTCCTTCCTTACAAATACACAAGTAAGTCCTTGTCTTTGATTTGAATTTCCCTAGGCAGTCGACAAGTGGGCTAACCATGGACTAACATTGAACCTGCAGATGACACTGGTATGTTCTATGGCTTGAAGTTCTACAATGACGTATTAAAGGAAGCCGGAGCTGATGGAAACGTCCAATCAGAATTGATTCTTAAGAAAGACATGAGTACATTCACGTTCAAGCAAGGTTGGGCTTTCCCTAGGAAAATATACTTCAATGGCGATGAATGCGCCATGCCAGCTCCAGATGAATATCCTTATCTACCAAACTCTGCAAATTCAAAGCTGATTTCAATATCGACAATGGCTTCCTTTTTGCTTTTGGTTTTCGCTAATCTTTTGGGGATGATTTGAAGTGAGTGAGTGAATGAAAGCATGCAGGGAAAAGATGAAAGAAACCAAACCTTTAAGAAGGTAAGCCATTGGCAGGCAGCCATGTGGATGAAGTTGAAGCAGTAGGGGGTAGATGAAAAAAAGTGTGACATGAAGGATTTTGCAGAGAAAAGCCAATAATGAATCTGGGTTTTTCCAAGGTTTTATCATTAGTGGCTCGGGCCGGGTTTCAGTCTGGATTTTTAGTTAAGCTGGTCCAAATTAAAGGTTGATCCGTAAATATGTTTTATTTAAAAATAATAAAATATAGTGAAATTTTATTTTTACATTGATATTGATATATTGATAACTAAATTTAATTATTTTTTTTATT
Source organism: Gossypium arboreum (assembly GCF_025698485.1). NCBI lineage: Eukaryota > Viridiplantae > Streptophyta > Magnoliopsida > Malvales > Malvaceae > Gossypium > Gossypium arboreum. Next base: position 20,863,187 of record NC_069070.1, read on the forward strand.
AAAATAATAATTCGCATCTAGCCTGCTTGAATTTTAAATTGTTTATACAAAAGTCCCAATCAGGACAAATCCTTAAATAATTTTCTTTCTCAAATTGGCAGAGAGAAGCTTTAGACTGAAAATAGTAAAATTGGGATTTGGTCTCTTTAAAGTTATGGATTAATACAACAATAAAATTGTATTTTAACTTTTTTTAAATTAAAATTTAATTTTAGCTTCTTTAGGTAAAAGAAATGAAATACGATGAGCCTATCCTATGCAAATTTGTATTTTTTTTTTTTTTGCTTGAGTTGCATGGATTTTTTTACAGATAAATTCTTATTTAAAAATTTTAAGTGTTATCTTTCAATTTATATTTTTAAAATATCTATTTTCATCGCATATTTTTAAGGAAACTAGGTTATTTTATTTATAATAACAAAATAATAAAATGAACGAAATCAAGCGATGAGGAATAATTAAAATCCAAACTGAAACAAAACTGAACAAACAAAATAAAAACAACCAATCAATGAGCTAGCATCCATTCAAAAGAGTATTCTGAAACTCTTTCAATCCTTAAAGCCGTATTCATTGTCTATTTCCATGTCCTATGAGTAGTACCATGGAATCCAAACGACAACCTTTTATTTCTAGTTTAATCACGCCGTGCACCTCTCCTTCTTATAACGGATATGCCTTGAAACTTTATCGAAAACTCGAAGAAACTCAGCAACCCATTGCCACCTTAAGTAACCCACCTTCATTGAACCATCCCACCCAGCCACAACCCCGAACCCCGAACCTCGTAACCCCATCCCAGATAACAGCAGTCCTCAATAACCTCTCCCACTCTCAAACCCGTCATTTTCTTGTCCGACAACTAAACCCCCTTTCTTTCCCCCCTCACCTTCATACACCTCTGAGAACCCCTCTTAAGGGACTTAATTTAACCACCCAATGCGATTCTATCAGAGACAACACCCACCATTTCTTCCCCCTTCCTCTATCTGCATACCGTACCAGTTGTTCTCCACCGCATCCCTCACAAAGTCCTATACACACCCTCCCGAATAAGTACTCCCGCCCCTCCTCAACCCCTTTTTAGCTAATATATGTGCAACTTTATTTTGCGTCTCTGGGAACATGTATGAATAAACATTTTTTGAAACCCTTTACTTTTTAACTTTGCATCATATATATAGGCCCTTATAACCGACCCATCATCACTACAAGATTTCATCTTTTTAATTACTGACAAAGCATCCCCTTCTAGCATCACCTCTTGGATCCCTAAGTCAATCGCCAAACTCACTGCCTAGAGACATGTAAGAGCCTCCGCTACAAAACCCGTAGGTATGTGGCAGTTTAAAATTGCTCTTGAGCCTACCACTTGACCCTTCCATTTCTAATAACAATCCCTATATAGGATCTCTTATCTTTCCCTTGAAATGTTGAGTAAAATTTTATTTTAAGAAAAGGGTCCTTCAAGGGCCTCCACCGTTCATACTCAATGTTGGATCAATGACAGCAACAATGCATTCAAAACTAGCTTAAGAAGCCACAACAAAATCAAAATGAAACTAAGAGAACTTGATCTCAAAAAATTGACCGAAAAATTCATCTATTTCATTAAGAAAATGGTAACTTATATGAATTACAGAGTCAATAGATATTTACCTAATGACTTAACTACTCCCACTAATACTTAACAAATATAAATTTAAACCACATACAAAAGTAAGCTAATATGGTCAGCCATTACATCAATTACATCAAAAATCTTACTAATTTTGATTACAAGTTACAAACCAACTAAAGCAAGTTACATTTGAACAAAAGAAACAAAATGCTAAGGCTGCTTCTGGTTCGACTTCAATGCTGGCATTCTTCTAGAGCTGCAGCTGGTCCAATGTTGCATTGCAGGCCAATGCTTAACACTCCTCCTTGGACTGTATGTAACAAACACCAATCATCTCCCTTAAGGTTTCGAATCTTGTTGTACCAAGTGGCTTAGTCAAAATATCAGCCAATTGGTCTTGTGAGCTGCAATGAATGAGATTAACTTCTTTGCATTGTTCAGCCTCTCGAAAAAAGTGGAACTTAATCTTAAAATGCTTGGTCTTACCATGAAAAACTAGATTCTTGGCTATGCCACTGCTGATTGGTTATCAACCTTGATTTCAGTAGGTTCAAGTTGTTCTTCATTTAAATCACATAGCAATTTTCTAAGCCAAATGGCTTGATTCACTGCTGCTGCAGCTGCAATGTACTCTGCTTCACTGTAGATTGAGCAACAGTTTGTTGCTTTTTTGAGCTCCGGTAAAAAACTCCCGAGCCAAGAGTAAAGAAGTAGCCAAAGGTGCTCTTGATGTCATCGAGAGAGCCAGCCCAATCACTGGCTGAGTATCCAATTAGCCTAAGCTTATTTTCCTTCTTGAACATGACTTCAAGCTTCAAGGTTCTTTTAACATACTTGAGTATCCTCTTTGCTGCCTTGAAATGTGTTGTGTCACAACAATGTATAAATCTTGACAATAGACTAGCAGCATGCATGAGGTCAGGTCTAGTTGCTATTAAGTAGAGCAAACAGCCAACCAAGCTTCTGTACTCTTTCTCATCAACTCTCTCTTGACTTCCAAAGCTGGTCAATTTTTCTCCTTGAGCCAATGGTGTGCTCACTGTTTTGCAATTAGTTATGCAAAACTTGTCTAGTATCTTCAAAGCAAAAGCATGCTGACTAATGAAAATGCCATGTTCAGATTGATTCACTTCCATACCAAGGAAGTATGTCATGATTCCCAAGTCTGTCATATCAAACACTCATGATTCCCAAGTCTGTCATATCAAACACTTCCTGCATTTGAGTCTTGAAGTCATTGATCAAATTAGTTTTGCTTCCAGTCACCAGCAAATCATCCACATAAATTGAAACAATCAACAAGGTTTCATCTTCAGTTTTCTTCACATAAAGTGTTGGCTCACTCAGGCTTTTCTCAAATCTAAGCCTAGACAGATACTCATCAATTCTGTCATACCAGGCTCTAGGTACCTGCTTCAGTCCATAAAGAGCCTTTTTCAGCCTATAAACTTTATCTTATTTTCTTAAAACTTTAAATCCATCTGGCTGTTCGATGTAGATCTCTTCCTTAAGGAAACCGTTCAAAAATGCCGACTTAACATCAAGTTGATGAATCTTCCACTGTTTCTAAGCAGCCAAGGCAAACAAAAGCTTGATTGTATCAAGCCTAGCTACTGGAGCAAATGTCTTCATGAAGTCAGTACCATATTGCTAACTGTAACCTTTCACTTATGTTTGTTCAATGAGCCATCAGTATTAAACTTAGCTCTAAAAACCCACTTGACACCTATGACTTTCTTCTGATCTGGCCTATCAACCAAGTCCCATGTTTCATTCTTATGAATCATGTCAAGTTCAGCTTCCATAGCCTTCTTCCAGCATCTGTCCCTTGCAGCTTCTTCATAGTTCGAAGGCTCAACTATTGCTGCATTACATCTGTGATAGATGTCAGCAATGGTTCTGGTTTCTCTCACAGGAGGATCATCAATATAAGCATTTTCAGGTTCACTTTCAGCTGGCTCCAAGCTGATGTCAAACTAATCTTCATCAAACTGACTAGCATCTGAACCTTTCTAACTCCAAACCTTCTCTTCATTAAATTTGATGTCCCTGCTTTCCAAAATCTTCTTTGTTGAGGGATCATACACTTTGTAGCCCTTTTTTTGTGCTCTGTAGCCAACAAATATGCTAGGAGCAGACTTCCTTTCAAGCTTGGGTCTTTTTTCTACTAGAATGAGGGCATAACATACACATCCAAATACTTTCAAATGATAAATTGATGGTTTGAGTTCATACAAGGCTTTAAAAGGTGTTCTATCCTTTACAGCTCGAGTTGGAAGCTTGTTCAGTAGGTAAACTGAGGTATTGACAGCCTCAGCCCAAAATTTACTTGGAAGTTTACTTTGAAATATCAAACATCTGGCCATATCCATGACTGTCCTATTTTTTCTTTCACAAACTCCATTTTGTTGTGGAGTATAAACAGTGGTCAACTGATGATGGATCCCTACCTGCTCACAAAGTTTTTGAAACCTCTCAGACAAGTACTCAGCACCATTGTCAGTTCTCAAGGCCTTGATCTTGTAACATGACTGGTTCTCTACTAGTGCCTTGAATCTGCTAAAGGCATCAAACACCTCAGACTTCTATTTTAAGAAGTAAACCCAGCAAAATCTAGTCAAATCATCTATGAACAGCATAAAGTATTTGTTGTCATTCAAAGAAGGAGACCTTATTGGTCCACAAACATCAGAATGCACCAGTTTAAGTCTTTCTCGTGCTCTCCATGCCTGGTTAACTAGAAATGGCAATCTAGCTTGTTTACCAAGCTAACAAACTTTCACAAACAATGTCACTTGCCTCAACTTTGGACATATCCTCAACTAAATTCAGCTTGTACAACAGATCAAGTGATCTGAAATTTACGTGGCCTAATCTTCTATGCCATAGGCCAACATTATCAGCTAGGCTTACATAAGCCTTTTTTTTCAAGCTGATTCACATCAAGCATGAAGCACTTGTCTACCATGCCTACTGTAATCATTTCCTGGCCATGAGAGTCTTCAATAACACATGAACCATTCTTGAAAACTAGTGAATACCCTTTTTCCACTAACTAGCCAACACTTAACAAATTTTGATCAATGTCAGGTACAAAAAGCACATCTGAAATGACTTTGTCACCTGAACCAGTATTGATCACAACATTGCCCTTAGCTTTGGCTTCAATCAGATCACCATTGCCAATTCTGATTTTTGAGCCATAACTTCTGTCAAGATCCTTAAACAGACTCTCATCAGCTGCCATATGATGTGAGCAGCCACTATCTACAAGCCAATTGCATTTGACCTTGCTTTTGGTGGCAAAACATGAGGCTGTGAAAGACATGCTCCTCTTGAGCTTGAAGGTCCTCAGTAGCTTGGGCTTGAATTTGCTGCTGTGTTGGTGCCTTTCTATTGTTTTTGCACACTTTCTCAATATGGCCAAACTACTTACAGCTCCTACATTGGATGTCTGGCCTAAACCAGCAATATTTCTCCAAATGAGTGGTCTTTTTGCAGTAGACACATGGTGGAAACTTCTTTTTGCCTGAATCTCTCATTGGTTTCTTCCTCTTATCGAGCCAAAACTTCTTCCCTTTCTGACTTGAACCAGGACTTTCTTTGGCCTTTACTTGGAAAGCTCCCTCAGGATGCTCTTCCTGCCAGTTGGCCCTCCTTTGCTCCAATGCATAAAGGGAGTTCATCAATTCAGACAAATAAATTGTTGTCAAGTCCCTTGAGTCCTCGAGTGATGAGATTTTAGACTCAAATCTCTTAGGCAGAGTGGTGATTACTTTTTCAACAACCCTGCTATCACTAAAATCTTCACCAAGCAACCTTATGCTGTTGACAGTGGCTATGATCCTGTCTGAGTATTACTTGATGCTCTCTGATTCTTTCATTTTTAGGTTATCAAAGTCTCTCCTCAAATTAATCACTTGTTGCTGCCTTGTCTTATCCGACCCCATGAACTCCTCCTTCAGCCTTTTCCATGCTTCCTTAAGTGTGCTGCAAGCCATGATCCTAGTGAATATTACATCAGACACTCAATTCTGCAAGCAGGCCAAGGCTTTGTGCTTCTTTATACTTTTCTTAGCATGCTGCCTTATTTGAGCAATTATAGGATTAGCCCTCAATGGAGGTGGTTCGATGTCATTTTCAACTACACTCCACAGATCTTGTGCTTGAAGGTATGTGTTCATCTTAACTACCTAAATGTGGTAGTTTTCACTAGCAAACACTGGAGGTGGAGGAGGTGTGAAGCTCATTTTGTTGAAACAAACTCAACAGCTTTGATTTCTTCCTTCTCAAGCTTATGTTTTCTCAACAAGGTAACCAACAAATAGAGGCCCTTAAAGACTTAGGCTCTGATACCATTTTTTGGATCAATGGCAGCAACAATGCATTCAAAACTAGCTTAAGAAGCTAAAACAAAATCAAAATAAAACTAAGAGAACTTGAGCTCAAAAAATTGACCAAAAAATTCATCTATTTCATTAAGAAAATGGTAACTTATATGAATTACAAAGTCAATGGATATTTACCTAATGACTTAACTATTCCCACTAATACTTAACAAATAAAAACTTAAACCACATACAAAAGTAAGCTGATATGGTCAGCCATTACATCAATTACATCAAAAATCTTACTAACTTTGATTACAAGTTACAAACCAACTAAAGCAAGTTACATTTAAACAAAAGAAGCAAAATGCTAAGGCTGCTTCTGGTTCGGCTTCAATGCTGGCATTCTTCTAGAGCTGCTGCTGGTCCAATGTTGCATTGCTAGCTAATACTTAACAATCAACCCTTCGAATAGGTAACCTTTACTGAACCGCATCGACTTCTTTAATGTAGGACTCAACCCTTTTCAATATGTCCTGAGATAATATGATCACCTTATCATGAATCAACATGTTCCTTGTAGACCAAATAAACCATAGAGTACATACCACAATTTTACATGTAGTAATCGAGAACGTGGAAACAATATGAGTAAGCCAATCCTGCAAAGATCCATTAGCAATATCATCAAGCCATTTCAAATCTAACCTTCTCTATATTTCCTTAACAGAAGGACATTCTCTAAAGATATACCTTGAGGTCTCGACATCTCTTGTATATTTTGGACACATTGCTGAACTCCGCAGCCTCTTATTAACAAATTATAGTAGCTAGGGATGTAATTTTTAAAAATTTACCATGCTGTAATTTTTATAAATTTACCATGCTGTAATTTTTATTTTCTCTGGTAGATTGATTTGCCAGAGTTTCTTAAAAAATTTTGTATAATCACCATAATTACCCGTAGGCTCTAGTGAGATATCACTTCAGAGTAGGATCTTATAGCCGCTCCTTACTGTGAAATCACCCGATGACTCATCCCCTCAAATTACCATGTCCTCTTACAGATTTCCAACAATAGGGATACACCGTACCCTTTCAGCAATCTATTCACTCAAATGCATGGTAAGTTGTTGCTCATCCCACTGCCCTATTTGATGATTAATCAATTCAGACACTAGCCTAACTGACAAGTTCCCCTTTAAACTTTCTAATTTTCATTCTGGTAGGCCAGGAACCTATACATCCTCCCAAGTTCTGATAGTAGACCTGAAGCCCACTCGCTAGCCCAACTCCAAATTGATCAAACCCCTTGCAGCCTAAACGCTCTTACAAGTATATGATGGGTAAGTACCAAGTTATGCGTTCAAAAAATCAATTAAGGTATAACACTTTGTTTTAAGTGACCGTTGTAAACTGAAAAATATATAGGATTTTTCTATATAATTTATCACATTTTACTTAAATTCATTGTTAAAACTGAATAATTGTTTAATAAATTAATGAAATATGTGAAAATATGAAATTAGAACATAGAAATTATTAAAATGTGATTTTATGCTTTATTATATAGTTTTCATGCATAAAATGGCTTATTTTATATTGATTTGAACATATTACATTTTTTAAGACATAAAATGGGTCATGCATGATTAAATTAAATAATAAAATATAAAATTATATTTAATAAATCATTTTAATTATTTCATTAATAATTTGGGTTGTAATTAATTATTTAAATTGGAAAAATTTTATTCTTTGGTCTTTTAACTTATTGATTTATTTTGGACAGGTCTGATAGCTTTGTTGGATTACAAAAATCGTCCAATTTGAAGACCAAGTCATCCCAAATTTGACTACACATGACTGTCCTCTTAAACCACTTTTTGGTTTAATTGCACGAGGTCCTTATATTGTTGAAGAAATTAGAGATTTTCCCGAAGATTTACATTTAACTGAGTTTCAGTCCTGAGTTATTATGGCATTTAAATTGCTTAAAAATCAAGCAAAATTCAGCTCAAATTCCACTAATTGTGGTCGGCCACTCATGGAGGAAGTTTGAAGAGACTAAACCCAGCTATTTTTAGCAAACTACCCACCTCTTTTCACCTATAAATAAGACCACTTCATTCTCTCATCCATCATCCCTTATCATTCTCTCTTTTCTTTCAATTCTCTTTGGCATTCTCCATTCCCCACGCCTAGCATCATCTCTTCATATATATTTTAGCAATTAAGCCTTTTAAAGAGCCCTTGGTCGGCCACCTTGGAAAGCCATTAGCAAAGGAGCGAAGGAGCCTCGTCGGTCAAAGTATTGGGTGACAGCCACTTTGATTTGGGTTTAATCTTTCTTTTCTTTAATTTAATCTAAAAACATTTGCTATGTGTTTTTTGTTCTTTTTTATAACAATGTTAGCTTAATTTTATTTAAGCTAGGATGATTGCTTTGATTAAATAATATTTATTTGATTCATGCTTATGATGTTTGTGCCTCAATCGATCATGTTTTCAATTAAAATCAAGTCTGTATTTCGTTCATACGTGATTAAAATGCACCACTGAGCGATCCTAACCAGACTACGGCTAGTGGATGCATAATTGAAATGTGCACGCTCAATTTAGATCCTAACCCGATTAAATTCTAACCAAGCTTTGTTATAACAACTCTAACCAAGCTTTGTTATCTGCATAGTTTTTAGATTTGTGTGATTAAACTATTTCAAGCCTAACACGTCCCTGTTACCTCATACGAATGCTAAGAAACCTTTAGTAAATAAGGCTCAGTAAAATGCATATTTACTAAGTAAAGGATTCTAAAAAGACCTAATGTGTTTTCCAAACTCATGAAAGATCGAGTTGCCATGGAATGTTTTTCCGAATGTTATTAAACATGTTGATAATAAATTGAGTTTAATTAAAGTAGTTGTCTTAGTTTATTTATGTTATAATTGTTGCAAATTGTGTTTAATTTTGCTAAAATCTATTTCATTCATATAGTTTGCATACTTAGGATAATTTGCATTAGGGATCATTGCATTTAGTTTAATATACTTAATTTTAATCATCACTTCTCAACCATATTGTGTTTTTGTTTACCAAGTTGTTAGTATAATTTTACAATTAAGTGATTTAACACAAATACTATCCCTGTGGAGACAATAACTCAATACTTACTTATTACTTGATAACAACTGTGTACACTTGCAAAAACCTACGCGTTACAACCGCGATAAAAGAGAACCCGGATATTTAATCAAATGCCATCCCTGTTTTGCAAGTAAGCCAATATTAAAATTTTCCAAATTACAAAAATCCAAACTTCTATCCTCCTTTAGGTCATACAACTTCGATCACTCACACCAATGAATACCCCTTTTTTCCCCCATGCTTTTGCCACCAAAATCGACTAATAATGCATTCTAACTCCAAAAAAAATGAAATTGATAATAAGAAACATGACATTGCAAAGGTAGGAATGGCTTGCAAAATACTTTTAATAAAAACCTCCTTACCCTTTGCGATAAAGGCGTAACACACCAATTTGCAACACAAATTCTCAAACGATCCTTAAAAACCTGAAAAGCCCATCATTTATTTTGGCCCACCATGTTGGGTAATCCTAAATATTGCTTCAGGTCAATAGAGGAACGGACCCCTAAACACGCAGCTATATCATTCCTACACTGCTCATCCACATTGCACTGAAATAGATAACTAATTTCTCAAAATTAATACATTGACCCGACGAATTCTCATATTTTTCCAAAATTTGCTTCAAAATCGTAGCTCCATTTATCGTCGCCTCCCCAAACAGAATACAATCATCCGCAAACAATAAATGTGAGATTTTCGGACCCTTCCAACTATTTTTTTCTCCCCTTACCAACTTCTCTTAAATTTCTGTTCGCATAAGAAAAGACAACCTTCACTACAAATAAGAAACAAGTAAGGACTAAGGGGATCCCCTTGCCGAAAACCCTTCTAAGATAAAAATTCCTTCCCAATTTACCATTCAGAACCACAAAATAAGATACTATACTAATACAATGCACAATGAAATCCACCCAGCTTTTCGAGAAATCCATCTTCAACATCATCTTCTCCAAAAAACCCTCTACTCCAGCCTGTAATATGCCTTACTCGTATCCAGTTTGAGAGCAAAATGGCCTCTCTTAACCAACCTCTCACATTTATATGCATTGAGAATTTCCTAAGCAAGGAAAATGTTATCTGTGATTAGCTTTCCTAGAACAAAAGCGATTTACGACTCATCCACACACAAGTTCAACACTTTTTGAAATCTATTCACTACTGTTTTTGAAATGATCTTGTACAAAACAGAGCATAAACTAATGGGCCGAAATTGTTGCATACACGTAGGATTTCCATTTTTTGGATAAGGACAATATTTTTTTTTATTTATGTCTGCAAGAGACTTACCACCATTTAAAACCATAAGGCAATAGTCTCCAACATTCTGCCCCACTATGTGCTAATAGTTCTGATAGAACAAAGCTGAAAGACCATTTAGTCCTGACGCTATGGTTGGCGTCATAGCTTTCAAAGCAGTAAGGACTTCCTCCCTTTCATAGCTAGCATTTAGGCTATTATTCATCTTGCCAGTAATGCATGATTCCACTCCCTTTAAAAATATGATCAGAATTCCCACCTCCCTACGATGTAAATAACTGCATGAAGTAATCATTAACAATATCAAACAGCTCATCTCTGTATGAAACAATTTGCTCACATCCTCCAATTAAACCCTTAATTTTATTCATTCTCTGCCTCTGTGACGTAAATCGATGAAAAAACCCTGTGTTTCAGCCCCCCATCTTCAACCAATTCACACGTGCTCTCTGCTTCCAATAAAGTTCTTCCTTATCAATATCAAGATTCATTTCCAACTTTATTCCTAAAATATCAGAGATATTCTCCTCATCTCTATCCCCCCTTATTGAGATCTATCAACCGATTTTGCAACCCCTTAATTTTCCCCTTCCTCAATCTCAAACGAACCGCCCAACATTTCATTTTACATAATTAAATTATTTGTACATAATTATAGACCAACACAATAAGAAGCATATTGTCACCACTTAAAGACACATTCATTTTACAAAGAGATAGAGAGAGTGAGATTCACACCCTAAACATAGCAAAGTGAGTTAATAATGAGTAGGATGATTGTTGGATTTTTGTACATGCTTAAGCTTAAAAATCACTAATTCAAAATATAGAGATTTTATTTTGTAAATTAGATATCTGAAGCTTAACACTAAGTGATCAATATCTATAAGATACTTAAAAATAAGAAGACATTCAATCTCTATTCGATTCACAAGACATTATGCTCCCGAAACCATATAAAAAATATCAAGAAAAAAAATAACTATAAAATCCAACCAAAATGTAAACCAACGGTCTAACCAAAATCCAACAAAGAAATATCCAAAGCCTCGAATATGGAATTAGAGGTCAATGTTACCACATCACACACACAAATGCTCTCGACACTTTACTTTGGATGATCACAAAATCTTGTTTATTCTGCCACTACTTAAAAGACTACACATGAAGTCTTTCTAAACTTCAAAGGAAACTTTGCTTACATATATATAAAGGCGAAAAAAACTGAAAAGGAAACTTCAAAATAAGTTCACTAAGATAAAATATTTTTAAAATAAAAAGGGGGTAAACTACTAAATAGTCACTTTTGTTTGTCTCAGGTTATATTTTAGCCACTTATGTTTGAAATGTTATATTTTAGTCACTAAACGTTAATTTTCGTTAACGGTGTAACGGTAAGCTCAGTGGCGTATCTAGGGGCTGGCAAGGGATCCCCCTAAAATGGAAAATTGTTCATTTAGGCCCTTTAAAAATTTTAAAATTTTAAATTAGTAAAATTAAAATTACACTTTGGCCCCCTAAAAATAAAAAAATTTTGATTTAATCCTTTAAAAATTATAAAGATATAGGCTATTAAAATTTAATATTTAATTTTGCCCCTTGAAGAAAATTTATGGCTTCTCCCTTGGGTAAACTGATGTGGCACGTTAAATCATCATTTCAAATTAAAATACATATATTAATATACATTTTAAAAATAAGTGACTAAAATGTAACCTGAGACAAACATAACTCAAGTTGAGCGTTAACTGTCATTAACGATGTAACGATAAGCTGACGTGGCACATTAAATTATTATTTCAAACGAAAATACATATAGTAATATACATTAAAACATAAGTGACTAAAATATAGCATTTCAAACATAAATCAGGCTAACATAGCACGTTAACAGTAAGTGGCTAAAATGTACATTTCAAACATAAGTGATTAAAATGTAATCTGAAATAAATAAAAGTAACTATTTTAATAATTTACCAAAAAAATACATAGAATAGATACTCAAATTCAATCATCATTCGCAAGTTTTGTTTTAAGTTGATAACCTAACCACCAAATATAAATCTATTTATTAATTTTTTAGAAAATCAGATATAAAACTATATATAGAGAAATATATGATTTCCATGGAATCTGATATTATAACAAATTGATGATATGCAGTTAATCATGCAATAATTTTTTTTAAAACTTATAGAAAATGTCATTTTATGTCAGGTAACGTACCAAATTAATATATTTGAAAAGCACATCTCAGCTTTCAAAGAATGCTACTAAAATAGCTGCTTTCTTTTTCTTCTAATTATGAAGTTGAGATTATTTCATTGGCCGCTATTATTATTATTATTATCCAATAAGTCATTTTCACAGATGAGATGTCTATATTTGTCCACAATTATTTTTATACTATTTTGTAATGATGCATATATAAGCAACTTATTCTTTTATGTGATTTATGGTTAGTGTTGGATGTATTTATATATATAGGTTAAATTATGACTTACTCTTTATATACTTTTATCAAATTTGGGATTTAATTTCATTAATAATTAATTATAAGATTTTTTTCTAAATTTTTATGAGATTGACTTTATTAAATTATATTTTAATCCTTTTACTATCACTAAATTTGATATTTAACTATTTTATTTTTATTTGTTAAAAAAGCTTCAATCATTACCTTAATTATTTAGATGCCTTGGCTTAGACGAGGCTAATTTTATTCTAGAAGGCATTGAATCTAAAGTTGTTGCCTATTGGCCGGATGTTTGTCTTTTTCAGGAATAGTCTAGATTCAAATCACAATTGTACCAAAAAAAAAAAAAAACTATGAAGACATTTATGATCCGCACATGGAAAAAAGAGCATTGGCCAGACGTCTTGAGACAAAGATACTGCTAGCAAGCCATTAACAAGGATGCAATAGAGCTCATTCAAGAATTTGAGCCTTACCAAAATGTCATATAAAAGTACATTTATAGATATGGCATGCTTAAGTTAGCTATCATTGATAATGGCACGTAGTTCAAGGGGGAATATGAACATTCTATGCCAATTTTAGGGGTAAACGCTTGATCGAATCAAATAAAAAAATTTTGAGTTAATCGGTTTTTTAATCTTATTTTATTATCCTAACTTGATTTGAAATTTTCTCTAATCGAGTGTAGTGAAATGGAATTCGAATAAAATCGAATATATTTGTTCGAGTTAAATAAAAAAAAATACCATACTGTACATATTAAACCAAATATCATAATCAATTGTTCCAATTCATGTTATATCTAAGTTTTACTGACTCTCCAGTCCCCAAGCAATGTAATGGCAACATAAACTGCAAAGAGCCAATCACTATTCTAGAATTTTAATGCTACCAAAGTAAATAAATGAAAAGATTTGGCTTAAACAATCTCAGTGTTACTAAATAATCTCAGTTTCATTAATTCCAAAGAACATAATTGTTGGGGATCAACCCGATTAAGCAACAAACAACTAAAAAATAGCGGAAGAAATTGAGAAATTGAACACATAAATTTAACGTGGAAAAACCCCTTTAAAAAGGATAAAAACCATGGGTAAAGAAAATTTTACTATATGGTAAAAGAATGAAGAATACAAAAGATGGAAATAAAAAACTAAACCTTGAAACCCAAAAAACAAAGAACCCTCAAAATGTAAACACAAAATTCTCCAATAATAGGTGTTTTTTCTAAGGTTGTAAAAGAGCCTATTTATAGGCTAAATTCATAGGTCAAATAATAATAAAATAATCTAGACTAATCAGAGTTCAACTGCAAAAATAAGCAGAGTTTAACTACTAGGTTATCTCTCAAATTTGACTAAAATATGAGTTATACTCAACAAATTTTTACTTATTTATTGCTTAATCGGGTCGATCCCCAACAAGTGGTATCAAGTGATAGTTTAATTTTTGTAGATCAGCCCGTTCAGAGATAGCGACAACAAGGTTTGGCATTGAGAAGTTTGATGGTGTCACAAATTTCAATCTGTGGTAAGTTCGGATGATGACAATTATAGTTCAAACCGGTTTGAAAAAAGGTCATTATCGAGAAAAAGCCTAAGAATCTATATCAGACAAAATGGGAAGAGCTTGATGAAAATGCCTTGTTTGTAATCCAGTTGTGCCTCATGAATGAGGTATTACAGGAGGTATTGATGGAGAAAACCTTATCTGCCTTGTGGAAAAGGTTAGAAACTCTTTATGCGACTAAGTTTCTGGCTAACCATTTAATGTTGAAACAACATCTATTTACATTTCACATGAATGAAGGTGAGCTTCTTAGAGACATTAGTCAATTTAGTACTCTTTTGAATGATTTAAAGAATATTGATGTTAACATTGAAAATTAAGATCAGGTTATGATATTATTATGCTCTTTACCCTTTTTATACAAATCTTTCAGGAAGACCCTGATTTATGGCAAAGACAAACTCTCATTCGAAGATGTGAATAGTCATTTGTTAAGTAAAGATAAACTCGATAATGAGTTTGGTTCGGATAGTAAGGTAGATAGGCAAGATTTCGTTTTGGTAGCATCAAAGAAGCAAGACAAAGTTGTCGCTATTGTAAGAAGTTAAATCATGTAGCAGATTATTATAAATTGCGAAATAAAAGGGCTACTGAGAGTAACAAGGAAGATGTAGTTGGTGCTAATTTGGCTGACGAAAGTAGTGATGTTTTCTTGTTAGTGTCAACGAGTGATAGCTCTGAGCTTACGTCTGAGTGGATCCTAGATTTGAATGTTCTTTCCATATGTGTCGTAACAAAGAATGGTTCTCCACATATAGTTCGATTGAAGGTGGAGTTGTGCGCATGGGAAACAATTCATCCAATAAGGTAATTGATATTGGTACTGTTAAAATTAGGATGCACATGAGAAAATTAGGACACTCTCATATGTCAGGTATGTACCTGATTTACGAAATAATCTTATCTCCTTAAGTTTTTTAAACTCAAAAGGTTACAGAATCAACATCGAGTCGAGCGTTATTAAGGTGTCTCATGGGGCTCCCGTTTTGTTAAAAGGTAAAAGGACTGACAGTCTTTATATTCTGGAAGGTTCTATAGTGATTGGTGAAACTAGACATCCTTCGTCCGCTACAGATTCGAAGTCAACTCATTTGGAGTGGAGGCAACTTGGTCATAGGAGGGAAAAATGTATGACCATTTTGTTGAAGAGAGGTTCTCTTTTGGATGCATGTTTTGAAAAGTTAAGGCACTATGTTCATGAAAATAAAACTCAGGTTAGTTTTGATTTGGCAGTGCACAAGTCGAAGGCTAGAAGTCTTCTCACTTCTAAGCACATATTTGACTCAGTTAATCCCCTACATAGTTCAAGATAGGCCTGTTGCAGGTTTTGGCAAAGATGGCATTGTGCAAATACAAGTCAATGTGGAGACTTGTTGAGTATAACTTAAATTTCAATCAAATTTGATAGATAATCTCCCAATTAAACTCTGTTTATTTGTTTCAATCGAACTCTAATTACTCTAGATTATTTTATTATTATTTGACCTACGAATTTAGCCTATAAATAAGCTCTTTTACAACTTTAGAAAAAACACTTATTAAAATATTAGAACTCACAACACTTTTGGAGTTTAAATTTTAAGGTTTCTTTGTTTTCGGGTTTCGGGGTTTAGTTTTCATCTCCATATTTTGTACTATTCGTTCTTTTTCCATTATAGTAAAATTATCTTTGATAATGATTTTTTATCCTCTTTGGAGGGGTTTTTCCACATTAAATTTGTGTGTTCAATTTCTCAACTTCTTTCACTATTTTTTACTTGTTCGTTGTTTAATTAGGTCGATCCCCAACAATAATGATTAAATTTTATAAAAATTCAAAGCTTGAAATCAAAACATTAGATAGACAATAGTTGAAACAATGGCTAAATATTGTCAACAACAATCACATAAACACGTTTAAGGCCACATCAAATTTTCATGAAATAAACAAAAAAAAATAGAGCTTTGCTCGAGAAAAAAAAACTATAAATAAAGGACATAAAGCTTAGAACCCTAGCTTGGTACGACGTTAGTGCCTATGCTTCGTATTGTACCTGTAGTGCACCAAAAGAACACCAGTTTCAGAGCGGCGCCGACCAGAAGGAACACCAGTTTCGGAGTGATCGGAGACCGGAGATGGTGAGGGATTTTTCTAACCTAAGACAGCTTGATGAACTGATAATAATGAAGAATAGAGGTAAGGATTTTGATTTAGGGGTTTAAATGAATTGATGATGATGATGAATTGATGGTTTAGTTTAGGGATTTTTTAAGAAGAATAAGAATGGATTTTAGGTTTAATTTAGGGTTTTTTGAAGAAAAAAATAGATTTGGAATTTGGGGGTTTGAATGGATGGATGATGAAGCCTAGAGGGTTTGATTTGGGGGAAATTGGAAAAATGGTAGGTCTAGTCGGCTGGGGCAGACGAGCTTTGGGGGGAAAATAGGGTAAAGTAAAAGGGATTGGGCTTTAAGCTTTGGGCTTTGGGGGAAAATGGGGTAAAGTAAAAAGGTTTGGGCTTGGGAATATAAATTTAAAATTTAAAATAATATAATTTGTATTCATTTTATTCGAATTATTCAAGTTATTCAAATTTGAAAATTTAACTCAACTCGAACTCGAAATTTGAAAAAAAATTTCGACTTGATTTGATTAACTAGTTTGAATAATTCAAAATTTGAAAAAAAATTATTTTTTTGAGTGAAATAAAATTTTGCTCACCCCTAGCCAACTCTCACATCTCCCTCAACAACAACTCTATAAAAACCTTATAAATAAAAAAAACATGTGTAAATCACCAACAAGAAAATCCTTCAAACCCTTAAAGAGAAAGTCAAAGATTCCAAAGAAGCATGGTTAAGGAATTATCGGGGCACTTTATGGGCTTTTAGAGAAGATTCCAAAGTAGAAGCCCCTTTAATTTGATGTTTGGGAAGGCATCATTGTTAGGATTTAGTGCAATGAGTGTAGTAATTTCGTTTATGTATTTGTAACTTTTCGAACAAATTGGTTTAATAAAATCCGTTAATATCATTAATATCTTTTGTTTATTGTCTTCAATGGTTTTTGCACACAAAGTAAAATGAAAGTAAATATTGACTCATTGATTATCTAACATTTAAACTAATATCAAGCGGTATTACATGGTTGGATCATAATATAAGAAGACAACGTATATTAATAGATAATCTAAACACATCATTAGTTTAATCAGAATTATGAAAATTGATTAAAAGACTAATATGTCATTTATTACGTCTAATCGAGGAGATACCTTGTCTTAGGTATCAGAGCGGATGACTCCTAAAATATAAAGACATAGATGTGACTAACTGAATTGGCAGTACATCAAACAAGACCCAAGTAGAATAGATCTTAGATATGTTTATAGATTTATTCACTTGTGACATTCATAATGTGGCATACCTTAATCCTGAGTGGATAATGGACTACGTCTGCGTGACTTGCATACTTTGATGTAAATAAAAGCTTAAGTTCAAATAGATAAGGAAACAAAATTTGGTACATTTCTATACAAGTTTTGCATGATGTGTCATCATTCCACAATAGTGAAATTCATAGACAATAAAGGGTAAATGATATTCTCTCATCAGTATTACATGACATATGGAAAGTAACGTAGTCATGAGTCATTTTTCTTAGAGATAAATGATTTAATTACTATTTGTTAGTATTTTACTTTTCATGAAAGAAGATATAATGATTCTCATTAGATAATATAAGATCATATTGGGAGAACGGATTTATCCCAAAGAGATTAAAGATATCTTATAAGGATAATATATTTATTTTACAAGGATAAATTCATGGTGCGAGAATATCGGAGAATGTCGTTTGGTTGAAAGTTGAGATCGACTTAATCGCCTCATACAAAGTACAAGTATAATTTCGATTAAGGGTTTTGTTGTTATAACTATCACAAATACTCGGTTTTAAGAAAAATATTAAACTTTCATTGCGCCTAAAAATATTGTGTTCTAAATCAATTTTTCCAACAATCATACCAATAAAAATAGGCTTCAGTATTTATAAGGTTCCATTTTTTGACAACTAGTTGAATGAGGAATCCCTCAAAATCAATCTAGTCCTCCTAAAAAAAACTTAAGACCTCATTGAAACTAGGCTAGCTAGCAACTTGGACCCAACAAATGGCCAAGTACTACAATTCTAAAGTTCATTACCGCAAATTCCAAGTAAACGACATGGTTATGTGCAATAATGAAGCCAACACCCTTACATCACATTGAGGAAAAATGACACCAAAACAGAAAGGTCCTTATAGGGTTATCAAAAAGATCGATATAAATCTTACCAATTGGCACAGATGGATGTCAAATTCGTACCGAGGACAAGGAATACATTACATTAAAGAAATATTATATGTAAGTCCCTAAGTATGTATTTATAGTTGAATGAAACTGCATTTTTATCATCAAATGCATAACTCTTTTCAAGTGCCACTCCTTTTAAGCATGCAAACTTAGTTTTCGTAAAGGTCAAACTCTATGGGCCTGACCTCTTCTAGCATGTGGACTCGCTTTTCAATGAAACGAAGACTTTCCAAGCACGATGACTCACTTTTTACTGAATTCAAGCCTCTATAGGTCTCACCTCTTCAAGCACATAGATCACATTTTAGTGAAGTTAAGCCTTTATAGGTTTTGCCTCTTCAAGCACATGAGCTTGGAAAAACAAAATTAGACGTGTAGCGAAATTTTAAAAGTTTTTAAAAATGAAGGGCAATGCATGAGAATATATTTATATATTTGAATGATAGTTACAAAATTACAATATCAAAAAATTATATTTTTACTTAATTAAAATATTAATATATATTATTTATTTATTATCATATAATATTTTAATAAAATTATCTATTAATTTTTTAGATAATAATATAATTAATTAAATGAAATTGTTTACTACAAAACCCAAAGGTATAATGAGTTGGTTATTATTCACACTAGTAAAAGTAAATATATATATATATATATATATATATATATATATATATAGGAAAACTAGAAAAGGATAAAGTGTTGTGGTGAAAAGCAAATTTTTTTTTACTAGAGTCAAAACCATCAATGAGGAATTAAAGGTGTAGTACAGTCTAAAAAAGTCAACTCAATAATTGATATGTTATCCAAACAACAATTGTGGTGAGATTGGATTTAAAAAGTACCTTAAACACATTGTAACACATTTAAATTTGCTTCTAAACAAAACTTAAAACTACAAAAAGAAAAATAACGATAAAAATTCATTAACTTAAAGAATCAAAAACATTAATGGTGAAGCTAAGACAAAGAAAGCAAATAATAATAATAATAATACAAAGGAAGCAAGAATGCACATAGCAAATGGAGACCTAATAAAGGCTTCCCCCCCCCAAAAAAAAAATTTCTCAAAAAACTCAAAGCTTTCACAAACCACGAATAATCTCCTTGTGAAAAGTGAAAGTTTCATATTCAAAGGCATTATTTATAAGCGTCAAATGAATCCAGCTCAAAGGGCACAAATAGTTATACCCAATTGATGTACAACTCATGGAAATAACCATAATTAGCATGTTGCTCCACTCTCCAATCAACTTAAATTTCACAAACTCGGAGATTGTTAATATCTCTAGTAAAAATGAAAATACTCTCAGAAATTGAATTGATTATTATTATGTTATCTTGAATCTGTACAATCAATAGTATTTATATAAGTGTGTATGAGTAACTACTGCTAACAATTTAGTAGTTGTTTAACAATTTGTATAACAGACTAACAGAGTTCCTTTCTTAGACTCATAACATCTTCTCCACAGGTAAAACCTAAAGAAAATTGCAAAAACGTGCAAAAGATGAAACAGATAGAGGTTTGATGAGGATGTCAGTGACCTGATCAAAAGCTGGGACCTCGCCAACAACAAGTGAGCCATTAGCAACTTTTTCACGAACAAAGAAGAGGTTGAGTTCAACATGTTTGAACTTAGAGTGGAGGACTGGATTGGTTGCGACTGCGACTACACTAGAATTGTCACACTAGATAGCGGATAGATTGGCAGAACACAAGTGTAGCTCTTGTAGCAACGAGAGTAACCTAGTAACGTCATTGGTAGAGGCGACTAAACTCCGATACTCAACCTCAGCCTAGATCAAGATACTACTTGTTGTTTTTTAGAAGACTAGGAGACTGGTGTATATCCAAAGTACACACAATACCCTATCGTTGATCGACAATCATCAAAATCTAATCCCCAGTTGGCATCGGCATAACCCACTAAGGACAATCTGTCAGAAAGAAGAAAAACTAACCTATAATCAAGAGTTCCACGTAAATAACGTAAAATTCGCTTTAATGCAACCAAATGCACAATAGTTGGTGCATGCATGAATTGACAAACATGATTTACATCGTAGGCAATATCAAGTCGACTTAAGACTACATAATGTAAAGCACCGACAAGACTTCTATATTCAGTGGGATCTCTGAGACGATCTCCTTCATTCTTTGATAAAACAGAAGAACTTATCATCGGTTTGTGAACACTTTTTGCATTAGCCAAGCCATTTCTGTCAAGAAGTTCTCGAATGTACTTGCACTGACATAGATAGAGGCATCCAGTGGAGGACCACTCAACTTCAACACCTTGAAAGTAATGAAGGTTGCCCATATCTTTAAGTGAAAATTCACTATGTAATTGTTGAACAGAAACATTAATGCTATCTGGTAGACTTCTAGTAACAATAATATCATCCACATAAACTAAAACAAACAAAGTGGAGGCAGGCGTAACACAATCAAACAAAGAGGCATCAGACTTGGACAAAATAAAACCAGCTGAGAGAAGCAAATGTTTCAGTTTATCGAACCAGGCACGTGGAGCTTGACATAATCCATATAAAGCTTTGGTCAGATGACACACCAAGGGTTCACCATTTGGACCATATTGAACATATCCTGGAGGTTGCTGCATAAACATTTTGTCAATGAGATCTCTATTTAAAAAGGCATTATTAACATCGACATGACGAAGTTGCCAGCTTTTAGAGATAACAACAGATAATATGGTTTGAATAGTAGCAGGTTTAACCACAGGACTAAACGTCTCCTTAAAATAACATCCAGGGACTTGAGAACAACCTTTCGCTACCAACCGGGCCTTACGATGAGTAATAGTCCCATCAAGATATTTCTTAAACTTAAATAACCACTTACATCCAATAACCTTCTAACCAAGTGGCAAGGGAACAAGATCCCAAGTAGAGCCTTAGGTTTAAAAATCCTAGCTTTAGAGCGAGTAACCATGTATGTGTATTTCTCATGAGTGGAGGAACAGTCGGAGGATCGGAAGAAACAGAGGGTGACCTGAAAGGGGTGGAGCCCGTGGGCAAGGAGTCTGAGATATCTTGATAGGGTACCGAAAAATACGGAGTAGAAAATGAACTAGAAGCAAGAGGTGAGGCTATAGCGGGTCGTATGAGCGAAGACTCAGTGGATCTACTAGCCACAATAGGAACATAGGTAGAAACACACTGTTCTGATGAAGAGGATTCTGCAATAGTCTTAGGAAATAGAAAGCGACTTTCATCAAACACAACGTGGCAAAATAAAATTACCTTACCATCCTATGTAAGGCATTGATAACCTTTATGTTGGGAACTATACCCTAAAAATGTACATAGCTAAGAGTGAAATCCAACTTATGGGAAAGAAACAGACGTAGATATGAAAAAAAAAAGCTCTCAAACATACGAAAATAATCATATATGGGATCTTGGCCATGAAGAACTTTAAAATGAGACTGGCCTTTTAGAACGGAGGTGGGAAGACGATTGACAACATAAACGACATAACAAAATGCATAGCCCCAAAAACCCATAGGAAGATTTGCCTAAGCTAACAAAGTAAGACATATATCAATAATGTGTCAATGTTTACGTTCAGCCACACCATTCTATTCGGATGTATGCGGATAGCCAATGAATGATTCTATTTTCTACCAATACGGGCTTGAACGCACAAAACTCACCGCCCCAATCACTTTCAAACTGTTTCATATCTCTTCCAAATTGTGTTTTGACCAACTGCTGAACTGAATAAAGCAATCCATAGCCTAAGACTTACCCTGAATAAGATAGAACCAAGTATAGTGAGTATATATGTCAATAAATGAAACATAGTACCAATGATTGCCACAAGCAACAAACACAGGTCCCCACAAATTAGAGACAACCAAAGCCAATGGTTCATTATATTCAGTAGTAGAGTGAGGGAAAGACAATTTATGAAACTTCCTCTTCTGACAAGCAATACAAACAGTAGTAAGACAAGAATTATTTGATACAATCTGACATTTATCTAAGACAGATTTAACCACATAAGAAGCGGGGTAACCAAGTCTTCGATGCCAAAAAGTAAAAGTATCATAGTTGTCAGTAGAGGACTGAAGTCCAGTTTCTGAAGTAGAAGGAACCATAGCAGAGTGAACAAAAGCAATTAGAGAGAATTGGTAGAGCCTATCACAAATATGGCCCTGTAGTAGATTTTTCTGAGTCTTGATGTCCTTAATAACACAGTAAGATGGATGAAATTCAAAAAATACATTATTTTTAGTAGCAAACTGATAAATAAATAGGATATTCTTCTATATAGTCGGCACACACAGAACATTAGACAAATGAAGTAACTTAGTCTTTGTGGGCAGAACATAGTTACCAACACACGAAATTTTGGTGGGAGTCTCATTACCCATGAAGAGAGGAGATATACCTGAGTACGGTGTGGACTTATTCAACGTAGAGACCTCCTGACAAACATGATGCAGAGCCCTTGAATCTAGATACCAAGATGACATCCCTACAAGCATAGGAATATTTGAATCATTATCATCAAAATTAGGCCCAAAATGAGTTACATTATTAATAGACTCAATAGTATTCGAGAAATCAGATGCATGAAAGTCGGGAACACGGGGCAACCCAACACAAGGCAGTGCAGTAGCAGGAAAAACACGAGCACGTGGTTTTGTCATCCAGGGAACGCGTGACCTAGAATTTGACCCAAAATCACCACCACTTATATGCCTAAATCCTTTTCAAGATCAAGATAGCCCTTAAACTTAATACAATTCGAAACCAACCCAATAGGAGGTATATTATTTAGATGGTCCAATAGGAGAAAAAGATCCCCCTAAAGTTATGGCTTGCAGCAGATGACCCAAAGGAAGGACCATTTGCAATCAGCCTAGCACCAAGCCTAACCGAAGGCCTAAAATTATGGTTTGCCTCATCACCATATGTAACAAAAGTGTGAGGGGAAACTTTAGGCTGTGAAACATGATGAGGTACCGCAACAGTCGTCAAACCGCCTCACCAGTCCCTAAAGAGAAGCGTTTGTAGTACCGACAAGAAGAGACCAGCAACCTGTCTAGAGAACGGCATCGAGAACAAAAAATCAACATGCGACACACTAGAAGACCCACTATGGACACCAAAACCTACAGCTCCCGAACCTGGATCAGCAAAAGTAGACAATGGTGAAGGCCTCGCCATCGATGCCAGACCACCGTAGTCGCAATTGAAGAGATAATAGTACCATTGAGCAAAATACCCAAACCGGCCATAGATTTGACATTGGACACGAGAACAAAAGCCCCTTTCACAATTAGTGGAGGGATGACCTCCACGTATAGAATCTACCACCATTGGCGATGGAACCGCCTCTACCAAATGCGTATGAATCGATACCTCTTGCACCGCTCGAGCCTGACAACTCTCGTACTCCAACAAAACATCAACAAGTCGTTGTAAAGGCAAAGGTTTCGACGAAAAGACGCAAGGGTGAGCACTGCGTCAAACTTCGATGCCAAGCTTGCAAGCATAATCTCTACCTTCTCTATCTCTAAAATCAGTGATCCAGAAGTAGCAAGCAAGGCACAGGTGTTCTGGATCTTTGTTATGTATTCATTGACCGATAGAGCACCCTTCTTAGTCGAGTGTAACTTATGACGGATGCAGGAGATCTTGGCTTCATTACAGCGGAAAAGAGACGAGTAGCAGTTGTCTAGACGTCACATGCTGTCTTAGCATCTGTGAAACAAGAAAAAATAGACGAGCTAATAGTAGAAAGAAGGTAAGAAGCAAATAACTTATCCTATTGAAAATACGATGAAGCATCTAGATTTGAAACTAGAGAGTCGTCCGGCAATTGCAAGAATCTTGGCAGAGCAGGTAGTGTGCCTTCTAAAAAAACCAGTCAAATTGTAGCCTTTAGTAACTAAATAGATGTGCTGCTACCATTGAAGGAAGTTACTGTCATCCAGCCTAATAGTGTCATGATGAGGGAAGGACTGGACCAGTTGAGCATCGGTGAACGACGAACAGCTATGAGTGACAGTGGTAGAGTCAGTATAAGCAGTGGTGGCCATGGAAGCACAATATAACAGGTCTCTAAAAGCTAGGCGACTGATACCATGTTAATATTTCTAGTAGGAATGAAAATACTCTCAGAAATTGAATTGATTATTATTATGTTATCTTGAATCTGTACAATCAATAGTATTTATATAAGTGTGTATGAGTAACTACTGCTAACAATTTAGTAACTGCATAACAATTTGTATAACAGACTAACAGAGTTCTTTTCTTAGACTCTAACAGAGATGAATGAAACAATTACATCATGATTATTTCACATGTGCCTCAAGAAACCTTTAAGTAACTGCCACAAAAAAATAAATATTTGAAAAAAAATTAAGTATCAGAAGTTGCACCAACAATTGATATAAGATTTGCTTGAGTACCTCACATTTTCAGGTTTGCTGCCTCTTCAGGCTCACTCCTCAAACTTGGCATCACAAGCTCGCTCTATTGGCCTATCAAGCTCTCTAAAAACAAAATATCACATATTTGGAAAAAGAATCTTTGACTAAGAACATTATCTTCAGAAAGGTCAATTTATAACCTCCCTTCAACTAAAGGGCCTATTATTATACCACCATACCTCACTAGGAGCACCTTATGAATCAACTACTCGACCAAAGAAAACCCACAAAACTAAGTACATTCGTGTGCTTGTCACATCAACTGCTACAAGATCATGTCAAGATTTATTCAAGAGCTGCTCCATCTCTCTATCATTGACTACAAAAGTATAATCAAGCCATACCTAATCACATCCAAGTAGAGCACTTCATGACTTTACCATAGTAGGACATTTGTTTAGAAGAGCCCATGCCAAACCCCTCTTCTATATAAATCTCCTCATTTCTCCAAGGAAGCCAAGACTCCCCACTCCTACAAAAACTCTAATATATATATATATATATATATATATATATATATATACACACAAATATATTCTCTAACTTCCCCAAAAACCTCTATTAGCGACTCTCAATATCCTCATGGAAACTACTCCTAACCTCTGTCACCACATCTTGTATCAACAAACGCCATTAGCAATTCAAATTAATTCCTCATTCCAATAACAATAAGGGACCAAAAATGGCTAAATAAAAGTAAATGAGTTAAATATAAAATTTTATGATAGAACAAAGACTAAATTTATGATTTGACCTCAGCAAAGTATTTAACACCAACAATGATTTGGGCTAATTTCTCAAATGATAGCAATAGGAAGACTAAAAAAATACCAAATTTAGGTACAAGGATTAAATTCCAAATCTAGTAATAGTACAAGGATTAATACCAAAAATTTACCTTATATGCTATAGTTGGCTTCTTTTTTTTAAAATTTATATTTGAAAGATTATTATGTCATATGCAATATATGTCAAACATGAGTGTCAAATTTAATTACTCTAAAGAAATGAAGAGTTTAAAATTTCAGGTCGCATAAGTGTCTACCTATGAATGCAATTCTCAATGTTGAGAAATGGACAACATGTTTTATACGAGTATATTCTTTTTTTAAAACTATATTTAGATAATTATACTACATACATATGTAGAATACCAACATGCTCAACTCTTATTTATAACCATCTAAAGTGGAAAAAATTATCCCGTCATGCTTTTTCAGGTTTTGTTTCCCTTTTAAAGGGCCTACACATTTATATACTATGAATGGTTAATTAAGAGGTTATCTGAGGACACACATTGATGGAAACAAGACAGAGCTACCTTTTATTTTTAATGTTGTTTTCCTAAGCATTTGTCTTTAAATTAAGCTGAGATATCATGTTGAAAGAGAGATATCATTTCCCTTCTTGTCTGGATGGGATGGAATAATGCAGATCAAATTTGCATCCTTGGATACTCCGCTTCACATAACCCCTTTTTAACCACTGCAAGCAAACGATAGTCACATTTCAAGAATAAATAAGAGAAACCTAATTATTAGGATCAGCTTTTAACAATTCTAAGATATTGAGCGAGCTGAATTCAAGTATACAATATTTGACTTTAGTAATGATAATTTTTAATATGAATTTGAATTTGAAATTATACATGGGAATTGAATTTGTTTTTACCAAGTAATCCAACCTAATTAGATAAATTCAAATTTTAAAAGTGAAACTCAATCAAACTTGCTTACACTTTTCGCAGATCAAACCCCGCTCGTATACGTCCTAAACTTCTCCATCATACTTGCCAAGGTTTTGCTTCAAAATGCAAAAATGAAGTTCACTAATAAAGAGAGAGGGACATGAAAATATCCCATGAAATATGAACAACCAGTTGGTAAGCCATTTTCAAAGCAATATTCCTCCGCCAATATATACTTTTCCCTTTCCTTTTTTAGCTCAAGCATTAATGCAAACACCTTCCTGTCTCCTCTGTGTTCTTGCCAAGAACTTGGTACTTCACTCAATATTCTGAAACAAGAAATGAAGTCCATATGTGGTCTAGTTGTTCTTTTTTTTGTAATGCTTCCCCATGCTGGTACAAGTTCTTTCTCAATACATCAAATTCAAATTACAGCATGTTTTTTTTTCTTTGAATAATTTAATGTTTGATCTATTTATCTCCTGTTTTTATGGATTCTTTTTTAGCTGCATATGATCCACTGGATCCAACTGGAAACATAACAATAAAATGGGATGTTGTCTCTTGGACGGCTGATGGCTATGTGGTGAGTTGAACATGTTGAAGTATTAAACTATATCTATGTCTGATATTCACACTCCAGTTCAAGTAACGCAGTTAAATGGTAAACCAGGCATCAGTGACGATGAGCAACTTCCAAATGTACCGTAGCATCGTGAGCCCGGGGTGGACACTAGGGTGGCAATGGGCTAAGAAAGAAGTGATATGGTCCATGGTTGGGGCTCAAACCACCGAGCAAGGTGACTGTTCCAAATTCAAAGGAAATGTGCCCCACTGTTGTTTGAGGAAGCCTGTTGTGGTGGATTTACTCCCTGGCGTTCCTTACAACCAGCAGTTCTCCAATTGCTGTAAAGCCGGTGTAGTGTCCGCTTGGGGACAAGATCCGTCGAGTTCAGTCTCCGCCTTTCAAGTCAGCGTTGGAGTCGCTGGAACTTCAAATAAAACAGTAAAGCTACCCATGAATTTCACTTTGCTCGGTCCGGGGCTAGGCTACACTTGTGGCCCTGCTAAAGTTGTGCCTTCCACGGTCTACTTAACAGCCGATTATCGGCGAAAAACTCAGGCATTGAGTAAGTATTATTTCACTTTCGATTCTTTTATGTTATGTTTGCAAATATAATACAAATTTTACGAATCTAATTTAAATTACAATATGATAACTAACGTGTTCAATCCTATGCAGTGACATGGAATGTAACATGCACTTATTCACAATTTCTTGCCGCAAAGAACCCAAAATGTTGTGTTTCATTCTCATCTTTCTATAACCAGACTATCACACCTTGTCCGAAATGCGCTTGCGGCTGTCAGAATAAAAACAACTGTGTTGTGTAAGCCTCTCATTCACTACACTCGAACTAACAAATCCATGTACCGTATCGATTTCAAGATAAAACAAAATGACATCAATAATGTATCGTCCTTGGTATCAAAATAGAAATGATATGCAGTAAAAGTACCATAAAGGTCCTTCCTTTTATTAGGAGTCAGATTATATTTTGCCCTATTTACTCAAAAACTAGACAAACTAGTCCTTATACATTTGATCAAAAAAACAAATCTGTCCTTTCTGTTAAAACTTTCATTCCTTGTACTGTCAAAAACTGACACGGTTGATAGAATAACCGGATAATGATACGTGGCTTACCACGTGTACCTCATGTTGACATCCATGATCAATTTTTAACAAGAGGACCAATTTACTATTTGATCTAACGTATAAAAACTAATTTACTCATTTTTTTTAATAGGAGTCAAAACAATTTGACTCCTCATGCGTGGGTCTCATAGTACTTTCACTAATGATATGCTTATAGTTACAATACTAACTATTTTAATCACAACTCAATATTAAGATTGTTATTTTGAAACCAATACAATCGTAATTTAAATCCATAATGTTAGTAATTGAGTGGACTTATTTTCAGGAGTGATTCGAAGCAAGCACACAAGAAAGGAATAAATACACCAAGGAAAGACAATGCGCCATTGTTACAATGCACACATCATATGTGCCCAATAAGAGTGCATTGGCATGTGAAGCTCAACTACAAGGATTACTGGCGTGTAAAGATAGCCGTTACAAATTTCAATTACCGCATGAACTACACACAGTGGACACTAGTTGCTCAGCATCCCAATCTCAATGCCGTCACCCAAGTTTTTAGCTTTGATTACAAGCCTCTAGTGCCCTATGAAGCAATAAGTGAGTTACTCCGAAGCCATTCTTCTCTTTGATTTTTATGAAACTCCTAATGAAATCATTTAACACCTGTGATTCAACTTTATGTTTATGCAGATGATACAGGCATGTTTTATGGCATGAAATTCTACAATGACCTATTAATGGAAGCAGGGCCTCAAGGAAATGTACAGTCAGAGGTGCTGTTAAGGAAAAACAAGGACACATTTACCTTCAGACATGGGTGGGCATTTCCTCGGAAAGTCTACTTTAATGGCGATGAATGCTTGTTGCCTCCTCCTGATGCTTACCCTTTTCTTCCCAACTCTGCTAAAGTAAACTCGATCACTATATCAACAATGGTGGTCTCTGCCCTACTGTTTCTATTCATCATTAGTTGAAGATCATATGAAAAGAAGGTGGTTTTCAGAAACTATTGCTATAGATAAAGAAGAGTGATTTTATTTACATATTTTACCTTAATCTACTCATTTCATTTTGGTAAATTTGCAGATGGAAGGTTGAATCGGTGAAATCTCCAATTCTCAATTCTAACTAATTCAACGGGTTGAATAATGTAAATTGTATTTCTTTTTTAATACTTAAATACTAAAGTTCATGTTAAATATAACCGAAAGTTATCATGAATATGGGTTAATATATAAGTTTTAATGGATAAAAATCCTCGGCCCTCATGAATATCGGTTAATGTATAAGTTTTAAGGCTAGTTAACCACCAAATTAACTTCTCGAGGGATGGTTTCAGCTTGTTCTTCCTGAAAATATTCAGGACCAAAAAGTTCCTCATGATTTCATGTTAGAAGTTGAAAACAAAGAAACCACAACCTCATTTCTTGGGGAATCATGGGAAAAAAATTAAGCAAGAAACAGGGAGCTTTTCTCTCCGGGTTTTGCTGTCTTCTTGCTTTTGATGCATAGTTACTTTGATCTGGTTTAAATCCCTCTTCCTCCTTGGTTTCTATTAGTTAGCTGAATGTCATTACCCTAGTTTCGATCTGTCGATTTGGTTTTGTTTAGCCATCATATCGTACCTAGTTTCTGGTGATCTGTTCATCCTAGAACCTATGTTACAGCTTTAGAAGTCTCTAGATCTCATCTGGTGGACTCTCTCTACTATCGTTTTTCCCCTTTGACTAGCTTGACTCTTGCCATTCTCAAATGATTATTCTATCTGATAATAGATTTTGTTTCATCTTTTGTCTTTCAGTATTTTGGTGGTGCTAGTTTTGTTTTTTGCTTCCTTAGGATCTGTACTTCGATAACCCGTCTCGCTTATTTCCTTCACCTTTGTTAAACCGAAAAGTAAGCCTCTCGCTATCCACCTTGGTGATCTCATATCATGATTTGGATAGCAGAAGATGGATTTGAAATTAACTGGTTCCGCATAATGTAATTCCCTTTATTGGAGGATTTCGACCGTGCTGATACTTATATGGTACATAATGTGGATTTTATTAGACTTTTCGTTCAATATAATTATCCTCATATTAGTTGTAAAATATAGACTCGAGCAACGTACCTCAACTCGTTCTCAGTGGCAATGCTCAATAAGTTCTTAAAATTCAC
This sequence comes from Gossypium arboreum, assembly GCF_025698485.1. Taxonomy (NCBI): domain Eukaryota; kingdom Viridiplantae; phylum Streptophyta; class Magnoliopsida; order Malvales; family Malvaceae; genus Gossypium; species Gossypium arboreum. Next base: position 20,893,924 of record NC_069070.1, read on the forward strand.
TCTCAACCATGAGAATTTGAAGATCGTGAAGTTCTCTTCTCTATCACTAAAGGACCATCTTACATAGCATCAAATGTTTCAACGCTCTGCTTCATCCCGTGACCACATCACCATCAACTCATAGCCTAAGTTGCATAGTGACGTCCTCCAATGTGATCGTGCACTCCCCGCACAGCATATGAAAAGTGTGGGTCTCCGAGCGCCACCGCTCAATCAAGACGGATAATAGGTCCGCCCTCAAGTTGAACTTCTAGACCAATGCCACGTTCCCAAATCCCAGTAACTGTAAGTAAGACATGATTTGCTCATTCGCACGGTACTTAAGAGAATGGATCCGCGACCTCAATACCCGATACTCATTTTGTCCACACCATAAAATCAAATTTTTAAAAAGTAAAACATTTAATACCAAATGTTGTTATAAACTTTATTAGATTTATTTATTTATAAAATATACAATAATATTTAGAAGTAAAGATTTAACAACTATTCGCATGCAAATACATCATATCATGCTTAACAAATTATTTATTTATATACCTATACCTTAGGTAGAATAAAAGTGTGTGTCAAAATTAGCCAACAATATGAAGCACACGATGTGAGTCGATAAACTGTAAATATAATGATAATATCATCAATTAATATCACCAATTTAATACGAAATAGGTAGTAAGACAATGATAATAAATTGGGTAATGAAGTGTTCAAACATTATTGGCTTTTACCTAACTATCTTTTGGATAATCAAACTAAAATCTTAACCAAACTAATTTTTACTTAAACATTAAACTAAAATTTTAACATAATTAATTTAAACGTTAAACCAAAATTCTATTTATTTTTAACTAAACTTTTAATAAGCATATATCACACTTTATAAATAAATATCATATATAACATTTGAATAAATAACTTTTGATTTAACAATTTCACTGTTTCATTGACCCTCGATACGATTGTGATCTGGAGAAGACATTCATATATCTGCATAATTTTAAAAAAATTAACCATCGCTTGATAAATTAAATATAATTAAACATTACATTACAATAACTACTTTTAATATGATACATGCACATCAAAATATATAATTTACATACCTTAATCGTATTAACTTCAAATTTCAAATAACATCAACTAAAACAAACACAACAAATTTAAATTAAGACTAATTAAAAAAATTTAATCTGCCTCTCATCTTCTCTTCTATTTCTATTTAGTTCTAAAATATAGGGAACGAACCAAAGCCCACCCTCCCTTTTATAATAAGGACTCGTGGGAGGTAGCCTGATGTAAGTTTTTTCCTTTTTTAACATTAAAAGCCAGTTAAAATAACTCCATCGTTAATATCACTAACACGATTGACATGATATGACCGGTCAGTCAACTTTCTTCACACTTATTTTTGGATCTTTTCTTTTTTATTTTATAAAAGACACCCCAATATTTTTTATTTTATGCGTAAATACCCTTTTTCATTCTTTTTTTTCAGCCATCTCTCTATCACTTTCTTTTTTTTTCTCATTTTTTCCCAAACCTTCTTTTTTTTTCTTTATCTTTTTTAGTTTAGCCCCTTATTTTTTTATTTTTTTAGTTACACCCTTTATCAAACAATTAATTCACATTGCATAAATAATTTAAACCAAATTTTTTTTTGAATTAAAAGATTTGACTGAAATCAATAAAAGAACTAATTACACATAAGCAGATTGGACTAAAGTCCTTTAGCCCAAACCTAAAAGAAGAAAAGAAAATCAAAAAGCCTACTAAAAAGAGGAGCCGGTTTAAAACTTTTAAAACTAGCCCAAATTGTCTGAATGAAACTTCAGCTAAATGGTAAAAATAAAACAAATCCTAACCCAGTCAAATCAACAGCTGGATGCCAATAGTCTCTGTCTTTTCACGGTTCTGACCCAGCAATAATGATAACAGTTTTCAAAAAAAGATCTTTTCATTTACCTACTATCCTTTCCAGAGATTTCCATCTCCATCTCCTCTCAATCTGGATACCTTGGTCTATTCCTCTCTAGAGCTTGACGAACGTGGTCTGGAATCCCTCCTTCCAGGTAACAATTTTCTCTCCTCCTTAGAGCCTTCTTCGCGAGAACATGAGCATAAATATTCTCTATTTTGGGTATAAAGTGAAAACCGATCTCTTGAAATTTGTCTTTTATGCTTTGAATGTCCCTAATAATTGCTACAATGGTCGATTTATCAATCTCAGGACTTTGGCATTTCTTTATAACAGTTTTTGAGTCACCTATTACCTCCATTTTGTTTAATCCCATGAAGATTCCTAATTTCATTGCTTGTAACCTTACTTGAGCCTCTGCCATGAACGGAGTAGCTATATCAGAATGATTGACCATTTTCGATGCTAAGATCTCCCCCTCTTCATTTCGTACAAGCAAGCCTGAAGCCGATCTGAAATGTTGTTGGTCATAAGCTACATCAAAATAGACTGTAACCCTTGCTTCGCAAACATGCTGTTGACAAATTCTATTGGACTGGTATGTAAGTTTTTTCTCTTTTGCCCCATCGAACTCTGAGATGAAAATTTGGATCTGTTTTGCTATATCTCTTCCTGTCGCAGTTTTCTTTTCATATACTAATCTATTCCTGTTGAACCAGATCAACCAGAGTCCACAATAGAAAAATCGGATCTGTTCACTAGTCTCCTGTTCAAAGACCCAAGTAAGCCACTCCCACGTATTCTGAATATCATTATTCAGTACCTAAGACAGATTTAAGTAATTCCAAGTCTCAACAGTTGTAGGACACTGGCGAAAAATGTGGTTACTGTTCTCTTCATCTTGACGACATCGAGGGCATTATGCATCTACTACCACTTTCTTTTGCTTGATGTTCACAAGGGAATGAATAAAATTCCAAGAAATTCTCTAAATTGTCAATGTTACTTTTGAGGGGATTTATAATTTCCATAGTTTTTTATAGAAATTTTTTTATTTCGGTTTGTATAAAGTAATTATTAGGATCCACGCTAGACTCCTGTAATAGTTTATAGACGCTTCTGACTGAGAACTCACTGGACTGTTCACCTCTCCATACTTGAAAGTCTTCATATTCTATCTCTGCCAGTGGAATTTACATGATCTTCCTTACAACAGCCAAATTAAAAGTATTCATAATCACCTCTGTTTTCCAAGTTCTAGTAGTGGCCTCTATCAGATCCGAAACTAGCTGATATTTTCATTATTTTATTGGTTTTGTAATCTGTCTGCTTCATCCCCTGATATCCACAAATCATCTCAGACAGAAATATGGTTCGCTTTTCCAATTCTTCAGCACATACCTTTTTCTAAAAGCCCTCTTGCTGCCCAGTCACTCTTCCAGGTAAGTGAAGGTAATGTTCCTAACCGAGCATTGTAGAAATCTGAGTTAGGGTAATATTTTGCCTTGAAAACACGAGCTAATAACAAATTTGGAAAATTAATAAGGTGCCAACCTTACTTTGCTAACAACGCCACATTAAATTTTGCAAGATTTCGAAAACCAAGTCTCCATCTTCTGTCAATGAGCGTAGTTCTTTCCAAGCGCACCAGTGAATGCCTTTTTGTCATGACTTTTCTGCCACCAAAATTTAGCTATAATACCCTCCAATTCAACACATAGGGACTTAGGAAGAAGAAAGTAAGCCATAGTGTAAGTAGGAATAGATTGGAGAACTACTTTTATGAAAATTTCTTTCCCCCCTTGAGAGAGGTGCCTTATGTTCCAATTATCAATTCACTTTTTGAATTTGTCCTTTAAAACTTGAAATGACGATCTCTTCTCTCTTCCCACCATATTAGGAAGCCCTAAATACCGTTCTGGATTAGTTGACCTTTTTACGCCTAATACATTAGAGACTGCGATCATTTCCCTACCTACATATTTATGCTGAAAAACACTGTTAACTTGTCATAATTAATACACTGGCCAGAACACTTTTCGTATTCATTCAAAATTTGTTTTAAGGAATGCGCTCCTTCAGTAGCTTTTGCAAATAGAATACAATCATCTGCAAAAAGTAAATGTGAAATAGATGGCCCACTTCGACTAACTTTTACTCCTTTAAGTATTCTTCCTCCAATTGCAATCCTCATAAGACTTGAGAGACCTTCCGCGCAAAATAAAAACAAAAATGGACTTAGAGGATCTCCTTGTCTTAGACCTCTACTTGGATGAAACACTTCCCCTAACTTTCCATTGAATACCACTGAGTACGATACTGTAGACACACATTTCATAATCCAATCAACCCATCTTGGATCAAAACCCATTTTCTTCATTGTCATCTCCACAAACTTTCATTCTACTCTACCGTACGCCTTACTCATTGTTAAGTTTCATCGCCATAAGCCTCTTTTTTTTCAGTCTTGTGCTTCAGAGCATGTAAAATTTCATAAGCTAATAACACATTATCAGAAACTAACCTCCTTAGTACGAAAGAACTCTGTGCTAGATCTATACATTTATTAATCACTACCCGAAGTCGATTTGTAATGACTTTGGCTATCAATTTATAAATCACATTACATAAGCTAATTGGTCTAAATTGAGTAATATTGGCAGGATTTGAAACCTTCGGTATTAGCAGGATATTTGTTTTGTTAATCGAACTCATTTCCATACCTTCATTTAGTCTCTGAAGGCAAAAATCTGAAACTTCGTCTCCGATGATTGACTAACATTTTTGGTAAAATAACGCCGAAAATCGGTCGTCTTCTGGTGCCTTAGTGGGACCCAACTCTGTTACAGCTTCTCGTATCTCCTTCTTAGTGTATCTTTCATTAAGTTACCCACTGTCATCTTCGGTAATGCAGTAATCGATTCCTGATAAAATTCGATCGCAATTATCCCGTTTTCCTACTAAAAATAGCTTTTAGAAATATGATCTAGCAATTCCTTCCATTTCCTTGTCTTCCTCCATCTCCTTACCATCTTCGTATTGCATTTTGTGGATAAAATTCCTCTTCCTCCTTTGTGTTGCTTGCTTATGAAAAAACGTTATATTTCTATCTCTAAATTTCAACCAGTTTATTCAAGCTCTCTGTTCCCAATAACATTCATCCTTCTCTATCTCAAAATTAAGTTGAATCTTTGTGTATAAGTTCTGCCATATTTTTGTTATTTCTCTCAGACTCAAACAGTCTTACCAATTTTAAATTCAAAACATCTTTCTTTATTTTCCTTTGTCAACTAATTTTTCCAACCCATCTTTCTAGTCCTCTTTTCATACTTTCTAACTTATTCAATACATCCCTTGTAGAATTTTCCCATATTACACGAACCTCCTCCATAAAAGTTTCCCTAAGATCTACCATGCTTCAAACTTAAAACTTTTATTAAGTAGTCTGGTTCACGCTCTGTAGTAATAAATAGAGGACAATGATCTGAAAAAGAATGCGAGAGGTGTTGAATTAAGGAATCTGGGAATAAAGAGATCCACTCTTCAGTCGCTACACCTCTATCAAGTCTTTCTTGTATATTCGTTTCTGGCAAGTTACCTCTCTCCCAAGTAAACTAATTTCCTGAATAGCCTACATCAACCAATCGACAATTTTCTAATACCTGTCGAAAAGCTTCCATCCTTCTTTCCTCTAGAGGTAGTCCTCCTTTCTTTTCGAAACCATATAAAATTTCGTTAAAATCCCCACCAACCAGCCATGGAAGCTCACCAATGGTTCATAGATGTCGCAATAGATTCCATGATTCTTCCTTATTATGTGAATAAGGAGAACCATAAAACACTATAAACCTCAATTTCTTCATATCGCTTGAATCCTCAATTGAAACATCAATATGACAACTTGAAAAGTTTTGAAGCGTGACATTGACTTCCCCTCTCCATGCAAGACATAACCTTCCTCTCGAACCAATAGCATTAACATCAATACCATAGTGAAACCCATAACTTCGTCTAACTTTTTCCATCTGACTTCTATTTATTTTTGTCTCCATAAAGAAGACCACTTGGGGATATTGTGACCTCAACAAATGTCGAAGTCTGTGAACTATCCGTGGATTCCCTAAACCACAGACATTTCAACTTATGATTTTCATTGTGCTAGGTCGGCTTGCCTCATGGCAGCCGCCGATGAAAAGTGATTAATTTCTGACAACCTCCTGTTTCTTATGATCACGTTGTTGCTTTCTTCAATTTCTCCTTTAGCCCTTTTTTTTTTCCTTCCTCAGTTATTACCTCATCATCTTTCAGGTCATAATCCATTGCATTCTGTATTTGACCAATGAATGAATTCTCACCTACTTGTTGTGACGTATGCCTTTTTTCTTCCAAATTAAATCCCAAAATAGGATCAACGTCCTTTGAACACCCTGTTCTTTTATCTGTTCCCCACCCACTATTTCCTTAGATTTGACCACCTGGATTGATACCACCTATTGCTCCACCATCCTCCCTTAACCAAACATTATTCATTGCTTGAGCTCTTCTTGATTATGCTCTTAAAGATAAATCCCAACCCATCTCAGCAATTTCTACTCCTACTACCATCCTAGCTTCACAAAAAGAATCACTATGACCTAGCCGGCCACAATAAAAACAAAATAAGGACAGTCTTTCATATTTAAACTTAACATAAGAGCAAATTCCACAAAACATGATTTGTTTCTTCCTTTTAAGAGGACGTCGAATGTCTATTTGGACCCGAATTCTCATAAAATTTCATTTTTCTTTTCCCAAGGATGAGCCATCATATTCCAGAAAATTCCCTATAAAATTCCCTAGCTGCAAGGCCAAATTTTCAGAATAAAACCCTATGGGAACATCATGAACCTATACCCAGAAGGGTGTTGAAATTAGCGGAACCTTTACTGGATCTTCTCCCCATTGTAACTTATAAAGAATCAATAGATTATTATTAAAGGTCCATGGTGACCCCTTTAAAACCCTTTTTAAATCCATATTATGAAAGAATTGAAATAAATACCTTTTCTCCCCCAAATCTCTTATTTGACCACCCCTAACAGGATGCCATAAATTAGCCATAGTACTTCTCATTGCTGGAAAGTGAATAACACTGGCCGTTAAGAAATAGCCCACCAATCTAAAAGCTTCCTCTTCCTTATCTGTAGTCGGATCTACTTGTATTTGCAAAACTATTTCTTCTTCTTCATTGAGAGTTAATCCTACAAAATCTGTTTCCATGGATGCAGGGAAATAATCAGTAGCATAGAATCTTTTCCTAAAGGCTTGGATGTGATTATGGAAGTGGCTGCCGCTAACAAAGAGACAAAACAAAAACCTAAATAAACTTGCCAAAGGGCAAACAGTTGCGTGTTAGGGTAGCAGACTTCAGGTCTATGAAAATTATTTTTCATTGCCAACATTTTAAATAACTATTAATTTACATAATTTAGAAATTATATTTTACAAAATATAATTTTACATTGGCAACATTCCAAAATAATTTCACATAACTTACTTTAGTACGTGATTTATATTTTCCTATATTTGAAAAAAATGCTAAAATTTGAAACATAAAAATTACAACGAATATAAACGACCAATTTTAACGGCAGCATAAGCAACTTTCTTAATACTAATAAAATATAATTAAACGATGATTTCGATTTTGTTTAAGATCGACAGCATTGTCTCTTACAAATTGAAAATTACTTTAACTGCAACATGAGCAAGTCGACCAAGCAAGATTTTTGGTAATTAATAATATTTTGCAACTCAAACGCTACTAATATTGATAATCTCACCCGTGTGGTTCTATTTGGGATTCCAATGGACCTTCAAACATCCCATTGACCAAAAGAATCCCAAATAATCCACTCGTTGGCGGCATAACCAATTTGAACCCATTATCGTCTTACCACAGCCAACCGAAAGACTTACTAACCAATTTGAACTCGTTACCGAATAAATCACTGGCCATCAAGAACCCTATTTTTACTTGAAATTGTCACTGCATATGAAATTAAGGAATCAAATCTACACTTCCGAAAAGGACCATTAAATTTTCTAGTGTCAAAGTTCCACTGAATTATCGTTAAATAACACATACATTAAAATTATAAAATTTTCTAAATAAACAGAAACACAAAAACATAAAATTTAGTCCTGATCTCCCTCCCCTTCATTCTCTAACATAATAAAATTCAAAAAAAAAAAAACTTAACCTCAGACTTAACTGTCATTGAGGTTATATACAGTCATTTGGTGATGCCAAAGAGAATGATATCACAAAAATAAAAAAAAATTCTATTAAAAAACAATTTAAAAAAACTCAAAAAAATATTAGCACCACGACAGTCTCGCCATTTTCTATAACACCATTAGATAAAAAATAATTTGAGTTTTAAAAAAAATCACTTCAAAAAAATTTGATAAGGTAAAAGTGGTGAGTTAATCTATTTGCCTCCAACACTATTTTATCATTGGTCATGCCAAATAGATTGGCACCTCCCAAAAAAATAATCATTTTTGTAATTAATAAAAAAATTCAATTATTTTTATAAAAAAGGAAGTTTATCCAAACCTAAAACAACTTTTTCCACCACATTCCATATTTGCACCAAAAAAGAAAGAAAATAGGCGATATTCATGCCGACCGAGAAGCTAGCTGGACAAACAGTGAAGATGAACTTAGAGGGGTGGACCAGGTACCACCACCCCTTTATGAGTTAAGGAGCAGAGAGGCCCCATCATTAACTTCCATGAAGAAGATTTCATTAGCTCAAAGGATCTACTGGAGTCAATGTATTAGAGAATGAAGGGGAGAAAAAAACATTTACGTCTTCCATTTTGATGACCCTATAGACCAGTCCTATATTCTCAGAGAGAACCTTTGGTCTTCAGAGGGGGCTTTTTTTGTATTTGACATATGGCGTCCTAATATGGTTCTCCGAAACCTTTATTTACTAGAGGCACCCGTTTGGTTATAGATAAGGGGATTACTACTGGAAATGTTGAACCCTATTACTGCAGTAACTATAGCAAGATTAGCTGGGGAAGTAATGGAGGTTGACTGGCATGCAAAGTTTCCAATGAATATTCGGTTCCTAAGGGTAAGAATATGCATTGACTCATGGAGACCACTACTAGCAGGGTGCTTCGTAAGAGTCGGAGAAGGTAGAGAATCTGGATCCAGTTTAGATATGAGCTTGTTTTCAAGATATGAAAAACTGTGGGAGAATAAGGCATACCTACCCTAGCTGTAGTCCTGTGGAGTTGATAACCTGGATATCGAAAGGGAACTAAATAGCCAATTGGACAACATTAGACACAGATTTGGCTACGATATAGGAATGGATGTTCAGGAGGTGCACTTTTTTAATGAAATGTGTGCGTTCCTTCACAGGTCAGATCGACGAGCCACGCGGGTTTACTACCAGGACCCAGGGTTTGAATGGATTGCCAATCAAATTTAGTGCATGGAAATCCCAGAACAGGTAGACCTTAGTTTTTGGGAATTTGTTGTCGATCATTCTGAAAATGATAATATGCAGGATGTAAACCATCTGGAATCTGAGGATGATAGTCCATATGATCAGATCTTGGGCCCACTTGGAGGAGACTTTGGAGACCAACCAAGTCCAACGAGTGTACTACCAGAACTTGGAAATGAAACAGCATGTGATGTGCCCATATTCATGCCCATGCATACCGATTAACCCTAATATTCCGAGAATTATAACAAGTCCCACTAGCGAGATGTATCTCACTAATGGCACATTGTTTGAAGATAGCACTTATGAACATGGCGAATCAAGTAGAATGGGAGGAAACATATGTGTTAAGGGGTTAATCTGTGTAAGCTAGTCTATTAGTTGTAGTTGTTATTCAAGCAGTTGAGCTATAGTTAAACTGTTAGCAAGTTGTTAGCAAAAAGCAGTTATTCGTAGGTTCTATAAATACTATAATCATAATGTACAGAGGCAGATTAGAAGTCCAAATACAGAAATATTTTCTTCAAAATTAAACATAGTTTCTCTCTATTCAATGTCAGTATAGCTTCATTTACAATTCACAAACTTACCGTAGTTTTCAACATGGTATTAGTCGCCTAAAGGTTCTAAACACCTATTTCCATGACCACTACTGCCTCTGCCGATTCTGCCTCCGTCGAACCTGGATGCCTGATGTTCATGTAACACCCGTCTCCCGTATTCAACGCCTGAATAGGGTTAAGGAACATTGCCGTACTTACAACACATTTATACATACTTCTATCATACATTTAACCATTTCATGCAATCATCATTCAATCTTAAACAATTTGTCCTTAATACGAGCCTACGAGGCCCTAAACATGCATTGGGAGTGGTTCGAGACTAAACCGATAACCTAGAAAACATTTGGAACACTTATAAAATTTTTCTCAAAACAGACGCCCGTGTGCCATAAAAATGTCCATACACGCCCGTGTGTGAGGCCATGTGGAGCCTACTGACTTGATATCAAAATCAACACCAGGGGACACACGACTATATACTTAACCGTGTGTCACACACGGCTGAGACACACGCCCGTGTCTCTGCTCGTGTGGAAAATAGGCTATTTACCAAGCCATTTTGCCACCCAAAATACAAGTACCTACATTAAACCAATTGGCACCAATTCAAGGCATAATTAAACATTACATGAACTTTATTCAAACATAATTCATATCCTCTCAACACCAATCAATACAAATACATCCATACTACAATATACCATTCAATTTCATACCAAGATTCATGTATTAATTCATTTAAACATTCATTTACCTAGAACCACAAACATACCAATAGATACTCCAACTAATAATCCACAATCAACCTTCCAACAAACAATATAAACCACATTACAAAATGGCATTACCATACATATATACCTATATCACTAACCAAGACAAATAGGTCAACTTACATGGCCATATACAACATTATAAACATAATTTTTATAAGCCAACACAAATGGCCAAATTCATAACAAAACATATATCATATAGACCAAGTTCCTATACATGTCATATATTTAAAATGCCAAAGTTCATAGGTACCAATGATAGGTGGATAGTGTGAAGCGATCTCCGACGATCCTCGAATCCAAGCTAACTTTGAATGCACTATAAAACATAGAAAAATAAACGATGTAAGCTATAAAGCTTATTAAGCTCATATGAAATAAACTCGATATAATCATATACACATATTTCAAGAAGTAAATATAGATACATGAATTCAAATCAACTAACAAACCTTTCAATTTCTAAATCACAAAACTATATACTTTCTTCACCATTTTTGTGATTCAAAGCTAATATGATTTATGCACATACCTGTACCCTTTCGTACCAATCTCATACACATTCTCATCCTTTATTTACCTGTTGAACCATTCAGAACAGAAGTCAGATACTCAGGAACCTCACACAATGAGTACCTATACCATGGCCCGAAGCCAAATCAAGGTAACTTATATACGAAATATTGATATCATAGCCCGAAGCCAAATCAGCCGATATTCATGGCTCGAAGCCAAATCGGTATAACTCACACCCGAAGTGCTAAGATCATGGCCCGAAGCCAACTCATGGTATCCCCTAATGACATGTCACTAGTATCCTAAACTATTCTTAAGGTTCAACTGGGGTTTCAAATGTCGAATTTCCATCGAGTCATTGTCGAACTTATCTGAAGTCTTGTATTCACAACTTATACAATATTATAGCATTTAAAATACACTTAAAATGAAATTTATCACATACGAACTTACATCGATTTCGAAAACGATAAAATTGGTCGATTAATTGAGTACTTTAGTTTTTCCCCGATTTAGATCCGAATTTCACTTTTCTTGATCTAAATATATTCAAAATTAACTTATTTAACCATCTCTCTATTCAATTTAATCCAAAACACACAATAAGGCTATTTTACACATTTTCCCCTAAACTTTCACATTTTTACAATTTAGTCCTTATTTCATAAAATCACAAATTAGTGCAATTTAATCCACTCACATGCTAGCCGGATTTCCTTAGTACAAATATCAGCCCATATTTTTCATTTATTTCACAATTTAACAGTAAAGTTTCCACATTTCACAAATTAATCCCTAATTTGTATTTTCACCAAAAATTACTTCACAAAACTTGCATATCTATCAACAAGCATTCATAATCTATCCATAAACTTCAAAACACATGCTTATTCATCAATGAAAACATCTAAAATCTTTAAAAATTTTGCAAATTAGTCCCTGGGCTAGCTAGACTAAGTTGCAACGATCACAAAAACATAGAAAAAAAACGGGACGATAATCATACCTAAATGACCAAAAATGCCCTAGCCGAATGATAGCCCTAAAAATGGTGTTTCTTCTCTTCCAAAAATTGGTGGAGAAGATGATACAAACAATTAATTTGGTTTTTGTTTTATTTATTTTATGATTAATAAACAAATTACAAAATTAACCTTTAATAAAACCATTTAATATCATCCATAATTGTCCATAATTGTCCACCCAATATAAAAATGGTCTAATTAAAACATAAGGACCTATAATTTAATATTCCATAGCTATTTGACACCTTTAGCTATTAGAATTCAAGTTTTACGCTTTATGTGATTTAGTCTTTTTTACGAATTAAGCATTCAAACGATAAAATTACTTCACGAAACTTTCACACATACATGCTATCATGTTGTAAACACTTAAAATAATATTAAAATAATTTTTTAACCTCGGATTTGAGATTTCAAAACCACTATTCTGATTTGACCAAAAACGGGCTATTATAGTTCACCAGTGCTCGACTTGTCCAATCATTTCCTCGCCATGAGACAATCAAGTTATATGAAGACACATTTGTTTCACGGAAGCAACATGTTTGGTTAATCATAGACGGATATGTGTTGACCGGGTTTCTAGTTGGAACGTTTTCGACTCTACCGCGATTTGTGCAGTCTCTAGAGAGCTCGCTAGTGTCAAATCCGGATGCCTCGGCCTTTGTTCAATAGGACCGGTTACTGACTTTATGGTTACTCTCCAGGATTCATCCTTCTCTTCTGTCTTCCGTTACTGAAGCTTGATCGACGTGTGATGTGTGGATCACCGCCACAAGGCTCTTTACCAGTGCGAAGATATCTCGCCTTCGTCATGAGCTTCATTCTTTCAAGAAAGGTAATCTTTCTGTCAAAGATTATGTTGCAAAGTTTAAAATACCTGTGTGCCTTGCTTGAAGCATCAGAATCTCAGATCTCAGACGAGAAGAAGGTTGAAATTGTCCTTTCGGGACTACCACAAGAATTCGATACCGTCCTCACATTGGCTTTGTTCTCAATGGAACCACTACCACTTCAGCGCCTACTCGACGTATTAGTCGAGTACGAGAGTCAAAAAGTGCGTCCAGTCCAAGAACTGTCCTTGCATGCCAACCTCGTGGAACCTGCTCCGTCGCAGGTGATTGAGAGATCTATGCGCGGTGGACGTCCTCCGCCTAGTGGCCATAGGAGAGGCTTTCGATCACGCGTCCAATGTCAGATCTGCAATAGATTTGGGCATATCACCTAGCAATGTTTTTACCAGTTTAATCACGCGTTTGATGGCTCATCGTCCATAGCTCAGACGTTGCATCCAAGAGATCGGCCTGCTTCTGAGTTTTCCTTTCCATAGCCAGTCTCTGATCTTTATCCTAGCTCATTTTTTATTGTGCCACAAGGTGATTTGTTGGGAGGAAATTGATGGCCAGCTTCTCGACAAATGAGGTACTCAAATCCCTTTTTTCAAAGTTCATTTGAAAACGGTCAAAACGTGTTTACAGCTGGTCCGTACGTGGGGGCTCATGATGGGTCAAATGCATATTTTACAAATAGGTATGATTTTTCTCATGCTCCTAGGCTTGCTACTATTAGGCAATTTAGGCCGAATGGGCTTGGTGATTCTAACGGAATTAATAGGCCGTCTAGTCCATATCAAAGGGTTGGCATTTCAAAGATTTTGGGTCGAATGCTCCACCTATTCCAACCAGGCCATCTTCCAATTATGTTCAACTTGATCCATCTTTCAGTCATAATCACAATATTGGGCCGTCGGGAAGTGGTGTATGTAATGCCCCTAGCTCATCCATTCTTTAGTGAACCAAACTGAGAGATCGGGTTTACACCGATTTCGATCCATGTATTAGGCTCTCTCGTCTACCTAATTTGTATGCATCGGATTACTCTAATTCTTCCGGGTCTCATATCAATACCACTCAGTTCGAGTTTACTAGTGATGGCACTGACTCCTATATTCTTATACCCGTTGGCACTGTGTCTTGGTACCCAGACTTCGGTGCTAGTCATTATGTCTACCGTGATGCCTCAGTACTGCATGACTCTACACCTTATTCAGATACATATTCTCTCTTAATGGGTAACGGGACTCCCATCACGATCTCGTCTATTGGTAATGCTGTTTTACCTACACAGTCTAAATTACTTCGTTTATCTAATGTTTTGTGCGTACGGAGTATACGGAAGAATCTTTTATCTGTGTCATAGTTTGCCACTGATAATGATGTGTTTTATGAATTCCATCCGACATATTGTGTTATTAAGGACACCATGACTCAGGCAACTTTATTGAAAGGCCACATTTATGACAAACTCTATCATTTTTCTGTGCCAGTTATATCTACTCAGTCTGCAGAAGCCCTGACTGCTCACAATGGATTCCAGAAACCGTCTGAGGAATGTAATATTTTTTCTTTGTGGCACAAACGTCTTGGTCACCCTTCTGCTTCTGTTGTTAAAACTGTTTTTGATAAGTGTAGTATTGCGTCAAATAAAGTTTGTCTTGATACTTTATGTACTGCCTATTAAAAAGGGAAGTCCCATAAATTTCCCTTTCCAAATTCAAGTACTGAATATTACGATCCGTTTGCGTTGGTTGTCTCTGATCTCTGGGGACCTACGTCCGTTGCCTGTGGTAATAATTGGTATTATGTATATTTTATTGACATGTGCACTCAATTTATGTGGATTTATCTTATTTGTCAAAAGTCTATGGCCATGGAATGATTCGTTCAATTTTCAACAACTCATTAAAACTCAGTTTGGCAAAACTTTTAAACAGTTTCAGGGTGATTGGGGCAGAGAGTATCGCGCTTTCACATCTATCTTAGCATCTCAGGGGACTATTCACCGGTTGTCCTGTCCACATACTTCCGAACAGAATGGAGTGATTGATCGCAAACATCATCACATTGTTGACATGGGTCTCACGCTTTTGGCTCAAGTGAGTCTCTCTATGGAGTACTAGGCCTATGCATTTTGTTGTGCTGTTTATCTAATCAATCATCTTCCTACCTCAGTTCTGAAAGGACAAACTCCATTTAAGGCTCTTCATGGGCAAAAACCCACTTACGATTATCTACGGGTATTCAGGTGTTGTTATTTTCCTTATTTATGTCTGTTTCTATGTCATAAGTTGGATTTTTGTTCTCAACCCTCTATTTTTTTGGGCTATAGTTCTCAACACAAGGGGTATCAATGTCTTCTATCGAATGGTAAGATTGTCATTTCCCATCATGTTGTGTTCGATAAAAATCGTTTTCTTTCTACTGAGCTTGCTACAAAGGGTTCTATTCCTATGAATAGTCAACTATCTCCAAGTTTGTTCCTCTTGTCAAGAAGATCTCTACTACGCCTATGGAGTTCTCAATCGCTCAACCTTCTGAGTCGACTTCACACCCTGCTATCTGCTCATTACCTTCTATCTCTGATGTTCCTCAGGCGGGTGTTGGATCTGATCGTAAGCCACATAGTTCTTCTTTACCAAATAGTGTTGATGTGACTAATGGTGCTGATGTTCGTTAGTCTGCAGAGATTGCTGACAGTATTTCATCCTCTTTTAATATTCAGGCCTCTTCGTTGCCAATGACTAATAATCACCCGATGGTTACTCGATCTAAAGCTAGTATCCTTAAGCCCAAACTTATGTTCGTTGAAGCTATAGAACCTTCCACAATTGAGGAAGCCTTTTCTACTTCAGGGTGGCGTGCTACAGCTCAAGCGGAGTATTATGCTCTCATTCGTAATTCTACCTGAGATCTTGTTCCATTCCCATCTAATCGTAAGATTTTTGGATGTAAATGGCTTTTCAAAATCAAGAAAAATCCTGATGGAACTGTTGCCCGACAAAAGGCTCGGTTAATTGCTAAAGGCTATTCTTAGGTACCTGGGTGTGATTTCAAGGAAACATTTAGTCCGGTGGTTAAACCTGTTACTATTCAGGTCATTTTGTCTATTGTTGTTTCCAAATACAGGCAGATTTGTCAAGTCGATGTGAACAATGCCTTCTTAAATGGGGATCTTGATAATGAAGTGTTCATGTAGCAACCTCCAGGATATGTCCATATGATTTAAATGGAAAACCTTTCGTATATCATCTGAAGAAAGCTTTGTATGGACTCCGTCAGGCTTCGCGTACTTGGTTTGAGAAACTAAAGAGGTTTCTAGTCTCTGTTGGCTTCATCATATCTAAGTCTGATGCGTCTCTGTTTGTTAAAGTTACATCTGATTCCACTCTTTATGTTCTTGTGTATGTGGATGATGTTATCATAACTGAAAGTGTGCCTACATCTATAACTTAATTTATTCAGCACCTAAACAACGAGTTCTCACTTAAGGATATGGGTGATCTTTAATATTTTCTCTGGATTAAAGTTACTAGTTCTTTAACAGGGTGCCTCCATCTTTGTCAGAAAAAATATATCCGCGATCTTCTTGACAGAAGCTCTATGTCTCCTGCTAAGAGTGTTCATACTCCAATGATTAGCTCGTCTACAATGTTTAAAGATGACGGCGATCATCTGTGTGATCCGACTGAGTACAGAAGCCTAGTCAGTGTGCTAAGTATGTGGTTCTTACTCGGCCTGATATTGCATATGCAGTGAACCAAGTTTGTCAGTTCATGCATAATCCTACTACTATTCATATGGTCGCGTTAAAACAGATTTTGCAGTATTTATATGGCACACTTGATTATAGGATTGTTTTTCACCTATCTACTCGATTGTCTCTAGTTGGGTAGGCAGATGCTAACTGGGAGTTGGATTTTGATGATCAGCGATCTACTTCAGGTTACTGTGTATATTTTGGTTACACACCCATATCGTGGTGTTCCAAGAAACAACAAGTGGTCTCACGATCCACGGCTGAGGCTAAATATCGAAGTCTTGCTGCCACTACCAGCGATGTTACCTGGTTAATTTCGTTACTTAAGAAGATACAACTTCAATCCGATGATACTCCTACTATTTGGTGTGATAATTCTAGTGCAGTTTCTGTTACAGCTAATCTTGTCTTACATTCCAAGTTCAAACATGTCAAGCTTGATTTATTCTTTGTTTGTGAGAAGGTTGCTGATGCCTCTGTCGTTGTTGGTGAAGTTCCTGTGTGTGACCAGGTTGCTGACATTTTTACCAAGCCGCTTTCTGTATCGTACTTTACTCGTTTTTGAAATCTTTATCAGGTCTTACCTGTCGGGAAGATGGATGAATGTTAAGGAGTAAGCTAGTCTAGTAGTTGTAGTTGTTATTTAAGCAATTGAGTTACAGTTAAACTGTTAGCAAGTTGTTAGCAAGAAGCAATTATTCATAGGCTCTATAAATACTATAATCATAATGTACAGAGGCAGATTAGAAGTCCAAATAAAAAAATATTTTCTTTAAAATTAAACATAGTTTCTCTCTATTCAATTTCAGTATAGCTTCGTTTACAATTCACAAACTCACCGTAGTTTTCAACACTATGAGACCTTACAAGCGTGGCAACCACATGAGATGATGAACCATGAAGCACACTGAAGAGGTTACCTTCAACCTAGATATCACAAAAATAGAGAACGAGTGGATTTCAACACATGGTTTGAAAATATAGATGTGAATATGGGCCATTATCGGGACACTGAATTGAGTTAAAAAATGCCATTAGGTAATGAAACAATACCAAACTAAATTAACAAAATAACTTTGACAAGATCTCCCACCAACTCAAGCAGGAAAAGAGGTGGTCAAAATGAGAAACTATAGGATTTTGTAAAGAAGAGTAAAACAATGGCATCTGATAGCAGAAATACTTCTGAAACTAGCAACCTAAGAAGACTTCTCAATAACTTAAACGTTGCAGGCAAACCAAAGAAGTTCAAAAGACTGATATTTGGAGATGAAAAGAAGAAAGCAACAAATAAATAACCAATGGAGGAACCAATGAATAGTCCAAGGAAGAGGAGAAGAAAGGACAATGAGAAAAAAGACATCATGATACAGACGATAGTGAGACATCTGCGAATAGAGGAAGCAGTTACAATGGAGAAAGGAGAAGAAAATGACCAAGAAGATGAAAATAATCAAAGGTTCCAAGAGGCTATTCCAAAACAGCCTCCTGGTGAGAAATGATTGATTTAAGTTAGAATGCTAGAGGTATGGGTCGACCTCTAGCACTCTACTACCTTTTGCAATAGATCCTAAAACATAAACCCCATATTTTTTTTTTGTGATGGAAACAAAAAAACCATTTAGTTTTATGGAGAAATTGGCTAAAAATGGGGTTATAAAAATTGTCTACAAACTTTGGTTGTAGGAAAGAAATGAGGTATTTGTGTTTTATGGGAAAAACGTTTAAATGCAAACCCTAGCTTTATTACTGAAAACCTATGTCATTTCTTTTTGTATGATGATGAAGGTAAACACTTTTGGCTAACATGTTTCTATGAGAATCCAGTACTCTCAAAGTGATAAGAAGTATTGGACCAAATTAAAAAATTCTCATTGCAAGTGAGTGATTGAAAATGGCTCCTTTTTAGGGACTTTAACTAAGTTCTATATGAAGGGGAAAAACTGTCATTTTCATCCACAAAGATTCAAGGCCATGAAAAATTCAGAGATTGTCTCAACTTTTATAGTTTATTCGAAATCTCAAGCACTGGACAGTGACTCACTTAGACGATAATAGAACAGGTGAGGAAGCCATTTGGGAGCGACTAGACAAAACCTGAGGCTCAATCTCCCTATAATTGAATCGGATCATGGGATGATGATTATCAATACAAACATTTTACTTTGACGGCCATATTGATTCGAAGCTATGTAGTTTCAAGATCCAAACTATAAGAGAATAATTCAACAAGCATAGAGCAATGAGATTCAAGGTAATCCTGCTTTTATAGTTATGGAAAAACTAAAAGCTAGAAGAGATGTTCTAAAAAACTAGAATGAAACTAGTAGAATTTTGATGTTAAGAAAGAAAGAATTACAGAGAAGAAACTAGAAATTTAGCAACAAAATTATCTGCTAAGGTTATTATTATTTTTCACACACCTTAATTGAACAATGTAACAATCGTATTTATAACAAGAGAAATTCCTAAATATGGAAAGAAATAACAAAGATATTTATACCATTAAATGCTAAATATATTATACTAATAAAACTCAATCTTCTAGAAAGTAAATATATTTTGTTTAACTTTTCTTGCAAGTAAACTTAAATTGCAATTAAGCTCTTCAAATCCTATTCGTATTTTTAGTTTGCCAGAATATTACGAACCTTATTCGCCAAAATTAATAAGCTCTCCACTTTCTATGAGCTCGCCAGTCTTGATGGGTTCGCCAAGTGTGTTTGCTACATGAATGGTCATCTTGTAACACTCCTCATTGGCCTTCATGCCGCGAACACCAATTTTATTCCCCAACTCTTCAAACCTCGACTTTCCAAGTAGTTTGGTCAAGATGTTTGCAATGTGGCTCTATATAGTGAAACAATTAACGAAGTGAGTTCACCAGTTTCTTCACATATAGGGTAGGCTTGTTAGGGCTCTTTTCAAATCCCAAATTGGCAAAGTGCTCATCTATCCTCACGTACCAAGCTCGCGGAGCCTGTTTTAAACTGTATAAGGCTTTCTTAAGCCTATATGCCTTATCCTCTTCTCCTTTAACTACAAATCCAAGAGGTTGCTCCATATAGATTTCTTCCTACAAATAGCTATTCAAAAAAGCTGATTTAACACCCAGTTGATAAATTTTCCAACCTATCTGTACTACTAAGGCCAATAATAATCTGATCGTGTCCAGTCGTACTATTAGTGCTAAAGTCTCCTAGTAATCAATGCCATATTGACTGAAACCTTTTACAACCAACCTCACCTTCAGCTTTTTAAGTGAACCATCAGCATTTAATTTGGCTCTGAACACCCACTTGACACTAATGACATTTTTATGCAATGGTTTGTCAATAAGAGATCTTATGGATCATGCTTATTCCCTCTTGCTTGTCTTCTTTCCAACCTTCAATAGTTTCAGCCTCTTCAAAGCTCGGAGGTTCAAGTAGTGTTACGTTAGCTCTCTGATAGATTTCATCAATGGATTGCGTGCCCTTTACTGAAGTGTCATCAAAGTCTACTTCAGCTAACTCATCACTAAACTTAAATCTCAGCACACCATCATCATAATGGTTTTGTTAACCTAGTTTACCCAACCTTTGCTCAGCTTCAATAGCATTATAATTCCATGTTTTACTTTCATCTAACACAACATCCCTACTCGCCAAAATTTTCTTGGAAGAAGGATCATAAATTCTATAACCCTTCCTATTGTTGCTATACCCAAGGTAGATACCTGGTTATGACCTCATTTTTAACTTGTTTATTTTCACATGTGGAACATTAACAAAAGAGACATAGCCAAAAACTTTTAAATAAGAAATAGAGGGTTTGTTTCCAAACCATGCTTCAAATGGAGTCATCTCTTTTACTGCCTTAGATGGTAACATGTTCAGTAAATAGACTGATGTGTTCACTGCCTTACCCCAAAACTCATTTGGCAACCTAATTGCAAAAAATAAGCACCTTCCTGTGTCCATTATTGCCCTATTCTTTCTTTCGCACACTTCATCTTGCTGTAGAGTGTAAATATTGGTGAGCTGGTGATAGATACCAGCTTCTTCATAGTAGTTTTTGAATCATTCAGAAGTGTACTTGGTTCCATTGTAAGACTTGATCTTCTTCAGCTTCCTGTCAGTCTGGTTTTCAACATGTACTTTAAGTTTCGAAAATACTTCTGTAACATCAATTTTTTGTTTCAAAAAATACATCTAGCAATACTTGGTGTAGTCCTTAATGAACAAAACAAAGTATGTACACCTATTTAATGAGGGTTTTTTCATAGGTCCACTCACGTCAAAGTGCAACAACTATAGTTTTTCTTAAGTTCACCAAGCTTTATTCGCTGGGAAAAGTAACCTCGCCTACTTTCTAAGTTGGCAAACTTCACAAGTACCATTTTACTCCTCAACACTGATCGTTTCTTGAACTAAACTTGCTTTGCACATTCGACTAAGGGACTTATCATTCGTATATCCCATTCTTTTGTGCCAAAGGTTCACATCATCGACCGTACTAGTGTAGGCCCTTAAGCTCGCCAAATTTTAGTCCAACATAAAACTTCTATTTTTCATCGAGACTATTACAACTTCATGTCCCAATAAATCAAATATTATGCAACCATAATTCTTAAAAACTGCATTGTAGTTTTTTTCAAGTAGTTGACCAATGTTAAGAAGATTATGATCTATCGCACACATAAGGGGAATATCAGAAATTACTGTAATACCTGATGACGAATTAATCACAACTTCGCCCTTACCCTTAACTTCTAAGAGTTTGTCGTTACCAATCCTCACTTTAAGATCGCAACTTCAGTCAATCTTTCTGAAGATGCTTTCATCTGAATTCATATGGTTGGTGTACCCACTATCGATCAATCAACCTCTCACGACTTTATTTTTTGATGCAGAACTTGTTACTACGAACACCTATTCCTCCTGAATGCGGTCTTCCTCAGGTCCTTGAGCGTATATATTCTGTTGATGAGTTCACCCTTTGTTCTTACATACATTCTCTATATGGCCTAACTGCTTACATGATTTGCACTTAATATCAGGTCTGTACTAGCAATATTTATTAGGGTGAGAGTTTTCTTACAATGTGAACATGGTGAATATTTCTTCTTTTAACCATCTTATATTGACTTCTCCTTCCTCTTTGACCAACCTTTCTTTCCCTTATGTTTCTGAGGGTTCGCACCTTCAATACTCATGGCTTTCAAAGCTTCTTTTGCTGCGTGCTCCTTATGCGTTAATGTTTTTCTTTGTTTTTGAGCATACAGTTTATTTATCAATTCTGAAAGAGAGATCACCTAGAGATCCTTGAGTCTTCAAGTGAGGAAATCTTTTATTCATACTTCTCAATAAGTGTTGTTATGGCATTCTCAATGACCGTGCTATCTGTGAATTCTACCCCAAGTAACCTGATGTTATTTACCACTGCCATAATCTTATTTGCTTATTGCTCCACAGTTTCTGCCTTCTTCATCTTCAAATTTACAAAATCTCTTCTAAGATTAATGAGTTGTTGTTGTTTGGGCTTATTTTGAACCTTGAAACTTGTCCAAGGTCCTGTGAATAATAAGGTTAATTTTTCACATTAAAATACGAGTCAGTAAGTGATCATGATTTTGTTTTGTGTAATAAGTTTTATAAATTTATAATCAATCATTCTTGAAACTAACTATTATCGCAATATAGGCAAGTGTACCTATCGAAAAGTAGTATAGCTTTAGCAAGACCGGATTGTCGAACCCTAAGCAACTAAAAGTACTAGTAATGACTGACTTTTTATTATCTAGGCTAAGAATAATGGGGTTTGTTTTAACTAACTAATTAACTAAACTAAGAATTCACAGGAAATAGAATTGGGGAATTACTTTTGGAAAAACGATTAAATTAAGATAATACCTAAGGAAAAATCCACCTAGACTTTACTTGTTATTCTGACTCCGAATCAGACAATTTATTCATTTGACTTGATCCTTAGAAATCCCTAAGTTATTTTATTATCTCTCTCGAGACTAACAATGTTTAACTCTAGGTTGAATAATTGAAATCTCTTTCTAATTAACTTCCTAAGGTTGCATTAACTCGACCTATGGATCCTTTATTAGGTTTCACCCTAATCCGACAAAATCTTGTCACCTTATCTCTAGGCGCACAATCAACTCCACTTAATTATGACAATTGTACTCTTAGACAGGGTCTATTCCTCCTCTGAATAAGAGCTTAACTTGAATCAATATCCTGGAATATCAAAACAAGAATTAAGAACACATAATTAAGAACAATTCAAATATTTATCATACAATTCAGAAAATAATAACAAGATTCATCTTAGGTTTCATTCCTCTTAGGTATTTAGGGGATTTAGTTCATAACTAAAAAAGAAAACATCTCAGAAGAATAATGAATACAAAATGTATAAATTACGGTTTATCAAATACCCCTACACTTAAACATTTGCTTGTCCTCAAGCAAAATTCTCAACTCAGAATCAAAATAAATTCTTCTCAACTTATAATCTCTATCGAAAATATCTCAAACTAATTCATGAGTAGTCGTACATTGAGAATTCAACTAAAAGAACACTAGAGCTTCAAACATTCCAAGTTGAGTATTTAATCATGCAAAAGTTAGGCATCTCCCCTTATCTAAGTGGTTACCTCGATTCGAAATCTCACGAAGTTTAACATCCTCACTAAAGATTCACTCAAATCACTCAAAGTATTTAAGGATAATGAAAGTAGCACTTATCAGTCAATATGAAAAGCTATTACCATAGGCTTGCATGAAAATCAAATCTCCACTACTATAAATTGAGATGATACATCAATCAAAAGGTCTTTAGAGGGTTGTAACGAGGCTTGGTTAGGGGGTGTAGTCACAAGCTAAAAGAAAAATTTAGAATCGAGATTGAATTGAAAAATTACTTAACTAGAAAAAAGTTTTAATCATTACTTGCGTACAACAGAGCTTTTTCTTAGAATTTGGAATTTAAGTACCTAAGCTCAAAAACAAAAGATTACTACTAATATATACACTTTTTTTTAAGAACAAGTCAAATAACATAGACTAACTATTAAGAACAAGACATAACTAAGCAATTTATTCAACTCAAATCTTCGACAAAAATAGGGATCAAAATAATTGAGGGGATTTCAACAATAATGGGTTAAAGGTTAATATTAAGGGTAATATAAGAAATGGCTCGTTAGCTCAACGGGGTTTACTAAGGGTTAATCATGGAGGTAGGCTTTTCATGGCATGAGTGGGTTAATCCTAAGTGCCTATATCATCTTGACATATCAAATCAAATAGTGTGGTCTTGACATGCATAATCAAGCAAGTTCTAGAATAACAGTTCAATACTGACGCACTCATAATGAAAATGAGCATGAAAGAATTAATAGATGCTCTTAAAGGCTCAAAATATCAAAAAATTTATGGCTTTTTTATGTTTAAACTTGTGAATTCTAATTCAAGATAATACTTAGACTTAGGGAAACAACCTAAAATTTTAAACTCTTAAAAATCAACGTATCATGCTTGCTTCCCTAATGTCTTAAAGTTTAAACCATCAATGCATGAATGCCTATGTTTTAATTCAAGATATATCAATAAAAATCATAAATCAATCAAAATTTATCCTAAACATGATATGAGAGCTTTTCAAGAGAACAAGGCAATCAGTCATGAATTTTTCTAATAGTGAAATAAATACCCCCCACACTTAAGGTTTACATTGCCCTCAATGTACAAAGATAGATATATAGAAAAGAATATAAAAATAAGTTAGGGAGAGAAGTGAAACTTCTTGAGTGATGAATGAATTTTCT
Source organism: Gossypium arboreum (assembly GCF_025698485.1). Taxonomy (NCBI): domain Eukaryota; kingdom Viridiplantae; phylum Streptophyta; class Magnoliopsida; order Malvales; family Malvaceae; genus Gossypium; species Gossypium arboreum. Next base: position 20,918,654 of record NC_069070.1, read on the forward strand.
TGAACTGGAGTTTTGGAGAATAATTGGCGTGAGGGTGGAGGAGGATACTCCAACGGTGGTAGAGATTCATTAGTCCATAAGTCCTGCGCCAAAAGAATATTATACCTGATGGTAACTATAGTCATGGTCGAGCAGGACATGGCAGTCGTAGAGAACCTTTCCCAGTAGAGTTTCAAGTTCCTGATTAATAGTGAGCTTTGGAGTTCTTTCTGGCTGAGAGCAAATCAGGAATTCTTGAAGAGGTATACTGAAGCATAATTACTCGTAATGAAAAAGTCGAAGAATAGAAATAAAAAAAAACTCAGGATGAAATAATATTAAAAGGAAATAAAATAAAATAAAAATAAAAATTTCAAAATATAGAGATTAAAATAAAATAAAATAAATAATAGGTGTTCATAGAGAAATTGGGGCACACAGCCGTGGGGCACGCCCATATGCTCTAAGCTCAGCCTGTGCGTTTCGTATTTTTTTGAAATTAGGCGCATTGGTGTACAAGGCCATGTTGCACAGCCATGTCGATCTCTGTTCACTTCTTCCACGCCCATGTAGGAAGGCGCACGCCCATGTTAAATTGACAGGTTTAACCACGGTTTCAAACCACGGGCGTATTGCACGCCCGTGTTATTTTGGCAATTTCGCCCATTGCGATGTCATACGGTCGTGGCTATTTATCGCATCCCGTGTTAGGGAAAAAAATTTTGCCCTGTTTTTAGACGACAGTGTTTCATCCCGTGGTATGTGCATGGCCTACGACACGCCCGTGTGCCTGGCCGTGTGGTTCTGAAAAGCCTGTGCTCAGTGATTTGGTTAGTATGTTGGATTTTAAAAACTAAAATTTAAAGAAAGTAATATTGTTAGTGCTCAGGTTGCCTCTCGAGAAGCGCTTATTTAAAGTCTAAGCTAGACTTTACCGTGTGAGTATACTTAAGGAGATTCGTTGAGCTGTAGCTCCTCACTATCATCTTTAAATTTCTCACCGTTGTAAGGTTTGAGGCGATGTCCATTTACTTTGAAAGTACCTTGCGATGGGTGACTTATTTCTACGGTACCGTATAGGAAAACTGTTTTGACTACGAATGGACCTGACCATCGTGATTTAAGCTTCCAAGGGAACAATTTGAGTCTCAAGTTATATAATAGTACAAGATCTCCAACTTCAAATTGTATATTTTTTTTAATCGAGCAAAGTGGCGTCATTTCGTTGCTTCCTTGTATAGTCTTGAATTTTCATATGCATAGATTCGCCATTCGTCTAACTCGTTTAACTGCATCAACCTATTTTCACCTGCAAGTTTGGGATCAAAGTTTAGAAATTTTATAGCCCAGAATGCTTTGTAAAGTTTAGAAATTTTATAGCCCAGAATGCTTTGTGTTCTAACTCAAATGGTAGATGACAACTTTTTTCATAAACGAGTTTGTATGGTGATGTTCCTATGGGGGGTTTTAAAAGCAGTTCTATAAGCCCATAATGTGTCATCCACTTTCATTGCCCAATATTTCCTATTTAATTCTACTGTCTTTTCTAGGATACGTTTAAGTTCTCGATTTGCCACTTCGACTTGGCCACTAGTTTGAGGGTGGTAAGGGGTAGTTGTTTTGTGGTAAACTCCATATTTCTTGAGGGTCTTTTCAAATTGGGTGTTACAGAAATGAGTCCCCCTATCGCTGATGATTAATCTAGGTGTTCCAAATTGAGAGAAAAGATTTTTAAGGAAACATACCACTACTCTAGCATCATTCGTAGGCAGATCTTGGGCTTCAACCCATTTAGACATATAATCGACAGCTACTAAGATGTATTTATTTTCAAATGAACTAGGGAATGGACCCATGAAGTCGATACCCCAAACATCAAATATTTCGCATGAAAGTATATATGTCTAAGACATTTCATCACGGTTAGAGATATTACCTGTCATTTGGCATTTTTCACAAGAAATAACATACATGTTGGCATCTTTGAATAAGGTGGGCCACTAAAAACTTGATTCAAGTATTTTATGTGCAGTCTTATTTCCACCGTAATGTCATCTAGCTGGTCCTGAGTGGTAGTGTTCCAAGATTTTTAATTCTTCTATTCTTGTACCGCATCGCCGAATGACTTGATCTACACATATACGAAAAAGAAAAGGATCTTCCCAAAAGTAGTTTTTCACATCAGTAAAGAATCGTTTCTTTTGCTAATGTGTCAACCCTTTTGGGATAACATTAGCGGCTAAAAAATTCGCGATGTCTGCAAACCAATGTACCTCCGAGTTAAAAATAGCAAAAAATTGTTCTTTAGGGAATGAATCATTTATTTCCACTTCATCTAGCTCTTTAGTACTTGAATTTTCAAGCCTGGATAAATGATCAGCTGGGAGATTTTCTGCTCCTTTCTTATCTTGAATTTCCAAGTCGAATTCATGCAATAACAAAATCCATCGAATGAGTCGAGGTTTTGCATCAGTCTTAGTTAACAGGTAGTGAAGGGCAGAATGGTCAGTATAAACAACAACTTTAGACAATATTAGATATGGCCTAAATTTATCGAATACAAAAACCACAGCTAACAATTCTTTTTCCGTGGTGGTGTAGTTCTCCTATGCGGCTGTCAAAGTTTTGCTAGCATAATAAATAGGTTGAAAGTGCTTGCCCCTTCGCTGTTTGAAAACTGCACCTACTACAAAGTCACTGTAACACCCCAAACCCGAGACCATCGCCGGTGTCGGACACGAGGGGTTAACGAGACAAATCCTCTTAAAGTACCGACCAATTTGGCATTTCTGGACAGGCTGGAAAACTACGTCACCGTCGCCTTAAAAATCATATCTCAAGTTTCAAAACTTGGAAACTGGTTTCGTAAATTTTCCATGAATTTAGACTCATATACCCATCCATGGATTTATTTTTAGAATTTTTGGTTGGGCCAATTGGTACAGTTTATTAGTTAAAGTCACCCATGTTACAGGGATCGACTGCTCTGACCTTCGCGCGTTACAACTTGAATATCTCTCTGTACAGGGATTTAATACTGGTGCCGTTTATTTCTAATGAAACTAGACTCAAAATGGAATCTGTACATATAAGGCATGACTCCTAATTATTTCTGGATAATTTATGGTAAATTTTCAAAGTCGCGACAGGGGACCCAGAAACCGTTCTGGCCCTGTCTCACGAGAACTTTAATATTTCTCAGTATACTGCTCATATGGTCGTTTCGTTTCGTCCATATAAAAATAGATTCATCAAGGTTCAGTTCCATAATTTACTCACTATTTAGTTCTACTTCTACTATTTTTAGTGATTTTTCAATCTCATCCCACTGCTGCTATCCACAACAGTTACTGCAGTAGACTATGCCAATTTCATGAAGTTTTCCTTGGCCTTAATCATCCATCATACATGACACAAATTATGGCCACCTTATCAAAATTTGAGTTTCTAAGACTCGTGGCTATAGGTTCTAGCATCCTACTCGACGACCACATAGGCCATTTTCACATGGCTTAAAGTTTACAACCCACAATTCGACAAAATATAATAGCCTATACATGCCAAATGTTCTTCAACAACAAAAACAATACCACAAGATTTCAGCCGGTGTGATGACTTCAACGACGGTTCCGAGCACGCAACAATACGAGTCCAAGAGACCTAAAATGGGTGACAAGAAAACACCGAGTGAGTTTACAACTCAGTAAGTCATAAGCATTCCACAACCATCCATTAACAAAATTATTACAACATGAAATAATGAACGAGGCTAAGTACTCCATCCATATCGAACTATATCATAGTTCCTTGGACCTTCGGTTCAATCTCATACCAAGTCATACATCCACATTTCATATTCTATACAATAAGATATTTGAGGCATTTTACACACCAACTCATTTTCACCACAATCATACAATTGCAATCATCACATAGATTTAAAGCTTACCAAGCTCAACCCCGAGCATGAACATATTACCTAGTCGTCATGAGCTCAAGGTACTTACCCGATCCGCTGTCCATACTCAACTCGATGGAGACACACCCTCCATATAATTGTTCGATCGGAGATATTTATTTATATATATATAGAGTGCGCACACATAGTGCTTAATACTCGATTTCGCACACTTAGTGCCATGCGATTTAAGCCCGCACACATAGTGCCATACCCTTCGAGCTCGCACACTTAGTGCCATATATTTCCAGCATGCACACTTAGTGCCATATATTTCCAGCACGCACACTTAGTGCCAATCTCGCCACCGCATACACGTATTGCCAAGACACTTAGTGCCGAAAGCAAACTTTCTACACATTTCACTATTTCTTTTACATTCAACAATTGTCATCACTCCATACACATACAATTTCATTTATATATATATAGCATCCCATTAAACACAATTGCATAGATTTTACAATCATTTAAGCAATATCAAACATATGTGCTTATGACTTACCTTGTGTTAGGTAAAATAGTTCCAAGTCGGCTACTCGATGACCTTCGATTTCCCTTGTTGGACGCCTCTCCTTAAGATCTTGAGCTAAATCAAACAAATTTACTTCTCAATCGACACAAACACACGGCAACCATATACATTTCAAAGGTCAATTTATTCGTATCATTTGTTCATATATTAGCTTTTAACGCATTTGGTCACTAGGGCGACCATATTTAACTTTCAAGCATTCATTTCTAATTTTAGTTAAACAATGCCGAATGCCATTAGCTACTAACGACACACACACATATAAGCACATTTAGCATTTGATACATTCGCCTTAGCATAATTTCATTAAGAGTCCCCATTAGCCACTTCACTCATCAATTATCACAACTACTTGATAATTCATACTTATCATGTTAGCGAATATTTCTTATTCAAGTTCATCATCTTCATATTCGCACTAACATCACAATCTCATATCATGGCCGAGTGCTCCTCTTAAACTATTGTTCATCTAGATTCAGCATGAAACAACAATCATCACCCTTGTTAGTCACCCTAGCGAAAACCTCACTTATTCAAAACCAAGATTTCAACATGGGTTACCTAAAGAACTTGGTAACTAGTTCAAATCTCATCCATCTAACTTACTAATCAAATGTGTACAACATTTCCACCATCTTCTTTAACATCTACCATGGCCGAACGCTCATATCACCATAATTTTCAAAGATTTCGGCATGGTTAAATAAGGGCTTAGAATCTAGCTTAAAACCATGCTAAGATTTAAAGAGCTAACTTGAATTCTTACCTTAATTTCCAGCTCAAAGTGGCTAAATTTCTTCCTCTTTTCCCTCTTCTACATGGCTAAGAAGAACCAAAGTATGAAGCCTTTTCCTTCTCCCCTTTTTTTTTTTTTCATGTATGAGAATGATGGACACATTTTTTTCTTTGTTTTCTTCCTTTAATTTTTCATTAGTTTATTTCCCATGCTTCCTTTTTTTTTATTCCTCCTTACATAATCCATTAACTAGACATGTTTGAAACATGTTTCCCTTGCCCATAACTTGTCATGGCCGCCACTCTTCCCTTTTTTTTTGGGCAAATTGACATGCAAAACCACTCTTTTGCATGCATGTACTATTAGACCATTGTAAGATTAGCCTATCACCTTTCAACAATGTTTCATACAAGTCCATTTTAAATAAATTCACATAGAAATGATCAAATTAATGCATGAAACTTTCACACATGCATTTACTAACATCATAAACATAGAATATAACTTTTAATTACTTATAAGACTCGGTTTAGTGGTCCCGAAACCACTTTCCGACTAGGGTCAAATTAGGGATGTCACAACTCTCCCCACTTACGAAATTTTCGTCCCGAAAATCTTACCGGTAAATAGGTTTGGGTATCGCTCTTTCATAGAGTCCTCGAGTTCCCAAGTGGCTTCTTCAATTCGTGTTTATGCCACAACACCTTCACTAATGGGATTTTCTTATTGCGCAACTCTTTTACTTCACGCATCGAATGCGAACCGTTCCTCTTCATAGCTCAAATTAGGTTGAATCTCAATCTCGCATTTGAGCGATTACGTGCGATGGATCGACCTATATCGTCAAGCATCGAGACATGGAAAACGTTATGGATCCTTTCAAGCTCAGGGGGTAAAATTAATCGGTACGCTACTGGTCCAACTCGTTCGGATACTTCATACGGACCGATGAACCTCGGACTCAATTTTCCCTTACGGCCAAATCTAAGCACCTTCTTCCAAGGTGAAACTTTGAGAAAGACCTTGTCTCCAACCTGATATTCAATATCTTTTCTTTTCAAATCCGCATACGACTTTTGGCGATCCGGCGACTTTCAAACTTTCACGAATTACTCGAACTCTTTGCTCGGCATCCTTAACCAAATCAACCTCAAGAATTTACCTTCACTAAGTTCACCAGAATAATGGGGTACGGCATTTACGATCAGTATAAAGCCTCGTAAGGCGCCATCTTAATACTTGATTGAAAGCTATTGTTGTGTTTAATTCAATCAAAGGCGATACCGCTTCCCATGAACCACTAAACTCAAGGATACAACATCTCAACATATCCTCGAGTATTTGAATTATCCGTTCGGATTGACCATCGGTTTGGGGGTGAAAGGCGGTGCTGAAATGCAACTTGGTACCCAAAGCTTCTTGCAACTTCTTCCAAAATCGCGAGGTAAATCTCGAATCTCTATCCGACACGATGGAAATAGGCACCCGTGTAATCTCACAACCGAGAAACGCACAATTCGGCTAGTTTGTCCATTGAAAAATCCGTGCGACGGGATAAAGTGAGCCGACTTAGTCGGTCTATCGACAACGACCCAAATCGCATCCTTCTTACTCACCGACAATGGCGGTCCGGATACAAAGTCCATTGTGACTCGATCCCATTTCCACTCGGGTATCGTGATCGGTCAAGTAATCTCAAGGCACTTGATGTTCCGCTTTCACTTGTTGACATATTAAACATCTCAAACAAAATCGAGATGTCTCGCTTCATACCATGCCACCAAAACCGACGTTTCAAATCGTTGTACATCTTCGTACTCCCGTGGATTGCCATTCGGCTACAATGGGCTTCGTTCAAAATTATTGGAATAAGTTCAATTCTTTGGAACACAGACGACTTCAACCTTAAACAATCGTCATCATCGATTTGAAATTCGAGTCCTTGTTCGAACACACTCATCCCGCTTTGCAACCAACTCATCGTCGACTTTCTCGAGCTTCATGAATTTGACGATCAATAATGGTTTGGCTTTCAATTCAGCTACTAACACATTGTCGGGTAGGATAGACAAGTGTACATTCATCGCTCATAAAGCAAATAGTGATTTCGGCTTAAGGCATCCGCAACCACATTAGCCCTTCCCGGTGATAATCAATGACGAGCTCATAATCTTTTAACAACTCGAGCCATCGCCTTTGTCGCAGATTTAAGTCTCTTTGGGTCATCAAATATTTGAGACTTTTGTGATCCGAATACACATGGCACTTCTCACCAAATAAGTAATGTCGCCATATCTTTAAGGCGAATACGATGGCGACCAATTCGAGATCATGGGTCGGATAATTTTTCTCATGTGGCTTTAATTGCCTCGACGATAGGCCACAACTCGCCTTCTTGCATCAATACGCAACCCAACCCAAGTAGGGATGCGTCACTATAAATGACAAACTCTTTGCCCGATTCGGGTTGCACTAGAATTGGGGCTTCATCAAATAAGCTTTCAGTTGATCGAAACTTTTCGACATTTCTCCGTCCATTCGAACTTAACATCCTTTTGGAGTAAGCCGTCATTGGCGTGGCTATCGTCGAGAAACCTTTACAAATCGTCGGTAATAACCGCAAGCCCCAAAAGCTCCTAACTTCGGTAACATTCCTTGGTGGTTTCCAATCGACTATGGCGAATTTTGTTCGGGTCCACCTCGACACGTCATGGACACCACGTGCCCCAAAAAGCTAACCTCTTTCAACCAAAATTCACATTTACTAAACTTTATGTATATCGCTTATCTCATAAGATTTGCAACACTAGCCTCGGTGTTCAAAGATGTTCGGTTTCATCTCGAATAGACCAAAATGTCATCGATAAATACAACTACGAACCGATCCAAGTATGGCCTAAAAATTCTATTCATTAAATCCATAAACACCGCAGGGCATTAGTGAGCCCAAACGGCATCACCAAGAATTCAGTAGTGACCGTACCTCGTTCTAAAAGCGCTTTGGGTATGTCCGATTCTCGGACCTCAACCGATAGTACCCGACCTCAAATCTATCTTTGAAAACACCGAGGCTCCCTTTAATTGATCAAACAAATCGTCAATTCGTGGCAATGGATATTTATTCTTTATCGTCACTTTATTGAGTTGACGATAGTCGATGCACAACCTCATGGTTCCGTCCTTCTTCTTCACAAACAATACAAAGGCCCATGGAGAAAAACTCGGTCGAAATAAACCTCTATCCGTCAATTCTTGCAATTGAACCTTCAATTCCTTTAATTCCGTTAATGCCATACGATACGGGGCTATTGAAATCGGCGTAGTACCCAGTACAACCGATGTCAATTCCACTTCTCGAACCGTGGCAATCCGGTAACTCCTCGGAAAAACATCCGAATACTCACAAACCATCGTACCGATTCGAGTTTCCTTTCCGTCTCTTTACTTCCAAACACATACGCAAGGTATGTTTCACACCCTTTTCACATATCTCCGAGCGGTCATAGAAGATATTATCGCGGCACTCCTTTTAAATCGAGAGACTCGACTCGGACTACCTCATTATTTGCACTCCTCAAAACAATGGCTTTCCTTTTGCGTCCACCACCGCATCAAGTACTGATCACCAATCCATACCAAGAATAACATCGAATTCATCAAATGGTAGAAGCATCGGATCGGTAGGAAAACAGATTCTCGAATTATTAGGGGCATCTCTTGCACACTTTATCAACGAGTACGTATTGACCCAAAGGGTTTGACACTCGAATTACGAACTCGAGAGACTCAACAGTAGAGTCTTCTTGGATGCTAAAGTTTCACATACATATGAATGAGTAGAGCCGGGTCAATCAATGCAATCACACTAGTATCAAAGAGAGTAAAAGTACCGGTGATAACGTCGGGGAGGATGCCTCCTCTCGTGCGCGGATGGCATAGGCTCTAGCAGAGCTCGGGTCTCGGATCGAACAGCCGTGTCGGTGGCTCCCCTCGATTACCACCCCTACCTCCCGAAACCCTGGGGTCTACCTCTAGTGTCAGCCCATTAGATCTCGCACCTTGCATCTTATTCTTCTCATCTAGCTCTGCAATCCCTAATGAAGTGGTCCTTCAACCACATCCGTAATGAGTCTTGTTAACGACTTACCCCAACATTCACCTAGGTGTCGCCTTCCACATTGGGGAAATTCAGCCTCTCTTGACGATTATTGCCCACACTAGCTATCGATGTAGCTCGAGTCCGTCAATGGTCGGGCTCTAATGGAAATTCCCGATCGCCTCGACTTACTAGTGTCCTCCACGAACCTCTTTACAATCGAGAACGGAGCTTTACTCGTTGATCTTTTACGGTAATCTCTTGCTCCAAGTTCAGCCTTCTTCTTCTCCTTCCCAAGTTCTTCCGCCTTGCGAGCTCGTTCGACTAGTATCACGAACTCCTTTATCTCCAAAATTCCCACTAGTAACTTTAACTCCTCATTCAACCCTTCTTCAAATCTTTTGCACATAGCAACCTCATCACCACACACTCCCGAGCATACCGACTAAGTCTTACGAACTCATGTTCAGATTTAGATCTGATCATACGGCCTTGCTTGAGTTCCAGAACTCCTTACGCTTCGATCGATGAACCGTTGACTAATATATTTCTTCCAAATTCGTTTGAAAGAAATCCCAAGTAACTTGTTCCTTTGGGACTATGGAAATCAAGGTCCTCCACCAATAGTAGGTGAGTCTCAAACAAAGATATAGCACACTTAAGACATTCATCGGTGTGCATGACAGTTCATCAAACACTCTAATGGTGTTATCAAGCGAAACTCGGCCTTTTCGACATCGCTCGGTAACTATGGCCTTAAACTCCTCATTGCACGCTTCCTAATCAAGTCCACGGTGGTTTACTCATCCTCACGGGATCGAATCGATGGCATCACGGGCTCTTGGGTGGATTATTTAAATTCGGAATGGTTGGACACTCGGATTGGTTCGGGCATATTGCGCGACCCACTCATTCATCATGGTGAAGAAGGCTTGTTTCGCCTTCATTTTGATTATTCGCGGATGACCGAGGCTCAACAGCGGTGTCCCTTGCGCAGAGCAGCCGCTACACTTTCAACGTCATCCGCCAAGGGTCTCTATCCGGGTTCCATCGCTAATCAAAACAAAAATTTCAACCGTCAAGTCATCACATTATTAAGCACTAACAATTTGGCATGTATAGCTAGACTCACACGCCTATGGTAGTCCTAGAACCGACTAAACCATAGCTCGATACCAATAAAATTGTAACACCCCAAACCCGAGACCATCGCCGTTATTCGGACACGAGGGTTAACGAGACAAATCCTCTTAAAGTACCGACCAATTTGGCATTTCGACAGTGGAAAAGCTGCGTCACCGTCGCCTTAAAAATCATATCTCGAGTTTCAAAACTCGGAAACTGGTTTCGGAAACTTGTCATGGCCGGCCACTCTTCCCTTTTTTTTTGGGCAAATTGACATGCAAAACCACTCTTTTGCATGCATGTACTATTAGACCATTGTAAGATTAGCCTATCACCTTTCAACAATGTTTCATACAAGTCCATTTTAAATAAATTCACATAGAAATGATCAAATTAATGCATGAAACTTTCACACATGCATTTACTAACATCATAAACATAGAATATAACTTTTAATTACTTATAAGACTCGGTTTAGTGGTCCCGAAACCACTTTCCGACTAGGGTCAAATTAGGGATGTCACAGTCACTCGCATCACACATTACTTCAAAAGGTAAATTCTAATCAGGTGCTATTATAATTGGAGCGTTAATCAATTTATCCTTTAGAGTGTTAAATGCTTCTAAACATTTCTGATCAAAATTAAAGAGCATATCTTTTTCTAGTAATTTGGTCAAAGGCTTAGCTATTTTAGAAAAATCTTTAATAAATCTTCTATAAAACCCAGCATGTCCTAAAAAACTTCTAATAGCCTTAACCAAAATAGGAGGAGGTAATTTTTCAATTATTTTGACTTTGGATTTAACAACCTCTATCCCTTTACTAGAAATTTTATGTCCTAGCAAAATACCTTCTTGAACCATAAAGTGACATTTTTCCCAATTAAGTACAAGGTTCGTTTCCTCACATCTTATTAGAACTCGTTTTAAATTTTTAAGTCAAAGATGGAAAGAGTTACCGAATACCGAGAAATCATCCATAAATACCTCCATGATATCTTCTACGAGTTCGTCAAAGATGGCCATCATGCAGCGCTGGAACGTAGCAGGAGCATTATATAATCCAAAGGGCATTCTTCGATAAGAAAATGTACCGTATGGACATGTGAATGTCATTTTTTCCTAATCTTCAGGAGCTATTGGGATTTGAAAATAGCCAGATAGTCTGTCTAAGAAGCAGTAGTACATGTGCCCTGATAGTTTTTCCAACATTTGGTCAATGAATGGCAAGGGGAAGTGATCTTTTCTCGTGGCATCATTTAGCTTCTTATAGTCAATACAAACTCTCCAACCTGTGACTGTCCTAGTTGGAATTAATTCGTTCTTCTCATTGGCTATCACAGTCATGCCTCCTTTCTTAGGAACAACCTGCACTGGACTTACCCAAGAATTGTCAGAAATAGGATAAATAATTTCGGCATCTAGAAGTTTAATTACCTCAGCTTTAATAACTTCCTTCATGTTGGGGTTCAGTCGTCTTTGAGCTTACACAACTGGTTTATATTTATCTTCCATAAAAATTTTGTAGGTGCAAAAAGAAGGGCTGATCCCTTTAATGTCAGAAATTTTCCAAGCTATGGCCTTTTTATTTCTTTTAATACTTGGATTAATTCCTCTTTTTCCTTGGGTTGCAAGTTAGACACAATAATAACTGGTAATGTAGAATTATTTCTAACGAATGCGTATTCCAAGTGATCTGGTAATTGTTTGAGTTCCAGTTTGGGAGGTTTTTCAATAGAGGGTTTTTGCTTAAAATCATCGATCCCTTTAATGTCCTCATATTCTGCTTGTCTTTGGGAAGATTCATCTATCTCCTCTCCCTGGGCATGGCACAGTTCCAACGTGTCTTTATCTATGATTTCCTGAAAAGAATCTTGAGCAACATGAGTCATCTTGTTCCCTAGAAAATCTCATGCCATCATAAATTTTAAAAACGATTTTTCGTCGCCTACTCTAAGTACCATTTTACCATTACCCACATCAATAACAGCCCTAGCAGTGGCTAAAAATGGATGCCCTAAGATTAAAGGCACTTCAACATCTTCATCCATATCATGCATAACAAAGTCAACAGGGAATATAAATTTATCTACTTTTACAAGTATGTCCTCTATAATACCCCTAGGATATTTAACAAATCTATCAGCTAGTTGAATACTCATCCTAGTGGGTTTAGGTTCCCCAAGACCAAGTTGTTTAAACATTTTATATGGCATCAAATTAATGCTAGCACCTAAATCAGCTAGTGCCTTATCGACGTTAAAACTACCAATTAAGCAAGGTATAGTAAATCTTCCTGGATCTTTTAGTTTGGTTGGCAGTTTGTTTTGGAGTATAGCCGAACATTCCTCATTAAGTTCCACTGTAGATAAGTCTTCAAACTTCTTTTTGTTTGTTAGGAGTTCCTTTAAAAATTTTGTGTATGTAGGCATCTGCGATATAGCTTCAACAAAAGGTAAGTTAATATGTAGTTGTTTAAAAAGTTCAAGGATTTTACCAAATTGTGCATCCATGCTGTCTTTCTTCAACTTTTCTAGATATGGAATTGGTGGTTTATATTCCTTTGGCATTGGATTGCTTTCGGGTTTAACCTCCTCTCCTTTGCTTCTGTTAGCTTCTTGTTGTGGCTTCTTTTCTGATTCAGCTAACACTTTCCCACTTCTCAGTGTAACTGCTTTCACATGTGCTTTTGGATCGGGTTCGGTATTACTAGGTAGATTTTCTAGTGCTTTTTCTGAAATCATCTTAGCCAGCTGTCCAATTTAATTTTTGAGCCCTTGGATCGATGCTTGTTGATTTTTGAGCGCCGTCTCGGTATTCTGAAAACAAATCTCTGACACCGAGATGAATTTGGTTAGCATCTCCTCAAGGTTCTGCTTTTTCTCCGGTTGGTATGGTGGTTGCTGAAAGCCTAGACGGGGTGGTGGTTTCTGATTTCCTTGGCCTCCCCATGAAAATTTTGGGTGATTCTGTGACAGCCCAAAATTGACCCTAGTCGGAATGTGGTTTCGGGACCACAAAACCGAGGCATAAAAATAATTAAAAATTTATTTTGATGCCTATAATATGTGTGTGCTCATGTATGACATTTTATGATGATTGATTTAGTGTTATAAAGGTGAATTCCACTAGAAAGGACTTAGTAGTGAACTTTGAAAGTACGATAGGGAAATGTGTGATGACTAATTAAAGCATGCATGCAAAATAATGGACTTGCATGTCAAATTCCCCTTTTTACAAGTGATGGCCGGCCATGACAAAGAGATATGGGCTAAACATGTCATGAAACATGTTTTGTTGGGCATTAGGGAGAAATAATAAACAAATAAGCATGGGTAAGAAAAGAATGAAAAAAAAAATGTGTGAGAGAGTAGCATTCCCCCCATTGCCGTGCAATCAAGAAGAAAACAAAAAAATTGTTCATCCTTGTTCTCTCCTTTTTGGCCAAAAATACTAAGAGGAAGAAGAGATTTTTGCTTCATTTCCTTTGTTTAGAAGAGATCTAGAAGGTGATTTGGCTAAATTTGCATCAAGAGTAAGGTATGTATGAGGTTGTGTTGGGAGTTTCATGCATGTTTTGGTTGCTAATTTGATGTGCATGTTAGCCATGGCTCAAATCTTTGTTATGCCATGGAAATGGCATTTGGCCAAAGTTGTTATGGTGATAAAGCCATTGCATGCTAAGTGTGAAACTTGATGATGATGCATGCAATGATGGATTGTCTACTCATGAGTAAGATTTTGAGCTTTCTTTTGTTTTATCATGATTGAAGTTGAAAAGAAGCATGATTGTCATATTCGCCATGATGCATTCTTGAGCATGATTCATGCTTCTTGCATGTTAGTTAAAATTTGTGTTTTGGATGGCTATGGACACCTTGAAATTGCCATGCTCATATATGCATATATATGATTGCACATTATGTTTTGGTTATGAACTAAGTGATGAATATATTGGTTTAAAGAAGAAGATGTGGAAGAATGCTTGTGAAATTGCAAGCACAATTGACCTAGCACACATGTAGGTGCTTGATGCTATATTATAAGTTTTGGGCCACAATGTGCAAAGCATTAATTAGTAAATTGCATGCTGTTTTTGTGAGGTATTAAGTGCAAAATTGACCTCAACATGTACATGAATATTCGGCCTTGGGTAGCCTATTGAAGGCCTTAGCATTTCCTTGATGCTCGAATAAATTGTATTGAATTGCTTGATGTAGTATAAAATGTACATGACCATTGTGTATTCAAGCTAAAGGGTGGCCATATGACCATTTAAACTCCTTGTCATATTCGGCCAAAAGCTAGCACAATGAGGTTTTAATAAATTGAATTTGTTTGAATTAGCTCAAGAGCTTAAAAGACCACAATTGGACAAGGGGAAGGAAAAGGTGATCGAATAGCCGAAAAAGCCGTTCGACAACATCCGAGGTAAGTCCTCAAGAAGTGACCGTACTTGAATTGTGTGAAATAAAGTATGGATGTGTATTGATTATTGATTGTGTATGCATGAGTATTTGAATTCTACCCGGCTAAGTCCCAAGGCGAATATGCTTGTGACTATAATTGCGTTTAAGCCTTAGTAACGAAAATGAATTATGTATGTCCAATGATAATTGATGTATGTGTTCATGGGAAATTGAATGATATCCGGCTAAATCCGAAGACAATTATGCTGGAAATTATATCCGGGTTAAGACCAAGGCAATTCGCTAGTGGCTACATCCGGCTAAGACCAAGGCATTCGTGCGAGACATTTTATCCGGGCTAAGACCGAAGGCATTTGTGCACGTGATTATATCCGGTTATATTCAAGAATCTTGGGCTGGAGGTGAGTGTTGGTTGCTGTAATGAATTCAATTAGCACACTCGAAAAGCCCAAAGGATAAGGTACGTTATATGTGCATTGGAAAGTCGACATGTTTGAGCAACATTCGCTCAATCGACTAATGAATTTCAGTTATTGAATTGATTGATACTTTGTGAAATTATATAATGATGAAGTGTGAAGTAGGAATGTGTACAAATGAAATGATGCATTTGGCTATGTGAATGTATTGCTGTAATTAGAGTTGATTATATTCCTTGAGACTTACTAAGCATAAAAATGCTTACCCGTTGCTTTGGCTCTCGCTTTTCTAGATTTCGCCGAGGCAATCGGATTTGGGATCGTTGAAGTCAAGTCATCCACACTATCAAGCCTCCATTTTGGTATAAATTTTGGTTGAACTTGAGATGGCATGTATAGGACTACCCCTTGTTTGTTAAATATGTTGTAATGTAAGTATGTACGGCCATGCGAAAATGGCTCAAAAAGGGAAGCATGAACTTAGACTAATTGTGGGTTGTATGTATATATATTTGGTGTCATGATGTGGCTATGGCTTGGAAATGGGAATGTTGGTCATATGATCAGCCATTGGCATGGTTAAAATGATCATATATGAACCTATGTATGGCAAGACTAGTTGAATCATGGAGACTACCAAATAGGTAAGTCCTACCTTAAAAACAGATGCTGCCAGCTGCAGTGGCGTGAATGTGAAAAATCACCAAAATTCATAGGAATGGAATTAAATATTGAATAAGCTATGTAAATTAACCTTGATGAGTCTATTTTCATATGGAAGAAACGAAATGGTCATAGGAGTTACAGGTTAAGAGATATTAAAGCTATTGTGAGACAGGGCCAGAATGGTTTCTGGGTTCCCTGTCGCAACTTTAAAAATTCATTATAAATTATCAAAAAAGAATTAGGAGACATACCTTATATGTACAGATTCCATTTTGACTCTAGTTTCATTAGAAACAAACTACACCAGCATTAAAGCCCTGTACAGAGAGATATTCAAGTTATACCGCGCGAAGGTCAGAGCAGTCGATCCCTGTAACATGGGTAACTTTAACTAATAAACTGTACCAATTGGCCCGACAAAAAATCCTAGAAATAAAACCATGGATGGATATATGAGTCTAAATTTATGGAAAATTTACGAAACCAGTTTCCGAGTTTTGAAACTCGAGATATGATTTTTAAGGCGACAGTGACGCAGTTTTCCAGCCTGACTGGAAATGTCAAATTGGTGGGCAAAACATGTGAACTTGGCTTGTTAACCCCTCGGTCCGACACGGCGATGGTCTCGGGTTTGGGGTGTTACAATTTTATTGGTATCGAGCCACGGTTTAGTCGATTCTAGGACTACCGTGATGTGTTTGGGGTCTAGCTATACATGCCATTAAATGATGAATCGATAGTGTGATGATTCTGACAATTCGACTTTGTGTTTGTTGTAGCAATGGATCCCGATCCCAACCGAGCGATAGCTGATGATGTGGAGAGTGTGGCGCCTGCCCCCGCGCAAGGGACAGCGGGCGGACTCTCAACCTATGGCCAGCAATCCTAATGACGAGGCTAGGCAAGCCTTTTATAGTGTGATGAACGAATGGTTTAATCAATACATTCGAACCAACACGGTTGTTCCACAACCTCCATTCCCGACAAATGCAACCCCCGCACCTACAATACCTCCGTGACTGACCAAATAAGGTCAAGTAAGCCCCGATCGATAGGATTCAAAACATGGGGCCACTGAATTTAAGGCTACGGATGATGATGATGCCGAAGCGCTGAATTTTGGTTAGATAACACTATCCGGTGCTTGATGAGCTATCCTGTACACCGATGAGTGCTTAAAGTGTACCATCTCCTTGCTACGCGAGTCGCCTACTATTGGTGGAGTACTCGACTTACGTGGTGCCTAGAAAGCAAGTGACTTGGGAATTCTTTCAAACCGAGTTCCAAAAAAGTATATCGATCGAGATTCATCGACCAAAAGCGGAGGGAATTTCTTGATCCTAAGCAAGGTTCTATGTCCGTTATCGACTACGAACGAAAGTTTGTGAGGCTTAGCCATGCTGCGAGAATGCATTTCGTCCGAAGCTATTATGTATAAACGCTTGAGGATGGGCTGAATGATGATATAAGGATGTTTGTTGGCATTCTCGAGATACGAGAGTTCGTAGTACTTGTTGAGCGAGCTTGTAAAGTCAAGAGCTTAGAAAGGAGAAACAAAAGCTGATGTGGGGATTGGAGAATTCGAAGAGGTCCTCGGAAAGTCTCTTCAACAAGCATCGAAGAGATTTCGAGATGATGCGAGCCGGTCTAGAGGCGTTTGGGCTTTTCTAGACGAGGACGCGATCGACCCCTGTGACCACAGTCACTTGATCGCCGATGGTGGAAATGATCGTAGAGAGAGGCGGAGTGTCCACATTGTGGCAAATGGCATTCGGGAGCTGTTGGTTTCGTGATCGCTCTGCTATAAGTGTGGATCGGCCGACCACTTTATGAAGGATTGCCCGAGGATGCATGAACAGAATGTAAGTCGAGTGCAAACCCGGTGCTACCATCGCTCGAGGTAGGCCACCTAGAAATATGGGCAATGTCATTGGCGGTCGAGAGGATCTAGAGATGCTACCATCGGATCTGAGGCTCGTGCTCTGCTAGGACTTATGCCATACGCAGCACGCCGAGGATCTTGCCTCTCCGGATGTTATTACCGTACTTTCACTCTTTTCAATACAAATGTGATTGCTTTGATTGACCCCGGTTCTACTCATTCATATATATGTGAAACCTTAGCATCCAAGAAGACTTTGCCTATTGAGTCTCTTGAGTTTGTAATTCGGTGTCAAACCCTTGGGTCATTACGTGCTTGTTAACAAAGTGTGCAAGAAAAGTCCCCTAGTGTTCCGAGGTTCTTGTTTTCCGCGGACTTAATGCTTTTGCCGTTCGATGAGTTCGATGTTATTCTTGGTTTGGATTGGTTGACCATGCACGATGCGGTTGTAAATTGCAAGAGTAAGACTATCGATTTGAGGTGCGCGAATAATGAAATAATTCGGGTTAAGTCCACGGATTTAAAGGGTTGCCACCGTAATATCGGCGATGTTGGCCCGTAAATATGTAAGAAAAGGGTGCGGCGTACCTTGCGTCGTACTCGATGACAAGGAATCGAGAAGAAACCCGAATCTGCGTCGTGGTTTGTGAATACCGGATGTTTTCCCAAGAATTGCTTGGGTTTACCGTCTGCTCGGAAATAGAATTTGGCATCGAATTGGTACCGGTACCACTCCAATTTCGATAGCTCCGTATCGTATGGCACCAACGGAATTAAAGGAGTTGAAAGCTCGGTTGCAAGAATTGGTGGATAGAGGTTTTGCTCGCCTGAGTTTTTCGCCTTGGGGTGCGCGGTGTTGTTCGTGAAGAAGAAGGATGGAACCATGCGATGTGCATCGACTATCGTCGACTTAATAAAGCGACGATAAAGAACAAATATCCGTTGCCACGTATGGATGACTTGTTCGATCAATCAAGGGAGCCTCGGTGTTCTCGAAAATAGATTTGAGATCGGGCTACTATCAATTGCGAATCCGAGATTCGAGACGTGCCCAAGACTACCTTCGAGCGAGATATGGTCACTATGAGTTCCTAGTGATGCCGTTTGGGCTCACTAATGCCCTACGGTATTTATGGATTTAATGAATCGGATCTTTAGACCATATTTGGATCGATTCGTAGTCGTGTTCATTGATGACATCTTGGCCTATTCAAGAAATGAGACCGAACATCTTGAACACTGCGGTTAGTCTGCAAATTTTACGGGACAAGCAATTATATGCTAAGTTCAAGAAGTGTGAGTTCGGTTAAGAGAGGTTAGCTTCTTGGGTCATGTGGTATCAGCATCGGTATTCGAGTCGACCAAATAAAATTTTAGCCATACTAAATTGGAAGCCTCAGAAATATTACCGAGGTTCAAGCTTTTTGGGGCTTGCTTAGGTTATTACCGACGATTTGTAAAAGGCTTCTCAACGATAGCCACGCCGATGACGGCTACTCCAAAAGGACGTTAAGTTGAATGGATTTGAGAAATGCCAAAAAGTTTCGATCAATCGAAAACTTATTTGACTGAAGCCCCAATTCTAGTGCAACCCGAGTCCGGCAAAGAGTTTGTCATCTATAGCGACGCCTCTCTACTTGGGTTAGGTTGCATATTAATGCAAGAAGGTCGAGTTGTGGCCTATGCGTCGAGGCAATTAAAGCCACATGAGAAAAATTATCCGACTCATGATCTCGAATTGGCCGCCATCGTATTCGCCTTAAAGATTTGGCGACATTACTTATTTGGTGAAAGGTGCCATGTATACTCGAATCACAAAAGTCTCAAGTATTTGATGACCCAAAGAGACTTAAATCTGCGACAAAGACGTTGGCTCGAGCTGTTAAAGGATTATGAGCTAATCATTGACTATCACCCAGGAAAGGCGAATGTGGTTGCGGATGCCTTGAGTCGTAAATCGTTATTCACATTACGAGCGATGAATGTGCACTTGTCTATCCGATCCGACAGTGTGTTAGTGGCTGAATTGAAAGCCAAACCATTATTGACACACCAAATTCGAGAAGCTCAGAAAGTCGATGATGAGTTGGTTGCAAAACGGGCTGCGTGTGTTCCGAACAAGGACTCGGAGTTTCAAATCGACGATGACGATTGTTTGAGGTTCAAAAGTCGTCAGTGTGTCCCAAAGAATTGAACTCATTTCGATAATTCGAATGAAGCCCATTGTAGCCGAATGGCAATCCACCCGGGAGTACGAAGATGTACAATGATTTGAAACGCGTCGGTTTTGGTGGCATGGTATGAAGCGAGACATCTCCGACTTTGTTTGAGATGTTTAATATGTCAACAAGTGAAAGCGGAACATCGGTGCCTTGAGATTACTTGACCAATCACGATACCCGAGTGGAAATGGGATCGAGTCACAATGGACTTTGTATCCGGACCGCCATTGTCGTGAGTAAGAAGGATGCGGTTTGGGTCGTGGTAGATCGATTGACTAAGTCGGCCCACTTTTTCCCCGTACGTATGGATTTTTCAATGGACAAATTAGCGGAATTGTACGTTTCTCAGATTGTGAAATTACACGGGGTACCTATTTCTATCGTGTCGGATAGAGATCCGAGATTTACCTCGCGATTTTGGAAAAAGTTGCAAGAAGCTTTGGGTACCAAGTTGCATTTCAAAGACCGCTTTCACCCCCAAACCGATGGTCAATCCGGCGGATAATTCGGATACTTGAGGATATGTT
Organism: Gossypium arboreum; assembly: GCF_025698485.1. Classification (NCBI taxonomy): domain Eukaryota; kingdom Viridiplantae; phylum Streptophyta; class Magnoliopsida; order Malvales; family Malvaceae; genus Gossypium; species Gossypium arboreum. Next base: position 20,939,232 of record NC_069070.1, read on the forward strand.
AAGATGTTGCGTCCTCGAGTTTAGTGGTTCATGGGAACGGTATTTGCCGTTAATTGAATTCGCTTACAACAACAGCTTTCAATCAAGTATTAAGATGGCACCCTATGAGGCCTTGTACGGTCGTAAATGCCGTACGCCATTGTTTTGGACTGAGCTTGGTGAAAGCAAGATTTACGGGGTGGATTTGATTAGGGATGCTGAACAGAAAGTGAAAGTAATCCGTGAAAGTCTGAAGATAGCCTCCGATCGTCGAAGTCGTGCACGCGGATCTGAAGCGTAAGGATGTCGAGTATCGTGGGTGATAAAGTGTTTCTCAAGGTATCGCCTTGGAAAAAGATACTCGAGTTCGTAGTAAGGGCAAGTTGAGCCAAGGTTCATTGGACCATATGAGATATCGAGCGAGTCGGTCCATTGGCATATCGCTTGATTTTTCCCCGAACTCAAAAAGTTTCACGATGTCTTTCATGTTTCGATGCTTCGACGCTATAGATCCGATCCATCGCACGTGATTAGTCCATCGAAATTGAAATTCAAGCCAATATGAGTTATGAGGAAGAACCGATTCGTATCCTATCACGGAAGTGAAAGAGTTGCGAAACAAGCGGGTTCCACTAGTGAAAGTGTTATGGCTCAAGCACGGGATAGAAGAAGCTACTTGGGAGACCGAGAACTCTATGAAAGAGCGATATCCAAACCTATTTACGGTAAGATTTTCGGGGACGAAAATTTCTTAAGTGGGGAGAGTTGTGACACCCAAAATTGACCCTAGTCGGAATGTGGTTTCGGGACCACAAAACCGAGGCATAAAATAATTAAAATTTATTTTGATGCCTATAATATGTGTGTGCTCATGTATGACATTTTATGATGATTGATTTAGTGTTATAAAGGTGAATTCCACTAGAAAGGACTTAGTAGTGAACTTTGAAAGTACGATAGGAAATGTGTGATGACTAATTAAAGCATGCATGCAAAATAATGGACTTGCATGTCAAATTCCCTTTTACAAGTGATGGCTGGCCATGACAAAGAGATATGGGCTAAACATGTCATGAAACATGTTTTGTTGGGCATTAGGGAGAAATAATAAACAAATAAGCATGGGTAAGAAAAGAATGAAAAAAAAATGTGTGAGAGAGTAGCATTCCCCCCATTGCCGTGCAACCAAGAAGAGAAAACAAAAAAATTGTTCATCCTTGTTCTCTCCTTTTGGCCAAAAATACTAAGAGGAAGAAGGATTTTGCTTCATTTCCTTTGTTTAGAAGAGATCTAGAAGGTGATTTGGCTAAATTTGCATCAAGAGTAAGGTATGTATGAGGTTGTGTTGGGAGTTTCATGCATGTTTTGGTTGCTAATTTGATGTGCATGTTAGCCATGGCTCAAATCTTTGTTATGCCATGGAAATGGCATTTGGCCAAAGTTGTTATGGTGATAAAGCCATTGCATGCTAAGTGTGAAACTTGATGATGATGCATGCAATGATGGATTGTCTACTCATGAGTAAGATTTTGAGCTTTCTTTTGTTTTATCATGATTGAAGTTGAAAAGAAGCATGATTGTCATATTCGCCATGATGCATTCTTGAGCATGATTCATGCTTCTTGCATGTTAGTTAAAATTTGTGTTTTGGATGGCTATGGACACCTTGAAATTGCCATGCTCATATATGCATATATATGATTGCACATTATGTTTTGGTTATGAACTAAGTGATGAATATATTGGTTTAAAGAAGAAGATGTGGAAGAATGCTTGTGAAATTGCAAGCACAATTGCCTAGCACACATGTAGGTGCTTGATGCTATATTATAAGTTTTGGGCCACAATGTGCAAAGCATTAATTAGTAAATTGCATGCTGTTTTTGTGAGGTATTAAGTGCAAAATTGACCTCAACATGTACATGAATATTCGGCCTTGGGTAGCCTATTGAAGGCCTTAGCATTTCCTTGATGCTCGAATAAATTGTATTGAATTGCTTGATGTAGTATAAAATGTACATGACCATTGTGTATTCAAGCTAAAGGGTGGCCATATGACCATTTAAACTCCTTGTCGATTCGCCAAAAGCTAGCACAATGAGGTTTTAATAAATTGAATTTGTTTGAATTAGCTCAAGAGCTTAGAAGACCACAATTGGACAAGGGAAGGAAAAGGTGATCGAATAGCGAAAAAGCCGTTCGACAACATCCGAGGTAAGTCCTCAAGAAGTGACCGTACTTGAATTGTGTGAAATAAAGTATGGATGTGTATTGATTATTGATTGTGTATGCATGAGTATTTGAATTCTACCCGGCTAAGTCCCGAAGGCGAATATGCTTGTGACTATAATTGCGTTTGAGCCTTAGTAACTAAAATGAATTATGTATGTCCAATGATAATTGATGTATGTGTTCATGGGAAATTGAATGATATCCGGCTAAATCCGAAGACAATTATGCTGGAAATTATATCCGGGTTAAGACCGAAGGCAATTCTTGCTAGTGGCTACATCCGGCTAAGACCAAGGCATTCGTGCGAGACATTTTATCCGGGCTAAGACCGAAGGCATTTGTGCACGTGATTATATCCGGTTATATTCGAAGAATCTTGGGCTGGAGGTGAGTGTTGGTTGCTGTAATGAATTCAATTAGCACACTCGAAAAGCCCAAAGGATAAGGTACGTTATATGTGCATTGGAAAGTCGACATGTTTGAGCAACATTCGCTCAATCGACTAATGAATTTCAGTTATTGAATTGATTGATACTTTGTGAAATTATATAATGATGAAGTGTGAAGTAGGAATGTGTACAAATGAAATGATGCATTTGGCTATGTGAATGTATTGCTGTAATTAGAGTTGATTATATTCCTTGAGACTTACTAAGCACAAAATGCTTACCCGTTGCTTTGGCTCTCGGTTTTCTAGATTTCGCTCGAGGCAATCGGATTTGGGATCGTTGAAGTCGAAGTCATCCACACTATCAAGCCTCCATTTTGGTATAAATTTTTGGTTGAACTTGAGATGGCATGTATAGGACTACCCCTTGTTTGTTAAATATGTTGTAATGTAAGTATGTACGGCCATGCGAAAATGGCTCAAAAAGGGAAGCATGAACTTAGACTAATTGTGGGTTGTATGTATATATATTTGGTGTCATGATGTGGCTATGGCTTGGAAATGGGAATGTTGGTCACATGATCAGCCATTGGCATGGTTAAAATGATCATATATGAACCTATGTATGGCAAGACTAGTTGAATCATGGAGACTACCAAATAGGTAAGTCCTACCTTAAAAACAGATGCTGCCAGCTGCAGTGGCGTGAATGTGAAAAATCACCAAAATTCATAGGAATGGAATTAAATAGTGAATAAGCTATGTAAATGAACCTTGATGAGTCTATTTTCATATGGAAGAAACGAAATGGTCATAGGAGTTACAGGTTAAGAGATATTAAAGCTATTGTGAGATAGGGCCAGAATGGTTTCTGGGTTCCCTGTCGCAACTTTAAAAATTCACTATAAATTATCAAAAAAGAATTAGGAGACATACCTTATATGTACAGATTCCATTTTGACTCTAGTTTCATTAGAAACAAACGACACCAGTATTAAAGCCCTGTACAGAGAGATATTCAAGTTATACCGCGCGAAGGTCAGAGCAGTCGATCCCTGTAACATGGGTAACTTTAACTAATAAACTGTACCAATTGGCCCGACCAAAAATCCTAGAAATAAAACCATGGATGGATATATGAGTCTAAATTCAGGGAAAATTTACGAAACCAGTTTCTGAGTTTTGAAACTCGAGATATGATTTTTAAGGCGACAGTGACGCAGTTTTCCAGCCTGACTGGAAATGTCAAATTGGTGGGCAAAAACATGTGAACTTGGCTTGTTAACCCCTCGGGTCCGACACCGGCGATGGTCTCGGGTTTGGGGTGTTACAGATTCCTCCAACCTGCATTGTAAGTATTGCTATAAGGATTATTTTGAGATCGAGGATTATTACCTATGTAATTTAATTGTTCGATCTCCATGCTGTGGCCATAGGATTAATATTCTGAATTGCTTGATCTACCTTCACTGACTTCACAGTGCATTACTGGATGAACCTGCGAAGAACCAAGTAAACCATCAATCTTTTTATTTAGAAGTTCTACCTGTTTTGACAGTATAGTAACCGAAACGACGTTATGAATGCCTACTGTTTTAGTTGGCTTAGTCCTCATGACTTGCCTCTGATAGTTATTTAGAGACAACTCTTCAATAAATTCGTAAGCCTCTTCAGGTGTTTTGTTATTGATGGTTCCCCCCGGCTGCTGCATCAATCATCTGTCTTGTCGAGGGGTTCACACCATTGTAGAATGTTTGAACTTGCAACCATAGAGGTAATCCATGATGAGGACACCTTCGCAGTAGGTCCTTGTATCTCTCCCATGCATCGTAAAGAGTTTCTAAGTCCATCTGCACAAACGAAGAGATACCATTACGTAATTTGGCCGTTTTAGCCGGTGGAAAATATTTTAATAAAAAATTTTTGGTTATTTATTCCCAAGTAGTAATTGACCATCGCGGTAACAAGTTCAACCACTATTTAGCTTTGTTCCTCAATGAAAAAGGGAATAACCAAAAACGAATGACATCATCAGAAACACCATTAATTTTAAATGTATCGCAGAATTCCAGGAAATTTGCCAAGTAAGTGTTTGGATCCTCATCCTGCAAACCATCAAACTGAACAAATTTATGTATCATTTGAATAGTGTTAGGTTTTAGTTCAAAATTATTCGCAGCAAGAGTAGGCCTAACTATACTTGACTCAGTTCCTGTTAAAGTAGGTTTAGCATAATCATACATAGTACGAGGAGCAGGATTCTGATTTGCTAGTTCAGCGGGTATCGCAGGAGGTAGCTGATTGTCTTGATTTTCAGCCATCTCCTCGGTCGTAGTTGAGATATCGTCCTCTTGCTCTTCCTCTGTGTATCTTAGACTTCACCTTATTTCTCTTCGGTTTCTATGAGCTGTGCAATCGATTTCTTCGTCAAAAAGTAGTGGTCCTGACGGGTTTCTTCTAGTCATAAACTATAAAAACCTGCCAAGAGAAAGAAAAAGTAAATTAATAAATAGTAATAAAAATAAAATAAAATTAACTTGCAAGAAAAATAAATGGCTAAAGTAATAAAAATTGAGTGTTCCCAATATCTTAGTTCCCCGGCAACGGCGCCAAAAATTTGATCATGATTTTGTTTTGTGTGATAAGTTTTATATATTTATAATTAATCGTTCTTGAAACTAACTATTATCATGATGTAGGCAAGTGTACCTATTGAACAGTAGTATAGCTTTAGTAAGACCGGATTGTCGAACCCAAAGGAACTAAAAGTACTAGTAATGACTGTCTTTTTATTATCTAGCCTAAGAATAATAGGGTTTGTTTTAACTAAATAATTAACTAAACTAAGAATTCATAGGAAATAGAATTGGGGAATTACTTTTCGAATAACGATTGAATTAAGACAATACCTAAGGAAAAATCCACCTAGACCTCACTTGTTATTCTAACTCCAAATCGGACGATTTATTCATTTGACTTGATCCGTAGAAATCCCTAAGTTATATTATTATCTCTCTCGAGACTAAAAACATCTAACCCTAGGTTGAATAATTGAAATCTCTTTCTAATTAACTTCCTAAGGTTGCATTAACTCGATCTATGGATCCTTTTATTAGGTTTCACCCTAATCTGGCAAAATCTTGTCACCCTATCTCTAGGCGCGCAATCAACTCCGCTTAATTATGACAATTGTACTCTTAGACAGGGTCTATTCCTCCTCTGAATAAGAGCTTAACTTGGATCAATATCCTGGAATATCAAAACAAGAATTAAGAACACATAATTAAGAACAAGTCAAATATTTATCATACAATTCAAAAAATAATAACAAGATTCGTCTTAGGTTTCATTCCTCTTAGGTATTTAGGGGATTTAGTTTATAACTAAAAAGGAAAACATCTCAGAAGAATAATGAATACAAAACATAAAGAAAACCCAAAACTCCTGAAGGAAAATTGAGGGGAGATCTTCAGTCTTGATGATGAATCCGGCTTCTGAGATGGATCAATCGGCTTCCTTCGAGTAATTCCTTCCTTCCTCCCTGTGCCTCCATCTTTCCTCCTCCTCTAGGGTGTATTTATAGGCTTTAGAATGCCTAAGAACCCTCAAAATTGGCCTTTTCCGAATTGAACTCAACTTGGACTCGGCAAGGACACACCCGTGTGACACGTCTGTGTGCGATTACTCTAGGCCGTGGTCAAGCCTGTTAACTAGGCACAGTCGTGTGTTCCACCCGTGTGAGTCGTGCTTTGATTCTACCAAATTGACACGGGCGTGTGGTCTGCCCGTGTGAGGAAGTCTAGACCGTGTTGATTTCGTACGTTAGTCCATTTTCTCCATTTTTGTCCCGTTTCTCGTTCCTTTCACTCTCCTATGCTCACTTAAATATAAAACATGAAATTAAGGCATTAGGAGAATCGAATTCACCAATTCTAAGGAAAAATCATCCATAAAATGAGTTAAGCATGGGGTAAAGATATGTATAAATTATGGTTTATCAGTAAGTTACACTTGCCACAAATACGACCATGCGCGAGACACGGCTTGTCACATGGGCGTGCATGAGATCGTGTACCCCACACAGCCTCACACACGGGCATGAAAAAAGTGAATGAATATCATACACAGCCTAGCACACAACCTAGACACACGGGCGTATCTGAGGCCGTGTGAACACCGGGCTTTGTTTTTTAAATCCGCACAGGCGTGTCACACAGTCGTGTGGCCCAACACTGGCCTAAACATCACTGTGTCCACTTTTTAACCCAAACCCTAATTTTTTTCTTTTCTTTTTTCTTCTTCTTCTTTCCCCCCACCCCACCGCTTAACCTAACTCTTCACCATCGCGATGCTGTCGACCGTTGTTCACCGTTCTAACCCTCCCACCGTGGTTTAAGACCTTCCCCTTTTCCCTTTCTATTCTCCCCCTTCCCTTCGACATAGCCAACTCCCCTCACAGTCCCAACCCGACCCAGCCTCATGGCACCCCTAACTGAACAATTTCCCCCTCCTTCCCCAGGCCATTGTCCCTTTCTCCCTTCCCCTGTCACTACCGTCCAAATGCACCCCTAACCCAACAAACCCCCACCTCTGACCCCCTTTCTCCCTTCCTGTCCCATGACCTACCCCCATCACCGGCCTTGCACTGTCGCCGACCATCTCACCATATCCACCGCATGCACCACCACCCCTACCATTTGCCTATTCCCTTACTTTTATTTTTTTCTTTTTCTATTTTTTATTTTTATTTTTGTTTTATTTCTCTTATTATCCTTAGTTTTATTATCCTTAGTTTATTATTATTTGTTTCTTGTTTTAATTACTATTACTATTTTTTTTATTTCACTATTTTTACTTTTAGTTTTCCATTTAGTTTACTTTATTTATTTTTCCTTCATTATTTTTTATTACTTTTAATTTAGTTTGAATCATAGTAGCTTAAATACATGGTTTTTGCATGATTAGGTATTAATACATACGATTTTAGGAATAGATTTTCTATTTAAGCTGCTTAGATTTTAAGGTTAGTCATGAAAGGATTGTTAGCGATGTATTTTACTATGCACATTGATTTGTTGGCCCCTCTGTTTGCTTAATTGGCACTGCTTATTTTATTGTTTTTATGATATTGGACTATTTTATTTTTTTAGGCACACCATGACAAACACTAGAGGCAAATCTAAGGTTGGCGTCTCTACTTCGAAAAAGTAGAAGACTCCAGGCACGACCTCCTATTCAAGCACTTTCGCTGATGCACACCATCCATATCCACGATTTTTACAGGGACCTTAAGAAGACCTCTATCAGCTTCTCCAATAGCGGCCATTGGGATTAGGCCAATGTATTGATTGGGCAGCCTTGAAGTAGATTCAGTTAGCAGATGAAGTGCAAGCCATCATTGCTACAGCTCATTGGGATCGGTTCTTTTCCATCATTAAGCCCACCTATTCAGAACTGGCCCTCGGGTTTTGTTTGACATTCTTCTTACAGCATGTGATGTTGACCCACAATGAGCCTGTAAACTGAAAAATATATAGGATTTTTCCTATGTAATTTATCACCTTTTTACTTAAATTCGTTGTTAAAACTAAGTAATTGTTTAATAAATTAATGAAAGATGTGAAAATATGAAATTAGGACATAGAAATTATTAAAATGTGATTTTATGCTTTATTATATAGTTTTCACGCATAAAATGGCTTATTTTATATTGATTTGAGCATATTATATTTTTAAGACATAAAATGGGTCATGCATGATTAAATTAAATAATAAAATATAAAATTATATTTAATAATTCATTTTAAAATATTTTATTAATAATTTGGGTTTTAATTAATTATTTAAATTGGTTAAATTTTATTCTTTGGTCCTTTAACTTTTTAATTTATATTGGACAGGTCTGATAGCTTTGTTGGATTACAAAACCGTCCAAATTGGAGACCAAAGTCAACCCAATTTTTGGCTACACTTAGCTGTCCACATAAACAAATTTTTGGTTAAATTGCACAAGGTCCTTGCAATGTTGAAGAAATTAGATATTTGCTTGAAGATTTGCATTTGACTGAGTCTTAGTCCTGAGTTGTTGTGGCACTTAAATTGAGCAAAAATCAGCTCAATTTCCTCAACTCATGTCCAGCCACCCCTTGAAGATGCTTGAAGAGATGGAACCTCCTATTTTTAGCAAACTGTTCCCCTCTCCTCACTTATAAATACGACCCCCTTATTCTTTCATCAATCAACCCTCAACATTCATCATTCTCTTTTCTCTCTAAATTCTCTTAGCTTTTTCTTTTCCCACACCTAGCACCATCTATTCATAAAGATTTTAGCAATTAAGCCTCTTAAAGGCCCTTAGTTGGCCACCTTGGAGAGCCATCAGCAAAGGAGCAAAGCAAAACAGTGAAGAAGCCTAGTCAGTCAGAGTCTTGGGTGACAGCCACTTTGATTTGGGTTTAATCTTTCCTTTCTTTAATTTAATCTAAAAATGTTTTCTATGTGTTCTTTGTTCTTGTTTACAACAATGTTAGCTTAATTTTATTTAAGCTAGGATGATTTCTTTGATTAAATACTATTTATTTGAATCAGGCTTATAATATTTGTGCCTCAATCGATCATGTTTTCAATTAAAATCAAGTTTGTATTTTGTTCATACGTGATTGAAATGCACCTGAATTAGCTAAGCGATCCTAACAAGGTGATGGCTAGTATTGAAATGTGCATGCTCAATTTAGATCCTAACCCGATTAAATTGCAGGTTGCATAACAACTCTAACTAAGCTCTGTTATCTGCATAGTTTTTAGATTTGTGTGATTAAATTGTTTCAAACCTAACACATCCCTGTTACCTCACACGAATACTAAGAAACCCTTAGTAAATAAGGATTAGTAAAATGCGTATTTACTAAGTAAAGCATTCCAAAAGGAACTAATGTGGTTTCCAAACTCATGAAAGATCGAGTTGCCATGAAATGTTTTTCCGAAAGTTATTAAGCATGTTGATAGTAAAGTGAGTTTAATTAAAGTAATTGTAAAGTGAGTTTAATTAAAGTAATTTTCCTAGCTTATTTATGTTATAATTGTTGCAAATTGTGTTTAATTTCACTAAAATCTATCTTATTCATATAGTTTTCATACTTAGGATAATTTGCATTAGGGATCATTGCATTTAGTTTAATATAATTTAATCATCACTTCTCAACTATATTGTGTTTTTATTTACCAAGTTGATAGTATAATTTTACAATTAAGTGATTTAACACAAATACAATCCCTTTGGAGACGATAACTCGATACTTACTTAATACTTAATAACGACTGTGTACACTTGCACAAACCTACATGTTACAGAGCCGCGCACTATTACTTTCCGACTTGGTGGTACAACGAGTCATATGAGCATCCTAGAATTCAGAGCTACTTTAAGACTCTATAATGAGGAGTTCATGAGTGGCGAGGGGTTCCTCACCTTATATCGGCACATCCACTACTCGCCATATCTATGCTTGGCAGACCTTACGGCTAGTACGACGCCCTATGACCCGAGTTGGTTGAAAGCGACTTCGTTTCGTACAACCTTGCACTATATTCATGCCACATTGGCCTACACATTAATCGGCAAGAGCGAGAGCACCGGGTTGTCGATACATTCGACATTTATTTTTTGTGGAGCATGGCCAAGGGTTCACTTTCGATCTTACCTACTTCATCGCCCTAACTTGCTGCCATCAGACAAAACGCTGTAGGAAGGGTCCTATCTGCTTAGTCCTTATGTGACTTGCCTCGCACGATACTTTGACACTTTGAAGTATTGATGGTCGTGAAACTAACTAAAAATTTGACTAAGGCAAGCACACCTATCGAACAGTAGTATAGTTGAGGTCAGACTGGAAATATCGTATCTCCGAGGACTAAAAGTACTAGTAATTACTATCTTTTTTATTATCTAGCCTGAGAATCGAAGGGATGTTTTAAAAACTAAAATTAACTATCTAATAAACTAAGATTATGACAGAGATAAAAGTTGGAAAATACTTTAGGAAAACCGATGGAGAAGATAATACCTAAGGAAGAATCCATCTAGAATTCACTTATCACTTCTGAATTAGACAATTTATTCACTTGACTTAATCCGTAGAAATCCCTAATTTATGTTAATATCTTTCTCAAGACTAAAAAAACAACTGAATCTAGGTTGATTAATCGAAATCTCTTTCTAATTAAAACCCATATCGTCGCATTAACTCGATCTATGAATCCCCTTATTAGGTTTGACTCTAATCCGACAGATTTATGTCGTCCTATCTCTAGGATTGCATACAACTCCGCTTAATTATGGGCAATCTACTCTTAGACAGGGAATTTTCCTTGTGACAGCCCTAAATTGACCCTAGTCGGAAAGTGGTTTCGGGACCACTAAACCGAGTCATAAAAATAATTAACCGTCATAGTTGATGCTTATTATATATATATATATGCATGTGTGAAAATTTCATGTTTGAATTTTGTTAACTGTAAGTGAATTTTATTAAATAGGACTTATGTGAGAAAATTTAGAAATGTGCTAGGCAAATGTAAAGTGGCCTATTAATGCATGTTATGAAAATGATGGGTTTGCATGTCAAATTACCCAAGATTTGAGCTAGTGGCCGGCCATGCTATGGGGTGAAATATGTTGTGAACATGTTGTGTTAGTGTTTTATGTTAGAAAGAATAAAATAAAAGGTTAGTAATTAAGTAATGAAAAAGGGAGGGGTGATGAAAACAAAGTTGTCTCATCCATGCCCCCCCTCCATTGCCGTGAATTGAAGGAAGAAAACAAAGAAAAAAAAATGTTCATCTTCTAACATCCTTGGCCGAAAATGCTAAGAAGAAGGGGGAAAGGGAAGTAAAATATTCGGCCACTCCTTCTAGTCTTGAACAAGGTATGTAATTCATGGTAGCTTTTGAAATTGTTTAATGTATTAAGCTAGTTACTAAGTCCCTTAGTTAGCCCATGTTCAAATTTTGAATCTTGTTGGTAACATGAGCAACCGGTCATGAGAAAATGTTCAAGAAATGGTTGTTGTTCATGTTATTTGGATGAGAAATGGTGAGTTTTGTTGTTTCATGTCAAGTTAGGTGAATGATGATAGATGAGTGTTTGAACTATAAAAAGAATCATAGGTGAGCATTAGATACTAAGGGAAAAGAATCGGCTACCTTGTTATGAGCTAGGGCCTAATGTGAGTTTGGTTGTGTTTGAATATTACATGCTTGATAGAATGGTGGATGAAAGTGCCGAATGTGGTCTTTGGTTTGGGCATAAGGAATAATAGTATGCATAGGTTTCGGCTTTGGTAGTACCTATGTAATTATAATTAGTTCATTTTGATGGTTCGGCTTGAGGTGATAAGTGAAAGTTTAAAGGTTTGCTAAATTGTCTTTGTCATTGCCGAATGTGTGTATAGTTAAAGAGAATTTGTTAAAGTGCTTGGTCAATTGGTGCACATGAGGAAATGTTAGATTAATGGTATTAAATTGCTTAATGTGATTAAAAATGCGTATGACCATTTTGTATTTGAGCTAGAGGTGGCCATATGACCTATCAAATTCATTGTCATATTCGGCCATAAGCTAGCATAATGAGACTTTAATAAGTTAAATTTGTTTGAATTAGCTCAAGAGCTTAGAGGACCAAAGTTGGATAAGGGAAAGGAAAAAGTGATCGAATAGCCGTCGAAATCGTTCGACAACATCCGAGGTAAGTTTTCGAGTAATGGAACTTAGATTATGATTCGATTAGATCATGTTTTAAGCAAATCAATATCATGCTCTTAGTATGTAACTATTGAGCCGAAAATGATAATGCTTGATAAGTGACTTGTGTTTGAATTCTAGTTATGAAAATGAAATATAGATGTGTCATGATTTATTGATATGTGCATGGATATTTGGATGATAACCGGCTAAGTCCCAAGGCATTTGTGCTAGTGACTAATTCGGGCTAAGCTCAAGGCATTTGTGCGAGTTACTATATCCGGCTAAGTCCCAAGGCATTTGTGCGAGTTACTATACCGGCTAAGTCCCAAAGGCATTTGTGCGAAGTTACTATATCCGGCTAAGACCCGAAGGCATTTGTGCGAGTTACTATAACCGGGCTAAGTCCCGAAGGCATTTGAGCAAGTAGTTATATTCGGCTAAATCCCGAAGATGCTTGGGTTTGGAAGTGAGCGATCTTGCTATAAATTTCAATTAATACGCTCATAAAATCCAAACGATTAGGTATGTTTCGTATATGCATCGGAAAAAGTCGATTCGTTTTAAATAGTATTCGTTCAATTGATTAACGAATTTTCGGCCTTTAGTTAGGTTTGATACCTTGTGAATGAATATATTGATTGAAGCGTGAAGTAAGTATGTTTATGAGAATGTGCATATATGAAGTTATCCATTTAGCCATATGAATGTTATACCTTAGCCGAAACTAATTTCATTATTCAAAACTTACTAAGCATTAAATGCTTACTCCGTTTCTTTGATTCTCTGTTTTATAGATTTTGGTTCGTCAGCTATCGGGGGCTCGGGATTGTCGAAGTCGAAGTCGTCCACACTATCAAAGCCCTTTTGGTACACTTTTGGTTGAACTCTGAAAATGGCATGTATAGGACTACCCTTTTTGTTGTTGGTCATGTACCCTTGGTTTTGTATAAATTTGGATAGCCATGCGAAAATGGCTTATATACTCTTTGAGCATAGCATTATAATCATTTTGTATGTTTTTCATTGAGAGGTATGGAAATGTTTAGTAACGATTAGCCATTGGAATGGTTAATCATGATCATTTTGGTGCTTGTATGACAAATTCTAGTTGATTCATGGAAAACCATGAAATAGGTAAAGTTTACCTTAAAAACAGATGCTGACAGCAGCAGTGGTGTGGATTTGAAAAATCACTAAAAATAGTAGGAATGGAATTAAATAATTAATAAATTATTTAATTGAACCTTGATGAATCTACTTTCATATTGAAGAAACGAAACGAACATATGAGTCGTATTTTAAGAGATATTTAAGTTTTCATGGAACAGGGCCAGAGCGATTTCTGGATCCCTTGATCTGACTTTGGAAATTCACTATAAATTAACAAGAGATAATTAGAGGTCATGCCATATATTTATAGATTCCTTTTTGAGTCTAGTTTCGTTATAAATAAACGGTATAAGTAATGAAGCCCTGTACTGGAAGATATATAAGTCGTAACGTATGAAGGTCAGAGCAGTCAAACCCTAACATAGGGGAGACTTTAACTAATAAACTGTACTAATTGGCTTGACCAAAAATTCTAGAAAAAAATTTGTAGATGGATATATGAGTCTAGTTTCAGGTAAAATTTACAAAACTGGTTTTCGAGTTTTGGAACTCAAGATATGATTTTTAAGGTAACAGTGACGCAGTTAGCTAGCTTTTCTGGAAATTATTAAAATGGACTGTGAGAATCAATGAAATAAGTCTATAAATACCTCGTATTCGACTCCGGCAATGGTCTCGGGTACGGGATGTTACAATTTTATTGGTATCAGAGCCACGGTTTAGTCGATTCTAGGACTACCGTAATACGTTTGGGTCTAGCTATACATGCCATTATGTGATTATTTGATAGTGTGGTGATTTCTGACAATTGAAAATGTGTTTATTTATAGTAATGGATCCCGATCCCAACCGAACGGTAGCTGATGATCTTGAGAGTGTAGCTTTGCTCCCACACAAGGGACAATGGCGGACTCTCAACCTATTGCTAGTAATCCGAACGATGAAGCTAGACAAGCTTTTTATAGCGTGATGAATGATTGGTTCAACCAATACATTCGAATTAATCTGGTGTTCCACAACCTCCATTCCCGACTAATACCACCCCGCACCTACAATACCTCCGAAGCCCGACCAAATAAGGTCAAATAAGCCCCAGCTGATGAATCCGAAAACACGGGCTACGAATTTAAAGCTACGGACAAATGCGATGATGCCGAGCAAGCTGAATTTTGGTTGGACAACACTATTCGGATACTCGATGAGCTATCTTGCACACCTGATGAGTGCCTAAAGTGCACTATCTCCTTACTACGTGATTCTGCCTACTATTGGTGGAATACGTTGACTTCACAGTGCCTGACAGCAAGTAACTTGGGAGTTTTTCCAAACCGAGTTTCGGAAAAAGTATATCAGTCAGAGATTCATGGATCAAAAAACGGAAGGAATTTCTTGAACTTAAACAAGGTTCCATGTCGGTTACCGACTATGAATGAAAGTTTGTAAGGCTTAGCCGGTACGCTCGAGAATGTATTTCTTCAGAAGCCGTGATGTGTAAACGTTTTGAGGATGGGCTGAATGATGATATAAAGCTGTATGTTGGCATTTTGGAAATCCGCGAATTTGTGGTACTTGTCGAGCGAGCTTGCAAAGCCGAGGAGCTCAGTATGGAGAAAAGAAAAGCTGAGGTGGGAGCAAAGGAGTTTCAGAAGAGGTCTTGAAGCCCTTCCAACATCATCGAAGAAATTTAGAGATGACTTAGGCGGTCTAGATACACTTCGGTTTTTCTAGACGAGATCGCGATCGACCCCCTGTGAGTGCACGAGTCACTTCGGTCGCCAGTGTTGGAAATGATCGTCGAGACAGAATGGAGTGTCAATATTGTGGTAAATGGCATTTGGGGAGTTGTAGATTTCATGACCGCTCCTGTTACAAGTGCGGATCACCTGACCACTTTATTAAAGATTGCCCGAGATTGTCTGAACATAACGTAAATCAGAGTGGGAAACCCGGTGCTACTACCGCTCGGGTAGACCATCTAGAAATACGGCAATGCTAGTGGCGGTCGAGAGGATCTAGAGATGCTACAACCAGATCTCGAGGCTCGTGCTCTCGCTAGAGCTTACGCTATACGCCAGACGCCGAGGATGCTTCCTCGCGGATGTTATTACCGATACTTTTACTCTCTTTGATACTAATGTGATTGCTTTGATTGACCCCGGTTCTACTCATTCTTATATATGTGAAACCTTAGCATCCAAAGAAGACTTTACCTATTGAGTCTACTGAGTTCGTACTTCGGGTGTCAAATCCCTTGGGTCGATACGTGCTTGTCGACAAAGTGTGTAAGAAATGTCCCCTAGTAATTCGAGGTTCCTGTTTTCCAGCGAACTTGATGCTTTTGCTATTTGATGAGTTTGATGTTATTCTTGGTTTGGATTGGTTGACCGTGCATGATGCGGTTGTGAATTGCAAAAGCAAGACTATTGATTTGAGGTGCGCAAATAATGAGATAATCCGAGTTTAGTCTACTGCCTTGTATGGATTGCCAACGATAATATCCTCGATGTTAGCCCAAAAATATGTGAGAAAGGGGTGTGAAGCGTATCTTGCATACGTACTTGATAATAAAGAGCCAGAAAGGAAACTTGAATCATGCGGTGGTTTATGAATACCGGATGTTTTTCCCAAGAATTACGGTTTACCACCTGTTCGGGAGGTGGAGTTTGGTATTGAGCTTGTACCGGACTACACCGATCTCGATAGCTCCGTGTCGTATGGCACCAACCGAGTTAAAAGAGTTGAAAGCTTCGATTGCAAGAGTTGATGATAGAGGTTTCGCCGACCAAGTTTCTCACCTTGGGGTGCACCAAAGATTGTTTGTGAAAAGAAGGACGGAACCATGAGGTTGTGCATCGACTATCGTCACCGAATAAGGTGACAATAAAGAATAAATATCCAATACCGCGCATTGATGATTTGTTTGATCAACTAAAGGGGGCCTCGGTGTTTTCAAAGATAGATTTGAGATCGGGTTATTATCGCCATGGAATCGAGATTCGGATATACCCAAAACCGCTTTCAGAACGAGATACGGTCACTACAAATTCTTAGTGATGCCGTTTGGGCTCACTAATGCCCCCGCAGTATTTATGGATTTGATGAATCGAATCTTCAAACCGTATTTGGATCGGTTTGTAGTTGTGTTTATCGATGATATTTTGGTCTATTCGAGAAATGAAACCGATCATGCTGAACACCTGGGATTAGTGTTGCAAACTTTACGGGATAAGCAATTATATGCGAAGTTCAGTAAGTGTGAGTTGTGGTTAAGAGAGGTTAGCTTCTTGGGTCATGTGGTGTCTGTATCGGGTATTCGAGTTGATCCGAGCAAAATTTCAGCCATACTTAACTGGAAGCCTCCGAGAAATATTATCGAGGTTCGAGTTTTTGGGACTTGCGGTTACTACCGATTTGTTTGTAAAAGGTTTCTCGATGATAGCCACACCAATGACGAAACTACTACAGAAAGATGTTAAGTTTGAATGGACGGAAAAGTGTCAGAAAAGTTTCGATCAATTGAAAACTCATTTGACGGAAGCTCCAAGATTAGTGCGACTGAATCGGAAAAGAGTTCGTCATTTACAGTGATGCACCCTTACTTGGGTTGGGTTGTGTATTGATGCAAGAAGGTCGAGTTGTAGCTTATGCGTCGAGGCAACTGAAGCCACATGAAAAAAATTATCCAACCCATGATCTCGAACTGGCTGCCATCGTATTCGCTTTGAAAATATGGCGACATTACTTATTTGGTGAGAAGTGCCATGTATATTCGGATCACAAAAGTCTCAAATATTTGATGACTCAAAGAGACTTGAATCTGCGACAAAGACGTTGGCTCGAGTTGTTGAAAGATTATGAGCTTGTCATTGACTATCACCCGAGAAAGGCTAATGTGGTTGCGGATGCCTTAAGTCATAAAACACTATTTGCTTTACGAGCGATGAATGTACACTTTTCTGTTCTATCCGACAATGTGTTAGTGGCAGAATTAAAGGCCAAACCATTGTTGATTCATCAAATTCATGAAGCTCAGAAAGTCGATGATGAACTGGTTGCAAAACGGGCTGAATGTGTTTCGAATATGGAATCAGAGTTTCAAATTGATGATGACGATTGTTTGAGGTTCAGAAGTCGTTTGTGTGTTCCAAGAATTTCAGAACTTATTTCGATGATTCTGAACGAAGCTCATTGTAGCCGAATGTCAATTCACCCGGGGAGTACGAAAATGTACAACAATCTGAGACGTCAGTTTTGGTGGCATGGTATGAAACGAGACATTTCCTATTTCGTTTCGAAGTGCTTAGTATGTCAGCAAGTGAAGGCGGAACATCAAGTGCCTACCGGTTTACTTCAGCCGATCATGATACCTGAATGGAAATGGGATCGAGTCACGATGGATTTTGTATCTGGGTTGCCAGTGTCGGTAAGTAAGAAAGATGCGATTTGGGTTGTTGTTGATAGACTGACTAAGTCAGCTCACTTTATCCCCGTACACACGGATTTTTCATTGGATAAACTAGCTGAGTTGTATGTTTCTCAGATTGTGAGATTACACGGGGTACCCATTTCTATTGTGTCGGACAGAGATCCGAGATTCACCTCGCGATTTTGGAAGAAATTGCAAGAAGCCTTGGGTACCAAGTTACATTTTAGCACCGCTTTTCATCCCCAAACCGATGGTCAATCCGAGCGGATAATTCAGATACTCGAGGATATGTTGAGATGCTGCATCCTTGAGTTTAGTGGTTCATGGGAATGGTATCTACCTTTGATTGAGTTCGCTTACAACAATAGTTTTCAGTCAAGCATTAAGATGGCGCCTTACAAGGCTTTGTACGGTCGAAAATTCCATACACCATTGTTTTGGACCGAGCTCGGTGAAACTAAAATCTTCGGAGTTGATTTGATTAAAGATGCTAAGCAGAAAGTAAAAATAATTCGTGAAAGTCTGAAGGCAGCATCAGATCGTCAGAAGTCGTACGCGGATTTGAAACGGAAGGACATTGAGTATCAGGTGGGAGATAAAGTGTTTCTTAAAGTTTCACCTTGGAAAAAGATACTCAGATTTGGGCGTAAGGGCAAATTGAGTCCGAGGTTCATCGGGCCATATGAAATATCCGAACGAGTCGGTCCAGTTGCGTATAGATTGATTTTGCCCCCTGAACTTGAAAAGATTCACGACGTCTTTCATGTTTAGATGCTTCGACGTTATAGATCTGATCCATCACACATAATTAATCCATCAGAGGTTGAAATTCAACCCGATATGAGTTATGAAGAAGAACCGATCCGTATCCTGGCTCGTGAAGTGAAGGAGTTACGAAACAAAAGGTTCCTTTAGTAAAAGTGTTATGGCTCAAACACGGGATGGAAGAAGCTACTTGGGAGACCGAGAACTCTATGAAAGAACGATACCCAAACCTATTTACGGTAAGATTTTCGGGGACGAAAATTTCTTAAAGTGGGGAGAGTTATGACACCTAAATTGACCCTAGTCGGAAAGTGGTTTCGGGACCACTAAACCGAGTCATAAAATAATTAACCGTCATAGTTGATGCTTATTATATATATATATATATATATATATATATATATATATATATATATATGCATGTGAAAATTTCATGTTTGAATTTTGTTAATCTGTAAGTGAATTTTATTAAATAGGACTTATGTGAGAAAATTTAGAAATGTGCTAGGCAAATGTAAAGTGGCCTATTAATGCATGTTATGAAAATGATGGGTTTGCATGTCAAATTACCCAAGATTTGAGCTAGTGGCCGGCCATGCTATGGGGTGAAACATGTTGTGAACATGTTGTGTTAGTGTTTTATGTTAGAAAGAATAAAATAAAAGGTTAGTAATTAAGTAATGAAAAAGGGAGGGGTGATGAAAACAAAGTTGTCTCATCCATGCCCCCCCTCCATTGCCGTGAATTGAAGGAAGAAAGCAAAGAAAAAAAAATGTTCATCTTCTAACATCCTTGGCCAAAAATGCTAAGAAGAAGGGGGAAAGGGAAGTAAAATATTCGGCCACTCCTTCTAGTCTTGAACAAGGTATGTAATTCATGGTAGCTTTTGAAATTGTTTAATGTATTAAGCTAGTTACTAAGTTCCTTAGTTAGCCCATGTTCAAATTTTGAATCTTGTTGGTAACATGAGCAATCGGTCATGAGAAAATGTTCAAGAAATGGTTGTTGTTCATGTTATTTGGATGAGAAATGGTGAGTTTTGTTGTTTCATGTCAAGTTAGGTGAATGATGATAGATGAGTGTTTGAACTATAAAAAGAATCATAGGTGAGCATTAGATACTAAGGGAAAAGAATCGGCTACCTTGTTATGAGCTAGGGCCGAATGTGAGTTTGGTTGTGTTTGAATACTACATGCTTGATAGAATGGTGGATGAAAGTGCCGAATGCGGTCTTTGGTTTGGGCATAAGGAATAATAGTATGCATAGGTTTCGATTTTGGTAGTACCTATGTAATTATAATTAGTTCATTTTGATGGTTCAGCTTGAGGTGATAAGTGAAAGTTTAAAGGTTTGCTAAATTGTCTTTGTCATTGCCGAATGTGTGTATAGTTAAAGAGAATTTGTTAAAGTGCTCGGTCAATTGATATTGGGTTAATGATATGTGTATTCAGTCATAAAGGTGCACATGAGGAAATGTTAGATTAATGGTATTAAATTGCTTAATGTGGTTAAAAATACGTATGACCATTTTGTATTTGAGCTAGAGGTGGCCATATGACCTATCAAATTCATTGTCATATTCGGCCATAAGCTAGCATAATGAGACTTTAATAAGTTAAATTTGTTTGAATTAGCTCAAGAGCTTAAAGGACCAAAGTTGGATAAGGGAAAGGAAAAAGTGATCGAATAGTCATTTAAATCGCTCGACAACATCCGAGGTAAGTTTTCGAGTAATGAAACTTAGATTATGATTCGATTAGATCATGTTTTAAGCAAATCAATATCATGCTCTTTGTATGTAACTATTGAGCCGAAAATGATAATGCTTGATAAGTGACTTGTGTTTGAATTCTAGTTATGAAAATGAAATATAGATGTGTCATGATTTATTGATATGTGCATGGATATTTGGATGATAACCTGCTAAGTCCCAAGGCATTTGTGCTAGTGACTAATTTCGCTAAGCTCCGAAGGCATTTGTGCTAGTTACTATATCCGGGCTAAGTCCCGAAGGCATTTGTGTGAGTTACTATACCCGGGCTAAGTCCCGAAGGCATTTGTGCGAGTTACTATATCCGGGCTAAGACCCGAAGGCATTTGTGCGAGTTACTATAACCGGGCTAAGTCCCGAAGGCATTTGAACAAGTAGTTATATTCGGTTAAATCCCGAAGATGCTTGGGTTTGGAAGTGAGCGATCTTGCTGTAAATTTCAATTAATACGCTCATAAAATCCAAACGATGAGGTATGTTTCGTATATGAATCGGAAAAAGTCGATTCGTTTTAAATAGTATTCGTTCAATTGATTAACAAATTTTCAGCCTTTAGTTAGGTTTGATGCCTTGTGAATGAATATATTGATTGAAGCGTGAAGTAAGTATGTTTATGAGAATGTGCATATATGAAGTTATCCATTTAGCCATATGAATGTTATACCTTAGCCGAAACTAATTTCATTATTCAAAACTTACTAAGCATTAAATGCTTACTCCGTTTCTTTGATTCTTTGTTTTATAGATTTTGGTTCGTCAGCTATCGGGGGCTCGGGATTGTCGAAGTCGAAGTCGTCCACACTATCAAAGCCCTTTTGGTACACTTTTGGTTGAACTCGAAAATGGCATGTATAGGACTACCCTTTTGTTGTTGGGCATGTACCCTTGGTTTTGTATAAATTTGGATAGCCATGCGAAAATGGCTTATATACTCTTTGAGCATAGCATTATAATCATTTTGTATGTTGTTCATTGAGAGGTATGGAAATGTTTAGTAACGATTAGCCATTGGAATGGTTAATCATGATCATTTTGGTGCTTGTATGATAAATTCTAGTTGATTCATGGAAAACCATGAAATAGGTAAAGTTTACCTTAAAAATGATGTTGACAAAGAAGTGGTGTGGATTTGAAAATCACTAAAATAGTAGGAAAGGAATTAAATAATTAATAAATTATGTAATTGAACCTTGATGAATATACTTTCATATGGAAGAAACGAAACGAACATATGAGTCGTATTTTAAGAGATATTTAAGTTTTCGTGGAACGGGGCCAGAGCGATTTCTGGATCCCCTGATCTGACTTTGGAAATTCACTATAAATTAACCAGAGATAATTAGAGGTCATTCCATATATGTATAGATTCCTTTTTGAGTCTAGTTTCGTTAGAAACAAACTTCATAAGTAATGGAGCCCTGTACTGGAAGATATATAAGTCGTAATGCATGAAGGTCAGAGCAGTCGAGCCCTGACACAGGGGAGACTTTAACTAATAAACTATACTAATTGGCTCGACCAAAAATTCTAGAAAAAAAATTTAGATGGATATATGAGTCTAGTTTCTGGTAAAATTTACAAAATTGGTTTTCGAGTTTTGGAACTCAAGATATGATTTTAAGGTAACAAAGGACGCAGATTAGCCGACTTTGTCCGAAATTTTAAAATGGACTGTGAGAATCAATGAAATAAGTCTGTAAATACCTCGTATTCGACTCCGGAAACGGTCTCGGGTACGGGGTGTTACATTCCTTGTCTGAATAAGCACATCAAAAACCTGAATTAATATCCTGGAATATTAAAGCAAGGGTTAAATTCACAATTAAGAATAAGAACAAGTATTTATCATATAATTCAAATAGTAATAAGATTCGTCTTAGGTTTCATCTCCCTTAGGTATTTAGGGAATTTAGTTCATAACAATAGAGGGAAACATCTCAAAATTGGGAAAACAATAGAATATAAAGAAACCCAAAAACTTCAGTAGAAATTGAATGGAAATCTTCAGTCTTGAAGGAGATCCTACTTCCGGGATGATTTCGATAGCTGACCTTGAGTGTTTTCTCCATTCTACTCTATGTGTCCCCTTTAATCCTCTT
Organism: Gossypium arboreum; assembly: GCF_025698485.1. NCBI lineage: Eukaryota > Viridiplantae > Streptophyta > Magnoliopsida > Malvales > Malvaceae > Gossypium > Gossypium arboreum. The sequence continues at coordinate 20,961,744 of NC_069070.1, forward strand.
ATAGGGTGTTTATATAAACTTTATAATGCTTCAAAACCCTCAAAATTAGCCTTTTTCTGGGTAGAATTAGACTTGTGCTCGACAGAGACACGGCCGTATGCCACACCTGTGTGAAGGTCCTCAGGCCGTGTGCAATTCTGATTTGGTTTTTAGTCAGCACGGCCATGACACACGGACGTGTGGCCTGCCCGTGTGTCATACACGAGCATGTGGTTTACCCGTGTGGAAGTGCCTCGGCCTTGTCAAACACTGAATTAGGCCCAATTTATCTGTTTTCGGCCCGTTTCTTGCTCTCTTCACCTTCCTACGCTCACCTAAGTATAAAAAATAAATTTAAAGGATTAGGAGCATTTAATTCAATGAAACGAAGGAAAAATCATCCATAAATATGCCAAGCATGGGGTAAAAATACGTATAAAATATCGTTTATCAAATATCCCCACACTTAAGCACTTGCTTGTCCTCAAGCAAAATCCTCAACTCACGATTAAAATAAATTTTTCTCAACTTATAATTCTCATGAATAATGTTTGAAATAATCCACATGTAATCATACGTTAAGAGCTTAACTAAAAGATCATTAAAGTTTCAAACAATCCAAATTGAGCATTTCAGTCATAAAATCATAGGTATTCCTCTTTATCTAGGTAATCACCTTTAATTCCAAATTGACAAGGTTGACATCCTTACTAATGATTCACTCAAATCACTCAAAGTGTTTAAGGTTCAATAATCAAGCACTCAATAGTCAAACATGAAAAGTTATTACCATAGGCTTGCATGAAAATCAAATCTCCACCACTATAAATGAGATGATACACAAATCAAAAGGTCTTTAACCGGGTTGTAATGGGGCTTGGGTTAAAGGTGTGGATAAAGGCTGAAAAAGAGGGTTAGAATCGAGATTGATTTAATAAATTACTCAACTTAAAAGAATAAAGCTAATTACTGAATTACAAACAAGTGCCAGACATAAAACTTTCTAAGATGAAGTAAGCTTTCCCTCAATATAATAACTTTAACTTATCTAAGTTCTTTTAAAACAATATGAAATTGAATGAATATAATTATACGGTTTTTTTTTAGAATAAAAACAAGTACAATATGGGGTAGTACATGATGAGAAAAAATTCAGCAACTATAATGAACTAACATAGTTAAGTAACTAATCAAATCAAATCTCGATAAAAAGGAGTCAATGAAAAGGGAGAAATTCTTAACGAATCAAAAAGGGTTAAGTTGTGGGTTAATATTAAGGGAAAAATCATGAAACAATAGTTAAGGCTCAAAGGGGTTCACTAGGGGTCAATTATGTGGGTAGGCTTTTTATGGGGTAAATGGGTTAAAACCTACGTGCCTTTATCATTTTAGTATATCAAATCACAGGTGTGGTCTCGACATGTATAATTGATGCAAGTTCTAGAATAGCAAATTAATGTTGACACACTCATGGAAAAAAATTAGTGAGCAAGAAAAGATATATGCTCTAAAAGGTTCAAAATCTCACGAAAATTATGGGTAATTGATGTCAATCCTGCAAATTCAAAACTTCAAGATAATACCTCAATTTAGGGAAATAACCTAGCAACTTTAATTCTCAAAAGTCAACTTATCATGCTTGATTCTCTAATGCCTTTAAATTTTAAACAATCAATGCATAATTTCCTATGATTTAATTCAAAACATATCAATAAAATCATAAATCACTCAGAATTTACTCTAATAGCGATATGAGAAAATTATTTGAGAACAAGATAAAAATTCAGGGATTTTTTGATAATCACATAAATAACCTCCCCACACTTAAGATGTACATTATCCTCAATGTACAAAAATAGAAAATAGTAATATGAGCATAATATCAGAAAAGAGGGAGAGAAGCGAAACTGCCCTAAATTTTTGGATGAAATCCTTGGAAGAGCGAAAATAAGGATTGTAGAGAACACCGAATGAAAGGTATGATTCTGAGTTACTAATAAGAAAATAAACACAACTGTGGAAAAGAATCAAGAGGTTATTTGATAAAACCATAAAGATAAATAAAGTTCAAAATATAAAACATAATTCTTCAAAGATAAATAAGTAAAAGAAAAATAAAAATGGTAATAATGATAAAATAAAAGGACTCAAAGGTCCTCATCATCGGATTCCTCGTGGGTTGATGGTGTTGAAGGAGAGAAGTGGAGATGGTAGCAAATCTGTCGAAGAGTGGCATCACTACTTTCAAACCGTTCGAAACACTGTTGCTCAAATTGAGTGAGTTACTTGGATATATCAGACAAAGTAGCAGCAGGAGGTCGATGACTCGGTGGTGGTGGTGGTGGGTGTGGGTCTTCGTGAGGGGGAGGGACATCATCAATAATGTCCTATGGCTTATCCTTGTCATCAGAATGGATTAGTCTATACTGAGAGGGTCGAATCCACGGCGTCGCTGTATCATCCTCATGTGGATCATACTCGATATTCCTTGAGGAGACATCTGGCCTACTAGTATGAGTGTCAATGACATCTCTGGAGTGTCGAAGAGGCCAAAGTATCGAGCGAGGCGAGTCACATAGGGACCAAGGCAGATCGTTCCCCTCCTATGGCGGTCCGTCTGATAGCGAAAAGTAAGTGCTATGAAATATATTAGATCAAAGACGTGACCAGTGGCCATGCTCCGTAAAAAATAAGCATCGGTAGTGCTAACTACTCCGGTGCTCTCTCTCATCCCAGTCAAGGTATGAGCCAAGATAGCATGGATGTAGTGTATTGCTAGTGGAAGAGAAGTCGCCTTTGAGCGACTTGCATCATAGAGAACAGTACTTGTCGTAAGGTCGATCCAATAGTAAGAGGGCGAGTAGTGAATGTGACAGTAAAGGTGTAAAAAATTCTCGGAAGCCATGAACTCCTCCATATAGAGGACCAAAGCAGCTCCAAACTCTGGTACACTCATGTGTCTTACGAGTTCACCAAGTCTGAAAATAATAGTACCGGCCTCGTCGTTGGTATTCATTACGTGCTGAAGATGGAAAGTAATGCAAAACTCTAAGGTAAGCTCCAAATAAGTGGGCTCGATAATTGCAAAGAATCAATCCCACGGGGCAGTATCGAGATGGAATCAAACAAGGTGAGCAAGTTAGACCTGCTCCAAAGCGGACCAGTCAATACATCGGCCCAAACCTAGCGGTCGCATGCATAAAAGCTGAAACAGGTCGTCTTGTAGGTCTAACGAGAATCAAAGCAACGAGTGGCGTACTTCAGTCGAGGCGCTCGAGAAGGTTGTGCCAGGACTCTTCCTCTTTTTCGAAGCGAGGACGGCAATCTTCTTACCTCGTATGTTTGTCATGGTGTTCCTGTAAGAGTAAAAGAATCCAAATCAGGGAACAACTAGATAATAAAATAGCAAGTAAAGAATTAATAATGATGTAGACAAACTATGGATGGAACAAATGAGTGGCTGCTAAGGAAATCCAAAACAATATTTAGAAGAATGGTAATGAGTGATGAAGTTAACAAAATAACGAATCTTAGATTTATATGAATTGGCAGGAGGCAGATATGACTAACATGATAGACTAAATATGGAGCTTCTAAGAGAATAGTAGTAGCAATTTAAACGTAATAGAATTAACCTAAACTAATCTGCAGTGAACAAAACTAAAATAAAGACAAAACTAAAATAACTCAAAGGCATAATAAAACAAAACTAAAAGAAAGACAAAGATAAAGATAAAAAAATAAAATGCATAACAAAATAATAATTCCAATAATAATAATAATCATAATAATAATAATAATTTGGAGGGATAAAAGGGGAAATTGTCAGTGGTGGCCAGAGGTGCGGACGGTGGTGGATTGGGGATTGTAGGTGTTGCGCGTAAGGGAAAGGAGGGAGGAGGGGAAAGGGGGTGATGGAGGTTACGTTGGTGCTGGTCTGTGGGGAGAGTGGGGCAGTTCTTGGGTTCAGATGAGTGAAGGGAGAAGGGGAAAAAGAGGGTAGGGGTGCTCTGTGCTTGCGAGGTGGGTTGGTTGGATAAGGGTGCTGCTATTCAGAAGATGACACGGGTATGGGGAGTTAGGTCATACGTTGTATGGGAAGGGGGAGAAAGGGAAGAAGAATGAGAGAGAGGGGAAGGGAAAAAGATAAAGGAGGGGGAAGAAAGAAATAGAAAGGGAAGGGAGAAAAGTGGAGTCGACCGGTGGTGGGTGGTGGCCGGAGGAAGGGGTAGCTGTGGCGGCTAGGGTTTTGGGGGAAATTTTGAGAAGAAGAAGAAAAAAGTGTTAGTGTTAGGGGTTTTAAAAGGGACACGGTAGTGTGAGGCCTGTGTGGCTCGAGTTAAGCCGTGTTAATTATGAATATGGAATGCCTATTTGTCATACGGCTAAGGACACGCCCGTGTGTCCAGGTCGTATGGTTAACACGACTGTATTGCACAGCCGTGTGTAATATTGTTCACTTCTCCCATGCCCGTGTGATATCCCACACGCCCGTGTGTCCGAACACACGGCTGTGTGCCTTGCTCGTGTGGCTCCCTGACTAATTTAAAATTTGAAAATTTAGCTCCAGTTTTCACACGGCCTAGGACATACCCGTGTGTCCATACAGTCGTGTCGCACATCCGCGTGGCCCGATATTTGGGGATTTTTAGCCCTGTTTCCACACAAAAAAGGACACGCCCGTGTGCCCAGGCCGTATGGGTCACTGTACATGTATAAAGAACACGAAAAATAGCTAAAATGAACTAATTAGTGGTGTTAGTGGTTGGGTTGCCTCTTGAGAAGCGCTTCTTTAGAGTCTAAGCTCGACTTACCTCAATTTTGTGTTGTCATGGTGGGTTGAGGAGTTGAAACTCCTTACCCCTGCTATCAATTTTTTCAAAATAAGGTTTAAGTCGAGTATTATTTACCTTGAAAGTTTCGAATTGAGAATGATTTACCTCGACTGTACCGTATGGGAAAACATTCAGTACCGTGAAAGCAGTCGCTCCGTTTGTATTACACTCTGAAATAGCAATTCGGGGGTCCTTTTCATCTAACAATACTTTATCCCTGACCTTAAATTACTTTGTTTCATCCCTACACTCATTATGGCATCGCTTTGATTCATCGTGTACTTTTGGTTTCTCCTTAACATGTGTCCGCCATTCATCTAGTTCATCAATTTGTAGTCTTCGTTCCTCATGACTCGTTCTATTTTTTTTCCTATGGACTAGAATGTGGCTCTATCACATTCTTCCTAGGTGTTTCCTGCAAAGAAGTTTGCACCTTAACATTACTCGAGTTAAAAGAACATAAACAATCGTCTTGATTACTAGATATATTAGCAGAATCACGAGCTTGAAGTTTAATCGTGTCATCTCCTACACGAAGTATCAATTCACCTGTGCCAACATCTATGATAGTTCTAGCAGTTGCTAAAAAGGGCCTTCTTAAAATTAAAGGTGCATCACTATCCCCATCCATGTCTAGAACAATAAAGTCAACTGGGAATATAAATTTACCAATTTTGACTAGCACATCTCCATGATACCCCTAGGAAACCTAATTGTTTTATCTACCAGTTGAATGCTCATCCTAGTTTGTTTGGGTTTTCCAAGACCTAGTTGTTTAAACATTTTATAAGACATGACATTAATGCTCGTGCCTAGATCAGCCAATGCATTCTTAATATTTAAACTACCAATTAAACAAGGGATAGTAAAACTCCCTGGATCTTTTAGTTTGTTGGGTAGCTTATTCTGTAGTATGGCTGAGCAAATTGTGTTTAATTCCACATATGACGCATCATCTAACTTTCGTTTATTAGCCAAGAGCTCCTTTAAAAATTTCACCGCATTAGGCATCTACGAAAGAGATTTAATAAACGGTAAGTTAATATGCAACTTTTTTAGTAATTTCAAGAATTTACCGAATGGCTCGTCCATGTGGTCTTTCCTTGTCGCTTTAGGGTATGGCACACGAGGTTTATACTCTTTACTTACTGGCTCATGTGTACCATGATTCATCTCATCCTTACCATTACTTACCACAGCCTCGTGCCTCATTTCAAATTTAGTTTCAACTAACTCTTCTTCATTACGCACAGTGATGGCATAGAGTTGCTCCTTTGGGTTAGTTTCTGTGTTACTGGGCATGCTACCTTGTGGTCGTTCAGAAAGCAACTTAGCAAGCTGCCCTATTTGAGTTTCGAGCCCTTGAATTGATGCTTGTTGATTCTTAAGCACTATTTCAGTATTCTGAAAATGAGTTTCTGACACCAAGATGAATTTTGTGAACATCTCTTCAAGTTTCGGTTTCTTCTCTTATTGGTAAGATGCTTGTTGAAAACCTAGAGGATGTTGTGGTCTTTGATTTCCTTGACCACCCCATGAGAAATTGGAATGGTTCCTCCAACTTGCATTATACGTGTTACTATACGGATTATTTTGAGATCTAGAATTATTACTCATATAGTGGACTTGTTCCTCCTCGGTGCTAGGGTTGAAGGATGGATAGTCTGTGTTGTGCATTCCTCCTGCATTTGAATCACACTGCATTACTGGATGTACCTGAGTAGAACCATACAAACCATCAATTTTTTATTTAAAAGTTCTACCTAGTTAGAGAGCATAGTGACCGCGTCGAGGTTGAAAACACCAACTGCTTTTGTCGTCTTTGTTCTCATGACTTGCCACTGATAGTTATTCAGTGACATCTCTTCAATAAATTTGTAAGCCTCTTCAGGTTTTTTATTGTTTAGAGTTCCACCGACGGCTGCATCAATCAGTTGCCTTATTGAAGGGTTCACACCATTGTAAAAAGTGTAAACCTGCAGCCAAAGAGGTAACCCATGGTGAGGGCACCTTCTCAATAGATCTTTGTATCTCTCCCATGCATCATAAAGATTTTCTAGATCCATCTGTACAAAAAAAGAGATATCATTCCTTAATTTAGTTGTTTTAACCGGCGGAAAATATTTAAGTAAAAATTTTTTGGTCATTGAGCTCAACCACTGTTTAGCCTTATTTCTCAATGAAAAGGGAAATAACCGAAGGTGAATGGCATCGTCAGAAACGCCATTGATCTTAAAGGTGTCGTAGAATTCCAGAAAATTTGCCAAATGAGTGTTTGGATCATCGTCCTGTAAACCATCAAACTGAACAAACTGTTGTATCATTTGAATCGTGTTAGGTTTCAAGTCAAAATTATTTGTAACAATAGCAGGTCTAACGATACTCAATTCAGTTCCTGTTAAATTAGGTTTAGCATAATCATACACAGTACGAGGAGCAAGATTTTGATCTACTGGATTTGCAGCAACTACAGAAGGTAGCGGATTATTCTAATTATTAGCCATCTCCTCGGTTGTAGTATGGATATCGTCCTCTCGCTCTTCCTCTATATATTGTAGGCTGCGCCTTATTTCTCTTCGGTTTCTGCGAGTTGTGCTCTCGATTTCACTATTAAAAAGTAGAGTTCCTGACAGGTTTCTTCTAGTCATAAACTATAAAAACCTGCCAGATCTAAAGAAAAGAAAAATTAGTAATTAAAATAAAAACAAAATTAAATTGAAATAAAAATGGCTAAAGTAATAAAAATTAAGCGTTCCTAATATTTTAGTCCCCGGTAACGGCGCCAAAAACTTGATGGTAGTGAAACTAACTAAAAATTCGACTAACGCAAGCTCACTTATCGAACAGTAGTATAGTTCAGGTGAGACCAGAAATATCTTATCCACGAGGACTAAAAGTACTAGTAATTACTATCTTTTTTTATTGATAAACCGTAATTTATACATGTTTTTATCCCATGCTTAGCACATTTGTGGACGGTTTCTCCTTAGATTTGGTGAATTCGATGCTCCTAATTCTTTAATTTCATGTTTTATACTTAGGTGAGAATAGGAGAGTAAAAAGAGCGGGAAACGGGCCGAAAACAGAGAAAATAGACCCACATGGGAAATCAACACGGCCTGAACTTCCTCACACGGACGTGTCCCACGGCCGTGTCCCTTTGGCAGGATCGAAGCACGACTTACACCGGTAGACTACACGTCCGTGCCTATTCAACAGCTTTGACCACGGGCTAAAGTAATCGCACACGGGCGTGTCTCTATCGAGCCCAAGTATAACCCTATTCGGAAAAGGTAAATTTTGAGGGCTCTTAGGCATTCTAAAGCCTATTTAAACATCTAATGAGGCACTTAGGAAGGGGGCGCATAGTAGGAGGCAAGGAATTACTCAAGGGAAGCGAATTGGTCCACCTCAGAAGCCGAATTCATCATCAAGACTGAAGATCTCCCTTCAATTTCCATTCAGGGGTTTTAGGTTTTCTTTATGTTTTGTATTCATTATTCTTCTGAGATGTTTTCTTCTATAATTATGAACTAAACCCGCTAAATACCTAAGGGGAATGAAACCTAAGACGGATCTTGTTATTATTATCTGAATTGTATGATAAATATTTCACTTGTTCTTAATTATATGTTCTTAATTCTTGTTTTAATATTCCAGGATATTGGTTCTAGTTAATGCTCTTATTCAGATGAGGAATAGACCCTGTCTAAGAGTAAATTTGCCATAATTAAGCGGAGTTGATTGCACGCCTATAGATAGGGTAATAAGATTTTGCCGGATTAGGGTGAAACCTAATAAGGGGATCCATAGATCGAGTTAATGCAACACTAGTTGTTAATTAGAAAGAGATTTCAATTAATCAACCTAGGGTTAGACATTATTAGTCTCGAGAGAGATAATAATATAACTTAGGGATTTCTACGGATCAAGTGAAATGAATAAATCATCTGATTCAGAGTCAAATAACAAGTGAAGTCTGGGTGGATTTTTCCTTAGGTATTGTCTTAATCAATCGAATATTTTAAAATTATTTTCCCAAATTTTCTCTCTGTGTACTCTTAGTTTAGTAATTAGTTTAGATGACCAAATCCCTTAATTTTTAGGCTAGATAATAAATAGAAGGTAATTACTAGTACTCTTAGTTCCTTTAGGTTCGACAATCCGGTCTTGCTAAAGCTATACTACTGTTCGATAGGTACACTTGCCTTCATCGTGATAATAGTTAGTTTCAAGAACGATTAATTATAAATATTTAAAACCTGTCGCGAATATCACGTATCAATTATCTAGCCTGAGAATCGAAGGGATGTTTTAAAAACTAAAATTAACTATCAAATTAGCTAGCATTATGACAGAGATAAAAGTTGGAAAATACTTTAGGAAAACTGATGGAGAAGACAATATCTAAGGAAGAATCCACCTAGGCTTCACTTATCACTTCTGAATTAGATGATTTATTCACTTGACTTAATCCATAGAAATCCCTAATTTATGTTAATATCTTTCTCAAGACTAAAAAAACAACTGACTCTAGGTTGATTAATCGAAATATCTTTCTAATTAAAACCCCTATCGTTACATTAACTCGATCTATGGATCCCCTTATTAGATTTGACTCTAATCTGGCAGATTTATGTTGTCCTATCTCTAAGAGCATGCAACTCCGCTTAATTATGGGCGATCTACTCTTAAACGGGGAATTTTCTCCTCTGAATAAGCACATCAAAAACCTGAATTAATATCCTGGAATATTAAAGCAAGGGTTAAATTCACAATTAAGAATAAGAACAAGTATTTATCATATAATTCAAATAGTAATAAGATTCGTCTTAGGTTTCATTTCCCTTAGGTATTTAGGGAATTTAGTTCATAAAAATAGAGGAAAACATCTCAAAATTGGGAAAACAACAGAACATAAAGAAACCCAAAAACTATGGTAGAAATTGAATGGAGATCTTCAGTCTTGAAGGAGATCCTACTTCTGGGATGATTTCGATAGTTGACCTTGAGTGTTTTATCCGTTCTACTCTGCGTGTCCCCTTTAATCCTCTTCTAGGTTATTTATATAGACTTTAGAATGCTTCAAAACCCTCAAAATTAGCCTTTTCTGAGTAGAATTAGACTTAGGCTCGACAGGGACACGGCCGTGTGCCACGCCCGTGTGAAGGTCCTCAGGCCGTGTGCAATTCTGACTTGGTTTTTAGTCAACACGGCTATGACACACGGAAGTGTGGCCTGCCTGTGTATCACACATGGGCATGTGGTTTACCCGTGTGGAAGTGCCTCAGTCTTGTGAAACACTGAATTAGGCCCAATTTGTCCGTTTTCGGCCTGTTTCTTGCTCTTTTTGCCTTCCCATGCTCACCCAAGTATAAAACATAAATTTAAAGGATTAGGAGCATCGAATTCAATGTAACCAAGGAAAAATCATCCATAAATATGCCGAGCATGTGGTAAAAATATGTAAAAAATATCGTTTATCAAGTAGTCCTCCTCCTTCACACAAGTTGGACAGATAACCCCGTAGGGGTTATCATGCATGAGTCACATGAGGATGATCGAGCGACCGCGTGGCGTGGATCCTCCTCGATACCAATTATCTCATTCTGACCCTCAGGATAAGCATGAAGACTTCACTGATGATATCCCTTTCAACCCAAGGATCTACCTCATCATCTACCTCCGAGTCGTCACACCATTGCTATTGCAGCTACCCTCGCGGACTTCTCCAAGCGGTTCACTCATTTCAAGCGGTTCGACAGTATTGATGCAACTTATGCAACAGATCTGATAATACATCCACATATCTTCTTCAACACTAACTCCTTACGATCTTGATGCCTCTGACGATGAAGATCACTAATATTATTTCTTTTCTTTTTAGTTTTTTTTCTTTTTGTTTTTATGTTTTATTTTTATTTTCATAGACTTCTTTCGTTTATTATCTTTTGAACTATGTTGTTTTTATGGTTCTTTCTAACTGAGTTTGTAACCTCTTAACCTTCTTCATTATTTGTGTTTATTTTCTTATTAATTTTCTCAGAACCATGCACTATATTTAAATTTACCTACAATTTTGGTTTTCACTATTCTGGCGATTGCATCCAAATTCAGGGTAGTTTCAGTTTTCTCCCTCTCTTATGATATTCTACTTATTCTGCGTTTATATCTATTTGTACATTGAGAACAATGTACATCTTAAGTGTGGGGAGGTTATTCATATAATTATTAGAAAATCTCAAAATTATTTTTTGAGTTTAAGTAATTCTCTCATACTTCCATTAGAGTGAATTTTTGTCAATTTGGGATTTTTATTGATGTTGTTGTAAATTAATTTGTAGATACTTGTGCATTAGTTGATTTAAACTTTAAGACATGAGAGAGTCAAGCATGATAAGTTGTTTTTCAAAATTAAAAATTTTAGGTTGTTTCCCTGAATTAAGGTATTATCTTGAAGTTGTAAATTTGCAATTTTGACCTTAAAACCATAATTTTTTGTGAGATTTTGAACCTATATAGAGCATACATTTTTCATGCTCATTTTATTATTGCTTATGACTTTATCAACTTGATTTATTATTTTAGAACTTACTTCGATTATGCATGTCGAGACCACATCATTGATTTAATATACTGAGATGATGAGGCACTTAGGTTTTAACCCACTTATCCTGTAAAAAGCCTGCCTCTTGAATTAACCCTTAGTGAACCCCATTGAGCCTAAGACATATTTTCTTGATTAACCCGTGAATGTTAACCCGTAACCCAATTTTTCATAGTGACTCTTTTCTATTTTATTGACTCATTTTTGTCGAGATTTGATTTGGTTAGTTGCCTAAATATGCTCTTTTGTTTGAATTGCTGAATTAATTCTTATTGTTCTAGTTAAAAAAAATCAAAAAAAAAATATTGATTATATTTTTTTATTGAGCTTGAATAGCTAATTTCATATTTTATTGATAAGCTCTTTTTTTTCTTGAATAAGTAGTGATTGATGTGTTTTCTTTTAATTCAGCATTTGTTTATTTTTTCATTCAGCATTTGTTTATTTTTTCTAGTTTGGTAATATATCCACTCAATCTCACTTATAACCAACTTTTCTAGCCTTTTTCCACACCCTTAACCTAAGCCCCATTACAACATTTTAAAGACCTTTTGAATAGTATATCATATCATTTTATGGTAGTGAAGATTTAATTTTCAAGCAAGCTTATGGTAATTACATTTCTTGTTCTACTGTTGAGTGCATATTTCTTGAACCTTAAACACTTTGAGTTTTTTGAGGGAATTTTTTGTAAAGATGTCAATACTTGTTGATTATGAATTAAAGGTAATTACTTAAATAAAGTAAGACACCTATGTTTTCGTACTTTAAAATTTTTCGACTTGGATTGTTTGAATCTTTAGTGCCCTTTTAGTTGAATTATCAATGCATGATTATTGGCGAATTATTTTGAGACATTATTGATGAGGATTGCAAGTTGAGAAATATTAACTTTAATGTGAGTTGAGGATTTTGCTTGAGGACAAGCATACGCTTAATTGTAGGGATATTGCCACACGATCGTGTCGCCACAGCGTGTGGATCACCTTAAACCGTGTAACAATCGAAACTGGAAAATTAAAGTCAGAGGACACACACGGCCAATGACAAGCCCGTGTGACCTACACGGCCATGTCTAACCACTGTGTAACTCACTGTAGAATACTCCCTTGTGTATAGGCCTAAGACACTTTCGTGTGTCCAGGGCATGTTGCCAGGTCGTGTGAGTCACTGTTGAATACCTATCGTGCACATGGCCTGGGATACGCCCATGTGTCCAGGCCGTGTGGTGCAAAACCATTTTTGTAACACCCCTAACCCGTATAGGTCGTTGAGTAGGGTTATGAGGTATTACCTATCAATACACATCATTTAACATAAATAACTCATACATTATTGAATTCATACTCATAAATCATTCAACACAATCACATTATCCCTTATAAGGGCCTACGAGGCCTTAAACATGCTTTAGAAGTGGTTTGGGACTAAACTGATAACATATGAAAATTTTGGAAATCTAGAAAAATTTCAGCCATACAGGGGTCACACGCTCGTGTGAATAAGCCGTATACCTCACACGGCTCCAGATACGCCTGTGTCTCAGACCGTGTGGAAACAGCGCATACATACTGACTTGTATCACATGACTGAAGACACGCCCGTGTGCCAGGCCGTGTGAAAACTGGATGGTATACTGACTTGTACCATATGGCCAGTCACACGCCCGTGTGTGAGACTGTGTACAGCATACTGACTTCAAATCAATTTCAACACTAGGGGACACACGGCCGCGTAACATGATCGTGTATCACATATGACTGAGACACACACCCGTGTCTCTGGCTGTATGGACAAAAATAGGTCATTTGGAAGGCCAATTTGCCATCCCAACACCAATATACCTACATAAGGCTAAATATACCAATTTCATACACAATGGCAGCCAAACAATCCCAATTCATGCACAATTCATACCATATTCATTTCATCTATTCCAAATCTCAAATCACTACCATTTACTTAGCCAAATACATGCCAAAACAATATCAAACAATATGGCTCATTTACCATAATTTACACATACATAACTTACCCTATAAATAACCAACACAACATTTAAAATCATATTTCAACAAGGCATTTTTGAAGCAATTATACTCCACAAATCAATTAACCATTTGAGCAACTAATAGACCATAACCACATTCATAAAAAAGCATACCAAAATAAGCCATCACTCATGGCTATATATATACAACCAAAACATATATATTTACAAGCCATTTCAAATAGCCAAACACACATCAATATTAACATCATTTACAAGCCAAATCTCATGGCTATAATAATAACCAAAATACCACATCTAGCCTATACATGCCATATACTACAATTGTATAATTCAAAAGTACCAACATAGATATTTGATAGTGCAATGATGTTCTCGACAACTCCCAGATCCGAGCTAGCCTTGATTCACTATAAAACATAGAAAAATAACACAAAGTAAGCTTCATAGCTTAGTAAGCTCGTGTGAGATAAACTTAATGCAATCACATATACATAAATCAATATGTAACATTCATTAACTATCAAACCTTTTGAGTACTCATTCACAAAACTGTATACTCTCATCATCATTTCTTTGATTCAAATCTAAAATGGTATATTCACATACCTGTACCATCTCGTACCAATCTCATGTACATTCTACTCTTTCATTTACCCGTTGAACCATTCGGAATAGAAGTCGGATACTCAAGGGTCTCGTATAATAAGTACCTATACCATGGCCCGAAGCCAAATCAAGGTAACGTATCCAAAATTCTGATATCATGGCCTAAAGCCAAATCAGTCGATATGCATTGCTTGAAGCCAAATTGGTATTTCTCGCACCCGAAGTGCTATATCATGGCCCGGAGCCAACTCAAGTATACTTAATGACATGCCACTAGTATCCTAAACTATTCCTACGGTTCAACCGGAATTTTAATACCAAATCATAGTTAAACCACTTTCAATTCATTGTCAAGTTGTTCTCGAATCGTTGTTGAACATGTCCGTAGTCTCATTTCCACAATTCATGCAATATGAAAGAACTTAAACACAATTATAAATAAGGCTCATTGCATACGAACTTACCTCATATTCGAAATTGACGGATCGAGTCGACTACTCGATAACCTTACTTTTCCCCCTATCTAAATTTGAATTCTTTCTTTCTTGATCTATATGAATTCAGAATTAACTTATTTAATCAACCATTCTTTCAATTTAGTCCAAAACATGCATTTAGGCCTATTTGCACATTAGCCCCTAAACTGTCATACTTTTAACAATTTAATCTTTATTTCACAAAACATAAAATTCATACAATTCAACAAAACCATGCTTGATCGAATTCTATATACCCATGCTTGACCAATTTATATATAGGTCCCTAGCAGTCCAAAACTTTCATTTATTTCACATTTCGACCACACAATTTGCACATTTCACAATTTAATCCTTATTATCCATTTTCATCAAAAATCACTTTACAAAACATGTAAAACTATCATCAATCTTTCATATTTCATCTTCAAACACCAAAGAACACGTAAACTCATCAATGAAAACTCTTAAAATCTTTAATAGTTTCAAAATTAAAGGTAGGGCTAGCTAGATTAAGCTGCAACAATTACAAAAACATAGAAATCATCAAAAACCAAGTTAAAACCGTACCTTAATCAAGCTAGGAGTTGGCCAAATTCTTTAAAACCTAAGAATGGTATTCTTTCTCTTCAATATTCGGCTATCTAAGGAAGATGATAGCATCAAATTGTTTTTATTTCTTTTTTTTATTACATTAATACATAATTTACTATTTTAACCTTATTAATATAACTTATAAATCATTTAATGGTTGTCCAAAATTGTCCACTCACCTTTCAAATGGTTTATTTACCATTTAAGGTCACCATATTTAAAAAGCCAAAGCTATTTAACACTCTTAACTAATAGAACATGCATTTTACATTTTACGCGATTTGGTCCTTTTTTCTCAAATTAACCAATCAATCGATAAAATTAGCTTACGAAATTTTCACACATATCACATAACATGTTGTAAATACCGAAAATAATATTAAAATAATTTTTTGACATTGGATTTATGGTTGTGAAAACACTTTTCTGATTTAGCCAAAACCAGGCTGTTACAATTTTTTTAAATTAAAATTTTAATTTAATTAATTTCAAATTAACATGCATTAAATTAAATGGATTTGTAAAAATTAAACACTCGCGTTGCCTCCTGAGAAGCGCTTATTTAGATTCTAAACTTGACTTTACCTCGTATGTGTGTGGTTACAGTGGTTCTCGAAGCCGAAGCACCTCTATCTCATTATCCATTTTAATACCAAAATAAGGTTTGAGTCGAGTACTGTTTACCTTAAATTTGCCAAACTCAGAATGTGTTACCTAAACTGTACCATAAGGGAAGACATTCAGCACTGTAAATGGGTTTGATCCGCTTGACTCAAGCTTCAAAGGGAAAAGTCGTGGATCCGATTTGTCTAGCAGTACTTTGTCCCCAACCTTAAATTGGTTCCTTCTCATCACTTGCACATCATGGCATCACTTTTTCTCTGCATCATGTTTTTTCGATTTCTCTTTAGAATGACTCGCCATTCATCTAGTTCATCGAGTTGTACCATTCGCTCTTCATGTGTTGTTCAGTTTCTGTCACCTTGACTTAAACATGGATCCATCATGTTTCCACGAGGGATTTCCTATAAAGAACATTGAGCCACATGGTTACTAACGCTAACAGAACTTTTAATATCATCTCGATCACTAAAAAATCTCACAAAATCATGTGCTTAGAGAATAATATTTTCGTCACTTATACAAAGCACAAGCTTACCCGTACCATCATCGATAATAGTCCTAGCAGTAGCTAAAAAGGGTCGCCCTAAGATTAAAGGTACCTTACTATCCTCATCCATGTCTAACACAACAAAGTCAATAGAGAATATAAATTTATCGATTTTCACAAGCACATCCTCAATAACACCCCTGGGATATCTGATAGTTCTATCCACCAATTCAATACCCATCCTAGTGTGTTTGGGTTTCCCAAAACCTAATTGTTTAAACATTTTTTACAGCATGACATTAATATTGGCCCCTAAATCAACCAAATAATTATCAATATTTAAACTACCAATGATACAAGGAATATTAAAACTCCCTGGATCGTTAAGTTTGTTGGGTAGTTTATTTTGGAGAATGGCCGAGCAAACTACATTGAGCTTCATAGTCGACGAGTCATCTATCTTCCTCTTATTTGTTAATATCTTTTTTAAGAATTTGACATAATTTGGCATCTGCAAAAGCGCTTCAACAAATGGTAAGTTAATGTGTAATTTTTAAGAAACTTAAGAAATTTACCATATTGTTCGTTTGTGTAGTCTCTCTTCGTCGTATTAGGATTTAGCACTGAGGTTTATATTCTTTGATAACCGACTTTTGCTCTTTTCTATCTTCCTCAACCTCATCATTGTTCACCATAATGGTAAGTCCTTGAATTGATGCTTGTTAATTTTTCAATGCTACTTCAATGTTTTGAAAACGGGTTTCTAACAAAGATATAAACTTTGTCAACATCTCCTCAAGGTTCGACTTTTTATCTTGCTGATAAGGTTGTTGGAAGCTTGGAGGAGGTTGTGTTCGTTGATTTCCTTGACCACTCAAAGAGAAATTGGGATGGTTCCTCCAACCTGCATGATAGTTATTACAATAAGGGTTATTTTGGGGTCTAAAATTTTTACCAATATAATTGATTTGCTCATTCTCTATGTTAGGACCGAAGGGTAAACATTATGGATTATTCATTCTCTTGTTCGTCTACTATATTTTGTCGACTCTACCTTGCTTCTCTACAATTTCTGCAAGCAGTACTCTTAATCTCTCTGTCAAAAAGTAATGGTCCTGACGGGTTTCCTCTAGTCATAAACTAAAAGAACCTGCCAGAAGCAAGCAAAAGAAAAATTAGAATGTAAAATTATACTAATATCTCTAAATTATACTAACATCTCTTTCGAGAGTAAAAGCAACTGACTCTATGTTGATTAATTGAAATTTCTTTCTAATTAAAACCCCTATTACTGCATTAACTCAATCTATAGATTCCCTTATTAGATTTGACTTTAATCCGGCAGATTTATGTTGCCTTATTTCTAGGATTATATGTCATTCCACTTAATTATGCTAGATCTACTCTTAAACCGGGACTTTTGCTCCTCTGATTAAGCACATTAAACATGAATTAATATCTCAAAAATATTAAAACAAGAGATAAGCACACATAACTGAGAATAAGAATCAAGTATTTTTTGCATAAAATAGAAATTAATTAATAGAATTCATCATAGGGTTCATCCTCCCTAGGTATCTAGGAAATTAGTTCATAATTGTGAATAAAAACATTTCAAAGTCAGAATAACCACAAGAAATAAAGAAACTCATAAAAACTTCAAGAGAAATTAAAATGAGGTCTTCAATCTTGATGGAAATCCGCTTCAAAGTCGGCTTCAATGGTTTTCTTCAAGTTGTTTTCTTCAATATTCTTTGATGGCCACATATTCTCTTCTTCTATTTGGTATTTATAGATTTTAGAATACCCAGACCTAAAATTAACATTTTTCTGCATGTTTGGATGCAATTCGTGAAATCAACACAGTCTGGCACATAACAGTGTGTTCATCCTGTGTAGCTCACACGACCGTGTGTCCAGCCCATGTTGGATGGCCTAGGCTGTGTGGCTCCTAAAATCAACTCTATTTGTTCTATTTAGCTCATTTTTCACTCCTCTTACTCCCATATGCTCTCCTAAGTATAGAAACATGAATTTAAAGGATTAGGAGCATAAAATTCACCAATTTGCATAAATAATCATCCAAAAATGCATTACGAACGGGATTAAAATATGTTATTTTTATCACTTATGAAAACACCTCCTTTAGTTTATCCCAAGCTTCGTTTGGGGTTTTACAAGCCATAATGCGTTGAATATGATATCCAAAATGTCACTCTGCATACAGGATATTACCTTGTATCTTTTAGCTCGCTCGTCACTATGGTGTTTAATTTGAGCAACTATAGTATTGTCCCTCAATGGTGCGAGCTCAACATCAGTGTTCACAACCTCCTACAAGTCATAAGCTTATAGATAGGTTTTCATCTTAACAACCCATATATGATCATTTTTGCCATTGAAAACGAATGGTGAAGGTGGTGAAAAACTTGCAGAAGCCGTAGTAACTCAAAACGAACAATTACGACCTTTAAAAAGAAAGCTTTGATACCAATTGTTGGAATTTCGATGTTAAGAAAGAAAAAATTACGGAGAAGAAATTAGAAATTAGAAATTTAGTAACAAAATTATCTGCTAAGGTTTTTATTATTTTCCACATAGCTTAAATGAACAATGTCAAGGGTATTTAAAACAAGAGCAATTTTTAAATATGGAAAGAAATAACAAAGATATTTATACTAATAAATGCTAAATATATTATACTAATAAAAACTAAATCTTATAGAAAGTAAATATATCTTGTTTAACTTGTCTTGCAAGTAAACTAAACTTGCAAGTAAGCTTTTCAAATCCTATTCATATTTTTAGTTTGCCAGAATGCTGTGAACCTTGTTCGTCAAAATTAATGAGCTAACCACTTTTGGTGAGCTCGCCAATCTTGATTGGTTCGCCAAGTATGTTTGCTGCAGGAATGGTCATCTCGCAACAGAAACAAATTTTGGGAATACTTTTCCAAAAAGGAATTCATTGACAAAACAACTTGAAAATGCTCAAAACAAATTAAGGGATGAGACATCAATTCGACAAGTAAGAGAGATGAGTGAAGAAGTTGAAAGAGTCTTTGAGCAAGAACAGATCTTTTGGAGAAAAAAATCATGAATTTAATGATGCACTAAAGGTGAGTGTAACACCCCGAACCCGAGACCATCGCCGGTGTCGGACACGAGGGGTTAACAAGCCAAATCCACATATTTCGCCCACCAATTGACATTTCCAGTCAGGCTGGAAAACTGCGTCACTGTCGCCTTAAAAATCATATCTCGAGTTTCAAAACTCGGAAACTGGTTTCGTAAATTTTCCCTGAATTTAGACTCATATATCCATCCATGGATTTATTTCTAGAATTTTTGGTCGGGCCAATTGGTACAGTTTATTAGTTAAAGTCACCCATGTTACAGGGATCGACTGCTCTGACCTCCGCGCGTTACAACTTGAATATCTCTCTGTACAGGGCTTTAATACTGGTGCCGTTTGTTTCTAATGAAACTAGACTCAAAATGGAATCTGTACATATAAGGCATGACTCCTAATTATTTCTGGATAATTTATAGTAAATTTTTAAAGTTGCGACAGGGGAACCGTTCTGGCCCTGTCTCACAATAGCTTTAATATCTCTTAACATGTGACTCCTATGACTGTTTCGTTTCTTCCATATGAAAGTAGACTCATCAAGGTTCATTTACATAGCTTATTCACTATTTAATACCACTCCTACAAATTTTGGTGATTTTTCACATTCACGTCACTGCAGCTGGCAGCATCTGTTTTTAAGGTAGGTCTTACCTATTTTGTAGTCTCCATGAACCAACTAGTCTTGCCATACATAGGTTCACATATGATCATTTTAACCATACCAATGGCTGATCATGTGACCAACACTCCCATTTCCAATCCATAATCACATCATGACACCATATATATATATACAAACCGCAAATAGTCTAAGTTCAGTACTTCACTTTTACGAGCCATTTTCGCATGGCCGTACACATATACATCACAACATATTTGAACCAACAAGGGTAGTCCTATACATGCCATTTCAAGGTTCAACCAAAATTTATACCAAAATGGAGGCTTTGATAGTGTAGATGACTTGACTTTAATGATCCCGAATCCGATTGCTATCGAGCAAAATCTATAAAACAGAGAGCCAAAGCAGCGGGGTAAGCATTTTTATGCTTAGTAAGTCTCAAGGAATAAAATCAGCTTTAATTAAAGCAATACATTCACAGAGCCAAATGCATCATTTCATTAATACACATTCACATAATCATTCTTACTTCACACTTCATCATTATATACTTTCACAAGGTATCAACCAATTCAATAGCTGAAATTCGTTAGTCGATTGAGCGAATGTTGCTCAAGCATGTCGACTTTTCCAATGCACATATAATCATACCTTATTCTTTGGCCTTTTCGAGCGTACTAATGGAATTTATTACAGCAGCCAACACTCACCTCCAGCCCAAGCTTCTTCGGAATACAACCGGATATAACCACGTGCACGAATGCCTTCGGTCTTAGCCGGATAGAACGACTCGCACGAATGCCTTGGTCTTAGCCGGATGTAGCCACTAGCACAATTGCCTTCGTGTCTTAACCGGATATAATTTCCAGCATAAATGTCGTCGGGACTTAGCCGGATATCATTCAATTGCTCATGCACGCATACATCAATAATCATTAGACATTCATGTTACATTTTCGTTACTAAGGCTCAAACACAAATGTAATCACTAGCATAATCGCCTTCGGGACTTAGCCCGGTATCATTCAAATACTCATACACACATAAATCAATAATCATTACACATCCATATTTCATTTCACATAATTCAAGTAGGGTCACTTCTTGAGGACTTACCTCGGATGTTGTCAAACGGCTTTTACGGCTATTCGATCACTTTTTCCTTCCCCTTGTCCAATTGTGGCCCTCTAAGCTCTTGAGCTAATTCAAACAAATTCAATTTATTAAAACCTCATTATGCTAGCTTATGGCGAATATGACAAGGAGTTTAAATGGTCATATGGCCACCCTTTAGCTTGAATACACAATGGTCATGCACATTTTATACTACATCAAGCAATTCAATACAATTCATTCAAGCATCAAGGAAAAGCTAAGGCCATCAATAGGCTACCTAAGGCGAATATACTTGTCCAATTTGAGGCCAATTATACACTTAATACCACACAAAAACAGCATGCATTTTACTAGTTAATGTTTTACATATTGTGGCTCAATACTTATAATATAGCATCAAGCACTCATATGGCCGATTATACTTAGTCATACTTGCACCAAATCAACAATAAATTCTAAAATTTCCACATCATATGTGTACTAGGCGAATGTACTTGCAATTTCACAAACATTCTTCAACATTTTCTTCTTTAAACAAACATATTCATCACTTACTTCATAACCAAAACATCATGTGCAAACATATATATACATATATGTGCATGGCAATTTCAAGGTGTCCCTAGCCATCCAAAACACAAATTTTAACTAACATGCAAGAAGCATGAACCATGCTCATGAATGCATCATGGCGAATACATCACAATCATGCCCTTTTCAACTTCAATCATGGTTAAACAAAAGAAAACTCAATGTCTTACTCAAGATGGCTACAAAGAAATTTCAAGAGTAGACAATCCATCATTGCATGCATCATCATCAAGCTTCACACTTAGCATGCAATGGCTTTATCACAATATCAACTTTGACCAAATACCACTTCCATGGCATAACAAGGATTTGAACCATGGCTAACATGAACATCAAGTTGGCAACTAAAACATGCATGAATCTCATGACACAACCTCATACATACCTTAATCTTGGTGCAAGTTTAGCCAAATCTCCTTCTAGATCTCTTCTAAACAAATAAAATGAAGCAAAAATCTCTTCTTCCCTTAGTATTTTCGGCCAAAAGGAGAGAACAAGGATGAACAAAAATTTTTGTTTTCCTTCTTAGTTACACGGCAATGGGGGGAATGCTACACTCTCACACATTTTTTTTTTGTTTCTCTTCCCACATCTAATTATTAATCATTTCTTTCATGCTCCATTAACAAAACATGTTTCAACATGTTTTCTTTGCCCATAACCCATGTCATGGCCGCCACCACCTATAAAGGGGAATTTGACATGCAAGTCCATTATTTTGCATGCATGCTTTAATTAGTCATCACACATTTCCTATCGTACTTTCCAAGTTCACTACTAAGTCCTTTCTAGTGGAATTCACCTTTATAACACTAAATCAATCATCAAAAAAAATGTCATACATGAGCATACACATATTATAGGCATCAAAATAAATTTTAAATTATTTTCATGCCTCGGTTTTGTGGTCCCGAAACCACATTCCGACTAGGGTCAATTTTGGGCTGTCACAACTCTCCCCCACTTAAGAAATTTTCGTCCCCGAAAATCTTACCGGTAAATAGGGTTGGGTATCGCTCTTTCATAGAGTTCTCGGTTTCCCAAGTAGCTTCTTCTATCCCGTGCTTGAGCCATAACACCTTCACTAGCGGAACCCGCTTGTTTCGCAACTCTTTCACTTCCGTGATAGGATACGAATCGGTTCTTCCTCATAACTCATATTGGCTTGAATTTCAACTTCAAGGACTAATCACGTGCGATGGATCGATCTATAGCGTCAAGCATCGAAACATGAAAGACATCGTGAACCTTTTCGAGTTCGAGGGCAAAATCAAACGATATGCCACCGGACCGACTCGCTCGGATATCTCATATGGCCCAATGAACCTCGGGCTCAACTTGCCCTTACGGCCAAATCGAGTATCTTTTTCCAAGGCGATACCTTGAGAAACACTTTATCTCCCACCGATACTCGATGTCCTTACGCTTCAGATCCGCGCATCGACTTCGACGATCGGAGGCTATCTTCGACTTTCACGGATTACTTTCACTTTCTGCTCAGCATCTCTAATCAAATCCACCCCAAAATTTTGCTTTCACCGAGCTCGGTCAAAACAATGGTGTACGGCATTTACGACGTACAAAGCCTCGTAGGGTGCCATCTTAATACTTGATTGAAAGTTTGTTGTTGTGCGAATTCAATCATCGGCAAATACCGCTCCCATGAACCACTAAACTCGAGGACGCAACATCTCAACATATCCTCAAGTATCTGAATTATCCGCCAGATTGACCATCGGTTTGGGGTGAAAGGCGGTCTTGAAATGCAACTTGGTACCCAAAGCTTCTTGCAAATTTTTCCAAAATGCGAGGTAAACCTCGGATCTCTATCCGACACGATGGAAATAGGCACCCGTGCAATCTCACAACTGAGAACGTCATAGTTCGGCTAGTTTGTCCATTGAAAAGTCCGTCGTCGACGGGACAAAGTGAGCCGACTTAGTCAATCTATCTACAACGACCCAAACCGCATCCTTCTTACTCACGACAAGGCGGTCCGGATACAAAGTCCATTGTGACTCGATCCCATTTCCACTCGGGTATCGTGATTGGTGAAGTAATCTCAAGGCACTTGATGTTCCGCTTTCACTTGTTGACATATTAAGCATCTTGAAACAAAGTCGGAGATGTCTCGTTTCATACCATGCCACCTAAACCGACGTTTCAAATCGTTGTACATCTTCGTACTCCCCGGGTGGATTGCCATTCGGCTACAATGGGCTTCGTTCAAAATTATCGAAATGAGTTCCGAATTCTTTGGAACACACAGACGACTTTTGAACCTCAAACAATCGTCATCATCGATTTGAAACTCCGAGTCCTTGTTCGAACACACTCACTCGTTTTGCGCCAACTCGTCGTCGACTTTACGAGCTTCTCGAATTTGATGCATCAATAGTGGTTTGGCTTTCAATTCAGCTACTAACACACCGTCGGATCGAATGCAGACAAGTGCACATTCATCGCAGAAAGTGAATAATGATTTACGACTCAAGGCATCCGCAACCACATTCGCCTTTCCGGTGATAGTCAATGACCACTCATAATCCTTTAATGTACTCGAGCCAACGTCTTTGTCGCAGATTTAAGTCTCTTTGGGTCATCAAATATTTGAGACTTTGTGATCCGAGTACACATGGCACTTCTCACCAAATAAGTAATGTCGCCAAATCTTTAAGGCGAATACGATGGCGACTAATTCGAGATCATGGGTCGGATAATTTTTCTCATGTGGCTTTAATTGCCTCGACGATAGGCCACAACTCGACCTTCTTGTATCAATACGCAACCTAACCCAAGGAGGGAGGCGTCACTATAGATGACAAACTCTTTGCCGATTCGGGTTGCACTAGAATTGGGGCTCCGTCAAATAAGTTTTCGTTGATCGAAACTTTTCGACATTTCTCCGTCCATTCGAACTTAACATCCTTTTGGAGTAGTTTCATCATCGGCGTAGCTATCGTTGAGAAACCTTTTACAAATCGTCGGTAATAACCGCAAGCCTCAAAAAGCTCGAACCTCGAGAATATTTCTGAGGCTTCCAATTAAGTATGGCTGAAATTTTATTCGGTCGACTCGAATACCCGTCTGAGATACCACATGACCCAAGAAGCTAACCTCTCTTAACCGAACTCACACTTGCTGAACTTAGCATATAATTGCTTATCCCGTAAAATTTGTAGCACTAACCTCGGTGTTCAAAGATGTTCGGTCTCATTTCTTGAATAGACCAAGATGTCATCAATGAACACGACTACGAATCGATCCAAATATGGTCTCAAGATCCGATTCATTAAATCCATAAATACCGCAGGGCATTAGTAAGCCCAAACGGCATCACTAGGAACTCATAGTGATCATATCTCGCTCAAGGCGCCTTGGGCACGTCCGACTCTCGGATTCGCAATTGATAATAGCCCGATCTCAAATCTATTTTCGAGAACACCGAGGCTCCTTCATTGATCGAACAAGTCATCGATACGTGGTAACGGATATTTGTTCTTTATCGTCGCTTTATTGTCGACAATAGTCGATGCACACCGCATGGTTCCATCCTTCTTTTCACAAACAACACCGGCGCACCCAAGGCGAAAAACTCGGGCGAGCAAAACCTCTATCCACCAATTCTTGCAATCGAGCTTTCAACTCCTTTAATTCCGTTGGCGCCATACGATGCGGAGCTATCGAAATTGGAGTGGTACGGTACCAATTCGATGCCAAATTCTATTTTCCGAACAGTGGTAAACCCGCAATTCTTCAGGAAAACATCCGGTATTCACAAACCACGGCACAGATTCGGGTTTCTTTTACGATTCCTTGTCACCGAGCACATACGCAAGGTACGCTTCGCACCCTTTTCTTACATATTTCGGGCCAACATTGCGATATTACGGTGGCAACCCTTTAAGTCCGTAGACTCAACCCGAATTATCTCGTTATTTGCGCACCTCAAATCGATAGTCTTGCTTTTGCAATTTACAACCGCATCGTGCATGGTCAACCAATCATAACCAAGAATAACGTCGAATTCATCGAACGGCAAAAGCATCAAGTCTGCGGAAAACAAGAACCTCGAAACACTAGGGGACTTTTCTTGCACACTTTGTTGACAAGCACGTAATGACCCAAGGGGTTTGACACCGAATTACAAACTCGAGAGACTCAATAGGCAAAGTCTTCTTTGGATGCTAAGGTTTTACATATATAAGAATGAGTAGAACCGGGGTCAATCAAAGCAATCACATTAGTGTTGAAAAGAGTGAAAGTACCGGTAATGACATCCAAGAGGCAAGATCCTCGCGTGCGCGTGATGGCATAAGTCCTAGCAGGGCCCGAGCCTCGGATCGATGGTAGCATCTCTAGATCCTCTCGACCGCCACTAACATTGCCCACATTTCTAGGTGGCCTACCTCGAGCGATGGTAGCACCGGGTTTCTACTCGACTTACATTTTGTTCAAGCAACCCCGGCAATCCTTCATAAGGTGGTCGGCCGATCCGCACTTATAGCAGAGCGATCACGAACCAACAGCTCCCGAATGCCATTTGCCACAATGCATACACTCGCCCTCTCTCGGCGATCATTTCCACCATCGGCGATCAAGTGACTCGTGTGGTCAAAGGGGTCGATCGCGTCCTCGTCTAGAAAGCCCGTAGCGCCTCTAGACCGGCTCACATCATGTCGAAATCTCTTGATACTGCTGAAGAGACTTTCCGAGGACTTTTTCGAATTCTCTAGTTCCCACATCAACTTTTTGTTTCTCTTTTCTAAGCTCTTGACTTTACAAGCTCGCTCAACAAGTACTACGAACTCTCGTATTTCGAGAATGCCAACGAACATCCTTATATCATCATTCAGCCCATCCTCGGCGGTGGGTAATTTATGGTAAATTTTCAAAGTCGAAACAGGGATCCGAAACCGTTCGCCCTGTTTCACGAGAACTTTAATATCTCTTAATATACTGTTCATATGATCGTTTTGTTACTTTCATATGAAAATAGATTCATCAAGGTTCGATTACATAATTTATTCACTATTTAATTCCATTCCTACAAATTTTAGTGATTTTTCAAATCCACACCACTTCTTTGTCAAGATCTGCTTTTCAAGGTAAACTTTACCTATTTCGTGGTTTCCATGGACCAACTAGAGTTTTGTCATACATAGGTCCACATATAATCATATTTAGCCATTCCAATGGCTGATCATTTGCCCAACACTTCCATTCCAGTCCATAGTCACATCATGAAACCATACATATATACATAAACACAAATGGTCTAATGACATACTCCACTTTTACGAGCCATTTTCGCATGGTCATACACACATACATCACAAAACGTACTTGAAAAACAGCAAAGGGTAGTCCTATACATGCCATATCCGAGTTCAACTAAAAGAGTACCAAAAGGGCTTTGATAGTGTGGATGACTTGACTTGATGATCCCGAATCCGATAGCTAACGAGCAAAATCTATAAAACAGAGAGCCAAAGCAACGGGTAAGCATTTTAATGCTTAGTAAGTCTCAAGTAATGAAATCACTTTGACTAAAGTATTACATTCACATAGCTAAATGAATCACTTTATTAATACACATTCTCATAATCATACTTACTTCACACTTCATCAACATATACACACACAAGGTATCAACCTATCTAAGAGCCGAAAGTTCGTTAGTCGATTGAACGAATACTATTTCAAACTAATCGACTTTTCCGATGCACATGCAAACATACCTTATCGTTTGGGTTTTTCGAGCGTATTAATTGAATTTATTGCAGCACAAAGCGCTCACCTTCAAACCAAGTTTCTTCGGAATTTAGCCGGATATAACCACAAGCACAATTGCCTTCGGGTCTTAACTCGGGTATAGCAACTCGCACAAATGCCTTCGGGTCTTAGCCCGATATAACAACTTCGCACAAATGCCTTGGTCTTAACCCGGATATAGCAACTCGCAAAATGCCTTGAGTCTTAACCCGATATAATCACTAGCATAAATGCCTTCGGGGCTTAGCCCGGGTATCATTCAATTGCTCACGCACACATATATCAATAATCACGACACATCTATATTTCATTTTCGTTACTAAGGCTCAAACACAAAACATTTATCAAACCTTTCCAATTTCGGCTCAATAGCCACACACAAAGAGCATGATTTCAATTGACTTTACAACGTAGTCCCTACGCACATTCGGCTATCCATCATAATATGACAAATCATTTCAATATAATTCAAGTAGGATCATTACTCGAAGACTTACCTCGAACGTGGTCGAGCGATTTCGACGGCAATTCGATCACTTTTTCCTTCCCCTTATCCAACTGTGGTCCTCTAAGCTCTTGAGCTAATTCACACAAATTTAACTTATTAAAATCTCATTATGCTAGCTGATGGCCGAATATGACAAAGAGTTTAAATGGTCATATGGCCACCCTTTAGCTCGAATACACAATGGTCATGCACATTTTTAATTACATCAAGCAATTCAATACAATTCATTCAAACATCAAAGAGAAGCTCAAGGTACTTAGCCCATATATCCATTAGACATTAGAGTCACATGTGTACGAAATCACGAATCGAATTCAACATACTAGCTAACATTTCCCCCTTAGCCGAATTTTCTAAGTCAAGCTAAAGCCATCAATAGGCTACCTAAGGCCGAACATACACATCAACATGTGTACTCATTCATATGGCCGAACATACACATCTATGTTGAGGCCGATTGCAACACTTGATGCATTCTACAAGTATGGTCACTTGTATCGACTAAACACCATTTTGTTTCAAGTTCAAAACTAGGCTAATACACACATATACACTAGTAAATCAAACACTAACATTTGTACCTCACCTTACTACCATTTCTCATTCAAATAACATGAACAACGACCATAGTTTTCTTTTACTTCCTACTATGGCGAATGCCATACAACACCATACCATTTCAATTTTGGTCATGGTTGAACAAGGAACATAATGCCTCACTCAAAAATGCTAAAAAGAAGATTTAAGAGTCATCAATCCACCATCCCATGCATCATTACAAGCTTTACTTTTAGCATGCAAATGACATCCACAAATCCACCTTAGCCAAACATTATCTCCATGACATAGTGAAGATTTGAACCATGGGCTAGTTAGAACTCAAGCTAACTACTAAAACATGCTTGAATCTCATGGCACAACATCAAACTTACCTTAATAGTGACCTAGGATAGCCGAATGCTTCACTCCCTTCTTCCCTTTTTCCTTCAATTTTTCAGCCAAAGATGTTCAAAGATGAACACTTTTTTTTTGTTTTCTTTCTTACCTTCACGGCAATGGGGAGGGGGGAGAAGCCATCACACACATTTTTTTTCCATACTCCTTATTTTATTTATTCCAACATAAACCACTTACAAAACATGTTTCATGACATGTTTTGCCCATCCCCCTTTGTCATGGCCGGCCACTAGTTCTTAAATGGGGAAATTTGACATGCAAACCCCTCATTTTTTGCATGCATGATCAACTAGTCATCACACATTTCCCCATCATACTTTCAAAGTTTACTACTAGGTCCTTTCTAGTGAAATTCACTTTTATAACTCTAAATCAAAACATCAAAAATGTCACATATGAGTTAACACATATTATAGGCATCAAAATAAATTTTAAATTATTTTTATGCCTCGATTTTGTGGTCCCAAAACCACATTCCGACTAGGGTCAATTTTGGGTGTCACAACTCTCCCCACTTAAGAAATTTTCGTCCCAAAAATCTTACCGTAAATAGGTTTGGGTAACGCTCTTTCATAGAGTTCTTGGGTTCCCAAGTAGCTTCTTCCATCCGTGTTTGAGCCATAACACTTTTACTAACGGAACCCTTTTGTTTCAAACTCCTTCACTTCACGAGCTAGGATACGAATCGGTTCTTCTTCATAACTCATATCGGCTTGAATTTCAACCTCGATAGACTAATTACGTGCGACGGATCGATCTATAACGTCAAGCATCGAAACATGAAAGACGTCGTGAATCTTTTCAAGTTCGGGGCAAAATCAAACGATCACGAATGGACCGACTCGTTCGGATATCTCATATGGCCCGATGAACCTCGGACTCAATTTGCCTTTACCGCCAAATCGAGTATCTTTTCCAAGGCGAAACTTTAAGAAACACTTTATCTCCCACCTGATACTCAATGTCTTTTCGTTTCAGATCCGCGTATGACTTCTGACGATCGGAGGCTATCTTCAGATTTTCACGGATTACTTTTACTTTCTGTTCAGCATCTTTAATCAAATCCACTCCGAAAATTTTGCTTTCACCGAGCTCGGTCCAAAACAATGGTGTACAGCATTTACGCCCGTACAAGGCCTCGTAAGGCGCCATCTTAATACTTGATTGAAAACTATTGTTGTAAGCGAATTCAATCAAAGGTAAATACCGTTCCCATGAACCACTGAACTCGAGGATGCAACATCTCAACATATCCTCAAGTGTCTGAATTATCCGCTTCGGATTGACCATCGGTTTGGGGGTGAAAGGCGGTGCTGAAATGCAACTTGGTACCCAAAGCTTCTTGCAATTTCTTCTAGAATCGCGAAGTGAATCTCGAATCTCTATCCGACACAACAGAAATCGGTACCCCGTGTAATCTCACAATCTGAGAAACGTACAATTCAGCTAGTTTATCCAATGAAAAATCCGTACGCACGGGGATAAAGTGAGCCGACTTAGTCAGTCTATCAACAACAACCCAAATCGCATCCTTCTTACTTACTGACAATGGCAGTACGGACACAAAGTCCATTGTGACTCGATCCTATTTCTCGTGATCGGCTGAAGTAACCCTGAAGGCACTTGATGTTCCGCTTTCACTTGTTGACATATTAAACATCTCGAAACAAAGTCGGAGATGTCTCGTTTCATACCATGCCACCAAAACCGACGTTTCAAATCATTGTACATCTTCGTACTCCCCGGGTGAATTGACATTCGGCTACAATGGGCTTCGTTCAGAATCATCAAAATGAGTCCCGAATTCCTTGGAACACACAGACGACTTCTGAACCTCAAGCAATCATCATCATCAATTTGAAACTCCGATTCCTTGTTCGGAACACACTCACCGTTTTGCAACCAACTCATCGTCAACTTTACGAGCTTCACGAATTTGATGAGTCAATAATGGTTTGGCCTTTAGTTCGCTATTAACACATTGTCGGGTAGAATAGACAAGTGTACATTCATCGCTAGAAGCAAACAAGGTGATTTTTGGCTTAAGGCGTCCGCAACCACATTAGCCTTTCCGGGTGATAATCAATGACAAGCTCATAATCTTTTAACAACTCGAGCCAACGTCTTTGTCGCAGATTCAAGTCTCTTTGAGTCATCAAATATTTGAGACTTTTGTGATCCAAAAATACATGGCACTTCTCCCCAAATAGGTAGTGTCGCCATATTTTCAAAGCGAATACGATGGCAGCTAGTTCGAGATCATGGGTCGGATAATTATTCTCATGTGGCTTTAATTGTCTCGACGCATAGGCCACAACTCGACCTTCTTGCATCAATCGCAACCCAACCCAAGTAGGGAGGCGTCACTATAGATGACAAACTCTTTGCCCGATTCGGGCCGCACTAAAATTGAGCTTAGTCAAATAAGTTTTCAGTTGATCAAAACTTTTCTGACATTTTTCCGTCCATTCGAACTTAACATCTTTTTGAAGTAGCTTCGCCATGGGTGTGGCTATCATCGAGAAACCTTTCACAAACCGTCGGTAGTAACCTAAAGTCCCAAAAGCTCCGAACCTCGAGAATATTTCTGAGGCTTCCGCTTAAGTATGGCTGAAATTTTGCTCGGTCGACTCGAATACCGATGCAGATACCACATGACCCAAGAAGCTAACCTCTCTAACCGAACTCACACTTGCTGAACTTAGCATATAATTGCTTATCCCGTAAAATTTGCAACACTAATCTCGTGTGTTCAAAGATGTTCGGTCTCATCTCTTGAATAGACCAAGATGTCATCAATGAACACAACTACGAACCGGTCCAAATCATCGTCGAAGATCCGATTCATCAAATCCATAAATACCGCAGGGCATTAGTGAGCCCGAACGGCATCACTAAGAACTCGTAGTGACCGTGCACAGTTCGAAAGCGCTTTGGGTACATCCAATCTCGAATCCATGAATCGATAATAACCCGATCTCAAATCTATCTTTGAAAACACCGAGGCTCCCTTTAGTTGATCAAACAAATCATCAATACGCTGTAACAGATATTTATTCTTTATCGTCACTTTATTCACCGACGATAGTCAATACACAACCTCATGGTTCCGTCCTTCTTTTCACAAACAATCTTGGTGCACCCTAAGGTGAGAAACTTGGTCGAGCGAAACCTCTATCCGTCAATTCTTGCAACCGAGCTTTCAACTCTTTTAACTCGGTTGGTGCCATACGATCTGGAGCTATCGAAATCGGCGTAGTCCCGTTACAAGCTCAATACCAAACTCTATCTCCGAACAGTGGCAAACCCGTAATTCTTCTGAAAAACATCCGAGTATTCACAAACCACCGCAGATTCGAGTTTTATTTCTAACTCCTTATCATCAAGTACATACGCAAGGTATGCTTCGTACCCCTTTCTTACATATTTCTGGGCCAACATTGATGATATTATAGCTGGCAACCCCTTTAAGTCCGTAGACTCAACTCGGATCATCTCGTTATTTGCGCACCTCAAATCAATAGTCTTGCTTTTGCAATTCACAACCGCATCATGCACGGTCAACCAATCCAACCCAAGAATAACATCAAATTCATCGAACGGCAAAAGCATCAAGTTCGCCGGAAAACAGGAACCTCGAATTACTAGGGGACATTTCTTACACACTTTGTCGACCAGCACGTAACGACCCAAGGGATTTGACACCCGAATTACAAACTCAATAGACTCAATAGGTAAAGTCTTACTGGATGCTAAGGTTTCGCATATATAAGAGTGAGTAGAACCAGGGTCAATTAAAGCAATCACATTAGTATCAAAGAGAGTGAAAGTACCCGTAATAACATCTGGCGAGGAAGCATCCTCGCGTGCGTGTATTGCATAAGCCCTAGCAGGAGCGCGAGCCTCGGATCTGGTCGTAGCATCTCTAGATCCTCTCTGACCACCACTAGCATTGCCCATATTTCTAGATGGTCTACCTCGAGCAGTGGTAGCGCCCGGTTTCCCACTCTGATCTACATTCTGTTCGGACAACCTCGGGCAATCTTTAATGAAGTGGTCAACTGATCCGCACTTGTAACAGGAGCGGTCACGGAATCTACAACTTCCAGAATGCCATTTGCCACAATGCTGACACTCCGTTCTGTCTCGACGTTCATTCCCAACACTGGCGACTGAAGTGCCTCGTGTACCCACAGGGGGTCGATCACGATCTCGTCTAAGAAGGCCCGAAGTGCCTCTAGACCGACCCATATCATCACGAAATTTCTTTGATGCCTGTTGAAGCGACTTTCCCGAGGATCTTTTACGAAACTCTCCAGTTCCTACATCAACTTTTTGTTTTTCTTTTCTAAGCTCTTCGGCTTTACAAGCTCGCTCGACAAGTACTACGAACTCTCGTATTTCAAGAATGCCAACGAACATTTTATATCTTCATTCAGCCCATCCTCGAAGCGTTTACATGATAGCCTCGGACGAAATACATTCCGGCGTATCTACTAAGTCTAACAAATTTTCGCTCAGAATCGATGAATCGACATAGAACCTTGCTTAAGCTCAAGAAATTCCTTCCGCTTTTGATCAACAAATCTCGATCGATATACTTTTTCCAAACTCGGTTTGGAAAAACTCCCAAGTTACTTGCTCTCGGGGCAACAGAAGTCGAGTACTCCACAATAGTA
Organism: Gossypium arboreum; assembly: GCF_025698485.1. Taxonomy (NCBI): domain Eukaryota; kingdom Viridiplantae; phylum Streptophyta; class Magnoliopsida; order Malvales; family Malvaceae; genus Gossypium; species Gossypium arboreum. The sequence goes on from NC_069070.1 coordinate 20,995,346, forward strand.
GGCGTAATCGCGTAGCAAGGAGATAGTACACTTTAGGCATTCATCGGTGTACAAGATAGCTCATCGAAAATCCGGATAGTGTTGTCCAACCAAAATTCAGCTTGCTCGGCATCGCCGCTATCCGTAGCTTTAAATTCAGTAGCCCCATGTTTTCGGATTACATCAACTGGGGTTTATTTGACCTTATTTGGTCGATTCACGGAGGTATTGTAGGTGCGGGTTGTATTAGTCGGAACGGAGGTTGTGGAACAGTAGTATTAGTTCGAATGTATTGGTTGAACCAATCATTCATCACGCTATAGAAAGCTTGTCTAGCTTCATCATTTGGATTACTAGCATTAGGTTGAGAGTCCGCGGTACCGTCCCTTGTACGGAGCAAAGCCACACTCTCCACATCATCACTATCGCTTCAGTTGGGATCGGGATCCATTACTATAAATAAACACAAATTCAAATGTCGAAATCACCACAAGATCAATTAATCACATAATGGCATGTATAGCTAGACCCAAACGTATTACGGTAGTCCTAGAATCGACTAAACCGTAGCTCGATACCAATAAAATTGTAACACCCGTGCCGAGTCCGTTCTCGAGTCGAACACAAGGTGCACAGACTTAACTTAATTATTTTCACATCCATTTAAAATTTCCAGACAAGTTTGGTTATTTGCGTCCACTTAAGCCTTAAAAATCATATCTTGAGTTTCAAAGCTCGAAAATCAGTTTCGTAATTTTTCCCTGAAATTAGAATTATATTTCCATCTACATATTTTTTCTAGAATTTTTGGTCGGGCCAATTAGTACAGTTTATTAGTTAAAGTTTCCCCTATTACAGGGATCGACTACACTGACCTTTGCGTATTACGACTTGGATATCTCCCTGTACAGAGCTTCAATACTGATTTCGTTTGTTTCTATAGAAACTAGACTCAAAGAGGAATCTATACATATATGGCATGACTCCTAATTATCTCTGGGTAATTTATGGTAAATTTACAAAGTCGAAACAGGGGATCCAGAAACCGTTCTGGCCCTGTTTCACGAGAACTTTAATATCTCTTAATATACTATTCATATGATCGTTTCGTTACTTTCATATGAAAATAGATTCATCAAGGTTCGATTACATAATTTATTCACTATTTAATTCCATTCCTACAAATTTTAGTGATTTTTCAAATCCACACCACTGCTGCTGTTAGCATCTATTTTCAAGGTAAACTTTACCTATTTCGTGGTTTCCATGGACCAACTAGAGTTTTGTCATACATAGGTCCACATATAATCATATTTAGCCATTCCAATGGCTGATCATTTTCCCAACACTTCCATTCCAGTCCATAGTCACATCATGAAACCATACATATATACATAAACACAAATAGTCTAATGCCGTACTCCACTTTTACGAGCCATTTTCGCATGGCTGTACACACATACATCACAAAACGTACTTGAAAAACAGCAAAGGGTAGTCCTATACATGCCATATCCAGAGTTCAACTAAAAGAGTACCAAAAGGGCTTTGGTAGTGTGGATGACTTCGACTTCGATGATCCCGAATCCGATAGCTAACGAGCAAAATCTATAAAACAGAGAGCCAAAGCAACGGGGTAAGCATTTTAATGCTTAGTAAGTCTCAAGTAATGAAATCAGCTTTGACTAAAGTATTACATTCACATAGCTAAATGAATCACTTTATTAATACACATTCTCATAATCATACTTACTTCACACTTCATCAACATATACACACAAGGTATCAACCTATCTAAGAGCCGAAAGTTCGTTAGTCGATTGAACGAATACTGTTTCAAACGAATCGACTTTTCCGATGCACATGCAAACATACCTTATCGTTTGGGTTTTTCGAGCGTATTAATTGAATTTATTGCAGCACAAAGCGCTCACCTTCAAACCAAGTTTCTTCAGAATTTAGCCGGATATAACCACTAGCACAATTGCCTTCGGGTCTTAACTCGGGTATAGCAACTCGCACAAATGCCTTCGAGTCTTAGCCCGGATATAACAACTCGCACAAATGCCTTCGGGTCTTAACCCGGATATAGCAACTCGCACAAATGCCTTCGGGTCTTAACCCGAATATAATCACTAGCATAAATGCCTTCGGGGCTTAGCCCGGGTATCATTCAATTGCTCACGCACACATATATCAATAATCACGACACATCCATATTTCATTTTCGTTACTAAGGCTCAAACACAAAACATTTATCAAACCTTTCCAATTTCGGCTCAATAGCCACACACAAAGAGCATGATTTCAATTGACTTTACAACGTAGTCCCTACGCACATTTGGCTATCCACCATAATATGACAAATCATTTCAATATAATTCAAGTAGGATCATTACTCGAAGACTTACCTCGGACGTGGTCGAGCGATTTCGACGGCTATTCGATCACTTTTTCCTTCCCTTTATCCAACTGTGGTCCTCTAAGCTCTTGAGCTAATTCACACAAATTTAACTTATTAAAATCTCATTATGCTAGCTGATGGCCGAATATGACAAGGAGTTTAAATGGTCATATGGCCACCTTTTAGCTCGAATACACAATGGTCATGCACATTTTTAATTACATCAAGCAATTCAATACAATTCATTCAAACACCAAAGAGAAGCTCGAGGTACTTAGCCCATATATCCATTAGACATTAGAGTCACATGTGTACGAAATCGCGAATCGAATTCAACATACTAGCTAATATTTCCCCCTTAGCCGAATTTTCTAAGTCAAGCTAAAGCCATCAATAGGCTACCTAAGGTCGAACATACATATCAACATGTGTACTCATTCATGTGGCCGAACATACACATCTATGTTGAGGCCGATTGCAACACTTGATGCATTCTACAAGTATGGTCACTTGTATCGACTAAACACCATTTTGTTTCAAGTTCAAAACTAGGCTAATACACACATATACACTAGTAAATCAAACACTAACATTTGTACCTCACCTTACTACCATTTCTCATTCAAATAACATGAATCATTCAAATAACATGAGTCATCAATCCACCATCCCATGCATCATTACAAGCTTTACTTTTAGCATGCAAATGACATCCACAAATCCACCTTAGCCGAACATTATCTCCATGACATAGTGAAGATTTGAACCATGGGCTAGTTAGAACTCAAGCTAACTACTAAAACATGCTTGAATCTCATGGCACAACATCAAACTTACCTTAATAGTGACCTAGGATAGCCAATGCTTCACTCCTTCTTCCCTTTTTCCTTCAATTTTTCAGCCAAAGATGTTCAAAGATGAACACTTTTTTTTGTTTTCTTTCTTACCTTCACGGCAATGGGGAGGGGGAGAAGCCATCACACACATTTTTTTTCCATACTCCTTATTTTATTTATTCCAACATAAACCACTTACAAAACAGGTTTCATGACATGTTTTGCCCATCCCTTTGTCATGGCCACCACTAGTTCTTAAATGGGGAAATTTGACATGCAAACCCTCATTTTTGCATGCATGATCAACTAGTCATCACACATTTCCCCATCATACTTTCAAAGTTTACTACTAGGTCCTTTCTAGTGAAATTCACATTTATAACTCTAAATCAAAACATCAAAAATGTCACACATGAGTTAACACATATTATAGGCATCAAAATAAATTTTAAATTATTTTTATGCCTCGGTTTTGTGGTCCTGAAACCACATTCCGACTAGGGTCAATTTTGGGCTGTCACAAAACTAATATCACCTATCTGACATTTCAAACTAATTCGTTTTTTCTCAAAAATTCACTACCGCATCATGTTTCATTAACCAGTCCATGCCCAAGATAATATCAAATTCCTAAAAGGGTAACAACATCAAATTAGTGGGGAAATCATAGCCCTTAACTTTCAGTGGCCAGTTACAACATATTAAATTAACTACCACACTTTGGCCTAACAGATTTGTAACTTGTACATTATAACCAGTAGCCTCAACAAATAAATTCTTTTCAGATGCTAACGTAGTACAAATATATGAATGCGTAGACCTAGGGTCTATTAAAGCATACACAAGAACATCATAAAGATAAAAAGTACTAGCAATTACATTCGAAGCTGTCGCTTCTTCTCTTGCTCGAATGGCATAAGTACGAACAAGGGCCCTAACTTCTGATCGACTAGTAGTATCTTTCATACCCGAATGAGTAGCCCCTATAGCACTGCTCTGACCAGAGCGTCTTTCTTTTTGAGGAGGAGTTTTCTTTTTCTCCTTCTATTCCAATTCTTCCACTTGTAGTTGGGGAAAATCGTGAATAAAGTGATCAATGGACCCACATTTATAACAAGCCCCTAACTTACTTCTACATTCACCGGAGTGACTTCTTCCACAATGTTGGCATTTAGACCATTGGGTATTTTGTACACTACTCACGCTAACAGCAGGTCTATTAGATGCCTTTAATCAGATTGTCTTGGTCTACTCTTTCCCAATCTTTCCGATGCTGAAGTGGCTCGACTAAATTCCTCTTTAGATTTCTTTGCTGATAAAGCTGAAAATGACTTAGATGCACTCTTTTGAAAGATTCCTTGCTCCTTCTATCTCGTTGCATCTTTCTATTATATACTTCTTCAAGTTTCTGAGCACGATCCTATAGAACAATGAATTCCCGTATCTCAGTGCCCCCTATCATCATTCTGATCTCATCATTAAGCCCTTCCTCAAATCTGATACACATTTTCTCCTCAGTAGGTACAATATCTCGAACATATTTGTTGAGATAAACAAATTCTCTCTCATATTCAGCCACCGACTTATTTCCCTGTCGTAAGTCAAGAAATTCTCTTTTCTTCTTATCCAAATATCTTCTACCAACATATTTCTTCTTAAATTCGTTCTGGTAAAATTCCCAAGTAATTTTCTCAGCCGGTACCACAACTTCTATTGTTTCCCACTAGTTATAAGCTTCTTCTTTCAATAAGGACACAATACACATTAAGTAATCATCTGGTGAGCATACCATTTGTTTAAAAACTCTCATTATACTTTGCAACCAATACTCAGCTTGGACAGGATCATCATCTGTTCTTCCCCGGAATTCTTTAGCCCCATGTTTTTTGAGCTTTTCAAACGGAGAATGTTTACTGGATTCAGTTGTCGAATGAGGTGAATGAGCCACTGGGGTTACTATTGCTGTTGAAATAGGGGGAGGAGTTTGCTGAGCCTGATTTCTTTCCCGCACATTCTCATTACACCACTGATTCATAAATCCATAAATCATATTTTTGAGTTCTTGTTCTCTCATCAATGAAATTGGAACTTCACTACTTGTTCCTTGTTCAGAGGTTTGTACTCTACTGTTAACTACTTCTTGCTCAATTTGTTCTGGTCTATCTGACATCTTTTCAAATCAAAGATAATCTATAATAAAAAAAAGATTAGATCGGATCATACACATCACACTATCACAGATTTATATAGATATATTTTTAAGCACTGTACGTATCACACATATTTCGAGAATTGGCTAAAATGAAGCTTTGATACAACTAAATGTAATGCCCCTAACTCGTATCCATCACTAGAATAGGGTTACGAGGCATTACCAGACTTATACACTATCATTTATACAAAATCGAGTCATAAAATTTGCAGTCCAAATTAATTATTTTTAAATTTCACCATAAAGTCCCTAATATGGGCCTACGGGGCCCAATACATGCTTTGGAAATGGTTCGGAACTAAAATGGAAACTTTGGAAATTTTTCCATAAAGATAAGGGCACACGCTCGTGTGGCCTGGGACATGGCCGTGTGGCCAGCCCGTGGGAATCCCATGGCCGTGTGACCAGCCCGTGTGGAATTCTGACTTGCAATTTCTTAAGTATTAGAGGGGCACACGGCCTGGGCACACGCCTATGTGGCTAGGCCGTGTGGTAAACTGATTTTTACCCATTTTTAAGCATTTTCACACAATTTTGACACACGACCATGCTTAAAACCCGTGTCTTTCACACGACCATGACACACGGCCTTGTCTTTTTCCCGTGTACTATCCTGACTTCACATTCAAGGATACAAGGGACACACGGTCATATCACATGCCCGTAGGCTTACCGTGTTCACACACTGCCTAGACACACGTCCGTGTGTCTAGCCATGTGGACGAAAATAGGCCCTTTAAGACCACTTTTCTCACCCTCATACTAACCTCCTGCATAAAAAAAACACACACACATTTATATACTAATAGAGTCCGACCAATCAACCAATTCAAACCAAAACATGCATATTTCATTATCTAATCTAACTAACACATTCAAATTACATATATACTTAATCATTCATGCAACTACATTAACAAATCAACCCCTATACATGCCATATAAATCAAAAAGTTGTTTAATAAAATCTACCGGAGTAAATCTGGATAGTGTGATATTTAATGTAGATCTGATCCTCCGTATGTATATAAGTCAATCTAAAAAATAAATAACATACACAAGTAAGCTTATAGAAGCTTAGTAAGCTCATAGGCATAAAATATAAATCTTACCAAACATTGTACACAAACATATATCTTTTAATTTAACTAATTCATCCTCTAAATCACAAATTCATTAAGAAGCTCATTTGAATCATTTCCATGTTGCTATTCACAAATTTAACTCATTTGGGCCCATTTCTCATTCACTATTCACAAATTTAACTCATTTGGGCCCATTTCTCATTCACTTCCATTATCAAATTAGGGAACAATAATGGATTTGAGTTCTTCACTATCACATTGCCATGGTAAAACCATGAACTTGCACATTGTCACATATCACACACCGAAGCCATAGCCCTGCCATGGTCTTACACGAATCATATATAATATCAATGCCATATCCCAGATATAGTCTTATACGGAATCACATTATCACATTGTACCAATGCCATAGCCCAGCTATGGTCTTATACGAGAACACATATCACATCTTTTCCTTCAATTCATCATGGTCATAAAATGAAAGCACTCAAAACCATTGTTCCAACTAATTTGTACTTTTAGTTAAACATTATTTAGTAATTAATACAATTTGATAGTATTCATCTACAATAAGGTTCCTTAGCAAACATAAGAGTTTCATAATAAAACATTGAACTTAATTTTCCATAAAAACTTACCTGGGCTAATTTGAAAAAGTCGTAGAAATTCAGAGACTATTCTTGTAATTTCTCCTTTCCACGATTCATTTCGTTTTCTTGATCTATAATTATAAAATCATTCCCTAATTAGCATCTATTTCAATTCTATTCTACTTCACAATTTATGCCCTGAAATTTTTAAAATTACATTATTACCCCAAACTTTTCAATTTTTACAATTTAGTCCCTGCTTAATTTATTCTTCTATTGAGCTAATTCCTCTCAAATAACACTTTATCAGGACATTATAAACTACTTCAAAGGCTTTAACACTTAAAATTTCATCACAAAACCCTAATTCGAACAACTTTCACAATTAAATCCTAAAAATCAATTTCTATAAAAATCTCTTCATAAAATCATCATATAATAAAATTAAAACCTCAATTCCATGATAAATCATCATAAACTTTCAGCACTTATTCATGGCAACGTTCAAAATTATCAATGAAATCAAAAACTAATGAATTAAACAAGTGGACCTAGTTGTAAAAGTCTAAAAAAACACAAAAATTACAAGAAATAATCAAGAATTGAGCTTACATGTAATAAAAATATGAGAGACCATCTTAAAATAACCCTTCAATGGTGTTTTTGCTAGAAAGGATGAAGAAAAATGAAGAAAACTCTAGATTTCATAATTTAATTCAATTTATAACTATTAAATTTTAACTAAACTACCAATTTACCCTTAGTTTACACCTAATTTCAGATTTTTCTTCTTTTATGCCGCCTCATGCTTTTCTTTTAGGCATATTTATGCCTCAAATCCTTCTTATTTATTACTTATGCTATTTCATTATTTCCCACAGTTTTACAACTTATTCAATCTATTCCTTTTTTCCTAATTGACTACCAAAACCTTAAAATTTCTTGACGAAACTTTAATACTAACTTACTAACACTCCATAAATATTTATAAAAATATTTATGGCTTGATTTAATATTCTGAGGTGTCGATACCTCATTTTCACTTCCAAATTATTTAGTATTTATTATAAAATTCTATTCACTATTTCAATCATTTTCCTAACTTCACTTCTAAGTTTTCTTCATCAAATTAGTAATATTTTCTACTCATTTGTTTGGTTTGGTAATCTCAAATCACTATTCTGACACTACTAAAATTTGGGTCGTTATAGTCTCGGTTTAGTATGATTGCTTGTGTATAAGTTCGGTAATGCCTCGTACCCTATTCTGGCGTTGGATACAGGTAAGGGGTGTTACAAAAACTGGTAATGTTTCAAATGTTGCAAACAGTAGAATAGTTTGGTAGAGTACCCACTGAATATCCAAGACTGCATTTACGACTTTTTCTAGAGGTTTGTAACTCATTTAGATAATTGGGTGTTCCTGAAGACATTCTACGACTTACACTTTTTTCATATTCTTTAAAAGATCGTACGAGAGCATGGTTGAATGCTTTTTCATCGGGAACAGTGGCATCATGGAATGATCTTTTTTAGAGGTTTTGCTATGGTATAATCCTCAAATATGAATGTCAAGCTTAGAAATGACACCAAATGTTTTTGGGCAATTGGAGGATTGAACACTATATGAAGCTTTGGAATGATTTAAAGACTCATTTCAAAAAAATTCAATGCATGGATTCCAACATTGGACTCAGATAAAGATATTCTATAATGGGTTGAATGCACATATGAGGATGGTGGTCGATGCCTCTGCCAGTGGTACTTTGTTATATAAATCTTATAATAAAGCATATGAGATTTTGGAAAACATTGCCAACAATGATTATCAATATCTTACCACAAGGGTTGGGATGGGTAAGAGAGCTATTGGTACTACAGAGGTAGATGTAGTCACTTCGCTAATAGCCTAGGTATCTTCTTTGGCTAATATGATTAAAATAATAAAAATGCCAACTACAGTCCAGGAGATAAAATCAGATGAACTATTTTGTGTTTATTGTGGTGAAGATTATGTGTTTGATGAATGCCCATCAAATCCAGCATTCATGTGCTATATAGGTATTTTCAACTAGAACAATAACCTCTATTCCAACACGTATAATCATGGGTTGAAGGAACATCCAGAATTTAGTTGGAATAATCAAGGTGTGAGGAATTTTAACAATACAGAAAGACAGAATGCCATCAATGCAACGCCTAGTTATACTCAAACTATGCCGAGGCAAAATTTCCAGTAACATTAAGAACCTATTTCATCATTATCATCATAATCTATTGAAGCCTTACTGAACGAATATATGGCCAAGAATGATGTTGTAATTGAGAGTTAGGTTGCGTCTCTCCGAGCTCTTGAGAATCAAGTGGGGAAAATAGCGAATGCTTTAAATTCGAGACCACGAGGAGCATTACCAAGTGATACCGAGAATTTGATATCACAAGGGAATGATCAGTGCATGGCCATCACTCTTAGAAGTGGAACTCAGCTTGATGACGTTGCTCAAGATGCCATGGTAGAAGAGGATGATTCGAAAAATAGCCAGCTAAAGATCCTAGAGTCATTTGAAAAACATATTGAACCTAAAAATGATAAGCAGCAAAATACTGTGACAGAATCAGAACATGTTGTCAATAAGAATACCACGACAAAACAATATCCCTAGCGATTTCATAATTCCAAGTAGGATATTCAGTTCAAAAGATTTTTGGAGGTTTTGAAGCAACTCTATATCAACATACCACTAGGTGAGGCTTTGGAGCATATGCCCAACTACGTGAAATTCATGAAAGATATATTGTTAAAGAAGTGTAGATTAAGAGAATTTGAGACTGTCGCTCTCACTGAAGGGTGCACAGCAATGTTGACGAATAAATTACCTTACGAAGTTGAAGGACCCAGGGAGTTTCACTATCCCATAGAGTTATGTGATCTAAGAGCAAGTATAAATCTAATGTCTATATCTATTTTCAAGAAGCTAGGAATTGGAAAAGCAAGACCTATTACAGTTATGTTGCAATTGGTTGACTGATCCTACGTACATCCAGAAGGTAAAATTGAAGATGTGTTGGTAAGAGTAAAGAAATTTATATTTCTTGTAGATTTTCTCATTTTAAAATGTGAAGCTGACTAAGAAGTGTCAATTATTCTTGGAAGACCTTTTCTTGCTACTGGTAGGACTTTAATTGATGTACAGAAATGTGGGTTGACCATGAGGGTAAATGATCAGTAGGTTACCTTCAACGTGTTTACTACTTTGAGATGTGCTGATGTTAATGATGAATGCCACACCATTAGGTTGATAGAAACAACAGTGGAGGAATTCACCAGATATTGCCACAACAATTCCAGCAGTGATGAAGACTCAATTGAGTAGAGTGATACAGTAAGTTTTGAAGAATTTAGTAAATTTATGGAAGCCAAGTAGATAGTAGATAGATCAGGGAAAAGGTTTGAACCCTTGGATTTATCAAATCGACCTTTCAATCCTCCTAAAGCTTTTATAGAGGAACCTCCTACATTGGAGTTAAAACCTTTGCCGCAGCATTTAAAGTATGCATATTTGGGCAAAAATAGTACTTTTTCAGTAGTAATTTCTACGGAGCTGACACCAATCTAATAGGCAAGGTTGTTAGAAGTTCTTTGGTGATTTAAGAAGGCATTGGGATGGACCCTGGCTGATATAAAGGGAATTAGCCCTGTATTCTATATGCATAAGATTTTTTTAGAGGATTGCCCTAGTAATTCCATTGAATAGCAGAGAAGACTGAATCCGATCATGAAAGAAGTTGTTAAGAAATAGATTATTAAGTGGCTTCACACTGACATCATTTACCTAATTTCAGACAGCTCATAGGTGAGTCCTGTGCAATGTGTACCCAAGAAAAGAGGTGTCACAGTGGTAAGTAATGACAACAATGAGCTCATACCAACTCGCATTGTCATGGGATGAAGAGTATGTATGGATTACTGCAAGCTTAACAAGGCAACTAGCAAAGACCATTTTCCCCTACCATTAATTGATAAAATGTTGGATAGATTAGTTAAGAAAGTTTTCTACTATTATTTTGGATGATTATTCGGGATATAATTAGATTATCATAGCCCCAAATAACCAAGAGTAGACAACTTTCACATGTCCATAAGGTACTTTGGAGTTCAGATGGATGTCGTTCGGGTTGTGTAATGCCCCCAACAACTTTTCAATGTTGTATGGTGACCATATTCTCTGACATGGTGGAAAATTTTCTTGAAGATTTCATGGATGATTTTTTTGTCTTCGGAATGATTTTAAATATTTTTTGAAAAATATAGAATTAGTTTTATGCTGCTGTGAAGAAACAAATCTTGTTTTAAATTAGGAAAAATGTCATTTCTTGGTTCATGAATGAATTGTCCTGGGGCATAGGATATCATAAAGAGGAATTGAAGTGGACAGAGCAAAATTTGAAGTGATAGAAAAACTACCACCTCCTACCAATGTCAAGAGTATTAGAAGTTTTTTAGGTCATGTAGGTTTTTATAGAAGATTCATTAAGGATTTTTCGAAGATATCTAAACCCTTGTGCACTTTGTTGGAGCAAAATAGACCTTTTAATTTGGATAAACATTATTTGGTAGCCTTTAAAGAATTAAAGAAAAAACTTTTAGTAGCACCAATTGTAGCAGCTCCGGAATGGACATTGCCTTTTGAACTCATTTGTGACACTAGAAATTATGCTGTGGAAGCCATGTTGGGGCAAAGGAAAGACAAAATACTACGGGCAATATACTATGCTAGCAAAATTTATTAGAAGCACAACTTAACCACACCGCCATGGAAAATGAGTTATTAACTGTGGTGTTCGCGTTTGATAAATTTCGTTCTTATCTAGTTCGTATAAAGGTCATAGTCTACACAGATCACTTTGCTATTAAGTATCTAATAAACAAGAAAGATGCTAAGCCGAGGTTGATTAGGTGGATATTGTTGTTGTAGAAGTTTGACATGGAAATTATAGATCGGAAAGGGACTGAAAATCAAGTGGCTGATCACTTGTCGAGGTTAGAATCTGGAAGTGAAGGTGATCATGATACATTTATTAAAGAATAATTTCCAGACGAGCAGCTATTAGCTGCCATGGTATTTCTTTGGATGCTGACATAGTGAGCTATTTAGTGAGTGGTGTGTTGCTACCCAATCTCAACAGTCAGAGAAGAAGAAAATTTTTTCATGATGCCAAGCACTATTATTGGGATGAATCTTTCTTGTTTAAACATTGTAATAATCAAATAATTAGGAAATGTGTTCCTGATGATGAAGTACATTGCAGTCTACAAAATTTTCATTTAGCTCCGTATAGAGGACATTTAGGAGGGATGAGGACTGCTGCCAAAGTACTTCAGTCAAGATTTTATTGGCTAAGTCTATTCAAGGATGCTCATGAGTTCTATCAGTCATGCAACCGTTGTCAGAGAACATGAAATTTATCTAGGAGACACGAAATACCATTGCAAAATATCTTGGAGATTAAGTTGTTTGATGTATGGGGAATAGACTTTATGAGTCCATTTCCACCATCAGTGGGAAAAGTGTACATACTATTAGCACTGGATTATGTATCTAAGTAGGTCGAGGTCGTTGTCCTTCCTACTAATGATAAAAGGTCAGTAATGAAGTTTTTACACAATAATATTTTTACAAGAGTTGGTACACCTAGAGCCATTATTAGTGATGAGGGGTCTCATTTTGATTGTAGTTGGTAGCTAACGCTTTATAGCGATATGGGGTGAAACATAAGATTGCCATAGCATATCACCCCCAAACAAACGAACAAGTTGAAATTTTGAATAGAGAAATTAAAAAAAACTTTAGAAAAAGTGGTAAATCCTACTCATAAGATTGGTCTACCAAATTGGATGAAGCTTTGTGGGCATATCGTACAACATATAAAATGCCATTAGGGATGTCACCTTTTAAGCTTGTCTATGGCAAGCCATGTCACCTCTATGTTAAACTTGAGCATAAAGCATTTTGGGCTATTAAGAAGCTAAACATGGATTGGGTTGCTGCTGGCCATAAAAGGTTGTTAGAATTGAATGAAATGAAGGAGTTCCTAGCACAAGCATATGTGAATGCTAAGTTGTACAAGGAAAAGAACAAGAGTTGGCATGATAAAAAAATCATGCTACGGTAATTTGAACTAGGACAACAGGGTTGTTATTAACTCTAGGCTCAAATTGTTTCCTGGTAAATTAAAGTCTTGCTAGTCAGGTCCTCTTGAAGTAGCCTAAGTGTATCCTCATGGAGCTGTTAATATCAAAGATTTGAAATGGGGGTCACATTTAGAGTTAATGGGCAATGCTTAAAACACTATTGGGGTGCCCATGTGGATCGAGACAAGCACTCCCTTCATCTTTGATATGTTTGAGCTAACAATTTTTTTATTTATTTTTTTAATTGCTTTACTTTTATTTTTAATACTTATTTAATACTATTTCATTTATGTTTTTATTTTGAATTATTTTTTTCCAGAGACAGAATAAAGAATGTGAACTGAGCAGGTGTGATAGTCAGTGAAGTTTGTCGAAGCATTGCGACAAATTGAGAAATGGGTAACGTGAGGATGACCGGGCAGATAAGTCCAAAGGGAGAGATTTGTTCTTTTATTAACTGGGCCAATTTTTATTACTTGACGAGCCCATGGAAGAGCAGTTAAACTTTTTGTTAATGATTAGGGCACTTCACATTTGCTCCTAAAATCCTTTTAATTTTCTTTACTTTTTGTTAATGATTAGGGCACTTCACATTTGCTCCTAAAATCTTTTTAATTTTCTTTTTTCTTCCTCCATGTCACGCAACTTCTTTAGCACATTTCACTTTTGCTGAACTGTTATCACTATCTCCCTTATTTTTCTCTCCTCAACTACTCACGTCTCTTAAGTTTCCCTTAAAGTTTTCATTTTTATTACTTTTTCTCTTCAATCTCTCTTACCTTTTCTTCCACTACATTCTCTAAGATTTCTTCCAATTTTTTTACAATTGCTTGCGTCAAAACTGCTGAATTATCAAGGGTTGATGCTATTCAGCCAAAGACATTCTTTAACAGTATCGCAACCACAAGATTCAATAGCAACATCGCGAAGTACCCTTTTTATTTTGAACAAGGGTTCTTATTTAAATATGAACCACATATGGGATATGATGAATCTGTGTCCTCCATAGTAGAAAAACATGGGTGGAATATTCTTTTGTTTGCACCACGAGGATGTTTTAGGAAAAATTTGTTCGAGAATTTTATGCCCATGTTAACTCTTTAGATTCCCCTTTTATCTACATAAGAGGTACTTTTGTTCCTTTTGATGAAGGCCTTATTAATGCACAGTTTGGTGTTGTAGGTATACAGGACGAACACACGCCGTTTGCTGAAAGTATTACTGTTGAAGGTTTAGCCCAGGTATTGGAGGATTTATGTATCGAACGAATATAATGGACTATTTCCAATCAGGAGTGTTATATTGTTGAAAGGGCTTTGTTCAAGCCTATTGGGAAAAAAATGGTATTATTTCCTGAAGAGTCGACTTATGTTGTCTACACACAATACAACTGTTTCGAAAGAAATAATGTATTTGTTGCACTCCATTATAAAAGGGAAAAGGATTAATGTTGGGAGGATTATTTTTCAAGAAGTACATTGGTGTGCGGAGAAGAATACAAGTACTTTAAACTTTCCCTTACTTATTACTACTCTATGTCGAACTGCCCGAGTCCTTTTCAATGCAGATGAAGATATCACCCCTAACAAGGGTGGGCTAACCAGGACCATCTTTGCCAAGATCCAAGGCATTGATGCTGCCAGGGCAACTCATCATGGCCATGCCACCACTTCCTTTGCTGTGCATACTCCCACAATAGCACCTCCAATTTCTCGTAGCTCTCTTAAACAACAAATAGTGCGTTCCTCAAAGCAGTTAAAGTAAAGAATGACCCTTTTTGAAACTCAATAGTTTCACCTGGCTGATAAGATGACCCAGGCCCAATAGCAGCAAGCTGAATATTAGGCTTATGCGAGGAGTATAGATTTGGCTCTAAGGAAATCCCTGTAAAAGAATTTTACAAAGCCAATGCCAGAATTTCCTATCTTTCCAGCCATCTTCCTCCTATTTGCTGGTGCTGCCAAGGAGCCCACTCAAGTTGCTACTAAAGCACCCACTCAACCTGCTGCTAGGGCACCTACTCAAATTGCTGGGGAAGAGCTTGAAAAGATGACATCCCTAAATGTTGAGAAGGAGGAAGAAAGAGAAAAGGATGATACTACCACCACCAAAGGGAAAAACCCTGTTCCACCTTCATCACCAGGGCCTATATCTATATAGGACCATGACATTGATCGTCTGATCGATGAACTCATAGAAACTAAAAAGGAAAGGGGATAGATGACCCCTAAAAAGAGGAAGTGGCGGTACAAAGTCAGTGCCCAAAAATCCACTCGTCGGGCAGAATGAAGAATCTATATACTTGTCCAAGCCAACTAAGTATTTTTCTCTCTTTATGTATCTTGCATTTCATTTCTTTTGCTATGGAATTTGTTGTAAAAATTTCTCTTTTGATTGTTCTTTTATATATTTGATTATGCATTGAGGACAATGCATCCCTTAGGTTTAGGGGTTTGTTGTGCATTTAGGTTGCATGTTATATTTAGTATGTATGATCATTTTAGTATAGTCATTTTACTTTAGTTGAATTTTTTTTGCCATGACAATGTAACTATTACGTACTATTTGCCTATGAGGAGTACAATCTATACTTATGATGTTCATGATAAGCTTAGATTCCTCAATACTCCTAGAACATGTTACAGTGGATTAGGTGAATTTAGCCTAGGATTGGTTGCTTGAAAATTAATTTCTAAAAATGAGATGTCCTATACTTAGTTTTTTCGGGTTGTAGTGAGTCTCTTCTAACGAACTTAGGGACTTTTGATGTAACACCCCTTACCCATATCCTAGGCTGGGATAGGATATGAGGCATTACCAGACTTAAACATACATAATCACATAAAATCAACCATAAAATTTTTTCCATATCAAAAACATTCATACATATGTATAACATCTCTTAAACGGGCTTACGAGGCCGTATACACGCATCAAAGATGATTCGAGACTAAATAGGAAACTTTAAAAACTTTTGGGAAAACTTAGAAAATTTCATCATGAAACAAGGTCACACGCCCATGTGGCTTGGGACACGCCCATGTCCTCAGCCTTTGTAACTCTCTATTTATGACGTCATCACCAAATTAGGGTCACATGGCCAAAGCACACGCCCATGTCCTAAGGCCATGTCCCTCACACGGTCGAGACACACGACCGTGTCTCAGCCCGTGTGACCAATTCAAAGTTAAAGTACAAGATACAGTGGACACATGGCCGAACTACACCCCAATGGGGGCAGGCCGTGTGTCACACACTACTTAAACACACGCCCGTGTGTCTACCCGTGTGGACAAATACAAAGCTATTTTCCAAGCCATTTGCCACCCATAGTTATACACATACACTTATACATCTCTATAGAAATTAACATACTTAATTGAGCAATTATATATCCACAATCAAGGCTCAAGCATGGCATCCTCACAACAACACATGCACATGACATTTCTCTTATTCAAGTCCAAACTTACGAAAACACATATAATATATACATAATTGGTTTACCTCCAATTTATCCATTTATATCATGATTATCAACATGCCAACAAATCTAATTTAAATATTCAAGCATTCATGCCTTATAACAAAACCCACATCTTCAAAGCATTGGCACATACATGTATACAAAATTTGATTTACGACCATTTAAGGCATATAAGCAAATTTGCATGGCTACCCACAACATCAATCTATTAACTATTACAAGCTAATATATTTGGATAACTTATAAATACATATTCACAAAGTGAATTAGTCCCTATACATGCCATAAACTTAAGAGGGTTGCATCCATTTTTACCCAACGTGATAACTTGATAGTGTGATGACATCTCTGGCAATCTCCAACCCGAGCTAGCAAAAATTAACCTATAAGAGATGGGAAAGGGAAGGGAGCAAGATATAAAGCTTAGTAAGTTCATATGAAAATAATAAGAAATTTTATTAATATGCTTTTACCAAATTCTTACAACATGCTCTCCAGGTATCACAATTATAATTGCATATTAATCCACTATTTGATCAAATTCCAGTCAAGCTGTCTACTCGATTCATAGACAATAAATTATTTATATATGGAGATATGGAGCTCCAATTTAAGATCTATTAATTTTACCTGAAACTATACTCACATGTCTTCCTACCATAAAAATTTCAGAATTTTTGGTTTATCCAATTAGTATAGTTTATTCTTCAAAATTACTCTTTTTTTATTGTTTGTCAGTTCTGAACCCTCTTTGATAAAAATTAATTATCTTCTCATACGGGATTCGAATGAGGTTTTTGTTTTTTTATTTTGAAAATAGACTCATTAAATAATCTAAGCATATAAATTATAACCCATAATTATTTTTGTACAATTTTTGATGATTTTCCCAAATCAGAACAGGGGATGCCGAAAACATTCTAACTCTATCTCATGAAAATTCAAATATTTCATAATCTGATATTCTTTTTCTTATATCATTTCTTCTATATGAAACTACGATAAATAAGATTTAATTTCATGTTTTATTCAACCTCTAACTCAATTTATATTATTTTTGGTGCATTTTCAAAGTTGGACTGCTGCTGCTATCCAAAACTGTTTTAGTATAAAATAATGGTAACTAAGTCAATAACACTTTTACTAATTATTCCAACCATCATGGTATAAATACATATCTTACTCATTCGTATCCTTACCAATAATGCATCATAAACCCAATTCACTTCACATGAGATATATGTACATACCTGTACCACTCGTGATACGGTCACATACCTTCTCGTTTTGAACGTACCCGTTGGATCATTCAGAATACCAATGGTTACTTGGAAATCTCATACATATAGTATCGTTTCAATGCCATATCCTCGATATGGTTTTACATGAAATATCTTATCGATGCCATGTCCCCGACATGATCTTATACGAAATCACATACCGAGGCCATATCCTAGATATGGTCTTATACAGAATCTTAATAACCTTATTGTTTTGGCATTTGTACCCTATTCATCTCTAAGATTCATTCGGGATTTCTCATTCATCGGAACTTTGTCATAATCATCATTGATAAATTTCATGGAAACAAATGCACAATTCATGCAATATCGAAATATAAAATACATAACATAAGGTAGTATCATTTACTCATGAACTTACCTCAACACCAAGGTTATCAAAAAGGGACCTAACCATCGATTCTTCGTTTTTCCCCCGTTCTAGGTCGGAACCTCAATTTCCTTGATCTATAATGTCACATTTAGTCTAATTATTAGTCATATTATTCAATATGGTCCAAATATCATATTTTAGCAAAATTATGTTTTTGCCCCTAAACTTTGTCATAATTACACTTTTTCTCCTAGGCTTGTAAAATGAAATGCACTCAATTTCTTTGTTACCCAAGCCTAGCCGAACCATTTTCATAACTATATCATCTCTAAATTTTCATTAAAACACAGTCTTACTACACATTTTATAACTTTCTCAAAATGATCCTTTTCTACCATTAGACATCAAAACACATGCATGTCATTCATAGGTAAATTTTTAGACATGAGCCCTAGCTTAAAATAATGGTAAAAATAGGTAAATCGAGTTACGGGAACTTCAAAAATGTAAAGAACATTGGTAACGGGGCTAGGGATCAATTACTATTGAGCTTGGAAATTTGAACAAAACCCTAGCCATGGCTTTCATGGGAGTTTCGGCTAGAGCAAGAAGATGGAGGCCAATTTTGGCTATTTTGGGCTTTTAATTCATTTATTTACTAGATTACCTAAATGCCCCTAACTTAAAAATTGTTCATTTCACCTATCTCATGCCCATTTTTGTCCAACAAATGTCCAATGGTCCATTTACTATATAAAAACCTCTAATTTAAAGTCCATAGCAATTTGACACCTTTAACATCTAGAACTCACATTTTTCACTTTTTACAATTTAGTCCTTTTGACCAAATTAAGTGCCCAAACGTCAAAATTTTTAAATGAAAATTTCATGAATTCATTCTGTGAAATCGTGGACCATAAAAATACAATAAAAATAGATTTTATTATGTCGGATTTGTGGTCCCAAAACCACTGTTTTGGCTAGGCCCAAAAGTCGGGATGTTACATTTGAAGCCAAAATTCAGTCATTTTGCCTTGGCATTATTAAATAAAGGATAGTGGGCACTCCAACTGTAACACCCCTCATCCGTATTCAACGCTGGAATAGGGTTACGGAGCACTACCGAACTTATAACATAATTAAACATACATTTATCATACATTTTCAAAATTTATGTAATCATCATTCAACATCAATCATATTGTCCCTAATATGAGCCTACGAGGTCCAAAACATGTATTTGAAGTGGTTCAAGACTAAACCGATAACTCAGGAAAATTTTAGAAAACTTAGAAAAATTTTCAAACTACAGGGGACACACGCCCATGTGGCTCGTCCGTGTGTCTCACACGGCCAAAGACATGCCCATGTCACAAGCCATGTGGACATTCGAAATGGGATCACATGGTTGTGTCCCAGCTCGTGTCTGACCCGGTGTAACTCCCTGACTTGGGTCACACGGACAACCACACGTCCATGTGACCAGCCCATGTGCCCTTTCGAAATGGCCTCACACGCCCGTATGCCAGGCCGTATCCTAGGCCGTGCCAAACTTGTAGGGTATTCTGACTTAGGCCACACAGCCAAGTCATATGCCCATGTGCTGGGCTGTGTGGAGCATACTGAATTGGTTTTCAATTCAATGCCCATGTCTCTGCCCATGTGGACAAAAATAGGCTATTTACCAAACCATCTTGCCACCCAAATTTTCATACACCTACACCACACCAAATGGCACCAAAACATGGCATACATAGGCATTCAAACCAACTAAATCAAGCCTAATTCATGCTAGTTCTATACCATCATCCACAATACACACCAGTAACACAATAGGCCATTCCATGTATACCAAATTCACATTCACAATTCAACTAAATGGACACTTTCAAACATGCACCATTTTACCTAAACTCACAAGCATATAATTTCTCAAATATCAACCATTCACCACAATCATTAATATAGCAATTATCAACACAAGAAAAAGGCCATTTGCATATATATATATATATATATATATATATATATATTTACACAACCAAAATAAGCCAACTCTCATGGCTATATATAAAACCAACACATTTAACATCTACAAGCCATTTCAAATGACTAAATTCATTACCAAACTATATATCAAAATGACCATAATCCTATACATGCCATATATCCATAAACTTAGATTCAGAAGTACCAAAGTGATAGTTGGATAGTATGATGAAGTCTCCGATGATTCCCGAATCTAAGCTAGCTTTGATTTCACTATAAAACACGAAAACATAAAAAATGTAAGCTATAAAGCTTAGTAAGCTCGTATGAAATAAACTCAATTAATCATAAATATACAATTCAAACAATTGAATATATCAACACATAACTTATATTAGCTAACAAACCTTCCACATATTCAAACAGAAGATTATATATGAAATTCACAAGTTTCTTCGATTCAAAGCTTATATAGTTCATGTACATACCTATACCATCTCTTATTAATGTCTTACTCATCCATGTCTTTGATATACCTGTTGAACCATTCAAAATGCTATCAGATACTTGGGAATCTTGCACCCTAAATGCCACATGCATAGCCGAAGCTATCTCAAGCTCGTATCACATATAATGCTCATTCTCAAGCTATCAAAGGGTCTGCTCACACAAGTTGACGATCATGACGAAGCTACATGGTGCTGCTCACACAAGCTGATAAGTATCCGCAACACATGCCAGATAACTCAGCCACCAGTAGGACATACGACCAGCACCCAAATCACATAACGCCTAATGACATGTCATTTGTATCCTAATCTATTCCTAAGGTTCAACAGGGATTTCTCATTTGCCAAATCAACGTTGAATAGGTCTGCATGGTCATACTCACAATTTATGCAATATCAAAGCATTTAAAACACAAATATAATAATGCTTATTACATACGAACTTACCTCGAATGCAAAAATGAAGAAACAAGTCGATTAGTCCAAAATCTTGTTCTTTCCTTGATCTAAATCCGTATTTCGCTTTTCTTGATCTAAATGTAATAAAAATTAACTTATTTAATTATCATTCTATTCAATTTAGTCCAAAATACACATTAAGGTAACTTTACACTTTTGCCCCTAATAATTCACATTTTTACAATTTAGTCATTATCTAATAAAAACACAAATTCATGCAATTCTACCTAAACTCATGCTAGCCAAATTTCAATTAGGTCCCTAGAAGCTCATATTTTTCATTTATTTCACAATTTAACCATGAATTTTACACATTTCACAATTCAATCCCTATTTGGATATTTTACTAAAAATCACTTAACAAATATTGTTTATCTAACAACAAGCATGTGTTTTATACCATTAAACATCAAAAAATATGCTCACTCATCAATGGAAAAACCCTAAACCTTTGAAAACTTTGCAAATTAGTCCTTGGGCTAGCTAAATTAAGTTACAACAACTTCGAAAACATATAAATCATTAAAAACTGAGTCAAAATCACTTACATGCAAGCTAAGGAAGGTGTCGAGTGCTTCAAACCCTAACTATGGCTTCTCCAACATGAATTTTTGGTAGAATAATAATGTGATGAAGATGATAGCTTTGTTTAGGTTATTTTTACTTTAACTTATTTATTGAATTACGTATTTAACCTTGGTCATTAAACATAAAAATCACTTAATGCATGTCCATAAAAGTCCACCCACTATACAAATGGTTTAATTACCACATAAGGACCTTTACTTTAATCATTCATAGCTATTAGACACTTTTAACTAATAGAACTCTAGTTTTACACTTTACGCGATTTAGTCCTTTTTATTAAATTAAACACTTAAACGATAAAATTTCTTAATGAAATTTTCAGACAATCCTTTTATCATACTATAGACATTAAAATAATAATAAAATAAATATTTTTACTTTAGATTTGTGGTCCCAAAACCACTGTTCTAATTTGACTAAAAAGGGCTGTTACACCAATTCTTAAAATTGCTGAGTAAGTCAGCACTACTTTGTTTGCTCGATCGTATTGTTGATTAGAAAGGTGAGTTTGAGTAAGAGTGTGTAGTAGAAAGTAAATAAATTAAGGGCACTCTACTGCAGTAACGGATTGAGTAGCTCAAGAGGTAGTCGTTTGCTCCATCCATCTTCTAAGTCAAAAGCTTTAATTTAAGAGTGATTTCTGCTTAAATTGTGACATGATTGAGTACTAGGTAATTCGATGTATGCTCTATTATGATTATCAAGTCAAAGAATTTTGTGACATGCTAAATCTCCTAATATACAAACATTTGATTAAAAAAACACAAATGTAAATGGTTTATACAAGTATGATTAGAGCAAGAGTGACTTGAGTTCAGGTAAAAAATGAACTAAGTAAGCTAGGAGATATTTTTTTATGGCCAGAACATACATGGAACATATAAAATCTTATTTTTGGAGAGGAATTTTCTGCACTTCCTTTCTTAAATCAAACCTTTGAAACTTGAACAAGTTTTTAACAAGAGAAGATGGTTGAGAACTGATGTATATATTGGTCTTCGAATAGATTGATAGTACAAGATGGGTAGATACATTGGCAATATATATTGCTGCTTACATGCATTTATGCATATTTTGCTTGAGGATAAGCAATAACTCAGGTTCGGGGGTGTGATAACTCTTGAAAAGAGTTATATTTCATTCTTTTAGACCGAGCCAATTGCTTGTACTGGGGTACATTTAATGGCATATTAGGACATTTTAGTAGTATTTTTATCACTTGCATTAGGAGCTTGGACTGTGTTTACATGTTAGATACTTTTAATTGCGCGTAGAAGAGTTGTGCTTGGTGGTTTAGTGGGTGTAAAATGTGAAGAAAGAAATAAAGAAGTGAAGGTTTTTCGAGGAAAAAGTTTGGATAGTTTTCTACCTTGTATGTCATCGCAATTGAGGAAGATAAACAAGTCAACACTCAACGCATACTAGTTTTAGCCTAACTCTACTTGTACTAGAAAAATCTTCCTAAAAAAGAGGAGAGGATATGGTGGGCTGTTGGAGCTATCCTAGGAAGAAATGCTTATAAAAAGCCAAAGGAGGAAACCCTAAAGGGTATGGAGATCCAAAGGCAACAATAGAGGTAGCGGCTGAGTAGAGACGAAAAGAGTAAGCTAAAGGTAGTCTGTCTCAGCCACCATAGGACATTGTGCTGCTGGATTATGGATTGGTTTGGCGATAGCTATCTTCCTAAGTTCTTCCATTTTTTCTTAATCTATTCTCTCTTGAATTGAATTGATCAAAGTGATGTTAGATGTTTTTTTGAACTTGAATTTTAATCACCAACCCATGAATTAAATCTCATAGGGTTGGGATTACATGATGAAACTTTTATTTTCTTTAATGGTTGAAGCATATATTTTATTTAATCTACTTTTTCATTCAATTTCTTTTATTTCCTAATTTTATACGTACATTCCCTAGACATAGATGAGTATGCAGTATGCCCATAAACTAAATCTAATTCTGAAAAGGTTGGATTAGTTGAACTAAAACTGAATGATACAATTGGGTATTTGACCAAATACCTGCAACAAACTCTAAACAGAGAGCAATATTTGTATAGAATGAAGACAAAACAGTGTACGGTGTCATGCTAAGGCGTATAGACAAAGGCTAGGTAACTTGAGATCTAGCTCTCGAAAGAAGTAGCTCACTTTAGGTCTCTTTTGATCAGTATGTTAAGTACAATTTTGCTGAGGTACATCATAAACTTGTGTTTAGAAATTAATAAAATCAACAGAACCTTCAAAGGGTCTTCCCCCTTTTTTAGACGATGAATCATCAGATGATTATTAAAAGTCCGAAGAGTCCCATTAATAACACACTCCATATCCATTTTATGAAAAACATTAAACAAAAACATTTTCTCTCCCAAATCTGAGTTCTAGACCCCTCTAACTAGATGCCAAAGATTTGTTATCTTACTCCTTATTGTCGGAAGGTGAATGACACTAGCCGTCAAAAAACACTCCACCAAACAGCTCAGTATCCTCAATCACAAAACCAACTTGTCTTTGTGCCTGTAAAATCTCTTCCTCCTTATCATCTAATGAAAAATCAACCATATTCTTCTCCATTCTCAATAAACAAAACACGCTATCAATGATCAAATCAAACAACACTACTCCAAAAGTCGCCGATCCTAAGAAAAAATAAACACAAAACCTAGAAATAATAGAACATGCTAGAAACAACATACTAGAGGCGTGCTAAGGTAGCAGACTAAACTATAATTTTTTTTTATAATAGTTAGATTAGTAGACTATTAAATGCTAATTGATGACACGTGGCACTCTTAACCATTAATTTTTTTATTCTTTTCTATTTTCATATATAAATAAAAGAGAAATAAATTGTAATTCAAATTACATATTCATACAATATAAACTTTTTATTTCATTATTGTTGTAAAAATATTCTATTTCTTTATTTTCTCCTCTTTATACATAAATGCAATTATATAAAAAAATAATTTATATTATATTTCAAATTCCATTTTGAGTTAAATATTATAAAAATATAAAATATATTTTTATCTCGTTTATTTTCCTTTCCTCTTCTTTATTAATAAATACAATTTTTAAAAATGGTTAATATTTTTAATTTTCTATTTTTATATAAAGAAAGTAATACTAAAAAACGAATTGTTGTAGCTACTCTCTCTTGGTTAATTAATTAACATTTAAGACTATATACTCCTTGGGATGAAACAAGTGATGATGACATGTTTGGCAATTTCAAGTTCCATAATTGGTACATCTCATCTCAAATCTTTTACAATTTGTTGCTGTCAATTGGATCTAGAAAAGTCAAACATAACCAGCTCGCTTGTTGCTGCTAAAGAATAACTCACCATATGCATATTACATGCACTAATTAAACAAAGAAAAAATATCCTACTAAAAGAAAATCTGGCAAAACTAATTAAAAAAACTTTTGGTGAAAAACAACGTTGTCAGGTTATGCAGAAGGAAGGAACAGCCGTGGAGCCCAAAGTGAGTAATGAGATAGGAAGTTTGGAAACTCTGAAAAGGAAATTGGCATTGCCAAATTGGACAAGTGGTCACATGCAGTGTAATCACCTTATTAATTGATGATAATATTTCTTTCCATTGCAAACCCAAGATGCATGTTTCTTGCCTTCCTTCTTTTTTGTGCCATCCATTAAGACCCGACCACCTCCTGTTCTCATTATTTTGGATTACCCTTTTTCTAGCACTCTGTCCCCCAGCTTGTCGCCTGAATTTTTCATGTTTGATCTTTAATCTCACTTGTCTGTCATGGGGCAGTGGAGGAGATGATGTGTTTTGGAACTGGAGTCTGTGTTGGGGGATGTCGGACGGTGTTATCTCTCAACCACCGTGAAAGCTGCTGGGGCTCTCCATTAAGGTATTCGTAAGCACAAGTGGTGCTTAAGTAGAGTTTGAGGTTAGTAGACCTGGTATAGAACAGTGGGGTGCGCTACAAGAAGTAGCATTTAAAGTCATCATTAAAACTATAAAACTTAGTCACTATAATTTAAAGTCATCAGATTTAAAGTCGTTAAAAATACTTCCGTCATTATTGTATTTGTAGTAAAGTCGTCACAATTATGTAATTTTTTTGTGACTAAATTTTTGTCACTAATTGTAAGCAATTGTGGCACAAAAAGGTCACAAGTATTTAAGTTTTTGTGACCAAAATTTTCGACACTAAAATTATTGTCATTTATGTTATTTCAAATGTTTTTCCACTAGTGTGTATTGAAATAGTGTCTCATGAGTTGTGCAATAACCAAAATTTATCCAAAATTAAAATAATATTTTATGATAAGTCTAATCCCAGAATAGGTTTTAAAGTCCATAGATGTATTGATTGATTGTACTTGATCAAATTTGGGTAAAGAAAGGTGGCATAGCGATAAATAGTCCATTAATTTCTAAATTATAATATTAAACATATGTTGCTATATTTTTATTAATTAAAAGTTTCAAAAAAGCATAAAATTTTAAAGAAAATAAAATAAAATAAAATGAGAAAACTGAAAAAAGACCCCTAAAATTTTGCAAATACTACAATTTGGTCCTTAGGACCCTACACTTGATAGTCAAGTCACAGTCACCCAAACACTATTGGTAAGGTCATGTTGGAAAAATCCAATTTAGAAAAAGTTTTTCAATCACAATGGAAGTTTAAAAATTTTGAAAACAGAGTCGATTTGTGATCTTTTTAGCAATAAACTTTTCTTGAAAAGTACTTGTGCTTTGTTTGAGACAGATATGTATCATTCTCAGCTTTCAATCGAATGATCTTCTCCACTATCCTCGTACCCTTAATTGTATCTAGTGTGGGCTCAAGCAACACAAACCAAACACAAAACAACAAACAATTTAATTACTTTAAGTAGGAAAGTAATTCTCACAATAGAAACCGATAGAAATTATTATTTCTAGAAAATAAATTTATTCTAAGAAAATAAAGTTTCACTACTTTCTGGCAGAATAGCAATATATGAAATTTGTGTGTAAAAACTTATGTTAATAGCTTTACTAGTGCCATCTATTTATAATGAGAGATAGGAGAATTATGATTGAATGAAGGTAACATAATTAATATTTATTTAATAGAAAACACAGGGCTAGGTGACACACCCTAGTAAATATCACTAGGGTTTCCTCCCTTTCATTTTCATGAGGGGTAGTATTGAGCCTCTCATGTATTGGGTTCAATTATGTGTGCTTCTTGAACTTTTGACCTAACACTTTATAATTTAAGCCAACCCAATATTTGTTTTCTATTCCCAAAATAAATATTAATTAATTAATTAATTAAATTAAATAAATTAAATTATCAATTAATGAATTTTCTCAACCTAATTCTAATTTCATTAAAGTTATGTCAACTTTCTTGTAAAAGAATTTATAATGAAATATATTTAATTTCAATATTCAATGGATTCATGATGACTAATTAATTTAATTCTATTTTTGAACTTCAGTTATTTAATATAATTAAATAATAATTTGAAAACATTAAATTAATTCCCAAGTGATTTCTATACTTATTGAGAAAATGCATTCATTTGGAAATGTGACCCATTTTTCTAACATCGTCATTTTCATTCATTTCTATTCAACTATTTCTACATGCAATTCATTTTTGGTTTTAACGAGCTAGCAGAGAGATCGATTGGGACATATATAATTAGAGCTTAGATAATTTATAATTAATTTCCAACTTTTTCCTTATTAATTATAAACTTATTTAGTCACGAAGTCATTCCACTATAATATTGTAAATGAGCTCTCCCTGATTACATACCATCACGAGAGCTACTTAATTAGTGTTCATCCAATGTCATAAGTGTGTTATACTTATAGGATATCCTTAATCTCTTTGAGATAAATCTGTTTTCCCAATATGATCCTATTTTATCTCATGGTAATCTTTACTTCTTTTTTCATTAAAAGTCAGTTACTATCAAATAGTAATTAAGTTATTTATCACAAAGACAAACGACCGGTGGTCACGTTTGCTTTTCATCTATCATGTAATGCCGATGAGAGGATATCATTTACCCTTTAATGTAACACCCATATCCTGTCTTTGTTTTCGAATTAAGGATTAAAGTGTTACAGAACCAAACAGAATAATTTATCTTGAGTCAAAACAAAAATTCAATTAATTTATAAACATACATCAATTCACAGAATAAACATTCACTTGGGCCATAATCTAGGTTTACGGGGCCCTAAAATTATTTTGAAAGTAATCAGGGATCAAAATGAATTAAAACATAAATTTTAGGGAAAACTTGAAAATTTGGAAAACAGGGGTCACACGGTAGTGTGACACAGCTCAGACCGTGTGAGCATTCAAAGTAGGGACACACTGCTGTGTCCTAGCCTATGTCATATGCTGTGTAACTCACTGACCTAAGACACACGACCATGTATCAACTCGTGTCTCGGACCATGTGAAACCTGCAGTAAAACTAACAAAGTGCATACGGCCGTGTGGGGTGACCGTGTGCGACACATGGCTATGTAACAGCTAGTGTGCTTCCAAATTAAACCCCTTAAACAAGCTAAAACTTACACATCAATACACACCATTTCCACAAACATTTATAAGACCAAAACTCATTCCAAACTTACTCATAATATTCCAAATCAGTTATCCTATATATTCTAACCAATGTACCAACAATAGGTACCACAATTACAATCAATTTTGAACCTATTCAAGAATATAATTTCCATCATTTAGCATACCTATACATACCAAAAAGCCATATCACAAACATATCAAACAATCTTCTTCTTTCTACCTACATGAAAGTATGCATAGCTACAATCATCTCATATGAATACACATCATTTACAAACCTTCATCGAAAAAACATAAACCAAAATGAACTTGGCACCATTCAAAAACAAACCGACCACCAAAACAACACTTAAAACCTTATTACATTTAAATCATACCATAATAACACACAATCCTATACTTACCACTTATAAAAAATTCAATATATTCAAAAGCTACCAAAGTGGATCGATAGATAGTGTGATTGTGCTCCAACAAAGATACCAATCGTTCAAGCTTTTCAATGATCTACAAAACAAAGAAAACAACTATATAAGCAATTAATGCTTAGTAAGCTTATATAAAAGAACTTAAACTTACCAATTGCATTGAATTAAACCACCATGAGAAAACTCATTTAATCATAGGCTAAATTTCCTTTTCCTATATGTCATACTTCACAAGGTTAATAGGTGAAGCAATACACATATAAATCTAGCTCAAACAAGGCATGTAATATATCAGACATTTCAATTTCACCATTTATCTATTATATGACTACCATGTATCTTCGTCTTTATTAACTAAGCTTATCATAAATTCCATATTCTTACATTAAATCATAGATCATTTTATATAGTCATATATTCTGTAAAGCTTTAATTACACGTTCATACCATGAAAAGAATTTTACTATATAAATCATTTGTTCATATAACTCAAATGTTACCTCTTCAATCTAAATACATGAAAACAATATTCATTTCGAAGGACTTTATCATGCCACAAATCACATATTCTCAAAGCAACAATCCATACATGTAACAAATAAACTCATTATAATATCTTTCACTTACCATTTCTATAATTATGGCATAATATATTAGCACATAAATAATTTTCAATTCAACTCTTTCCATAGCCTGATGAACTACAAATTTTAACTCGAGTACTCGAGTAACCATGCCAATTCTATGTAACAACCCATATCATTTAGTCTAAATCATTAGTACTCGGTTCACATACTCGATCATCACTCTATTTTCTAGGGCATCATAAATGCAGAATAGGGGCACATACGTGCAATCAGGGGCACCAAAGTGAGAACAGGGGCACAGATGTGCAAACAGGGACACCGAAGTGTATACAGGGGCATTGAAGTGTGAACAGCACCATAGTCATGCAAATAGGGACACTGAAGCGTATATAGGGGCACCGAAGTGCGAACAGGGGCATAGTCATGCAAATAGAGACACCAAAATCTATACAGGGGCACCAAAGTGTGAACAGGGGCACAGTCCTGCAAATAGGGGCACTTCTTCATTTCTGTATACAATAAAACTCGTTATATTCACAAATAATTTATTTCAAATCCAAGAATTACTACTAACAATATCTTCTTAATTTCATATATATATGTATCATACTTGCTATTCTCATTGTTATATAAATAACCAAAGATATCTCACATATAGATATATAATTCCATTAACTATAAACAACATTATAAAAATCGAGTGAATTTGTAACACCCTAGCCGTATTTGTCGTCGAAATAGGTTTACGGACCATTACCAGAGTTTACATTTCAAAACTATCAAAAATTTTAAAACATTTAATTCATATCATCAATCGCAGCAAAACCAATCAATAACATAGGTATTGTCCCTTATACGAACCCTCAAGGCTCTAAAAATGTAACACCCTAAACCCCAACTAGAAGTTTAGACTGAATCCCAGATGTTACATCGATCACTGAAGTGATCATAGGTAAATTCTTACAAAACAAGTTATCACGCCAAACCGAAACATTTAATTGTTTAAATTCAGTCAGTAAAAATTACAGTTAATTTTATTATAAAACCAAAATTATATGAACAAATAAAAATTAAAATGGAACTTGTACCACAATTTTATAAAACTTTACAGTTCAAAAACTAAATAACAAAATAGAAACTTATATTATATTTTTCTCCAAGACTGTCCGATACTCCGCATACCGAGCCCAACGTCAAAATTCTGAAACATACCTAAAAGGGGAACACTAAGAGGGGGTGAGGTACTCGAGCTCAGTGTGAGTCCAGAACAAGATTAAAAAAAATAACAAAATTCAATTCATTGTCACATCAGTTTTACAGATATTCACTGAGTCAAAAAGAAGCTTGGAACTAACGTCCCAATAGAACATAACACTCTAGCACACCAATTCACAAACAGACAGAAATAGTACAACCAAATAGCCAAGCACCCAGAACATACAAATAGATGTGTATGAAATGCGGTCAGGTAATAAAAACCTACCCATCCAGCCGATACACCTCTCTGTCCCTCGATCACACCCCATAAGAGATGTTTAAGCTCAACCAACTGAACACCCCATATTGGACTCATAGGTCCGTTCAACCCTACACACCGTATATGTGGACCAAACTACTAAGATATTAATATGCAGTAGAGCTGGTGTATGTGTTCTATAGAGCATATGGTAATCCGCTGTACAGTCCTATTGCAATTATATTGCTAGATCAGAATATAGTACGCAGCAAAGCTGACGCATATGCAGTACATTGCGATAAATTTCTGTATGAATATGTTGCAGAAATACTGCCAAATCAGATTAGATTCAGACTCCCTCCACTTCGCAATCCTACCCACAACTTTATGCAAGTGCATGTATGTGTACATTAACACAGAAAAAAGAAGAACATATCCACAGACAGTTAGATAGGAACAGATATGCACACACACAACTAACTAACCAGGTTCAGAGTCAGACATCTTACACAACAATTACAGATATCACATAAGCCGCAGCCCAAATCATAGTTTTAGTTACCCTTTTTAAGGCTTAGCTAAAGGTTGAAACACATAGACAAATTTTTAGATCGTAAAACACACACAAACTAAAATTTGGTATCTTAGGACCACAAGCCCATGTGCTCTAGCCGTGTGGAAATGCCTAGACCGTGTGGGTTGTCAAAAGCCAGTGTGAAGAGGGGCACACGGTTGAGTGGCTAAGGCACACGCCTATGTGAAAGGAGGCATACGACCATGTGACTGAGGCACACGCCCTTCTAAACCAGGGACATGGCCATGGGAGCAGGCCGTGTAACTCTATATCCAACTAAGCTAAAATAGAATACAGGGCAGACACGGTTGTATGAGGGTCTCACACGTCCGTGTGCCCACCAGACACGGCCATGTGTCCAAAACTCACGTCCGTGTGGAATCCTTAAATTCCCAAATTAGCCACACGGTCAATAAAACCCTAATCCCAAACTCACACGCTCACGTGCCCAGGTGACACAACCGTGTGAAAAATGACAAAAATCCCCAAATCGGCCACATAATCATGTGACCAGGCCGTGTGGCGCCCAAATTAGCCCGGAAATCCTAATTCCCAAAAGCACATAAACATGTGTATCGGCACATGCCCGTGTGGCCACCCGCGTGGTCACGAAACCACCCTAAAATAGCCTTGAAATCACAAAACCACCCCAAAATAGCCCCGAAAAACATTCTTTCAGCCACAAACCACTCGCCAGCCCTCAATAGTTCGAAAATATGCCAAATCATGCAAATTCTATGCATTAGACAGCGATACAACATCAGAATTAACATGTTTATGAACACTAACACACATGATGTCGACTTTTCATAAAGTCAAAAAAGAATTCACAAATAAAACAGAAGAAGATACAAAACCCACACCTGATTCGACGACAGCAGAGCGAAATTCTTCAATATACGCGCAACAAAACCTGTTTCCCAAAGGAAAGAAAGGGTCAAAGAAAATGTCAAGACCAAATAAACAGAAAATAAAATAAAACAAAAGAGAAGAAGAAAAGAACATCCCAGCCAAAAGAAAAACAAAAAACAAAATAAATAAATAAACAAACAAATAATTAAAGAATTATATATTAAATTAAAACAAAACAAAGATATTCCTCCAAAAAGTACACATAAAGACTCTAACCAGGGACCTAGAGACAAACTAACACGCACTCAACCACTAGACCAGCAAGCCCATTCTGACACTAAGAGATGCTACCAAACACAATAGCACACCCCTGTCTCTAACCTTAACCAGAAAAACAAAAACTTCTAGCCCCAAAATTTAGGGTGTTACAACTCACCCATTCTTAAAGAAATTTTGTCCCCGAAATTTCCAACTAAAAAAACAGTGGTACAACACAAGCACCACCACACTCCCGCTGCACACTCTAGCCTGAGCAGAACAAAATCAAACTTAAGACCTCTTACACACACTCAGAACACTTAACCACTAAAACATATACACAATTGTCCTATCACACACAATTACTATGCTCTAATCAAAACATCAAAACATTCACCACCATACTTGACTCAGAATCATTGAAGACACTCCCGGATCTGATGCTCTGTGGATCCGCATCAAAAACATGCTCTTGCCTTTTTTCCAGTAATCAACCGGATGACACTTCTTGCAGTTCTCACAAAACGGAGCGCTCGCACCACTACCAACCCCCTTCCCACAACCACTATCGCCACTCACATGCGTTATAACACGCTTCATAGAATGAGGCACCAACCTCGGAGGATTGCGATCTTTCTTCTTCCCACAATCCACACACCTACCTTGAAGCCTTTCCCCAGTCCTCTCTAACCTAGCCTCAAACACTTCTTTTAGCACTTCCCTCACTACTGGAGTCAATGCCTCAATACCAAGCTCTAGGTTATCACTACTATAAGTTAGCAGAATTGCACTGTCCTCCGACTCCTAAACAGACACACTCGAACTTAGGATATCTACACTTTCACAAAGCAAACACAAAATAAATGCATAAATCTATATTTCTAATATTACAGTTTCGAATTTCTATATGGACCAGTATCAGAGTCTCAGACATTTCATTTTCGTAAAATATTTTCAAAACACAATCATTTCAACTTACTGTGGTAAATTTCTTCAAAAATTTCTTTTTAAAACAACCACATGCGTACATGGATACGTAAAAACACAGGCTGAGTTTTTGTAAACCTGGCTCTGATACCACTAAATGTAACACCCTAAACTTTACCTAGAAGTTTAGACCGAATCCTGGATGTTACATCGATCACTGAAGTGATCATAGGTAAATTCTTACAAAATAAGTTATCACGCCAAATCGAAACATTTAATTGTTTAAATTTAGTCAGTAAAAATTACAGTTAAGTTTATTATAAAACCATAATTATATTAACAAATAAAAATTAAAACAGAACTTGTTCCACAATTTTATAAAACTTTACAGTTTAAAAACTAAATAACAAAATTGAAACTTATATTATATTTTTCTTCAAGATTGTCCGAGACCTCCGCATACCGAGCCCAGCGTCAAAATTTTGAAACATACCTGAAAGGGGAACATTAAGAAGGGGTGAGCTACTAGAGCTCAATGTGAGTCTAAAACAAGAGTAAAAACAAATCATGGAATTCAATTCATTATCGCATCAGTTTTACAAATATTCACTAAGTCAGAAAGAAGCTTGGAACTAATGTCCCAACAGTACATAACACTCGAGCACACCAATTCACAAATAGATAGATAAAGTACAGTCAAATAGCCAAGCACCCAAAACATACAAATAAATGTGTATAAAATGAAGTCAGGTAATAAAAACCCACCCATCCAGCCGACACACCTCTCCGTCCCCCGACCACACCCCATAAGAGCTGTTTAAGCTCAATCAACCAAAACACACCATATTGGACCTCGTAGGTTTGTCCAACCCTACACACCGTATATGTTGTCCAAACCACTTAGTTATTAATACGCAACAGAGCTGGCGTATGTGCTGTATAGTGCAATGCGGTAATCCGCTGTATAGTCCTATTGTAATTATATTGCCAGATCAAAATATAGTATGCAGCAAAGCTAATGCACATGTAGTACAGTGCGATAAATCATGCACGAATATGTTGTAGAAAAACTGCCAAATCAGATCAGATTTAGACTCCCTTCACTTCACAATCCCACCCTAAACTTTATACAAGTGTATGTATGTATACATTAACACAGAAAACAAAGAGCACATCTACAGACAATAAGATAGGAATAGATATGCACAACACACCCAGCTAACCGGGTTCAGAGTCAGACATCCTACACAACAATTACAGATATCACACAAGACGCAACCCAAATCATAGTCTTAGTTACCCTTTCTAAGGCTTAGCCAAGGGTTGAAACACACAGACACATTTTCAAATCGTAAAACAAACACAAACTAAAATTTGGTGTCTTAGGACCACAAGGCCATGTGCCCTAGACCATGTGGGAGGTCAAAGGCTCATGTGAAGAGGGGCACATAGCCGTGTGATTGAGGCGTACGCCCGTGTGGACCAGGGACATAGACGTGGAAGCAGGCCGTGTAACTCTTTGTCCAATTAAGCTAACATAGATTACAGGGCAGACACGACCATGTGAGGGTCTGACACGCCCATGTGGGATCCCTAAATTCCAAAATTAGCCACACAATCGTATGGCCAGGCCGTGTGACACAACATCACTCAAACCCTAATTCCCACACTCACACGCCCGTCCGCCTAGGGGACACGGTCGTGTTAAAAATGACAAAAATCCCCAAATCGGCCACACAATCATGTGGCCAGGCCGTGTGGCTCCCAAATTAGCCTGGAAACCCTAATTTCCAAAAGAACACGGCTGTGTGTATCGGCACATGCCCGTGTGGCCAACCGTGTGGTCATGAAACTACCCTAAAATAGCCCCCAAAAATGTGCTTTTAGCCACGAACCACTCTCAAGCCCTCGATAGTTCAAAAATATGCCAAATCATGTAAATTCTAAGTACTAGACAATGATACAACATTGGAATTAACATGTTTACAAACACTCACACACACAATGTCGACTTTTCATAAAGTCAAAAAAGAATTCAAAAATAAAATAGAAGAAGATACGAAACCTACACCTGATTTGAAAATGGTGAAGCAAAAATCTTCGATATAGGCGCAGCGAAACTTGTTTTCCAGGGGAAAGAAAGGAAAATCGAAGAAAAGTCAAGACCAAATAAATAGAAAATAAAATAAAATAAAGAGAAGAAGAAAAGAATGTCCCAGCCAATAGAAAAATAAAAACAAAAAAACAAAATAAATAAATAAATAAATGCAACACCCCTAACCCGTATCTGACGCTGGAATAGGGTTATGAGGTATTACCGGATATATGAGAACATTTCGTAATCATTCCAAATCAAAAGTCATACATTGTCATACATAGTCAATTATTAACATAAAGTCCCTTTCTTAGGTCAATGAGACCTTAAACATGCATTAGGAAGAGGTTGGGACAAAACTGAACGCATACAAAATTTTTCGAAGCTAAACAATTTTTTCTAAGTTACAAAGGTCACATGCCCGTGTGAATAGGCCGTGTGCCTCACGCGGCATTAAACATGCCTGTGTGTCTAGGCCATGGTGAAACAGGGTATACATACTGACTTGCGTTACACGGCCAGTCACACGCCCGTGTGTCTAGCCCGTGCTTTAAACTGACTTAGTCAAACGGCTTGGCACATGCCCGTGTGTGCGACCGTGTGGTCTACCCAGGCTCATTTTAAAATGGTGCTCGAGCAACACGGTAGAGACACAAACCCGTGTCCTTTCCCGTGTGAGCAAAAATAGACCATTTACAAGGCCAATATGCCACCCACTTAGGGTCCTCCCTACAAGCACCAAATAAGCATCAAATGTACCATAATTTCAACCAATTTCATTCACAAAACATACATTACTCATGTCATATTATTATCAACCTATTTCATGCTTATAATCCATACCAAATAATGCCAAATCATAAGCCAAAGTCATACTAAAATGTATGTTTCATAACCACAATTTACTTCATTCAATCTCATGCCATAATCTTACCAATTCCTCAAATAAGCACATATCAAAATCTTACCAAATTGACCAATTCTCTTTGGCCATCCATGAATATATCATATTGGCAATATTGCATCACTAGTTTATACTCAAAAGTCATTCATAAACACAACCAAAAACCAAGCCATATCACATGGCTAAATATTTTTAACTCAAAAACATATCTCAATTTATCTAGACTATACATGCCATACTTTAATATAGACACTTTTAAAAGGTACCAAAGATAAGTTTGATAGTGTGGTGATGATCCTCGACGATCCCCGAGCTCTCGGTAGCTCCGATATCTAAAAACAATTGAAAATACGCACAAAATAAACTTTCCAAAGCTTAGTAAGCCATATACAAATAAACTTATCAAATAACACCATTCAAGATCAATTCATTCGTGTAGCTCATGGCTTAATATAATCACATATCCATATGTCTCATATAGCTCTTTTGTTCATAATTCACTTACATATATCATATGTTCACAAATGTACATATACTTACCTTTCATTCTCAAATATGATATACATTTCAAACGTACCTGAATTGAGTACTCATTCACATAGTCATTCGTTTCTAAAAATGCCCGTTGAACCGTACGGAATCAATTAGGATACGCAGATAACTCAGAAAGCTTGTATAATGCCAACGTCCCAGACGTGGTCTTACATGTAATCAAATATCGATGCCACTGTCCCAAACAGGGTCTTACATGAAATCAAATACAATGCCAATGTCCCAGACATGGTCTTACATGTAAATCTCAAATCGATGCCAAAGTCCCAAACGTGGTCTTACACGAAATCACATATCAAAATCCTATGTCATGACATATGTATCCTAACTATTCTTATGGTTTGTACGGGGCTTTCGGACGTCGTTACGTTATCGAAACTTTCTCAATTTCACATATTCAGCTTCTATAATCATTCATCACAATTCAATATCCTATAAGCATGAAAAATCAGTTCAAACACATTTATTTGTATATAGACTTACCTTGTACGAAAATGAACGGAAATAAACAACTATTCAACAACTTTTGACTTTCCCCGATCTAATTCTGTTTTCTTTGGTTCTTGATCTAAGCACATTTAAACTTGACTTATTCAATCTCATATTCATTCAAATCAATCCATATACATATATTTAGGGCATTTTACAAATTAGCCCACAAATTTTCACATTTTAACACTTTAGGCCCTAATTCATAAAATCACAAAATACACAAAATTTCCTTATACCCATAGTTGGCCCAATAATCATGTAGTATATATAAGCCCATATCTTTCATTTATTTCACATTTTAGTCCCTTAAAATCTCATTTTTACAATTTATCCCAAATTACTCAAATTCATCAAAAATTCAAATACAAAACATATTTATCTATCATCAAACTTCCACATTTCATCAATTAACATTTCAAAACTCACAAAATCAACAATGGCATAACCCAAAATCATCATCAAGTTCTGAAGTTGAGGTATGGGCTTAATAGAACACAAAGTAGCGATTACAAAAACATAGAAATTATCGAAAACGGATCAAAAATCATTCCTCAATTTTCCAAGATTAGTGTCGAACCCTAAAGACCCTTTTTCTTTTCTTTTTCCTTTGTATTTTCAGTAATGATGAACACAAATGACTAATTTCATGCATTTTTTTATTAATTATAACCTAATTAATCAATTTCCATTTTTAACCTTATCATTATCATTAATAATCCACTAACTAATGTCCAACCATGTCATTTCATGAATTCAATGGTCCATTTATAACATAAAGACCTCACATTTAAAGAGACACATCAATTCGGCACTTAATCAAATGGCACACAACTTTTGTATTTTCTGCAATTTAGTCTTTTTTGCAAATTAAGCATACAAATGATTGAATTTTTATACGAAACTTTCACACATGCTTAACCACATACTAAAAATATTTTTTAACTCGGATTTGTGGTCCCAAAATCACTATTCTGACTAAGGTCTGAACTGGGCTATTACAACTCTCCCCCTTAGGGATTTTTGTCTCCGAAAATCTTACCATTGAACAGATTCGAATATTGCTGTCTCATAGCATCTTCTGGCTCCCACGTAGCCTCTTCAACACCGTGTCTATGCCACATTAATTTTACTAACAGAATTTTCTTATTTCTCAATTCTTTAACCTTGCGAGCCAAGATACGGATCAGTTTTTCTTCATAGGTCATATCTGACTGAATTTCTATCTCAGATGGGGAAATCACATGCGAGGGATCAGATCTGTATCGTCAAAGCATCAATATGTGAAACACATTATGAATCTTTACTAACTCAGATGGTAATAACAATCTATATGCAACTGGTCCAATACGCTTTATAGTCTCATAAGGTCTGATGAACCTCGGATTCAATTTGCCTTTTCTACCGAACGGAACTACTTTTTGCCACGGAGACACATTTAGAAACACTTTATCACCAATCTCAAATTCAATATCTTTTCGTTTCAAATCTGCATATGAGTTCTGATGATCAAAAGCTGCCTTCAAACTTTCACGAACCACTTTCACTTTCTAATCAGTCTCTTTTACCAAGTCGACCCCGTGTATCTTATTCTCACTTACCTCAGTCCAATACAAAGCTGTACGGCATTTTCTACCATACAAGGCTTCGTACGGTGCCATTTTAATGCTCGATTGAAAACTATTACTAAAAGAAAATTCAATCAATGCCAAATATTGTTCCCACATACCTTCACACTCAAGAATGCAACATCTCAACATATCCTTGAGAATCAGAATAATCCACTCGGATTGGCTATCCGTATGCAGGTGAAAAGTAGTACTGAAGTGTAATTTCATACCTAAAGCCTCTTGTAGTTTCTTCCAAAACCGCAAAGTGAATCTCAGATCTCTGTCAGACACAATAGAAAATGGCACCCCGTGTAATCTTACAATATCAGAAATGTATAGCTCAACTAATTTATCAAGTGAGTAATCAGATCGTACCGAAATAAAATGAGGTGATTTCGTCAATCGGTCAACCACATCCCAAATTGCATCTTTCTTTCTCGGAGATAAGGGCAAACCCGAAACAAAATCTATCGTTATTCTATCCCATTTCCACTTTGGAATCATAATCAGTTGTAACAAACCAGATGGCGCCTGATGTTTAGCTTTAACTTGCTGACAGATCAAACATTTCGAAACAAAGTCAAAGATATCTCTTTTTATTCCAGACCACCAGTAATGATGTTTCAGATCATTATACATTTCGTACTACCTAGATGTACAGATAAATGACTGTTGTGAGCTTCGTTCAAAATCATTTGAATTAAATCTGAATTCTTCGGAACACAAATCCAACCTCAAAATCTCAAACAATTGTCATTATCAATTTGATATTTAAAATCAGAATCCAAATCACACTGAGCTCGCTTTGCTATTATCTCATTATCAACTTTCTGAGCATCAATAATTTGTTGTAAAAACAACAGTCTTGCTTTCAATTCAGCTAAAATTGAACAATCATTGGACAGAACTAAATGAGTATTCATCGCACACAATGCAAACAATGATTTCCGACTCAAAGATCAGCAACAACATTTTCTTTTCCCAGATGATAATCAATAACAAGCTCATAATCTTTTAGCAATTCTAGCCATCTTCTCTGTCTCAGGTTCAAATCTTTATGAGTCATTAGATATTTCAAACTTTTATGATCAAAATAAACATGACATTTCTCACCAAACAGCTAGTGACGCCAAATCTTGAAAGCAACACAATAGCCGCCAATTCCAGATCGTGTATCGGATAATTCTTTTCGTGCGGCTTTAATTGTCTCGAGGCATAAGCTATCACTTTGCCTTCCTGCATCAAAACGTAGCCCATACCATTCAACAATGCATAACTATATATTATAAATTCTTTACCCAATCCTGGTTATACTAACACCAGAGCTTCTATCAATAGGGCTTTCAACTGATTAAAACTTTTCTGACACTTTTCAGACCATTCAAATTCAACATCTTTCTGAAGCAATTTCGTCAATGGAGTATCAATCATAGAAAAGCCTTTCAGAAATCGTCTATAATAACCGGCAAGTCCCAGAAAACTGCAAACTTCAGAAACATTTCTTGGAGGCTTCCAATCTAAAATAGCTAATTTTTTTCTCGGATCAACTCGAATACCTGATGTTGCCACAATATGTCCCAGAAAACCAACTTCACGTAACCAAAACTCACATTTACTAAACTTTGCCAATAATTGCTTATCACACAGAGTTTGTAAAACCATTCTCAAATGCTCAGCATGCTCGATTTCATCAGGTGAATAAATCAAAATGTCATCAATGAATACGACAACAAATCGATCTAAACACGGTTTGAAAATTCTATTTGTCAAATCCATAAAAATAGCAGGTGTATTCGTTAATCCGAAAGGCATAACTAAAAACACATAGTGTCCGTACCTCATTCTGAATGTAGTTTTCGGAATGTTTCAATCTTTTACTCTCAGTTGATAATAACCCGATCTAAGATCTATCATTGAAAACACGGCAGCTCCTTTCAACTAATCAAACAAATCGTCAATTCTGGGTAGAGGATATTTATTCATGATAGTCACTTTGTTCAGCTGACGATAATCAATGCACATTTTAATCGTACCATCTTTCTTTTTCACAAACAGAACAGGAGTACCCCAAGGTTAGAAACTCAGTCTTGCAAATCCTCTACTCGGTCAACTCTTGCAACTGAGATTTCAATTCTTTCAATTCTATCGGAGCCATTCTATACGGAGCTATCAAAATCGAAGTAGTTCCTAGTACTAATTCAATACCAAACTCAACTTCCCGAATCGGAGGTAATCCTGGAAGTTCTTCAGGAAACACATCAGGAAATTCACAGACAACATGTACTGATTCAATTTTCTTTTCTGTCACTTTTGAATCAACAACATAAGCAAAGTAGGTTTCACGACCCTTTCTCACATATTTCTGAGCTAACATAGAAGAAATCACTGCCAGTAAACCATTCAGATCATTAGACTTAATCCGAATAATCTCATTATTCTGACATTACAAATCGATAGTCTTCCGTTTGCAATTTACAATAGCATCGTGCAAAGTTAACCAATCCATACCTAGAATTATATCAAATTCGTCGAATGGTAATAACATCAAATCAGTCTAAAAACATGAATTTCGAATCATCAACGGACAATTCTTACACATTTTGTCAACCAAAACATATCTGCCTAAGGGGTTCGATACTCTAATTACAAATTCAGTAGACTCTACAGGGAAAGTCTTACTGCTCACTAAGTTCATGCATATATAAGAATGTGTTGATGTCGGATCTATTAATGCAATCATAGAAGTGTTATAAAGAGTGAAAGTACCATAAATAACATCTGGAGACAAAGCTTCTTCGTGTGTATGAATAGCATAGGCTCTGGCAGGTGCGCTAGCCTCAGATCTAACAGTCGTATCTTTAGTTCCCCTCTGGCTGCCACTCACATTACCCATATTTCTGGGTGGTCTACCTCGAGCTGCATTGCCACTCGGCCTCAGATTTTGCTGCACAATCTCTTGCTCTACAAACTCAGGACATTCACAGATAAAGTGATCTAAGGATCCACATCTAAAGTAAGCTCGGTCATTCAATCTACAACTTCCTGAATGTCTTTTACCACAGTCTCTACACTCAGGTCAATCAGATCGGACATTTCCAATCCTTGCAACAGAAATAGCTGGAGCTCTGAAACTCAAATGCAATCTAGTACGATCTCTACTCGAATGTCCTACATTAGCCTTTGAACGGCTAAAATCATCTTGGAATTTTTTTGATGGTGAATGAAATGACTAGCTCAATGATCTTTTTCGCACCTCTCTAGCTTCTGAGTCGGCTTTTCTTTTCTCTTTCCCGAGTTTTTCAGCTTTACATGCTCGTTCAACAAGCACAACAAACTCTTTTATCTCTAAAATTCTGACTAACAAGCGAATATTTTCATTTAAGCCATCTTCAAACCTCTAACACATTATTGCTTCGGTCAAGACACATTCTCGTGCATACTGGCTTAATCTCACAAATTCTCGCTCGTATTCTGTAACAGACATATGACCCTATTTCAACTAAAAAAACTCTTTGCATTTCTGATCGATGAATCTCTGACTGATGTGTTTCTTTCAGAATTCAGCTTGAAAGAAATCCCAGGTGACTCATTCTTTCAAAACCATTGATATCAATGTCTATTGATATCAATGTCTTCCACCAATGATACGCTGTATCTCTTAGAAGTGAAACAGCACATTTAAGACATTCGTTCGGAGTACATAACAATTCATCGAACACTCGTATCGTATTCTCTAGCCATAATTTAGCTCTCTCAACATCATCATTAGTAGTAGCACGGAACTCTTCTGCCCCATATTTTCTAATTTTATCAACTGGTGGCTTATTCAACTAAATTAGATTAGCTTGTGGCATGATAGGAACTTATGGAGAATTTAGTGGGGGTGAAGGTTGTGGAACAGCTGGATTAGTTCTCATATACTGAGTGAACCAATCATTCATCATTTGGTAAAAGGCTTGTTTTGCCTCTCCCTCGTGGCTACTAGTAACAGGTCTAGAATAGGATTGCACTGCCCCTTGAGTGGGAACAGGCGCATTACTTTCAACATCATTAGCTACGGCTCGCTCGGGATCCATTTACTATATAAAAACACATTCTAATTGTCAAGAATCATTACACTATCGCAGTTCGTATATATGGCATGTATAGCTAGACTGACATACACTACGTCAGTCCTAGAATCAACTAAACCGTAGCTCTAATTTCAGCCTAATGTAACACCCCCTAACCCGTATCCGTCGTCGGACTAGGGTTATGAGGCATTACCGGACATATCAGAACATTTTGTAATCATTCCAAATCAAAAGTCATACGTTGTCATATCATATTCAATTATTAACATTAGGTCCCCTTCTTAGGTCAACGAAACCCTAAACATGCATTACGAAGAGGTCGGGACTAAACCGAACACATACAAAATTTTTCGAGGC
This sequence comes from Gossypium arboreum, assembly GCF_025698485.1. NCBI lineage: Eukaryota > Viridiplantae > Streptophyta > Magnoliopsida > Malvales > Malvaceae > Gossypium > Gossypium arboreum. The sequence goes on from NC_069070.1 coordinate 21,039,040, forward strand.
TAAACAATATTTTCTAAGTTACAAAGGTCACACGCTCGTTTGAATAGGTCGTGTGCCTCACACGACATTAGACACGCCCATGTGTCTAGGCCGTGGCAAAACAGGGCATACATACTGATGGGTTACACGGCCAGTCACACGCCTGTCTGTCTAGCCCGTGCTTGAAATTGACCTAGTCACACGGCTTGGCACACGCTCATCTGTGTGACCGTGTGGTCTACCCAGGCTCATTTTGAAATGGCGCTCAAGCAACACGGCAGAGACACACACCTGTGTCCCTTCCCTTGTGGGCAAAAATAGACCATTTACAATGCCAATATGCCACACACATAGGGTCCTCCTGACAAGCACCAAATAAGCATCAAATGTACCATAATTTCAACCAATTTAATTCACAAAACATACATTACTCATGTCATATTATTACCAACCTATTTCATGCTTATAATCCATACCAAATCATGCCAAATCATAAGCCAAAGTCATACTAAAACATATGTTTCATAACCTCAATTTACTTCATTCAATCTCATGCCATAATCTTACCAATTCCTCAAATAAGCACATATCAAAATCTTACCAAATTGGCCAATTCTCTTTGGCCATCCATGAACACATCATATTGGCAATATTGCATCACATAGTTTATACTCAAAAGTCATCCATAAATATAACCGAAAACCAAGTCATATCACATGGCTAAATATTTTTAACTCAAAAACATATCTCAATTTATCTAGACTATACATGTCATACTTTAATACTTATACTTTCAAAAGGTACCGAAGATAAGTTTGATAGTGTAGTGATGATCCTCGACAATCCTCGAGCTCTTGGTAGCTTCAATATCTAAAAACAATTGAAAACATGTACAAAGTAAGCTTTCCAAAGCTTATTAAGCCATATACAAATAAACTTATCAAATAACACCATTCAAGACCAATTCATTCATGTAGCTCATGGCTTAATATAATCACATATCCATATGTCTCATATAGCTCTTTTGTTCATAATTCACTTCCATATATCATATGTTCACAAATGTACATATACTTACCTTTCATTCTCAAACATGATACACATTTCAAACGTACCAGAATTGAGTACTCATTCACATAGTCATTCATTTCTAGAAATGCCCGTTGAACCGTACGGAATTGAATAGGATATGCGGATAACTCAGAAAGCTCGTACAATGCCAACGTCCCAGACGTGGTCTTACATGTAATCAAATATCGATGCCACTGTCCCAGACAGGGTCTTAAAAAAAATCAAATACGATGCCAATGTCCCAAACATGGTCTTAACGTAAATCTCAAATCGATGCCAACGTCCCAAACGTGGTCTTACACGAAATCACATATCGAAATCCTATGTCATGACATACGTATCCTAACTATTCCTATGGTTCGTACAGGGCTTTCGGACGTCGTTACGTTATCGAAACTTTCTCAATTTCACATATTCAGCTTCTATAATCATTCATCACAATTCAATATCATATAAGCATGAAAAATCAATTCAAACACATTTATTTGTATATAGACTTACCTCGTACGAAAATGAACAGAAATAAACGGCTATTCAATGACTTTCGACTTTCCCCAATCTAATTCTGTTTTCTTTGGTTCTTGATCTAAACACATTCAAATTTGACATATTCAATCTCACATTCATTCAAATCAATCGATATACACATATTTAGGGCATTTTACAAATTAGCCCACACATTTTTACATTTTAACACTTTAGTCCCTAATTCATAAAATCACAAAATACACAAAATTTCCTTATACCCATACTTGGCCCAATATTCATGTAGTTCATATAAGCCCATATTTTTCATTTATTTCACATTTTAGTCCCTCAAAATCTCATTTTCACATTTTAGCCCAAAATACTCAAATTCATCAAAAATTCAAATACAAAATATATTTATCTATCATCAAACTTTCATATTTCATCAATTAACATTTTAAAACTCACAAAATCAACAATGGCATAACCTAAAATCATCATCGAATTCTGAAATTGAAGCATGGGCTTAATAGATCACAAAGCAACGATCACAAAAACATAGAAATTATCGAAAACGAATCAAAAATCATTCCTCAATTTTCCAAGATCAGTGCTGAACCCTAAAGACCCTTTTTCTTTTCTTTTTCCTTTGTATTTTCGGCAAGGATGGACACAAATGACTAATTTCATGCATTTGTTTTATTAATTATAACCTAATTAATCAATTTTCATTTTTAACCTTATTATTATCATTAATAATCCACTAACTAATGTCCAACCATGTCATTTCATGAATTCAATGGTCTATTTACAACATAAGGACCCCACATTTAAAGAGACACATCAATTCGGCACTTAATCAAATGGCACACAACTTTTGTATTTTCTGCAATTTACTCCTTTTTGCAAATTAAGCACACAAATGATTGAATTTTTATACAAAACTTTCACACATGCTTAACCACATACTGAAAACACGAAAAATAATATTAAAATATTTTTGACTCAGATTTGTAGTCCCAAAACCATTATTCTGACTAGGGTTTGAACTGGACTGTTACAATAAATAAGCAAATAATTAAATAATTATATATTAAATTAAAATAAAACAAAGATATTCTTGCAAAAAGTACACATAAGGAATCGAACCAAGTACCTAGAGACAAACTGACACACACTCAACCACCAAACCAGCAGGCCCATTCTGACACTTAAAGGTGCGAGAAAACACAATAGCACACCCTTATCTCTGACCCTAACCACAAAACCCAAAACTTTTAGCCTCAAAATTTAGGGTGTTACAGCAAACACATTAGCAATAAGTTGGGAATAAGTTGGAAACATTTAGCATTCTTCAGAAGAAGATGAATTTGCAAACTACAGGGGTTACAAGGCTATGTGGCCAGGTCGTGTGACTTACACGGCTGAGAGACACATCCGTGTCTTGGGTTGTGTAGACATTCGAAGTATGGATACAAGGCCATGTCCCAACAAATGTCTGTACCTTTGTAACTCACTCACTTGGGTTACACGGCCAAACCACATGCCCGTGTGTCAGGCCATGTGCTAGGTCGTTAACAGCCTGACTTGTAACCCTTTGAAAGCTATAGGGGACACACGGCCGTGTTGCCTGGCCATGTGTCACACACGGCTGAGTCACACGCCCATGTCTCTTCCCGTGTGGACAAAAAATAGGTCATTTTCAAGCCATTTTTCTCACCCAACCTAGTATGTACCTACTAGCACTTTTGCACATATTACAAGCCTTATAAAATGCACCAAAACAATGCATAATCAAACCATTCAAAATAATGTATAGCAACATACAACCAATATGCCCAATGGCACCTCAAGCTCATCATCTCAACATGTACCATTACATATTCAAATTACCCAAATGTTTAACTAACTTTTGATTAAGCTTGCAACAACAACAAATTGTTTACTTTACCTAACAAAACATACCAAATATACCATTCAACAATTTGCACCAAAGATCACATATGTCATTTATAGCAAATGTACCAAATTTATAATGTGCATACTTAATTAATCATTCTAACTTAGACATTTTTAGCATAATAAGCTATGATATCAGCCAAATTTAAGGCCATTTATATACATGCCAAAAAAAACCAAACCTTTGTGAACATTCAAAATACCATAATCACAAGCAAGTTACCATAACATAAGCCAAACCATATGGCTATTCCAAAAATCAAAACACATAGGCCAAACATTATCTAAAAATGCCTATACGTGCCATTATAACCAAAATCAAAACATCCAAAAGCACCTATGGATAGTGTGATGGATCTTTGACTAGCTTCCAACCCGATCGAGCTTTCAATAATCTAAAAAGTAAGGAAAAAAAACTACATAAGCAATGAATTCTTATTAATCTTGTATAAACTTTAGTCATATCAATCCATTTCAAATATTAAATTTATACATATCAAGAATAATCCTTTACCTATACTGCAAGATTTATGAAGCCATATTTAATAATTCACAAAGTGAATAAATCCACAACATCACTTATACATATCATCCCTAGCATAGAAGGATTTTAAATACCTTTAAACCCTTTCAAATTTTCTTATTTTCATTTGCATTTCATTAATTTCCATTGCATTTACTCTCATTAGAATAACAACATCCATTCAATTCTTCATTCCCTTTTTCATCATTCTACACTTCAGGTATGAACTTACTATTTCATTACCTTTCCACACCCGTTTCATATGCAAAATACACAACACATAAGCATATCATTCAATCATAGCCATAAGCTAGCGCATGCTAGTGCATTTAAACATAGCTCCTTTTGGAATTAGTCACATGATAAACCATTTCACAAGAAATTACATAATTTAAACCTTACCACTCTTTCATGAACACAAACATATTTCTATTTGAGCACTTACTATTTCAATGCAACTTATAAGTTTAATGTGGCATAATCCAACCACAACTTGGCCAAAGCCTAAGCATGTACACCAAACATGTTAACCAAATAAACATATAACATAAGCATTATAAACATGGATGAGCATAACATTTATTCTTGTATCATATACATATATCATCCATTTCCACTTTCAATATAACATGTAATACCATTTCAATGAAATTCACATGTATCTATAACTTAGTTCATATCAAACTCTTACCACTTTATATCTGAACAATTCCCGTTGAACCATTAGAATATCGTTGGATACCCGGGATAGCTCACACATAGTGTGCTAACTCATATAACTATAATCCGTCAAATCCTGTACATGTATGCTCATACGAGTTGTGAACCGGTATGCTCACTCGAGCTGTAGATCGGTATGCTCTCACGAGTTGTAAATCAGTATGCTCACACCAACTGTAGATCGATATGCTCTAACGAGCTATGGGTTAGAATGTAGCTACACGATGCTACTCAAACGAGCTGTGGAGTATCCGCAACATATGCAGGACCTGAGCCACAAGTAGGACATTCATGACCAGTACTCGAATCATGTAAACCCTAATGACATGTCATTTGTATCCTACGAATTCCTAATGTTCAAACGGGGCTCGATAATTGTTGTAAGTCATTGGATTTACGTCGTTTCATAATACAGTAAATTGCATGCTAACATATTTATTGATTTAATCACAATATAATCACATATTAACATTCAATTTAACCAAAACTATACATAGTACAGTTCATACGAACTTACCTGGCTAAATTGTAGAAATACTAAAGTTTAAAGGCATTTTGGTAATTTTTAATTTTCCTCGATTTTTCACCTGGTCTTGATCTAAATTAATAATTTCATTCAAACTATCAATTTAGGCAGTAAAACAATATATTTCATGCAATTTCGTATTTTTTATATTTTTACAAATTTATCCTTAAAGTTTTACTTTTATTCAATTTAGTCCTTGTGCAAATTAATGATTTTACCCAAAATTGAGCTTAGCCGAATGCTCAAGGTATCCAAAACAGCCCATTTGTGCAATAATTTCACATTAAATCCTTGTACATTTATTAATTTCACAATTTAGTCCCTAATCGGTAAATTCATAAAAATCACTTAACAAAATACTTTTAATTATCAACCAACATTTCGAATTCATCATTTAACATAAAAAATCACAAGATTCATCAATGGAAACATTCAAAATCTTTAACAGTTTTAAAATTGAAGGTACGAGCTAGCTGAACCTAGTTGCAATAATATCAAAAACATAAAAATTATTGAAAACGGGGCTAAAACAGACTTACATGCATCGTCGAAAGATAGGCCGATGCTTGAAGCTTCTCCATTTCTTTCTTTCCATGGTCATTCGGTGTTAAAGAAGATGATGGCTTACGTTTTAATTTTATTAACCTTTTTTTATTCATTATTTTGTCTTTATCATATAATAATAACATAAAACATTATAATAAAAAGAAATTTAAGCATCCAACAGTCCCATTATCTTTAGGAAGGATAATTTACTCAATAAGGTCATCCAATTTTAATTCTTTAATTAATTTACACCTTTAAACTAATAGCAATTGACTTTTCAACTTTTATGATTTAATTCTTTTTACTTAATTAACTATCGAAATGTTAAAATTTTTCAAGGAAATTTTAATACCACATTAATGACACTCTGTAAATATTTATAAAAATATTTATGGCTTAATTTATAAAAACAAGGTCCCAAAACTGTATTTTCTAAAACCACTTGACATTAGGGTCTTACCACTTTAACTTAATAAATCGCTTTTAAAACAAAAATCACTATATCAAAAACCTTTTCAAAGTCACAGTTAACTTGTAAATATTAAATATAATATTTAAAAATTTACTCGTCAGTTTTGATGGCCCTGAAATCACTATTTTCGATACCACTGAAAAACAGGCTGTTATAGAATTATATTCAATAATCGAATTACAATTAATTTAATTAAAATAACATTTAAATAGACAATCTATAATTCAAAATCACTAAATACATTAGTATTAACTCTCATATCATTTAATTTGATTAATTCCTCTATTTGAATCATAATAATAATTTATCACATCTTTATCAATTAATATTTAACAGAACATAATTTCATCCAAAATGGAAAATATAATAATTTTCATCCTTAAACGAACTTACCTTAACAAAAGTAATTATAAAAATGAAGTTGACAGTTAATCTGACACCTTAACTTTTCCTCAGTTTAGATTCATTTAATTCGTTTATTGATCATACAAGATAAGAAAGCTTGGCCCAAAGCTTATTTCAAGCTCCCATGGAGTTTCGGTTCTCCAACTAAAAAGATGAAGCAATTTTTTATTCTTTTCATATTTTGTTTTATGTTTTAATTTAATTTATTTATATAATTACAAATTTTTTCCTTTAATTAACTTAAAAATTCAGCAATGCCACTACCGTCCATTACAAACTAATTTTGTATAATTACCACATTAGTCCATTCATTTAAGATTCGTTAATCATTTAACCCTTTTTAGCTAATAGATTTCGACATTTGTATATTTTATAATTTAATCCTTTTCAATTAATTAACTATTTAAACGTTAAAATTTCTTAACCAAAATTTAATATGACCCTATTAACACTCTAAAAATATTTAATAAAATATTTACGAGCTTGATTTATAAAAACAAAGTCTTGATACCTCCTTCTCTTAACCTACTTGACTTTAGAGGCATACCACTTAAACCTAAATTTTCATTCAAATAACATAAATTATCAAATCAAAATTTATTAAAACACAATATTTGACTCGTAAATATTAAATAATAAAATTTACGGACTCGCTCATCAGATTTGTGGTATCGAAACCACTATTTCCTACACCATTGAAAAATGGGCTGTTACATTTAGTCGGGCTACGAATTCCACTATTGTGAATGACGGTACATACTGTAGAAGTCTTATATCTAATGTACCAACTTTTTGTTCTTTATCCTTTTGAACCTAGGTTTTTACTTACATCAAAGTATACGAGTCATGCATACATAACCCATCATCCACTCAGGATTTAGGTAAACCATACTATGAACGTAACAAGTGAATAAATTCATAAAAGGATCTAGGAACTATTCTACTTGGTTCTTATCCTATGTATTGTCAGTCTAGTCAGTCACATCTATGTTTCTATCTTTTAGGAGTTATCCGCCCCGATGCTCAAGATAAAGGATCTTCCCAATTGGATTTGATAGATGACATATTAGTCTTCCAATCGGTTTGCTCATTTTCGATTAGACTAAGAACGTGTTTAGGTTAATCTACTAATACAAATTGTCTTTTCGTATTATGATTCAGTCCTGTAATACCGCTTAATATTAATTAAACGTTAGATAACTAGTGAGCCAATATTTGCTTCTATTTTGGTTTGCACATTGAAATTGGTGAGAACTTTATACAAAGAATATTAATATAATTAATATATATTTTATTAAACCAATTCGTTCAAAAAAATACAAGTGCACATAGACAAAAATACTACACTTGTGACACTAAATACAACAGATCATCCTTACCTCTCGGCCACCATCCCATCAACCATGCTCAACATACAACTCCCTTTCTCAACCAGAATCCCATCATACCTAAGCTTTTAAACTAGAAGTCGTCAAACAATCCCACTATCAACAAGACACTCACCATCCTTACCAAACCCAAAATAAAACCAAAAAAGAAAAAAAAAGATATGCTTAGGCCTAAACATGAAACTTGAAAATAAAAAATAAGTGAGTCAAACCAAAAAAAATAAAAGAGAGAGGAGAAACTAAAAAAGAAAAAGAAAGAGAGAGGGAGAGAGAGAGAGCTTTGAAGCTTGTGGTGTTAGAGAGGCTTTGGACCTCTATTGCGAAATCTAAATGGTGGTAAGGCTCATCAAGATGAAATGAGGTGGTGGTCTAAGTGCCAAGCTCGGTTTGACAATGAAGAAGGTTAGGTCTAAGTTCATTCGTCCATGTGGTGAACCTAATTTTGGGTGTTTTATCTAGAGGTTTGAACTGAAGAAGAAGGAGGAGAAGGATGAGCCTCATTTTAGAGTGAGAACTAAGGACACTAGATGATGAGGAAGAATGATGAAGGTAGTGGCTTGGCTTTGTTGAAGAAAAAGAAGAAGAAGAAAGATAAAAAGAAAAGCAAAAGAAAAAAAGTGAAAGGGAGGAAAAACAAAAGAAAAGAAAAGAAAGGAAAGGAAAGGGAATAAAAAGAAAACAAATATGAAAAGAAAATAAAGTGGCGAGACCCATTACATGAAGAAAGGAGTGGGAGGAAAGTGGCGGGGCCCACAGCTTGGGAATGGGTTTATTTACGATTTTGAGGTAATTTTGTTTAGTCTTTATATTTTATTTTTCATTTTAGACATTCATCTGTTATCATTATTGTTGTTTATATTATTATATTATTATTTGTGGTGGTTTTTTAAACAAGAAGGAGCTTCATAGATAAATTAAATACTCTTGGAGAAAGTTTTAGTTACAACATTGAGCCTCAATCGCGCAAAGGCTCTAAATGACTACTTCCCATCCTAGCACTGGCTCCCCTGCGTGAACACATGCTTCAAGCGTTTATGTTAGTAACCATTGAGAAGCATCCTACAATCTAAGATCAAAGTAGTCAAGACATGTTAATAGATGATTCATTAGAGACAAAATATATAACATCTCATTCATTATTTTAAATGATGTTTTAATGTGATGCGTTTCGAATGCTTGGGATGCCCACAAACCTTTGGAATTAACATACTTTAAAAATATAAAATAAGAAATGAAAAAAATGTGAGAAGGATGATGTGGCGCACAACAACACTTTTGGGATCTAAGCTATTTTTGAAATGCTTCCTATTTGATATTTAGTTCTTGTCAAATTTTAGTTCAAAGAAAGTTGAAATTGCATTTTGGAAATGCCGACCACGGATTCAACGGAACTTGCGTTATTGATTTCATTGAAATCTTGACTCATAAAATTCCATAGATTAAAAAATTGAATATTTACTAGAATTTTTCATATGTAAAATTTTAAATTTATTAAAATTTTAATTTGAAAATTCTAAAAAATATTTTCATAGATTTAAAAATTTTAAATATGAAAAATTGTATATATATATATATGAAATATTATAGCAAATATTTACTAGACTAGAATTTCGGACAAGACATGATTAAATAGTACCATTTTAATAATGAGTGGTGAAAATCATGAAAAGATAGTTTTTATTAGGTCTTGAATCACACTTAGATAAAAAATTGGTACTAGCTCTTTATTTTAAAATTTATGCCATTTTCAATTTGACATTCAAAATCTTTATGATAAGTTGTCACAAATGTTATTTTTATAATTATTCTTGTAATAAATAAATTAATTTTCATATATAAAATTTTTAAAATTATTAAAATAAAAATATTTTCATGTTATAAAATAAAGAGAGATAGAGTGAGTAAAGAACAAAGAAAATATAGGAAGCAATAGAGAATATATTTTATTGATCAATGTGATGAGTACAATGCTTCTTCAAAGTCTCTATTTATATGCATAAGAAGTATAAAGGAAGTAGAGATTTAATTTTAGTAACTATTAGAATTTAAAGTACATTCAAAGCTTATCTTGATCTTGATGGACATCCAGTTAATAATATATTCGTAACACTCCCCCCTCGGATGTCCATTGGTAGATAATGTGCCTCGTTAAAACCTTATTAGGAAAAATCCTATGGATGAAAAACCTAATGAAGGAAAAATAGTACACAATCTTCTATTAAAGCTGCCTCGTTAAAAACCATTACCAGGGAAACCCAATGGGACAAAATCTTAGTTAAAGGAAAAGAGTACAACTTGTTTTTAGACTCCCCCTAATGGCATCTTTGAGTCGACGCATTCCAATCTTGTGTAGTAGTCTTTCAAATGTTGAAGTTGGCAATGCCTTAGTAAAAAGGTCTGTTAAATTATCACTAGAACGAATTTGTTGAACATTTATATCACCGTTTTTTTTTCAATATCATGGGTGTAGAATAATTTTGGTGAAATATGTTTTGTTCTGTCACCTTTGATGTAACCACCCTTCAATTGAGTTATACATGATGTATTATCTTCGTATAAGATAATTGACATCTTTTCCTGTAAAGGCAAATTATATATCTTCTAGATATGTTGGGCCAATAACCTTAGCCAACCACACTCTCGACATGTCTAATGCATTGCAATTATTTCTGCATGATTTGAGGAAGTGGCAGCTAATGTTTGCTTTGCTGAACGCCATGATATGGCAGTACCCCCACATGTAAATAAATATCCTATTTGAGATCGACTTTTTTATGGATCTGATAAGTATCCAGCATCATCATAGCTGACTAATATGGATTTTGAATCTTTTGATTAAAATAACCCCATATCAATGGTCCCTTTGAGATATCTAAATACATGTTTAATTTCATTCCAATGTCTACGTGTTAGATAAGAACTAAATCTTTCTAACAAGTTTACAACGAAAGTTATATCAAGTCTCATATTGTTTATAAGATACATTAATGCTCATATATCACTTAGAGATGGTATTTTAGGACCAAGAAACTCTTCATCATTATCGCAAGGATGAAATTAATCTGTATTCACATCTAACGATCATACAACCATCGGAGTACTCAATGGGTGTGCTTTATCCATGTAAAATTTCTTTAATATCTTTTTCATATAAGCTGATTGATGAGTAAGAATTCCATCTTTTAAATGCTCGATCTGTAAGCCAGGACAAAACTTTGTTTTTCCAAGATCCTTCATCTCAAATTCTTTCTTTAAATAATTTACCGTATGTTAGAGCTCTTCAAGAGTTCCAACAATATTTAGATCATCAACATAAACAATTATCACAAAATCTGATCCAAACCTTTTTATAAAGACATATGGACAAATTGGATTGTTTTTTTAACCTTATTTTAAAAAGTATTCACTAAGACGATTGTACCACATACGTCCAGATTATTTTAATCCATATAAACTTTTCTTTAATATGATTGAGCAATTTTCCTAAAAAACTCTATATCCTTCTAGGATTTTAAATTCTTCAAAGATTTTCATATAAATTTCACTATCAAGTGTATCATACAAATAGGATGTAACAACATCCATTAGATACATGTCAAGTTTTTCACCTACTGCTAGACTAATAAGATATCTAAATGTGATTGCATCTACCACAGGAGAATATGTTTCTTTATAATCAATGTTGGGCCTTTGCGAAAATGCTTGTGCTACAAGTCATGCTTTATATCTTACGACTTCATTTTTTTTTCATTTCTGTTTTGCACAAATACCCATTTATATCCTACCGGCTTTATACCTTTAGGTGTTTGGACTACAAGTCCAAAATCCTCACATTTTGAAAGTGAATTCAATTCTACTTTAATTGTATCTTTCCATTTTGATCACTCATTTCTATTTCTATATTCCTCAATAGATTTAGGCTCAAGATCATCATTTTCTTTCTCTGCTTCAATAGCAATATTATATACAAAATTGTTGTCGACAACTATCTTTTTTCGTTCTATCTTTTCCCTGTAGTAACATAACTTATCAATATCTCTTCGTTATCATCATTTTCAGGTACCTGAATCCCTTCTAGGGTTTTATGATTATAATTAATTACATCATTGGCCTTTTCTTTGGAACTTGTTTCCATAATATAATCACCTTGAGTATTTGATCCTTTCCTTTTGAGGATTTTTATCTTTGGAACCAACTGGTCTTCCACACTTCAGGCATGGATTACTTTCTTTTGCACTAATAGTTTGCCCTATTTGGATATTAATTCATATTGGAGTATTTTCAGCTAGTATGTGAGATTTTTTAATTCTCTTTAGGACAGTAAATGAATCTGGCAGTTGGTTGGCAATGTTCTGTTATGATCCTTTGAACTTCTTATTCACATTGATTTGTACGAGGATCTAATTGAGATAATGATTATTCATTCAATGAAATTTATTTTACCAATCCTATTCTCTCTCCCCCTAATGTTGGGAATATTGTGTTATTAAAGTGACAATTAACAAATTGTGCAGTAAATAAATATCCAGTTAATGGTTCAACATACTTAATTATAGAAGGAGATTCATAACTAACATATAATTCCAATCTCTTTTGAAGACCCATATTTGTTCATTGTGGTGGAGAAATTAGAGCATATACTGCACATTCAAAAATTCTAAGATGGGAAATATTTGGCTCCAAACCAAAAGCCAATTGCAATAGGGAGTATTATAACTTGTTGGACTAATGCGCACAAGTGTTGTTGTATGCAAAATAGCATATCCCCAAGTTGTAATTGGGAGCTTTGTTCTCATAAGCAATGACCTAGCTATTAGTTGGAGGCGTTTGATAAACGATTCAGCTAAACCATTTCGTGTGTGAACATGAGCTATATGATGTTTAACTTTTATCCCAAATTTACATACAATAATCATTGAAAGCTTGAGATGTAAACTCACCAGCATTATTAAGACATGTAGTTTTTATTGCATAATTTGGAAATTGAGCTCTTAATTGAATTATTTGAGCAAGTAGTCTCGCAAACGCTAGGTTGCGAGTCGATAATAAACATACATGTAATCAAATACTAGATGCATCTATCAATACCATAAAATATCTAAATGGTCCATATGGTGGATGAATAGAACCACATATATCGCCTTGAATACATTTTAGAATTGTGGGAGATTCAATCCCAACTTTAGCTGGTGATGGTCTACTAATCAGTTTACTTTGAGTACAAGCATCACAAGAGAAACCCTTGACTTCAAGAATCTTCTGGTTCTTTAATGCGTGCCCAATTGAATTCTCAATTATTCTTCGCATCATAATAGATCGAGGATGGTCTAGCAAGTCATGCCAAATAGTAAAAGTATGTGGTTCTACAAACTTCTTGATTGTAGTAACATGTGTCTCAATTGCATTAATATGTGTATAATATAATCTTAATGAAAAAATAGGTAGTCTTTCCAAAACATATTTCTTTCCACATTCAACATTTTTAATATATAGATATTTAATATTTTTTTTCTTTTTCATAGTCTCAATATGATATCCATTAATATAAATATCTTTAAAACTCAATAAATTTCTTTGAGACTTAGTGGAAAATAAAGCACAATCAAAGAAAAAATTTGTACCTTTAGGTAATAATATAATAGTTGTTCCAGAGCCTTAAATAAGTTTTGAACTACCCGATATTGTATTAATATGAGAATCACTTATTGTTAAATGAGAAAAAAAATACTTTTTTATCTTTGAGCATTATGTGTTGTAGCACTATCTGCAAGACACATGTCTCCATTGATTTTGGATCGAACAAAATTTTGTTGATCATTTATATTCTTCATAAAAATAAATAAAATAAAACATTAGAAATGTTGCAAATATTTATTGAATATGTATAACTTATTCTTTATGCAATAAAATAAACATACTTAAAATAACATAAAAAAAATGCCTAAATAACTCCAACTGTATTTTTTATGCAAGAAAATGTAACATACTTAAAAACAACATAAAATGTTAAAATAACACCAACTTTTCTAATGATTCTCAAATAAATCTGCCACATCAAGGTGGGCTATATCATTAAGGCCATGAATTACATCACCCTCCTTTTTTTCCTCCATTTCATTATTTTGGGATATAAAATTTGTCTTAATATTATTTTTCTTTCTTTTAATGGATGCTTGATAAAGTTTTACTAAATGTTTAGGTGTACGACAGGTACGTGCCCAATGCCCTTACATACCATATCGATAAAATAAATTCTCAATAACCTTTGAAGGATGATTTTGACCACATCTTTCTTGTCCTTCATTTCTATTCTTTTTCTGGTAGTTAGAAGTACCACTCTTATAAACATCATGATAACAATTACTAGTACATCCTCGACCACGTCTCCCTCTACGTCCACGACTACGACCACGACCAAAATCACGATCTCTATATTTTTCATTTCCATATTTATTGTGTACTAAAGCATTCACTTTAGGGAGTGGTGCAGTACTAGCGGGATGAATTCCATGGTTTTTCATCAACAACTCCTTATTTTGTTTAGCCACTAAAAGGCATGAAATCGATTTAGAATATTTTTTAAAACCTTTTTCATGGTATTGCTACTGTAGGACCACATTAGTAGCACGAAAGGTTGAAAATGTTTTCTTTAACAAGTCCTTATCAGTTATGTTCTCTCTACATAATTTCAATTAAGAACTAATTTTGAAAAGTTTTGAATTGTATTCACTTACAGTTTTAAAATCTTACAACCGTAAGTGCATCCAATCATAATGAACTTTAAGGAGGATCATCATTTTCTGATGGTCAAATCGTTCTTTCAAAATTTTCTATAACTCAAGAAAGTCTTTCATAGTGAGATATTCCAATTTTCATTCTTCATGTAGATGATGACAAATGAAAATCATTGCTTTTTCCTTGTCTTGGTTAGATGCTTCTTTATTTGCTAATTTAGTGTTCCTTAGACTTTTAACATCTAGGTGAATTTCAGCATATAATACCCATAGCAAATAATTCTTATCAAATTCAAGTTTGGCAAGATTTGATATTATAATCACTAAAAATAGTAACATAATAGTAATCAAATTATTTGTCAAATGTAATTATAATAATTTATTTAAGAATGAAAATAGGAAATAGTATAAAACAAGTTGTAATATAAAATTTAGGATTACCTTAAGTCAAAAGAGAAATTAAATTTGATTCATCCCGAGAACTTTAAGCAAATTGCTGCACGAGTTTGAAACCCTCTTTATTCGTCAATTTTGGGGTAGCCAAGTGACCAATTTGAATGCTAGGTTAGAAAAATAATGAAAGTAATTCAATGAAGGATTAAAAAGGGATAGCAAGTAATTGGGGTGTAGGTTTCAAAATTTTTTGGGTTATCAAATGAAAAATAAGAACAAGATGGGCTTAAAATTAAAATTTTTTTGAGTATCATGCTGATAACGTGTTATAAAATAAACAGAGATAGAGAGAGTAAAGAAAAAAGAAAATATGGGAAGTAATAGAGAATGTATTTTATTGATAAAGAGGATGAGTACAATGCTTCTTCAAAGTCTATTTATAGGCATAAAAAGTATAAATGAAGTAGAGATATAATTCTAATAACTATTAGAATTTAAAGTTTAATTCGACACTCATGGGAACGATTCTTGTACAAATTTTAATAACTATTAGAATTTAAAGTCTATTTATAGGCATAAAAAGTATAAATGAAGTAGAGATCCTCATGGGAACAATATTCATTCATCACTTTTTTACTTGATTCGACGTGTATACTTGCACAAATTGCATATCATTTTACACGTGACAAGTTTTTGGCATTGTTGCCAGGGATCAACAATTTGGTGTTATTTGGTTTGGTTATTTTACTTAATTACAGTTTAATTTAACTTAGTTTAATTTAATTTCTACAGGTTTGCCAGTAGTGTATGAGAAGAGGCATTCCTACAAACAAAGAGCATCCTTTTGACCCAGAGATTGAAAGAACTTTACAAAAAAAGGCGAAAAGAATTGAGAAAAATGGCTAGAAACGAGATACTGGTCCCAACAATAATCCAAATGGCCAGGATGTTAATCCTCTTATTCGTCAAGTGATAGATGACTGAGACAAACCTATTCGAGAGCATGTTGTTCCAATTTTGGATGATTTGAATCCAGGGATAGTCAAGCTACAAATACAAGCTTAGAAATTTGAGTTGAAACAGTAATGTTTTAGATGTTGCAAATAGTAAGACAATTTAGTGGACTACCCATTGAAGATCCAAGAATGCATTTAAGACATCTCCTAGAAGTTTGTGACTTATTTAGACAACAGAGTGTCCTTGAAGATGCTCTGCGGCTTAAACTATTTCCATATTCTTTAAAAGATTGTGCTAGAGCATGGTTGAATTCTTTGCCATCGGGAATAGTGGCATCATGCAATGACCTTTGCTAGAGATTTTTGCTATGATATAATCCGCTAGACATGAATGTCAAGCTTAGAAATGATATCACGTCTTTTTAGAAATCAGAGGATAAAATATTATATGAAGCTTGGGAATAATTTAAAGAGTTAGTTCAAAAATGTTTGATTCATGGATTCCAACACTGGACTCAAATTGAAATATTCTATACTGGGTTGAATGCACGTACAAGGATGGTAGTTGATGCTTCTGCCAATGGTACTTTTTTGGATAAATCTTATAATGAAGCATTTGAGATTTTAGAAAAGATTACCAACAATGATTATCAATATCTGACTGCAAGAGTTTGAACTGGCAAGAGAGCGGCTGGTGCCTTGTAGCTTGATGCAATCACTTCATTGACTACTCAAGTATCATCTTTAACTAATATGATTAAGACAATAAAGATACCAACTGTAGTTCAAGAGATGAAAGCAGTCGGGCTAGCATGTGTTTATTATGCTGAAGACCCTGCGTTTGACGAATGCCCATCAAATCTAGCATCTGTTTACTATATAAGAATTTTTAACTAGAATAATAACCCCTATCTCGACACATACAATCCGAGGTGGAAGCAATATTCGAATTTTAGTTGGAACAATCAAGGTGTGGGAGGTTCACATAATGTTGCAAGAAAAAATATCCACAATGCACTGTCCGGTTATAATCATCCTATGCCAAGGCAAAAAGCTCAACAAGGTCAGGTATCATCTTCTAATTTTATTGAATTTTTGTTAAAGGATTATATGGCCAAAAATGATGTTGTGATTCAGATTCAGGCTGCGTCTCTCTGAGCTCTTGAAAATCAAGTGGGACAAATAGAAGACGCTCTAAATTCAAGGCCACAAGGAGCATTTCCAAGTGATATTGAAAATTCGAGAACCCAAGGGAAGGAGTAGCGCAAGGGCATCACTCTTAGAAGTAGGGCTCAATTGGATGAATTTGTTCAAGATTCCACGACAGAGGAAAAAAATCCAGCCACAATTAAAAAAAGATCTCAAAACCTATTGAACGGTAGACATTACCTAAAAAAGGTACACAGAAATGTTGTGGCAGAATCAAACCATGTTTCCAACCAAGAATGCCATAGCAAAACAATATCAACAATCTGAACGAAAACCACCCTTACCTTTTCCTCAGCGATTCTATAATTCTAAACAAGTTATTCAGTTTAAAAGGTTTTTATATGTTTTGAATCAACTCTACATCAACATATCGTTAGTGGAAGCTTTGAAGCAGAGGCCTAATTATGTGAAATTTATGAAAGACATGCTGTCAAAGAAGCGTAGATTTGGAATTTGAAATTGTTACTCTCACTGCAGGGTGCACAGCAATGTTGATGAATAAGCTACCTCAAAAAGGACCTAGGGAGTTTCACTATCCCATGTTTTATTGGAAATCATTATGTTGGTAAGGAGTTATATGATTTAGGAGCAAGTAAAAATCTAATGCCTATGTCTATTTTCAGGAAGCTAGGAACTGAGAAAGCAAGACCTACTACAGTTACGTTGCAATTGGCTAATCGATCCTATGTCCATTCGGAACATAAAATTAAAGACATATTGGTAAAGGTAGATAAATTTATCTTACCTGCAGATTTCCTTATTTTAAAATGTGAAGCTGAGCATGATGTGCCAATTATTCTTGGAAGACCTTTTCTTACTACAGGCAGGACTTTAATTGATGTGTAGAAAGGTGAATTGACCATGAGGATGAATGATCAGCAAATCACATTTGGTGTATTTCATGCCCTAAAATGTGTTAATGAGAATGAAGAGTGCCAAGTAATTAACTTGATAGATACAGCGGTGAAGGAAGAAATCACAAGCTTTTGCCACAACAATTCTAATAGTGATGAAGATTCATTTGAGTGGAGACCCTTGTGCACTTTACTGGAGGAAAATAGACCTTTCAATTTTGATGAACAATGCTTGGTAGCTCATATATATATGCATGGAGCTATTGATGTTAAGGACATGAAAATAGAGGGCACATTTAAAGTTGATGGGCAACGCTTGAAGCACTATTGGGGTACTCATGTAGAGTGAGACAAACAGCCCATTGATCTTCAAGATGTTTAACTTTAACATCTTAAATTTTTTTTTATTTTTATTTCATCTTGTCGATTTAAATTTCTTTTAGTTACTTCATTTCTTTTGTTTAATACACTGCAAGAGGGGAAGAATTTAGTGACACAGAGCTTGGTGAAATGAATCTTGCAAATGAAGAGGATATACCCAAAGCATCGGAGGAAAAACTAGAGAAAATAGAGTTTGCCAATATTGAAACTGATCGTGAGGACAAAGAGGAAGCAAATCCATCAGTTACACCACCAATGTACAACACTGTGGTTGTTCCACCTCCTTCTACTGAACTGTTTCTACCCCAGACCGTGACATTGAACGCTTGATTGATCAGCTCACAGAGACCGATAAGGATGGGGCTGAACTGACCCAATAAAGAGGAAACAGAGGTACAAGGTTGTTGCTCATAAATCAACTCGTTAGATAGAATGAAGTATCTACAATATAGTCTAAGTATGGAAAGTTTTATTTTTCTTGCATACATATTGCATTACATATATTTTTCCATTTTTTGTGTACAGATAATTTGCATATATCTATTCATGCATTGAGGATAATGCATCCCTTAGGTTTAGGGGTGTACTGTGCATTTATTGCATTATATATCTAGTATGTATGTTCATCCTTGTATAGTTAAGTTGTTTTCCAATGCCATGTGATTATTAAGTATTGTTTTATCTACGATAAGTTCAATCTTTACTTGTGATGTTCGATGATGATCTTATATTCTTCAGTATATATAGAACTTGTGACAGTGGATGAGGCAAGTTTAGCTTAGGTTAGAATGCGTCAAATTTTATTCTTTAAAATGAGATGTTTTATACTTAGTTTTTTTTTATAGCGAGTGTCTTCTAATGAACTTAGGGTTTTTGAAGCCAAATTCAATCATTTTTCCACAACATTACTTAAATAAATGAGGCACTCCAATGCTTAGAACTGTTGAGTAAGTTAGTACCACTTTGTTTACTCCATCGTGTTGTTGACTAGAAATGTGAGTTTAAGTAAAAGTGTGTAATAAAAAAATTTTGAGGCCCTCCACTGTAGTAATGGGCTAAGTAGCTAAGGAGGTAGTTGTTTGCTCCATCCATCTTTTTAGTCAAAAGCCTTAGCTTCAAGAGTATTTTTTATTTAAATTGTGCCATGATTAAGTACTAGGTAATTCAGTATATGCTCCATTGTGATTATCAAGTTAAAGAATTTTGTGAAATACTAAATCCCCTAATGTTAGAAAAAAACAAAGAAAGAGAAAAATAAGTACAAATAAATATCTTGTGAAGTCGTGAGTAAAGGTATAAAGTAACTTGAGTAGATGTAGAAAATAAACTAAGTAAATTAGGGATATTTTCTATGGCTAGAGAGAATACATGAGTACTTAGGGAATTTTGTTTTTAAGAACATAATTTCTATGCTACCTTTGTTTAAACAAATCTTAGACATTCGACTAAGTTTTTTAGAGAAAAGAAGTTTGATGAGAACTGATTTATATGTTGTTCTTTTAATAGATTAATAGTACAAGATTGTTATAGGCAATGGCAAAACTTTCTGAATCATGCATTCATACATATTTTGCTTGAGGACAAGAAAAAACGCAAGTTTGGGTCTTTGATAACTCTTGAAAAGAGTTATATTTTATGCCTTTAGACCTAGTCAATTACTTAGGTACATTAAGTAGCATTTTAGGACGTTTCACTACTATTTTTATCATTACTCTAGGAGCTTGGACTGTGATTAAATATTAGGTACTTTTAATTGCTTGTAGTAGGGTTGTGTTTGATGGTTTGGCAAGTTTAGGTTGACGAATAAGAAATAAAGGAGTAAAGGTTTGTCGAGGAAAAAGGTTGGACATTTTTTCAACACGAATGTCATGGCAATTCCATGAAGACCGAGTCAACACTCAACGCATACCAGTTTCAGCTCAACTCTACTTGTACCAGAAAAATTAGCCTAAAAAGAGGGAAAAAGATTACAAGACCATGGGCTGATAACCACCTACCTTAAAAGAAGTGATTTTAAACCAAAAAGAAAATCTAAAAAAGAGGAGAAATATCTTGGGTTGTTGGATTTACCTTAGGGAAAAGCCTATAAAAAGCCAAAGGAGGAAACCCAAAAAGACGAACAAGTGTAAAATGCTATAGGCAAAACTAGAGGGTAGCGGTTGAGTAAAGAAGGAAAGAGAAAGACGAAGACAGTCCTTCTCAGCCACCATAAGTCGCTATGCCGCTGAAATGTGACTGGACACACGAAAGCTGTCTTCCCGAAGTTCTTTTGTTATTTCTTAATTTGTTCCTCCATTAATTAATTTAATTGAAAAGATATTGAATGATATTTTGGTTTTGAATTTTATTTGCCAACCCATGAGCTAAATCTCATAGGGTAGGGATGACTTCATGAAATCTTTATTTTCTTCAATGGTTGAAGCATAATCTAAATTAATTTTGTTGTTTAATGCAATTATTTTATTTCTAAATTGTATGCGTGCAATTCCTAAACATAGATGATTGTGCAACATGCCTATCGTCACTTGTGAAATGATATGCGAATGTGCAAGTTTACATGTCAAATAAAGTAATAAATTAGTGAGTAAGATCATCTCCACAGGGATCGGTTAGGATTAATTTAGTTAAGTTATCACTATTAACTATATTAATTAGGTAATGGAAAAAATAAAATAACAAACTTGTAAAGGATAATCACATATGCAATATTAAAATTAGATAACTAACTTGAAATGTTGTGGCAATTTAATGAGACAAAGTTGAGAGAAACTACATAGTTGAAAGAGAATATTGGAATTACTCAGATGACATCCTTATAAAACAATAATTCCATGGCAAAGTTTACCCTAGTCTACTGTTCAGATTCTAGCTATAGTAGTCTACTTCTTTCGAGAGTCAAACTTCAAGCTACCATTCCAAAGGCTTGTTATGTCTACAAGCTTCAAGGATGATGCCAATATTGTTTCTTCCTTACTTCGTACAGAGCACAGCTCTATGTAAAAAGTGTTACGAATATTATTTTAAGCACTCGTTTGTATCATTCGATCACAATCCAACTCATTTAACCTTTTCAGAATTAAATCAAATTTGTGAACATACCATATATCCATCTTTGTCTAGAGATTCCATGCATGCATTCAAAATAATGCAAATAAAATGAAACAATAGATCTAATCAAGATAATGTCTGGTCATTAATGAAAATAAAGATTCATCAAGTAATTCCAACCCAATGAGATTAGCTCATGGGTTGGAAATTAACATCAGAATAAAGGAATCATTCAACAACATCAATTAACAGTTAAAATTCACAAAAATTAATCAAGATAATGAAGGAAGAACTTCAAAAAGCTTTTTCCAAATCAGCTCCCAACTCAAGTGTTGCAATATTGTGCAAGACCCAAGGTTGAATGTTTCGACCCCTTGATTGTGTCTCTACTTTACTTTAGCTACTACCCTCTCTTCTTTTCTCCAGATTTTTCACGAAAGTTTTTTGGAGAAGAAAAGGAGCTCCTAAATCCTTGTTTAAAATCCTGTGTGTAGAATTCTCCTCTCTTTCCTAAGGTAGGTCCCCTCTCTCAACACACATTTTTCTCCCTCTTTTTCAGGTGGATTTACCTTGTACACGTCCAACTAGCTGAGAGTGACGAGGACTGAGTGTTGCGTCAGCATCTTCTTGGAATTGCCATGGCATTTATGCTGGCAATTTGTTCAACCTTTTGCATTGACAACACTTCACACCTTCATTTCTCTTCTTCCTTCCTACACCTGCTACAAACACAAACAATTCTTTTCCTTCCACCAACAAAAGTAACATATAATAACATTGAAAGCACAACCCAAGTTTCATGATGCAATGTTATAAAAAATCTTAAAAATGCAAATATATCAACTTAAGTACAGACAATTAATCAAGTTTAAAGGCCTACAATATAACTCTTTTCAAGAGTTATCACACCTCCAAACCTGAGCTATTACTTGTCCTCAAGAAAAATATATTTGAATGCATGTATGTATGAATGTAATAATTTCCATAACACATAATTACCTCTTGTACTACCAAATCGTATGAAACATAATTCTTCTACCTCCATTCTCAGCGATCTTCTGTCTCCGAGAATCGGTTCAAGTTTCATAATCTTATTTAGCAAAGTAAGTGTAGAAAATATTGACCTAAAAATAAAAAATCCTAATTACTCAAACAATTTCGACTATAGCAAGAACCTCCTAATTTACTTTGTTTATCTTTCATTTAAAATCAGTTTGTTTTTCTTCTTCATTTTTTTTTTAAATCTAGCCTTGCATAACTCAGTTACAAGTATTTTTGCTAGGGGATTCATCTTGTGACATGGTTTTTTACTTAACAATCACAATAGAGCATACACTAAATTTTCAGGTATTTCATCAAGTCGCAATTTGAATGAAATTCACTCATGAGGTTAAGGATTTTAACTTAGAAGATGGATGGAGCAGACAACTACCTCATTAGCTACTCAACCTAGCACTACATTGGAGTGTCCCTAAATTGTTTATTTTATTACTCTTACTTCAACTTACTTTTCTAATCAACAATATAATGGAGCAAACAAAATTTTTCTGACCTACTTGGCAATTTCAAGCATTGGAGTAACTTATGGCATTTGTTATTATAAATTGAGAATTACTATTATCCTAAACTTAGCCTCAAGAATTTCTAAGCTTATTAAAAGAAACCTACTATAGTCTAATTGTAATTGGAATTAGGACACTCTATTTTTAGAGGTCAATTCTCAAGCAACCATTCTAAGCTAAACTCACCTAATTCACTGTCACAAATTTTTAGGTATGTCAAAGAACTAAATTCCTCATCGAATATCATTGGCAAAAATATACTCATTGCGGTCTAATAGTTTTCCGGCATTTATGTTTCATGAAAAAATGAATGACAAAATGAACAAATACTAAAACAACTATCTAATTCATAACACACCCCCAAACCTAAAGGATGCATTGTTCTTAATGCATGAACAGACAAAAATAAAAAATGTAAAAAAATATATAAAAAGAAAATGTAAAGACAACAGTTATGAATGCATGATTAAATGAAATTAAAAATGAAAGCTCGGAAAGAAATTGTTGTTACTTCAATTTGGGTGAGTGGTTTTGTGAGCAGCATGTTTGTAATGTTGCTTCTATTTCAAGGAATTGATTGGCACCTCGTCCTCCTCATCATCTGATTTGGTTAAATCATCAATCAGCTTATTAATCTCACGATCTTGCTCTGATATTGGCGCAATTGATAGAGGTGGGATAGGCGCAGTAACAGTTTCAGTTGGTGTAGAAATTGGGTTTGTTTCTTCTCCTTCCTACTCAAATTCAATGTTCACAGATTTTTTCTTCTCTTCCTCTCCCTCTGGTCTTTTCTAGTCTTTCTCCTTAGTGGCAGTGCGGGTGGTGGTAGGTTCGATTGCATTAGCTTAGGTTTCATCATCTTCCCCTTCCTCTAACTCAGATAATAGTTCCTTAGGAAAGTTGGGGAATGTAGGCATAGGCCTGGTAAAATTATTTTAAAGGGATTTCATGATAGCAGCATCCCTCTTCCTTACATTGCCCCAGAAGAGAGCCATCTCTTTTTGTGCTTTGCCTAAGTTTGTGGCAATCCACACTTGTTGCTTTTCAAACATAATGAACTGGTATTGTGAGAATTGGAATGGGTTGCTGGGGCACAAGTGGGCAGTAGGGGATGTAGATGCAGAACCAAGGGTGGAGAATGTGGTATTTTGTAACAACCCGATTTTAGTTAAATCAAAATAGTAGTTTCAAAACCAAAAATCTGAGGTTGAAAAATTATTTTAATATTATTTTATGTGTCTACAGCATGATAACATGTATGTGTGAAAGTTTCATGATTTAATTTTGTCAATTAGATGCTTAATTTGATAAAAGGACTAAATCACGTAAAATGCAAAAAGTTGCATTCTACTTGTTAAAGTGCTTTAATTGCTATGAAATTTGAATGTGTAAGTACTTATGTGGTTATTTGACCTTTGGTTAATGGAATGGACAAATATAATCATCCATTAAGTGATTTTTAATGTTATAATATACGGTTAAAATAATAATTAGTGAAATAATGTTAATTAAATTAAAACAAAGCATAATGGTGGCCATTTTATCATCTTTTATGGCTGAATGAAGCAAAGAAGAAAGCTAAAATAGGATTTTGACATCTGACACTTGCATAGCTTGATTGAGGTATGTTTTGAGCTCGGTTTTTGATGATTTCTATGTTTTTGTGATCGTTGCTTTGAGTACTAGCTAGCCCCTGTCTTAATTTTTGAAATTGTTAAAGATTTTGAGAGTTGCCATTGATGAGTTATTGTGTTCTTTGGTTTTTGATGATGAAATATGAATTTTTGATGATAGATTATCATGTTTTTGTAAAGTGATTTTTTGTGAAATTGCATAAAATGGGTTAATTTGTGAAAAGATTAAAATATGTGGTTAATGTGTAAAATATTAATACATGGGCTATTAAGGGGCCTATGGAAATTCAGCTAGTTTGGGTTTAATCAAAATTGTTATAAATTGTGTTTTTATGAAATAGGGACTAAATTGTAAGAAATGTGAAAATTTAGGGCCAAAATGCAAATTGGCTTGAATATGTGTTTAAAGACTAAATTGATTGAGTTGGTGATTAAATGGATTAGTTTTGAATATATATAGATCAAGAACGAAAGAAATTGAACTTAGATCGGACTTAGATCGAGGCAAGAACAAAGTAATCAATTAATCGACTAGTGTTGTTGTTTCTACGACTGAGGTAAGTTCATATGCAGATAAATGTCTTTAAATTGAATTATATGTGTTTATTTTTCATTGAATTTTTATAAATGTTGAATGAGCAAGAATTGATAGAGTTACAACATCTGAAAGTCCCGTACGAACCTTAAGAATAGTATAGGATACGAATGTCATGACATTTGGTTATTGAGATGTGATTAAATGTAAGACCATGTCTGGGACATTGGCATTGTATTGTGATTACGTGTAAGACCATGTCTGGGACATTGGCAACGTATTATGATTTCATGTAAGACCTTGTCTGGGATAGTGGCATCAATATGTGATAACATGTAAAGACCATATCTGGGATATGGCATTGTACGAGCTTATGTGATTTCCGAGTATCTTTGACAATTCCAAATGGTTCATCAGGCAAAGTCAAGTTGAGAAAGAATGTGTGAATGAGATATGTGACTCAAGTATGTACGAGATTCATACAAGTATTGAAAAGGGGAAATATTTGATGAATGCGATTAGGATATTGAATATGTGTTCAATCAGAAAGGTTTGTGAACTTGTATGTGTTTAGCTATGCTTAGCATATTTGAATTGATATGCAAATATCATATGATGAATTTATTTGTATATGGCTTACTAAGCTTTTAAAGCTTACTGTGTTTATTTTTCACTATTTTATAGATTATCGAAGCTAGCGCGGACTCGAGGATCATCGGGAAACGTCATCACATTATCGATCATCTTGTTGGTATTTTTGGAGCTTTGTATATATGGTATATGGCATGTATAGGCTAGTGTTATCTTGATATGTTTTGAGTTATGATTTTGAGCTATGAGATTTGGCTTGTAAATGTCGGTACGTTTTGTGACATGAAATAGTTGATAAGTTGATAAGGAAATGCATTTAGTACTTATGTAAGCTTTGATGATTTTGGCATAATGATTTAATATGTTTTAAATATGGAATTTAGTAGTTGAAATGGTTGAGGATAGATGGCATGAAATGTGTATTAAATATCATGCTTTGGTTGCTTATATATGTATAAAATGGTGCAAATTTGATGTGGTATAGGCATGCTTGATGAGGGTGAGAAATGTGACTTTTACCAAGCCTATTTTCACTCCACACGGCTGAGCACACGGGCGTCTGGCTCATCTGTGTGTAACATATAGCCTTGGAACACGGCCATGTGTCCCCTAAGGTACCCTTTCGAATTAAGTCAGTATACCCTATAGCTTTGGCACGGCCTAGACACACGGGCGTGTCTATTGGCTGTGTGTGGCACATGGGCTGGCACATGGGCGTGTGGCTGGCCGTGTGACCCAAGTTAGTAACCCGTCCAGATTTCCCAGGCCAAGGCACACAGGCGTGTCTCCGGCCGTATGGTACAAGTCAGTATGTATGCTCTGTTTTCATACGGCCTATTCACACGGGCGTGTGACCCTTAAATGTATAAGAATTTTCTAAGTTTCTCAAAGTCTGCAAATGTTAACGGTTTAGTCCTGAACCACTTTTAAGCATGTTTTAAGGTCTCATAGGACCTCATAAGTGACAATGTGGATGAGTTGAATGGATATTGATTATGAATGCGTAAATGTATGTGAATGATGTGTATTATCTAGTAATACCTCGTAACCCTATTCTGGTAATGGATACGAGTTAGGGGTGTTACACATTTCCTTCCCTGAAAACCTCATAGCAAGTTGCTTTGTGATGGCCTCTTTGCTTGGAATCGTATCCTTATTAGCTTAAACAGGAACATTATCACGCTAACACATTGTCATGATAAGAGACGAAAATTTGAGGCTTCCAAAATTCTTCTAGGCGTAGTGGTGGATTTCTATGAATATAATTTTTTCCTACATTTCTTTTCTTTCCTGTCATAATGGAATAAAGCAGTCGCATCCTTTCTTTTGAAATGGTGGAGTTGTAAGTCGAAAGGCTGAGGTGGGATTTAAGGAAATGATACCATACTCGACATTTAGGGTTCAACGAGGTTCTTTCCACGGTGTAGCAGTCTTGTCGTAACATCGTCCATTTGGTTCCTTCAATACAGAGTTCTTGCAAAACTTGAGTTAGACCAGCTGTGGTGATTGTAGCGGCAAACTAGGTGTGTTCGTCTTGTTTGTCAGACAGGGCATATTAGGCATTAATAAAGTATTCATCAAAAAGCACTAAAGCTCCCCTTACATAGATAAAAGTATTGTTGGGAGACGTCAAATGGGAATAAAACTCTCTGACAACCTTTGTTAAAACATCATCAGGGTGGACACAAAATGCCTACCTTCCAGGCTTTTCAATGATGGATGATATAGAATCATCATACCCCATGAAAGGTTCATCTTTAAAAATGATTCCTTTTTCAAAATAGAATGATCACTTGGAGATATTAGGTACATCTTTCCTTTGTTGCTTGGTTGAAAAAGGTTCTTGGTGGTGCAATAGCCTGTGGAGGAGGAGCATATCGAGCCATTCAAAACAAGGTAGAGTAACTGTAAAAGGAAAAAGGTAAGAACTTTGTAGTTATGGAATAAATAAAGAAAATTTTGAAGAAGAAAGAAACTAATAATAACAATGAAAGAAGATGAATCGATTAGGGTAAAAGAAAGAGAAAAACCAAACCTTAATGTTGGTGATAAGAAGCCTGAAATTATAGTCTGACATGGTAAAAGAAAGTTTAGGCGGAAAGATAAAAATTTTATCGGGGGGTAAATAAAGTAAAATTGGCAAGTGTTTCTAATAGGCTAACTACTAATCTACGAAGCTCAATCCTTAGTATACCTACAAAGGAAAAAAATAAAAAATTAATTAACCCAATCAAATATAGAAAAACAAATAAAGCAAAAACGAATAAAACAAAGAAACTAATACATAGGTGGGAACTTAAGCATTTCAAAGAGCAATAAAATGTTTATCTTGAGTTATAGAGGCACCCCAATAATGCTTCAACCATTGTCCATTGACTTTGAATGTAAGTCCAGTCTTCATATCTTTGACCTCCACAGCTCCATAAGGGTAGACATGAGCTATTTCAAAGGGTCCTGACCAAGAAGACTTTAATTTTCTAGGAAACAATTTTAGCCTGGAATTGAACAACAGCACCTGTTGTCCAGGTTCAAATTACTGTGGAAAAATCTTCTTATCATGCCATCGCTTTTTCCTTTCTTTTTATGGTTGATGGTCGTAAAATTAACAAAAAATTTGACTAAGGCAAGCGCACCTATCGAACAGTAGTATAGTTGAGGTGAGACCGGAAATATCGTATCCACGAGGACTAAAAGTACTAGTAATTACTATCTTTTTATTATCTAGCCTGAGAATCGAAGGGATGTTTTAAAAACTAAAATTAACTATCTAATTAACTAAGATTACGACAGAGATAAAACTTGGAAAATACTTTAGGAAAACCGATGGAGAAGACAATACCTAAGGAAGAATCCACCTAGACTTCACTTATCACTTCTGAATTAGACGATTTATTCACTTGACTTAATCCATAGAAATCCTTGATTTATGTTAATATCCCTCTCAAGACTAAAAACAACTGACTCTAGGTTGATTAATCAAAATCTCTTTCTAATTAAAACCCCTCTCGTCCCATTAACTCGATCTATGGATCCCCTTATTAGATTTGTCTCTAATCCGACAGATTTATGTCGTCCTATCTCTAAGATTGCATGCAACTCTGCTTAATTATAGGCAATCTACTCTTAAATAGGGAATTTTTCTCCTTTGAATAAGCACATTAAAAACCTGAATTAATATCCTGGAATATTAAAGAAAGGGTTAAATTCACAATTAAGAATAAGAACAAGTATTTATCATATAATTCAAATAGTAATAAGATTCGTCTTAGGTTTCATCTCCCTTAGGTATTTAGGGAGTTTAGTTCATAACAATAGAGGGAAACATCTCAAAATTTGGAGAACAAAAAAAAAACATAAAGAAACCCAAAAACTTCGGTAGAAATTGAATGGAGATCTTTAGTCTTGAAGGAGATCCTGCTTACAGGATGATTCCGATGGCTGACCTTGAGTGTTTATATAGACTTTGGAATGCTTCAAAACCCTCAGAATTAGCCTTTTCCAAGTAGAATTAGACTTGGGCTTGACAGGGACACGACCGTGTGCCACACCCGTGTAAAGGTGCTCAGGCAGTGTGTAATTCTAACTTGGTTTAGTGTCGACACTGCCATGACACACGGGTATGTGAATCACCCGTGTGGAAGTGCCTCGGCTGTGCGAAACACTGATTTAGGCCCAATTTGTCTGTTTTTGGCCTGTTTCATGCTCTTTTTGCTATCCTAAGCTCTTTTGAGTATAAAACATGAAATTAAAGGATTAGGAGCACCAAATTCAATGAAACCAGAGAAAAATCATCCATAAATATGCCAAGCATGGGGTAAAAACATGTATATATTATGGTTTATCAATATTTTGGCATTCTTATAAGCTTGCGCCCTGAATTCCTCCATCTCATTCCGCTCTAGTAGTCGGTTATTGCCAACATTAATCCAATCCATGCTCAATTTCTTAATTGCCCAAAATGCCTTATATTCAAGTTCTACATGCAAATGGCAAGGTTTTCCATATACAAGCTTGAAACGTGACATTCCCAATGGTGTCTTGAAGGTAGTGCAATATGCCCACAAAACTTCATCCAATCTGGATGACCAATCTTTGCAGTTGGGATTGACCACTTTCTCCAAAATTTGCTTAATTTCTTTATTAAAGACTTTAGCTTGTCCATTTTTCTGAGGGTGATATGCCGTGGCAATTTTATGTCTAGCCTCATATCTATTTAAGGCAATAGCAACTAATTTGTATTCAAAATGAGAACCTTCATCACTAATCAAAGCACGAGGAGTACCAAACCTGGTGAAAATATTCTTATGCAGGAACTTTAGTACTAATTTGACTTCATCCGTAGGGAGAGCGACAGTTTTAACCCACTTGGAGATGTAATTTACAACTACAAGGATGTATATATTACCCCAAGAGGGTGGAAATGGACCATAAAGTCGATTCCCCACACATCAAACAATTTAACTTCTAGAATATTTTACAATGACATTTCATACCTCTTTGATAAGTTCCTAGTTTGTTTACAACAATCACAAGCTTGACGAAAGTCATGAGCATATTTAAACATGCTTGGCTAATAAAAGCCAAATTAGAGAACTTTTTTCGCAGTTTGTATTCTCCCAAAATGTCCTCTATACGGTGTTGAATGATAGTGGTGTAAAATACTCTAAATCTCATCCTTTGGAACACATCTCTGAATTATTTTATTTGCACAATGTTTGAATAAAAATGACTCATCCCAATAATATTGCTTTGCATCATGGAGAAATTTCCTTCACCTTTGACTATCAAGCTCAGGTGGCAACAATCCACTTACTAAGAAATTAACTATATCGGCATACCAAGGTAATGTCGTGGCAACCAGCAATTGCTCATCTGGAAAATCCTCCTTAAAGAGTTGAATATTGTCGTTTTCATTGCCTACTTCAAGTCTCGACAAGTGATCAGCTACTTGATTCCTGATTCCCTTCCTATCTCGAATTTCAAGATCAAATTCCTTTAGCTGTAAGATCCACCAAATTAACCTTGGCTTGGCATCTTTCTTAGTCACTAAATACTTAGTCGCAGAACGGTCTGTATAAACTGTAACTTTGGTACAAATTAAATAAGATTTGAATTTTTCAAATACAAATACCACAACCAATTGCTTTTTTTTAGTAATTGTGTAATTCAGCCACACATCTGTCATGGTTCTACTTGCATAGTAAATGGAATGAAACACTTTATCCTTTCTTTGCCCAAACACTGCTCCTATAGCAAAATCACAGGCATCATTCATAAGTTTAAAAAGTAGTGTCTAATTTGATGTTATGACAATCGGTGCTATCACTAGTTGTTTTTTTAATTCTTCAAATGCTTTCAAGCAAAGTTCATCAAAATTGATGGTTTTGTTATGTTCTAGAAAAGCACATAGGTGTTTGGATATCTTCGTAAAATCCTTAATAAATCTTCGATAAAATCCTACATGGCCAAGGAAACTTCAAATACCTTTAACTATAGTAGGCGATGGCAATTTCTCAATAACCTCAATCATTGCTTTGCCTACGGCAATCCCTTGCTATGAGATTTGGTGACCTAGAAAAATGCCTTAACAAACCATGAAATGGCATTTCTCTCAATTCAAAATAAAGTTAGTTTCTTTAGAGAAACAAAGAACTAGCTCTAAATTCTTCAAACAGCTCCCAAAAGTATCACCAAACACAGAGAAGTCATCCATGAAAACTTCTAAGAATTTCTCCACCATATCCGAAAATATTGCCATCATACATCACTAAAATGTTTTTGAGACATTCTACAACCCAAATAACATTCGTCTAAAAGCAAAGGTTCCATACAGAAATGTGGAAGTACTCTTTTCTTAATCAATAATAGCTATGGCAATCTACTTATACCCCGAATAACTATCCAAAATGCAATAAAAGACTTTTCCTACTAATTTATCTAGCGTCTGATCGATGAACGATAAAGTAAAATGGTCCTTCCAAGTTGCTTTGTTAAGGTTATGATAGTCCATGCATACTTTCCATCCCATGACAGTACGAGTTGGGATGAGTTCGTTGTTGTCATTACTAACTACTATGACACCTCTTTCTTGGGTACACATTGAATAGGTCTCACCCACAAACTATCAAAAATAGGGTATATTATTCCAGCATTAAGCCATTTAATAATATTATTCTTAATGAATCCCTTCACAATGGGGTTCAGTCTTCTCTATTTCTCAATTGAATTGCCATGGCAATCCTCCAATAAAATTTTATTCATGAAGATAGCAGGATTGATTACCATGATATTAGCAATTGTCCACCCTATTGTTTTCTTAGATTCCTTCAAAACTTCTAATAACTTCTTCTGCTGGAAAAATCTCAATTCTATAGATATGACTACTAAAAAAGTGTTGTTTTCTCTCA
Organism: Gossypium arboreum; assembly: GCF_025698485.1. NCBI lineage: Eukaryota > Viridiplantae > Streptophyta > Magnoliopsida > Malvales > Malvaceae > Gossypium > Gossypium arboreum. The sequence goes on from NC_069070.1 coordinate 21,071,401, forward strand.
AGTAGGCATACTTTAAGTTTAATGGCAAAGGCTTCAACTCCAAAGTGGGAGGGTCACCTATGGAAGGTCTAGGAGGCTTAAAAGAATGATTCGACAAATCTAAATATTTGAAACTCCTTCATTGTCGATACTCAAATTGCTTGGTCTCCATAAGTTCACCAAATTCACCAGTCATTTTTGCTTCAGTCAGTTTAAATAGAGCTACATCATCATTAGAATTACTGTGACAAAACTTTACAAACTCTTCCTCTACTGCTGAGTTGAGAAATCCAATGGCGTAACATTCTTCATTTTCATCTACATACTTCATGGCATCAAAAACATCAAAATTTATTTTTTTGTCATTAACCCTCATTATCAACTCACCTTTTGTACATCAATTAGTGTTCTACTTGTTTCTTGAAAAGGTCTCCCAAGAATAATCGACACTTCTTTATCAGTTTCACATTCTAGAATAATAAAATCTGCTAGAAAAGTAAATTTATTAAATGTTATTAGCACATCTTCAATCTTACCTTTCGGATATGGATAGGAGAGATATGCTAGCTGTATTGTGATTATGATGGGTCTTGCCTTCCCAATTCTAGACATAGACATTAAATTTATACTTGCTTTTAAATCACATAATGCCTTGCCAACATAATAATTTCCAACTGAACAAGGGATAGTAAAACTCCCTAAGTCTTTCAATTTTGGTCGTAATTTGTTTATCAACAATATTGTATGCCCTTCAGTGAGAGCAACAGTTTCAAATTCCCCTAATCACCGCTTCTTTGACAAGATATCTTTCATGACTTAACGTAATTCCACATTTTCTCCAATGCTTCCACCAATGGTATGTTGATATGAAGTTGCTTCAAAAGATCCAAGAATTTTTTTAATTGAAAATCTTGCTTAGGCTTCTGGAATTGCTAAGGAAAAGGTGGCAGTGGCCTTCCTTCAACTTGTTGAGGTTGCTTTTTCGTGGCATTCTTATTGGCAACATGAGTTTATTCTGCTTTAACATTTTTATTATTTGATCTTCTTAGTTGTAGAGTGCTCCACAAATGGTTCTGAATTCATTCTATGTGTAAAATCTGAACTCTCCTCTTTAGTAGCGAAATCATTAACAACTCTAGGTAGTTGAGTACCAATTTTGAGCGTAATCACCTTGCAATGCTCCTTCCATTGAAATCTTGAATTTTCAGTATGACTCGGCAATGCTCATTGGGATCTCAAACTTAATGCATTGGCAATCCAACCCATTTGATTTTCTAAAGCCCTTAAAGATGCAGATTGACTCTATATTACAGCATCATTCTTGGCCATGTATTCCTTTAATAGAGCTTCCATAAATGAAGAAGATAATGCTGAAATTTCTTGAACATTTTGCCATGGCATAGGTTGATTATATCCAGATGGTGCACTTGTGGCATTCTATTGAGCAACATTATTGGAATTTCCTAATTCTTGATTACTCTAGATGAAGTTGGGATGTTGTTTCCACCCAGGATTATACATATTGGAATATGGATCATTGTTTTGATTGAAATTTCCCATGTGATATACTGAAGCTAGGTTCGATGGGCATTCATTAAAAACATGATCTTCCTACAGCAAACACATGTTAGCTCAGCTACTTTCATTTCCTACACTACAGCTGGTTTCTTCAGTTTTTTAATCATATTAGCTAGGGATGATACATGAACTGTTAATGAGGTGATTGTATCAAGCTCCATTATTCCAGTAACTCTTCTGCCTATCTTTACTCTTATAGTCGAATATTAATAATCATTGTTGGCTATCCTTTTTAAAATCCCATTCGCCTGATTATATGATTTATCTAGCAACGTGCCATTGGCAGATGCATCAACTGCCATCATTGTATGTGCGTTTAATCCATTTAAAACATTTCCATCTGTGTTCAATGTTGAAAACTATTCATCAGGCATTTTCTAAGTAATTCTTTAAATCTCTCCCAAGCTTCATACAATGTCTCATTTTCAGATTGCTGAAAAGATGTAATATCATACCTTAACTTGGCATTCATATTAGGAGGATTATATCGCAACAAAAATATTTGACAAAGATCATTCCAAGATGCCATTATTCCTGACAGAAAAGCATTTAACCATGCTTTGGCACGATCTCGCAATGAATAAGGAAATAACCTAAGTTTCAAGGCATCTTCAAGAACACCTTGTTGCTTGAATGAATCACAAACATCCAAAAAGAGTCTTGAATGCAGCCGTGGATCTTTAGTAGGTAATCCACTGAACTGTTCTACTATTTATAGCATTTATCACTAGTTTTAACTTAAAATTCTAAGCTTGAATCTGTGGCCTGAACATACTTGGATTCAAATCATCCAAGATAGACACTACATGTTCTCCAATGGGTCTGTCTCTATCATCTAACGCAAGAGGAATATCAGCATCCCTACCATCCAGACATAAAGGATCTACTCTCTCTAGATCATTTCCAATCCCCTCCATCTCTCGCAATTCCTTTCTCCTTCTCCTCAAGGTTCTCTCAATTTTAGAATCAAAATAATACTCTTCATTTTCGGGCATACCTCTACTCATAAACTAGCAACAAACCTAAAAAGAATAAAAAACAACTAAGTTAAAACTAACAAAATTAAATCGATAATAACAAACCAAAATACATCAATTTGTCGATCCCCGACAACGACACCAAAAACTTGTCGCGTGTGAAATGATATGTGAATCTGCAAATGTACAGTTCGAATCAAGTAATAAAGTAGTAAGTAATATTGTCTCCATAGGGATCGATTATGATTAATTTGGTTAAGTTATCACTATGAACTATAATAATCAAGCTATGGAAAAAACAAAATAACAAATTTGTAAAGGATAATCACGTATGCAATATTAAAATCAGATAAAGAACTTAAAATGTTGTGGCAAATTAGTGAGACAAAGTTCAGAGAAACTACATAATTGAATGAGAAGATTGGAATTACTTAGATGACATCCTTATAAAACAATGATGCCATGGAAAAGTTTATACTAGTCTACTGTTCAGATTCTAGCTACAGTAGTCTACTTCTTTCGAGAGTAAAACTTCAAGCTACCATTCCTAAGGCTTTTTATGTCTACAAGCTTTAAAGGTGATGCCCAATCTTGTTTCTTCCTTACTTTGTACAGAGCGCAGCTCTATGTCAAAAGTGCTACAAATATTCTTTTAAGCACTCGCTTGTATCATTCGATTACAATCCAACTCATCTAACCTTTTCAGTATTAAATCAAATTTGTGAACATACCATACATCCACCTAAGTCTAGAGATTGTATGCATGCATTCAAAATAACACAAATCAAATGAAACAATAGATCTAATAAAGATAATGTCTGGTCATTAATGGAAATAACAATTCATCAAAAGTAATTCCAACCCGATGAGATTAGCTCATGGATTGGAAATTAACATCCAAAATAAAGGTATCATTCAACATCATTTAACAGTTAAAATTTATAGAAATTAATCAAGATAATGAAGGATGAACTTTAGAAAGCTTTCGCCAAATCAACTCCCACCTCCAGTGTTGCAATATTGTGCAAGACCCAAGGTTGAATGCTTCGGCCCCTTTATTACGTCTCTGCTCTATGTTTTAGCTACTACCCTCTCTTCTTTTCTCTAGATTTTTCACAAGAGTCTTTTGGAGAAGAAAAATCAATTCTAAATCCTCGTGTAAAATCCTATGTGTAGAATTCTCCTCTCTTTCCCCTTTTATAGGGTAGGTCCTCTCTCTCAGCACACACTTTTCTCCTTATTTTTCAGGTAGATTTATCTGGTACACGTCCAATTGGCTTAGACTGATAAGGATTGAGTGTTGTGTCAGTATCTTCCTGGAATTTCCATGGCATTTATTCTGGCAATCTGTTCAAACTTTTGTTTTGACAAGACTTCATTCCTTCATTTCTCTTCTTCCTTCTTACACTTGCTACAAACACAAACAATTCATTTCCTTCCACCAACAAAAGTAACATATAGTAATATTGAAAGCACAGTCTAAGCTTCATGATGCAATGTTATAAAAATTCCTAAAAATGCAAAAATATCCACTTAGGTATAGAAAATTAATCAAGTTTAGAAGCATGCAATATAACTCTTTTCAAGAGTTATCACCTATAAACTATTTTAATTCTGAAAAGGTAGATTAGTTGGACTGAAATTGAATGATATAAGCAAGTATTTGACAGATACTTGCAGTAGACTCTAGACATATAATAGCATTTGTAACGCCCCAAATTTTTAATTTTTGGTTTGCTAAATTCTGTCAATAATCAGTATCTGCTTCAGTGGTTAAACATCTATTTATCCTAGGTATTGAGTTCAAATCCTTGCATGGGTGAAACTGAATTTGCTTCTTTTTTTTTTTTTTTGTGTGTGTGTTGGCCTTTAGTGTGCTGTCCAACTTAAGGGGTGGTTGAATTGTATTTAAACTATTGCAAAAAAATGATAGGTTGCCAAGAAGTTATTTGGTTAGGAGTTAGTTTTATTTTAAAATGCTAATAATATATTATCTTTTAAAGATTTATTTTATTTTTTTATTTTATTGTAATCTTTTCCCTAGGAATCTGCCACTTTCTTCACGGTTTTTTTTCTTTTTCTCTCTTCGTTGTTTGTTACTTTCATTCTTTTTGCTACTTTTCATTTGTTCCCTACCAAAGATTTAAGTTATGTCTTGGTTCTTGTTCTACCGATTGTCAATTCGATTTTTTTTGTAACTCTATTCTTTTCAAATTCCATTTCGTTGTTCTATTTCGGTAAGTACTAGGGGTTGGTAAAGATTTTATTTTTGTGTTAGTGACTGTGGAGGTTGGGGTTTCTTTTTTCTTCAAGAAGAAAATTTTATTGATTATGTTTATTCGTTGTTAATGCTGATTAGGGGGAGAATCGTGAGACAGTTAGTGTTTCCCCAATAACTTTATTTTCGGGGGTTGCTATTCCAGAGGGTAAGTGATTGAATTTTTTGCTATTGATGTGAATTTTTTGTAGCGAAGATTAATTGTCATGTTGGATTGTGTTTTAGCACTTGGAATTTTATGAAAATCAGTTAATTAATGAGTATGATTGGTCATTTTAAGTATTGGAGTGTTCATCCATGGATTCACATCGAAATTAGACTAGGTGTGTAATGAGAAACTCAAAAGTCAGCGAACGACAAAAGCCAAAAAACAACATTGTCGATGCCACACGGCCATGTGCCAAGTCGTGTGGTGGGCCGTGTGCAACAAACACTCATGTGTTGGATCGTGTATGACACATGGTCTAAGCCATTTGGGCCATGTGGATCACATGGGCGTGTAGGCTACACAGACGTGTGTGAGGCTGTGTGGGCCACATAGGCTGGCCATTTGGGTATTGTAGGCCACACGGGCGTATGGGGCCAAATTCCATAATTTTTACCTAAAGTCCTCTACGTCGTCCCGATCAACCATGGGCCTTCCGTAAGGTCGATATGTGATTAAATATACTAACATGAAATTTGCTCATCTATTAGAATAATTTCTACTATTTCCAAGTGAACTTGGGGATGTCATATTATAAATAAAATCGAGAAAAATGATATATATGTGTTTTGTATCTGATATGTTATGTATGATTTCTACGCTGAATATATCTGATCCTGGAATGGGATATATATTATGTGGAGGAAGTGTTTTTGCGAGAGGCGACATCTCACCTACTATACTGGCGGCAGTTGCAAATATCATGTAAGTGTATTAACGAAACTAAGTGGTGTGTAGGGTTGGTTAGGTGTTTCAAACCCCATATGGTGTGTTGGGATGGTTGGAGACGATGTGTAGCAGCTAGGGGTAGGAAATGTATATATATCTGTATTTGAACTGTTTTGTTAAGATTTTATACTATTAAATTGTCTGTTAATAATTATCTGTTTGAGTTGTTTGTTACACTCTGAGTTTTGAAAACTCATATTATGTTTGACTGTTATTTTCAGGTAATCCCCAGACTTAGACAGATTGGTGTAATCGAGATCTTGGTTAATACCGTATTTTTCTTAAATTTGACTTATTAAAAATTTTGGTTTAAGAGTTTTGTAATTTTGCACTCTCTGGACATTTTGGACTATTTTGGGTTTTGAACTTTATTTTTCGTTTCTGTATAATATTGTTCAAACGTTTTATCGACAAAGATTATTTTCTGTAAAAATAATAGGTTTCAATTAACAAACTATGTTTTCAAAAATACATCTTTCTAAGGGTTTTAGCTGCAAAACCATAAGTTTCAGAAAATATAATCAAACATCACTTTCAAATAAATAGTTAGATAAAAATATGTTTCTAATTTGGGATTTTAAGAGTTTGCGACAAGTTTCAAAATAAACGAAAATCAAATTTTCAGTCATTTAACGTAACAAATCTAGATTTGACCATAACGTCTAGGCCGGGTTTGGGGTGTTACAACGTTCATACAGAAGGAAAACAATACAGGGTACTGTATTAAGGCCTATAGAAACAGGCAAGGTAACTTGTGGTTTTTGCTCTCGAAAGAACTAGACCATTTTAGAACTCTTCTGAGCAGTAAACTAAATATGGTTTTGTTAAGGCATTATTAACAGTAATGGTAGATTCTTAGTAATCTCGTCCTTCCTAATCAGCATCATATATCCCTGAATTATTTCTGTAGTATCTTTGTCATTTCATTCTTAGTTATTTACTTGATCGTTTGCATAATATTCTCGTAGTAACTCTCATAATTGCCATTACATCTCTACTCTCATTTTTCCATAGCATTTCTAGTTATTCATTAATTCCACGTATTGCTTACATCATTACTCCACTAACTGCCACTGCATATTTATCATTGACTTTGTCATAGCATTAATCACATTTTATTATAATAAATTGACCACTTTTGTGCCTCAATCTGATCCTCATAGGAACTATACTCACTCATCACTTTATTACTTGAATCGACATGTATGCTTGCACAAATAGCATACCATTTCACATGTGATAGTGGCCAATGGATTTGATAACAATTACACACTTGAAGTGTTAATTTACTTGTGACGTAATTTAAATTGTCAAAATTACTTCATTTCAAAAAGTAAATTTTATAGTGACAAAAAATTATCGTCACAAAAATGATTAATGATAGTGACTACTAGTTATATAGCCAATATAATATCATTTCTTGGAAAAAAAATAGCTTGCCATCAATTTTTAGCATTCACCAACAGATTTGGTAACAATTACACACTTATAATGACGATTTACTGGTGATGTAATTTAAATCGTCACAACTATTGTCATAATGGAAAAATATTAATAAATCACAATTACTTATTTTACTAGTGTCAAATGCAAAATTTGTCACAAGTAATTGACTATTTATGACACAATTCTTAATTGTTGTAATGTTGAGGCATGACTCATGACGTTAGACCATAAAAGTAGGATGCCCCACGGATTACCCTACCGATGATCTAAAGTGTAGCTTGGGATCATGCAATAGTGGTATGGAGGGAGGAGTTGGTGGGGGACAAATTGAGCTTTGGGAGCGTCTATTGTTGCTATAGTTGTCCAACTAGTGTTCTAGGCATGACAAAAGTGGACCTGTGCTTCCTTATAAGGACCCCAAGTGTTCTAGGCATGAAAGACGTTGGATTCAGTTGGAAATTTTGATAACTCTATTTATATTTGTAAATAATTAAGATAATTTTGTTGAGGCATGAGGATATTATATTTTGGTTTTTAACACATGTTATTTTTTATTTATTATTTAATAAATTTATATTTTATTAAATCTTTAAACATAAAAGATATTAATTTAACATTTTTAAAATTAATTTAATATTTTTTATGTTACATGTGTTGCATGTGAATATACACATTTAACTATTATTATTTTTAATAAAATAACTTAATTTTATATAATTAATGTGAATAAAATTATTAAAAAATATTTTGTTGAGGATGAGGATATTTTATTTGTATAATGTTTAAAACAATAACATACGGGAGATCCATACTTTAATCTTTATTATTTTAATAATTGAAAAATCGATGCAAATAAATTGTTTATATTATAAATAAAGTTGAAAGTGCTAAATAACTTTATTATTTTGTTATTATATGTGATTTAATAATGTTTTGGCTTTTGTAGAATTATATCTGAAGTAACTTTTAATATGCTATTTTAATTAATATTAATAATAAAATAATTATAATTATTTTTAGTTTAAGCATTATATATCATATTTATAACTCTTTTTAGTTTTTATTTTAAAAATTATATTAATAGTAATCTATCATATTTACTGAAAAAGAAGTGTGAAAGTAGAAAAGTTCTATTAAGAAATTAATATCAAATAAATATGACATTTTCTAGAGAAAAAAATTGAGATTAAATATTTATTATTTCGAAATTTATCGAATTACACTGACGGTATCTTTTATGTTAAATATATTTAATAATGTTTTTGTTTTTACACTTTTAATTACTAATAACGTAATAATAAGTATTTTAATAGATATATAATTTATAGGATAAAGATTTAACTGTGATTTTGCCACTTACAGCTTTTTATAAAAATTAATTACTATATTATATTTTGAATTATTCAATACATTGTAATGCAAAAAAAATGATAAAAACTATTAATTTTGAAATATAATATCAAAACATTATTGTTTAATTCAATTTAAACAATTATCGATAAATGATGGGTGTCGAAACCATCAAATATAAATTCTTACAACATATAACAAGAATAACATTATAAAGCAATAGGGTCGAATCCACAAGCACTGACTATTTAATTTTGCCTTCTTATGTGACCAGAATCATTGTCAGATTCTGATACCACAATCGTGCCCACGACCTATGCATAGCAATGCTGAAAAATAAAAAATGGGGAGGAGGTTTAAATTGATAAAGAAAATAAAATAAGGAAATACGAATTGAAATAAAATAAAATAAAAAATAGGCTCGAAATTACAAAAAAATAAATTTAAGAAAATAAAATAAATGAGTAAATAAAATATTTTTAAGCTTAGCCTCAGCCTCGATATACTCCAATCTTGAATCAATCCTTGAAATAGATTTTCCCTTCCAAGCAATAAGCTTGTTATAGCGACTAAGAACATCCCAACCACCAACTTTACCTTATGTATTCAATCCCAGTACGACCTGCAAACTGACTTTTGCCAAATTTCTAACTGCAATAAACGTGCTTGCAATTTAAGGTTTCGACAGCCTTGAGATCTGAAAAGCCCAACTCAAATCAACGGCCTCAACCGCGTGGGTCGTTTAAATCTGATCTCTATCTCCCTTGACGGAATCCAACTGGCTTTTTCCACCTAGACATGCCAATTTGTTTACGGAACTCGAACACAGCATGACCGATCCGACTTCCCAATTGTATTCCAAACAACTCCAACCCAATGTGTACTTTGAATGTAAGCTGAATCAACTTTAAGGGAAAAAATTTGTAGTATCCCATATATTGAAGAGATAGAAAATACTACGTTGAGAGGTTTTTTTAAGGTAGGTTCGTATCTCATGATTATTTTGTTGGAGCAATTTCTGAGCTAAAGCTAAAAAAGGTTTAGTTAATCATGGAGAAAATCATGCTTTGAAAATAGAATTGTAGAATTGTGGAAGATAGAAAGGGGAAGGGCCTAGGAAACTAATTAAACCAGGAGAAGGTTGAAAGTAAAAGAATAATAATAATAATAATGAATGAAACAGTATAGAAATTGTAGGATGATAATGACGCAGGAAAGGGAAGATAATAAAGGATTTTTTTATTAAATCCAAAAGCTAAGTGTGTGTTTAATTGACTGTAGTCACTAGGTATTTATATACACTTTTAGTGCTAAAATTTATCTAGATTTTTCCTAAATATTATCACTAAATAATTGAAATTTTAAAAATCAAGTTTAAACTAGAGATTAAATTTAAACTAGAGATTAAATTTAAACTAATTACAGAATTGTAACAATATCAAAAATCCTTCAATCTTTATTCAATCATCTTTGTATCTTCAATCTTTCAATCAAGCCCCCATTTTTGCTTTTTGTTCCATTTTAGCCCCTTTTTGTAAGAGTTTGAATTCAGCACACCAACTTCATTCCTGATAAGAAAAATCTAAATTTAATAGCATTTTATCCGATAATTAGCCAAGAATAAATATATTAAAATATGAATTTATCTTACTATCAAATTTCTCTCTACTTAGCCGATGCTTGTCTTCAAGCATGATATCCACTAAAAATAATTTGTCAATCCTTTCTGAAATCAAAACCCCCATTCCTAGTCAAGCATACTTCAAACAATTAGGTGAATAAAAAATAAACAATTGCTAAACTCAATCAATAAGCAATTTATAATATCTTGAACAGTATGTCAAATTCAACTCTTTCACTAAATTTAGGCTTAATCAAACATGCAAAACTATCATACCCAACATATACTTTTATCTATATTTTTATTTTGATTATTATTTTTTCAAACGTAGTCAAGTCTATTGACGTGAAGTGAGATGACATCCTAAGCACATCACCCTAGTTACTCAACCCGATACGTTCTCCTTATTTATTTATTTCTAACAAATTCGAGATATAATCAAACCTTTTGACACGAAACGAGATGACAACCCAAGTACATCATCCTGGTTACTCAATTTCACATGTCCCTAATCAATTTATTTCCCCTTTCTTAAGGCAACTTAGTTAGCAGAGTGTTACAAAATTTGGCTCATCACCAAACCTTTTGACGCGAAATGAGATGACAACCCATGCACCTCACCCTGGTTATTCAACTTGGTCACATTTCTGAATCTTCACTCTTAACCAAACTATTAGCAAATTTATTTATTTATTTAAACAAGTACCTTCACTAGGCAAGTCCAAAAGAGCCAACAATTTTCATGAAATATTGACTAAGGCATAACATTTTCAATTCTACAAAATATTCAATGATCAAGCAAGCAATAGTTATTCATGATTAACCCACTTATTTAAATAAACCAAACATAAGAATTAGAGGTTTATTTCTAAAATGAATTAAGAAACTATTCTTAGCAAAGCACATGCAAAGAAGAAAGTATGGTATGATCCCCCCACCACTTAGCCCACATTGCCCACAATATACAAAAAGAATAATAAAAGTTGAGGCAAAGTGTACTCGTATATATTTAATGGGTCGGAGGGCGGTGGGAGGGACCGCTTTGTAGTATGTTGAGGATACTTAAGATGTTGGCTTCTATTGTTTCGAGGCAAGCTTCAATACGATGAATTCATTCATCTACAATAGAAGGTGGTTGCTCCTCTTGTTCTCTAGTAGCCGGGTCACGTCCTCGTCAAAAGACTTTATTACTTCGAGCGGTTTGTATACCTAAAATATAATGCTAGAAAATAGATTAAACAATATTTTATTTAATTCTAAAATTAAACTTGAATTCAAAATTAAATTAAATAAATAAAGATGAATATGGGTTGCCTCCCATAAAGTGTTTTTGTTTAACGTCGTTAGCTCGATGACCTGAATGTTATTCGTTTGGTTGCTTGAGAATTAATTCTTCCATTATGTGCACTCGAAGGTTCTTGTAGAAAGGTTTCAACCTTTTCCCATTTTCCTTAAAGCACTTCCTGGATTCCTCCATTATCGGTGGATTGAGATGCCTTCGAAATTCTCCGTTTGGGTTTGCCTTTTCTTCTATCAGAATCCTTAAATGTTCTGGTAACAATTTGAGTTCTAATTACGAAGCCTGCAAAATAGAAGACAAGAGTTTAGTTTTAGAAGGAGAAAGTTAAAAATATTTACCTTGACTCCTAGGAAATTGTGGAGTCTCTAATACAATAATGGTTTCATGAATCGGTTCTTTGAACATCATTAACTCCTCAAATTTATACATCATATCGAGGTCTAAACTTTTGCAAAGCACATTTCATAACCCACCCTCTTCATGATATTCAAAATGAAATTTCATTAGTGGTTCAATAATATCAATACTAGAAATATTCGACATTATACTGGGTTGGCCCATTGCCTCAAAAACATTAAATTTCACCATATCACTGTCGAATTCCATAGTGAGGGTTCCACTTCGAACACTAATTTTTGTACATGAGGTACTTAGGAATGGTCTCTCGAGTAGAAAATCGGAAGCATTTCTTGAGCGGTCGCCCTCCATATTGATGATGTAAAAGTCTACAGGAAAAATTAATTTATTTACCTTAATGAGGACATCTTACAACACCCCTTCTGGATATACACGTGACATGTCTGCCAATTGAACAATCACCCTTGTTTCTTTCAAAAGACCTGTGTTTAGCAATTTAAAAATAGATAAAGGCATTACATTAATAGATGCCCTCAAATCACACATGGCTTTATTTATGTTGACATTACATATTCTGCAGGATATAGAAAACATACATTGGTCCTTACACTTAAGTGGAATTTTCCTTTGTAGCACTGCAAAAACGTTTTCCCCCACATTTACCCATTCGTTTCCTTGGATTTTCTTTTTGCCGATACATAGTTTTTTCAAAAATTTTGCATAGTGTGGAACATGTTTAATTGCATTAAGTAAAGGAATATTAATTTCTACCTTCTAGAATGTCTCAAGGATTTCTTTTTCCTATCATTCCTTTTTAACTTGGGCGAACCTTCTAGGGTATGGAGGAGGTACAATGAATGGATTATGAGGTGCCAGCTCAGTATGAGATGCTGGTCCGACTTCCTGTTCAACGTCGTGGTCACAACTCATGCCAGGAACTAGTTCTGATTTTGTTCCATCTTTTTACGGTCACAACACTCGTATTTTGAGATGGGTTCAACTCAGTTTGAGATGATAATTTTCTTTAGTTCTCCAAATGACTAACCGTGAGTGCTAACTTACTTATTTACTGATCCATTTCTTGGAAATGCGCCTTAGACTTTTGTTAGAGCTTTTCGGTGCTAATGGCCAACCTCTCTACTATGGCTTCAAGAGATAACTTTGGAGGTTGATACTATTGAGGCAGAGGTGGTCTTGGTTGATATGGTTGATTATATCGAGGATTCGATCCATAGCTCAGGTTTGGTTGATCCCTCCACCCTACATTGTACATGTTTGAATATAGATCGTAACTTCTTTGAAGTGGCTCTGGGAAGTTCCCAACGGCATCTACTTGTGCAGTTGTATCCTCAAGTAAAATCAGGTACGAGTTGGTAGGATGATCAGGCTTAGCACAAATCTCGCACAACCGAGTTGGGTTCATTTTTCCTATAAGCATATTTCCTTTGTGTAATATGTTTCCTTTGTGACTTAGTAAATGTATGATATTAGTCATGTTTCATGCTAGAATAAGTGATGATATATCTTATATATTTTGGCATGTGGACTGTTATAAAATGAGGTATAAAAGGTAGCTAAATTAACGAATGGTTGGAATTGACATATTTGAAAGTGATGCTTGGAAGTATGTTTGTTTTGGTTCAAGATAAGGTCATATAGGTTCTGTAACGATTTGTAACGTGTTTACGCAAGTGTATGTAGTCATTCAAGTAATAAGTAAAAATAAGTTATTGTCTCCACAGGGACTGTATAAGCTTAAATAATTGATTTCAAAATTATAATTATCAATTTGATGTAAAAAACTCAATAAATTTAAATATTGATGATTAGATTAATTAAATGCAAGAGTGATCCCTAATGCAATTTACATAAATGTATGAATGAAGGCTTTAGCAACAAAAACAATCAACTTTAAATGGGTTAGGATAATTATATTATTCAAATCAACTTACTTTCATCATGCTAATATGTTTGGAACTATTTCCATGGAAACTCAATCTCTTATGTGTTTGGAAACCAAATTAGGTCCTCTCGAATCTTTTACTTAGTTAAATATGCATGTTACTGATCATATTAGACTAAGGGTTTCTTAGCATTTATCAAGGTCACAGGGACATTTACATTTGCAACAGTTTAATTACATAAATCTAAAAACCATGCAAGATAATAGAGCTAACTAAAGATATTATGAACATTAACTTAGTTAGTTTTCATGACATAAATTAAGCAATGCACTTTTCAATTATGCGTCTACTAGCTGTCATTTGGATAGGATCACTCAACTAATCTGAATGCACCCAATCACGTATAAATGAAATGCACCATGATATTAACTAAAAACATAATTGACTGAGGCACAAAACATGTTAACATGAATTAAATAAATCTCATCAATTTAATATAATCATCCTAGCAAATAAGATTTAAAACTTCGTAGTTGATGTAAAAAAACATTAAAATCAAAGCAAACATATTAAAATAAATAATAAAGGGGAAAGACTAGACTCAGTTTAGTAGCCTTTCAGATCTATTCTGACTGATATGCTCAACTTTGCTTAGTTCAGCAGCCTTTCGGATCTATTTTGATTGAAGCGCTCCTCTATTCTAATTGAAGCTTATTTTGCTAAGGGTTTAGAGGGAATGCGACTAAAGAGTGCTTAGCTAAAGATTGGTGAGGGAAAAAGAGAAAAGGGATTGAGAGAAAACTAGATTGAGTGAGAGAGGTATGTTGAGTGATGAGGGATGAGGGATAAGTGAGGGATGGCAAGGTATTTATAGGTGAAGGTGAGGGTTTGAGTTTACTAAAAATAGGTTTAAATTTCCTTCTTTCCCTCTCTTATGTGTCCAACCATATTTCAAGGAAAATGGATGACTAAGTCTTCTCAATTTGAATTTGAATTTCAAGCTAAAGATAGCTATAGAGTGGACGATTTCAACAGGGAAGTTGTTGAGCTAAATTCTAATTATTTTCCAACTGTAAGGACCTTCAATTAAATATCCCAAAACATATTTTTGGGCAGCCACATCAAGTGCTAAAATTGGGCTTTTAATTCCCCTTGTTGGACTGTTCTTTAGTCCAAAACTTAGCAAACATGTCCATCAAGTGCTAAAATTGATAACTTGTGCAAAATTGCATGGTGTGCATGGCCATCTTTTATTTATTTAAATCATGTCTCCAATAGCCTACCTACATAGTTAAAAATAAATACATTAATAAATTAACATGAATTCATATAAAATATGCATGAAAATCATGTCATTAAGCATGATTTCTCAAACATTCCAAATTCATGTCCAAAATTACTAATTAAGTAAAATTATCCTATTTCAATAATAATTACTCAAGATAAACACTATAATTAAGTAAAAAGGTGGTAAAAATATATAGAAAAATCCTATATGATTTCAGGTTTACAGGTTCATAGCGTACAAAATGAAATGGATAGGTTAGTTTGTGAAAGTTGAATGGCAGGCCTTATTATGTTTTGGTATGGGTAGATTTGGCATTTGAATGAATGTAATTAAATAAATTGATTTTGAATATTTTGAACTAATGTTTGACTTGGTTTTGGCTGGAATGGTTAGGTGATTTGTTTAGCATGAAATGTAACGCCTCCACGCCCGAGACCGTCGCCAGAGTCGAGTATGAGGTGTTACTAAGCTTAGTTTAACATTTTTAGAACTTTGGATTATTTGTTTCTACATTCACAGCTTTTAAGCTACTTGCGTCACAGTCACAAGAAAAATCATATCTCAAGTTACAAAACTTGAAATTAAGATCCATAAATTTTTCCTGAATCTAGACTCATATACCTATCTACTAATTTTTTTCTAGAATTTTTGGTTGGGCCAATTAGTACAGTTTATTAGTTAAAGTTACCCCTGTTTCAGGACTCGACTGGTCTGACCTCTGTTTACTACGAACCACATTTATCTCTGTAAAAAATTCATATGACTATGAGATTTGTTTCTACTAAAACTAGACTCAATAAGGATTCTGAGGATATAAAATACACCACCTAATTATATCTTTACAATTTATGGTGAATTTCTAAAGTAGGAACAGGGGATTCAGAAACTGCTATGACTCTGTTTCACTAAAATTCAAATATCTTCTAACATATAATTCCTTTACTTGTTTCATTTGTTTCATGTGAAACTATACATAAAAAGCTTCAATTTCATATGTAGTTCATCACCAAATTCAATTTCTATGATTTTTAGTAAATTTTCAAACTTGCATTAGTGTTGCTGCGGTATTCTTTTTATGGTAAATTTCATCCTTTTTATGAGTTTTTATGCACTAAGTATCTTAATAGTTTTCCTTAACATCAAACATAATCTAAACTAACCATTTTCATAATTTATCATTATCAAGCATTTCCTCAACCATTTCACAACCATACCATAAGATCATTTACACAAAATAGGTATATTGCTATACATGCCATACTTAAATTTACAAGCCATTTACCAAAAGTCTTCTGGATAGTATGACTGAGCCTTCGACCTATCCCGACTCCTGAGCTGGCTTGTCCAAAACTACAATGAGTAAGAAGGAGGGAGTAAGCATAAATGCTTAGTAAGTTCATATGCAAATAATAAGTAACATAACAAATAGTTATACCAATCAACATTAGCATACATCACTAAAACACATATCACATTTTTAATCATTCTTCATCATCTTATTACCTTATCGTGGTTGTATCAATACTCAACCCGAGGGTTAAATACATACCTGTCCAAAATATCCATTTCATATCACTTACCAATACGCCTCTTTACATCTCGAATATTCCTCCATTTGAGTAGAACTTTACCCGTTGAACACATCGGAATATAATTGGATACATGGATAACTTGCACATAAGTGCCATATATACAATCAAGCAATCATGTAACCCGACCATAAGCGAACTCGGACTCAACTCAACGAGCTCGGGCGTTCGCATCCATAAGTGAACTCGGACTCAACTCAACGAGCTCGGATGCCTAGTTACATTTCACGAACTCGGACTCAACTCAACGAGTTCGGACATTCGCATCCATAAGTGAACTCGGACTCAACTCAACGAGTTCGGATGCTCAACCATCCTAGTGACATGTCACTTGTATCCTAATCTATTCCTAAGGTTCAAACGGGATTTTTCTCGAACACTTATCCTTGCCGTCTTCCGTAGAATGCCGAAATTAATACTCGGTAACTATTATATTTAACAAGTAGCTCACATAATTTACATATTATTTGAAATTAACCACAAAGCATACATTTCATAATGAAATTCAGCATAACATATAATTAATATCAATAACTTAAAAATAACAATTATGCTACATTATTTACACATGAACTTACCTTGGTACCAAAATACAAGGATTTTGCAATTTAGTCCATAATCTTTTCTTTTCCTCGATTGAGGTCGATTCCGCGTCTTTCCTGATCTAAAATAACATGTTTAGCTCATTTAATACTCACATTATCAAATTAATCCTTAACTCAAATTTTGGAAAAATTACAATTTTGCCCCTAAACTTTTGCATATTTACATTTTTGCCCCTAAGCTCGGGATTAAACTTTATTCCTTATTCTTATGTTTTACAACATGCTGTTCACTTTTCTCTTCTATGGCAACATCAAATTCTCACTCTAACATGTACTTATGACTATTAGGTATTTTTACCGATTGAGCCCTTTACTCGTTTTCGCTCAAAACCGAGTAGCACAAGTTGTCTAACATAATTTAAAACCTCATATTCTATCATAAAACATCAAAATACACAAATTTCACCTATGGGTATTTTTCCAAATATAAACCCTAGGTTGAATTATTGCTAACATAAGCTTAATCGAGCTACCGAGATTCCAAAACGTAAAGAACATTAAAACGGGCTTGGAATCACTTACTATGGAGCTTGGAAGCTTGAAACAAACCCTAGATATGGAGAACCCTTGAAATTTCGGCCTAATGAAGAAGATGGACAAAAATTGGCTTTTAATTTTGTTTTTAATTCATTTTAATAACTAAATGACCAAAATACCCTTACTACTAAACTTTCCAAAAATTCCTTCCATGTCCTAATTTTGTCCATGAACTTAAAATTGGTAAAATTTCTATTTAAGACCTCCTAATAAATATTTCAAAGCAATTTCATACTAAAAATTTCTAGAATGCAAATTTTGCAACTTATTCGATTTAGTCCCTACTTTCAATTTAAGCACTTTAGGCATAGAATTTCATCACGAAATTTTCACACAATCATGCAATCCTATCATAATCATCAAAATAATTATAAAATAATTATTTCTATCTCAGATTTGTGGTTACGAAACCACTATTCCGATTAGGCCCTGATTCGGGATATTACAACTCTCCCCCCCTTTAAGGATTTTCGTCCTCGAAAATCTTACCGTAAATGATGTGGGTATTGGGTTCTCATAGTTTCTTGATTCCCATGTAGCTTCTTCTACTCCATGCCTTTGCCACAACACCTTCACAAGTGCAACATTTTTATTCCTTAGTTGTTTGACCTCTCGAGCTAAAATCTTAATCGGTTCTTCTTCGTAGGTTATATCTGATTGTAGTTCAATTTCTGTCGGTGAAACTACATGTGAAGGATCCGAACGATACCGACGTAACATAGATACGTGGAACACATCATGAATCTTCTCTAATTCAGGTGGTAATGCTAGCCGATATGCTACTGGTCCAACTTTTTCAATTACTTCATACGGCCCAATATAACGCGGACTTAATTTGCCCTTCCGTCCAAATCTAAGGACTTTCTTCCACGGAGAAACCTTTAAAAATACTTTATCACCAACTTGAAATTCAATGTCCTTTCGTTTTAAATCTGCATAAGATTTCTGTCTATCTGAAGCAGCTTTCAAACAATCCCGAATTACCTTCACTTTTTCTTCAGTTTCTTTTATTAGATCAACTCCATAAATCTGATTTTCCTTGAGTTCAGTCCAATACAAAGGCGTTCAACACTTGCGACCATACAATGCTTCATAAGGTGCCATTTTCAAGCTCGTCTGATAACTATTGTTGTAAGCAAATTCTACCAACGGCAAATATCTTTCCCAACTTCCTTGAAATTCCAATACACAACATCTGAGCATGTCTTCAAGAATCTGAATTACTCTCTCTGATTGTCCATCAGTTTGTGGATGAAAAACAGTACTGAAATTAACTTTGTACCTAACGCGTCTTGCAACTTTTGCCAAAACTGTGAAGTAAACCTTGGATCTCTATCTGAAATAATCGACAATGGTATTCCGTGTAATCTAACAATTTCTCTAATATATAGTTCAGCCAACTTGTTAAGAGAATAATCCGTACGTACCGGGATAAAATGAGCCGACTTAGTTAATCTGTCAACTATTACCCAGATGGCATCTTTCTTTCCTGGAGTCAATGGCAATCCTGAAACAAAATCCATAGTAATCCGATCCTATTTCCATTCAGGAACCATAATAGGCTGAAGTAATCCCGAAGGCACTTGGTGTTCAGCTTTCACCTGTTGACAAATTAAGCATTTGGACACAAACTCTGATATATCTCTTTTCATTCCATTCCACCAATACATTTTCTTCAAGTCATTATACATTTTCGTACTACCCGGATGAATCGAGAAATAACCACTATGTGCTTCCTGTAGGATCTTTTGAATCAATTCCTCATTCTTTGGTACACAAATTCGATCTTTAAACATTAAGCACCCATCGAACCAATTTTGAAATCTAACTCAGATCTACTTCACACTCGCTTTCTCTTGGCTTGCAAATCCGATCATCTTTCCGAGCTTGAAATCTCTTGCAAAAACATTGGTTTTGCTCTTAACTCTGCTAGAATCGAACCATCATCTGACACTTTCAATTGAGTGTTCATAACTCTCAAAGCAAACAACAACTTTCTGCTCAAAGCATCAGCAACCACATTCGCTTTTCCCGGATGATAATCAATAACAAGCTCGTAATCTTTCAACAACTCCAACCATCTTCGTTGTCTCAAATTCAAGTCTTTTTGTGACATCAAGTACTTAAGACTTTTGTGGTCGGTATATACCCGACATTTTTCACCATACAAATAATGTCGCCAAATTTTCAAAGCAAACACCACCGCAGCCAATTCCAAATCGTGAGTAGGATAATTCCTCTCATGAGGTTTTAACTGCCTCAAGCATATGCCACCACTTTTCCTTCTTGCATGAGCACACACCCCAAACCATTTAGAGAAGCATCACTATACACCACAAATTCTTTACCCGATTCGGGCTGTACTAACACCGGTGCCTCTGTTAATAACTTTTCAATTCTTCAAAACTCATTGACATTCTTCCGTCCATTCAAATTTAACATCCTTTCGAGTAATCTAGTTATAGAAGCAGCAATTATAGAAAATCCATTTACAAACCGCCGATAATACGCAGCTAGCCCCAAGAAACTTCTAACTTTAGTTACATTTTCGGTGGTTTCCAATCAACAATGGCTGAAATTTTACTAGGATCAACCCGTATACCATCACCTGAAACAATATGACCTAAAAATCCAACTTCCCGGAGCCAAAATTCACTTTTACTAAACTTAGCATACAGCTGCTTATTTCTCAAAGTTTGCATAACTATCCTCAAATGCTCAGCATGCTCTGTCTCATCTTTTGAATAAATTAAAATATCATCTATAAACACCACAACAAATTTGTCCAAGTATGGCCGAAATATGCGATTCATTAAATCCATAAACACAAAGCAGGAGCATTTTTCAATCCGAATGGCATAACTAAAATTCATAATGACCATACCTTGTTCTAAAAGCGCTTTAGGCACATTCGACTCTTTTACCCGCAGTTGGTAATACCCAGATCTCAAGTCAATCTTTGAAAACCATGTCGCTCCTTTTAGCTGATCAAAAAAATCATCAATTCTTGGCAACGGATACTTGTTTTTGATTGTCACCTTGTTTAATTGCCGATAATCAACACACAACCTCATAGAACCATCCTTCTTTTTCACAAATAACACGGGAGCACCCCAAGGTGAAAAACTCGGTCTCACAAAACCTTTATCACCAACTCTTGCAATCTGCGACTTTAATTCCTTCAACTCTGCTGGTGCCATTCTATACGGAGCAATCAAAATCGAAATGTTCCCGTATCAAATCAATACCAAATTCTACTTCCCGACCGGAGGCAAACCCGACAATTCTTCCGAAATACGTCCGCAAATTCACACACAACCCAAGACTGATTCAACTTTTTTCAACTTCTTTTGTATTAATTACATACGCCAAATAAGCTTCATAACCCTTTCTCAGATATCTTTGAGCCGACATTGAAGAAATCACACTAGGCAATGCCTCTGATTTATCTGATTCAACCCGCAGAGTTTCACCATTTCCACACTTTAATTCTATAACCTTTTCTTTGCAATTTACTATAGCATCATGCAATGTCAACCAATCCATACCCAAAATAACATCAAATTCATCAAACGGTAACAACATCAAGTCGGTCGGAAAGTAATGACCCCGAATCATTAAAGGGCATTTCTTGCTTACTTTATCAACTATCACGCATTTGCCTAACGGGTTCGACACTCTAATCATAAATTCTGTGTTCTCAACAGGTATATTCATACTAGACACCAGTTTCATGCATACATATGAATGAGTAGAACCGGGATCAATCAAAGCAATAACATTAACATTATAGAAGGAAAATGTACCGGTAATCACATCAGGTGAGGAAGCATCTTCACGTGCTTTAATAGCATAAGTTCTAGCCGGAGCCCTTCCTTCAGGTCTAACTGGTGCATCCCTGGCTTCATTCTTACTGCTTGCTTCGCTCCCAGCTTTTCTTGGATATCTTCCTCTCGAATCCGCCCCACTTGTTTTTGTATTCTGAAATTTTTCTTTTTCAGCTCTCTTTGGGCAGTCTCTAATAAAATGATCCGGAGAACCACATCGAAAACATTCATTTGCTCTACACGGACCAAAATGATTTCTACCACACCGCTGGCACTCAGGTTTAACAAATCTCGAGTTCCCTACATCGGTCAGCCAAGTAGTCTGGGATTTAGGACCCATATTTTGCTTCCTATAATTCCCATATGATTGCCCAACTGAAGCTTGGGAACGAGGATTCATATTCCTTGACTTTCCAGGTTGCTGTGAAAATGAACCGCTCATCGGTCTTTTCTTCCAATTTCTAGTCTCAGCCTCTACCTTTTTCTTTTCTTTAAGTAATTCTTCGGCCTTACAAGCTCGATCAACCAATACTACCATTTCTTTTAATTCAAGAATTCCAACAAATACCTTGATGTCTTCGTTGAGCCCGTCTTCAAATCGTCGGCACATCTTGGCCTCTGTAGGAACATACTCTCTGGCATACTTACTTAATCGAACAAACTCTTTTTCATATTCTGTAATTGTCATATTACCTTGCTTCAGCTCAAGAAATTCTTTACGCTTCTGATCAATAAATCTTTCACTAATATATTTCTTCTGAAACTCTTCTTGAAAGAATTCCCAGGTTATTTTCTCTTTCGGTACCACCGAAATCAAAGTCTTCCACCAATTATAAGCTGAATCCCTCAACAAAGATATAGCGCATTTCAAATATTCTTCAAGTGTACAAGATAATTCGTCAAATACCCGGATTGAATTTTCAAGCCAGAATTCTGCTCTCTCGGCATCATCATCAATATTTGCTTTAAATTCTTCGACCCCTTGCTTGCGAATTCTATCAACTGGAGTTCTATGAAATTTCATCAGGTCTACACCCTGAGGCATCGGGGTACAGTTTGAGGAATTGGGGGAGGTGGGGGAGGTTGTACATTTGGGTTCGTACGAACGAACTCAGTGTACCATGCACTCATCATTTGGAGAAAGGCTTCCCGACCCCTTTCTCCTCCTCCCTGACCAACAGTAGGAGGTGGATTTTCAGTCGTACGCTCCTTCAAATGGAGTGGCGCATTACTCTCTTCATCTGCCACACTGGATCGGGATCCATTTACTATATAAAAAAAATCATTTAAAAAGGTCAGAAGTCGTCACACTATCACAATTTATACATATGGCATGTATAGCAAAATTCGTACATAAACACGTAGTCCGAGAACCGACTAAACCTGCTCTGATACCACTTAATGTAACGCCTCCACGCCCGAGACCATCGCCGGAGTCGAGTATGAGGTGTTACTAAGCTTAGTTTAACATTTTTAGAACTTTGGATTATTTGTTTCTACATTCACAGCTTTTAAGCTACTTGCGTCACAGTAACAAGAAAAATCATATATCGAGTTACGAAACTTGAAATTAAGATCCGTAAATTTTACCTAAATCTAGACTCATATAACTATCTACTAATTTTTTTCTAGAATTTTTGGTTGGGCCAATTAGTACAGTTTATTAGTTAAAGTTACCCCTGTTTCAGGACTCGACTGGTCTGACCTCTGTTTACTACGAACGACATTTATCTCTGTAAAAAATTCATATGACTATGAGATTTGTTTCTACTAAAACTAGACTCAATAAGGATTCTGAGGATATAAAATACACCACATAATTATATCTTTACAATTTATGGTGAATTTCTAAAGTAGGAACAGGGGATTCAGAAATTGCTATGACTCTGTTTCACTAAAACTCAAATATCTTCTAACATATAATTCCTTTACTTGTTTCATTTGTTTCATGTGAAACTATACATAATAAGCTTCAATTTTATATGTAGTTCATCACCAAATTCAATTTCTATGATTTTAGTAAATTTTCAAACTCGCATTAGTGTTGCTGCGGTATTCATTTATGGTAAATTTCATCCTTTTATGAGTTTTATGCACTAAGTATCTTAATAGTTTTCCTTAACATCAAACATAATCTAAACTAACCATTTTATAATTTATCATTATCAAGCATTTCCTCAACCATTTCACAACCATACCATAAGATCATTTACACAAAATAGGTATATTGCTATACATGCCATACTTAAATTTACAAGCCATTTACCAAAAGTCTTCGGATAGTGTGGTCGAGCCTTCGACCTATCCCGACTCTCGAAATGGCTTGTCCAAAACTACAATGAGTAAGAAGGAGGGAGTAAGCATAAATGCTTAGTAAGTTCATATGCAAATAATAAGTAACATAACAAACAGTTATACCAATCAACATTAGCATACATCACTAAAACACATATCACATTTTTAATCATTCTTCATCATCTTATTACCTTATCGTGGTTGTATCAATACTCAACCCGAGGGTTAAATACATACCTGTCCAAAATATCCATTTCATATCACTTACCAATACGTCTCTTTACATCTCGAATATTCCTCCATTTGAGTAGAACTTTACCCGTTGAACACATCGGAATATAATTCGGATACATGGATAACTTGCACATAAGTGCCATATATACAATCAAGCAATCATGTAACCCGCCCATAAGCGAACTCGGACTCAACTCAACGAGCTCGGGCGTTCGTATCCATAAGTGAACTCGGACTCAACTCAACGAGCTCGGATGCCTAGTTACATTTCACGAACTCGGACTCAACTCAACGAGTTCGGATGCTCAACCATCCTAGTGACATGTCACTTGTATCCTAATCTATTCCTAAGGTTCAAACGGGATTTTTCTCGAACACTTATCCTTGCCGTCTTCCGTAGAATGCTGAAATTAATACTCGGTAACTATTATATTTAACAAGTAGCTCACATAATTTACATATTATTTGAAATTAACCACAAAGCATACATTTCATAATGAAATTCAGCATAACACATAATTAATATCAATAACTTAAAAATAACAATTATGCTACATTATTTACACATGAACTTACCTTGGTACCAAAATACAAGGATTTTGCAATTTAGTCCACAATCTTTTCTTTTCCTCGATTGAGGTCGATTCCACGTCTTTCCTGATCTAAAATAAAACATTTAGCTCATTTAATACTCACATTATCAAATTAATCCTTAACTCAAATTTTGGAAAAATTACAATTTTGCCCCTAAACTTTTGCATATTTACATTTTTGCCCCTAAGCTCGGGATTAAACTTTATTCCTTATTCTTATGTTTTACAACATGCTGATCACTTTTCTCTTCTATGACAACATCAAATTCTCACTCTAACATGTACTTATGACTATTAGGTATTTTTACCGATTGAGCCCTTTTACTCGTTTTCGCTCAAAACCGAGTAGCACAAGTTGTCTAACATAATTTAAAACCTCATATTCTATCATAAAACATCAAAATACACAAATTTCACCTATGGGTATTTTTCCAAATATAAACCCTAGGTTGAATTATTGCTAACATAAGCTTAATCGAGCTACCGGGATTCCAAAAACGTAAAGAACATTAAAACGGGCTTGGAATCACTTACTATGGAGCTTGGAAGCTTGAAACAAACCCTAGCTATGGAGAACCCTTGAAATTTCGGCCTAATGAAGAAGATGGACAAAATTGGCTTTTAATTTTGTTTTAATTCATTTTAATAACTAAATGACCAAAATACCCTTACTACTAAACTTTCCAAAAATTCCTTCCATGTCCTAATTTTGTCCATGAACTTAAAATTGGTAAAATTTCTATTTAAGACCTCCTAATAAATATTTCAAAGCAATTTCATACTAAAAATTTCTTGAATGCAAATTTTGCAACTTATTCGATTTAGTCCCTACTTTCAATTTAAGCACTTTAGGCATAGAATTCCATCACGAAATTTTCACACAATCATGCAATCCTATCATAATCATCAAAATAATTATAAAATAATTATTTCTATCTCGGATTTGTGGTTACAAAACCACTATTCCGATTAGGCCCTGATTCGGGATATTACATGAAATGATATGAATTTGAGTTGTTTTTAACGGTACAAAATTGTATGAATCATATAGGTAATTTTGCACATATTGAATAGGAATCAAAATGGCATTTTTGTTTTACCAAAAACGGGGTCTTCATCACAACCTCCAACTTTCAACGTCGCAACATGGTGCCAAAATAGGATGTCGTCTCGATGTCGGTATGTATGAAGTCCCAACGTGACATATTGAGAAGGCGACATTGTGATGCCAGCCCAAAAGTTTTCAAACTTTACATTTTGGTCCTAATTCATACTCAAGTTAATAAAAGAGCCTTAGTAAGCTCGTATGGGGCCCAAAAATAATTGGGTAACATATTATGTACATGAATGCTATTTATTTACATATTTGAATAATTGTGTGTTGTATAATGGTTTGAATTTACTCAGTCGGTAGTTGTAGCATCTCAAAGCTCAAACCCGACGATCAGGTTGAGTATGGAGTGCTACGACCAGCACAAATGGGAGATGCCATGAAACATATACGAGTAAGAAATCTTGGATTTATTTAAGAATTGAAAGTTTAAAATATTTTTATAAATTAATTAAAATATGTTTTAGACAAGATTTAAAGTTTTAAAGAATAATTAAAATCATTTAGGATTTGTTTGGAATTAATCAGAGGTAATCGAAACTCAAATTGAGCTCCAGAAGGTCAAAACAACTTAAAATAGGGCAATGTTGAAAATAGGTATGCTGTCTCGACAAAATAGCGCAATGTTGAAAATAGGTGTGCTGTCTCGACAAGAAAGATTTGATGTCGTAACATGAATGACTAAGTTAATAAGGTCACAACGTGAGAAAAGAGAAGTTGCGATATCAGGCACCAGAATTGCATTTTCCGACATCAATGTCTTTCAGGTCATTATAATAGCCAGGGATAAACTTACTTATCTTAGTCCTTATTAATGTTGAGCCTGTCTTATGGATTTCATGCTGGTTTCATTCAAGTCGCATTTAGTACTATTCATTGTTTCATTTTGATTTTCCAAAGTGTAAGGACTCAACTTACACTTTAACGGTTTGTTGACCAATTCATTTAATGAAAATATCTATTTAAGACTCTTAAGTAGAGTCCATAGTATCTTGACATGTTCTTTCACATTTACCATCTATAGACGTTAACCTTTAAGTGATTTATATACATCATATTTATTTGTTTGAACTATAGCATGCTTAAATAATCAATTTCCTTAATATCGTTTAAGGTAAGTTCACTAGGCCACACACGATTAAAGCTCATTATCATCTGAAATTCTCTTTTGCTTACCTATTCATTTACCTTATTCATTTACCTTATTTTCATATCTTTTAGTTACAAGACATTTAGTTCATGATGCTTACTCTTGCTTTTAGCCGTCTATAGTAACATTTAAAGTTTATTAACAACATTTAACTTATTTTTGCCGTAGTCTACTCTAGTAAAATAGACTCAGATACACAGGACTCCTCTTCCACGCCAATGAGCATCAAAGTGCTAAACTGAAAGATAATGCAAACATACCTCCTTCACACTAAAGAGCTCATAAGATCATAATCTACACTACACCAAGATCCACTTAAGTGCATAGCCCGAAGGCGATATAAAGTGCACTTAAGTGCGAAAACTCCGACAAAACTCCAATACATTATAGCCCCTAATTGGCATGCCAACCATATCTTTCACTAAGTCTAATAGGGAATTTTTCAATTATAATTAACAAGTATCCATCAAGGCCATTAATAAATGTATGTACACATATCATCTAAGGGCACCTTAAGTGTCTCCACATATTTATGTCAAAATCATATTAATAAAGGCCTTTTGATCATGTTCATCTCCACATGTAAGCTCTTGGAAAAAATCTAGTTAGAAATTAGTTTTCTTGCACAACAGAAAATTAAAATTTTGAAAATTGAGATGAGTTGTGATATTTATAGCAATAAACTTTACTCGAACTCGTACATGTGTTTTCAACTAGACAGATCCTTGTCATTCCCTAAATTTTAACTGAAGACCTTCTCCACTATTCTCATACCACGAATTGCTTTGATTGTGGGCTTGAACGAATTCGAAGCAAACACAAAACCAAAAATCATTTACTTTACATTCAGTGGGAAAGCAAATCTCTCTTCAATAGCAATCGGTAGACTTGTTATTTTAAATAATAGAATTTATATTTAGAAAATAAATTCTCACTATTTTCGGGCAGAATAATAGTATTTCAAAGTTGTATTTTTAGCCCTACCCTTGCCATCTATTTATAGAGAGAAGAAGTGAAACCCTTGCTGAATTAGGAAAAGTTTATTTCAATAGAAAACCAAAATCCTAGTCCAACTAAGAGAGAGGGGTAGCAACACTAGTTAAATATACTAGGGTTTTCCGTCTCATGTATTAGCATGAGTGGCTTTTGTGTCTCTCATGTACCAGGTCCAATTATAAATATTTCCTATACTTTTAACTCAGCACTTTATAATTCAATCCAACCAATACATGTTTTTCTATTTTCCAAAATAAAACATCATAAATTAATTTATATAAATAAATTAATTTTATAATTAAATAATTTTCTCAACCTAATTCTAATTCCGTTAAAATCATGGTAACTTTACCGTAAAAGAATCTATGAGACAATATATTCAATTCCTACATTCAAAGGATTCACAATGACCAATTAAATCAATTCCATTTTTTAACTCCAATTAATTAATTATTTATTTATTTATTTGAAAATTCATAAATTAATTATCCAAGTTATTTCCATTTAGTGAGAAAATCACATTCATTTCTAAATGTTACTCATTTCTCCAACATTACCATTTCTATCCATTTATGTTCATTTGATTTAACATGAAATTCATTTTTGGTTCCAACAAGCTAGCAGAAAGATCTAATTAGGATTCAAATGATTTATAATTAAGTTTCAACTTTTCACCTATTAATTATAAACTTATTTAGTCATGAAGTGATTCCACTATAGTATCGCGATTGAGCTCTCCCTAATGACATACCATTATGAAAGAAACTTAATCAGTGTTCATCCAATAACCTTGTAATAAGTGTGTTACCCTCATAGGATATCCTTAATCTCTTTTGGATAAATCTGCTCTCCTAATATGATCATGTTTTATCTCATGACAACCATTTTATCTTGATTCATGAAAAGTCAATTACTATAAAATAGTAATCAAGTCATTGCTCACAAAGATGAACGACTCATGGCCATGTTTACTTTTCATCTATCATGTAACGTCAATGAGAGGATATCATTTACTCATATCTTGGGCTATGAATTCCACTATTGTGATTGATGCTACATACTGCAAAATTCTTGTACACAACACACCAGTTTTCGGTTCCTTATCTATTTGAACTCAGGATTTGACTTACATCAAAGTATATGAGTCATGCATACATAGTCCATCATCCACTTAGGATTAAGGTATGCCACACTTTTAATGTCACAAATGAATAAATCCATAAACGAATTCAAGATCTATTCTTCTTGGGTCTGTCTAATGTACTGTCTGTCCAGTTAGACACATCTATGTTTCTATCTTTTGGGAGTCATCCACTTCAATGCCTAAGGCAAGGCATCTACCTAATTAGACTTCATAGACGACATATTAGTCTTTTAATAAGTTTTCTAATTTTTTATTAAACTAAGGACATGTTTTGGTTCATCTACTAATATAATTTGTCTTTCTGTATTACAATCATACCACGTAATATCGCTTAGTATTAGTTTAAACATTAGACAATTAGTGGGTCATTATTTGCTTCTTCTTTTTTTATTTTGCATGCAAAAACCACATGATGATATTATACAAAGTAAATTAGTGTAATCGATGGATTATTTTATTAACCAGTCTATCCCATGCCACAATAATAATATAGTTTCAAATAACCAGAAATATAAAATAATTAATCTAAAATACTTTTATATAGAAATTAATATTCCGAGTCGAACCCTCTAAATGTCGAGTCTGCATCCTAACTTTGTGGGTTAACTAAAAAGAAGGAAAATAAAAAGAAGTGAGCTATGAAAGCTTAGTGTGAATTCATTTACAATAAAAACAATATAAACAGTTAATAGGAAACATAATAAATAACACTGCTCATAGTTAACATAGATAGCAATTCAATTCAAAGTACGATTTTTCAATGCAACCAATATTTAAGCATCATAATATATAGTTACATATATCAAATAATCAATTCTCAAATTTGCACATACATACGAGATTCATATATTCATGAATATTTATATCACCATTCATATGCACATAAATCTTGTAACGTAGCTTGTGTCAAGTATGTTCATGATATCAAAGATGCTATTCAATTTCAAGTTCATATGGAACAAATCCTACCCTACCATTACACTCCATATGAGCGTTCCCCAGAACTCCCTTCTCCAATCAGTTCAAGATATGGATAAACCGCCATTAATTTTCAATTTTCACTGCCAATGATTGTGGACACACAGCAACCTGACACAGTTTGGAATCTGCTCTGGCTGTAGGTACATAGCAAAATAATGCAGATAAAACCTTCCAATGGTCGTGGAAACATAACATACTTGTAGATAAAAGCTCTTAAAGGGTTGTGATTGCATAGTAAAATGGACGCAATTGGAATTTGCTTTTGCTGTAGACACAGTGCACAATTAAATGCAAATATATTGCCATATACTTCCTTCAATCATAACGTCTCATCCCATGCAAAGCAATACAATCAATTTAATGCATTCATATATTGTAACATTTAATGTTCTAACACATGGCAAATCAATAACAATCTCAAGTATATTCATACATTCGATAGGACAATAATTTAAGGCATACTATTCATATGATGAAACAAATATATTAGGTAACATATACAAACATTAGTTCATGCAACTATTCATAGATACAAATAAATACGGCATTAATTTCATCATTCATGGATTCTAGCATGTCCCATATAATCAGAGACCTAATTGTATAATTTAATTCTTTAGAAATAGTGCAGAACCTATTCAGGGACCAAACTGATCAAAACATAAAATTTTAGATCAAAATTGTAAAATTTAAGAAATAGGGGCACATGGTCATGTGGTCAGGCCGTGTGGGTCACATGGTCCTATAGGAAGGTCCAAGCCATGTGGTCTGGGCTGGGTTCGATTTTACCTCGATTTTTTCATAAAAAAACACACACTTGAATTTCGAGGTCTTATACGATGATCCTCACGTCCGAATCTAATTCATGTCACATGCACGAGTCTTTTCATTGAAAAAACGTAAGAATTGATATTTACCTTTAAGATTTAACAAATTTTAGCAAGATTTTCGGGAAAACTCAAAAAAGATTCAAAGTCTATCTGAAAGGTTTTCAATAACGGTGTTATTCCAGAATCCCAAGGTTTTATGGAATTAGAAACAAGATTGTTTATTGATCTTGGCTCGTTTAGACACGGATTTGATGAACAGGGTTGATTTTGGTTTAGGATTCAAATATAAAATTTCTAGCAAAATAAGATGAAGATTTATGAAAAAGAAAAGTAGGAAAACAAAAGAAAAATATGTATTTAAAGAAGAGAGAAAAGAAATTCGAAACAGGGTTGAAAAAGATAATCTAGGAAATGAGTTAAAAGGCTAAGTTATGCAATTTTTTAGGGGTTGTTTAGGCAAATAAACCCTCCTGCCAAAATTTAAAACAAAATGAAGAGATTTAATGTGATTAGAACTTAGGATATTTCCCATTTCTTGGTTAGAAATGCAAAGAGTGGGGCATGAACTTTAGTTCTCAAGAAGTTTTACTAAACTCTTAACCACTCATAGGGCTCAATTCATGATGATTTTATAAATTCTAACCCCCTAATTTTTGGGGTGTTACAAAATATCGATTTATTATTCTTAATATTTTTAATTATAGTTTAGCAGAGGGAAAAGATGTTATTTATTTATGTTTTTAATAAAAATCAGGTTTATGCATACTAATTATTAAACATAACTTGATATCCTAAAATTCAAATTAAATTTCATGCAATATGAAAACAAACCCAATTCCTAAGTCCCAAGCCATATTTTGAAATAAAATCATAATACAAACTTTGAATAATAATAATTGAAAAAAATCAAATAACGTGCCTAAAATAATTTTATAAATAAAAACCGAGTCGAGATCCGCTGAATGTCGTGTTCGTGTCCTAATCTAGTGGGTTATCTAAAAAGATAGGAAAATAAAAGGGAGTGAGCTATTAAGCTCAGTGTGAGTTCCATTAAAAGATAATAAGTGCAACTAATTAACACACGAAATTACATCACATATAATAATTCATAATAAATAGATTCGAAGTATCATATTAACAGATCACCATCGTACTCAAATATACATATATATACCATCTTAGAAATCTCAGAATCTTTTGCACATACTTTTGTGTGCAACATAGATACAGATTTAACAAGAAACATTCTACCTCCACCGCTACACACCATAATAAGAGTTCCCCAAAACTCGCTCATTTCTACAGATCAGGTTGTGGATAATAATGAATGGGTGAACCACCAATGTTGTAGGTTAATACTCTTCTAGATGGTTGTGAATACACAACTTAATTGCAGATAAAAGCTACCAGATAATATGTGAATGAACCATCAAAATTACTGATTAATATTCTGCCAGAACTTCCTCCTTTCAAAACATCTCATCGCATGCAATAAATATGGCATGTTTATAATAGAATAAAGAAAAAATAGGTAACATTCTTGTAACAAATCGAGAATGGCAGTAATAAATATACTCTCAACTAATTGATACAACAGCTAAAACATTTACTTTTCAAGGGTTTAATTTAACGGTATCATAAGGTATGTTGTATGAACAATTCACAAAAACAAATACAATAAACATGCTTAACCACAATTCATGCAATCAGACAACTAGATCATGGATTTTAGCATTACTCATATTATCAGGGACTCAATTGATTAAAATAAAACACTAAAAATAGTTCAAGAATCATTCAGGGACTAATATGCAAAAAACATAAAACTCTAGGAAACACTGTAAATTTTGAGAAATAGAGGCCACACAATCATGTGACTGGACCGTATGAAAAGCCCTAGACTGTGTGGAAGGGTTAAACGGTCGTGTAACTAGGCTATGTAACAGACTGAGGCTATGTGGAAATTGTAAAATCAAGGTGCAGGGAAGACATGATCATGTGGCAGGCTATAAGAAGGGTCTTAGACCGTGTGAGAATCAAATTTCTAGGGTTTTAAGGGGAACATGGTCGTGTGAAGGGGCCGTATGGCCCTCACGCCTATGTGGCTCTATCCCGAGGCAAAGTTTGCCTTGATTCGCTTGTAAAGAGTCACACACCTGTTACTGGGAGACTGAGTGATGTCCCTCTCATTCAAACCTTATCTGGGGTACCTAAACTGGGTCCGTCAAATGATAATTACGCAAGAATTAGTATCAAATCTCATGACAAATCAAGATTTAGCGAGATTTTTGGCAAGATTCTTAAAATATCATTTAATTGTTCTCAAAATTAATGTGGATAGAAATTTTATAGGAATTTAAGATTTAAACTTAGAGTTCAGAAAGTTCTTACCAATTTTGGCGAGATTAGAGATAAATTTTACGATGATTTGCTAAACCGATGACAACACAACGGAATGGGAGATGATTTGATTTAGGGAAACCATAATATTTCACAGCAATGGAGAGAAAAATATTTGCAATTAAGAGAATGAAAAAGAAAAAAAGGACGAAGAAATAGAGAGAAAATAAATAAAATTTTGTTTTGGTTTGGAAAAGGAACAAGAATACAAACATAATTAGGAAAAGGCTAAATACCTAGGGTTTTCAAATTTTAAGGGGCTAGATAGCAATTTACCCATTGTTTTCAAAAATAGAAAAGAAATGAAGGAATTGACATGAATTGAACTTGGGATTTCAAGAAGGTAAGAAGAATACTTAACCATTGGGCTACTATCCACACTTGTTAAGTTTAAACTATGTGAATGGAACCTAAGACCTCTAAGAAAAAGGAGTAGTAACTAACCATCAAACCTAATCATTTTTCTTAATTATTTATTTCATCTAATCCTATATAATTTGAGTTGTTACACATTAAAGTTGGAAGGATAAATAAGTTAATCATGGTTCAAACAAATACTCATATCTATATAATTAAAATATTCATATTTATTATTAGGTTAAAATATGTCATAAGTCTTTGTACTCTTTGTAAATTTGGAATTTAGCTCGTGTACTTTTATTTTTGGGAATTTAATCATACTGTTTAGATTTTAAAATTCAGGTCCAACTATTAACACTATTAAAATTATTTTGTTAAATCTAGGTTCATTATAACGTCACTTTTTAAGTTAATGGCTACCAAATGAGTATTTTTATTTAAAAATGTCACATCAGTAAAATTAAAAAAAATGACAGTGATAATAATTGCACTTGAATTTTGAAATTTGAAAAGTACGAGGACTAAATTTTAAATTTATGAAGAGTACATGGACTTATGGCATAATTTAACCTTTATACTGTAAAACATTTATTATTAATATATTTATAATTGTATCATATATTTATTATTAAAATATTAATATATATATATATATATATTTCAAGAATATACAAAGAATATTATTTAAACTTTAAAATTATTATTTTAAAATTTATTATTAAAATAAAATCTTAATATTAAATAATTTATTAAAATAATAAGTTATCTTAACAATTAAATACGTATGTTTAATAACATTTAAAAATATAAATAATCTATGTTTTTAATATTTTAAAAGTAACCTCCTAAACTCGACCTATACGTTATGGCTAGATTGAGAAGGCTACATTAGCCATCGAAATGACGAAGCTAACTTACGTTACTTTTGAATACCTAAAATAAACTCATTTTAAAGAAAATCGTAGTTGTACTTTGAGTTAGCTTAGAAACATTCATTCATTAGGTCTATATACTTAAGATTCATTTTATTGTTGATAGTAATGTTTTAGAAGAACTGTTTGCTTGTCACTCTTCTTTAAAAAAAAAAACTCAATGTTAAACTAATGTAACGGAAAAACCATTTTTCAAGTCATTTTGGAAACTTAGTTGCCTTATCGATTTGTTTTTGGTTCATTTGCAATGTAGTGGAAACTAGGGAACAATATCAAATTTTACTTAAGTCCGATATCATGCATTATCCGGTTATTATGCTTGAGTAATCCATGCTTGCAAAAATCCCCAAAACAAAAGTTACCAAGCCATAGGCCAGAAATAATTAAAAATTACAAACCAAAATCAATAAAGACTTAATAATACTTATTAAGAATAATCCGAGGTCCAAGGAGATTCTCCGTATGCTGAGTTCAGTCCTAATTTTGAGGTTTACTTGAAAAGTTAAACACTATTGGGGGGTGAGCTTATGAAAAGCTGTTAAACGGAAAAAAAAACATAACTATCGAATACAATGAAACATATTAGCATTAAAAAAGATAAAACCATCATAGGAATTTCAAATCATCACATAGCCATTATCAATATCAATGTCAAATGGTGTATGAGTATGGGACATCATTCATTCGAGTAACAATCATTAATTTTGATATCATTCAATACAACAAAATACAATACGTAGCATAAATCAATAACATTTTAATATGTCGTGAACATGATGCAATGCAAAAAGGTTCCTACCCATACCATCCGCTACACACCACGAGTTCCCCAAAACCCGTTATCCAAACTCCAAAACATTTATGGGCTTAAGCCCGATGTGGTTAAAACCGCCGATAATAATATGCAAAAAATTCTGCCAGTAAAAATGCAGCCAAGCTACTAGTAAAAATGCGATAAATTGCTATTCCCCTTGGTACTTCAGGTGCAGTGTACTGACTACGAATAATGCAGACTTAATATGCCATTGATGCTCCACGGAACTCCTCCGTCAACTACAAAATCCCAACCCAATGCATATGCAATATGTCACACAATCTCATACACAATCATATCTCAATACTTTTCACATTCACTTGACATGCTCAGCATGTTCTCAATAATCACATACTTTCAGAAATGGAAATATTGTTCCAATACTTCAAATTACCATTGTGTTGGTATCAATCAATATCGTTCAATTTCACATACTTTACGGATTTTCATTTTGCTTAAATAGCACCCTTTTCAGTACACAATATATCAAATATCTCATGCGTTCAAATCATACATAAGCTTAATATATCACCACATTATATCATTCAGTCAAACATTCTCATATCTCATAACTCAAATATGCAATTACAAACTAAGTCAAACATTCATACTATCAAACTAACAATTTTGCCAACATGTTAGTCTTTTAAGGCTCGAAACATACCCTGTTCGACCACTCACAAAATCAATAATTTGGCTATTAAGTCAATCCAATCATCAAGCTAATTTATCAAATATAACATGATATTTAACATTTTCAAACAATTTTATGAGTTTAGTACCAACACCTTATTTTTCATTTCCTCACAACACACTAGTGAATCTTCCAATTTTCCTAATAATTCCTTAAACAAACCAAAACCAAAATTTAGTGTAAATTTAATCAATTTACCATTAATCCAGCTCCCAAAACCCACTTATGATTTCAAACCAATGTTGAAATTATAACTATTTTATGAATCTAAACTAGTTAGATTCATTA
Organism: Gossypium arboreum; assembly: GCF_025698485.1. NCBI lineage: Eukaryota > Viridiplantae > Streptophyta > Magnoliopsida > Malvales > Malvaceae > Gossypium > Gossypium arboreum. The sequence goes on from NC_069070.1 coordinate 21,107,793, forward strand.
CACTGTATCGATGCTAACTGTACATACAATCGTTCTTTGCCTTTACAAATGATTTGGGGCATTTGGGTCAGCATCTAATTCAATAATATACTAAAAAATCAGTAGCTAATAAATGATTAAATTCCTTCATTTAATCAATTCATAACCTTTACCCAACAACTATGTCGAAATAACAAACTAGTTACCCATAATTGCACTTACACTTCACCATTTGTGGGTTTCCAATGGCCAATCGATCAAGAACATTTTTTCCTGATTGAAATGGGTTTAAAAGCTGATTAGGAGGGTTCAAGAACTCAAACTAAGGCTGGAAAAATATAAGCAAGAACCAAGAAACAAAACAGCCCCCTTTCTTGCACATAGGCGTATGCACCACCACCCATGGTGGCTAAAATTGGGGCTAAATTTTAAAATGGTTTGAGATCTCATTAAAATCTGGAAAAATACCTTTGAAATCATTTAAAATCCCCCAAATTCCAGATCTGAAATTTTTGGTTTTTAATTGACAAAATTAATCAAGAAATTGAAGAGAAAAGAGACCTTATCCAAGCTAGTCGAGAGAAACAACAATGACACTTGTAGACACTCAATTTTGCCCAGGCCCAGAAATAATTTCAAAAAAGAAAAACAAAGTCCAAGTCCAGTACAAAATTACAAACATATAATTTGGCCCAATCAAAATGGCCCATTCCTTGAAAAGATTGAAGGTCCATCTATGAGCTTGACTCATATGGAAATATAATCTTTAAGGATATGCAATCTTAGATATGATATGCAATCTTAGATATGATACAATCTTAGATATGATATGCAATCTTAGATATGATCTTGTAATCTTGGAGATTTAATTTGTAGATATCCTTTAATCTTAACCGTTGATGTAATTGATCTGTACCGTTGGATTTGGGGAGGCTCAACTATAAATAGAGGCCTCTCCTTTCATTGTAAAACACTTGAGTTTTGGGAAGCAATAAGAATTCTTGAAGAGCATTCACTCAAATTTCTCTCCCTCTTGCGTTCTTATTCTCTATGGTTTGTTCTTATTTTATTCTTTGTCTATCTTAGTTTTTCAACCTTTTTTATTTTAATTTCTTCATTTTTCAAATATGTATATTTATCCCTATCTTTTATACATTTGATTATGTATTTTATATATTATAATATTTAACCTTTTATATAGTTTATTTTCAAATATATATTTTCTATGCATGTATATATATTATATTATCATTTCATGTATTTTGAACTATTGCATTATATTTTTCTAATTTGTAAATGTTCTATTTATTCATTTTTTAGTGTATGTCATTTATCTTATTTGTGCATAGTTTCATTTTTTCATATGCTATGTTTAATTATTTCTTTTATGTGCTATTTTATGATATATATTGTTGTATAATTTTGCATGTATTATGTTTTTCTTTTAGTTTACTCATGTTTTTATTTGTTTATTATCTTATATTTACTCTAGTATGATTTTTTTCATTAAACGTATGTTCATGTTATTTAGTTTTGTCTTAATGATATTATTTATGTTTGTATGGAAATGTTAGAATATTTTGTATATCTATGCTTCATGATGCATTAATATGTCATCCTAAAACGTCATTTAAAATAATATTCCAAGGTTTTTTAAAAAAAAATAAAAGGCAATGCTTGATGTTTGGAAACTTTGAGAAAGGTAGTGCCTAACTTCATCGGGTTGCGACTTTTCTCGTTGAATTGAATAGTCAAGCACCCTTCTAAGTGATTTTGAGTTTTCAAAACTTAAACAATTATTTTGAGATTTCAAAACATAGTGTCCTAACTTACTGGATATGGTGTTTTGTTGTTTGAGATAGAAATTTTCGAAAGACGAGCTTAGTTTCGAAGGTTTTAAAATGTTGCGTCCTAACTTACTGGATGTGATGTTTTGACTCGTTTAAAATAAGTGAGCCTTAATTTTCAAAATTAAGACATTCTAATTAAAAGAGGTTTGCATATTAAAACTTTCAAATTTTCAACATTAAAGACACTTGATAATCAATTAGGTACCAATTTTTGGGCGTTACGAGGGTGCTAACCCTTCCTCGTACGTAACCGACTCCCGAATCTGTTTTCTCGACTTTCGTAGACCAAAATTAATGTTTTAAAATAAAACATTTTATAAGGTGATCCAATCACACCTAAAAAGATTGGTGGCGACTCCCGTTTTCGTTTTTCTTAAAGTCAATTCCCATTTTCCAAAACTCAATTTAAAAATGGTTTCGACAGCTTGGCGACTTCACTGGGGACTAATAAGAGAGTCAAGCCGTGTAATTGATTATCTCTTGTCTTAATGTTGAAAATTAAAAATTTTAAAATTTAATCCTCTTTGCATTACATGTGTTTGTATTATTGCATGTGTTGCTATATTCTGATACGCATTGCATTTGCATGACCGTTGTGGTCACACCCTTAAGTGGGAGTGAGAAGCTACACCTTCGTGAGGTTTTCGCCTCCGTGTAGGATAGTGGATCACTTTCGGGATACATCCGTACCTATGGTTTCGTGAGATTTTCATCTCCGTGTAGCCATAGAGAAATGTATTCCCCTGAACTGAACTCGATTCAAATGAGCCTATAATGGGTGAGGATCGAGGAATCTGCTGGTTCGGGTACCTCAAACTTTAGAAACAAACCACATATAGAAAAACAGTAAGAGCTCAATATAGATAGAATTATACTTAGTTTATCTTTTTGTTTATTAATATCATATGATACTGACTATTTTCTTTCTTTTGTGCATGTCATTTTGCATTTAAAAGGAATCGATTGACGGTCAGTTTCTAAGTTAGAAAGTTTTATTATGGAGAATGGACTTCTTGATAGAATGGAGGGCAATGCTAACGTCCATAAATGGTCAAAGGAAACGCTGAAGGATACACATCAGAATTATGGGGTTACACTCGCATCAGCGTGGCGCAAAATAATCTCCAAGAGTTAAAGGAAATATGGGATTAATGGAGTAATGAAGCCAAGCAGTTGTTCTATAATAACTAAGGGGACTTGCAGTATTTGCTGGACAGGAGGATAGATGAGCAATTCAAAGTGAGTGTGGGAGTATTGATGGACACTTCTACCATTATAGCATTTCTCTTTCATATGAAGACGGTTGCCATGTGGATGGTAAGGGTATTGGAAAGAAAGTGATTGATAGAGTGCATGAGGCTTACAAAAATGAGTTGGATGAAAAGAATTTTGCCTATGATGGTAAAAAGCTCGTTTACTATAGGACCACTACCAAACAACAAGCTTGAGTTTACTGTTGTACTTATTAGAAACAATGGAAATGCAAGCCCCGATGGCCTGGATAGCTCAAGTAAGCGTGAAAGAAAGTGATTAAAAAAGACCGTATCATACAAAGACCTTTAGAGATTAGCTATGCTACGAAGGTACTGAGGCAGGATGCTCTATATGGGTAGAAATCTGAAAGCTCTCAAGAAACATTGAGGATATAGGATATTATTTTAAGGTAGCACATTGCAGAACGAGATACCTACCTGTTCGCTAATCTATCTCAAAATAATCAGAACAACTTCACAGGTATTAGAGGAGGTGCCCTTAGCTACACGGATTACCCCACAGGTGAGGTCGTAGCTCAAACTCAAGAGGCAGTTGACTATTTATAGACATTGGCGGCACAGGCTGACATATTGAGCACCAATATGAGCTACAATCTGATCGTGGCCAAGAGTTTGTTTTGTTGTTAAAACTTTAGGCATTAGGGCGAAAGCGTATTTGTAATCCATTTACATGTAAAGATATTCTTTTTCTAAATAAAGTTTTCTAAATGAGATTGAATCGAGATCGATACCTTTTGCATTCATTTGCATCTTATAGCATTTCATTGCGTCATTTGCATTCAAAATTATAAAAAGACCCTAATTAGTTAAAGTTATTAAAAAGAGAAAGAAAAAGAGAGAGAGAAAAGAGGGTCACGGCTGAGTGAAAAAGAAGTTGAATGGGAATTAATGATGTTCCCTTACATATCCCTGACTTTTGTGTCAGGAGGGATAGCTTACCTGGAGAAGGGGGTTTGGAAATGAAAATCATCCCATCAATGTCATACATGAGGAAGGGACTGAACAAAGAAACCTTAAGGGCTTTTACCCTTACGAACCGGGAAGTTCTTTAAACAATTGGACTGCAAAAGAACTTGCTGTAATATTTAGGAATTTTACAGAGTAATATTCAGAACACTCTTGTTGCTCTAAAGCCTAGGTGTAATGAGATTTCTTTTGAGAAGTGGGCTCATGTTCAGACATTTTATTTTCAATAAAACATACTTTTATTATTTATCCGAGTAAATATTCTTTCATTCTGATTCTTTTGACCTTTGACATTCTTTATAAATTTTCATTTCATGTAAATAGTCATTCTTGAATTCATTTATTCCTTGTATATTCTTTGTGTGCCTATCATAGATCCCTAGATATCAATGACATGGGCAATGATACTACAGATTTAGAGTTCCTTTTGAGTGCGATATATGTTTAGAGGAATCTCAGTACTTTGAAGGTGATAGAAATTGTGACTTGTTTCTGAATTTGTTGAAAATGGTTTTTACCCCATGAAGTGGTGGTAGGAAATATAGCCTTAGAGGAAGGAAAGATTGCGAAATTGGAATTAGTTGAGGAGACAAAACAAGACCTTGTTGAGACTATTATGGGAATTCAAAAATGTGGTCCAAAGACGCATGCAGGAGGATTTGCAATTGCCAGGATAAACATGAGGTTTTGGGGCACTGTTGGTCCACCATGGAAAGGGATCGCATCAGTTGTACAATGAATGCCAAATTTAAAGGAGTTAAGACTTATGGGGCATGTATGTTATGGGCCCGAGCTCGTCAAAAGTTTCAAGCTGACAATAACTCATCTTTGTGGACGTCAACTACTCCATTAAGAGGGGGTGATAGCTTCATATGCCAATATTACAAAGTCAAAAGTCATCCATTTTGTAACACCCCAAACCTGGCCCAGACGTTATGGCCGAATCTGACGTGCCACATTGGAGTTGAAAACCCACGTTCCGTTTTAGTGTTTTAAAACCATATATTTTGTTGAGTTAACAAAGTGTATAGAAGCTGGGCACCAGGTAAGTATCTGAGACAGAGGAGGTGAGCCATGAAGGCTGCTTAAGTACCAAGCTCTTTGATTGGATCCAATCCTAGACATGCCCACAACCATAGCCACACTTTGTTATATCAAGTTTAAATTTGTTTAAGTGGACGTCTTTGATAAATCGATTAATTGTGGTGTTGAGATATTTTGAAAACAAGCATCGCTTTGAAAACACGTCCTAAGTCTAGCCCATTTGAATAATTATCAACCAGGTTTGAAGTTATTAAAAATAAACTAATCCTGAAAAGAAATAAAAGAAAAGTTAAAATTGGCCTTATTACAACCCAAAAATAAATAATAATTAAAGGAAATTAAATGAAAACCAACGCTTATTTAAAAGCCCAAAGACGATAACCGTGGCCACTCTAAATCCCCTCCTACCAAGTCCCCACATCAAGGCTCACCTGCAAGGTTAAGGAAAGGGGTGAGTTTGGAAACTCACAGTGCAACAAGCCCTTTCGAGCCCAAAACAATGATGACTGTTGGGTCTAAGCCCAAATCCCATCTCAAACATGTATTGGGCCATAGCCCTTTTCATATTTCATATTTCATAACACTGGACCGAAGCCTTTTCAAATTTCATATTACTGGGCCGAAGCCTTTACTGTAAACGGTATGGCGTATAGGCCCATTTCAATATCACATACGATGTCAATGAAAGAATGCAAGCCCAATTGGGGAGACTACTCAACCTACCATCCGCTACTCTCCACCCGTACCAACCAACACACCATGTGGGGATTAACTCGACCCACCCCACCATAACTCTCACCGGCAAAGATAGTCTTTATCATATAACCTGGAGGCCTAGCCTCTTTTAATAACTGGGGCAAAAGCCCTTTTAATAACTGGGGCATAAGCCCTTTAATAACTGGGGCATAAGCCCTTTAATAACTGGGGCATAAGCCTTTTAATAACTGGGGCATAAGCCTTTTTTCACTTCCTCCATTCATATAAAAACCCAACCCAATGCATTATGAATACATCATGTGCATATCATACATATCATGTGCATATCATACATGTCATGTGCATATCATACATACCATGTTTATCAAAATCCCATGTATTAAAATCATACATAAACCCTAGGGGTATAATGGTCATTTTACCTATGGGCAAAACGGTTATTTTCATGTTATAAGGGTAATCTTGTAATTTTACCAAAAATTAGGGTTTCCATGTTCATTAACGGTTACTAACAATTCATAGGTGCAAACAGTGATTCTGGCTCATTTTTTTTAGCGAAATCGAGTTATTGGGCCCAAAACCCCTAATGGGCCCTACTTAGCCGATTTTTTCATCTAGGCCGATTTAGCCTATATCCATAACAGCATTAACAGTCTTCACATGCAATTTAACAGATTTCCGTTTTCTACCAATTTTACCCAAATGGGCCCGAAAGCCTATTGGGCCCTATTGCAGCCCCTCGAGGCCCAACTTACCGTGAATGCCAAAAATCACGTTATTACCATTTCCAATGTTCCTGATCATCATCTTAACGAATCTAACTAACTAATGAGCATTCACTTGCTCACGAGTCCTCGAAATGCCAAAATTTTGGCATTTCGGCTTTTCGGCATTTATCACTTTAAGCTATGAAAAAGGGCTCGTTACACACCTGATTTGTGATATTCCTTGACGAGATCTCCTATGCGATTTCTCCTATAATCAACCACTTATAGATTAGACCATGTTAATATTAAACTAAATCGAAAACTACCTATTATCATCACTTACACATTCGGCCACCATCCAGAATGGCCCTTGGGTTCATACCTTTGCCGGAGTTGATGACTAGATTTAGTCACTCCGATGATCCAAGCTTTTCACACACTCCTCAATCGGTAGCCTTTAATCCTCACTAGCACCAACAAACCAAATAACACCAAAAACCCTTTTAGCGTTAGTCGACAGAGGGGCTTTCAGCTTTTCTTAAACCACAAGATACAAATGGAAAGGAGGTTCAATACTTACCAAGATATCTACTCGTTGAAGAACGCTCCAAATACCTTCCTACCCCATATCCGCTAGAATCCAACTTAAACATGCATAGAAAATAGATCTAAATATTAATTCCTAATCACTAAAATATGAAGCTTTCAACTTTCCAAAGAAATATTAATCTAAGCTATTACGAGGTTAGTACACACCATTACGGGTTGAAGTTGAAACGCTTCCATAATCAATCACCTACGATAACCACCACCGCCACTCAAACTCAACTATTCCAATATCAATATATGTAAATCTTAAGCACATCAGTCATACGGAACATAAGGGCATATTCGTCATTTTACCATACAAGGGTATTACGGTCACTTTACCCTACAGGGGCTTTACGGTCTTTTTACCTAATAGGGGTATTTTAGTCACTTCACCCTACAAGGGTGTTTTGGTAAATCTACAAACCAAGGCTATTTCAATAAATTTTGTAAACCAATAGTATTTTTATAATTTTTAGAAAGTCAAGGGTATTTCTGTAACTTTGTAAATTAGGGGTATTTTGGTAATTTTACAAATTGAGGGTATTTCGGTAATTTCACAAACTAAGGGTATTTTGGTAATTTTACAAACTAGGGGTATTTTGGTAATTTTACAAACTATGGGTATTTTGGTAATTTTACAAACCAAGGGTATTTTAGTAATTTTGTAAATCGAGGGTAAAATAGTAATTCTGTAAATTAAAATTAAAATAGTAATTCTGTAAATCTAGGGTAAAACGGTAATTCTGTAAATCAAGGGTAAAACGATAATTATGTAAATCGGGGGTAAAACGGTAATTCTATAAATCGGGGGTACTTTGGTAATTTTACAAGTCGAAGGTATTTCAGTAATTTTACAAATCGAGGGTATTTCAATATTTTTACAAACTAAGGGTATTTCGGTAATTTTAGTAAACTAAAGTATTCTAAACAGGGATAACAATACGAATGGGCCTAAAGCCTATTCTCAGCCCAAATGGGCCCACACGCTCGTGTGGCCCTTTTAGCCCAAATCTAGCCACAGATATTAGATTCACCTAGCCTAGCCCAATATTTACTACACAATCAAACAACTTATCCAATTGGGCCTGTAGGCCCATTGGGCCCACATGGCCCCTTTTGGCCCATCGCGGCCCGAAGTAGCCATCCTACAGCTAGAGTAGTAAGAAATACACACCTGATAGGAGACTGGAGTTAATCCCCACTCCGAACACTCTTAGCCGACGCCCAACCCAAACGAGCACGCCATACAGCGAAAGGGATCAGCCAAGAAAGGTACCTCTACTCTCCTCATGGTTCTCTCTATTTAAAACCAGCTTTGCATCCACTCTTATGTTAGCTTCCCGATGTGGGATCCCTCCAACATTAGAGTTTAAATTCAACACCAACTCTTGCCACCTGTTAGCAAAATAAATGCTCTTGCTTGCCATGGGATTCAACCCATGCCTCTCTCGAGATGCTCCTCACGCTACTTGCCACTAAGCCACAAGGCTTTTGTGTCATATTTTATCCCCAATTAATTATAAGGTCTAAAGGCCAAAGTCCAAGTTCCCTAAAAAAAACCCAAAATAAATTGCAAGAGCCAAGGCTTGAACCAGTGCTCCCATACAACCTTAATGACGCCACAACCACTAGACTACAAGCTTCCTTGTGTCCTTTATTTAACACAATAATTTAAAACCCTCATCCAAGCATCCAAGTTTTTCACTTAATACCAAAATTTTGCTAAAGCCCAAGTTTGAACCCAAGATTTCTCTAACACTTCTCGTATTATTAACCACCAAAGCGGACATTTAATTGTGTCATTTCATTGCACAATTAAATACCTATATAAAACCTCCTTACAAACCCACACTCAAGGCCCAATACTTCTAGGCCCAAATTCGGGGTGTTACACATTTCAAAAAAAAAAAGAGAAGAATATCATATCCAACTGCATAATGCCAAAAGTTTGCAGTCTTTTCAAAGATAAGACGTCATACCACAGTACAACAAAGGTTGCCAAAAGAAAAGAAAAAGAAGAAAAAATAAATTACAGAAGATGACCGAGACTGGTAAAAATTGGCATAAGAAACTACCTCTTACTCTCTATGCTTACGCTGGGGCAAACACCTTCAATTGCAGTTGTTTTAAAGGTTTCAGCCATCATCCTTGGAATGGGTGCATTGTTTGGCTCTCCTGAGCAGTCTTATATGCCGTCAATAGCTGTGATGGTTAGCTCCAAGCGTTGGCCATTGGTTTCCAGGGGCATCAGGTCGTACACAGTCTCTGAAACTTAAAATGATAGATTCTTTCTTCAAAACAAGTTTCTGACAAAGTGGATGACGGTATCATGAAAGAAGCTCTCTTAGACTTCTATTCAAGTTCAGGGAAGAGAAAGCCTGATCAAATCATTATTTTCAGGGATGGGGTTAGCGAGTCTCAATTCAATCAAGTTTTGATCAAGTTATTGAGGCTTGCAAGTTCCTTGACGAGAAGTGGAACCCTAAAGATTGTGGTTGTTGTTGTACGAAAAACCATCATACCAAGTTTTTTTCAACAGGGATCTCCTGAAAATGTGCTACATGGTATTATCATTGACAACAAAGTATGCCATCCAAAGAACAATGATTTTTACCTTGGTACCCATGCTGGAATGATTAGAATCACGAGGCAAACCCACTATCATGTTCTCTTAGACCAGGCTGGGTTTTCGGCTGATGATCTGCAAGAGTTTGTTCATTCTCTATCCTATATGTATCAAAGGAGCACCACAGCCATATTTGTTGTGGCTCCTATTTGCTACGCTCATTTGGCAGCTTCATAGTTGGGGGCAATTTATGACGATTAGGGATGCTTCAGAAACATCATCGAGTCATGGTAGGATGTATGTTCCGGAAGTAATCCCTGTACCTCAGCTTTTCAGGTTGAAGGATAAAGTCAGCAACTTCATTCTTGTCTGCTGAGAATCATTGAACCATCTTTTTGGAGGGTTTGACAAACAACAACCAGGACTACTACTGGGCCAATCCCTTTCTCATGGGTTTATGAATCAAGATTTTTCTTCCAAGCTTTGATGGAGTCAAGAATTGAATACCTCTAGTAAATTTAACTTGAAAGTATTCATCCTAAGCAAATGTACCAAGAATGGATGACACAGACTTATGACAAAGAAGGTTCGTCCAAAAGAATTTCATAAAGGAAACCTTGTGCTGAAAGAGATCCTTCCCATGCAAAAGGATGCCGAATTAGGAAGGGCCATATGTTGCGAAGAGGGCTTTCTCTAGAGGTACATTGATTTTGACAAGAAATGGATAGGAAGAATTTATCTGATCCAGTGAATTCGGACTCGGTCAAGGAATAATTTGTCTGAAGGAGAAGGGAAGCCAAGGTGAAAACCCGCAAAAGGCACTTTGGGACTTCTACTTCAAAAAAAAAAAGGAAAAGAAAAGAAAAAGAAAAGAGAAAAAAATAAAAAGAAAAAAGAGAAAAATAAAAAAGAAAAATGGAGAGGCCAATGTAAAAACCCGCAAAGGGCGCATTGAGACCAAAGGGGTTTTGAGTTGAAAACCCGAAAGGGCAGCTCAAATTTTAAAGAGCACACGATAATCTTGCTATATCTGATTCAACGAAGAGTGAAGCGCGTTGCATATCGGGGCATCAACAAAGTACTTTGGATCTTTTAAACACATGTTGAATTCAAGAAAGTCTTCATGGAGCTGGCATATAAACGCTCAAGCGGCGATATCTAGAGCATCTAACTTTTGTCCTGTTTGCTATCTTTAGATTCTTTTTCTTCTCAAAGATAGGCTTTCAGATTAATTTCATTTGTATTTTTGACAAATTTATTCAAATCTAATAATTCTCAAGATTAAATTCATCTTCTATTATCCTTAAAGTATGTTGCATTAAAATAATGATAGATGAACTAAATATCTTTACAAATGAAGTTTTGCATATTACTCTGGAAATTTCTGTATAATACAAGAAACTAAAACAAGACAATTGTTTAAAGAATTTTCATATTTGAGGGTCGGATGTACTCGGGGAAATTTCTTTTTCAGTCTAAAAGGTGGTTGGACGTTTTAAGCAATATTGATCTTAAGAAAAGATCATTCTATAAACATCTCCAGCGGGTCACAACATTTGGAGAATGGTACAATAGGACTAAGTTGATTCATCAAGATAAAACTTCGATGAGGGAATAAGTGATGACGTCCGAAATAGGGGTCATATTCATAACATTTTGCATTAGGAGAATTTGACTCACTTCGATCATAGCATTCTAATTATTAGACATGAACTCATATACATTCTATAGGTTATGTCTTTTATGGGGCAATGTAGATCAAAGAAACAAGATTTGGCATCCCTGTGTTTATAGAGAACAAATCGAAGATAGCAGATCAAAGATTTCTGCATAGCATCCCTGTGTTTATAGGGAACAAATCGAAGATAGCAGATCTAACATTCCTGTGCTTACAGCAAAGCAGATCGAAGATTTCAGCATGGCATCCCTGTGTTTATAGGGAACAAGTTGAAGATAGCAGATTTGGCATTCTTGTGCTTACAAGGAACAAATCGAAGACATAGCTGATTTGGCTTTCACGGTTTACGCTGAAGCAAATCTAAGATGATTTGGCATCTCTGTATTGTCAAAGAACAAATCGAAGTTTGGCGTCTCCATATTCGACGGAGAGCAGACACATAGTAGATCTGGCCTTCATATGTTTATACTGAAGCAGATCCAAGGTGATTTGGCATCCTTGTGCTTACAAGGAACAAATCGAAGACATAGCTGATTTAGCTTTCACGTGCTTACGATGAAGCAAATCTAAGATGATTTGGCATCTCTGTATTGTCAGAGAACAAATCGAAGTTTGGCGTCTCCATATTCGACGGAGAGCAGACACATAGCAGATCTAATCTTCAGATGTTTATACTAAAGTAGATCCAAGATGATTTGGCATTCTTGTACTTACAAGGAACAAATCGAAGACATAGCTGATTTGGCTTTCACGTGCTTACAATGAAGCAAATCTAAGATGATTTGGCATCTCAGTATTGTCAGAGAACAAATCGAAGTTTGGCGTCTTCATATTCGACGGAGGGAAGACACATAGCAGATCTAACCTTCAGATGATTAGACTGAAGCAGATCCAAGATAGTTTGGTATCCTTGTGCTTACAAGGAGCAAATTAAAGACATAGTTGATTTGGTTTTCTCGTGCTTACGATGAAGCAAATCTAAGATGATTTGGCATCTCTGTATTGTCAGAAAACAGATCGAAGATAATAGATTTGGCGTCTCTGTATTAGACGGGGAGCAGATTAAAGATAGCAGATATCGCCTTCCTAAGTTGCAGTGAAGCAGATTGAAGCCGTCAAGAGGCCATTTAAAGAAGATCAAGGATCAAAAACTCAAGACTCGGCGAGCCCGGGCAAAATTGGTCCTTTTATAGTCTTTGCTCTATTCCTGTTACACAGCAATGAGCAAAGAGTGGCAGCTGTAGACACTCAATTTTGCCCGGGCCCAGAAATAATTTCAAAAAAAAAAAGTCCAAGTCCAGTACAAAATTACAAACATATAATTTGGCCCAATCGAAATGGCCCATTACTTGAAAAGATTGAGGGTCCATCTATGAGCTTGACTCATATGGAAATATAATCTTTAAGGATATGCAATCTTAGATATGATACAATCTTAGATATGATATGCAATCTTAGATATGATCTTGTAATCTTGGAGATTTAATTTGTAGATATCCTTTAATCTTAACCGTTGATGTAATTGATCATGTATCTGTTGGATTTGGGGAGGCTCAACTATAAATAGAGGCCTCTCCTTCATTGTAAAACACTTGAGTTTTGGGAAGCAATAAGAATTCTTGAAGAGCATTCACTCAAATTTCTCTCCTCTTGCGTTCTTACTCTCGTGGTTTGTTCTTATTTTATTCTTCGTCTATCTTAGTTTTTCAACCTTTTTATTTTAATTTCTTCATTTTTCAAATATGTATATTTATCCCTATCTTTTATACATTTGATTATGTATTTTATATATTATAATATTTAACCTTTTATATAGTTTATTTTCAAATATATATTTTCTATGCATGTATATATATTATATTATCATTTCATGTATTTTGAACTATTGCATTATATTTTTCTAATTTGTAAATGTTCTATTTATTCATTTTTTAGTGTATGTCATTTATCTTATTTGTGCATAGTTTCATTTTTTCATATGCTATGTTTAATTATTTCTTTTATGTGCTATTTTATGATATATATTGTTGTATAATTTTTGCATGTATTATGTTTTTCTTTTAGTTTACTCATGTTTTTATTTGTTTATTATCTTATATTTACTCTAGTATGATTTTTTTTCATTAAACGTATGTTCATGTTATTTAGTTTTGTCTTAATGATATTATTTATGTTTGTATGGAAATGTTAGAATATTTTGTATATCTATGCTTCATGATGCATTAATATGTCATCCTAAAACGTCATTTAAAATAATATTCCAAGGTTTTTTTTAAAAAAAAAAATAAAAGGCAATGCTTGATGTTTGGAAACTTTGAGAAAGGTAGTGCCCTAACTTACTGGGTTGCGACTTTTCTCGTTGAATTCGAATAGTCAAGCACCCTTCTAAGTGATTTTGAGTTTTCAAAACTTAAACAATTATTTTGAGATTTCAAAACATAGTGTCCTAACTTACTGGATATGGTGTTTTGTTGTTTCGAGATAGAAATTTTCGAAAGACGAGCTTAGTTTCGAAGGTTTTAAAATGTTGCGTCCTAACTTACTGGATGTGATGTTTTGACTCGTTTAAAATAAGTGAGCCTTAATTTTCAAAATTAAGACATTCTAATTAAAAGAGGTTTGCATATTAAAACTTTCAAATTTTCAACATTAAAGACACTTGATAATCAATTAGGTACCAATTTTTGGGCGTTACGAGGGTGCTAACCCTTCCTCGTACGTAACCGACTCTCGAATCCATTTTCTCGACTTTCGTAGACCAAAATTAATGTTTTAAAACAAAACATTTTATAAGGTGATCCAATCACACCTAAAAAGATTGGTGGCGACTCCCGTTTTCGTTTTTCTTAAAGTCGATTCCCATTTTCCAAAACTCAATTTAAAAATGGTTTCGACAACACTTTCTTGGCAATGTTCGAGATTGATCTTGGAGTTCAAGATTTTAGATTTGGGGCTGATTTTAATGAGGAAAAATGACAGCAATATGGTGGAGAATATGTTAACAAATCTTGTGGCAAAAAGAAAAAAAAAGAAGAAAGAGATAATAAAACTAGGTGTAGGCGATGATAACAATGGAGGAAATGAAAAAAAAAGTTAAAATCAAAGAGAAGGAGAGGAACGGGTAGGGCAATTAGGAGGAAGATTAAAGGCTGATTATTATTGAAAAATTAATATTTATACCTAGGTTAACTAGGCTTGGATGGCCCACACATTAAAATAAGGGGTTTTTGTCAAAAAATTAAATTATTTACATGGGAATGGAATTGAAGATAGGACCTCAAGAATAAATTCACTAATGTTTAACCATCAAACCAATAACTCATTTTTAATATAATTTTGAAATATTTATTTTAAAAAATAAGACATGTCACAAACTAAGGTTTAAGGCAAAATTTGCAAAATAATAAAAACAGTGAAAGAGAAAGGATTTGAACTTAGGTTTCAATAAACATTTCACTAACACTTAACCAACAAACCAATACCTCATTTATTTTTTAGAAATGCATAGATAATTTCAAAAATTAAGGCATGACCACACACACACTCTTTCTCTCTATTCACAAACTCGATTGTACTAACCCTGAATTTTAGGATATTACATTAACTGTTTTTAAAATTAAAATTTAAAATTTATTAATATAATAATATTAGGTTTGATTGAAGTTAATTTTTATATAAAAATAAAATTACTTATCAAGGGATTTTTTTCCAAAAAATGACTTGTGTTTTTTAAAAAGATTAGTCATTTTACACCAAAAAAAGCTTATTTTTTGTTGAGCTGTAAGTCATATTCGATTTCCATAAAACAAACACATGAAACTGTAGAAAACATTTTAGGTAAGTCTTTTTTTATGAAACAAACACACCCTAAGTTCCAACCATAAAATGATAGTGATGTCCCAACCCTCTTATGGATGGCTTAACTATTGGCAAAAAGAATAGGCATAATGATTTATTTAACTCTCCAACTTTATAAACAATGTCATTTTAGTCTTTCATTTACTTTTTCATCTTCTTAAACTTGCCTTTTTTTGTTAAATCACTCCAAAATGGATGAAAAAGTAAACATTTGCTAACTTTGCTAATGTGGCAATCCACTAAGTTAACAATAAATTTTAAAAATTTAAAATATTAAAATATTTATACTTTTTAATTATTTTAAATTTTAAAAATTTTAAAAATTTTAAAATTAATTAATTATTGACGTGGTATCCATGTGTATGCCACATCAAGAAGTTAACTTTTCATCAATAAGTTAACTTTTCCATCAATTTTGGGTAATATGATAAATAATGAGAGTTTAATAGCTAAAAGAGACGAAAAATTAAATGAATGAATAAATTGATTTTTTTGTAAAAGGACCAAATAAATTATTGTGCCAAAAAATATTCCACGTGAAATTGGTTCTTGTATTTTTAATATGGTACATATTTAAATTCTTAATTTTTAATATATGTATTTCACTCATTTTCTGTTTAACTGTTTTCATATTTTATAGTATATTAATATAAAATCAATATCATAAATTACGTGAAAAATAGATTTAAGTTTGTTTCTTTTATAATTTAAATTACTTTAATTATTATCTTATTCATGTGTCAATTATTTTAAATTTTAATAACAAATATTTTAAATTAAATTAAATTATAATTATACGTGAATGTAATAATATGATAGAAAAAATATTCTCCTCGATTTAAAAATTTCTTCAAACTCGTATAGATATTATAGATTTAATTTTAATATAATTTTATACAAAATCATATATTATAAAATTGAAAAATAGGTTAGATTAGGTTTAACTCCAGTCTTTGATGGTTGAAATTCAACTCAGTATTTTTTAAATTAAATCCTCCTAAATGTTATACGAAATTTCGTATTTCAACAAATAATTACTCAAATATAACGAAATATGGAAGCGTGCCTTAAGAGATCATGAGTTCTGCCCATGCAATGAGTGAGTTGCACTACGGCGTCGTTTCATCTGAATGCTTGGCTTGATTTTCACTTTGTGTTGAAATGTATAATTCGAGCAATAACTTCTATAAATATACGAAATATTGGAAAAACAAAATTAAAATTTTAAAAATAATATCTACATTAATGTATACCATATGTTTTGAGAAAAATCATTTTAAAGTTAAAATTGATGTAAAATATTGTATACTAGTCCTTTAAACAATGATTTCAATTTATCAATTAGAGGTTGGCCGGCCTGGCCGTCATTGAATTGACTAAATTTACTAAAATTCCCTTCACCCCACGTGCATGGCAATGTGTCCCCGTTGGATCCACAAAAGTAAACTACCATTGTTATATTATTATTAGATAGATAGATTTGTTCACTTAATATTTATAAATACTTATAATTAAATTTAAGTTCTGAACAGAGCTAAATTAAAATAAAAATATCATCCATGGGTACCTGTAAAAAAAAAAAAACTTTCCTAGTAATTTTGAATCTTTGATGCCTTTATATTGTATTGCAGAGCAAATTAAATATTGAATTAACAAGATTCAATTGAATTGCTTTTTGAACCCAAAGCAATATTGATCGTATTTGTGGATACAAGATTTGGTTGCATTGGTGTATTACTTGCAAATTTTTCCGTAAAAACATTGAAATAATGCGGCTTTTACCCAATATAAATATTAAAACAATGCATGCAGGTATGTAAAATTCATGAATGGAAGCTTGCTAAGCAGTGTAGCAGAAACAAGAGCTTGTAGCTTACATTATATAGGTCATAGGCTAATACGTAGGGTACTGTTTTCCCTGCAAAACCCACCAAAAGAAGAGAGAGCCGAGGGTACAAAAATGGAGAAAACGAAAGAACAAAACCGCCTACTTTCTTTTACCGAACCAGATGTTTTTCCTGGAACCACTTGGAGATTGAGTGCTAGATTCTTTTGTCTTCAACCTCCTCATCTCTTCCTTGTCTTCTTTCCTTTTCGTTCCAGGCTTTTGTTTGCTGCCCACTGATGATTTCCTAGCTTTCTTGTCTGAATAACAATGGCGGCCCTCTTCCTCACCCTCCACCTCCTGCTCCAAACGATGGCTTGGACCAGAAGAAGCATCGGAGGCCATAGAGTCATCAGTTTCGGCTTCATGATTGGCATCTGTTTGGCTTTCGTCAGCACCGTCGAAACGATCACCATCATCATCGTCGTCGTCGTGGTCAGCATCAGTGCCTGCGTCGCCGTCATCGTCGGCTGCGGCGTCACCAATGTACATTGTCCACCCTGATTCACTGCTGTGGCATTCTTCGGCGCCTCCGAAGATATTGGAAGGCTCCATATGATATGAGTAAAGAATAAAGATGGAGTAGAAACAAGAATCAAGCAAATGATGAAAGGTTTTGAGTTGTTAAATATAGGAAAGCAGCTTTGAAGATAAAAACAACAGAACCCATCTCACTCAAACTATATTAATTGCCTTAGGATATACTAGATAATTCCAACACCTGGAAGCCAGGTTAAATACCATTGTTAATGCAATGTTACTGTTGTTATGTCCTCATTTTGCTTTTTATTTCTTAATCATATTTATTGTCTGTATTCGTCATCATATATAGCATTTATTATCATAATAGTCCAGAAACAAAGAATTAAAATTTATTTAAATTATACCTTTTCTTTTTGTAAATACAAAATCCTACTTCTCCCAGCTTAATCAAATTTTAGCTTTGGTTTTGACCGATGCTTAAGTATAAAATGGGTTCGAATTGTATTAGAGGCCTTATTGTTAGAGTTTTATTTTTTCTTGGAATTAAAAAATTGATTTTGATTTGTTTATATATTATTTATTATTAAATAGAATAAAACAATTTAGTAAGTGAAATTATAATGAACTCTGTTGTTTTTAAAGATGAAATAGAAAACATAATAAAATAATTAAAAGGAATATTTGATATCTTCTTAAATATATAAAATTTACTTCTCTGACAGTAAAGAGAATAATTGCTCTTTATAATATAAACATATTTTTTTAAATTAGTGAAAAAGACTTCATAAAAACTAATATTTTTAATAAAATTTTCGAAAAAAATCAAATTGTTTCATACCAATAAAATTTTTATCTGACCTATTCGAATTTTTTAAAATAAGCTATCAACGAGGTGCTTATAAAATAATTTATTAAATTATATTTTCTTCAATCCATCAAATATTAACCCTCCTAAATTATCGCTGAAATATTTTTTTTTTTAATTTGGTCACCTAAAAACGAAATTGATAAAATTGAATACTCCACAATTAAATGGTAACGAAAAACTAACCGAATATTTATATGAAGAAATTTGTAGGTGACCAAAATAAAAATAACTCCTATTTAAAGTAATTGACGAGTAATGTATCTTAATTTTAGAGTGATTATGGTAGAAATGCATTGTTAGTCTTCTAATTTGACGATGGAGTGATTAATTTGATCAATTTATATTTTAGGTTGACCAAATCAATAAAAAAAATTAAATGACCAAACTATTAAACTTGAACTTTGAATCCCAAACTCAAATCTTAAACACTAAACCTAAAACCAAATCAAATCTTGAACCTTAAGGTTCAAGGTTCAAGGTTAAGGTTTAGGGTTCGAATTTAAGGTTTGGGGTTTAAGATAAAATAATTATCAAAATTATGTGTCAATGACATAGAAAACTAGCACAAAATTACTAATTTTTTTAAATCATTGCACAAAAATAAAAATATTAACTTAATGAAAAAAACAAAATGATTAAAAATTGTAAAAGAAGAAGAAAATGTTTGTTTATAATTTAAAAATTAATTATTTTAAGTAATTTAATTAAAGCTAAATTAAGTTAGAGAAAATATTAAATATATGTAAGTGTATAATAATACTTTGTTATTTTTAAAATTTAATAATGTGATACTATTTTATTTATACTTAAAAACTGTAACTAATAGTGATAATTATATATTATAGTGTAGTTAACTAACAATGAATAAAATTATATTTCATCAAATATTAACCCTTATTTTATTCCAAAAACAAAATATTACTGGTTAATTATATTTAAAAAAAAAAACGAATACATCTGTAAGAAAACTATAATAATAAAGACGATGTTACTCGGTGCCTGGAAATCAACAGACCCAGTAATTCTCTGACTTTGAATCAGCAGAAGACAGCTAGAAACTGCAAAAGGAAAGTGAAATTGATCTTGTAAAAAGCATAAATAAAAAAAGAAGTGTTTTTTTTTTTTTTTTGAAAATTTGGTTCTTGAATTTGAAAGGACAAGGGTTGTTGACGTTATGTAGTTTTAATACACAAAATCTTCTTTACTTCTTCTCTCTGCAATTGCCATTAATTCAAAAGGGTTATGCTTTAAATGCAAAAGACAGTTTGGTCACAGTGTAATAAAACTAAGAAGAAGAACATAAGACTTTTTGTTTGTATTTTAAATAAAGGCTAGAGAAGTTGAAAAACATCATCTCTTCATTGCCCCAATTTAGCCTGCCTTTCACACTTTTCGTAGTTTCATTTCTCTTTTATCCTCTCATTAATACTTCAGCAGGCTTTTTACTAGGGTTCTATATCGAGAGAGAGGGGAAGCCAACTGGAGTTTAGGTTTTAATTACGAGTGAGACCATTTGAGACTGAGATGTCCTAATATCTTTCTCTGCTTCTGCTCCTGTCCTCTAATTTGATTGTGCCTGTCCTCTCAACATGTAGCATTATATGTCTATATCTGTATCTGTATCATTTCATTTTTATCAAAAATATTATACTAAATATAAATTTAATGATATGGTGCTGTTTTACTTAAATTAAAAACAAAAATAAAATATCTAAAACTAAACTCCGACTTAGAAAAAATTATTCTTAATTACTTTATGAGGTACTTATGACTTAATTTTTATAAATATAATTTAATATTAAATTTTCTTTTCAATCCACAATGTATGTGTAACAAAATTTAGTATTATTTAAATTTGATTGAGCTGGTGTCATAAGTCAATCGATAACGATTTAAATGAAAAATAGCTAAAATATCCCTATATACAAATTAAGTTATATTATTATGATAGTATTCTTATTTTTATGTAAAAATTGAAATAAAATTAATAAAAATTTAGACATGATAAGATTTGAACAAGATACACAAAAATTGTGTCAATATTTTAATATAGATATATAAATAATTATTTGATATATAAAATATTTTTAATTTCATAAGTGTGTCAAGAAATCATCTAATGTTTTCAATTTATGTTTAAAGGAATGAAAAATAAATAAATGTGATATATGACATTCTTTTAATTTTACTTGTGGAGTTAAAAACTTCATTGCTAATGCTTCAAATATATATATATATATATATATATATATATATATTAATTAGTAAGAGTGATTGAATTTAAAATAGATTAGAACAAGTAAGAAAATTTGAATTTGGGTATCTATAAACACATTTTTCTTCCGACATTGGGAAGGGAGCTAAGTATCTATACAAAAAATCAGTTTTATTCTTTTTTTTTTTTGTAAACTTGAGATTTGAAGTATCAAAGTGTATTCTGAGAAATAAATTGTATTTGTATGGCAACTTCTTTATAATAATATATAGAACTTCATTTGGTTCAACTTCAACGAAGCTTCCTATTCTTAATTTATATAATTGGTATGTTATGGAGGAGGACTCAACTTGGGTATTCGTGAATAAAAACTAGATGTTTATTTTGTTTGAAATGAATAAACCCTCAAATGCTATACTTTCAACAGATAAAGTTGGTGCTGATTAAACAAGTTGTATCAATGAACTAGATGGATGGATGAATTGGCTGGATACCATAACTTGTAAGTACTGGGTGAAATTAGTGTGATCAGACAGTTAACTAATTCCCAGAATTTACTCCATGCATTCACTATTGAAATGACCCTTTAATTATTTCCTTTTTATTTTCAGATGGTTGTCATGGTGCTGCTTTCAGCTTTCATCTCAAACTTCAATTACATGTAATTTTCTCTCATCACAAATTCAACACTAATTATATTATATATCTTCTCAACTTCTGGTAATGCAATTTTTCCCACTGATTTAAACATTAAGTTACTGTATAACTCCACTCTTAAACAAAAATTTTGAAGTTCCATTGGCAAGAGTAACCATGAATCGTCCATTCCCGATTGCTAGTACCACCTCAACTTAATATAAAATTAAATAATTTTATATATTAATAAATATTGGATGCAATAGTAAGACATATTATATTCTTAAAAAGAGATGTAAATTTAAACATTAGAAATAATATTGTTGAAAGCAATAATAAGATACATTACATTATTAAAGAAAATGCAAGTTCAAACCATAAAATAATATTATTAGAAGAAATAATCACGAATACTGAACATTAACCGTAAAATGAATATATTAATTATTTTTCGTAGGATGCATGATTCATCTATGTGTATTAATTATTTCTTTTAAAAAATTGTGATAGTCTGGAAACATTTTCTTTCTAATTGTATTATAACGAAAAATTTAAATTTGATAAATTTGTGATAATATTTAGATAAACTTAAAAGGTCAAAAAGCCCATAAGTAGAAAAAAAATCAATAGAATTTTTTATTTTAAAAATGCAATCTATTTTACTCTTAATGATAAAAATTGATCAATTAAATTCTCCCGTCAATGAAAATAGCTGGTTGGCATGTTATGATAATCAAAAATAATAATTTTTAATATATATATTTTAAAATAATATAAAAATTAAATTAATAAAATTACATTGAAATGAACCTAAACATATGGTTACCTACATTCATTTGAATCTGGACAATTATTTATCTAAATTTATTCTAGATGACTTCAAAAGTATTGGAATTATAAAATTACTAATAATTGTAAAAATTGAAAAAATTCAATATTCAATATTTCATATTTAATAATAATTTTATATATATTCAAATTTTGAAAATTTAAAATTCAAATTGAATTAATAATTATTATACTTAGAATTTTGTATATATAAATTATTACTAATAAAATTATATACAAAATTAGAATCTAATCTTCCCAACAAATTAAAATACTATTATTAAAAATTTAAAAGTTTTCAAATTTCAAGATTAATCTGGACCATAAAAGTTCAAGGATTAAGTTGAAAAAATTATCAAATTTAAGAATTAAATGTTACTTGATTCCTATTGTTAAATTTTGTCGTTGAATAATTGACATAAAAATCAACAATTCAACAATTTATATGTAATCATCAATTCAATAATTTACATACAATAAATTAGTAAAATTATTAATTCAATTTCATGTATTTATAAACAATTTGAATATTTTTTCCTATTTTTAAAATATGAAAATCAAATTTACGCAAACATCAAAATGAAGGAAACTGAAAAATATTTTTCACGATTTCAAACCCGATACTTGAATAAATCTAAACAAATATTAAAGAAAGGAAAGCTATCAATTTATTTTAAGCGAAATAATGAATAAAAGAGTGAAAAGAAAGTGTAAGAAAAGAGAGGGGGATAAAAGAGCATACCAAGCTTGGTGAAATCGGTGGAAGTAGAAGCTGCGAGCTCTGAGTGCTTTTCACTGTAATTTTGAGGGAAAATAGCACAGCCCAGCTCCTTCAACAACATCATGTTCCTATTCGTCACTGCATTCAGTGATATTGCTACTTGTCCACCGTAATAATTTTTTTAAAATATTTATTAAATTTTCTAAAAAAATAAATTTTTTTACTGAGGTAGCATGTTATGTGTCATTTCTTAGTGGTTGTCGTTAATCACATCAGCACATTAACGGTTAATCGAAAGGGGCTTAGTTAAATTTTTTTTTTGTCATTAAAGACTCAAAAAGATGCCATTTTTAAGGGTTTAATTGATTTTTAATTTTTAAGGACTTTTTTACCTTTAATCTTTTTAGATATATAAATAATGATTTAAAATATTATAATCTACCTTAATTTATAGATTACCATTCTAATTTTTTTTATTATATAGTAAATGATATATTTAAGAGTTAATTGTATACAAAAATCCTCAAATTATGGCCCTCATATTAAATTAGATTTTAAAATTCAAAATGTTCTAATTACATCTTAAAATTATCAATGTTATATCAATTAGGTCCTTCCATTATTGAAATCGTTAATTTAACCATTATATGACATGAAAAATCTTATGTGACATAATTTAAAATGAAAATAGTAAAGAAAAGTAAACTGTTACCGCATAACTTTTAAAATTAAAAAATAAAGTTAAAGTAAAATAAAAAAATGAGAGAGTAAACGACAGTTTCTGTAAAAGCTTCAAGAACCTCAAATTTTTACAACATTCATTTTTCTTTAAAATTTTTCATTTTAAATTATGTCGCATAAGATTTGATATCTCATTTAACCATGCAATTAACATTTTAGTAACAGAAGAACCTTATTAGTATAACATCAATAGTTTGAGAATGTAATTAGTATGTTTTAAATTTTGAGGACATCTAATTTAGAGATGCTTGGTACAATTAACTTAGTGCATAACACCAAGGGTGTCACGAAGGGTTTGGCTAGTATAGTCCCTACCCTACTTCCCTCCTTCAATGAAAAATTGCATGTTTGGTTTTTTAAAATTTAAGGTTAATATGTATTTTGCCCCTTGAACTTGGCCACTCGTGCCTAATTGATACTTCAACTTCAATTTCGTCACACATTTTTGGTACCTCATCAGTAACATTGTTAAAATAAGTTGACTTAGCATTGTCAACCAATAGCATGGCGACATATGTGATAGCCTTACATCTTGACTCGAGCCAGATACAGTTAAACCTACAGAAACTATATGCCTACATTCATTTCATACATGTTTCAATACTTTTATATATTTTTATTTTTCATAAAATATTATATTTTTTGTTAGAGTTGTGTGACTCGAATCCTTGTTAAAGAAATAGTGCAGTTGTATGACCCGAAGGCTCGAGGCTGTAGCCAAATAGATCTTCGACCGTTCGGCCCCCGCAGCATGGACCATGTAGCACAAGTAAAACCCGTATATAACTACTCTTCTTCTATTTGACATTAATTAGAATAAGGTTTTTCAACCTTCAAATATATGTAGTTAAAACTCCTCTTGTATCATTCAATTTTCAATATTAGTGAATTTCTTCTCCTTTGCCCATGATTTTTTCCCGAAAGGGTCTCCACGTAAAATCTATGTTCTTATTTTTTTTCTCTTATTGTTTTGCGATCGTTCTACATTGCTATTATCGACATTCAATTTAACATTTTTATTTTACTATTATGAAATAAAAATATATTAAATTTAATATTTATAAAATATATTATTTCACATCAAACATTATAAAATATATTTGTCCAAATATATAAAATATATAAAACATCATATTTTATAATATATCAAATTTTTTATTTTAATTTAATAATAATATAAAATATTATAATTTATGAAAATTTAAAATATATAAATTTACTAAAAAGCATGTCTAAAATGAATATAAACAAATAATTGTCCAGGCTCAAATGTATTTGGACACTCTATGTCCATGTTCATTCTAGTGACAAATAATATTTTTAATAATTTTATAAATTTATAAATTTGTACTTTTTAGATTTTATATATTTTGAATGTACTGGAAGGACAAAGACCATAGCTTGAGAAGGTTTCATCCTGGAAATGAATATTGATGAGAAGGGATTTTATGATAATGAATATTGGGTATCTTAAACCCTTTGTGAAAAATGTTATGTTGAAATTTTATGCAAATTTGCAGAAAAGCATCAAGGAATTTGCAAGTGCTAATCACATGAGCTCCTATATTTGTGGACATCTCTTTACTTTTAGTCCTGGGAAGATCAGAGATTTCTTTAGCTACCCAATAGCTAAAGAAATACAATGACAAAAAAGATGGTTATTTATCATGCAAGGTCGTAACCTTCACTAAATTCATCCTGGGGAAGATTTTTAATGAGATACTTAAGCATGCCCAATCCAATAATCCTAAGTTGTCACTATCATTTCCTTTCTTGATCTTTTAGATAGTCATTTTGTAGAATCCTAAGATTGTTAATGTTGATGAAGTGTATGAGCATTTGAAGTACTCTCCAAATTGGAGTTAAGGAAAACATGCTAATGAAGATGTAGAAGACGTTGTTAATGGATATGAGAAAGAAGATGATGATGATAGACAGCTTAGACGGTAGACCCAAGCTAGAGAGATCACATCCGTCACCGGGGTGGCTCAATCTTTTTACAAATCAATTTTTAATACTAAACCTATTTTATGCAAGTGAATATCTCATTTTATAAATTTAAAACTAAAGTAAAATTTTAGCAGCGAAAAATAAACTAATAATCTTTATATAATAATTAACTTGTTTAAATCATTTAATAAATAAATATCATCCTAATTAATTAACACTAATATTAATATAATCTTAAATCATTAACGACCGTAAATAAAATTAATCAATAACATGCATACTAAGTGATGTAATTAAAAATAATTATCACATACCACGATTCTTAATAAAATTAAACGATAATAATAACATGTAATAATAAATAGTTGGCAAGAACAAGCGAACCCTTCGCATGTCAAGTTCGCGTCCTAATCTGTGAAATTATTTGAAAAGATGAAAAATAAGGGGATTGAGCTATGGAAACTTAATGTGCGTCCCTTTACAATAAACCAAAATTAATATTCAAATAAGCATGTCAAACATAATTATCAATTTCACATAATAATCTGATCAATAAGGTCATTTAGTTTTTGTCACTTTAGCAAAGCATTAACATTCAGTCGAATTCAATTGAACAATTTAACTATCGAGTCAAAATATCAATCACATCAGACTTATGCACATTTATCAGTTTGGTCGTTTCAACATATACTTTTTAATGAATATGCATAGTATGTCATGCAACATTCATTTAATGTTTCATTTAACATTCGTTAATCCTACCCTTGACCACTAGCTCTCTAAATAGGGAGTTCCTCAAAACCCCCTCTACCTTTTCATTCCACTTTTTTGTTTAAGTGCAGACAAGCTATCGTTTGGTTGAGGCTCCACAATTCTTCGCAAATAAAAGTTGTCAGAGAAAATAATGGATGCTCCATTCGTTTAGTCGTAGTTAGAATCTTCTAAACTGTGAATACACAACATACATATAACATATATGCAGTATAAACTACCGTTTCGATCATAAATGCAGTTTAAACTGTCGTTCGTTTCTTCCACCTTACATACTTTCCCCCATGCATATCCCATGCAATTATTCATAATGTAATTATTCAATATCATTGTCAACATTCTATTTCTAGCAAGAATAGAAAATTCATAAATCAATCATTAAAACATATAAGACATTTATTCAATATGTATATCATTGATGAATATTTATAATCATTCACGAATTAAAACAAACAATTATGAACAATTATATCATATCAGCTACCATAAAATCATCCATGGACTTATGTCATCAATTATAAGCAAATAAATCATAAATTCATGTATTCACTAATTCTAGTCCTATTCTAGGACCTAATTGCATAATATAATTCTCTAGATGCCATTAAAAAACCTAATCAGGGGCTGATTTGAGTAAAATAATAAAGGTTATAGTAAAACTGTAATTTTTTTAACGAACAGTAGAAAAACTATAAAATTGTAACACCTCAAACCCGGCTTGGACACTATGACCGGATCGGGCGATGTCACATGGTAGGGTGTTAGAAAACCGTAACTTTGCTTAAAATAATTCCCATTTAGAAACTTTTTATTATTACTTATTAATTTTAAAATGTGTTATTTGATGAGTTGAAAGTCTTCAAAACGTTTATTCAATGCGGAAGCTTTTAAAATGGTTTGTGTATTTGTGAGTATCTTATTAAAATGTTTGTTTCTTTTGAAAACCCGAGTTATCCTAATACTAGCAATTATAAACCATAACCAATAAAAATCCCAAACTAAAATAAAAATCCATAGAGGCCATATTTACAATAAAATACCCAAATAAAATTTTAAAATCATAAATAAGTACGAAACAGTGTCAAAGGGCCATCATCGAGTCCTCCGCTGCACCGATCCATCAAGTTTGGGGATTACCTGTACAGATTAAACCGAAGGGGTGAGATTATGTAAACTTAGTGTGTAATCCCTATATAAATAAACAGACAGTATGCACGTGATCACAGTCTGGGCCTAAACCTTTTTCAGTAACAGTATCGGTTTCAGTTTGGCCTTAACCCATCTCAGTACAAAATCAGTCATGCAGTTGGGCCTTAGCCCATCAACGTATTAGTAGAAGTAACAAATATGCAATCACAAAATCCTACCCAGCCAGCCTCTACACATCATCTTCATCCAACCTTACATTCAAAGTGGGGATATAATCAACCCACCCATCCCTACACTCCATGTGGTGATATAATCAACCCACCCATCTCTACACTCCAAAAAGTACCGAATACGGCACTAAACAGTGGTTTGCAGCTAAGCTTCCATTAAATTAGGCCCGAGGCCTTTCAGTACACTTCCTCCAAACAATACCAACCCCCATCCCAATGCAATGCAACATATAGTAATGACATACTATATCATGGCAACAGTGCATACAATATCAATTCATAAAATATCATCGTGCTCGATAACATGTAAATATATGTATATATCAGTCAAACAGTCACTTCAGTCAATTAGGGTCTAAGTAGTGCTTAACGACCCTACAATAGGTTCACAGTTAACTTGGGCAACCTATGCAACCTTAGAAATCTTCTTAGTAAAATGGGCTTACACGCCCATGTGGCTTGCTCGTGTGGCCCACATGCCCGTGTGGCCCACACGAACCAAATCGATCGAGCCTATGTGTCAAACACGGCCTACTTGGCCACCACACAGCTGTGTCTAGTGCACACGGCCTGGCCTTATCGATCACAAGCTCGTGTTATGTGTAACAGTCTGATTTAGACCCTAATCGAAACAGTGGTTTTGGGACCACGAATCCGAGTCAGAAAAATATTTTTAAATTATTTTCAGTGTTTATTCTATGTGAATTTATGTCTGTGAAAATTTTGTGATTTAATTTTGTCGTTTAGGTGTCCGATTAAATAAAAGAACTTAATCGCGTAGATTAAAAAGTGGGTAGTCTATTTTGTAAAGGGCTTATTTGTTGATGGCTTTCTAAATGGGAGTAGTTATGATGAAATTAGCCCATTATATATGAATTGGACGGTAGTGGGCATGATATATGTGAATTTATAATTTATTAACTAAGGTTAAAAAGGTAAAATAATAATAAATAATATATATGTTATAATTTATGATAAATAAAACAAAGTGCTCATATTATTATTTCCACCATAGCCGAATATAAACAAAAGAAATAGGAGAAGTTAAGTTTGACCATCTTCCAAGGTAAAATCAAGGTTCGTTCTTCGTTGGTTTTTGTTAATTTTTACGTTTTTGAGATCGTTGCTTCAAGTACTACAAAACCCATGCTTGAATATTTGATTTTGATGAATATTTTGAGTTGTACCATTGTCGATAGCTTGTGATTTTTGTTGTTGATGATGAAAAATGAAAGATATGTTTTAGATTAACATATTTTGTATTGGACTTTTTGATGATTTTGAGTAATTAGGACTTAATTGCAAAAATAATAATTTGAGGGACTAAAATGTAAAATTGATAAAATATATGGACTCGTATGAGCATGGGTACTATTCGGCCTAACATGGGTGTTGTATGAGCATGGGTACTATTCGGCCTAACAT
This sequence comes from Gossypium arboreum, assembly GCF_025698485.1. Taxonomy (NCBI): domain Eukaryota; kingdom Viridiplantae; phylum Streptophyta; class Magnoliopsida; order Malvales; family Malvaceae; genus Gossypium; species Gossypium arboreum. Next base: position 21,136,925 of record NC_069070.1, read on the forward strand.
GGGTGTTGAGAAATTTTGTGTATTTTGTGTTTTGTGCAATAGGGACTAAATTGTAAAAATTGTAAATGTTAGGGGTAAAATGATAATTTTCCTATTTATGTGTTTTTGGATTAAATTGAATGAATATATGTTTGAATGAGCTTAATTTGAATATGTTTAGATCAAGAAATAAAGAAATCAGATTTGGATCGGGGAAAAACGAAAGTTGTCGACTAGCAGCCCCATCCTGTTTTATGACATCCGAGGCAAGTTTATAAGCAAATAGATGTGTTTATTTGGTAATTAAATGTTATATTTATATGCTGTTATGAAATGTGGAATTTTAATATGCTATGGCCGAAAATGATTAAATTTGACTACTACACTTTCGAGTTCAATTCGACCGAGTTACGACGTCCGAAAGCCCCGTATGAACCTTAGGAATAGCTAGGATACATATGTCATAACATAGGATTCTGGTATATGTGTGCGATTAAGACCATGACATCGATATGTGATTCTGATATGTGTTTATGAGTAAGACCTTGTCTGGGACAGTGGCATCGATATGTGGTTACATGTAAGACCACGTCTGGGACGTTGGCATTGTACGATTTATGTGATTATTCAAGTGTCCTATCCAATTTCGAATGGTTCATCGGGCAAAGGTAAATCGCGATTGAATGTGTAACTGAGTTAAAAGCCAGGCATGATTTAGCTTGTTAGCTATTAATATTAAGGTATGTGTGAGACTTGAAATTTGACAAGTTTTAGGTGTTGCAAAAGACAAATTTATGTGAAATGAACAAGTGTATTTGATTCGAACGAATGTTATGAATATTATGAAATAAATTTTGGATATAAATATATATAATCATATATATATTCGTTCATACTAGTAGTAAAGGCACATGATAATAATAGTTGGATTCTTGTGGTTATGCGAATAGATAACCATATATGTGTTGGATCATATAGTGATAATCTAATCTAGAAAGTTGATTTTACATTTGGTTATTATGATGTCATAGAATTCGACTATGTTAGTCTTATGCAAGAAAATGCTATTATCCATTTTATTTGTAAGTTCAAAGTTAAAGTTGGCATTATTAATATAGTACGACTTAAATTGAAATGAATTGATTATATTTTGGAATTGTTTATTTGCTTTAAACTTACTAAGCTATGTTAGCTTATTTTGTGTATATGATTCTTTGCTTTATAGATTTTGTATTCAAGTTACAAGCTCGGGGATCATCAGCAAAGTCTATCACACTATCAATAGCCTCGGTATTTAAATAGTTAAACCCGTATTATTGCATGTATAGGCTGGTTTTTATTTCGAAAATGTTGAAAGTTGGTTATGTATATAAGCATGCGAAAATGGCTAAATTATTATAGTAGTTATGATAGGTAAGACTTATATTAATCTTGGTTACTAAGTGGTGTGCCTTGAATGCATAATGTATGTGATGAGCACTATATGTTTTGATAATGGCTTGCATATTATGCTAAAAATTCTTAGTCAAATGTTTAATGAGTCAATCTATTGATAATTTATGATGGAAGTTTGGGTGCATATATGATTTTTAGACAGCAAGGTTCGGCCTTGAATGAGTATAGATAAAACATATAATGGTATGTTCATTATCATGTGATGGAAAATATAAGATGTGACATTGTTTTAATGTTAGGTGTTTATATTCTAATTTGATTAGCTTAATTAATAATGATAAATACTGCATGAGGTTCATGATATAAGCTGTCAACCATTTGATATATTTTGGATACTTTAATATCAAGTGTGGCCTTGGCTTTTTGGGTAAACGTGTACCTTGCATGAGCATAAGATGATTATGTTACATAAATACATGTATGCTAGGTTTTGAATTGAATCTATATACAGGACGTAATTATAATATATAATAGACTTGTTTTGATTATATGTACATTCGGTCATGTAGCCTATTATGAATGACATTGGATTAATATAAATTATAAAATATTAGGTAAAAAGAAAAGCATATGCAAGTCACAATTGTAATGCTCATTTATACAATAAGTTAGTACATGCGTACATGCATTTGGCCTTACATGTTAATTAAGTTTTCATGAGCTTGGTAAGGAGATGTATTACTAATTATGTATGTCTAATACTTATATGTTAATGGTTATATGAACTTGTTAAATAAGTGTAAATAAGGAATGCGATAACATATATATGATAGCCAATGCACCAAGGGATGAAGTAAGTTGACTTATTATCAAATGCTTGCTATTAATAGTATTAATATGTAAAATATACGTCGTTCATAAAAATTTCCATGTTAATGCCATATTTATAGAATTGTTGATGCATTATAATTTAATATAGTTACCTGTGAACGTTATGCCTAATTTTTATTAATAATATGAAATGTTCAAATTAAAAGTTGCATTAGCTTACATTTTAAATCTTAATGAATTTTTTGAAACATATTCTTGTGATTATTTAAATGTTTATTCAATTGTTCAGAATTGTGTTTTATTCTGTAATACCCTTATGACCCAATTCCGGTGACGGATACGGGTTAGGGGTGTTACATTTTATTGGTATCAGAGCTTCGGTTTAGTCGATTCTAGAACTAACGTAGCGTGTGTGAGTTTAGCTATACATGCCATAATTATATACTGTGATAGTGTGATCACTTCTGACATTTGAAATGTTTTTTCATATAGTAAATGGATCCCGACAGAGCTGTAGCTGATGATGTTGAGAGTGTAGTGCCTGCTCCTGCTCAAGGGACAGCGCAGGCTGATTCTCGACCGACTTCGAGTAATCCAGAAAGTGTGGTTAGACAAGCCTTCTATCAAATGATGAATGACTGGTTCACTCAATATATCTGGACTAACCCGGCTGCACAAAAACCGACACCCCCGATTAATCCATCTTTCATGCCTACTGTACCTCAAGTAAGCGATTTGTTGCGATTGAATAGACCATCTATTGATAAAATCAAAAAACATGGAGCTGAAGAGTTTAAAGCAACTGATGATGATGACACTGAGCGGGCTGAGTTCTGGCTTGATAATACCATCCGTGTGTTTGATGAGTTGTCCTGTACTCTAGATGAATGTTTAAAATGTGTTATATCTTTGCTCCGAGACACAGCATATAACTGGTGGAATACCCTAGTATCAGTAGTTCCGAGAGAGTAGGCGACCTGGGAATTCTTTCAGACTGAGTTCCGTAAGAAATATATCAATCAGAGATTTATCGATCAGAAGCGTAAAGAATTTCTAGAACTAAAATAGGGTCGGATGATAGTGAAAGAGTATGAGCGGAAATTTGTGAGACTCAGCCGGTATGCCCGAGAGTGTGTTTCTACTGAAGCCATAATGTGTAAAAGATTTGAAGATGGGTTGAATAAAGATATCAAACTGTTGGTTAGCATACTTGAGATAAAAGAGTTTGTGGTACTTGTTGAGCAAGCCTGCAAAGCTGAAGAGCACGGGAAAGAGAAAAGAAAAGCTGATTTTGAAGCTAGAGATGCACGCAAAATAACATCCGGTAAGTCATTCCATTCGACATCAAAGAAGTTCCGAAATGATTTTAGCCATTCTAAAGCCACTTTAGGTTACTCCAGACAGGATCAAAATAGACCACCAGTAAGTTTGAGAGCTACCTCAGCAGCGAGTATAGGTAATGTCAGATCAAATCAACTCGAGTGTAAGCACTGTGGTAAAAGACATCCCGGCAGTTACAGGTTGCATGATCGAGCCCGTTTTAAATGTGGATCAATAGATCATTATATTCAAGACTGCCCAATGTTAGGTGAAGAAAATTCGGTGCAGAATACGAGATCGGGTAACACTGCAGCTCGAGGTAGACCACCCAGAAATACTAGTAATACTAGTGGCAATCAGAGAGGGACTAAAGATATGACAATCAGATCAGAGGCTCGTGCACCAGCCAGAGCCTATGCTATACGTGCACGAGAGGAGGCTTTATCCCCAAATGTTATTACTGGTATATTTACTCTTTATGATACTAATGTAATTGCATTGATTGATCCTAGTTCTATTCATTCTTATGTATGTGAGACATTAGTATTCTGCAAGACTCTGCTTGTTGAGTCTACTGAGTTTGTGATTAGAGTGTCAAATCCCTTTGGCCGGTGTGTTATGGTTGATAAAGTATGTAAGAATTGTCCCTTGATGGTTCGAGATCTGTGCTTTCTGGCCAATTTTGATGTTGCTGCCATTTGATGAGTTCGATATAATTCTGGGTATGGATTGGTTGACTTTACATGATGTTGTTGTGAATTGCAAAAGAAAGACCATTGATCTACAGAGCTAGAATGATGAAATTACCCGGATTGAATCTAGTGATTTGTATGGGTTACCAGCAGTGATTTCTTCGATGTTAGCTTAGAAATATGTGAGAAAAGGGTGTGAAGCTTATTTTGCCTATGTGCTCGATAGTAAAGCGACTGAAAGAAACATTGAATCAGTACCTGTTATATGTGAGTATCTGGATGTGTTTCCAGAAGAATTACCAGGTTTGCCGCCTATTCAGGAAGTAGATTTTGGTATTGAGTTAATGCTTAGGACGACTCTGATATCCATAGCTCCATACAGAATGACACCTACAGAATTAAAAGAATTGAAAGCTCAGTTGCAAGAATTGATAGATAGAGGTTTCGCGCAACCGAGTTTCTCTCTGTGGGGTGCACCTGTGTTGTTTGTGAAAAAGAAAGATGAAACTATGAGAATGTGCATCGATTATAGACAGCTTAATAAGGTGACTATAAAGAATAAGTATCCGTTGCCACGGATTGATGATCTGTTTGACCAACTGAAAGGGGCCATAGTATTTTCGAAGATAGATTTGAGATCAGGCTACTATCAGTTGCGAGTTAAATATTCAGATGTGCCAAAGACTGCTTTCAGAATGAGGTTCGGACACTATGAGTTTTTGGTTATGCCTTTCGGACTCATTAATGCACCTGCTATTTTCATGGATTTGATGAATCGGATCTTCAGATTGTATATGGATCGGTTTGTGGTTGTGTTTATAGATGACATTTTGATCTACTCTCGTGATGAAGCTGAACATGCCGAACATTTGAGACTTGTGTTGCAGACTTTGCGAGATAAGCAGTTGTATGAAAAATTCAGTAAATGTGAGTTCTGGTTAAGTGAAGTCAGTTTTCTGGGTCATTGGTATCAGCATTGAGTATTCGGGTTGATCCGAGCAAAATTTCAGCTATACTGGATTGGAAACCTCTAAAGAATGTTTCTGAAGTTCAAAGCTTTCTGGGACTTGCTGGTTATTATAGACGGTTCGTGAAAGGTTTCTCTATGATTGCAGCCCCGATGAAAAAGCTATTGCAAAAAGATGTTAAGTTCTAGTGGTCAGAGAAGTGTCAAAAAAGCTTCGATTAGTTGAAAGCCCTTTTGACAGAAGCTCCAGTGCTAGTTCAGCCAGAATCGGGTAAAGACTTTGTTATTTATAGTGATGCATCATTAAATCATTTGGGCTGTGTTCTAATGCAGGAAGGCAGAGTGATAGCTTATGCCTCGAGACAGTTGAAGCCACATGAAAAGAATTATCCGACATAGGACCTGGAACTAGCAGCCATTGTGTTTGCGTTGAAAATTTGGCATCACTATCTGTTTGGTGAGAAATGTCATGTTTATTCTGATCATAAAAGCTTGAAATACTTGATGGCTCAGAAAGATCTGAATTTAAGACAATTCCGATGGTTAGAACTGCTAAAAGACTACGAGCTTGTGATTGACTATCACCCGGGAAAGGCTAACGTTGTTGCTGATGCTTTAAGCCAAAAATCATTATTTACTTTGCATGCAATGAATACGCATTTGGCTATGTCTGATGATGGTTCGATAGTGGCTGAATTGAAAGCTAGTCCGTTGTTTGTTTAACAAATATGTGATGCCCAGAAAGTTGATAATGAATTGGTTGTGAAACGAGCTCAATGTGAGACGGATGCTGATTCTGAGTTCAGAGTTGATGCTGATGACTGTTTGAGGTTTAGAGGCCAAATATACGTCCTGAAGAATTCAGAATTGGTTCAGTTGATTTTGAATGAAGCTCACAACAGTCGGTTATCTATTCACCCAGGTAGTACAAAGACGTATAATGATTTGAAATAGCTCTATTGGTGGCCTGGCATGAAACGATACATCTCTGACTTTGTTGCAAGATGTTTAGTCTGCCAACAAGTAAAAGCTGAGCATCAGGTACCTTCAAGGTTACTTCAGCCGATAATGATACCTGAGTGGAAATGGGATAAAGTTACGATGGATTTTGTATCTGGTTTTCCATTGACACCAAGCAAGAAAGATGCAATCTGGGTTGTTGTTGATAGATTGACCAAATCGGCTCATTTTGTCCCGATACGTACAGACTACTCACTTGATAAGCTGGCTAAATTGTATGTTTCTCAAATTGTGAGACTACATGGTGTGCCTATATCTATTGTTTCGGATAGATATCCGAGATTTACATCGCGGTTTTGGAAGAAATTGCAAGATGCACTAGGTACGAAATTACATTTCAGTACTGCTTTCCATCTGCAAACAAATGGCCAGTCTGAGTGAATCATACAGATACTTGAGGATATGTTGAGATGTTGCATTCTCGAGTTCGAAAGTACGTGCGAACGATACTTGCCTCTGATTGAATTTGCGTACAATAATAGCTATCAATCGAGTGTTAAAATGGCACTCTTATGAAGCTTTGTATGGTTGAAAATTCCGTATGCCATTGTACTGGACTGAGCTCAGTGAAAATAAGATACACAGGGTTGACTTGATTAGAGAAACTGAACAGAAAGTGAAAGTGATCCGTAAAAGTTTGAAAGCAGCGTCAGATTGTCAGAAATCTTACGCGGACTTGAAACATAAAGATATAGAGTTTCAAATTGGGGATAAAGTTTTCTTGAAAGTCTCACTGTGGAAGAAAATATTCAGATTCGATCGTAAAGGAAAATTGAGTTTGAAATTCATTGGGCCGTATGAGGTAATAAAGCGTATTGGACCAGTTGCTTACAGATTATCGTTGCCACTTGAGTTAGAAAAGATCCACAACGTATTCCATGTTTCGATGCTTCAGAGGTATTAATATGATCCTTCACATGTGATTAGTCCGACCGAGGTTGAGATTAAGCCCGATATGACCTACGAAGAAGAATCGATTCGCATCTTGACTCATGAGGTTAAAGAGTTCTGGAATAAGAAAATTCCGTTAGTTAAAGTATTGTGGCATAAGCACAGAGTTGAGGAAAAAACATGGGAACCAGAGGATACAATAAGAGAACGTTATCCGAACCTGTTTACCAGTAAGATTTTCGAGGACGAAAATCTCTAAGGGGGAGAGTTGTAACAACCCGATTTAGACCCTAATCGAAACCGTGGTTTCGGGACCATGAATCTGAGTTATAAAAATATTTTTAAATTATTTTTAGTTTTTATTCTATGTGAATTTATGTCTGTGAAAATTTCATGATTTAATTTTGTCGTTTAGGTGTTCGATTAAATAAAAGGACTTAATCGCTTAAATTAAAAAGTGGGTAGTTTATTTTGTAAAGGGCTTATTTGTTGATGGCTTTCTAAAGGGGAGTAGTTATGATGAAATTAGCCCATTATATATGAAGTGGACGGTAGTGGGCATGATATATGTGATTTTATAATTCATTAACTAAGGTTAAAAAGGTAAAATAATAATAAATAATATATATGTTATAATTTATGATAAATAAAACAAAGTGCTGATTTTATTATTTCCAGCATAGCCGAATATAAGCAAAAGAAATAGGAGAAGTTAGGTTCGGCCATCTTCTAAGCTAAAATCAAGGTTCGTTCTTTATCGGTTTTTGATAATTTCTACGTTTTTGAGATCGTTGCTTCGAGTACTACAAAACCCATGCTTGAATATCTAATTTTGATGAATATTTTGAGATGTACTATTGTTGATAGCTTGTGATTTTTGTTGTTGATGATGAAAAATGAAAGATATGTTTTAGATTAACTTATTTTGTATTGGAGTTTTTGATGATTTTGAGTAATTAGGACTTAATTGTAAAAATAATAATTTGAGGGACCAAAATGTGAAATTGATAAAATATATGGACTTATATGAGCATGGGTACTATTCGGCCTAACATGGGTGTTGAGAAATTTTGTGTATTTTGTGTTTTGTGCAATAGGGACTAAATTGTAAAAATTGTAAATGTTAGGGGTAAAATGGTAATTTTCCTATTTATGTGTTTTTGGATTAAATTGAATGAATATATGTTTGAATGAGCCTAATTTGAATATGTTTAGATCAAGAAATAAAGAAATCAAATTTGGATCGAGAAAAAACAAAAGTTGTCGACTAGCAGCCCCGTCATGTTTTACGACATCCGAGGTAAGTTTATAAGCAAATAGACGTGTTTATTTTGTAATTAAATGTTATATTTATATGCTGTTATGAAATGTGGAATTTTAATATGCTATGGCCGAAAATGATTAAATTTGACTACTACACTTTCGAGTTCAATTCAACCGAGTTACGACGTCCGAAAGCCCCGTATGAACCTTAGGAATAGCTAGGATACATATGTCATGACATAGGATTCCGGTATATGTGTGCGAGTAAGACCATGATACCGATATTTGATTTTGATATGTGTTTACTAGTAATACCCTGTCTGGGATAGTGGTATCGATATGTGGTTACATGTAAGACCACGTCCAGGACGTTGGCATTGTACGATTTATGTGATTATCCGAGTGTCCTATCCAATTCCAAATGGTTCATTGGGCAAAGGTAAAATCGCGATCGAATGTGTAACTGAGTTAAAAGCCAGGTATATTTAGCTTGTTAGATATTGATATTAAGGTATGTATGAGACTTGAAAATTGACAAGTTTTAGGTGATACAAAAGACAACTTTATGTGAAATGAACAAGTGTATTTGATTCGAACGAATGATATGAATATTATGAAATAAATTTTGGATATAAATATATATATATAATCATATATATATTCGTTCATACTAGTAGTAAAGGCACATGATAATAATAGTTGGATTCTTGTGGTTATGCAAATAGATAACTATATATATGTTGGATCATATAGTGATAATCTAATCTAGAAAGTTGATTTTACATTTGGTTATTATGATGTCATAGCATTCGGCTATGTTAGTCTTATGCAAGATAATGCTATTATCCATTTTATTTGTAAGTTCAAAGTTAAAGTTGGCATTATTAATATAGTACGACTTAAATTGAAATGAATTGATTATATTTTGGAATTGTTTATTTGCTTTAAACTTACTAGGCTATGTTAGCTTATTTTGTGTATATGATTCTTTGTTTTATAGATTTTGGATTCAAGTTACAAGTTCGGGGATCATCAGCAAAGTCTATCACATTATCAATAGCCTTGGTATTTAAATAGTTAACCCGTATTATGTCATGTATAGGCTGGTTTTTATTTCGAAAATGTTGAAAGTTGGTTATGTATATAAGCATGCGAAAATGGCTAAATTATTATAGTAGTGATCGGTTATGATAGGTAAGACTTATATTAATCTTGGTTACTAAGTGGTGTGCCTTGAATGCATAATGTATGTGATGAGCACTATATGTTTTGATAATGGCTTGCATATTATGCTAAAAATTCTTAGTCAAATGTTTAATGAGTCTATCTATTGATAATTTATGATGGAAGTTTGGGTGCATATATGATTTTTAGACAGCAAGGTTCGACCTTGAATGAGTATAGATAAAACATATAATGGTATGTTCATTATCATGTGATGGAAAATATAAGATGTGACATTGTTTTAATGTTTGGTGTTTATATTCTAATTTGATTAGCTTAAGTAATAACGATAAATACTGTATGTGGTTCATGATTTAAGCTGTCAACCATTTGATATATTTTGGATACTTTAATATCAAGTGTGGCCTTGGCTTTTTGGGTAAATGCGTACCTTGCATGAGCATAAGATGATTATGTTACATAAATACATGTATGCTAGGTTTTAAATTGAATCTATATATAGGACATAATTATAATATATAATAGACTTGTCTTGATTATATGTACATTCGGTAATGTAGCCTATTATGAATGACATTGGATTAATATAAATTATAAAATATTAGGTAAAAAAAAAACATATGCAAGTCACAATTGTAATGCTCATTTATACAATAAGTTAGTACATGCGTACATGCATTTGGCCTTACATGTTAATTAAGTTTTCATGAGCTTGGTACCGGAGATGTATTACTAATTATGTATGTCTAATACTTATATGCTAATGGTTATATGAACTTGTGAAATAAGTGTAAATAATGAATGCGTATAACATATATATGATAGCCAGTCAGACCAAGGGATGAAGTAAGTTGACTTATTATCAAATGCTTGCTATTAATAGTATTGATATGTAAAATATATGCTGTTCATAAAAATTTCCATGTTAATGCCGTATTTATAGAATTGTTGATGCATTATAATTTAATATAGTTACCTGTGAACGTGATGCCTAATTTTTATCAATAATATGAAATTTTCAAATTAAAATTTGCGTTAGCTTACATTTTAAATCTTAATGAATTTTTCGAAACATATTCTTGTGATTATTTAAATGTTTGTCTTTTTTTCTGTAATGTCCTTATGACCCAATTCCGGTGACGGATACGGGTTAGGGGTGTTTCATTATGGCACATGACCTACCACACGGCCTACCACACGGCCGTGTGGCGTCCACACGGCCTGGTACCGTTTCGCTGCAAATATGTTCCCAAGCACTCCAAGACCTAAAAATCAATAATTTGAGCCCAATTTAGGTCAATAACAAAAACTCAAGATCGAAAATTGTCTACATCGAAGTCGATGGTGAACTTGAACACTTACTGGCAACGAACAGAAATTTTTAACGCTCAATTTGCTTGTGAAGCTGCAACTGATTTCCAACCTTCGCCTAAACCAAGAAACCCAAAACAATCCTTTTTAGGAACTAGCTAAGAAACGATAAAATAACGACAGTCAGATACTTACAGATTGAGTGTATACAATTGCTAGCCGAAAAGTAGGCTAGTAGAAAAATCAAACAGAGAGGGTGGACTAGGGAGAAAAAAGTCTGCAAAGCAAAGAATAAGAGGACAATAGAAAAATTAGGGAAAAGAGGAGAATGCCAAAATTAGGGAAAATAAAAAATAAATAGAAACTTAGATGATATCAATAACTACCCCACATCCCTGAATTTTCTCCCACTAATCCTATTAACCTACAACCACTCTAGAATCCCACTCTATCGAAATACTTGTCCATCACTGTGCAAAAATAACGCCTACACTCCAGCATGGATTCTAACTTAGGACCTCATGCAATCAAACACTCCACTTAACTACTAAACCGGTAGGCCCATTCTGTTATTTAGTTACTAACTATTAAACTTAAGCCCTTTAGGCCAGGTTAAGGCTTTATTCAGAAAACTACAAAAATTTTCCCCAAAACAGCTTGAACTTGGGACCTTTCACACACACCCAGAACACCTAACCACAGAAGTAGATACACAGTTGTGTCATATTTTAACAGAACATAAATATGAGATTTTTTGGGCGTTACAACTCTACCCCCTAAAAGAAAATTTTGGTCTCGAAATTTACCTGACCAAAACATATGAGGATACTGTTGATGTATCACATCCTCAGGCTCCCACGTAGCCTCCTCAGTGCTATGATTACACCATAGAACTTTAACTAGTGGAATGGATGTTCTCCTCAGAATTTTAATATTGCGATCCAATATTTGAACCGGCTCCTCCTCGATGGTTAGATCTGGCCTAACCTCGATATACTCCACAAGAACAATATACGTGGGATCAGAGCAGTAGCACCTCAACATCGAGACATGGAACACATCATGAATACGGTCTAACTCTGGAGGTAGCTCTAACTGGTAAACAACTGGTCCCACTCGTTTCAGTATGTGATAGGGTCCAATAAACCTAGGGTTCAACTTACCCTTACAACTAAATCTCAGTACCTTTTTTCATGGTGAAACCTTAAGAAAAATGGAGTCTCCTATAGAATACTTGATATCGCGTCAGTTCAAGTCCACATAAGACTTTTATCTATCGGATGCCGCTTTCAGTCGATCCCGAATCAATCTGACCTTATCGTCAGTATCAGAAACCAGTTCTGGACCCAGAACTCGTCTCTCGCCTAACTTAGTCCAGCATAACGGAGTCTAACACTTATGATCATAAAGTGCCTTATAAGGTGCCATCTGTATACTAGACTAGTAACTATTATTGTAAGCAAATTCTGCCAACGACAAATACTCCTCCCAACTGCCTCAGAAGTAAATTACATAACTCCTCAACATATCCTCTAGTATCTGAATCACCCTCTCGGATTGACCATCGGTCTGAGGATGGAACGCAGTACTGAAGTCTAACCTTGAACCCAGCGCCTCATATAGCTTTTTCCAAAACCGAGACGTGAAGCAAGGTTCTTTATCAGATATGATCAAAACCGGTATCCCATGCAGTCTTACTATCTCAGACACATACCGTTTAGCCAGCTTCTGCAGTGAGTAGTCAGTACGAACTGGTATGAAATGGGCAGACTTGGTCAATCGATCCACGATGACCCATACAGAATCTTTCTTAGTGGGTGTGAGGGGTAACCCACTAACGAAGTCATAGTCACTTGCTCACACTTCCAAATTGGAATCTTAACTGGCTGCAACAACCTCGAAGGTAACTGATGTTCAGCCTTAACCTGCTGGCAAGTTAGACATTTACCCACAAAATCGGTAACCTCTCGTTTAAGTCCTGGCCACCAGTATAATTCACGTAGGTCTCGGTACATCTTATTTCTGCCAGGATGCATAGCATAGAGGCTATTATGCACCTCTCTCAGTATCAACTGCCTCAATTCAGTGTCTTTCGGTAGACAGATTTTCCCACGGAAACAGAGCACCCCTTCGTTATTCAGTCCAAAGTCCTCAGTAAGCCCACTCTCAACTTGTTAGAAACAAAGACCAAATGATTTCTCTTTCAACTGCTTGCCCTTAATCTGCTCAATCTATGTAGGCTTAACCTGAAGCTTAGCTAGCAGACTTCCATCCTCAAATAAACTAAGGAGAGCAAACATCGCCCTAAAATCATTCATAACCTTACGGCTCAGTGCGTCGGCTACCACATTTGCCATACCAGGGTGGTATTCAATTATACAGTCGTAATCCTTAAGCAGCTCAATCCATCTACGCTGCCTAAGATTTAACTCCTTCTGGGGAGGAGGTACTTGAGGCCTTTATGATCAGTGTAAATGATACACTTCTCACCATACAAATAATGCCCCCAGATTTTGAATGCGAACACCACTGCGGCCAACTCTAGGTCATGCGTCAGATAATTCACCTCATGAGTCTTAAGCTGATGAGATGCATACGCTACCACCTTACCCTTTTGCATCAACACACATCCCAAACCGACATGTGATGCATCTCTGTAGACAGTAAACTCTTTTCTAGACTCTAGCTATATTAAAACAGGGACCTCAGTCAGTACAGTTTTGAGCTTCTCAAAGCTTTCTTACTACACATTAATCTAGTTAAATAGTACACCCTTGCATAACAGCTTAGTCAAAGGTGCCGCAATCAGTGAAAACCCTTCTACAAAACGTCGATAATACATTGCTAGTCCCAGAAAATTGCGGATCTCAGATACAGTCTTAGGCTGCTTCCAATATAAGATAGCCTCAATCTTTTGAGGATCAATTTTAATTCCGTCAGCATAAACCACATGACCCAGAAATGCTACTTCACCTAACCATAACTCACATTTACTGAACTTGTTGTATAGTTGTTTCTCTCGCAGAACCTGTAGAACCACTCTGAGGTGTTCATCATGCTCATCCTTAGTCTTCGAATACACCAGTATATCGTCAATAAATACCACCATGAACCGATCCAAATAGGGCTAGAACACTCGATTTTTCAGATCCATGAAAGCTGCCGGTGCATTCGTCAGTCCAAATGGCATCACTAGGAACTCGTAATGACCGTATGGGGTCCTAAATGCTATCTTGTGTACATCAGTCTCCTTAACCCTGTACTGATGATATCCTAAACATAGATCAATCTTGGAAAACACAAAAGCCCCTCTGAATTGATCGAATAAATCATCAATCCTTGGAAGTGGGTACTTATTCTTAATCGTCAGCTTGTTAACTATCGATAATCGATACACATCCGAATGGATCCATCACTCTTTTTCACAAACAGAATTGGTGCTCTCCACGAAGACATACTAGGTCGGATGAACCCACGATCCAATAACTCTTGAATCTGAGCCTTAAGCTCCACAAGCTCTTTCGGTGCCATTCTATAGGGAGCGATGGACACCAGAGCTATACTAGAAAGGAGCTCAATCCTGAACTCTACTTCACGATTTAGAGGTAACCTCGGTAGCTCTTTATAAAATACGTTCAGAAAGTCCTTAACCGAAGAATCCCCAAAATCTAAAACACTGAGGTAGACTAGATACACCTCACATCCCTTACGCACCAACTTTTCCGCCCTCAATGCAGAAATCACATTTGATAAGTGATTCCAATGTTCCCCAATTATGACTACCTTGCTATCCTCCACGGTTTTCAATACGACCCCTTTTTTTGGCATAATCTAAGATCACTCGGTGTTTAACCAAACAACCCATTCCTATTATCAGATCAAACTCTCTAAAAGGCAATTTCATCAGATCAGCGAGAAAGGTAGCCCTTTGAACCTCTAAAGGAGCGTCTCTAAGCAACTTATTTGCCCTTACTGATTATCTCAGCACTCTTAGTACAGTTACCTCACTTGCAGTGCTCACAACCAAGATATCCAAGTTCTCGGACACAGTACAAGCTATATAGGAATGAGTGGATCCTATATCTATCAGTGCAGTATAAGGTACATTATAAATAAAAAACGTACCTATAATAACGTCTAGAGCATCTCCATCCTCTCGGTGACATGCAGCATAAACTAGAGTTGGCTGCCTCGCCTCAGTATAACCAGTACCTCTGCCCTATGCTCTCTGACCATGGCCTAACCCATTACCACTCTAACCTGCCCACGGCCTCTCAGTGGCTGCTAAGCTGCTCTCGATGATGGTGCAATACTAGTGCCTGGAGCTTGCATCTGATCGAGCCTAGGTGGACACTCTCTAATACGGTGCTCTAATAACCGCACCTCAAACAAGCCCCGGTTCTTTTTCAATACTCGTCCTGATGGCGTCTACCATAGTTAATGCATGGAGGCTGTCCAATAGTAGTAATAGGAACCCCAACTCTGATCGGTCCCTCCACTCTGGCCTTTTTCTTAGGCCTCAGAACGAAACTCAGGGGCTCTGAATCCCTCTTGCTCCTACCTCTCCCTCGGTTCTAACGCTCAGCACACTTTATTTCCTTAATGATCTTCGCTTTATCAACCACTGCAGCAAAGTCTCACTCCCTCTGCGGAGCTATCAGAACCCTCAGATTATCCTTGAGGCCATCCTCGAAGCGAACACATCGCTCATACTCAGTCGCCACCATACTTCACGCATAGCGGCTCAGTCTAAAAAATTTGGCCTCATACTCGGCCAACGATCTATCTCCCTGAGTCAGATTTAGGAACTCTCTCCTATAGGCATCCACATAATTGGCCCCCACATACTTCCCCTAGAAAGCAGTCTTAAAGAACTCCTAGCTTAGTCGATCGGGCTGGGTGCCCTCCTTAACAGTGAGCCACCACTGATATGCCTCATCACATAGCAACGATACAAAACCCTGTAATTTTTGCTTAGGGGTAGAGTCCAGATCATCCATAATCCTCTCTGTGGCCTCTATCCAGTACTCAACCACATTAGGGGCAACTCAAGCAATGCCCCTGAAAAGCTCAGCTCCGTTAGACCGGAGTTGTTCCATAACCGACCTGTAGCCTTTAGCTCTAGTATTGGACCCAGTGACCCTCTCTAAAATCCTCAATATAGCCTGGGACAATGCGTCATCCCCAGCCACTCGATCATGAGACCCAGTCTTAGTCACAGGTGAAGCCGGTGTCTCACTAGTATCCAAATTAGGCAGATTGCCAGATGACGAAGACCCAGCTTGAGCCCCTCTGCGGCCTCTACCACATCCTCTTGTACCCAGTCTGCGAGTATATATAGTACTCATTTTCTAATTGCATTTTATCTGTATTAATAGTTTTATGCATCAGTTTACAGTTCCAATTTTTATTAACAAATATTTTATGAAAATAGTATCAGAAGTGTAAAGTTTGTTTCGTACATCACTGTGTCAGTCAATGTCTATCAGCTTTACTACAGTCTTGGTATACCTTATTTTGGGTGTTTTTAGTACAGACTATCTATAGTAGTCTCAGTACATACTTCCTATAGCAGTTTCAAGATATACTATCAAAAACAATTTCAGAACAATTCACAGTTTCAAAAAAGTTACTAAATCAGCGCCAGAGACTCAGTGTACCACACTTTTAGTAAAAATAATTAAAAATTAGTTCCCGAAAAATCACGTCTCAAAACCTGACACCCACAGCTGAGTTTTGCAACCTGGCTCTGATACGACTAAATGTAACACCCCAAACCCAGCCTGGACACTATGGCTAGATCGGGCGATGTCACATGGTAAGGTGTTAAAAATCGTTACTTTGCTTAAAATAATTCCCGTTTAGAAACTTTTTATTATTACTTATTAATCTTAAAATCGTGTTATTTGATCAGCCGAAAGTCTTCAAGACATTTATTCAATGCGGAAGCTTTTAAAACGGTTTGCATATTTGTGAGTATTTTGTTAAAATGTTTGTTTCTTTTGAAAACCCGAGTTATCCTAATACTAGCAGTTATAAACCATAACCAATAAAAATATCAAACTAAAATAAAAATCCATAGAGGTCATATTTACAATAAAATACCCAAATAAAATTTTAAAATCATAAATAAGTACGAAACAGTGTCAAAGGGGTCGTGTGGCACCACCGAGTCCTCCGCGGCACCGATACGTCAAGTTTGGGGGATTACCTGTACAAATTAAACCGAAAGGGTGAGTTTATGTAAACTAAGTGTGTAATCCCCATAGAAACAAACAAACAGTATGCAAGTGATCACAGTCTGGGCCTAAGCCCTTTTCAGTAACAGTATCAGTTTCAGTTTGGCCTAAGCTCATGTTAGTACAAAATCAATCATGCAGTTGGGCCTTAGCCTATCAACATGCCAGTAGAAGTAACAGATATGCAATCAAAAAATCCTACCCAGCCAGCCTCTACACACCATCTCCATCCAACCCTACACTCCATGTGGGGATATAATCAACCCAACCTGTGACATCCCTAATTTGACCCTAGTCGGAAAGTGGTTTCGGGACCACTAAACCGAGTCTTATAAGTAATTAAAAGTTATATTCTATGTTTATGATGTTAGTAAATGCATGTGTGAAAGTTTCATGCATTAATTTGATCATTTCTATGTGAATTTATTAAAATGGACTTGTATGAAACATTGTTGAAAGGTGATAGGCTAATCTTACAATGGTCTAATAGTACATGCATGCAAAAGAGTGGTTTTGCATGTCAATTTGCCCAAAAAAGGGAAGAGTGGCGGCCATGACAAGAATATGGGCAAGGAACATGTTTCCAACATGTTTAGTTAGTGGATTATGTAGAAAAAATAAAGAAATGAAAAAAAAAATGAGCATGGATGCCCCCCCTTGTTGCCGTGAGTAGAGGAAAAAGAAAGGAGAAAAAATTTGTTCATCCATTCTCAAATCTTGGCTGAAAATACTAAGGGAAAAGGAAGGATTTTTGCTTCATGCTTGGTTTAGAAGAGAACTAGAAGGAGATTTGGTCATACTTGTGTCAAGATTAAGGTACGTTTGAGGTTGTGTCATGAGATTCATGCATGTTTTAGTTGCTAACTTGATGTTCATGTTAGCCCATGGTTCAAATCCTTGTTATGCCATGGAAATGGTATTTGGCCAAGGTTGATATTGTGTTAAAGCCATTGCATGCTAAATGTGAAGCTTGTTGATGATACATGTAATGATGGATTGACTACTCTTGAAATTTCTTTTAGCATTCTTGAGTAAGACATGGAGTTTTCTTTGTTTAACCATGACCAAAAATTGAAAGGGGATGGTGTGGGATGTATTCGCCATGGCATGCTCATAAGTGCGATTTATGCTTGTTGCATGATAGGTAAAATTTGTGTTTTGATATATGTGTATATGTGTTTGTACATGATGTTACAAATGGATGTGAAAATATATGCTAGATTGGGAAAATTTGATTAAATGTTCATGAGATGAAATTAGGTGATTAAAAGATGTTAGTTGACATTGTACATATATATATATATTCGGCCATTAAAGTGACTATGTAGGTAATGTTGAATCAAGTTTTTGGTGCATATTCGGTTAGGTGTATAATCGACCAAATGGGCGATTAGTAAGAATGGTTGCCGAATATACAAGCATACATATGCATGTGTAGTTGAATTATGAATGTTTAGCAAGATGGTTAAACTAGTGATTTATTGATTAAGCTCAAGGAGTTAAAGAAGGAGAATCAAGCAAGGGAAAGACGAAGGTCATCGAGTAGCCGACTTGGAACTATTTTACCCAACACGAGGTAAGTCATTAAGCACGTATTTGATATTGCTTAAATGATTGTAAAATTTATGCAATTGTGTTTAATGGGACGATATACATATATAAATGAAAATGTATGTGTATGGAATGAGGATAATTGTTGAATGTAAAAGAAATAGTGGAATGTGTAGAAAGTTTGCTTTCGGCACTATGTGTGCGGGCAATACGTGTGTATCAGATATTGAATATCAGATTGGAGACAAGGTCTTTCTCAAAGTTTCACCTTAGAAGAAGGTGCTTAGATTTGGCCGTAAGGGAAAATTGAGCCCGAGGTTCATCGGGCCATATGAAATATCTGAACGAGTCGGTCCAGTCGCGTATCGTTTGATTTTGCCCCCTGAACTTGAAAGGATTCACAACGTCTTCCATGTTTCGATGCTTCGACGTTATAGATCTGACCCGTCACACGTAATTAGTCCATCAGAGGTTGAAATTCAAGCCGATATGAGTTATGAAGAAGAACCGATTCGTATCCTAGCTCGTGAAGTGAAGGAGTTGCGAAACAAAAGAGTTCCATTAGTAAAAGTGTTATGGCTCAAACACGGGATGGAAGAAGCTACTTGGGAACCCGAGAACTCTATGAAAGAGCGTTACCCAAACCTATTTACCGGTAAGATTTTCGGGGACGAAAATTTCTTAAGTGGGGGAGAGTTGTGACAGCCCAAAATTGACCCTAGTCGGAAGTGGTTTCGGGACCGCTAAACCGAGTCACCAAATGTTTGAACGTAATATTTATTGTCTAGAATATGTAATTATGAATGTGTGAAAATTTCAAGCTTCGATTTAGCCGATAGCATGTGAATTTAGTTAGTAGGGCTTGTGTGACACTTTTGAAAAGTGATAGGCTAATCTATAAGGACCTAATAGTGCATGTAGTCAAAGGGGAGGACTTGCATGTCAAATTTCCCCCCCCTAATAGTTAGTGGTCGGCCATGACAAGAGATTATGGGTAAAAACATGTCATAAAACATGTTGGGACAATGGTGTATGTAAGAAAAAAATAAAATAGTGAGCATGGGAATTTAATAATGAAAGGAACAAAAAAAAAAGAAAAAATGGTCTCATGCATGCCCATTGCCGTGAGTGTGGAGAAAGAAAGAAGAATTTTTGTTCATCATTTTCATTTCCTTTGGGCTGAAAATTCTAAGGAAGAAGGAAGGAATTCTTGTTTCATGTTGGTTTGGAAGAGGTTTAGGAGGAGGTTTGGCCATACTTGTACCTAGATTAAGGTAAGTTTGATGTTTTGCCATGAGATTCATGTATATTTTAGTTGCTAGCTTGATGTTCTTGTTAGCCCATGGTTCAAATCTTTGTTATGTCATGGGAATGAAATTCGCCAAAGTGAATATGGTGTTAATGCCATTGCATGCTAAATATCAAGCTTGATAATGATTCATGTGATGGTGGATTGGGGATTCTTAGATTTTCTTTTAGCATTTTGAATGAGATACTAAGTTCTTTGTTTAACCATGACCAAATTGAAACGGTATGGTGTTGTGGTATTCGCCATGTTATATCCATAAGTATGATTCATGCATGTTGCATGGTAAGTAAGATTTAAGCTTTGGATATGTGTGTATATTTGGATATAAGCCACTTGAGAATTCGCCATTGCACCTACATGAATATATGTTTGCACATGATGAACCTGGTATGACATGCATACTATTTTAAGGTGTCTATTTGCTTGTGATGTTGTTTGGTTATGAAATAAATGAGAGATGTGTATAGAACTACAATATGTAATGCGTTAATTAGGAAAATGTATGCTGTTTTTTTTGTGTAGTATTAAGTGTAAAATTGGCCTCCACATAGACATGCATATTCGCCAAAGGAAGTAGATTGGTGTGCATGTATTGGTTAGAGGCAACCATATTGAAGCCTTATTTTGGCTTAGATTGTTGACCAAATGGGTAATAAGTGAGGATGGTTGCGAATATACAAACATACATATGCATGTGTAATTGAATTATGAATGTTTAGCAAGAGGGTTAAACTAGTTGATTTATTGATTAAGCTCAAGGAGTTAAAGAAGGAGAATCAAGCAAGGGAAAGACGAAGGTCATCGAGTAGCCGACTTGGACTGTTTTACCCAACACAAGGTAAGTCATTAAGCGTATATTTGGTGTTGATTTAAATGATCAATATATATATGCAAATGTGTTTAAATGAGTTGGTGTGTAAATGGAAATGTATGTGTATGGAATGATGCCATTGTTGAATGTATAAAGGCAGCAAAATACATAAGGTATTGGTCTCGGCACTAAGTGTGCGGGTATAAATGGATACGGTGACAAGATTGGCACTAAGTGTGCGGGTTTAAAATTGTACAGCACTAAGTGTGCGAGTTTGATTATATAGCACTAAGTGTGCGAGTTGAATACATATAGCACTAAGTGTGCGGATTCACTATATGCTCTTGCATTACAATTGGCACCGAGAGTGTGACATTATCGAGCTAATCCCGGACAGCGGATCGGGTAAGTACCTCGAGCTCATGACGAATAGAAAATATGTTCATGCTCGGGGTTGAATTTGGTAAGCCTTAAATCTATGTGGTGATTGAAATTGTATGATTGTGGTGGAAATGAGTTAATGTGTGAAAATGCCTCAAATATCTTGTTGTGTAGAATATGAAATGTGGATGTATGACTTGGTATAGATTCGATATGGATGAGTACCTAGCCTCGTTTATTGTTTCATGTTGTAGTAACTTTATCAGTGGATTGATGAATGCTTATGACTTACTGAGTTGTAAACTCACTCGGTGTTTTTCTTGTCACCCATTTTAGGTCTCTCGGACTCGTATTGTTTATGCGTGATCGGGACCGTCGTTGAAGTCATCACACCGCTGAAATCTTGTGGTATTGTTTTTGTTGTTGAAGAACATTTGGCATGTATAGGCTATTATATTTTGTCGAATTGTGGGTTGTAAACTTTAAGCCATGTGAAAATGGCCTATGTGGTCGTCGAGTGGGATGCTAGAACCTATAGCCACGAGTCTAAGAAACTCAAATTTTGATAAGGTGGCCATAATTTGTGTCATGTATGATGGATGATTAAGGCCAAGGAAAAATTCATGAAATTGGCATAGTCTACTGCAGTAACTGTTGCGGACAGCAGCAGTGAGATGAGATTGAAAAATCACTAAAAATAGTAGAAGTAGAATTAAATAGTGAGTAAATTATGGAACTGAACCTTGATGAATCTATTTTTATATGGACGAAACGAAACGACCATATGAGCAGTATACTGGGAAATATTAAAGTTCTCGTGAGACAGGGCCAGAACGGTTTCTGGGTCCCCTGTCGAGACTTTGAAAATTTACCATAAATAATCCAGAAAGAATTAGGAGTCATTCCTTATATGTACAGATTCCATTTTGAGTCTAGTTTCATTAGAAACAAACGACACCAGTATTAAAGCCCTGTACAGAGAGATATTCAAGTTGTAACGGGCGGAGGTCAGAGCAGTCGATCCCTGTAACATGGGTGAATTTAACTAATAAACTGTACTAATTGGCCCAACCAAAAATTCTAAAAATAAATCCATGGATGAGTATATGAGTCTAAATTCAGGGAAAATTTACGAAACCAGTTTCCGAGTTTTGAAACTCGAGATATGATTTTTAAGGCGACGGTGACGCAGTTTTCCAGCCTGTCCAGAAATGCCAAATTGGTCGGTACTTTAAGAGGATTTGTCTCGTTAACCCCTCGTGTCCGACACCGGCGATGGTCTCGGGTTTGGGGTGTTACAATTTAATTGGTATCAGAGCTATGGTTTAGTCAGTTCTAGGACTACCATAGAGCGTGTGAGTCTAGCTATACATGCCAAAATGTTAAGTGCTTAATAATGTGATGACTTCTGACGGTTGAAATTTTTGTTTTGATTAGCGATGGAACCCGGGATAGAGAGACCCTTGGCGGATGACGTTGAAAGTGTAGCGGCTGCTCCTGCACAAGGGACACCGCCTGTTGAGCCTCAGTCATCCGCGAATAATCAAAATGAAGGGGCGAAACAAGCCTTCTTCACCATGATGAATGAGTGGGTCGCGCAATATGCCCGAACCAATCCGGTGTCCAACCACTCCAATTTAAATAACCCACCCCAAGAGCCCGTGATGCCATCGCCATCGATCCTGTGAGGCTGAGTAAACCACTGTGGACTTGATTAGGAAGCATGGGGCCGAGGAGTTTAAGGCCATAGTTACCGACGATGCCGAAAGGGCCGAAGTTCGCTTGATAACACCATTAGAGTGTTTGATGAACTCATGCACACCCGATGAATGTCTTAAGTGTGCGATATATTTGTTGCGAGACTCACCTACTATTGGTGGAGGACCTTGATTTCCATAGTCCCAAAGGAACAAGTTACTTGGGATTTCTTTCAAACGAATTTCGGAAGAAATATATTAGTCAACGGTTCATCGATCGAAGCGTAAGGAGTTCACGGAACTCAAGCAAGGCCGTATGACCGTATCTCGAATCTGAACATGAGTTCATAAGACTTAGTCGGTATGCTCGGAGTGTGTGGCTGATGAGGTTGCTATGTGCAAGAGATTTGAAGAAGGATTGAATGAAGAGTTAAAGTTACTAGTGGGAATTTTGGAGATAAAAGAGTTCGTGACACTAGTCGAACGAGCCTGCAAGGCGGAAGAACTTGGGAAGGAGAAGAAGAAGGCTGAATTTGAAGCAAGAGATTACCGTAAAAGATCGACGAGTAAAGCTCCGTTCTCGGCTGTAAAGAGGTTCAGGGAGGACACCAGTAAGTCGAGGACGATTGCGGGAATTTCCATTAGAGCCCGACCATTTACGGACTCCCGAGCTACTTCAGAGCTAGTGTGGGCAATAATCGTCAAGAGAGACTGAATGCC
This sequence comes from Gossypium arboreum, assembly GCF_025698485.1. Classification (NCBI taxonomy): domain Eukaryota; kingdom Viridiplantae; phylum Streptophyta; class Magnoliopsida; order Malvales; family Malvaceae; genus Gossypium; species Gossypium arboreum. Next base: position 21,160,487 of record NC_069070.1, read on the forward strand.
CCCAATGTGGAAGACGACACCTAGGTGAATGTTGGGGTAAGTCATTAATAGGGCTGTTATGGATGCGGTTCAAGGACCACTTCATTAGAGATTGCACGAGCTAGATGAGAGGAATAAGACGCAAGGTGCAAGACCTAGTGGAACGACGGTGGAGGTAGGCCCCGAGAATCTCTGGAGGTAGGGGTGGTAATCGAGAGGAGCCTCTAATACTGGCCGTCCGATCCGAGACCCGTGCTCTGCTAGAGCATATGCCTTCAGCGCACGAGAGGAGGCATCCTCCCCGACGTTATCACCGGTACTTTTACTCTCTTTGATACTATTGTGATTGCATTGATTGACCCGGCTCTACTCACTCATATGTATGTGAAACCTTAGCATCCAAAGAAGACTCTACCGTTGAGTCTCTGAGTTCGTAATTCGAGTGTCAAACCCTTTAGGTCAATACGTGCTCGTTGATAAAGTGTGCAAGAGATGCCCCTAATAATTCGAGAATCCTGTTTTCCGGCCGATCTGATGCTTCTACCATTTCATGAATTTGATGTTATTCTTGGTATGGATTGGTGACCGTACATGATGCAATGGTGGATCGCAAAAGGAAAACCATTGATTTGAGGAGTGCAAATAATGAGGTAGTCCGAGTCGAGTCTACTGATTTGAAAGGAGCGCCAGCGATGATATCTTCTATGACCGCTCGGAGGTATGTGAAAAGGGTGTGAAACATACCTTGCGTATGTGTTTGGAAGTAAAGAGACGGAAAGGAAACTCGAATCGGTACGGTGGTTTGTGAGTATTCGATGTTTTTCCGAGGAGTTACCGGATTGCCACCGGTTCGAGAAGTGGAATTCGCATCGGTTGTACCGGTACTACGCCGATTTCAATAGCCCCGTATCGTATGGCATTAACGGAATTAAAGGAATTGAAGGTTCAATTGCAAGAATTGACGGATAGAGGTTTCGCTCGAATCGAGTTTTTCTCCATGGGGTGCACTGTATTGTTTGTGAAGAAGAAGGACGGAACCATGAGGTTGTGCATCGACTATCGTCAACTCAATAAAGTGACGATAAAGAATAAATATCCATTGCCACGAATTGACGATTTGTTTGATCAATTAAAGGGAGCCTCGGTGTTTTCAAAGATAGATTTGAGGTCGGGGTACTATCAGTTGAGGGTCCGAGAATCGGACATACCCAAAACTGCTTTTAGAACGAGGTACGGTCACTACGAATTCTTGGTGATGCCGTTTAATGCCCCTGCGGTGTTTATGGATTTAATGAATAGAATTTTCAGGCCATACTTGGATCGGTTCGTAGTTGTATTTATTGATGACATTTTGGTCTATTCGAGAGATGAAATCAACATCTTTGAACACCGAGGCTAGTGTTGCAAATCTTACGAGATAAGCGATTATCGCAAAGTTCAAGAAATGTGAATTTTGGTTGAAAGAGGTTAGCTTTTTGGGGCACGTGGTGTCCGCGACGGTGTCGAGGTGGACCCGAACAAAATTCGCCATAGTCGATTGGAAACCACCAAGGAATGTTACCGAAGTTAGGAGCTTTTGGGGCTTGCGGTTATTACCGACGATTTGTAAAGGTTTCTCGACGATAGCCACGCCAATGACGGCTACTCCAAAAGGATGTTAAGTTCGAATGGACGGAGAAATGTCAGAAAAGTTTCGATCAACTGAAAGCTTATTTGATTGAAGCCCCAATTCTAGTGCAACCCGAATCGGGCAAAGAGTTTGTCATTTATAGTGACGCATCCCTACTTGGGTTGGGTTGCGTATTGATGCAAGAAGGGCGAGTTGTGGCCTATCGTCGAGGCAATTAAAGTCACATGAGAAAATTATCCGACCCATGATCTCGAATTGGTCGCCATCGTATTCGCCTTAAAGATATGGCGACATTACTTATTTGGTGAGAAGTGCCATGTGTATTCGGATCACAAAAGTCTCAAATATTTGATGACCCAAAGAGACTTAAATCTGCGACAAAGGCGATGGCTCGAGTTGTTAAAAGATTATGAGCTCGTCATTGATTATCACCCGGAAGGGCTAATGTGGTTGCGGATGCCTTAAGCCGAAATCACTTTGCTTGCTTTATGAAGCGATGAATGTACACTTGTCTATCCTACCCGACAATGTGTTAGTAGCTGAATTGAAAGCCAAACCATTATTGATACGTCAAATTCGTGAAGCTCGAAAAGTCGACGATGAGTTGGTTGCAAAAGCGGGATGAGTGTGTTCGAACAAGGACTCGAATTTCAAATCGATGATGACGATTGTTTGAGGTTCAGAAGTCGTCTGTGTGTTCCAAAGAATTCGGAAATTATTCCAATAATTTTGAATGAAGCCCATTGTAGCCGAATGGCAATCCACCCGGGGAGTACGAAGATGTACAACGATTTGAAACGTCAATTTTGGTGGCATGGTATGAAACGAGACATCTCTGATTTTGTTTCGAGATGTTTAATATGTCAACAAGTGAAAGCGGAACATCAAGTGCCTTTAGGATTACTTCAGCCGATCACGATACCCGAGTGGAAATGGGATCGAGTCACAATGGACTTTGTATCCGGACTGCCATTGTCAGTGAGTAAGAAGGATGCGATTTGGGTCGTTGTCGATAGACCGACTAAGTTGGCTCACTTTATCCCCGTCGTAAGGATTTTCAATGGACAAACTAGCGAATTGTACGTTTCTCGATTGTGAGATTACACAGGTGCCTATTTCCATCGTGTCGGATAGAGATCCGAGATTTACCTCGCGATTTTGGAAGAAGTTGCAAGAAGCTTTGGGTACCAAATTGCATTTCAAAGACCGCCTTTCACCCCAAACCGATGGTCAATCCGAACGGATAATTCAAATACTCGAGGATATGTTGAGATGTTGTATCCTTGAGTTTAGTGGTTCATGGGAACGATGATCGCCTTTGATTGAATTCGCACAACAATAGCTTTCAATCAAGTATTAAGATGGCGCCTTACGAGGCTTTATACGGTCGTAAATGCCGTACCCCATTATTCTGGACTGAACTTAGTGAAGGTAAATTCTTCGGGGTTGATTTGGTTAAGGATGCCGAGCAAAGAGTTCGAGTAATTCGTGAAAGTTTGAAAGCTGCTTCGGATCGCCAAAAGTCGTATGCGGATTTGAAAAGAAAAGATATTGAATATCAGGTTGGAGACAAGGTCTTTCTCAAAGTTTCACCTTGGAAGAAGGTGCTTAGATTTGGCCGTAAGGGAAAATTGAGTCCGAGGTTCATCGGTCCGTATGAAGTATCCGAACGAGTTGGACCAGTAGCGTACCGATTAATTTTACCCCCTGAGCTTGAAAGGATCCACAACGTTTTCCATGTCTCGATGCTTCGACGATATAGGTCTGATCCATCGCACGTAATCGCTCCGTCTGAGATTGAGATTCGTGCTAATTTGAGCTATGAAGAGGAACCGGTTCGCATTCGATGCGTGAAGTAAAAGAGTTGCGCAATAAGAAAATCCCATTAGTGAAGGTGTTGTGGCATAAACACGAATTGAAGAAGCCACTTGGGAACTCGAGGACTCTATGAAAGAGCGATACCCAAACCTATTTACCGTAAGATTTTCGGGGATGAAAATTTCGTAAGTGGGGAGAGTTGTGACATCCCTAATTTGACCCTAGTCGGAAAGTGGTTTCGGGACCACTAAACCGAGTCTTATAAGTAATTAAAAGTTATATTCTATGTTTATGATGTTAGTAAATGCATGTGTGAAAGTTTCATGCATTAATTTGATCATTTCTATGTGAATTTATTAAAATGGACTTGTATGAAACATTGTTGAAAGGTGATAGGCTAATCTTACAATGGTCTAATAGTACATGCATGCAAAAGAGTGGTTTTGCATGTCAATTTGCCCAAAAAAGGGAAGAGTGGCGCCATGACAAGAATATGGGCAAGGAACATGTTTCCAACATGTTTTGTTAGTGGATTATGTAGAAAAAATAAAGAAATGAAAAAAAAATGAGCATGGATGCCCCCTTTGTTGCCGTGAGTAGAGGAAAAAGAAAGGAAAAATTTGTTCATCCATTCTCAAATCTTGGCTGAAAATACTAAGGGAAAAAGGAAGGATTTTTGCTTCATGCTTGGTTTAGAAGAGAACTAGAAGGAGATTTGGTCATACTTGTGTCAAGATTAAGGTACGTTTGAGGTTGTGTCATGAGATTCATGCATGTTTTAGTTGCTAACTTGATGTTCATGTTAGCCCATGGTTCAAATCCTTGTTATGCCATGGAAATGGTATTTGGCCAAGGTTGATATTGTGTTAAAGCCATTGCATGCTAAATGTGAAGCTTGTTGATGATACATGTAATGATGGATTGACTACTCTTGAAATTTCTTTTAGCATTCTTGAGTAAGACATGGAGTTTTCTTTGTTTAACCATGACCAAAAATTGAAAGGGGATGGTGTGGGATGTATTCGGCCATGGCATGCTCATAAGTGCGATTTATGCTTGTTGCATGATAGGTAAAATTTGTGTTTTGATATATGTGTATATGTGTTTGTACATGATGTTACAAATGGATGTGAAAATATATGCTAGATTGGGAAAATTTGATTAAATGTTCATGAGATGAAATTAGGTGATTAAAAGATGTTAGTTGACATTGTACATATATATATATATATTCGCCATTAAAGTGACTATGTAGGTAATGTTGAATCAAGTTTTTGGTGCATATTCGGTTAGGTGTATAATCGACCAAATGGGCGATTAGTAAGAATGGTTGCCGAATATACAAGCATACATATGCATGTGTAGTTGAATTATGAATGTTTAGCAAGATGGTTAAACTAGTGATTTATTGATTAAGCTCAAGGAGTTAAAGAAGGAGAATCAAGCAAGGGAAAGACGAAGGTCATCGAGTAGCCGACTTGGAACTATTTTACCCAACACGAGGTAAGTCATTAAGCACGTATTTGATATTGCTTAAATGATTGTAAAATTTATGCAATTGTGTTTAATGGGACGATATATATATATAAATGAAAATGTATGTGTATGGAATGAGGATAATTGTTGAATGCAAAAGAAATAGTGGAATGTGTAGAAAGTTTGCTTTCGGCACTATGTGTCTTGAACAATACGTGTGTATGGTGACGAGATTGGCACTAAGTGTGCGTGCTGGAAATATATGGCACTAAGTGTGCAAGCTGGAAAAATACGGCACTGGGTGTGCGAGCTCGGAGGGTTTGGCACTGTGTGTGCGGGCTTAAATCACGTGGCACTAAGTGTGCGAAAACGAGTAGTAAGCACTGTGTGTGCGTACTCTATATATATGGAGGGTGTGTCTCCATTGAATTGAGTATGGACAGCGGATCGCGTAAGTACCTCGAGCTCATGACGAATAGAGAATACGTTCATGCTTGGGGTTGAATTTGGTAAGCCTTAAATCTATGTGATGATTGAAATTGTATGGTTGTGCTGGAAAATGAGTTAATGTGTAAAATGCTTGATTATCTTGTTGTGTAGAATATGAAATGTGGATGTATGAATTGGTACGAGATTGGACCGAAAGGTCCGAGGTATTATGGTATAGATTCGATATGGACGAGTACCTAGCCTCATTTGTTGTACATGTAGTAGTAACTTTATCAGTGGATTGACGAATGCTTATGACTTACTGAGTTGTAAACTCACTCGGTGTTTTCTTGTCACCCATTTTAGGTCTCTTGGACTCGTATTGTTGCGTGCTCAGAACCGTCGTTGAAGTCATCACACCGCTGAAATCTTGTGGTATTGTTTTTTGTTGTTGAAGAACATTTGGCATGTATAGGCTATTATATTTTGTCGAATTGTGGGTTGTAAACTTTAAGCCATGTGAAAATGGCCTATGTGGTCGCCGAGTGGGATGCTAGAACCTATAGCCACGAGTCTTAGAAACTCAAATTTTGTTAAGGTGGCCATAATTTGTGTCATGTATGATGGATGATTAAGGCCAAGGAAAAATTCATGAAATTGGCATAGTCACTGCAGTAACTGTTGCGGACAGCAGCAGTGAGATGAGATTGAAAAATCACTAAAAATAGTAGAAGTAGAATTAAATAGTGAGTAAATTATGGAACTGAACCTTGATGAATCTATTTTTATATGGACAAAACGAAACGACCATATGAGCAGTATACTGGGAAATATTAAAGTTCTCGTGAGACAGGGCCAGAACGGTTTCTGGGTCCCCTGTCGCGACTTTAAAAATTTACCATAAATTATCCAGAAAGAATTAGGAGTCATTCCTTATATGTACAGATTCCATTTTGAGTCTAGGTTCATTAGAAACAAACGGCACCAGTATTAAAGCCCTGTACAGAGAGATATTCAAGTTGTAACGGGCGGAGGTCAGAGCAGTCGATCCCTGTAACATGGGTGACTTTAACTAATAAACTGTACCAATTGGCCCAACCAAAAATTCTAAAAATAAATCCATGGATGGGTATATGAGTCTAAATTCAGGGAAAATTTACGAAACCAGTTTCCGAGTTTTGAAACTCGAGATATGATTTTTAAGGCGACGGTGACGCAGTTTTCCAGCCTGTCCAGAAATGCCAAATTGGTCGGTACTTTAAGAGGATTTGTCTCGTTAACCCCTCGTGTCCGACACCGGCGATGGTCTCGGGTTTGGGGTGTTACACAACCATCCCTACACTAAAAAAAAGTACCGAATGCTGAACTGATTCGTGATATTTGTGATAAGTTTTAAATAATTTATAAATGATCGTTCTTGAAACCAACTATTATCAAGATAAAGGCAAGTGTAACTATCGAACAGTAGTATAGCTTTAGCAAGACCGGATTGTTGAACCCAAAGGAACCAAGAGTACTAGTAATTACTTTCTTTTTATTATCTAGCCTAAAAATTAAAGGATTTGTTTATCTAAACTAATTAACTAAACTAAGGGTGCAGAGAAAGAAAATTGGGGAAAATATGATTAGAAAATTTGATTTATTAAGACAATACCTAAGGAAAAATCCACCTAGACTTCACTTGTTATTTGACTCTGAATCAGACTATTTATTCATTTGACTTGATCCGTAGAAATCCCTAAGTTATGTTATTATCTCTTTTGAGACTAATAACATCTAACCCTAGGTTGATTAATTGAAATCTCTTTCTAATTAACGCCCCAGTGTTGCATTAACTCGATCTATGGATCCCGTTATTAAGATTCACCCTAATCTGACAAAATCTTGTCACTCTATCTCTAGGCGTGCAATCAACTCCGCTTAATTATGACAAATTTACTCTTAGATAGGGACTTTTGCTCCTCTGAATAAGCACATTAACTTGAATCAATATTCCTGGAATATTAAGACAAGAATTAAGAACACATAATTAAGAACAAGTCAAATATTTATCATATAATTTAGATAATAATAACAAGTTCTGTCTTAGGTTCTATTCCCCTTAGGTATTTAGGGGGTTTAGTTCATAAGTATAAAAGAAAATATCTCAGAAGAATAATGAATACAAAACATAAAGAAAACCCAAAACTCCTGAATGAAATTGAAGGGAGATCTTCAGTCTTGATGAATAATTCGGCTTTTGAGATGGATCAATCGACTTTCTTCGAGTAATTCGTTGCTTCCTACTCCGTGTGTCTTCCTAAGTGCCTCCTCAGGTGTTTAAATTGGCTTTACAATGCCTAAGAGCCCTCAAAAGTGACCTTTTCTGCATAATACTATATTTGGGCTCGACAAGGACACGTCTGTGTGCAATTGCTCTAGACCGTGGTCAAGGCTGTTAAATAGGCACGGCTTGTAGTCTACCCATGTAAGTCGTGCTTCGATCCTGCCAAATGGACACGGTCATGTGGCTTACCCGTGTGAGGAAGTCCAGGCCATGTTGATTTCCCATGTTAGTCCATTTTCTCCATTTTCGGCCCGTTTCTCGCTCTTTTTGCCCTCCTATGCTCTCCTAAGTATAAAATATGAAATTAAAGGATTAGAAGCTTCAAATTCACCAAATATAAGGATAATTCATCCAAAACATGTGTTAAGCATGGGATAATAATATGAATAAATTATGGTTTATCAAATACCCCCACACTTAAGCGTTTGCTTGTCCTCAAGCAAAATCCTCAACTCACAATCAAAATAAATTTTTCTCAATTTATAATCCCTATCAACAATATCTCAAAATAATCCATAAGTAATCATACATTGAAAATTCAACTAAAAGTACATCAAAGTTTCAAACATTCCAAGTTGAGCATTTTATCATGAAAACATAGGTGTCCCCCATCATCTAAGTAATCACCTTTGATCAAAATATCACAGAGTTTAGCATCCTCACTAAAGATTCACTCAAATCACTTGAGGTGTTTGAGGACATCAAATAAAGCACTCAACAGTCAATATGAAAAGTTATTATCATAGGCTTGCATGAAAATCAAATCTCCACCACTATAAATTGAGATGAAACGTCAATCAAAAGGTCTTTAGAGGGTTGTAACGTGGCTTTGTTTAGGGGGTGTGGTCACAAGCTGAAAGAAAATGTTAGAATCAAGATTAAATTGAAAAAATCACCTAACTAGAAAGATAACGAATTATCAGTTGAATACAAGTGAGCTTCTTCTCAGAATATGGAATTAACACTTAAGCTCAAAAACGACGAATTGCTACTAATATGTATGTAAGTATTTTTTTAAGAACAAATAAAATAACATAGAAATTTGCTAATTATTGCACGAAGAATAAAACATAGCTAAGCAATTAATTCAAATCAAATCTCGACAAAAATAGGGATCAAATTAGGGGATTTCAATAATAATAGGTTATGGATTAACTTTGAGGGTAAATCAATTAATGACTTGTTAGGCTCAAAGCGGTTCACTAAGGGTTAATTATGAAGGTAGGCTTTTATGGAGTGAGTGGGTTAAACCTAAGTGCTTTTATCATCTTGACATATTAACTCAAGGGTGTAGTCTTGACATGCATAATCAAGCAAGTTCTAGAATAACAAATCAATACTGACACACTCATTATCAATAATAACAGTGAGCATGAAAGAAATAATAGATGCTCTAAAGGCTCACGATCTCACAAAAATTATGGCTTTTTGATGTTAACCCTGTGAATTTTAACTCGAGATAATACCTAAACTTGGGGAAACAACCTAAAAATTTTTAATTCTTAAAAATCAACTTATCCTGCTTGATTCTCTAATTCCTTAAAGTTTAAACACTCAATACATGAGTGTTTATGTTTTAATCCAAGACATATCAATAACAATCATAAATTAATCAAAATTCATTCTAATGATGATATGAGAAGATTATTTAAGAACAAGATAAAATTCAGGGATTTTTTTGATAATTATATAAAAGACCCCCCACACTTAAGATGTACATTGCCCTCAATGTACAAAGATAGATATACTGAAAAATATAGATATATAATCATAAGATAGGGAGAGATGTGAAACTTCCTGAATGATGAATGAACTCCTTGAATTGGAGTTATGGAGAATAATCGGCCAAGGCAATGATGAGAGTGGAGGAGGATACTCTGGTGGTGGTAGAGGTTCATTAGTCTATAAGTCCTGTGCCAAAAGAATATTATATCTGGTAGTAGCTATGGTCATGGTCGAGCAGGACATGGCAGTCGTGGAGAACCTTTTCCAGTGGAGTTTTTAGTTCCTAAATGATGATGAGCTTTGGAGCTCTTTATAACTGTGATAAAATCAAGAACTCTTTAGGAAATATAAGGAAGCATAATTAATCGTAATGAAATAGCCAAAACTATAAATTATTCAATAAAAATTATAAAACATAAAATTGAAATAATATTAAAGAAAAATAAAATAAAAAGTACTTAAAAAAGATAAATAAAGATAAAAGTGGAAATAAAAATAAAAAATAAAAAATCTTTAAACATTGTCATCGCCGGATGGTTCGCGAGGTGGTGGTGGCGATGAGATGTGAATATGCTGATAAATCTGATGAGAGTAGCATCAATGTGATCAAAGTGCTGAAAACACTACTGCTCAAATCAAGTAAGGCACTCAGAGATGTCAGAGTATGAAGTCACCGCATGAACTGGACGATGGATGGGTGGTGGCTGAGACGATAGGTCCTCATAACATGGAGGGACATCATTAGTAATGTCCTCTGGGTCCTCCTCCTCAGTGGAATGGACGAGGCGATATTGAGGAGGGTATGTTCCACGTCGTTTCTTGATCATTCTCATATGTAGCATACTCGAGATGCCTTATGGGGACATCTGACCAATGAGAGTGAGGGAGGATGATTGTGCTGCTGTGTTGAGGAGCCCGAAGTGCCGTGCTAGTTGAGTCACATAGGGGCCAATGGAGATGAATCCTCTCCTATGCCACTCCGTCTGATGATGGATGACGAGGGCAATGAAATAGGCAAGGTCAAAGACGTGCCTGTTCGCCATGCTCCATAAAAAGTAGGCATTGTGAGTGTTGATGACGCCGGTGCTCTTTTGCCTCCCTGTCAGAGTGTGGGCTAAGATGGCATGTAGGTATCGCAGGGATGGGGCGAGGGCTAATGCCTTAGAGTGTCTAGGATCATAGGTGGCTGAGGTAGGGGCGAGGTCCTTCCAGCATTTGGAGGGAGAGTAGTGGATGTGGCGATAGAGGGTGTCGAGTTCGTTCTCGTCCATGAACTCCTCTGTATACAACCCTAATGCAATTCCAAACTCCGGTACGTTCAACTGGCATACTAGACAACCGAAGAGGATCTAAACCATTCTAGGATCGTCGAAGTTTGTCATGACGACTTGAAGATGGAAGGTCGAGCAGAGTTCCATTGTGAGCTCGAGTTACATCGGTTCAATGATCTCAAAGAAGAGCCTCTACGGGTCAGTCGTCAGGAGGGCTCAGACCGTGTCAGCCATTTGAATTTGTTCAAGTGCCACCCAGTCAATGCAGCGGCCCACACCTAGGGGTCGGGCCCGTAATATCTGAAACAGTTCCTCCTGGGGTCCTAAGGGAAATTGGAGGAAAGGGTGACGGATCTCAGCAGTAGGACTCGAGGATGACGTTACTCCTTTCCTTTTCTTCGAAGCGGGGATGGAATTTTTCTTGCCACGTGAGGTTGACATAGTATACCTACAATGGCAAGACGAAATAAAAATAAAATTACCCCCCAACAATAGCATGGAAAAATATGCATGGTAAGACTAATAGAGATACTTCATAGAAGTCATGTACGAAAGAACAACTATGCTAAAAAAAAAACCCAATCAGATATATTAAGTCATTACTATGAATAGGACTACGAGAGTAATGCTAATGGAAATATCTAGTGACTGAATGCATGTGGGTGTGATAAGTATGAAATATGAAATCTATGGAAACAAGAAAAATGGATGAATACAGCAAAATGTATTGACTAACATGAAAAATTTCTTAACAAAGAGCATAAGTATTCTATCATTATAACTATGATTATGTACTCAAAATAAAACAAACTATCATGAAATAAGTAAAAGAATGAAGAGAATAAAGGGAAAAAAGTGAACAAACGCAAGAGGGGGGAGCTTTGGGTCGTCGAAAGTGGTGCTGTGGTCAGCGCGCGGACATGGCAGGTAGGGCGTGCGAAGTTGCAGCGGCTAGGGTTAGGGATTTTGGGGAAGGGAGTGATGAATAGTGAGGGGTTTATATAGATTTTGGGGCACACAGCCGTGGGGCACCCCCGTGTGCCCTTATTTTAGCCCGTGTTTATCGTGATTTTCAAATTTGGGCGTGTCTGAAATTTGTCACACGCCCGTGCTCTTTGGGCTTGTTAGTGCACACGGTCGTGTCGCACGGCCATGTTCTGCTTCGTTCGCTTCTCCCACGCCTGTGTATGGATGTCCACGCTCGTGTTATTTTATCAGTCTTGAGCATGGTTGATGGGCACGGGCGTGTGTACGTTCGTGCTAAAATTTTAGTTTCAACCACGGTTTATAGACACGGGCATGTCGCACGCCCGTGTTGGTTTGATAGACTCGCCCATGGCCACGTCGTACGGCTGTGGCAACTTATCACATCCCGTGTTAAGGAAAAATTTTACCCTGTTTTCACATGGCCGTGCCTGCTCCGGTGGTGTGAGCACGGCCTAAGGCACGCCCTTGTGGATTAGAAAACCTATGTTTCAATGACTCAGTTAGTGATTAGATGTTAAAAACTAAAATTTTAAAGACATCGTTAGTGCTCGGATTGCCTCCCGAGAAGCGCTTATTTATAGTCTAAGCTCGACTTACCTTTTTGTTCCATGGTCATGGCAGTGCGAGGAGTTCACACTCCTCATTCCTGCTATCAATTTTATCAAAATAAGGTTTAAGATGAGTACTGTTTACGTTAAAAGTGTCGAATTTAGGATGAATTACTTTGATTGTACCATATGGGAAAATGTTGAGTACTGTAAGAGGGATTGCTCTGTTAGGTTCAGAAGTGGCAATACGAGGGTCTGCTGCATCTAGTAGTACTTTGTCTCCAACCTTAAGTTGATTTGGTGAGATATTGAGCTCGTCATGGCATGGTTTTGGTTTATCATGTGTCCTCAGTTTATGTGTCCGCCTTTCATCTAGTTCCTCTAGTTGTAGCCTTTGTTCTTCATAGATAGGTCCTTTGTCATTACTCGAAAATGAATCAGGTGTGTTTTTTGAACGTGTTTCCTGCCAGGAAGGTTTCACCATATGATCTGTTTTAAGAGTATGATTTATACAACCACCTTTAATTTTTGATGTGTTACTCGAATTACGAGCTTAAAGGGTGATTGTTTCGTCTCACATTCGTCTCCCACACGAAGTGTGAGTTCACCTGTGGCAACATCAATTATTGTTCTAGCAATTGCTAAAAAGGGCCTCCCTAAAATTAAAGGAACGTTACTATCCTCCTCTATGTCTAGAACAACCAAATCAACTGGGAATATAAATTTGTCAATTTTAACGAGTACATCTTCAATAATACCCCTAGGAAATCTGATTTTTTATCAGCTAATTGAATACTCATCCTAGTTTGTTTGGGTTTCCCAAGACCTAGTTGCTTAAACATTTTGTAAGGCATGACATTGATGCTAGCCCCTAAATTAGCCAAAGCATTTTTAACATCTAAGCTACCAATTAAACAAGGAATTTTAAAACTCCCTAGATCTTTTAATTTGTTGGGCAGCTTATTTTGTAGAATAGCTGAGCAAACTGCATTCAGCTCCACATGTGATGCTTCATCCAACTTCCGCTTATTTGCTAAAAGCTCCTTTAAAAATTTTACTGCGTTTGGCATCTGCGAAAGGTCTTCAATAAACGGTAAGTTAATGTGTAATTTCTTTAATAGTTTAAGGAATTTACCAAATTGTTCATCTGTGTAGTCTTTTCTTGTCGCATTTGGGTATGGCACTCGTGGTTTGTACTCTTTACTTACCAGTTTCTGCTTGCTATGGTTTACCTCACCTTTACCTTTACTTACCACAGTTTCTTGCCTCAGTTCTGGTTCAGATGTAACTAACCCTTCCTTATCTTGAATGGCAATCACGTTGAGTTGCTCCATTGGGTTAGATTCAGTGTTACTCAGTAGGCTACCTTGTGGTCGTGCAAATATCAATTTAGCAAGCTGGATTATCTGAGTTTCGAGCCCTTGGATAGACGCTTGTTGATTTTTAAGTGCTGTCTCAGTATTCTGGAAATGAGTTTCTGACATCGAGATGAATTTTGTTAGCATCTCCTCAAGGTTTGGCTTTTTTTTTTTGCTGGTAAGGTTATTGTTGGAAACCTAGAGGTGGTGGTGGTCTTTGATTCCTTTGGCCTCCCCATAAGAAATTTGGGTGGTTCATCCATCCTACATTGTAAGTGTTACTATAAGAATTATTTTAAGGTCGAGGATTATCATCCATAGAATTTAATGGCTCGTTTTCCATGTTGTGGCCATAGGGCAGGTATTCTGAATTGCTCAATTCTTCTCCACTTGCATTGCACTGCATTACTGGGTGAACCTGTGAAGAACCAAGAAAACTATCAATTTTTCTATTCAAAAGTTCTACCTGATTAGAGAGCATGGTGGTCGAATCAACGTTAAAAATACTGGTTGCTTTCGTCAGCTTTGTCCTCATGACTTGCCACTGATAATTATTTAGTGACATCTCTTCTATAAATTCATAAGCCTTCTCAGGTGTCTTATTATTGATAGTTCTCCAGCAGCTGTGTCAATCATCTGTCTAGTTGAAGGTTTCAGGCCATTGTGAAACATCTGAACCTGTAGCCAGAGTGGTAACCCATGGCAAGGGCATATTCTTAAAAGGTCCTTGTATCTCTCCCATGCATCATAGAGTGTTTCTAAATCCATCTGCACAAAAGAAGAGATATCATTACGTAATTTGGCTATTTTAGCCAGCGGAAAATATTTTAATAAAAATTTTTCGGTCATTTGTTCCCAAGTAGTGATTGACCCTCGTGGTAACGAGTTCAACCACTATTTAGCTTTGTTCCTCAATGAAAAAGGGAATAACCAAAGGCAAATGGCATCATCAGAAATGCCATTGATTTTAAATATATCGTAAAACTCTAGAAAATTTGCCAAGTGGATGTTTGGATCCTCATCCTGCAAACCATCAAATTGAACAAATTGTTTTATCATTTGAATTGTGTTAGGTTTCAGTTCAAAATTATTTGCAGTAATAGCAGGCCTAACTATACTTGGCTCAGTTCCTATTAAAGTAGGTTTAGCATAATCATACACAGTGCATGGAGCAGGATTCTGATTTACTGGATTAGCGGCAACCGCAGGAGGTAGCGAATTTTCTTGGTTTTCAGCCATCTCCTCGGTTGTGGTTGAAGTATTGTCCTCTTGCTCTTCCTCTGTGTATCTTAAGCTTCGCCTTATTTCTCTTTGATTTTTACGAACTGTGTGATTGATCTCACTATCAAACAGTAATGGTCCCGACGGGTTTCTTCTAGTCATACACTATAAAAACCTTCCAGGAGCGAATAAAAGAAAAACTAGAAAAGAAAATAAAAATTTAAATTGCAAATATAGTAAAATGGCTAAAGTAATAAAAATTGAGTGTTCCTAATATCTTAGTTCCCCAGCAACGGCGCCAAAAACTTGGTTCATGATATTTGCGATAAGTTTTAAATAATTTATAAATGATCATTCTTGAAACCAACTATTATCACGACGAAGGCAAGTGTACCTATCGAACAGTAGTATAGCTTTAGCAAGACCGGATTGTCGAACCCAAAGGAACCAAGAGTACTAGTAATTACTTTCTTTTTATTATCTAGCCTAAAAATTAAGGGATTTGTTTATCTAAACTAATTAACTAAACTAAGGGTGTAGAGAAAGAAAAATGGGGAAAATACTTTTAGAAAATTCGATTGATTAAGACAATACCCAAGGAAAAATCCACCTAGACTTCACTTGTTATTTGACTCTGAATCAGAAGATTTATTCATTTGACTTGATCCATAGAAATCTTTAAGTTATATTATTATCTCTCTTGAGACTAATAATGTCTAACCCTAGGTTGATTAATTGAAATTTCTTTCTAATGAATGCCCTAGTGTTGCGTTAACTAGATCTATGGATCCCCTTATTAGGTTTCACCCTAATCTAAAAAAATCTTGTCACCGTCTTTCTAGGCGTGCAATCAATTCCGCTTAATTATGACAAATTTACTCTTAGAAAGTGACTTTTGTTACTTTGATTAAGTGCATTAACTCAAATCAATATTCCTGGAATATTAAGATAAGAATTAAGAACACATAATTAAGAACAAGTCAAATATTTATCATATAGTTCAGATAATAATATCAAGATCTATCTTAGGTTTCATTCCCCTTAGGTATTTAGGGGGTTTAGTTCATAATTATAAAAGAAAACATCTCAGAAGAATAATGAATACAAAACATAAAGAAAGCCCAAAACTCCTGAATGGAAATTAGAGGGAGATCTTTAGTCTTAATGATTAATCCGACTTCTGAGATGGATCAATCGACTTTTTTCGAGTAATTCCTTGCTTCCTACTCTGTGTGTCTTCCCAAGTGCCTCCTCAGGTGTTTATATAGGATTTAGAATGCCTAAGAGCCCTCAAAAATGGCCTTTTTCGAAGGGGAATATATTTGGGCTTGACAGGGACATGTCCGTGTGACACGCCTGTGTGCGATTGCTTCAGACCGTGGTTAATGCTGTTAAATAGGCACGGGCGTGTAGTCTACCCATGTAAGTCGTGCTTCAATCCTGCCAAATGGACACGGCCGTTGATAAACCGTAAATTATACATATTTTTACCCTAGGATTAATGCATTTTGTGGATGATTTCTTATTAGAATTGGTGAATTCGATGCTCCTACTACTTTAATTTCATGTTTTATACTTAGGAGAGCATAGGAGAGCGAAAGGAGCCAAAAACAAGCAAAAAAGTGACAAAATAGACCAAATCGAGAAGATGACACGGCCTAAGCCTTGCCACATGGGTAGCTCACACGATCGTGTCTTTCGAGGGTGTCGACCAAGGCTTTCACGATTCACACGGCCTGGCCATTGACCCACATGGCCGTGTGCAATTTAACGGATCGAACACGGCCGTGTCACACGGGCGTGTCCCTGCCGAGCCCAAGTTAAGTCCAATTTGAAAAAGGCCACTTTTGAGGGTTTGTAGGCAATCCAAAGCCTATAAATACACCCAAGAGGAGGAGGAAAAGGGACATAGAGAATAAGGGGTAAGGAATTACCCCAAGGAATCCGATTGATCCATCTCAGAAGCCGGATTCATCATCAAGACTAAAGATCTCTCTTCAATTTCCCTTCAGGAGTTTTGGGTTTTCTTTTATGTTTTATATTCTTTATTCTTCTGAGATGTTTTCTTATTTAGTTATGAACTAAATCCTCTAAATACCTAAGGGGAATGAAACCTAAGATGAATCTTGTTATTATTTTCTGAATCGTATGATAAATAATTGACTTGTTCTTAATTATGTGTTCTTAATTCTTGTTTTGATATCCCAGGATACTGATTCAAGACATGCTCTTATTCAGAGGAGGAATAGACCCTGTCTAAGAGTATTTTTGTCAAAATTAAGCGGAGTTGATTGCGCGCCTAGAAATAGGGTGTCAAGATTTTGCCGGATTAGGGTGAAACCTAATAAGGGGATCCATAGATCGAGTTAATGTAACCTTAGAGTGTTAATTAAAGAAAAGTCTCGGTTATTCAATCTAGGGATTAGACGTTATTAGTCTTGAATAGGGATAATAACATAAGTTAGGGATCTCTACGGAAGAAATTGAATGAATAAATCGTCCGATTCGGAGCCAGAATAACAAGTAAAGTCTAGGTGGATTTTTTCTTAGGTATTGTCTCAAGTCAATCGATTTTCCCAAAAGCAATTTCCCAACTCATTTCTCTGTGCATTCTTAGTTTAGATAATTAATTAAAAAACAAAACCCCATTATTCTTAGGCTAGATAATAAAAAGACAATCATTACTAGTACTTTTGGTTCCCTTGGGTACGATATCCCGGTCTTGCCATTACTATACTATTGTTCGATAGGTGCGCTTGGCTTTTCGTTGTGATAATAGTTAGTCTAGGTTTGATCTTCATTTTAAATATTTATTACTTGTCACAAATCATGTGATCAAGTTTTTGGCGCCGTTGCCAGGAAACTAAGATATTAGGAACGCTAAATTTTTATTACTTTAGCCATTTATTTTTTTGCAATTTAATTTAATTTAATTTTTTTATTATTTATTAATTTACTTTTTCTTTCTCTTGACAGGTTTTTATAGTTTATGACTAGAAGAAACCAGTCGGGACCATTACTTTTTGACGAAAAAATGATCGTACAGTTCGTAGAAATCAAAGAGACATAAGGCAGCTTAAGATACATGGAGAACGAGCAAAAAGATGATACTCAACCCCCAACAGAAGAGATGGCTGAAAACCAAGACAATCAGCTACCTCCTGCAATTGCGGCTAATCAAAATCCTGCTCCACGTACTATGTATGATTATGCTAAACCTTCTCTAACAGGAACTGAATCTAGCATAGTTAGACCTACTGTAGCTGCAAATACTTTTGAATTAAAACCTAACACTATTTAGATGATACTGCAGTTTGTTCAGTTTGATGGTTTGCAAGATGAAGATCTCAATGCTCACTTAGCAAATTTCCTGAAATTTTACGATACATTCAAAATCAATGGCGTCTCTAATGATGCCATTCGTCTTCGGTTATTCCCTTTTTCATTGAGGAATAAACCTAAACAGTGGTTGAACTCGTTACCACGAGGGTCAATTACTACTTGGGAACAAATGACCGAGAAATTTTTACTAAAATATTTCCGTTGGCTAAAACGGCTAAATTACATAATGATATCTCTTCTTTTGTGCAGATGGATTTAGAAACACTTTACGATGCATGGGAGAGATACAAGGACTTACTGAGAAGGTGCCCTCAACATGGGTTACCACTTTGGCTGTAAGTACAAACATTTCACAATGGTCTGAATCCCTCGACTCGACAAATGGTTGACGCAGCTGCTGGCGGAACCATCAACAATAAAACACCGGAAGATGCCTATGAGTTTATAGAGGAGATGTCACTGAATAACTATCAGTGGCAAGTCATGAGGACTAAGCCAACAAAAATAGCCGGCATTTTTAACGTCGACCCAGTTACTATACTGTCAAATCAGGTAGAACTTCTCAATAAAAAAGATTGATGGTTTTCTTAGTTCTATGCAGGTACATCCAGTAATGAGGTGTGACTTAAGTGGAAGAGGTGTGCATACAGAATATCAATCCTTCAATCCCACAACCGAAGAGGAATAAGGCAACTATATGGGTAACAATAACTTCAGATCTCAAAATAACCCATACTGTAATATTTATAATACAGGTTGGAGGAACCACCCAAATTTCTCCTGAGGTGGTCAAGGAAATAAGAAGCCACAAAATCCTCAAGGTTTTCAACAACCACCTTACCAACAACACTTAAAAATAAACAAGTGTCGATTCCAGGACTCGAAACTCAGATAAGCCAGCTTTCCAAACTAATCTCGGAAAGACCACCAGGAAATTTACTTAGTAATACCAAATCAAAAGAACATGTCAAAGAAGTTACACTAAGAAGTGGGAAAGTGTTAGCGGAATCTGAAAAGAAGTTAGCACAAGAAGTCGTGGAAAGCAAAAAGAGGGAAGAAAAACCCAAAAATAGTGACAAACTAGTGCCGGAGGAATATACACCACCGGTTCCATATCTAGCAAAATTAAAAAAAGATCGCATTGATGCACAATCCGGTAAGTTTCTGGAACTTTTTAAGCAATTACATATCAACTTACCTTTTGTTGAAGCTATCTCGCAAATGCCTACATACGCAAAATTTTTTAAGGAGCTTCTAACAATAAAAGGAAGTTTGAGGACTTATCTACAGTAGAACTCAACGAGGAGTGCTCCGCGATACTCCAAAATAAGCTGCCAACCAAACTAAAAGATCCAGGAAGTTTTACTATCCCTTGCTTAATTGGTAATCTGAATATTGAAAAAGCACTAGCTGATTTAGGCGCTAGTATTACTTTGATGCCATATAAAATGTTCAAACAACTTGATCTTGGGGAACCTAAACCCACTAGGATGAATATTCAATTGGCCGATAGATCTGTTAAATATCCTAGGGGTATTATAGAAGACGTACTTGTAAAAGTAGATAAATTTATATTCCCTGTTGATTTTGTTGTACTTGACATGGATGAAGATGTGGAAGTACCTTTAATTTTAGGGCGCCCATTCCTAGCCACTGCTAGAGCTATGATTGACGTTGGTGACAGTAAATTGGTACTTAGAGTAGGTGACGAGGAGATGATCTTTAAAATTTACGATGCTATGAGATGATTCTCTAGGGAACAGGATGATTCATGTTATTTCATTGACTCTATTGATCATATTACTCAAGACTCTTTTCAGGAAATTGTACAAAAGGAGACGACAGAACCATATCCAGCTCAAGACGAGGAGATAGGTGAGGAACCTAATGACCCTCCGTCAAGACAAGTAGAATATGAGGGTATTAAGATAAACGATGAACTTAAGCAAAAGCCCTCTATTGAGGAGCCTCCCAAACTGGAACTTAAACAATTACCAAGCCATTTAGAATACGCATTCCTTGGAAATAATTCTACATTACCAGTTATTATTGCTTCTAATTTGCAACCCAAGGAGAAAGAGGAATTAATCCAAGTATTAAAAGAACATAAGAAGGCCATAGCATGGAAAATTTCTAACATTAAAGGAATCAGTCCTTCTTTTTGCACCCACAAAATTTTGATGGAAGATGAATACAAACCGTGTGTGCAAGCTCAAAGACGTTTGAACCCCAACATGAAGGAAGTTGTAAAAGCCGAGGTAATTAAACTTCTAGATGCTGGAATTATTTATCCTATTTCTGACAGTTCTTGGGTAAGTCCAGTGCAGGTTGTCCCCAAGAAAGGAGGCATGACGGTTGTGACCAACGAGAAGAATGAACTAATCCCAACAAGAACGGTTATAGGGTGGAGAGTTTGCATAGACTACAAGAATCTAAATGACGCCACAAGAAAAGATCACTTCCCCTTGCCATTCATTGACCAAATGTTAGAAATATTATCCAGACACATGTATTACTGCTTCCTAGACGGACTCTCTGGTTACTTCCAAATCCCAATAGCTCCTGAAGATCAAGAAAAGACGACATTCACATGCCCATATGGTACGTCCGCTTATCGTAGAATGCCTTTTGGATTATGTAATGCTCCTGCCACTTTTCAGCACTGTATGATAGCCATATTCGACGAACTCGTGGAAGATATCATGGAAGTCTTCATGGATGATTTTTCGATATTCGATAACTCTTTCCATCTCTGCCTTAAAAATTTAAAATGAGTTTTAATAAGATGCGAGGAAACAAACCTTATGCTTAACTGAGAGAAATGTCACTTCATGGTTCAAGAAGGTATTGTACTAGGGCATAAAATTTCTAGTAAAGGGATTGAGGTGGATAAATCTAAAATAGAAACAATCGAAAAATTACCACCCTCTAGTTCAGTTAAGGCTATTAGAAGCTTTTTAGGACATGCTGGTTTTTATAGAAGATTTATTAAGGATTTTTCTAAAATAGCTAAGCATTTGACTAAATTTCTAGAAAAAGATATACCTTTTAACTTCAATCAGGAATGTTTAGAAGCATTTAATACTTTAAAGGATAAATTAATTAATGCTCCAATTATAATTGCACCTGATTGGAACTTGCCATTTCAACTAATGTGCGATGCGAGTGATTTTGTAGTAGGTGCAGTATTGGGACAATAAAGAGACAAGTATTTTCAACCTATCTATTACGCCAGCAAAACCTTAACGGCTGCACAGGGAAACTATACTACTACGGAAAAAGAGTTGCTAGCTGTGGTTTTTGCATTTGATAAATTTTGATCATATCTCATATTGTCTAAAGTTGCTGTTTACACTAACCATTCCGCCCTTCGCTACCTTTTAACTAAAACTGATGCAAAACCTCGACTCATTCGATGGATTCTCTTATTATACGAATTCAACTTGGAAATTCAAGACAAGAAAGGAGCTAAAAATCTCGTAGCTGATCATCTGTCCAGGCTCAAGAAATCCAATACCAGAGAACTAGATGACATGGAAATAAATGATTCGTTCCCTGAAGAACAATTTTTTGCTATATCTAACTCCGAGGTACCTTGGTTTGCAGACATCGCGAATTTGTTAACTGCTAACATTATCCCAAAAGGGTTAACACACCAGTAAAAGAAGCTATTCTTTAATGATGTGAAAAACTACATTTGGGACGATCCATTTCTGTTTCGCAAATGTGCAGATCAAGTCATCAGAAGATGCGTTACAGGATCAGAAATATCAAAAATATTGGAACACTGCCACTCAGGGCCAACCGAAGGACATTATAGTGGAACTAAGACCGCACACAAAATACTTGAATCAGGTTTTTATTGGCCTTTATTATTCAAAGACGCTATCAGGTATGTTACTTTTTGTGACAAATGCCAACGGACAGGTAACATATCTAAACGTGATGAAATTCCTCAAAACTATATGCTTTCTTGTGAAATATTTGACGTTTGGGGCGTCGATTTCATGGGCCCATTCCCCAGATCATTTGGAAATAAATACATCTTAGTAGAAGTTGACTACATGTCCAAATGGGTAGAAGCTCAAGCTCTACCTACTAATGGTGCTAGAGTGGTAGTACGTTTCCTTAAAAAACTCTTTTCGAGATTTGGAACACCTAGAGCAATTATTACTAACAGGGGCACTCATTTTTGTAATACCCAATTTGAAAAAACCCTTAAGAAATACGGAGTTCATCATAGAACAACCACCCCATACCATCCTCAATCTAATGGACAAGTTGAAGTTGCAAACCGAGAACTCAAATGGATCCTTGGAAAAATAGTAGAATCAAACAAAAAAGACTAGGTAACAAAAGTAGACGATGCCTTATGGGCTTACAGAACTGCTTTTAAGACTCCTATAGAGACATCACCTTACAGACTTGTTTATGGAAAAAGTTGTCATCTACCATTCGAACTAGAGCATAAAACTTTTTGGGCTCTCAAATTTCTAAACCTTGATCCCGAACTTGTAGGAAAAAATAGGTTGATGCAGCTGAATGAGCTAGATGAATGGCGAGCCAATGCATACGAAAATTCACACCTATACAAGGAAGCAACAAAGCGGTGCCATGACGTTCGTTTAAAGCAACAGAAACAATTTGAAGTTGGAGATATCATCTTACTATACAACTCAAGACTCAAATTGTTTCCCGGGAAACTAAAATCACGATGGTCAGGACCCTTCGTAATTCAATCTGTTCATCCATATGGAAAAATAGAGGTAAGTCACCCATCATACGGTACTTTCAAAGTAAACGGACACCGTCTCAAACTTTATAATGGTGAGGATTTTAAAGTCGATGGAGAGGAGCTACGACTCCACAAACCGCCCTGAATATACCAACAAGGTAACAGTCAAGCTTAGACTATAAACAAGCGCTTCTCGGGAGGCAACCCGAGTACTAATGATTTTAAATTATTTTAAATTTAAGTTTTAAACATTTATGTCACTAACAGAGTATTTGAAGCACAGGTTCTCAGCTCCACACGGTCAATAACACGGCCATGCTTAAGGCCGTGTGGCCAACACGGAGGGAAACACGGTCGTACGATACGGCCGTACGAAAATAGGGTAAATGATTTCCCCAAAACACGGGATTCGATAAATCCCCACGGCCGTACGACATGGCTGTGGGTGAACTTGATAGGTGAACTCAGGCGTGGGAATAAAACAACACAAGCGTTCCAGGGGAAAGGCTCGATTCTGTTTCTTCGACACGAGCATGTAACACGACCGTGCTGTTAAGCCATGGACAACAATACACGGGCGTGGGAGAAGTGAACAAAGCTATGCATGACTGTGTGACATGGCCGTGTGCCACACACGCCCAAGACACATGGGTGTGGGATAGTAGCCGGGCATGACCTAAATCGTAAAACTCAAAAAACACGGGCTCACCTTCAAAGTACATAGGCGTGGCCCTAGGCCGTGTGGCCCTCCCTTATATAAGCAAACCACTGTTCATTTCTTTTTCCCCCTTTCAAAATCCTAGCCGAAATCTACCCTTCCCCACTCCCTAATCCCTACCCCAAGCACCATTCCCCAGCTTCTTATTTCCCCAACCCTCAAACCATCCTAAAATCCACTTTCACTGCATTAATCCCCTTCCCCATCTCTTTTCCCTCTCCTATAGTTCCCACGAGGGTCCCAAGAAGAGCTCTTCCAAAACTTCGGGCCCGACCTTTAGCTGCAGGCCGCTACATCACTGGGCAGATGTCTCCACAAGGCATCTCGAGCATGCTTATCTTGAGGATGATCGAGAGGCGTCGAGGAACCTCCCCTCCCCAGTATCGTCTCGCCCAATCTACCGAGGAGGAGGCCTATGAGGACATTCCTGATGATGTCCCCCCACAGCACGAGGACCCATCGACTCAGCCACCACCACCCTCTCGTCTAGTTCATGCGGCGGCTTTGTATGCTGACATCTCTGAGCACCTCACCCGATTCGAGCAGTAGTGTTGTCAACGATTTGACAACATTGATGCTACTCTACAACATATTTTTCAGTACATCCACATCTCATCGCCAGTCTCACCTCGAGAACCATCCAGCGATGAAGATGTTTAGAAATATTTATTTATTGTTTTATATTTTTAATTTTTATTGAACTACTTTTTATTTTTTTTAGATTTTAAAATTTTATTTTTTTAATTATTAATTTTGGTTATTTCTTTTCGAGTACTTATTCTTCCTAATATCTCCTAAAAACTTCCTGATTTTATCATAGTTATATAGAGCTCTTAAGCTCATCATCACATAGGAACTAAAACTCCACCGGGAAAGGTTCTCCACAACTGCCATGTCCTGCTCGACCACGACCATAGCTACCACTAGATATAATATTCTTTTTGCGCAGGACTTATTGCCTAATGAACCTCTACGAGCACTGGAGTATCTTCCTCCACTCTCAAACTGATCACTCTCCAAAACTTTAGTTCGAGGAATTCATCATACATAAAGTTTCACTTCTCTCCCTATCTTATTTTTATACTCTAACATCTATCTTTGTACATTAAGGGCAATGTACATCATAAGTGTGGTGGGGTATTTATTTTATTATCAGAAAAATCCCTGAATAGTCATCTTGTTCTCTTGAAAAACTCTCATATCATATTCAGGATAAATTTTAATTTATTTATGATTTTGATTGATATATCTTGAATTAAAACATAGGCATTTATGCATCGATTTTTAAACTTTAAGAAAATACAAAATCAAGCATGATGAGTTGATTTTTAAGAATTCAAAATCTTTTACTGTTTCCCCAAGTCTAGGTATTACTTTGAATTGGAATTCTCAAGTCTAAACATCAAAAAGCCATAATTTTTGTGAGATTTTTGAGCCTTTTGAGCATCTATTCATCCTTTCATGCCCACTTTTATTATTGCTTTGAGTGCGTCAGTATTGAACTATTATTCTAGAACTTGCTTGATTATGCATGTCGAGATCACATGATTTGATATATCAAAATGATTAAGGCACTTAGGATTAACCCACTCATGCCATGAAAAGCCTACCTCCATGATTAACCCCTAGTAAACTCCCCTGAGCCTAACAAGCCATTTCTTGTATTACCCTTAATATTAACCTTTAACCCATTATTGTTGCAATCCCCTAAATTAATCCTATTTTTGTCGAGATTTGAGTTGAATGGATTGCCTACCTATGTTTTGTTCTTGAGATTTAGTCTATATTATTTGACTTGTTCTTAAAAAAAAGACAAAAAAAAGTATGTATACATATTTGTAATTTCGTATTCTGAGAGAAGCTCTGTTGTACGCAAGTAAAGATTAACTCTTTTTCTAGTTAAGGCAACTTTTCAAGTCAATCTCGATTCTAACTCTTTCTTTTAGCTTGTGACCACACCCCCTAACCAAGCCTCATTACAACCTCTAAAGACCTTTTGATTGATGTATCATCTTAAATTATAATGGTGGATATTTGATTTTCATGCAAGCTTATGGTAATGACTTTTCATTATTGACTATTGAGTGCTTCGTTTATTATCCTTAAACACCTCGAGTGATTTGAGTGAATCTTTAGTGAGGATGTGAAACTCTATGATATTCTGAATCAAAGGTAATTATTTAGATGTGGAGAAACACCTATGTTTGCTTGATTAAAAACTCAACTTGGAATGTCTGAAACTTTTATGTTCTTTTAGTTGAATTCTCAATGTATGATTACCTATGGATTATTTTGAGATATTATCGATAAGAATTATAAGTTGAGGAGAATTTATTTTGATTATGAGTTGAGCATTTTGCTTGAGGACAAGCAAATGCTTAAGTGTGGGGGTATTTGATAAACCGTAAATTATACATATTTTTACCCCATGATTAATGTATTTTATGGACGATTTCTCATTCGAATTGGTGAATTCGATGCTCCTAATGCTTTAATTTCATGCTTTATACTTAGGAGAGCATATGAGAGCGAAATGAGCCAAAAATAAGCAAAAAAGGGACAAAACGGACCAAATTGAGAAGATGACACGGCCTAAGCCTTGCCACACGGGCAGCTCACACGCCCGTGTCTTTCGAGGGTGTCGACCAAGGCTTTCACAATTCACATGGCCTGGCCATTGACCCACATGGCCATGTGCAATTTAACGGATCGAACACGGCCTGGCAATCACATCACACGGCCGTGTCACACGGACGTGTCCCTGCCGAGCCCAAGTTAAGTCCAATTCAAAAAAGGCCACTTTTGAGGGTTTATAGGCATTCCAAAGCCTATAAATACACCCTAGAGGAGGAGGAAAAGGGACACGGAGAATAGGGGGCAAGGAATTGCCTCAAGGAAGCCGATTGATCCATCTCAGAAGCTAGATTGATCATCAAGACTGAAGATCTCTCCTCAATTTCCCTTCAAGTGTTTTGTGTTTTCTTTATGTTTTGTATTCTTTATTCTTCTGAGATGTTTTCTTATTTAGTTATAAACTAAAACCCCTAAATACCTAAGGGGAATGAAACTTAAGATGAATCTTGTTATTATTTTCTGAATCGTATGATAAATATTTAACTTGTTCTTAATTATGTGTTCTTAATTCTTGTTTTGATATCCCAGGATACTGATTCAAGACATGCTCTTATTCAGGGGAGGAATAGACCCTGTCTAAGAGTACATTTGTCATAATTAAGTGGATTTGATTGCGCGCCTAGACATAGGGTGACAAGATTTTGCCGGATTAGGGTGAAACCTAATAAGGGGATCCATAGATCGAGTTAATGCAACCCTAGAGTGTTAATTAGAGAAAAGTCTCGGTTATTCAATCTAGGGATTAGATGTTATTAGTCTTGAATAGGGATAATAACATAAGTTAGGGATCTCTACGGAGCAAGTTGAATGAATAAATCGTCCGGTTCGAAGCCAGAATAACAAGTAAAGTCTAGGTGGATTTTTCCTTAGGTATTGTCTCAAGTCAATCGATTTTCCCAAAAGTAATTTGCCAACTCTTTTCTCTGTGCATTCTTAGTTTAGGTAATTAGTTAATTAAAACAAAACCCCATTATTCTTAGGCTAGATAATAAAAAGACAGTAATTACTAGTACTTTTGGTTCCCTTGGGTATGATATCCTGGTCTTGCCATTACTATACTATTGTTCGATAGGCGCGCTTGCATTTTCGTCATGATAATAGTTAGTCTAGGTTTGATCTTCATTATAAATATTTATTACTTGTCACGACTCACGCGATCAGCCGTGTGGCTTACCCGTGTGAGGAAGTCTAAACCATGTTGATTTCCCATGTGGGTCTATTTTCTTCGTTTCCGGCCCATTTCTCGCTCTTTTTGCCCTCATATGCTTTCCTAAGTATAAAATATGAAATTAAAGGATTAGGAGCATCGAATTCACCAAATCTAAGGATGATTCATCCAAAAAATGTGTTAAGCATGGGATAATAATATGTATAAATTATGGTTTATCAGGCACTAAACAGTGGTTTGCAGTTGAGCTGCCATTAATTAGGCCTGAGACTTTTCAGTACGCTTCCTCCGAACAATACCAACCCCCATCCCAATGCAATACAACATACAGTAATGACATGCTATATCGTGGCAACAATGCATTCAATATCAATTCATAAAATATCATCATGCTCGATAACATATAAATATATGTATATATTAGTCAAAAAGTCACTTCAGTCAATTAGGGTCTAAGTAGTGCTTAACAACCCTACAATAGGTTCATAGTCGACTTAGGCGACCTATGCAACCTTAGAAATTATCTCAGTAAAATGAGCTCACACGCCCATGTGGCTTGCCCGTGTGGGCCCACATGGCCCAAATCGGTCGAGCCTGTGGGTCACACACGACCTATCTGGCCACCACATGGTCGTGTCTTGAGCACACGACTTGGCCTCATCAATCACATGCCCGTGTTATGGCACACAGCCTACCACACGGCCGTGTGGCGTTGACACAATCTTTTTTAAGAGCTAGCTAAGCAACGATAAAATAACGACAGTCAGATACTTGCAGAATGAGTGTATACAATTGCTGGCTAAAAAGTAGGCTAGGAAAAAAAATCAAACAGAGAGGATGGACTAGGGAACAAAAATTTGGCAAAGCAAAGAAGAAGAGAATGACAGAAAAATTGGGGAAAAGAGGAGAATGCCGAAATTAAGGAAAATAAAAACCAAATAGAAACTTAGATGATATTGATAACTACCCTACATCTCTAAAATTTCTCCCACTAATCCTACTAACCTACAACCACTCCAGAATCCCCCTCTGCCGAAATACTTGTCCATGATTGTGCAAAAATAATGCCTACGCCCCAGCATGGATTTGAACTCAGGACCTCATGCAATCAAACACTCTACTTAACCTCTAGACCAACAAACCCATTCTGTTATTTAATTACCAACTATTAAACTTAAGCCCTTTAGGCCAGGTTAAGATCTTATTCAGAAAAATACCAAAATTTTCCCCAAGACAAGGCTTGAACTTGAGACCTCCCACACACACCCAGAACACCTAACCATAAAAGCAGATACACAGTTGTGTCATATTTTAAAAGTACATAAATATGAGACTTTTGGGGCATTACAAAAATCTTGAAAACCCATTGGAAAAATTGTAAAATATGGAAAAATAGTGGAAAAATTGTAAAACCTGGAAAACCAGTTGCAAAATTGTAAAAGTTGGAAAAACTATGGCAGGACAGGAAATTTGTAAAACGGTGGTGCATTGCCATGTGGGCCTAAACCTAGACATGATTTGACTTGGTTTTTCATAAAAGAACATATACCTGACTTTTTTGAGGTCTCTAACGATTACCTTTCGTTCAAGCTCGATCGAAACGCCTACAAGGGTTGATCTTGATAGAAATTTAACAATCTAATGACTCAAATTTCAAAAATTTGGATAAGAACAATTAATGAGGACTTGATTCATGTAACTTCCCAAACCATCCTAGACATTATGGCTAGATTGAGAACGTTACACTAGCCACCGAAATGGCTAAGCTAACTTACGTTACTTTTTAAGACTTTAAATAAATGCATTTTAGAGAAAACCGTAGTAGTACTTTGAGTTAGCTTAAAAGCATTCATTCATTAGGTTGTGTATGCTTAGGATTTATTTTATTGTTAACAGTGTTGTTTTAGAAAAATCGTTTGCTTGTCGCTCTTCTTTAAAAAAAACTCGAAGTTAAACTAATGCAGTGGAAAAACTATTTTTCAAGTCATTTTGGAAAATTAGTTGCCTTATTGATTTTTTTTTCAAAAACAATTCATTTGCAATGTAGTGGAAACTAGGGAACAATATCAAATTTTACTTAAGCCTGTTATCATGCATTATCCGGTTATTATACTTGAGTAATTCATGCATGCAAAAATTCCCAAAAGAAAAGTTACTAAGCCAAAGATCAGATATAATTAAAAATTACAAGCCAAAACAAATAAAGACTTAATAATACTTATTAAGAATAGTCTAAGGTCCAAGGTGATCCTCCGAATACCGAGCCTGGTCCTAATTTTGAGGTTACCTAAAAAGTTAAACACTATTGGGGGTGAGCTTATGAAAAGCTCAGTGTGAGTCAAACAATTATTTTAACAAACATAAATATCGAATATAGTGAAACATATTAGCTTTAATAGAAGAAAACAGATCCATAATAGGAATTTCATATCGCTACAGAGCCATTATCAAATTGATATTAAACGGTGTATGAGCATAGGTCATCATTTATTCGAGTAACAATCATTAATTTCGATACCATTCAATATGAAAAAATACAATACGTTGCTTAAATTAATAACATTCAAATATGTTGTGCACATGATGCAATGCAAAAAGATTCCTACCTATACCATCTGCTACACACCACGAGTTCCCCAGAACCCGTCTGCCAACCTCCAAAACATTATGAGCATAGCTCGATGTGGTAAAATCACCAAATAATCAGTAACGCAGAAAATCTACCGGATATCAAATAGTGCGATACAATTGCCAATAACATATAATATGCGATAAAATTGCCAATCCCCTAGGTACTCCAGGTGCAGTGCACTGACTACAAATAATGCGGACTTAATATGTCGCTGGTACTCCATGAAACTCTTCCGTCAACCACAGAATCCCAACCCAATGCATATGCAATATGTCACACAATCTCATACATAATCACATACTTTCAGTAAATGGAAACGATGTTCCAATCTTTCAAATTACCATTGATTTGGTATCAATCAGTATCGTTCAATTTCACATACTGTACAGATTTTCATTGTGCATAAATAGCACCCTTTTCAATATACAATATAACAAATATTTCATGCATTTAAATCATACAAAAGATTAATATCTCAATACAATATATCATTCAGTCAAACATTCTCATATCTCATAACTTAAATATGCAATTACAAACTCAATCAAACATTCATAGTATCTGATAAACCGTAATTTATACATATTTTTACCCCATGTTTAATGCATTTTAGGGATGATTTTCCTTTAGAATTGGTGAATTCGATGCTTCTAATGCTTTAATTTCATGTTTTACACTTAAGAGAGCATATGAGAGCGAAAGAAACGATAAATGGGCCAAAAATGGAGAAAATGGGCCAAAGTACGAAATCAACACGGCTTAGACCTCCTCACACGGGCAGACCACACGGCCATGTCAATTTGGCAGGCTCGAGCACAGCCTAAAGTAATCGAACATGGGCGTGTGCCACAAGCGTGTCCCTACCGAGCCCAAGTTGAGTCTAATACAGAAAAGGCTAATTTTGAGGGCCTCTAGGCATTCCAAAGCCTATAAATACACCCTAGAGAAGGAAGAAAAGGGAGACAGAGAAGGGGGAGTAAGGAATTACTCCAAGTAAGCCGATTGATCCATCTCAGAAGTTGGATTCATCATCAAGACTGAAGATCTCTCCTCAATTTCCCTTCAGGAGTTTTGGGTTTTCTTTATGTTTTGTATTCTTTATTCTTCTAGGATGTTTTCTTATTTAGTTATAAACTAAAACCCCTAAATACCTAAGGAGAATGAAACCTAAGACGAATCTTGTTATTATTTTTTGAATCGTATGATAAATATTTAACTTGTTCTTAATTATGTGTTCTTAATTCTTGTTTTGATATCCCAGGATACTGATTCAAGACATGCTCTTATTCAGAGGAGGAATAGACCCTGTCTAAGAGTACATTTGTCATAATTAAGAGGAGTTGATTGCGTGCCTAGACATAGGGTGACAAGATTTTGCCGGATTAGGGTGAAACCTAATAAGGGGATCCATAATCGAGTTAATGCAATGCTAGAGTGTTAATTAGAGAAAAGTCTCGGTTATTCAATCTAGGGATTAGACGTTATTAGTCTTGAATAGGGATAATAACATAACTTAGGGATCTCTATGGAACAAGTTGAATGAATAAATCGTCCGATTCGGAGCCAGAATAATAAGTAAAGTCTAAGTGGATTTTTCCTTAGGTATTGCCTTAAGTCAATCGATTTTTCCCAAAAGCAATTCCCCAATTCTTTTCTCTGTGTGTTCTTAGTTTAGATAATTAGTTAATTAAAACAAAAACCTCTTTTTTCTTAGGCTAGATAATAA
The DNA here is from genome assembly GCF_025698485.1 of Gossypium arboreum. Lineage (NCBI taxonomy): Eukaryota > Viridiplantae > Streptophyta > Magnoliopsida > Malvales > Malvaceae > Gossypium > Gossypium arboreum. The sequence continues at coordinate 21,192,210 of NC_069070.1, forward strand.
AAAGACAGTCATTACTAGTACTTTTAGTTCCTTTGGGTTCGACAATTCGGTCTTGCTAAAACTATATTACTGTTCGATAGGTACACTTACCTACATCACAATAATAGTTAGTTCAAGATCGAGTAATTATAAATTTTTAAAACCTATCACGAAATAACCCGATCATGTTTTTGGCACCGGTGCCGGGAAACTAAGATATTAGGAGCGCTCAATTTTTATTACTTTAGCCATTTATTTTTCTTGCAATTTAATTTAATTTAATTTAATTATTATTATTTACTAATTTACTCTTTTCTTCTCTTGACAGGTTTTTATAGTTTATGGCTAGAAGAAACCTGTCAGGACAACTACTTTTTGACGAAGAAATCGATCGTACAGTTTGCAGAAATCAAAGAGAAATAAGGCGAAGCTTATGATACACAGAGAACGAGCAAGAAGATGATACTCAACCCCCAACCGAAGAGATGGCTGAAAACCAAGACAATCAGCTACCTCCTGCAATTGTGGTTAATCAAAATCCTACTCTACGCACTATATATGATTATGCTAAACCTTCTTTAACAGGAACTGAATCGAGCATAGTTAGACCTGCTGTAGCTGCAAATACTTTTGAATTAAAAACTAACACTATTCAAATGATACAACAATTTGTTCATTTTGATGGTTTGAAGGATGAGGATCCCAACGCTCATTTAGCCAACTTCTTAGAACTATGCGATACATTTAAAATTAATGGCATTTTTGATGATGCCATACATCTTCGGTTGTTTCCCTTTTCATTGAGGAACAAAGCTAAACAGTGGTTGAACACGTTACCATGAGGGTCAATTACTACTTGGGAACAAATGATTGAAAAATTTTTACTAAAATATTTTTCGCTGGCTAAAACGGCTAAATTACGTAATGATATCTTTTCTTTTGTGTAGATGGATTTAGAAACACTCTACGATGCATGAGAGAGATACGAGGACCTTTTGAGAAGATGCCCCCACCATGGGTTACCGCTTTGGGTCCAAGTACAAACATTCCACAATGGTCTGAATCCTTTGACTCAGCAAATGGTTAACGCAGCTGCTGGCGGAACCATCAACAATAAAACACCGGAAGATGCCTATGAGTTTATAGAGGAGATGTCGCTGAATAACTATCAGTGGCAAGTTATGAGGACAAAGCCAACGAAAACAGCCGGTGTTTATAACATCGATTCAGTCACAATGCTCTTTAATCAAGTAGAACTCTTGAATAAAAAGATTGAGGGTTTTCTTAATTCTTCACAGGTTCACCCAGTAATGCAGTGCGAAGCAAGTGAAGGTGGAACAAACCATTTGGAATACCAACCTTATGGACACAACATGGATAACGAGCAATTAAACTACATGGGTAATAGTCCTCGACCTCAAAATAATCCATATCATAGCACTTATAATGCAGGTTCGAGGAACTACCACAACATCTTCCGGGCTACCAACAACCACCCTACCAACAGGAAAAGAAACCAAACCTTGAAGAGATGCTCTCAAAGTTTATATCAGTGTCAGAAACCCATTTTTAGAACACCGAGACAGCACTTAAAAATCAACTAGAGTCGATCCAAGGGCTCGAAACTCATATCGGCCAGCTTTCCAAACTAATCTCCAAACAACCACAAGGTAGTTTGCCAAGTAATACCGAACCTAACCCAAGGGAACAACTCAACACAATTAATATTCAAGATGAAAAAGGAGTCGTTGAGCCTCAACCAGAACAGGGCCAAGAAATTGTGGTAAGCAAAGGTCAAGGTGAGGTAGATCAAAATACAAACAAACCAGTGATTGTTGAATATAAACCTCGTGTGCCATACCCCAACGCGACAAGGAAAGACCGCTCAGATGAACAATTTGGTAAATTCCTTAAACTCTTAAAAAACTTACATATTAACTTACCATTTATTGAAGCTCTATTGCAGATGGCAAACGCAATGAAATTTTTAAATGAGCTTTTAGCAAATAAACGGAAGTTGGACAAGGCGTCGCATGTGGAGCTAAACGCAGTTTGCTCGGCCATTCTCCAAAATAAATTACCCAACAAACTAAAAGACCTAGGGAGCTTTACTAATCCTTGCTTAATTGGTAGTTTAGATGTTAATCATGCATTAGCTGATCTAGGGGCTAGTATCAAAGTCATGCCTTACAAAATGTTTAAGCAACTAGGTCTCGGGAAACCCAAACAGACTAGGATGAGTATTCAATTAGCAGATAAAACTATAAGATTCAGTAGAGGTATTATTGAAGATGTGCTAGTTAAAATTGATAAATTTATATTTCCTGTTAACTTTATTGTTCTAGACATAGAAGAGGATAACAACACTCCCTTAATTTTAGGAAGGCCCTTTTTAGCAACGACTAAAACCATCATTGATGTTGGCACAGGTGAACTCACACTCCGGATGGGAGACGAAACAATCACCCTTCAAGCTCGCAATTCTAGCAACACATTAGGATTTGAAGGTGATCATTTAAACCATTCTACTAAAACTAACAATATGGTGCAAACTACTAGAGAGGTAAGTCTAGCTTAGACTATAAATAAGCGCTTCTCGGGAGGCAACCTGAGCACTAACAATATTAATTTCTTTAAATTTTGGTATTTAACTCCTAACTTATTAATACAAATCTTGAATACAGGTGTTTCCACAGAGGCACGGCCAAGCACACGGGCGTGCTTAAAGCTGTGTGAAAACAGGGCAAAAGATTTCCCTAACACGGGCTATGATTAAATGCCACGGCCGTGCGATATGGTTGTGGTCGAGCTTATCAAAACAACACGGGTGTGCGACATGCCCGTGTGGAAGAACTGTACGTGAACCTGTTAAAACAGCATGGGCGTTCGACACGCCTATGTGGAACACCCGTGGTTGAACTTGTTAAATTAACACGAGCATGGGGTTTGCACACAAGGGCATGGTAGAAGTGAACGAAGCTAGACACGGCCGTGCGGCACGGCCGTGTGAACCCACACGCCCGAGGAACACAGACGTGTACTAAATGTCAGACGTGCCCAAATTTGAAATTCGTGAATCACACGGGCTGAAATTGGGGAACAGGGTGTATGCCCTGGCCGTGTGGCCCAAAATCTATAAATACCCTGTACTATTCATTTTCTTCCCCATTCAAAAACCCTAACCCTAGCCGCTGCAACTCCACACGGCCTCCCTGCCACGCCCGTGTGCCATCTCCAACTTCATTTTTAACGCTCAATCGCTCTCCCTTAGCATTTGTTTACTCCTTTCTTTTCTATTTTACTTATTACTAATGCTTATTGTTAGCATAATCTTCATTGCTTTCGAACTATTTGTCATTTTGCTCATTATTTTATCATTTAGTTTGCATTCCTAGGCTAGTTATTATACATTGCGTGTTAAATTGAGTTATTAGGGAAACCTCATACCCATGACTTTACCATGCTCATTCTCATGATATTTCCATGCCAATGTCTATCATTCAATTTGTGTTTTTCAATTATGTTGTTAGAAAAGCCTTACTCTTTTGTCCTACACATGCCACTACTACACTCATTTTCATACAATGATAAGGTCACGAAATTATTAGATTAGTTATACGTGGTTGTGGCTGAAATTCTGCTTTTTATTTGAATTGTATTCTTTTACTTTGACCACTCATCAAGATGACTTGATGATTCTAAACGTAGATACCATGTCATCTTCATGTGGTAAAAAGGCCGTCGTACTTACCTCGAAAAAGAGGAAGGGAGCGTCATCTTCTACGAGTCCAACCACGAAAATTCATCACCCCCTCCTACAGTCCCCCTGAGGGGCCCAAGAAGAGCTTTTCCAAATACTTCAAGCCTGATCCTTAATTGTAGGCCACTGTATCGACTGGGCTGCCATAGAACAAGTTCAGATGGCTGATGTGATTCGGGCCCTTCTAACAACCGACCCTTGGGAGCTGTTCTTTAGGATTATCGAGCGGACATATCTTGAGCTCACGATGGAACTATGCTCAACGTTCCATCTTCAGACCGTAATGACAACTACGATGATCCCAGCATGTTTCAATTTTGCCTAGGCAGATTAATCCGCCAGCTAAGCATCGTAGAGTTTAGTGCTGCACTAGGCTTATATATGGAGGAGTTCAAGGAGGAGAATAACCTACATGCTCTCAGTCGCCACATACATTTCTCTCCCTCGAAGTGCTGGCACACTTTGGCCCCTAGAACGGCCTCCTACAGTCCTAGCCACTCCAAGGCATCAGTTCTCCCACCATCCTTGAGGTACTTACATGCTATTTTAGCTCACACGTTTACAGAAAGGCGAGAGAGCACTAGCGTCGTCAACACCCACGACGTCTACTTCTTATGGTGCATGTTGCAAGGGCACGTCATCGACCTTGCCTATTTCATCGCTCTTGCGATTCAGCATCAGATGGAGCGGCATTGGAAGGGAGTCATCTCCATTGGCCCCTACGTGACTCGACTGGCACAACACTTCGGGCTCCTCAACACCGTGGCCCAGGAATCATCCCTCACCCTCATCTGCCAGACGTCTCCACAAGGCATCTCGAGCATGCTTAGCATGAGGATGATTGAGAGGCACCGAGGAACCTACCCTCCCCAGTATCGTCTCGCCAAATCTACGAAGGAGGAGGCCTACGAGGGCATTCCTGATGATGTCCCCCACAGCACGAAGACCTATCGACTCAACCACCACCACCCTCTCGTCCAGTTCATGCGGTAGCTTCATACGCTGACATCTTTGAGCACCTCACCCGATTCGAGCAGTAGTGTTTTCAACGATTTGACAACATCGATATTACTCTACAGCAGATCTTTCAGCATCTCCACATCTCATCGCCAGTCCTACCTCGCGAACCATCCAGCGATGAAGGTGCTTAAAAACATTTATTTAGTATTTTATGTATTTAATTTTTATTAAAACTACTTTTTATTTTTATTTTTATTTTTAGTAGATTTTAGAATTTTATTTTTAGTTATCAATTTCAGTTTTTCTTTATGAGTAACTATTCCTCCTAATATCCCCTAAAAAGTTCCTGATTTTATCACAGTTCTATAGAGCTCTTAAGCTCATCATCACATAGGAACTAAAACTCCACCGGGAAAGGTTCTCCATGACTGCCATGTCCTGCTTGCCCACGACCATAGTTACCACTAGAGATAATATCCTTTTGGCGCGGGACTTATGGCCTAATGAACCTCTACGACCGCTGGAGTATCCCCTCCACTCTCGAACCGATTCCTCTCCAGAACTCCAATTTGAGGAATTCATCATACAGGAAGTTTCACTTCTCTCCCTATCTTATTTTCGTACTCTAACATCTATCTATGTACATTGAGGGAAATGTACATCTTAAGTGTTGGGGGGGTACTTATTTCATTATCAGAAAAATCCCTAAATGATTGCCTTTTTCTCTTGAAAAGCTTTCATATCATATTTAGGATAAATTTTAATTGATTTATGATTTTAATTGATGTATCTTGAATTAAAACATAGGCAATTATGTATTGATTGTTTGAACATTGAGACATTAGAGAATCAAGCATGATGAGCTGATTTTTAAGAATTTAAAATCTTATGTTGTTTCCCCAAAGTTTAGGTATTACTTTGAGTTGGAATTCACAAGTTTTTAAACATCAAACAGCCATAATTTTTGTGAGATTTTTGAGCCTTTTGAGCATCTAATTCTTTTCATGCTCACTTTTATTATTGCTTTGAGTGCGTTAGTATTGAACTATTATTCTAGAACTTCCTTGATTATGCATGTCGAGACCACACCATTTGTTTTGATATGTCAAAATGATTAAGGCGCTTAGGATTAACCCACTCATGCCATGAAAATCCTACCTCCACGATTAACCCCTAGTAAACCCCTTTGAGCCTAACAAGCCATTTCTTGTATTACCCTTAATATTAACCTTTAACCCATTATTGCTGAAATCCTTAAACTAATCCCTATATTTTTTGTCAAGATTTGAGTTGAATGGATTGCTTATCTATGTTTTGTTCTTAATAGTTAGTCTATATTATTTTAACTTGTTCTTAAAAAAAAAACCAAAACATGTATACATATTAGTAGTGATCTTCTGTTTGCAAGCTTCAAAAGTTAAATTCCATAGTCTGAGAAGAAGCTTTGTTGTACGCAAGTAATGATTAACTCTTTTTCTAGTTAAGTAATTTTTCAATTCAATCTCGATTCTAACCCTTTCTTTCAGCTTGTGACCATACCCCCTAACCAAGCCTCACTACAACCTTCTAAAGAGCTTTTGATTGATGTATCATCTTAAATTATAGTGGTAGAGATTTGGCTTTCATGGAAGCCTATGGTAATGACTTTTCATTATTGACTATTGAGTGCTTCATTTATTGTCCTTAAATACCTCGAGTGATTTGAGTGAATCTTTAGTGAGGATGTGAAACTCTGTGATATTCTGAATCAAAGGTTATTACTTAAATGAGGGGAGACACCTATGTTTGCATGATTAAAATGCTCGACTTAGAATGTTTGAAACTTTTATGTTCTTTTAGTTGAATTCTCAATGTATGATTACTTGTGGATTAATGTGAGATATTATCGATAGGAATTATAAGTTGAGAAGAATTTATTTTGATTATGAGTTGAGAATTTTGCTTGAGGACAAGCAAATGTTTAAGTGTGGGGGTATTTGATAAACCGTAATTTATACATATTTTTACCCCATGTTTAACGCATTTTATGGATGATTTTCCATTAGAATTGGTGAATTCGATGCTCCTAATGCTTTAATTTCATGTTTTACACTTTGGAGAGCATAGGAGAGCGAAAGGAACGAGAAACAGGCCAAAAATGGAAAAAATATGCCAAAGTACGAAATCAACACGGCCTGGACCTTCTCACACGGGCAGACCACACGGCCGTGTCAATTTGGCAGGCTTGAGCATGGCCTAAAGTAATCGAACACGAGCGTGTGCCACAGGCGTGTCCCTGTCGAGCCTAAGTTGAGTCCAATTCGGAAAAGGCTAATTTTGAGGGCCTCTAGGCATTCCACAGCCTATAAATACACCTTAGAGAATGAAGAAAAGGGAGACAGAGAAGGGGGAGTAAGAATTACTCCAAGGAAGCCGATTGATCCATCTCAGGAGTCGGATTCATCATCAAGACTGAAGATCTCTCTTCAATTTTCCTTCAAGAGTTTTGGGTTTTCTTTATGTTTTGTATTCTTTATTCTTCTGAGATGTTTTCTTATTTAGTTATGAACTAAAACCCTTAAATACCTAAGACGAATCTTGTTATTATTTTTTGAATCGTATGATAAATATTTAACTTGTTCTTAATTATGTGTTCTTAATTCTTGTTTTGACATCCCAGGATACTGATTCAAGACATGCTCTTATTTAGAGGAGGAATAGACCCTGTCTAAGAGTACATTTGTCATAATTAAGCAGAGTTGATTGCGCGCCTAGGCATAGGGTGACAAGATTTTGCCGGATTAGGGTGAAACTAATAAGGGGATCAAAAGATCGAGTTAATGCAACCCTAGAGTGTTAATTAGAGAAAGGTCTCAGTTATTCAATCTAGGGATTAGACGTTATTAGTCTTGAATAGGGATAATAACATAACTTAGGGATCTCTACAGAACAAGTTGAATGAATAAATCGTCTGATTCGAAGCCAGAATAACAAGTAAAGTCTAGGTGGATTTTTCCTTAGGTATTATCTTAAGTCAATTGATTTTTCCTAAAAGCAATTCCCCAATTCTTTTCTCTGTATGTTCTTAGTTTAGATAATTAGTTAATTAAAACAAAAAACTCTTTTTTCTTAGGCTAGATAATAAAAAGACAGTCATTACTAATACTTTTAGTTCCTTTAGGTTCGACAATCCGGTCTTGCTAAAACTATACTACTGTTCGATAGGTACACTTGCCTACATCGCAATAATAGTTAGTTCAAGAACGAGTAATTATAAATATTTAAAACCTATCACGAAATAACGCGATCAGTATCAAACTAGCAATCTTGCCAACATGTCAATCTTTTAAGGCTCGAAACATACCTGGTTCGGCCACTCACAAAATCATTAATTTGGCTATTAATCCAATACAATCAGCAAGATAATTTATCAAATATAACATGATATTTAATATTTTCAAACAATTTTATGAGTTTAGGACCCACACCTTATTTTTCACTTCCTCGCAGCACACTAGCAAATCTTCCAATTTTCCTTAATAATTCCTTAAACGAACCTAAACAAAAATTTAGTATAAATTCAATAAATTTACTATTAAACCAGCCCCAAAACACCCATTTATGATTCAAACCAATCGTTGAAATTATAACTATTTTATGAATCCAAACTAGTCAGATTCCTTACACTATATCGATGTAAACGGTACATACAATCGTTTTTCAACTTTACGGATGATTTGAGGCATTTGGTTATGCATCTAATTCAATAATATACTGGAAAATAAGTAGTATAATGATTAAATTATTTTATTTAATCAAATCATAACCTTTACCCAACAACTATGTCGAAATAACAAACTAGTTACCCTTAATTGCACTTACGTTTCACAATTTGTGGGATCCAAATGGCCAATCGATCAAGAACATTTTTCCCTAAGTGGAATGGGTTTAAAAGATAATTAGGAGGGGTAAATAACTGAAATTAATTCTGAAAAAGTATAGGCTAGAACCAAGAAACAAAACAACCCCTTTTCTTGCCCATAGGTGTACGCACCACCACTCGCGGTGGCCAAAATTAGGGCTGAATTTTAAAATGGTTGGAGATCTCATTAAAATTTGGAAAAATACCTTTGAAATAATTTAAAATCCCCCAAATTCCAGATCTTGAAATTTAGGTTTTTAGTGGACAAGATTAATTAAGAAATTGAAGAGGGAAGAGACCTTACCAAAGCTAGTCGAGAGAAACGACAATGACACTTTCTTGACAATGTTCGAGATCGATATCAGAGTTCAAGATTTCAGATTTGGGGCTGATTCCAATGAGAAAAAATGGCAGCAATGTGTTGGAGAATATATTAACAAATCTGGTGGCAAAAAGAAAAAGAAGAAAGAGATGGTAAAACTAGGTGTAGGCGACGACAACAATAGGAGAAATAAAGAAAATTGATGAGAAAAGAGGAGAGGAAGAGGGTTAACGGCTTGGGTAGGTAAAAGTTGAATTAAAGGCTGAAAAATACAATAAAAAGTTATATTTATACCTAGGGTTCAAGGGTACTGATGGCACACATATTAGAAAAACAAGGGATTTTGCAAAATTTAATTATTTCGCAAGGGAAGGGATTCGAACTTGGGACCTCATTTAATTTCCATGCTTTCTCATATTTCTTTTCATTAGGCTTTTTTCTCATTCTTGAAATCATATTTCAATATTTATTTTAAAAACAAGGCATGTCACATACTAGGGTTTAAGGCAAAATTTGCAAAATAATAAAAATTGTGAGAGAGAAGGGATTTGAACTTGGGTTTCAAGGAACATTTCAATAACACTTAACAAATAAATCAATACCCCATTTATTTCCTAAAAATGCACAGATAAATTTAAAAAATTAAGGCATGACCACTCTCTCTCGATTCACAAACTCGATTCTACTAACCCCTGATTTTTGGGATGTTACAATTCAATTTTCAAAAGCTTTAGGGACATTTTCCAAGAAAACAGTATTTTAAAAGAGTTTTGAGACAGAGAATAATGAGAAAACTATGATATATATAGAGAAAGAGAGAGTTTAGGGTTTAATCGATAAAACAAAAATTGGGAATAATAAATAATAATTAGAAATAAGAAAGATAAATTCTAATAGAATTTGAAAACGAGTAGTTTGAATTCTAATTAGGATTTTAAAAGGATTAATTTGAATTTCAAATTAAGATAAGTAGATAAAAATAATGGATTTCTAATTACTTTGAATATTGAAAAAAAGATAAGATATTATTTTAAATTAGGATAAGAAGATAAAAATAGAAATTTAATTTTATAAAATGGTTTGAATAAAAGATAATATTATTTTATTTTGGGTTATTAAAATTTTAACCCCTCATTTTTAGGTTGTTATAGTTCTCCCCTCTTAAAAAATTTTCTTCCTCGAAATTTTTCCTCTTGAATACTTATCATTTAGTGATATCTATAAAAGTAACATATTTTAATCTCATTCTTAATGCGATTTTGGATAATTAATCATGCAAATTAGTGAATTTGATGCTTCTAATCCTTTAAATTCATGTTTCTATTCTCAGGAGAGCATTTTGGAGCGAAAGGAGCAAAAAATGAGCCAAAATCGAACAAATAGAGCTATCTTTAGGAGCCACGTGGCCTGGGCATTTCCACACGGGCAAGACATACGGCCATGTGTGTAACACCCTTAACCCTTATTCGTCACCGGAACAGGGTTACAGAGCATTACCAGATTTTTCAGATCAAATACAAATATTATATATATCATTTAGCATACATATCATAAATTAATTATATTGTCCCTGTTATGAGCCATTGAGGCCCAAAAATATGTGCTAGAAACAAATCGAGACTAAACTGGGTACTGATGAAATTTTTTCGAAAACATAAAAAATTTTCATAGAAACAAGGGACACACATCCGTGTGGCCAGGTCGTATGGCTCACACAGTCATGATACACGCCTGTGTCTCAGGCCGTGTGGGCATTCGAAATAGGGGCACACAGTTGTATCCTAGCCCGTGTCCAAATTTAGGTGTATACTGACTTGAGTCACCGGCCAAGTCACACGCCCATATGCTAGGTTGTGTGTCACACACGGCTGAGACACACGCCTGTGGCTCTGCCCGTGTGAAAATACCTGAGCATTCCGTTTTAAAATTTAAAGTTGCAGGGGACACAACCAAAACGCACGCCTATGTGTTAGCTGTGTGTCTCACACAGTCCAGTCACACGCTCGTGTGTCTGGCCGTGCGGACTCAAAATGAACCTTAAAATCAAGTTTATCATTCCCTGCTATCTTGGACACCAAACAACTCGAAAACCAATTGTTCAACCAGTTTAAAACATAATCAAATACCTTAAAAACATATCAAAACAATCAACTTAGATGCCTATCCAATGTTCCCTTATAGATTCCACATTAATATGATCAAAACATATCATAAAAACATCTATTTAATCCATATTAATAACATACCAATTTCAATCAAATTTTTACCTAAATCATGAACACTTAAACATCAATTTGACATATCAATTTAAAGCTTCAAACACAAACACATGCTTATAGATATATACCAACCAACATTAAAATTATAATCTTATTTACAACCAAACCTCAAAATAGTTAACATTTAGAAACCCTAGGTACATGCCAACACAAAAGAGATATACATCACCACGTTTGAGATCGGGATTGTTGATGGTCAGTGATCACACTTGAGTACCTAGCACGGGAAACAAAATCGTACACTGAGTATGAACTTTCTATAATCCGAATAATTTAAAGGCATGATATTACAATATTTTTACATTTAATCACACCATAACATTAATCATTCAATTAATCAATTTTCATAAACACATCATTCATAACATATTCAATTCTTACCACTTGATATTTCAAATCTCATATTTGTTATTCAAATAACTTTTCAAAATATAATGCACAATTCAATATTTTCCAATATCAATCATAGTATCATTTCATTTAATTACCCCTATAAACATTATTCGGACTCTGACGAATACACGGATCCAACCAAAGCACACTAGTTTGGCACCCAGTGCTTCATCGGATAATTCGAAGTAATAAGTTGACACCCAGTGTCTCATCGGCTAAATGAAAGTAAATTGGCACCCAGTGTCTCATCGAATTAATCCAAAGTAATAGATTGACACCCTGTGTCTCATCGACTCGAGGTCGAAGAATCCCTAAACTCTTCCAAATCCTATGGCATGCCATCTATATCCGACTTAGCCCGATATAGTTAATAGGGTTTCAATTCACTTTTCAATTGCATCAAATATCCAATATTCAATTTCCACATTAATCACATATTCATATAAATTTAATTTAATATCAAGATGCTAACACTCACCTTAATTACTTACCATAAACATTTAAATCAAAATACAACAATTAATAATTAAATTTGGATTATAGAAATATAAACAAGAACTTCCGAGCTATTCCTCATCGACTTTATCTTTTCCCTTCTTAGTCGAGGTTTCTGACAGAACGTTAGCTATGAAATTAAAACAATTAAAATTCATCAATTTAATACAATTCAATTTTCACATTGAATATTTCAATTTTTATTCAATATTTGCCCAAATTCCAATTTAGTCCCTACATCGAGACTAACTTTATTTATTTATATTTATTTTATAATTTCATTCAATTTCCACTTTAAACTAGATTTAACTCTCTAATTTCACTTAAATCCCTAAATTTCAAAATTTCACCATTTAGTCCCTAATACTCAAAATTTACAATTTATTCTACAATTCGATCCTTTTTCATTTCTAACTTAAATATCTATCAATGTAGTCCATAATACTCTAATTATTCAACATAGACAACATTTAAAGACTCAATAATTTCTAAAATTTTGACATAGGTCAGGTAGTATTTAATACCTGGATTCTAAAAACATAAAAATTACGAGAAAATAGACTAAATAAACTAACCAATTTGAGCTTTGAACCCTTGAAAACCCAACTCTCCTTCTTTCTTCTTTTCTTTCTTCTTTTCTTTCTTTCCTTCTCTGTTTGGTTCTATCTTTCTCTTTTTATTTCTTTTTCTATTTTGTTTTTATTATTTATTATTATATTATTACTATTATTATATATGTACTTAAATTTTAAGTATTATATTTTATGATAATATCTATCAAATTTTACACATGTTTTAATGTTATGCCACTTCATATTATGCCAATGGCATAATTTCTTCTTTAGTCCCTTTAATTTTCTTTAATCTATAATTCAACTTTCACCCTTTATACAATTTAATCCTTTTACCTAATTACTATTAATTCAAGCAATTTCACCTAACCAAAACCTAATTAACTACACAACTAACTTAATCCATTTTTACAAAAATGGAATCCTGAAAATACACTTTCTGATACCCGTGACTAGCGGATCATTAGAATGTGTGCCACACGGGATGGACACATGCCCATGTGTTAGCCCATGTTGGTTTCGCACCCTGCTTCCCAAATACACAGAAAAACACAATTTTTAGGTTTTTTGAGCTTTCTAAAGTCTATAAATACCGATTAGAAGAAGACATAAGGGAGCCATCACAGATGATAGAAGAAAACACTCGAAGAACACCATCGAAATCAACTAGGAAGCAAATCTCCATTAACATCAAAGATCTTCTTTTAATTTCTTTCAAAGTTTTTATGAGTTTCTTTATGTCTTGTTGTTATTCTGACTTTGAGATATTTTCATTCATAATTATGTGCTAGTGCCCTAGATACCTAGGGAAGATGAAAACTATGATGAATCCTTTTATTTAATGTCTATTTTTACGCGATAAATACTTGATTCTCGATCTCAATTATGTATGCTTATTTCTTGTTTTAATATTTTTGGGATATTAATTCATGTTTAATGTGTTTAATTCAGTGCAGAAAAAGTCCCTTTTTAAGAGTAGATGTAACGCCTCAAATTTTGGGCCTAGAAGTTTTGGGATTTGAGCATAGGGACAGTAAGGAGGCTGCACATATGAGTTTGGCTACGCATTTAAGTGGCAGAATAGGTCTGCTAGTCTGGTGGTTGAGTGAGTGTTAGCATACCTCAAGGTTCTGAGTTCAAGTCTCTATATGGGAATTTTGGAAAAACATTTTATTTATTTCTTTTTGTTTTTAGGTTAAATAATTATTTTGTTATGGGTTTATTATTACTATTATTATATGTTTTTATTTTTATTTGGCTTTTTTCTATTTTTTTCACATTCTTTTCTTTTTTATTCTTCTTCTTCAGTTTTTTCTTTTTGGCTCTCTTTGTTTTCTATGAAATCGGTTGCTGACTAATTGTGGAATTCCTCTCCTCTGCCGTCATCTTCGATCACATATTAGGTGTGGCATTTGAACCTTGTTTACAGCTTCCTTTTCTGTTTATTTTGTTTGTGAACATTTGTTTTCTGCTTTTCTTGATTGAATGTTAACCCATTGATTTTGGGTTTTTAGTCAATGGAAGTGTTGAGAAATCATCACTTTTTGGTGGTTATTGATAGGGAAAAGGTTAGGAACAAGTTTGGTGGCTAAAACGGTGGTTTTGGGGCTGTTTTGGGTTGGTTTCATGACCTCCCCGACGGCCATATAAGCGTGTGCCATGGCACACGACCATGTGGATTTAGGAATTAGGGTTCAGGGCAAATTTTGGGTGTGATTTGGGATTTTTTGTCGAATTTCCTTCACACGACCCTGTCCCTTGAGTACAGGGTGTGTGGGTTTGGGAATTAGGGTTTTGGGTGAATTTTGGGGCCAGACAGGCATGTGTCCTACACGGGCGTGTGAGAAATCTACACAATCCCTTCTCTTCTGTTCTTAATTTTTAGCATTTTTGGACAGTGAGTTACACAGGTTGTTCACACGGGTGTGTGCCCTCTCCACACGAGTGTGTGGGGCCTTCACACGGGCGTGTAGACCCTTACACGGCCTGGGTAATTCCACACAGTCGGGGCATACGACCATGTGGTTCTAGCTTGCGAAATTATTGTATTATGTTGATTTAAGTGTAATTGTGACTCTGTGGGTGCCAACCCTCAACTGAGCTTTACTGAGGGTAATTATGACTCTGATCTGGACTTGATATGTGTGTCATATGTGATTGGTTATGTGACAAGCTTGATACTGAATTCGAGTTATGAGTGTGTGCACATGTCTGATTCTGTATTGACTGACTGAATGTGAATGGTTGTTCTTATTAAATGTCTGGAACTGGTATTCTAAGTTGGGGCATCCACATGCATACATCTACATACATACATCTGCATGCAAAGATTTTGGGGTGGGATGTTGAAGAGAAGGGAAATTTACAATTTGGTAGTTTATCTGTATTCTGATAGCCACTAATACCCAGAGGGTCGTAGGCGGTCCTAATACCCTGAGGGTTGTGGACATTATTGATAATGGTATAGTAGTTTATCGCCTTGCACTGTACCGTATGTACGTTAGCTACGCTACGTTCCAATATCTGATTTGGCAGTTATACTGCACGTCTGTACCGCAGTTCACCGCATAGTACAGTACAGCTTATATGCTAGCATTGCTACGCAACATATCTGATCTAGTAGTTATACTGCATGTCTATACTGCGATCTTTCGCACGACACCATACAGCTTACTAATATCCCTAATACCCAGAGGGTTGTGAACGGTCCCAATTCTCTGAGGGTCTAGGACAATATTGATTATCATCATTGTCGGGCAACCTTGGATGACTTTCTGTGGTGTATAAGGTTGAATGGGCTTTTTGAGGTCCTGTTTGGAGTGTAGGGATGGGTGGGTCGATTAAATCCCCACAGGATGTTTAAGATTGGATAGAGATGGGGTGTTGGTTGGATGGGTGGGTTATTTTATAACTCATTTGCACTCATATGCATCTGTGTGATTCTATGACTGCTGTATCTATTTGACTATTTGAATGAAATATTTGACTGTTTGATTGTATTATTTGACAGAAAGACACTCGTGTCTAAAGGAACCTTGTGTGATAGGCTAAGGCCTAACCGATTCTGATTTTGGAAAAGGGCTTAGGCCTAGATTGTGCCTACTGAGAATTTCTGTTATTAGGTCTAACAGAGCCATATGACTGTAAAGTTTCATATGGTTTGTTTTGTTATAGTCGCTCTGTAAGTATGGTCCACTGCTGAACTATTTTCAGGCTTACTGTATCTATTTCTGCTTCGGTAGCTAGTTGGTTTAATCTCACACTAAGCCCGTATAGCTTACCCCCTCTTCTGTTTCCCCTTTTAGGTACATTTCATAATTTTGGATGTTGGGCTCAGTATGCAGAGGACTCAGGCAGTATAAACCATTAGTTTGTGATTTCGAATTTTAATTTTGTTATTCAGTTGAAATGTAAAGTTTTCATTCTGTGGTACTATTTTGTCTTTAAGACTTACTTGTTTTATTATTTCGGTTTTAAATACTTGATATTAATGTTTTCAGAAACTGAATTAAGAGTGACTAGTTTTTGTAAGATATTCTCACGATCACTTCGGTGATCAATGTAGCATTCGAAATTCGGTCTAAACTTCTAGGCTGGGTTTGGAGTGTTACAGAAGATCTAGCATAATTGAGTGGAGTTGCATGAAATCCTAGAAATAGCACGACATAAATCTACTTGATTAAGTCAAATCTAATAGGGGAATCCATAGATTGAGTTAATGCAACGATAGGGGTTTTAACTAGAAAAAGATTTCAATTAATCAACCTATAGTTAGTTGTTCTTACTCTCAAAAGAGATATTAACATAATTTACGGGTTTCTATGGATCAAGACACAAGGGAATAAATCGTTTAATTTAGATTCATAATAATAGGTGAAATCTAGGTGGATTCTTTCCTGGGTATTGTCTACCTCATCAGTTAATATCCGATTATTTGCTTGAATCATTCTCTATTGCCTTCTTAGTTAAATTAGTTTAGTAAATTTAAATTAAAACATATGACTCCAAATTGTCTGTTAAATAATAGAAAAACAATAATTACTAATACTTTTAATCCTTGTGGATACGATATTCTCTACTCACCATAGCTAAACTATTGTTCGATAGGTATGCTTGCCTTTGTCCTATTTATAGTTACTTTAGTCACCATCATTTAGCTACAAATTTCATTATTCACACACCACACTTTTGTTGCACGACTCTGATTCTTTATTCACTAACACGGATTGTCCTTCGGTAATCTTGAATTCTTATTTTAACGAAAAACACTTGTCGAGACCATTTTTAAATTGAATTTTGAAAAATGGGAATCGACTCTAAGAAAAACGAAAACAGGAGTCGCCACCAATCTTTTTAGGTGTGATTGGATCACCTTATAAAATGTTTTGTTTTAAAACATTAACTTTGGTCTACGAAAGTCGAGAAAATGGATTCGGGAGTCAGTTACGTACGAGGAAGGGTTAGCACCCTCGTAACGCCCAAAAATTGGTACCTAATTGATTATCAAGTGTCTTTAATGTCGGAAATTTAAAAGTTTTAAGATGCAAACCTCTTTTAATTAGAACGTCTCAATTTTGAAAATTAAGGCTCACTAATTTCAAACGAGTCAAAACATCACATCTAGTAAGTTAGGACGCAACATTTTAAAACCTTTGAAACTAAGGTCGTCTTTCAAAAATTTTTATCTCGAAACAACAAAACGCCATATCCAGTAAGTTAGGACACTATGTTTTGAAATCTCGAAATAATTGTTTAGGTTTTGAAAACTCAAAATCACTTAGAAGGGTGCTTGACTATTCAAATTCAACGAGAAAAGTCGCAACCCAGTAAGTTAGGGCACTACCTTTCTCGAAGTTTCCAAACATCAAGCATTGCCTTTTAATTTTTTTTTAAAAAACCTTGGAGTATTATTTTTAAATGACGTTTTAGGATGACATATTAATGCATCATGAAGCATAGATGTACAAAATATTCTAACATTTCCATACAAACATCAATAATATCATTATGACAAAACTAAATAACATGAACATACGTTTAATGAAAAAATCATACTAGGGTAAATATAAGATAATAAACAAATAAAAACATGAGTAAACTAAAAGAAAAACATAATACATGCAAAAATTGTACAACAATATATATCATAAAATAGCACATAAATGAAATAATTAAACATAGCATATAAAAAAATGAAACTATGCATAAATAAGATAAATGACATACACAAAAAAATGAATAAATAGAACATTTACAAATTATAAAAATATAATGCAATAGTTCAAAATACATGAAATGATAATATAATATATATATGCATAGAAAATATATATTTGAAAATAAACTATATAAAAAGGTTACATATTATAATATATAAAATACATAATCAAATGTATAAAAGATAGGAATAAATATACATATTTGAAAAATGAAGAAATTAAAATAAAAAAGGTTGAAAAACTAAGATAGACGAAGAATAAAATAAGAACAAACCATAGAGAGTAAGAACGCAAGAGGGAGAGAAATTTGAGTGAATGCTTTCAAGAATTCTTATTGCTTCCCAAAACTCAAGCCATTTACAATGAAGGGAGAGGCCTCTATTTATAGTTGAGCCTCCCCAAATCCAACGGTACAGATCAATTACATCAACAGTTAAGATTAAAGGATATCTAAAAATTAAATCTCCAAGATTACAAGATCATATCTTCAAGATTGCATATCATATCTAAGATTGCATATCCTTAAAGATTATATTTCCATATGAGTGAAGCTCATAGATGGACCTTCATTCTTTTCAAGTAATGGGCCGTTTCGATTGGGCCAAATTATATGTTTGTAATTTTGTACTGGACTTGGACTTTGTTTTTTTTTTTGAAATTATTTCTGGACCCGGGCAAAATTGAGTGTCTACAGCTGCCACTCTTTGCTCATTGCTGTGTAACAGGAATAGAGTAAAGACTATAAAAGGACCAATTTTGCCCGGGCTCGCCGAGTCTTGAGTTCTTGATCCTTGATCTTCTTTAAATGGCCACTTGACGGCTTCAATCTGCTTCACTGAAACTTAGGAAGGCGATATTTGCTATCTTTGATCTGCTCCCTGTCTAATACAGAGACGCCAAATCTGTTAACTTCGATCTATTTTCTGACAATACAGAGATGCCAAATCATCTTAGATTTGCTTCATCGTAAGCACCCGAAAGCCAAATCAACTATGTCTTCGATTTTCTCCTTGTAAGCACAAGGATACCAAACCATCTTGGATCTGCTTCAGTCTAATCATCTGAAGGTTAGATCTGCTATGTGTCTGCCCTCCGTCGAATATGGAGACGCCAAACTTCGATTTGTTCTCTGACAATATAGAGATGCCAAATCATCTTAGATTTGCTTCATCGTAAGCACGTGAAAGCCAAATCAGCTATGTCTTCGATTTGTTCCTTATAAGCACAAGAATTCCAAATCATCTTGGATCTGCTTCAGTATAAACATCTGAAGGTTAGATCTGCTATGTGTCTGCTCTCCGTTGAATATGGAGACGCCAAACTTCGATCTGTTCTCTGACAATACAGAGATGCCAAATCATCTTAGATTTGCTTCATCTTAAGCACGTGAAAGCCAAATCAACTATGTCTTCGATTTGTTCCTTGTAAGCACAAGGATGCCAAGTCACCTTGGATCTGCTTTAGTATAAACATATGAAGGCCAGATCTGCTATGTGTCTGCTCTCCGTCGAATATGGAGATGCCAAACTTCGATTTGTTCTCTGACAATACAGAGATGCCAAATCATCTTAGATTTGCTTCATCGTAAGCACGTGAAAGCCAAATCAGCTATGTCTTCGATTTGTTCCTTGTAAGCACAAGGATGCCAAATCACCTTGGATCTACTTCAGTATAAACATATGAAGGCCAGGTCTGTTATGTGTCTACTCTCCGTCGAATATAGAGATGCCAATCTTCGATTTTTTCTCTGACAATACAGAGATGCCAAATCATCTTAGATTTGCTTTAGCGTAAACCGTGAAAGCCAAATCAGCTATGTCTTCGATTTGTTCCTTGTAAGCACAAGGATGCCAAATCTGCTATCTTCAACTTATTCCCTATAAACACAGGGATGCCATGCTGAAATCTTCGATCTACTTCACTGTAAGCACAGGAATGTCAGATCTCCTATCTTCGATTTGTTCCCTATAAACACAAGGATGCCAAATCTGCTATCTTCAACTTGTTCCCTATAAACACAGGGATGCCATGCTGAAATCTTTGATCTGCTTCGCTGTAAGCACAGGAATGTCAGACCTGCTATCTTCGATTTGTTCCCTATAAACACAGGGATGCCAAATCTGCTATCTTAAACTTGTTCCTTATAAACATAAGGATGCCATGCTAAAATCTTCAACTTGTTCCCTATAAACACAGGGATGCCATGCTGAAATCTTCAACTTGTTCCCTATAAACACAGGGATGGCATGCTGAAATCTTCGATCTGCTTTGCTGTAAGCACAGGAGTGTCAGATCTGCTATCTTCGATTTGTTCCCTATAAACGCAGGGATGCAAAATCTTGTTTCTTTGATCTACATTACCCCATAAAAGACATAACTTGTAGAATGCATATGAGTTCATGTCTAATAATTAGAATGCTATGATCAAAGTGAGTCAAATTATCCTAATACAAAATGTTATGAATATGACCCCTATTTCGGACGTCATCACTTATTCCCTCATCGAGGTTTTATCTTGATGAATCAACTTAGTCCTATTATACCATTCTCCAAATGTTGTGACCTTTTGGAGATGTTTATAGAATGATCCTTTCTTAAGATCAATGTTGCTTAAAACGTCCAACCACCTTTTGGACTAAAGAAGAAATTTCCCCGAGTACATCCGACCCTCAAATATGGAAATTCTTTAAACAATTGTCTTGTTTCAGTTTCTTGTATTATCTAGAAATTTCCAGAGTAATATGCAAAACTTCGTTTGTAAAGATATTTAGTTCATCTATCATTATTTTAATGCAACATACTTTAAGGATAATGGAAGATGAATTTAATCTTGAGAATAATTAGATTTGATTAAATTTGTCAAAAAGGAAATTAATCTGAAAGCCTAGCTTTGAGAAGAAAAAGAATCTAAAGATAGTAAATAGGACAAAAGTTAGATGCCCTAGATATCACCGCTTGAGCGTTTATATGCCAGCTCCATGAAGACTTTCTTGAATTCAACATGTGTTTAAAAGATCCAAAGTACTTTGTTGATGCCCGATATGCAACGCTTCACTCTTCGTTGAATCGATATAGCAAGATTATCGTGTGCTCTTCAAAATTTGAGTGCCTTTCGGGTTTTCAACTCAAAACCCTTTTGGTCTCAAGGCGCCTTTATGGTTTTCACCTTGGCCTCTCCATTTTATTTTTCATTTTCTCTTTTTTCTTTTTTCTTTTTTTTTTGAAATAGAAGTCCCAAAGTGCCCTTTATGGTTTTCACCTTGGCTTCCTTCTCCTTCGACAAAGTACTCCTTGACCGAGTCCGAATTCACTAGATCGATAAATTATTCCTATCCATTTCTTGTCAAAATCAGTGCACCTCTAGAGAAAGCCCTCTTCGCAACATATGGCCCTTCCCAATTCGGCATCCTTTTGCATGGGAAGGATCTCTTTCAGCACAAGGTTTCCTTTATGAAATTCTTTTGGATGAACCTTCTTTGTCATAAGTCTGTGTCATCCATTCTTGGTACATTTGCTTAGGATGAATACTTTCAAGTTAAATTTACTAGAGGTATTTAATTCTTGACTCCATCAAAGCTTGGAGGAAAAATCTTGATTCATAAACCCATAAGAAAGGGATTGCCCCAGCAGTAGTCCTGGTTGTTGTTTGTCAAACCCTACAAAAAGATGGTTCAATGATTCTCAGCAGACAAGAATGAAGTTGTTGACTTTATCCTTCAATCTGGAAAGATGGGGTACAGGGATTTATCTCGGAACATACATCCCACCATGACTCGATGATGTTTCTGAAGCATCCCTAATCTTCATAAATTGCCCCCAACTGTGAAGTTGCCAAATGAGCGTAGCAAATAGGAGCCACAATAAATATGGATGTAGTGCTCCTTTGATACATATAGGATAGAGAATGAACAAACTATTACAGATCATTAGCCGAAAACCCAGCCTGGTCCTAAAGAACATGATAGTGGGTCTGCCTCGTGATTCCAATCATTCCAGCATGGGTACCAAGGTAAAAATCATTGTTCTTTGGATGGCATACTTTGTTGTCAATGACAGTACCATGTAGCACATTATCAGGAGATCCCTGAAGTCTCGATAACTTGATCAAATAATTTGTTCATCATTTGGCTGAACTGAGACTCGCTATCTCCATGACTTGATCAAGCTTCCTCTTCTCTGAACTTGTATAGAAGTCTAAGAGTGTTTCTCTAATGATCTACTTTGTCAAAAACTGGTTTGAAGAGAGAATCTATCATTTCAAGCTTTAAAGACTGTGTATAGTCTGATGCTCTATAGCGGGAAATCGATAACTATTACGTTGATCTATCCAATGCAGCTATTGACAGCATATCAGACTCCCTAGGAGATCCATGTGCTGCATTCATTCCAAGGATGATAGTTGGGATCCTTGAAGCCGTTTGCCCCAGCATAAACATAGAAAGTAGGTTGTAGCTTTTTATGCCAATTTTTACCAAGTCTCGCTCATCTTCTGTAACTTTTGTTGATTTTTCTTTCTTTCTTTCTTTTGGCAACCTTTGATGTATTGTGGCATGGCGCCTACTCTTTGAACAAACTGCAAACCTTTGACATTGTGTAGTTGGATATGATCTTTCTTTTCCTTTATCTTTTTTTTTGAAACTCGATGACTATTGACTTTGTAATATTGGCATATGAAGCTATCTCCACCCTCTTAACAGAGCAGTCAACAACCACGAAGATGAACCGTTATCAGCTTGAAACTTTTGATGAGCTTGGGCCCATAACATACATGCCTCATAAGTCTTGACTCCTTTAAATTTGGCCTTCATTGTACAACTAATGCGATCCCTTTCCATGGTGGACCAACACTGCCCCAAAACCTCATGTTTATCCTGGCAATTGGAAATCCTCCTACATGCGTCTTTGGACCACATTTTTAAATTCCCATAATAGTCTCAACAAGGTCTTGTTTTGTCTCCTTAGCTAATTCCAATTTCGCAATCTTTCCTTTCTCTAAGGCTATATTTCGTACCACCACTTCATGGGGTAAAAACCATTTTCAACAAATTCAGAAACAAGTCATAATTTCAGTCACCTTCAAAGTATCTTGAGATTCCTCTAAACACATATCGCACTCAAAAGGAACTCGAATCAGAGTATCATTGCCGTGTCATTGATATCTAGGGATCTATGATAGGTACACAAAAGAATATACAAGGAATAAATGAATTCAAGAATGACTATTTACATGAAATGAAAATTTATAAAGAATGTCAAAGGTCAAAAGAATCAGAATGAAAGAATATTTACTCGGATCAATAATAAAAGTATGTTTTATTGAAAATAAAATGTCGAACATGAGCCCACTTTTCAAAAGAAATCTCATTACTCCTAGGCTTTAGAGCAACAAGAGTGTTCGCATATTACTCAGTAAAATTCCTAAAGATTACAGGAAGTTCTTCTGCAGTCAATTGTTTAAAGAACTTTCCGGTTCAGAATGGCGAATGCCCTCAAGGTTTTTTGTTCATCCCTTCCTCATGTATGACATTGATGGGATGATTTTCATTTCCAAACCCCTTCTCCGGTAAGCTATCCTCCCGACACAAAAGTTGGGGATATGTAAGGAAAGTTGTTAATTCCCATTCAACTTCTTTTCACTCACCGTGACCTCTTCTCTCTCTCTCTTTTCTTTCTATTTTAATAACTTTAACTAATTAGGGTCTTTTTATAATTTTGAATGCAAATAATGCAATGAAATGCTATAAGATGCAAATGAATGCAAAAGGTATCGATCTCGATTCAATCTCATTTAGAAAACTTTATTTAGAAAAAGAATATCTTTACATATAAATGGATTACAAATACGCTTTCGCCCTAATGCCTAAAGTTTTAACAACAAAACAAACTCTTGACCACGATCAGATTGTAGCTCATATTGGTGCTCAATATGTCAGCCTCTTTCGCCAATGTCTGTAAATAATCAACTGCCTCCTGAGTTTGAGCTACGACCTCACCTGTGGGGTAATCCGTGCAGCTAAGGGCCCCTCCTCCAATACCTGTGAAGTTGTTCTGATTATTTTGAGATAGATTAGTGAACAAGTAGGTATCCCATTCTGCAGTGTGCTACCTTAAAATAATATCCTATATCCTCAATGTTTCTTGAGAGCTTTCAGATTTCTACCCACGCAGAGCATCCTGCCTCGGTACCTTTGCAACATAGCTAATCTCTAAAGGTCTTTGTATGATACGGTCTTCTTTAATTGCTTTCTTTCACGCTTACTTGAGCTATCCAAGCCATCGGGGCTTGCATTTCCATTATTTCTGATAAGTACAACAGTAAACTCAAGCTTGTTGTTTGGTAGCGGTCCTATAGTAAACAAGCTTTTTACCATCATAGGCAAAATTCTTTCCATCCAACTCATTTTTGTAGGTCTCATGCACTCTATCAATCACTTTCCTTCCAATACCCTTACCATCCACATGGCAACCGTCTTCATATGAAAGAGAAATGCTATAATGGTAGAAGTGTCCATCAATACTCCCACACTCAATTTGAATTGCTCATCTATCCTCCTATCAAGCAAATACTGCAAGTCCCCTTAGTTATTGTAGAACAACTGCTTGGCTTCATTACTCCATTGATCCCATATTTCCTTTAACTCCTGGAGATTATTTTGCGCCATGCTGATGCGAGTGTAACCCCATAATTCTGATGTGTATCCTTCAGCGTTTCCTTTGACCATTTATGGAAGTTAACGTTGCCCTCCATTCTATCAAGAAGTTCGTTCTCCATAATAAAACTTTCTAACTTAGAAACTGACCGTGAATCGATACTGTTTAAATGCAAAATGACATGCACAAAAGAAAGAAAACAGTCAGTATCATATGATATTAATAAACATAAAGATAACCTAAGTATAATTCTATCTATATTGAGCTCTTACGGTTTTTCTATATGTGGTTTGTTTCTAAAGTTTGAGGTACCCGAACCAGTCGATTCCTCGATCCTCACCCATTATAGGCTCATTTGAATCGAGTTCAGTTCAGGGGAATACATTTCCCTATGGCTACACGGAGATGAAAATCTCACGAAACCATAGGTACGGATGTATCCTGAAAGTGATCCACTATCCTACACGGAGGCGAAAACCTCACGAAGGCGTTGGTTCTCACTCCCACTTAAGGGTGTGGCCACAACGGTCATGCAAATGCAATGTGTATCAGGATATAGAAACACATGTAATAATACAAATACATGTAATGCAAAAAGGATTAAATTTTAAAATTTTTAATTTCCGACATTAAGACAAGAGATAATCAATTACACGGGTGACTCTCTTATTAGTCCCCAGTGGAGTCGCCAAGCTGTCGAGACCATTTTTAAATCGAATTTTGGAAAATGGGAATCGACTTTAAGAAAAATGAAAACGGGAGTCGCCACCAATCTTTTTAGGTGTGATTGGATCACCTTATAAAATGTTTTGTTTAAAACATTAATTTTGGTCTACGAAAATCGAGAAAATGATTTCGGGAGTCGGTTACGTACGAGGAAGGGTTAGTACCCTCGTAATGCCCAAAAATTGGTACCTAATTGATTATCAAGTGTCTTTAATGTCGGAAATTTAAAAGTTTTAAGATGCAAACCTCTTTTAATTAGAACGTCTCAATTTTGAAAATTAAGGCTCACTTATTTCAAACGAGTCAAAACATCACATCCAGTAAGTTAGGACGCAACATTTTAAAACCTTCGAAACTAAGCTCATCTTTTGAAAATTTTTATCTCGAAACAACAAAACGCCATATCCAAGAAGTTAGGACACTATGTTTTGAAATCTCAAATAATTGTTTAAGTTTTGAAAACTCAAAATCACTTAGAAGGGTGCTTGACTATTCAATTCAACGAGAAAAGTCGCAACCCAAAGAAGTTAGGCACTACCTTTCTCAAGTTTCCAAACAACAAGCATTGCCTTTTAATTTTTTTTAAAACCTTGGAATATTATTTTTAAATGACGTTTTAGGATGACATATTAATGCATCATGAAGCATAGATGTACAAAATATTCTAACATTTCCATACAAACATAAATAATATCATTATGACAAAACTAAATAACATGAACATACGTTTAATGAAAAAATCATACTAGGTAAATATAAGATAATAAACAAATAAAAACATGAGTAAACTAAAAGAAAAACATAATACATGCAAAAATTATACAACAATATATATCATAAAATAGCACATAAAAGAAATAATTAAACATAGCATATAAAAAAATGAAACTATGCACAAATAAGATAAATGACATACACAAAAAAAAATGAATAAATAGAACATTTACAAAATTATAAAAATATAATGCAATAGTTCAAAATACATGAAATGAGAATATATATATATATATATATATATATATATATATATATATGCATAGAAAATATATATTTGAAAATAAACTATATAAAAAGGTTAAATATTATAATATATAAAATACATAATCAAATGTATAAAAGATAGGAATAAATATACATACTTGAAAAATGAAGAAATTAAAATAAAAAAGGTTGAAAAACTAAGATAGACGAAGAATAAAATAAGAACAAACCATAGAGAGTAAGAACGCAAGAGGGAGAGAAATTTGAGTGAATGCTTTCAAGAATTCTTATTGCGTCCCAAAACTCAAGTCATTTACAATGAAGGGAGAGGCCTCTATTTATAGTTGAGCCTCCCCAAATCCAACGGTACAGATCAATTACATCAACGGTTAAGATTAAAGGATATCTATAAATCAAATCTCCAAGATCACAAGATCATATCTTCAAGATTGCATATGATATTTAAGATTGCATATCATATCTAAGATTGTATCATATCCAAGATTGCATATCATATCTAAGATTGCATATCCTTAAAGATTATATTTCCATATGAGTGAAGCTCATAGAAGGACCTTCAATCTTTTCAAGTAATGGGCCATTTCGATTGGGCTAAATTATATGTTTGTAATTTTGTACTAGACTTGGACTTTTTTTTTTGAAATTATTTCTGGGCCCGGGCAAAATTGAGTGTCTACAACACTACCATTCATATTTTTCCAAGTCTATAGTTTTACTACAATGTAAAAAAAAATCAAATATTAGTCATTTTTCCTAAGTGTTCATAATCTAGAATCTACAATTTTCAAGCAAGAATTCAAAAAAAAAAAAAAGCTAGAGTATATCTATAGTTTAGAAATTTCAATTCATTCACATATTATAAACAATCAAGAATTTCAATTCATTCATAACCTTAAACAATCAAGTAAGTAAAACTACAACCGGATTGACACCAGAGTCTCAAGCTTGTTTTCTTGCAAAGGATATAGTTTAAAAGATTTCTGTGACATGGTTTTTCCAAAAAAAAAACTCTTTTAATACATATGCATGCATCTTTTTATATTTTTACAGTCTGAGTTGTAGAAAACTTAGGCTCTGATACCAATAAATGTAACTGTAACGCATAGGTTTGTGCAAGTGTACATAGCCGTTATCAAGTAATAAGAAAGTATCGAGTTATCATCTCCACAGAGATTATATTTGTGTTAAGTCACCTAATTTGTAAAGTTATATTAACAATTTGGAAAATAAAAATACAATATAGTTGAGAAGTAATGATTAAAATATATTAAAATAAATGCAGTGATCTCTAATGCAAATTATCCTAAGTATGCAAACTATATGAATGAAATAGATTTTAGCAAAATTAAACACAATTAAAACAATTAAAACATAAATAAACTAGGACAATTACTTAATTAAACTCAATTTATTATCAACATGCTTAATAACATTCGAAAAAATTCCATGGCAACTCGATCTTTCATGAGTTTGGAAACCACATTAGGTCATTCCGGAATCCTTTACTTAGTAAATACGCATTTTACTGATCCTTATTTACTAAGCGTTTCTTAGTATTCGTGTGGGGTAAAAGGGACATGTTAGGTTTGAAATAGTTTAATCACATAAATCTAAAAACTATGCAGATAACAGAGCTTGGTTAGAGTTGTTATGCAACCTACAATTTAATCAGGTTAGGATCTAAATTGAGCATGTACATTTCAATTATGCATCCACTAGCTGTCGTCTGGTTAGAATCGCTCAGCTAATTTAAGTGCATTTCAATCACGTATGAACGAAATATAGACTTGATTTTAATTGAAAACATGATCGATTGAGGCACAAACATTATAAGCATGAATCAAATAAATATTATTTAATCAAAGCAATGATCATAGCTTAAATAAAATTAAGCTAACATTGTTGTAAACAAGAACAAAGAACACATAGCAAACTTTTAGATTAAATTAAAAAAAGGAAAGATTAAACCCAAATCAAAGTGGTTGTCACCCAAGACTGTGACTGACTAGGCTCCTTTGCTTCTTTGCTTTGCTCCTTTGTTGATGGCTCTCCAAGGTGGCTGACCAAGGGCTCTTTAAGTAGCTTAATTATTAAAATCTCTGTGAAAAGATGATGCTAGGCATGGGGAATGGAAAAGGAAAAGATAATTTGGAGAGAAGAGAGTGTAACACCCCGAGCCCGAGACCATCACCCGTGTCGGACGCGAGGGGTTGACGAGCTAAATCCTCTTAAAGTACCGACCAATTTGGCATTTCCAGACAGGCTGGAAAACTGCGTCACTGTCGCCTTAAAAATCATATCTCGAGTTTCAAAACTCGGAAACTGATTCCGTAAATTTTCCCTGAATTTAGACTCATATATCCTTCCATGGATTTATTTATAGAATTTTTGGTCGGGCCAATTGGTACAGTTTATTAGTTAAAGTCACCCATGTTACAGGGATCGACTGCTCTGACCTTCGCGCTTTACAACTTGAATATCTCTCTGTACAGGGCTTTAATACTGGTGCCGTTTGTTTCTAATGAAACTAGACTCAAAATGGAATCTGCAAATATAAGGCATGACTTCTAATTCTTTCTGGATAATTTATAGAAAATTTTTAAAGTCGCGACAGGGGACCCAGAAACCGTTCTGGCCCTGTCTCACAATAACTTTAATATCTCTTAACAAGTAACTCCTATGACCGTTTCGTTTCTTCCATATGAAAGTAGACTCATCAAGGTTCATTTACATAACTTATTCACTATTTAATACCATTCCTACAAATTTTGGTGATTTTTCAAAACCACACCACTGCTGCTGCCAGCATCTGTTTTCAAGGTAACCTTTACCTATTTCATGATTTCCACGATTCAATTGGCCCTTTTTGCATACATAGCACAAGTGTGATCATGATTAACCATTCCAATGGCTAATCTTTTCAAAACCATTCCATACCCCATAATGATCATCATACAAACGATTATAGAATCATACTAACAACGTATCTAAGCCATTTTCGCATGGCTATCCAAGCTACATAAAACCGAAAGGTACATGACCTTCTACAATAGGGTAGTCCTATACATGCCATTTCAAAGTTCAACCAAAATTATACCCAAAATGGAGGCTTTGATAGTGTAGATGACTTCGACTTTAATGATCCCGAATCCGATCGCTAACGAGCAAAATCTATAAAACAGAGAGCCAAAGCAACGGGTAAGCATTTTATGCTTAGTAAGTCTCAAGCAATAAAATCAGCTTTAACTAAAGCATTACATTCACATAGCCAAATGAATCATTTCATTAATACACATTCACATAATCATACTTACTTCACACTTCATCATTGTATACTTTCACAAGATATCAACCAATTCAATAGCTGAAAATTCGTTAGTCGATTAAACGAATGTTACTCAAACATATCGACTTTTCCAATGCACATATAAACATACCTTTTCCTTTGGGCTTTTCGAGCGTACTAATTAAATTTATTACAGCAACCAACGCCACCTTCAGCCCAAGCTTCTTGAATACAACCGGATATAACCACATGCACGAATGCCTTGGTCTTAGCCCGATAGAACGACTTGCACAAATGCCTTGGTATTAGCCCGGATTTAACAACTTGCACGAATGCCTTGGTCTTAGCCGGATGTGGTCACTAGCACAATGGCCTTCGGTCTTAACCCGGATATAATTACTAGCATAAATGTCTTGGGACTTAGCCGGATATCATTCAATTGCTCATGCACACACATACATCAATAATCATTACACATCCATGTTTCATTTTCGTTACTAAGGCTCAAACACAAACATATCACTTGCATAATCGCCTTGGGACTTAGCCCGTATCATTCAAATACTCATACACACATAAATCAATAATCATTACACATCCCTATTTCACTTCACATAATTTGAGTAGGGTCATTTCTTGAGGACTTACCTCGAATGTTGTCGAACGGCTTCGACGGCTAATCGATCACTTTTTCCTTCCCCTTATCCAATTGTGGCCCTCTAAGCTCTTGAGCTAATTCAAACAAATTCAATTCATTAAAGTCTCGCTTGCTAGCCTTGGCCGAATACACATATCATTGACTCAACATCACATAACTAAGCACTTTAGTCAATTTTCTTTAATTACGCACACATTCGGCCTTAGCTCACAACAAGGTAGCCGATTACCTAAGTCAAGAATAGGCATCATTTCTTGGCCGATTACCTAAGTCACACATTCGGCCGATTACCTAAGTCACACATTCGGCCCTCTAACCGAATGCATGCACAATAATTCCCCTCATGTGGCCGATTATACTTAGTCATACTTGCACAAAATCAACAATAAATTGCAAGATTTTCACATCATATGTGTACTAGGCCGATTGTACATGCAAATTTCACAACATTCTTCAACGAATTTCTTCTTTAAACAACATATTTATCACTTTCTTCATAATCAAAATATCATGTGCAATCATATATACACATATAGGTGCAAGGTCAATTTCAAGGTGTCCATAGCCATCCAAAACACAAATTTTAACTAACATGCAAGAAGCATGAACCATGCTCATGAATGCATCATGGCCGAATACATCACAATCATGCCCTTTCAACTTCAATCATGGTTAAACAAAAGAAAACTCAATGTCTTACTCAAGATGGCTACAAAGAAATTTCAAGAGTAGATAATCCATCATTGCATGCATCATTAGCAAGCTTCACATTTAGCATGCAATGGCTTTAACACAATAACAACTTTGGCCAAATACCATTCCCATGGCATAACAAGGATTTGAACCATGGCTAACATGAACATCAAGTTAGCAACTAAAACATGCATGAAACTCATAACACAACCTCATACATACCTTACTCTTGATACAAGTTTAGCCAAATTTCCTTCTAGATCTCTTCTAAACAAAGAAAATGAAGCAAAATCTCTTCTTCCTCTTAGTATTTTCGGCCAAAAGGAGAGAACAAGGATGAACAAAATTTTTTGTTTTCTTTCTTAGTTGCACTGCAAATGGGGGGCATCCATGCTCATCTTTTTTTTGTTCATTTCTTTAATGCTAATTCTTATTTTATTTCTTCATACATAACTCACTAACCAAACATGTTGGAAACATGTTTCCTTGCCCATCAACACCTACCTTGGCCGCCACTATGCTTCTTTTGGGGAAATTTGACATGCAAATCCCTTATTTTTGCATGCATGATCAACTAGTCATCCCACATCTTCCCATCATACTTTCAAAGTTTACTACTAGGCCCTTTCTAGTGAAATTCACATTTATAACACTAAATCAAATCATCAAAATGTCACACACAATTTAACACATATCATAGGCATCAAAATAAATTTTAAATTATTTTTATGCCTCGGTTTTGTGGTCCCAAACCACATTCGACAAGGGTCAATTTTGGGTGTCACAACTCTCCCCACTTAAGAAATTTTCGTCCCCTAAATCTTACCGGTAAATAAGGTTGGGTATCGCTCTTTCATAGAGTTCTCGGTTTCCCAAGTAGCTTCTTCTATCCCGTGTTTGAGCCATAACACTTTCACTAGCGGAACCCGCTTGTTTCGCAACTCTTTCACTTCACGTGATAGGATACGAATCGGTTCTTCCTCATAACTCATATTGGCTTGAATTTCAACCTCCGATGGACTAATCACGTGCGATGGATCGATCTATAGCGTCAAGCATCGAAACATGAAAGACATCGAATCTTTTCGAGTTCGGGGGCAAAATCGACGATATGCCACCGGACCGACTCGCCGGATATCTCATATGGTCCAATGAACCTCGGCTCAACTTGCCCTTACGGCGAATCGAGTATCTTTTCCAAGGCGAAACCTTGAGAAACACTTTATCTCCCACCGATACTCGATGTCCTTACGCTTCAGATCCGCGTCGACTTCTTCGACGATCGGAGGCTATCTTGAGACTTTCACGGATTACTTTCACTTTCTGCTCAAAGATCTCTAATCAAATCCACCCGAAAATTTTGCTTTCACCGAGCTCACCCAAAACAATGGTGTACGGCATTTACGACCGCACAAAGCCTCGTAAGGTGCCATCCTAATACTTGATTGAAAACTATTGTTATAAGCGAATTCAATCAAAGGCAAATACCGCTCCCATGAACCATCGAACTCGAGGATGCAACATCTCAACATATCCTCAAGTATCTGAATTATCCGCTCGGATTGACCATCGGTTTGGGGGTGAAAGGCGGTGCTGAAATGCAACTTGGTACCCAAAGCTTCTTGCAACTTCTTCCAAAATCGCGAGGTAAATCTCGGATCTCTATCCGACACGATAGAAATAGGCACCCCGTGTAATCTCACAATCTGAGAAACGTATAATTCGGCTAATTTGTCCATTGAAAAATCCGTACGTACGGGGACAAAGTGAGCCGACTTAGTCAATCTATCTACAACGACCCAAATCGCATCCTTCTTACTCACTGACAATGGCAGTCCGGATACGAAGTCCATTGTGACTCGATCCCATTTCCACTAGGGTATCATGATCGGTCAAGTAATCTCAAGGCACTTGATGTTCCGCTTTCACTTGTTGACATATTAAACACCTCGAAACAAAGTCGGAGATGTCTCGTTTCATACCATGCCACCAAAACCGACATTTCAAATCGTTGTACATCTTCATTACTCCCGGGTGGATTGCCATTTGGCTACAATGGGCTTCGCTCGAATTATCGAAATAAGTTCTGAATTCTTTGGAACACATGACGACTTCTAAACCTCAAACAATCGTCATCATCGATCTGAAACTCCGATTCCTTGTTCGGAACACACTCGGCCCGTTTTGCAACCAACTCATCGTCGACCTTCTGAGCCTCACAAATTTGATGTATCAATAATGGTTTGGCTTTCAATTCAGCTACTAACACGTTGTTGGATCAAACGGACAAGTGCACATTCATCGCTCGTAAAGCGAATAATGATTTACGACTCAAGGCATCCGCAACCACATTCACCTTTCCCGGGTGATAGTCAATGACCAGCTCATAATCCTTTAACAGCTCGAGCCAACGTCTTTGTCGCAGATTTAAGTCTCTTTGGGTCATCAAATATTTGAGACTTTTGTGATCCGAGTACACATGGCACCTCTCACCAAATAAGTAATGTCGCCAAATCTTTAAGGCGAATACGATGGCGACCAATTCGAGATCATGGGTCGGATAATTTTTCTCATGTGGCTTTAATTGCCTCGACGATAGGCCACAACTCGACCTTCTTGCATCAATACACAACCTAACCCAAGTAGGGAGGCATCACTATAGATGACAAACTCTTTGCCGATTCGGTTGCACTAGAATTGGGGCTTCACCAAATAAGTTTTCATTGATCGAAACTCTTCGACATTTCTCCGTCCATTCGAACTTAACATCCTTTTGGAGTAGCTTCGTCATTGGCGTGGCTATCGTTGAGAAACCTTTACAAATCGTCGGTAATAACCGCAAGCCCCAAAAGCTCGAACCTCGGTAATATTTCTGAGGCTTCCGATTAAGTATGGCTGAAATTTTGTTCGGTTAACTCGAATGCCCGATGCAGATATCACATGCCCCAAGAAGCTAACCTCTCTTAACCAGAACTCACACTTGCTGAACTTAGCATATAATTGCTTATCCCGTAGAATTTGCAGCACTAACCTTAGGTGTTCAGCATGTTCGGTCTCATTTCTTGAATAGACCAAGATGTCATCAATGAATACGACTACGAACCGATCTAAATATGGTCCGAAGATCCTATTCATCAAATCCATAAATACCGCAGGGCATTAGTAAGTCCAAACGGCATCACTAGAAACTCGTAGTGACCATATCTCGCTCAAGGCGCCTTGGGTACGTCCAATCTCGAATTAAGAATCGATAATAGCCCGATCTCAAGTCTATTTTCGAGAACACCGAGGCTCCCTTCGATTGATCGAACAAGTCATCAATACGCTGTAACGGATATTTGTTCTTTATCGTCACTTTATTAAGTCGACGATAGTCGATGCACAACCTCATGGTCCCATCCTTCTTTTCACAAACAACACCGGCGCACCCCAAGGCGAAAAACTCGGCGGGCAAAACCTCTATCCACCAATTCTTGCAACCGAGCTTTCAACTCCTTTAATTCCATCGGTTGCCATACGATACGGAGCTATCGAAATTGGAGTGGTACCAGGTACCAATTCAATGCCAAACTCTATTTCCCGAACAGGTGGTAAACCCGGCAATTCTTCAGGGAAAACATCCGGGTATTCACAAACCACGCATCAGAACACCCTTACCCGTTACGTCACGCCGAAGCAGATATAAGGTATTACCGAACATAACACATACCATTAAACATAATCGAGATATAAATATGTCATCCAATTTGATAGTGCATCGTTTAACATATGTCTTGAACAATATTAGCCAACTTTAATGGCTTGTACAAAGTAGCTGGTCGAGTCTTCGTAACTAATATTTTAAACCTAGACAAATATGACACGTAACAAAATAATTAAGCCTACTATACATGCCATAATTCAAAACGTTTAGTTCAAATACCCTAAAGTATGATAGTGCGGGTAGATCTTCACGATCCTTAACTCCTGAACAAGCCGAAGGACACTATAAGACAAAAGAGAGAAACAAAGTAAGCTTATAGCTTAGTAAGTAAGTATGTAAATACTAATTAAAGAATCTAACATGTTTACACAACAATTCAAGTATATCTACTTTAACTTCACTATTCATTCCACTTTGATTAAGCTGTCTCTGCTGCGTCATATTCACTAAATAAATCATAACTCGAGTTACAAAACTCGAAATTCAAATCCATAAAATTTCTCTGAATCTAGACTCATAAAGATTTTTGTTAATTTTTTTCTATAATTTTTGGTTCAGCCGATTAGTACAGTTTATTAGTTAAAGTTTCCCCTGTTACACAGCTCGACTGATCTGACCTCTGTTCACTACGAATTGAATATCTCTCAGTACACAATTCAAACAACCCTGAAGTCTATTTCATTTAAAACTAGTCTCAATAAGGAATTTAGGCATGTAAACTATATTTCTTAATTTTCTTTGTAAAATTTTTAATGATTTTTCAAAGTTGGAACAGGGGATCACGTATTCATCCTGAGCAAGTCACATACAATTGTAAATATCTCAAAATATAGAATTCCTTTGCTTGCTCTGTTTCTTTTATATGAAAGTAGACTCATTAAGCTTTAATTTTACATCTCATTCAACCTCTAATTATATTCCTCCTATTTTTGGTGATTTTTCAAAATCACGTCACTGATACCATTTAAAACAGTTTTAATGCTAGTTTCACTCTTTCACACATTCTTTATGCTAACCTCATTTTATCTTATATATGTATATACCACAAATCATTTTCACCACATTTCATTCACCATAAGTGTAGGTCCAAACCACAATATCACCACAAAACCATCCCGTTGAACAATTCGGATCAATCCTCGATATTTAATGGTTTCAAAGACACATTTCACCATCATACTACGTTTAGTTCGGCTCTCTTGTACACATGGTGAACACTTAGTACCACTCATGCGACCCAACCGATTTGTCTCGTAGCTCTCTTGTCTACATGGTGTCCTTCACTTGGAATCACGCATGCGACCTAGCTACATTTATCTTTCACGTAGCTCTCTTGTCTACATGGTGTCCTTCACTTGGAATCACGCATGCGACCTAGCTACATTTATCTTTCACGTAGCTCTCTTGTCTACATGGGATACATCTCGTATCACACATGTGACCTAGCTACTACTGAGGTGTCTCGTAGCTTTCTTGTACACATGATGTGCACTCAGCATCATACATGTGACCTAGCTACGCTCCTCTATTTCATTCGATCTCTCCAATGTTCAACCGGATCTCTCTCTATATTTATTTCCATTCTTCCAATAGTCGATTTATATTTTAACATCAGCTAGTATGTTTATATAATAGGCTGAAATATAAGAATGTACATGAAATTATTGTAATATTTACATACAAACTTACCTTGGTGCAAAATATGGAAATTTTGCAATTTAGTCCAAAACTTTTTCCTTCCCTGCTCGAGATCAATTCCGCGTCTTTCTTGATTATGGAGCTTGAAAATTGAAGAAACCCTAGCTATGGAGAGAGGGAGAATTCGCAGCAACTAAGGAGGATGATGATCAATTTTGTGTTATTTTTCCCATTTTATTTCATTTAATATCCAAATGACCAAAATGCCCTCCTTAGTAAACTTTCAAAAATTCCTTCCATGTCCTAATTTTGTCCATGAATTTAAAATTGGTCAAATTGCTATTTAAGACCTCCTAATTAATATTCCAAAACAATTTCATACTAAAACTTCCGGATGTAAATTTTGCAACTTATTCGATTTAGTCCCTATTTTCAATTTAAGCACTTTAGGCATAGAATTTCATCACGAAATTTTCACACAATCATGCAATCATATCATAAACCCCAAAATAATTAAAACAATTATTTCTATCTCGGATTTATGGTCACGAAACCACTATTCGATTAGGCCCTAATTCGGTTGTCACAATTCTCCCCCTTTGAGATTTTCGTCCTCGAAAATCTTACCCAGAAAGAGGTTTGGGTCTTGTTTCCTCATAGCTTCTTCAGTGTTTCCACGTAGCCTCTTCTATCCCATGTCCGTGCCACAATACTTTCACTAAAGCTATACTTTTATTTCTTAACTGCTTAACCTCTCGAGCCAAAATCTTTATTGGTTCCTCCTCATAGGTCATATCCGATCGAATCTCAATTTCGTTGGAGAAATCACATGTGAAGGATCGAACGATAACGTCGTAACATTGATACATGAAACACGTTATGAATTCTTTCTAACTCTGCCGGTAAGGCCAACCGATATGCCACTGGTCCAATTCTCTCAGTAATCTCGTACGGCCCAATAAAACACGGACTCAACTTGCCTTTCCGACTAAATCTCAGAATCTTTTTCCATGGTGACACCTTCAAGAACACTTTATCACCCACGAAATTCAATCTCTTTTCTTTTAAATCAGATATGACTTTTGTCGATCTGAAGCAGCTTTTAAGCAATTCCGAATTACTTTTATTTTCTCTTCGGTTTCTTTAACTAGATCAACTCCATGAATCTATTTCTCACTAAGCTCGGTCCAATACAAAGGAGTCCGACACTTACGACCATACAAGGCTTCGTACGGTGCCATTTGTATACTTGATTGATAACTGTTATTGTAGGCAAACTCAATCAAAGATAGATATTTCTCCCAACTACCTCCAAATTCTAAAACACAGCATCTAAGCATATCTTCGAGTACCTGGATTACTCTTTCTGTTTGACCATCTGTTCAATTTTGTACCCAAAGCTTCTTGTAACTTTTTCCAAAATCTCGAGGTAAATCTTGGATCTCTATCGATATTATAGATATAGGTACTCGTGCAACTTCACAATTTCAAAGAATATATAATTCGCTAATTTATCAAGTGAATAATCAGATGCGTCTTGGTATAAAGTGGGTGACTTTGTTAATCTATCAACCACTACCCAAACAAGATCCTTCTTTTTAGGAGTTAAAGGCAAACCGGTTACAAAATCCATGGTAATCTTGTCCCATTTCCACTCGTGCACCATTACCGGTTGAAGTAATCTCAAGGCACTTGATGTTCAACTTTTACTTGTTGATGATCAAACACTTGGTTACAAATTCGAAATGTCCTTTTCATACCGCCACCAATACTGACTTCTTTAAATCATTATACATTTTTGTGCTACCAGATGAACTGATAAACACCATTGTGCCTCATGTAATATTTTCTGAATCAATTTATCGTTTTTCGGCACACATATCCTGTCTCGAAACATCAAACAATCATCTGGTCCAACTCGAAAATCTGAGTCGTAACCTGATTCGCATTGAGTTCTCTTGATCCGCAACTCACTATCATTCTTTTGAGCATCACAAATCAACTGGAGAAATAACGGTTTAGCTCTCATCTCTGCTAAGATTGACCCATCATCAGACAATGCTAACCCCGTGTTCATGGCTCTCAAAGTAAAAAGAAATTTTCGCTCAAGGCGTCAAGAACTACATTTGCATTTCCGGATGATAATCAATCACTAGATCATAATCCTTTAATAATTCAAGCCATCTTCATTGTCATGATTCAGATCCTTTTGATTCATCAAGTACTTTAAACTTTTGTGATCGGTAAAATTCGGCATTTTTCACCGTACAAATAATGTCGCCAAATCTTCAAGGCAAAAACAACAATGCCGTTCCAAATCATGTGTAGGATAGTTCTTCTCATGCGGTTTTAACTGTCTCAAGCATAAGCTACCACTTTACCCTCTTGCATCAACACACATCCAAGGCACATCAATGATGCATCACTATAAATTACGAACTCCTTCCCCGACTCAGTCAGTACTAAAATTGGTGCTTCATCAATCGTGCTTTCAACTTTTCAAAACTTTGTTGACATTTATCATCCATTCAAACTTAACATTCTTTTGCAACAACTTAGTCATAGGAGAGGCAATCATCGAAAATCCTTCAACAAAACGTCTATAATACCCGGCTAAGCCTAAAAGCTTCTAACCTCGGATACATTCTTGGGCGGTTTCAATCAACGATCGCAGAAATCTTACTTGGATCCACCAATACCATCACCGAGACTATATGCCCCAAAAATCCGACTTCACGAAGCGAACTCACTTTTACTAAACTTGGCAAACAGTTTCTTTTCTCTCAAGATTTGCAATATAGTTCTCAAGTGTTCGCATGTTCAGACTCATCTCGAGAATAAATTAAAATGTCATCTATAAACACTACTACAAACTAATCCAAATATGGCCTAAGATCCGATTCATTAAGTCCATAAATATAGCTGGAGCATTTGTTAAGGCAAAAGGCATCACAAGAAACTCATAATGTCCATACCTTGTCCTAAAGGCGCTTTCGCACATCGACTCCTTAACTCTCACCGGTAGTAACCGGACCTCAAATCAATCTTTGAAAACACTGTGCCCCCTTTAACCGATCGAATAAATCATCAATCCTCGGCAATGGGTACTTGTTCTTTATAGTCACCTTATTGTCGACGGTAATCAATGCAAAGTCTCATTGAACCATCCTTCTTCTTCTGAATAATACAGAGCACCCAGGGAGAGAAACTCGGTCTCACAAATCCCTTGTCCGTTAACTCCTGCAATCGAGCCTTCAATTCTTTTAATTCAATGAGCCATTCTATATGGAGCAATCGAAATCGGTGCAAAGGCTCAAAGAACAAATCAATAGCAAAATCTATCTCTATTTGGAGGCAACCTGCAATTCCTCCGAAATACATCTGAAACTCACGGACTATTGGCATCGATTCAAATTTCAGTTAGGGCAACTCAATATTCATTACATAAGCGGATAAGCTTCACACCTTTTCTCATGTATTTACATGCGGACATGTGCGAAATCACCATAGGCAATTTATTTGATTCATCTGTTTCAACCCACGTAATTTCTCCATTTTCACATTTCAACTCTAGTGTCTTTTGTTTACAATCTACCTTAGCATCATACAATGTTAACCAGTCCATTCCCAAGATAACGTCAAACTCACCAAATGGTAACAACATCAAGTTGGTAAAAACAGTGACCTTGAATCATTAATGGGCAATTCTTGCAAACCTTGTCAACTAGCACATATTGGCCTAAGGGTTCGACACTTTAATCGTAAACTCAAGAAATTCAACAGCAACTTTTTATTGGATACTAAATTCATGCAAATATAGGAATGAGTGGACCCGGATCAATCAATGCAATAACAATAGTATCATAGAGAAAATGTACCAAGAATGACATCGGAGATGATGCATCTTCTCGGCACGATAGCATAAGCTCTAGCAGGTGCTCTAGCTTCGATCTTGCCGTTAAATCTTTCATCACAGTTTACTACTAGTCCCACCTCCGGTATTTCTCGGTGGTCTACCTCTACTAGCGGTGGTATTCATCTAGCACTCTAAAATCTTTCTTCTTTAATTTTCTCCGGACAATCTCTAATAAAATGCTCACGAGAACAAGACTGAAACAAGCTCGCTCGGTCCCCAACACTCACCATAATGTTGCTCGCCGCATTGTCGACACTCGGGCTTTCTAGGTCGCACATTACCCACACTTGCCATCAAGTAGCTTGAGCTTTAGACCCGAATATGCTCTACCACGATCTCTGTGAATCCCCAATTGAAACTGTCATTCGAGGGTTTGTCTCTTTGGACCTCTTTGGTTGAGATTGAAATGGCTTGCTTATCTGTCTTTTTCGACGTCTCGGGCCTCAATAGCATCTTTTCTTCTTTCTTTGTTCAATTCTTCGACTTTAAGAGCTCGATCAACCAATACTACAAATTCTTTCAACTCCAAAATTCCTACAAGCATTTTAATGTCCTCATTCAGTCCATCTTCAAATCTTCTACACATAATGGCCTCGGTAGACACACATTCTGAGCATACTTGTGAGTCTTACAAATTCGCGTTCATACTCGCTCAGACATTTTCCCTGCTTCAATTCAAGGAACTCCTTCCGTTTTGATCAATAAATCGCTGACTTATGTATTTCTTTCTAAATTCTTCCGGAAGAAATCCCAAGTAACTTTTTCTTTTGGCACCACTGCAACCAAAGTCTTCCACCGGTGGTAAGTCAATCTCTCAAAAGTGATACAAAGACACTTTAAGCATTCCTCGGTGTACATGAGAGCTCATCAAATACACGGGTAGAATTTTCAAGCCGAATTCCGCTTTCTCGGGATCATCATCGACCTTTGCTCTAAACTCTTCGCCCTTGTTTTCGAATCTTGTCAACCGGAGGCTTGTTCATTCTTACCAAATCTATACCTTGAGCACTGAGAATCGTCCGAGGTATAGGAGGGGTGGAGGAGGTTGAGCATTTGGATTTGCTCGAATAAATTCAAGATACCAATTGTTCATCATTTGGAGAAAGGCATCCCAGCCTCATCTCCTTGTCTCAATGTCTCAGGTCTACTTTCCACAAAGCGGTCCCTTGTGCGGGGAACGCGACACTAGCAAAGATCATCACCGCAGCCCTTCGGATCCATTACTATATTAAAACAAAACACGCTTTAGAATAATCAGAGTCACCACACTATCACAATATTTTTATGGCATGTATAGCTAGACTTTTACACACACTTTATTAGTCCGAGAACCGACTAAACCATAGCTCGATACCACTAAATGTAACACCCTTACCCGTTACTCGTCATTTAAGCAGATATAAGGTATTACCGTAACATAACACATACCATTAAACATAATCGAGATATAAATATGTCATCCAATTTGATAGTGCATCGTATAACATATGTCTTGAACAATATTAGCCAACTTTAATGGCTTGTACAAAGTAGCTGGTCGAGTAATCTTGTAACTAATATTTTAAACCTAGACAAATATGACATGTAACAAAATAATTAAGCCTACTATACATGCCATAATTCAAAACGTTTAGTTCAAATACCCTAAAGTATGATAGTGCGGGTAGATCTTCACGATCCTTAACTCCCTGAACAAGCCAAGGACACTATAAGACAAAAGAGAGAAACAAAGTAAGCTTATAGCTTAGTAAGTAAGTATGTAAATACTACTTAAAGAATCTAACATGTTTACACAACAATTCAAGTATATCTACTTTAACTTCACTATTCATTCCACTTTGATTAAGCTGTCTCTGCTGCGTCATATTCACTAAATAAATCATAACTCGAGTTACAAAACTCGAAATTCAAATCCGTAAAATTTCTCTGAATCTAGACTCATAAATCTTTTTGTTAATTTTTTCTATAATTTTGGTTCAGCCGATTAGTACAGTTTATTAGTTAAAGTTTCCCTGTTACACAGCTCGACTGATCTGACCTCTGTTCACTACGAATTGAATATCTCTCAGTACACAATTCAAACAACCCTGAAGTCTGTTTCATTTAAAACTAGTCTCAATAAGGAATTTAGGCATGTAAACTATATTTCTTAATTTTCTTTGTACAATTTTTAATGATTTTTCAAAGTTGGAACAGGGGATCACGTATTCATCCTGAGCAAGTCACATACAATTGTAAATATCTCAAAATATAGAATTCCTTTGCTTGCTCTGTTTCTTTTATATGAAAGTAGACTCATTAAGCTTTAATTTTACATCTCATTCAACCTCTAATTATATTCCTCCTATTTTTGGTGATTTTTCAAAATCACGTCACTGATACCATTTAAAAACAGTTTTAATGCTAGTTTCACTCTTTCACACATTCTTTATGCTAACCTCATTTTATCTTATATATGTATATACCACAAATCATTTTCACCACATTTCATTCACCATAAGTGTAGGTCCAAACCACAATATCACCACAAAACCATCCCGTTGAACAATTCGGATCAATCCTCGATATTTAATGGTTTCAAGACACACCCCACCATCATACTTCGTTCGGTTCGGCTCTCTTGTACACATGGTGAACACTTAGTACCACTCATGCGACCCAACCGATTTGTCTCGTAGCTCTCTTGTCTACATGGTGTCCTTCACTTGGAATCACGCATGCGACCTAGCTACATTTATCTTTCACGTAGCTCTCTTGTCTACATGGTGTCCTTCACTTGGAATCACGCATGCACCTAGCTACATTTATCTTTCACGTAGCTCTCTTGTCTACATGGGATACATCTCGTATCACACATGTGACCTAGCTACTACAGGGTGTCTCGTAGCTTTCTTGTACACATGATGTGCACTCAGCATCATACATGTGACCTAGCTACGCCCCTCTATTTCATTCGATCTCTCCAAATGTTCAACCGGATCTCTCTCTATATTTATTTCCATTCTTCCAATAGTCGATTTATATTTTAACATCAGCTAGTATGTTTATATAATAGGCTGAAATATAAGAATGTACATGAAATTATTGTAATATTTACATACAAACTTACCTTGGTGCAAAATATGGAAATTTTGCAATTTAGTCCAAAACTTTTTCCTTCCCCCGTTCGAGATCAATTCCGCGTCTTTCTTGATTATGGAGCTTGAAAATTGAAGAAACCCTAGCTATGGAGAGAGGGAGAATTCGGCAGCAACTAAGGAGGATGATGATCAATTTTGTGTTATTTTTCCCATTTTATTTCATTTAATATCCAAATGACCAAAATGCCCTTCTTACTAAACTTTCAAAATTCCTTCCATGTCCTAATTTTGTCCATGAATTTAAAATTGGTCAAATTGCTATTTAAGACCTCCTAATTAATATTCCAAAACAATTTCATACTAAAAACTTCCGGGATGTAAATTTTGCAACTTATTCGATTTAGTCCCTATTTTCAATTTAAGCACTTTAGGCATAGAATTTCATCACGAAATTTTCACACAATCATGCAATCATATCATAAACCCCAAAATAATTAAAAACAATTATTTCTATCTCGGATTTATGGTCACGAAACCACTATTCCGATTAGGCCCTAATTCGGGTTGTCACAGGCACTGATTCGGGTTTCTTTTCTGACTCCTTGTCATCGAGCACATACGCAAGGTATGCTTCGCACCCTTTTCTTACATATTTCCGCCAACATTGCCGATATTACACCGGCAACCCTTTAAGTCCGTAAACTCAACCCGAATTATCTCGTTATTCGCGCACCTCGATCGATAGTCTTGCTTTTGCAATTTACAACCGCATCGTGCATGGTCAACCAATCCAAACCAAGAATAACGTCAATTCATCGAACGGCAAAAGCATCAAGTCCGCGGAAAACAAGAACCTCGAATACTAGGGACTTTTTTGCACACTTTGTTGACAAGCACGTAATGACCCAAGGGTTTGACACCGAATTACAAACTCAAGAGACTCAATAGGCAAAGTCTTATCGATGCTAAGGTTTCACATATATAAGAATGAGTAGAACCAGGGTCAATCAAAGCAATCACATTAGTATCGAAAAGAGTGAAAGTACTGGTAATAATATCGGTGAGGCAAGATCCTCGCGTCGCAGTATGGCATAAGTCCTAGCAGAGTACGAGCCTCGGGTCTCGTTGTAGCATCTCTCGACCCTCTCGACCGCCACTAGCATTGCCCGCATTTCTGGATGGCCTACCTCGAGCAGTGGTAGCACCCGGGTTTCCACTTCGACTTACATTTT
Organism: Gossypium arboreum; assembly: GCF_025698485.1. Classification (NCBI taxonomy): domain Eukaryota; kingdom Viridiplantae; phylum Streptophyta; class Magnoliopsida; order Malvales; family Malvaceae; genus Gossypium; species Gossypium arboreum. The sequence continues at coordinate 21,236,675 of NC_069070.1, forward strand.
GTTCAAGCAACCTCGGGCAGTCCTTGATAAAGTGGTCACCGATCCACACTTATAGCAGAGCGATCACGGAACCTCTGACTCCCGAATGCCATTTTCCACAATGCGACACTCCGCTCTCTCTCGGCGATCATTTCCACCATCGGCGATCGAAGTGACTCGTGTGGTCACAGGAGGTCGACCGCGATCTCGTCTAGAAAAGCCCGGCGCCTCTAGACCGGCTCACATCATCTCGAAATCTCTTCGATGCTGTTGAAGAGACTTTCCGAGGACCTTTTCGAATTCTCCAGCCCCAAATCAACTTTTGTTTCTCTTTCCTAAGCTCTTCGACTTTACAAGCTCGCTCAACAAGTACTACGAACTCTCGTATTTCGAGAATGCCAATGAACATCCTTATATCATCATTCAGCCCATCCTCGGCGTTTACATAATAGCTTCGGACGAAATGCATTCTCGCAGCGTCGGCTAAGCCTCACAAATTTTCGTTCGTAGTCGGTAATTGACATAGAGCCTTGCTTAAGATCAAGAAATTCCTTTCGCTTCTGGTCGATGAATCTCTGACTGATATACTTTTTTCGGAGCTCGGTTTGAAAAAACTCCCAAGTCACTTGCTCTCTAGGCACCACAGAAGTCAGAGTACTCCACCAATAGTAGGCGGAATCACGTAACAAGGAGATGGTACACTTTAAGCACTCATCGGGGTACAAGATAGCTCATCGAGTACCGGATAGTGTTGTCCAACCAAAATTCAGCTTGTTCGCATCGTCATCATCCGTAGCTTTAAATTCAGTGGCCCCATGTTTTCAATCCTATCGATCGGGGCTTACTTGACCTTATTTGATCAGATTCGGAGGTATTGTAGGTCTTGGGTTGCATTTGTCGGGAATGGAGGTTGTGGAACAGTAGTGTTAGTTCGAATGTATTGGTTAAACCAATCATTCATCACACTATAAAAGGCTTGCCTAGCCTCATCATTCGGATTGTTGGCCATAGGTTGAGAGTCCGCCGCGCTGTCCCTTGCGCGGAGCAGGCGCCACACTCTCCACATCATCAGCTATTGCTCGGTTGGGATCGGGATCCATTGCTATAAACAAACACAAAGTCAAATTGTCAGAAATCACCACACTATCAATTCATCATTTAATGGCATGTATAGCTAGACCCCAAACATATCACGGTAGTCCTAGAATCGACTAAACCGTAGCTCTGATACCAATAAAATTGTAACACCCCGAGCCCGAGACCATCGCCGGTGTCGGACGCGAGGGGTTGACGAGCTAAATCCTCTTAAAGTACCGACCAATTTGGCATTTCCAGACAGGCTGGAAAACTGCGTCACTGTCGTCTTAAAAATCATATCTCGAGTTTCAAAACTCGGAAACTGATTCCGTAAATTTTTCCTGAATTTAGACTCATATATCCTTCCATGGATTTATTTCTAGAATTTTTGGTCAGGCCAATTGGTACAGTTTATTAGTTAAAGTCACCCATGTTACAGGGATCGACTGCTCTGACCTTCGCGTGTTACAACTTGAATATCTCTCTGTACAGGGCTTTAATACTGGTGCCGTTTGTTTCTAATGAAACTAGACTCAAAATGGAATCTGCACATATAATGCATGACTTCTAATTCTTTCTGGATAATTTATAGAAAATTTTTAAAGTCGCGACAGGGGACCCAGAAACTGTTCTGGCCCTGTCTCACAATAACTTTAATAACTCTTAACAAGTAACTCCTATGACCGTTTCGTTTCTTCCATATGAAAGTAGACTCATCAAGGTTCATTTACATAACTTATTCACTATTTAATACCATTCCTACAAATTTTGGTGATTTTTCAAAACCACACCACTGCTGCTGCCAGGATCTGTTTTCAAGGTAACCTTTACCTATTTCATGATTTCCACGATTCAATTGGCCCTTTTTGCATACATAGCACAAGTGTGATCATGATTAACCATTCCAATGGCTAATCTTTTCAAAACCATTCCATACCCCATAATGATCATCATACAAACGATTATAGAATCATACTAACAACGTATCTAAGCCATTTTCGCATGGCTATCCAAGCTTACATAAAACCGAAAGGTACATGACCTTCTACAATAGGGTAGTCCTATACATGCCATTTCAAAGTTCAACCAAAATTATACCCAAAAATGGTGGCTTTGATAGTGTAGATGAATTCGAATTTAATGATCCCGAATCTGATCGCTAACGAGCAAAATCTATAAAACAGAGAGCCAAAGCAACGGGGTAAGCATTTTTATGCTTAGTAAGTCTCATGCAATAAAATCAGCTTTAACTAAAGCATTACATTCACATAGCCAAATGAATCATTTCATTAATACACATTCACATAATCATACTTACTTCACACTTCATCATTGTATACTTTCACAAGATATCAACCAATTCAATAGCTGAAAATTCGTTAGTCGATTGAACGAATGTTACTCAAACATATCGACTTTTCCAATGCACATATAAACATACCTTTTCCTTTGGGCTTTTCGAGCGCACTAATTAAATTTATTACAGCAACCAACGCTCACCTTCAGCCCAAGCTTCTTGAATACAACCGGATATAACCACATGCACGAATGCCTTGGTCTTAGCCCGGATAGAACGACTTGCACAAATGCCTTCGGTATTAGCCCGGATTTAACAACTTGCACGAATGCCTTGGTCTTAGCCGGATGTGGTCACTAGCACAATGGCCTTCGGTCTTAACCCGGATATAATTACTAGCATAAATGTCTTGGGACTTAGCCGGATATCATTCAATTGCTCATGCACACACATACATCAATAATCATTACACATCCATGTTTCATTTTCGTTACTAAGGCTCAAACACAAACATATCACTTGCATAATCGCCTTCGGGACTTAGCCCGGGTATCATTCAAATACTCATACACACATAAATCAATAATCATTACACATCCCTATTTCATTTTACATAATTCGAGTAGGGTCATTTCTTGAGGACTTACCTCGGATGTTGTCGAACGGCTTCGACGGCTAATCGATCACTTTTTCCTTCCCCTTATCCAATTGTGGCCCTCTAAGCTCTTGAGCTAATTCAAACAAATTCAATTCATTAAAGTCTCGCTTGCTAGCCTTGGCGAATACACATATCATTGACTCAACATCACATAACTAAGCACTTTAGTCAATTTTCTTTAATTACGCATTACATTCGGCCTTAGCTCACAACAAGGTAGCCGATTACCTAAGTCAAGAATAGGCATCATTAAGCTTGCCTCTAACCGAATGCATGCACGATAATTCCCCTCATGTGGCCGATTATACTTAGTCATACTTGCACAAAATCAACAATAAATTGCAAGATTTTCACATCATATGTGTACTAGGCCGATTGTACATGCAAATTTCACAACATTCTTCAACTAATTTCTTCTTTAAACAACATATTTATCACTTTCTTCATAATCAAAATATCATGTGCAATCATATATACACATATAGGTGCAAGGTCAATTTCAAGGTGTCCATAGCCATCCAAAACACAAATTTTAACTAACATGCAAGAAGCATGAACCATGCTCATGAATGCATCATGACCGAATACATCACAATCATGCCCTTTCAACATCAATCATGGTTAAACAAAAGAAAACTCAATGTCTTACTCAAGATGGCTACAAAGAAATTTCAAGAGTAGACAATCCATCATTGCATGCATCATTAGCAAGCTTCACATTTAGCATGCAATGGCTTTAACACAATAACAACTTTGGCCAAATACCATTCCCATGGCATAATAAGGATTTGAACCATGGCTAACATGAACATCAAGTTAGCAACTAAAACATGCATGAAACTCATAACACAACCTCATACATACCTTACTCTTGATGCAAGTTTAGCCAAATTTCCTTCTAGATCTCTTCTAAACAAAGAAAATGAAGCAAAATCTCTTCTTCCTCTTAGTATTTTCGGCCAAAAGGAGAGAACAAGGATGAACAAAATTTTTGTTTTCTTTCTTAGTTGCACTGGCAATGGGGGCATCCATGCTCATCTTTTTTTTTTGTTCATTTCTTTAATGCTAATTCTTATTTTATTTCTTCATACATAACTCACTAACCAAACATGTTGGAAACATGTTTCCTTGCCCATCAACACCTACCTTGGCCGCCACTATGCTTCTTTTGGGGAAATTTGACATGCAAATCCTTTATTTTTGCATGCATGATCAACTAGTCATCCCACATCTTCCCATCATACTTTCAAAGTTTACTACTAGGCCCTTTCTAGTGAAATTCACATTTATAACACTAAATCAAATCATCAAAAATGTCACACACAATTTAACACATATCACAGGCATCAAAATAAATTTTAAATTATTTTTATGCCTCGGTTTTGTGGTCCCGAAACCACATTCCGACAAGGGTCAATTTTGGGCTGTCACAGAGAGAATGATGAATGATAAGGGATGATGAATGAGGGAATGAAGGGGTCATATTTATAGGTGAAGATAGGTGGGTAGTTTGCTAAAAATAGCTAGGTTTAGTCTCTTTAAATCTCTTCCGTGGATGGCCAGCCACTATTAGTGGAATTTGTGCTGATTTTTGCTTGATTTTTAAGCAAATTAAATGCCATAATAACTCAGGACTGAGACTCAGTCAATCGTAAATCTTCGGGCAAATCTCTAATTTCTTCAACAATACAAGGACCTTGTGTAATTAAACCAAAAAGTGTCTTAAAAGAACAGCCATGTGTAGTCGAATTTGGGTTGACTTGGTTGACTTGGTCTTCAATTTGAACGGTTTTGTAATGCAACAAAGCTATCAAACCTGTCCAAAATAAATTAATAAGTTAAAGGACCAAAGAATAAAATTTTAACAATTTAAACAATTAATTAAAACCCAAATTATTAATAAAATATTTTTAAATGAATTATTAAATATAATTCCATTTTATGTCTTAAAAATATAAAATGCTCAAAACAATAAAAATAAGCCATTTTATGCATGAAAACTATATAATAAAACATAAAATCACATTTTAATAATTCCTATGTCCTAATTTCATATTTTCACATATTTCATTAATTTATTAAACAATTACTTAGTTTTAACAATGAATTTAAGTAAAAGGTGATAAATTACATAGGAAAAATGCTATATATTTTTAGTTTATAATAACCTTCCCAACATGGCCTAGATGGTAGACCCAAACAAGAGAGATCACATTTACCACTGGGGTGGCTCAGACTTTTTACAAATCAATTTTTAATACTAAACCTATTTTATGCAACTGAATATCTCATTTTATCAATTTAAAACTAATGTAAAATTTTAGCAACGAAAAATAAATCAATAATTTTTATATAAAATTAACTGTTTAAATCACTTAATAAATAAATATCATCCTAATTAATTAACACTAATATTAATATAATTTTAAACCATTAACGACAGTAAATAACATTAATAAATAACATGCATCCTAAGTGATGTAATTAAAAATAATTATCCCATATCACGATTCTTAATAAAATTAAATGATAATAATATGTAATAATAAATCATTGGTGAGAATAAGCTGAGACCCTCCGCATGTCAAGTCCACGTTTTAGTCCTTAAGATTATCTAAAAAGATGAAAAATATGGGGAGTGAGCTATAGAAGCTCAGTGTGAGTCGCTTTACAATAAACCAAATCAATATTCGAATAAGCATGTCAAACATAATAATATATTTCACATAATAATCCGATCAAAACGATCATTTAGTTTTTCTCACTTTAGAAGAGCAGAGCATTTGTAACACCCCAAACCCGGCCCAGACGTTATGGCCGAATCTGATGTGCCACATTGGAGTTGAAAACCCACGTTCCGTTTTTAGTGTTTTAAAACCATATATTTTGTTGAGTTAACAAAGTGTATGGAAGCTGGGCACCAGGTAGGTATCCGAGATAGAGGAGGTGAGCCATGAAGACTGCTTAAGTACCAAGCTCTTTAATTGGATCCAATCCTAGACATGCCCACAACCATAGCCACACTTTGTCATATCGAGTTTAAATTTGTTTAAGTGGACGTCTTTGATAAATCGATTAATCGTGGTGTTGAGATATTTTGAAAACAAGTATCATTTTGAAAACACGTCCTAAGTCTAGCCCATTTGAATAATTATCAACCAGGTTTAAAGTTATTAAAATTAAAGTAATCCCGAAAAGAACTAAAAGAAAAGTTAAAATGGCCTTATTACAACCCAAAAATAAATAATAATTAAAGGAAATTTAATGAAAACCAACGCTTGTTTAAAAGCCAAAAGACGATCACCGTGGCTACTCAATCCTTCCTACCAAGTCCCCACATCAAGGCTCACTGCAAGGTTAAGGAAAGGGGTGAGTTTGGAAACTCGAGTGCAACAAGCCCCTTCGAACCCAAAACAATAACAACTGTTGGGTCTAAGCCCAAATCCAATCTCAAACATGTATTGGGCCATAGCCCTTTTCATATTTCATATTTCATAACACTTGGGCCGAAGCCTTTTCAAATTTCATATTACTGGGCCGAAGCCTTTACGGTAAACGGTATGGCCCATAGGCCCATTTCAATATCACATATAATGTCAATGAAAGAATGCAAACCTATCTGGGGAGACTACTCAACCCACCATCCGCTACTCTCCACCCGTACCAACCAATACACCATGTGGGGATTAACTCGACCCATCCTGCCATAACTCTCCACTGGCATCTTAGCTGCTTTATCATATAACTGGAGGCCTAGCCTCTTTTAATAACTGGGGCAAAAGCCCTTTTTATAAGCGGGGCATAAGCCCTTTAATAATCGGGCGTAAGCCCTTTTGATAATCGGGCATAAGCCCTTTTGATAATCGGGCATAAGCCCTTTTGATAATCAGGGCATAAGCCCTTTTCACTTCCTCCATTCATATAAAAACCCAACCCAATGCATTTATGAACATCTCGTGTGCATATCATACATATCATGTGCATATCATACATGTCATGTGCATATCATACATATCATGTGCATATCATACATATCATGTGCATCAAAATCCCATGCATTAAGTTCATATATAAACCCTAGGGGTATAATGGTTATTTTTACCTAGGGGCAAAACGGTTATTTTCATATTATAAGGGTAATCTTGTAATTTTACCAAAAATTAGGGTTTCCATGTTCATTAACGGTTACAAATTCATGGGTGCAAACAGTGATTCTGGCCCATTTTTAGTGAAAACGAGTTATTGGGCCAAAAAAAAAAACCCTAATAGGGCCTACTTAGCCGATTCTGTCATCTAGGCCCATTTAGCCTATATTCCATAACGGTTTTAACAGTCTTATCATGCAATTTAATGATTTCCCATTTTCTACCAAATTTACCCAAATGGGCCCGAAAGCCTATTGGGCCCTAATTCACCCTCGAGGCCCAACTTACCGTGAACGCCAAAATCACGTCCTTACTGCTTCCATTGCTCCCAATCATCATCTCATCGATTCTAACTAACTAGTGAGCGTTATTGCTCACACGTCCTCGAAATGCCGTAATTTGGCATTTCGCTTTTCGCATTTTATCGCTTTAAGCTATGAAAAGGGTTCGTTACACACGATTTGCGATATTCCTTGACGAGATCTCCTATGCGATTTGTCCTATAATCAACCACTTATAGATTAGACCATGTTAATATTAAACCAAATCGAAAACTACCTATTATCATCACTTACACATTCGGCCACCATCCATAATGGCCCTTGGGTTCATACTTTTGCCGAAGTTGATGACTAGATTTAGTCACTCCGATGATCCAAGCTTTTCACACACTCCTCGATCGGTAGCCTTTAATCCTCACTAGTACCAACAAACCAAATAACACCAAAAACCCTTTTAGCCTTAGTCGAAAGAGGGGTTTTGAGCTTTTCTTAAACCACAAGATACAAATGGAAAGAAGGTTCGAATACTTACCAAGAGATCTACTCATTGAAGAACGTTCCAAATACCTTCCTACCCCATATCCGCTAGAATCCAACTTAAACGTCGTGAAAATAGATCTAATTATTAATTCCCGAATCACTAAAATATGAAGCTTTCGGCTTTTCAGCAAATATTAATCTAAACTATTACGAAGGTTAGTACACACCTATTACGGGTTGAAGTTGAAACGTTTCCATAATCAATCACCTACGATAACCACCCCCTGTCACTCAAACTCAACTATTCCAATATCAATATATGTAAATCCTAAGCACATCAGTCATACGGAACATAAGGCATATTCGTCATTTTACCATACAGGGGTATTACGGTCACTTTACCCTACAGGGGCTTTACGGTCTTTTTACCTAATAGGGGTATTTTAGTCATTTCATCCTACAAGGGTGTTTTGGTAAATCTACAAACCAAGGGTATTTCAGTAATTTTGTAAACCAATGGTATTTCTATAATTTTTAGAAAGTCAAGGGTATTTCTGTAACTTTGTAAATCAGGGGTATTTTGGTAATTTTAAAAATTGAGGGTATTCGGTAATTTCACAAACCAGTGGTATTTTGGTAATTTTACAAATTAAGGGTATTTCTGTAATTTTGTAAATCAAGGGTAAAATAGTAATTCTGTAAATCAAGGGTAAAATAGTAATTTTATAAATCGACGGTAAAACGATAATTTTGTAAATCGAGGGTAAAACGGTAATTCTGTAAGTCGAGGGTAAAACGAGGGTAAAATGGTAATTATGTAAGTCGGGGGTAAAATGGTAATTTTGTAAATCAAGGGTAAAACAGTAATTCTATAAATCGAGGGTAAAATGGTAATTCTGTAAATCAAGGGTAAAACAATAATTACAGAACCGAGGGTAAAACAGTAATTACGTAAATCGAGGTAAAATAGTAATTCAGAACCGAGGGTAAAACAGTAATTCAGAATCGAGTACTTTGGTAATTTTACAAGTCGAGGGCATTTCAAGAATTGGTAAACTAAAGTATTCTAAACATGGATAACAATACGAATGGGCCTAAAGCCTATTCTCATTGAAATGGGCCCACACGCTCGTGTGGCCCTTTTAGCCCAAACCTAGCCACAAATATGCGATTCACCTAGCCTAGTCCAATATTTACTACACAATCAAACAACTTATCCAATTGGGCTCGTAGGCCCATTGGGCCCACATGGCCCCTTTTGGCCCATCGCGGCCTGAAGTAGCCATCCAACAACAAGAGTAGTGATAAATACACACCTGATAGGAGACTAGAGTTAATCCACGCTCCGAGTACTCTTAGCCGACGCCCAACCCAAACGAGCACGCCATACAGCGAAAGGGATCAGCCAAGAAAGGTACATTTACTCTCCTCATGGTTCCCTCTATTTAAAGCCGACTTTGTATCCACTCTTATGTTAGCTTCGATGTGGGATCCTCCAACATTAGAGTTTAAATTCAACACCAACTCTTGTCGCCTCGTTAGCAAAATAAATGCTCTTTGCTTGCCATGGGATTCGAACCTATGCCTCCCCTTAAATGCTCCACACGCTACTTGCCACTAAGCCACAAGGCTTTTGTGTCATTTATTTAACACAATAATTTAAAACCCTCATCCAAGCATCCGTGTTTTTTTTCACTTAATACCAAAATTTTGCTAAAGCCCAAGTTTGAACCCAAGATTTCTCCAACACTTCTCAAAGCCATTAACCACTAATAGCAAACATTTAATTGTTTCATTTCATTACACAATTAAATACCTATATACCACCTCCTTACGGACCCCCACTCAAGGCCCAATACTTCTAGGCCCAAATTCGGGATGTTACAATTCTACTCCCCTTAAAGAAATTTCGTCCTCGAAATTTCCAACTATCAACTAATCGTATTACTCAAGTCAAACCTCTATGCTTCCGCTACGCACTCTAATTAAAAATAATTCTTAGTACGACCCAAAACATCTAATTACCAAAGTAAAGAAACATTTATCAAGCACGCATACAATTCATAACACATATTTAACTAAAATAAACTTGGCGATCCCGAGCTCGATGCTCCTTGGACCCACATCTAAGACATGCTCCTGTCTTCCTATGGCATTCACCCGGATGACGTTCGTTGCAGTCTTTGCAGATTGGATAGTTTGGTCGTGCCTTAACATGATTCACAGAACGAGGCTTGGTTTTCTGAGAACTAGAATCCTTCCTTTTCTTACACTCCAAGCACCACCGCTTGAAGCGTTTCCCTAATTTCCTTAATTTTGGTATCCAATACTTCCTCTACCACTTTCCTTACTAACTCGGCGAAGCCTCAAGACCAAGCTCCGAAGTTACCGCTACCAAGTTGGTAGACTTTGCTTACCCTCGAATTCATATCAATACTCTACATTACCAAGACACATATCAATTAACTACAAAGATCTAAAAATTTTACTATTTATTCACATGTCTTATGCAGAGATAGTATTTTAAAGTTTCTATTTTCACGTAATCATAGCCTAGCTACGCCCTCAGATTCTAGAGTTTTTAGGGTTGCCCTAGTTATAATGTTATGATATGGTCTCAGTTCTATCTACAAGAATATCTTAATATAGTGTAATATGAGGAATGTAAATGCTTACAGACTTGGTGCCGGGATTCATGCGCCACTTCTTTCTCAATCCATTTAAAACTCGAAAACCATATTTTTGATCACCAAAATAGAAATTTAAAACTTTGATTTGAAAACACCCTTTATTTTGAAACTCTTGATTTAAAACAAAAAACTTGGACCATTTTAACATATATACTCATAAAACATCTTTAAAATTAACTTTTCAAAACCATTTCCAAAAATACCCTTCTTAGGCCTAAATTTTTGAAAACTTTTGGACCCGATCCACAGTAGAGTTGTTGCAACTTAGCTCGATACCACTAAATGTAACACCCCAAACCCGCCCAGACGTTATGGCCGAATCGGCGTGCACGTTGGAGTTGAAAACCCACGCTTCTTTTTAGTGTTTTAAAACCATAAATTTTGTTGAGTTAACAAAGTGTATGGAAGTCGGGCACCGTGTAGGTATCCGAGATAGAGGAGGTGAGCCATGAAGGTCGCTTAAGTACCAAGCTCTTTAATTGGATCCAATCCTAGACATGCCCACAACCATAGCCACACTTTGTCATATCGAGTTTAAATTTGTTTAAGTGGACGTCTTTGATAAATTGATTAATCGTGGTGTTGAGATATTTTGAAAACAAGTATCATTTTGAAAACACGTCCTAAGTCTAGCCCATTTGAATAATTATCAACCAGGTTTAAAGTTATTAAAATTAAAGTAATCCCGAAAAGAAATAAAAGAAAAGTTAAAATGGCCTTATTACAACCCAAAAATAAATAATAATTAAAGGAAATTTAATGAAAACCAACGCTTGTTTAAAAGCCAAAAGACGATCACCGTGGCTACTCAATCCTTCCTACCAAGTCCCCACATCAAGGCTCACCGCAAGGTTAAGGAAAGGGGTGAGTTTGGAAACTCGATGTGCAACAAGCCCCTTTCGAGCCCAAAACAATAACACTGTTGGGTCTAAGCCCAAATCCAATCTCAAACATGTCTTGGGCCATAGCCCTTTTCATATTTCATATTTCATAACACCGGGCGAAGCCTTTTCAAATTTCATATTATTGGGCGAAGCCTTTACGGTAGAAATCAGTATGGCCCATAGGCCCATTTCAATATCACATATAATGTCAATGAAAGAATGCAAACCCATCTGGGAGACTACTCAACCCACCATCCGCTACTCTCCACTGTACCAACCAACACACCATGTGGGATTAACTCGACCCACCCCGCCATAACTCTCCACCGGCGCTTTAGCCGCTTTATCATATAACCGAGGCCTAGCCTCTTTTAATAATCGGGGCAAAAGCCCTTTTTATAATCGGGGCATAAGCCCTTTAATAATCAGGGCGTAAGCCCTTTTAATAATCGGGCATAAGCCCTTTTGATAATCAGGGCATAAGCCCTTTTGATAACGGGGCATAAGCCCTTTAATAACTCGGGCATAAGCCCTTTTCACTTCCTCCATTCATATAAAAAACCCAACCCAATGCATTTATGAACATCTCGTGTGCATATCATGCATATCATGTGCATATCATACATATCATGTGCATCAAAATCCCATGCATTAAGTTCATATATAAACCCTAGGGGTATAATGGTTATTTTTACCTAGGGCAAAACGGTCATTTTCATATTATAAGGGTAATCTTGTAATTTTACCAAAATTAGGGTTTCCATGTTCATTAATCTTTACAAACAATTCATGGTGCAAGCAGTGATTTTGGCCCATTTTAGCAAAACGAGTTATTGGGCCAAAAAAAACCCTAATAGGGCCTACTTAGCCGATTCTCATCTAGGCCCATTTAGCCTATATTCCATAACGGTTTTAACAGTCTTATCATGCAATTTAACAGATTTCCCGTTTTCTACCAAATTTACCCAAATGGGCCCGAAAGCCTATTGGGCCCTAATTCAGCCCCTCGAGGCCCAACTTACCGTGAATGCCAAAATCACGTCCTTACCGTTTCCATTGTTCCCAATCATCATCTCATCGATTCTAACTAACTAGTGAGCGTTAAATTGCTCACACGTCCTCGAAATGCCGAATTTCGGCATTTAAACTTTTCGCATTTTATCGCTTTAAGCTATGAAAAGGGTTCGTTACACACCTGATTTGCGATATTCCTTGACGAGATCTCCTATGCGATTTGTCTTATAATCAACCACTTATAGATTAGACCATGTTAATATTAAACCAAATCGAAAACTACCTATTATCATCACTTACACATTCGGCCACCATCCATAATGGCCCTTGGGTTCATACTTTTGCAAGTTGATGACTAGATTTAGTCACTCCGATGATCCAAGCTTTTCACACACTCCTCGATCGGTAGCCTTTAATCCTCACTAGTACCAACAAACCAAATAACACCAAAAACCCTTTTAGCCTTAGTCGAAAGAGGGGTTTTGAGCTTTTCTTAAACCACAAGATACAAATGGAAAGAAGGTTCGAATACTTACCAAGAGATCTACTCATTGAAGAACGTTCCAAATACCTTCCTACCCCATATCCGCTAGAATCCAACTTAAACGTGCGTGAGAAAATAGATCTAATTATTAATTCCCGAATCACTAAAATATGAAGCTTTCGGCTTTTCAAAGAAATATTAATCTAAGCTATTACGAAGGTTAGTACACACATTACGGGTTGAAGTTGAAACGCTTCCATAATCAATCACCTACGATAACCACCCTCACACTCAAACTCAACTATTCCAATATCAATATATGTAAATCCTAAGCACATCACCATACGGAACATAAGGCATATTCGTCATTTTACCATACAGGTATTACGGTCACTTTACCCTACGGGGCTTTACGGTCTTTTTACCTAATAGGGTATTTTAGTCATTTCATCCTACAAGGGTGTTTTGGTAAATCTACAAACCAAGGGTATTTCAAGAATTTTGTAAACCAATGGTATTTCTATAATTTTAGAAAGTCAAGGGTATTTCGTAACTTTGTAAATCGAGGGTATTTTGGTAATTTTAAAATTGAGGGTATTTGGTAATTTCACAAACCGTGGTATTTTGGTAATTTTACAAATTAAGGGTATTTCGTAATTTTGTAAATCAAGGGTAAAATAGTAATTCGTAAATCAAGGGTAAAATAGTAATTCTATAAATCGACCAGAAACGATAATTTTGTAAATCGAGGTAAAACAGTAATTCGTAAGTCGAGGGTAAAACGGGGTAAAATGGTATTTATGTAAATCGGGGTAAAATGGTAATTTTGTAAATCAAGGGTAAAACAATAATTACATAAACCGAGGGTAAAGCAGTAATTACGTAAATCGAGGTAAAATAGTAATTAGAACCGAGGGTAAAACAGTAATTACGTAATCGAGTACTTTGGTAATTTTACAAGTCGAGGGCATTTCAAGAATTGGTAAACTAAAGTATTCTAAACATGGATAACAATACGAATGGGCCTAAAGCCTATTCTCTACCAAATGGGCCCACGCTCGTGTGGCCCTTTAGCCCAAACCTAGCCACAGATATGCGATTCACCTAGCCTAATCCAATATTTACTACACAATCAAACAACTTATCCAATTGGGCCCAGAGGCCCATTGGGCCCACATGGCCCCTTTTGGCCCATCGCGGCCCGAAGTAGCGATCCAACAACAAGAGTAGTGATAAATACACACCTGATAGGAGACTAGAGTTAATCCACGCTCCGAGCACTCTTAGCCGACGCCCAACCCAAACGAGCACCCCATACAGCGAAAGGGATCAGCCAAGAAAGGTACATTTACTCTCCTCATGGTTCCCTCTATTTAAAGCCAGCTTTGTATCCACTCTTATGTTAGCTTCCTGATGTGGGATCCCTCCAACATTAGAGTTTAAATTCAACACCAACTCTTGCCACCTCGTTAGCAAAATAAATGCTCTTTGCTTGCCATGGATTTGAACCTATGCCTCCCTTAAATGCTCCACACGCTACTTGCCACTAAGCCACAAGGCTTTTTGTGTCATTTATTTAACACAATAATTTAAAAACCCTCATCCAAGCATCCAGGATTTTTTTTTTTTCACTTAATACCAAAATTTTTGCTAAAGCCCAAGTTTGAACCCAAGATTTCTCCAACACTTCTCAAAGCCATTAACCACTAATAGCAAACATTTAATTGTTTCATTTCATTGCACAATTAAATACCTATATACCACCTCCTTACGGACCCCCACTCAAGGCCCAATACTTCTAGGCCCAAATTCGGGGTGTTACAGCATTAACAAACAGTCGAATTCAATTGAATAATTTAACTATTGAGTCATAATATCAATCACCTCGGATTTATGCACATTTATCAGTTCGGTCATTTCAACATATACTTTTTAATGAGTTTGCATAGTATGTCATGCAACATTCGTTTAACGTTTCATTTAACATTCATTAATCCTACTCTCGATCACTAGCTCTCCACATAGGGTGTTCCCCAAAACCCTTTCTACCTTTTCACTCCGCCTTTTTCATTTAAGTGCAAGAAGCTACCATTTGGTTGAGGATCCACAATTCCTTGCAGATAAAAGCTGTAAGAGAAAATCATGGATGCTTCATTAGTTAAATCGTAGTTGGAATCTACTAAATTATGAATAAATAGTGTACATATAACAAATATGCAATATAAACTGCCATTTCGGTCATATATGTAGTATAAACTATAGTTTGTTTCTTTCACCTTACATACTTTCCCCCATGCATATGCCATGCAATCATTCATAATGCAATTATTCAATATCATTGTCAACATTCTATTTTCATTGCAAGAATAGGCAATTCATAAATCAATCATTAAAACAACTGAGACATTTATGCAACATGTATAACATTGATGAATATTTATAATTATTCACGAATTAAAACAAACAATTATGGGCCATTATATAATATTAGCAACCATAAAATCAGTCATGAATTATGTCATCAATTATAAGCAATTAAATCATAAATTCATGTATTCACTCATTCTATTCCTAGTCCAGGACCTCATTGCATAATCTAGTTCTCTAGATGCCGTTAAAAAACCTAATTAGGGGTTGATTTCAGTAAAATAATAAAGGTTATAGTAAAACTGTAAATTTTTTAAAGAATAGTGGTAAAACTGTAAAATTTGGAAGATCAGTGGCAAAATTGTAAAATTTGGAAAATAGTGGCAGGACTATAAAAATGTTAAAACGGTGGTGCATTGTCATGTGGGCCTAAACCTAAGGACATTTTCCAATAAAACGTAAGGATTTTAAAAGAGTTTTGAGACAGAGAATAATGAGAGAAAACTAGGATATATATATAGAGATTGTTTAGTGTTTTAATATGATAAAATAAAAAATGGGGAATAATAAATAATAATTAGAAAAAGAAAGATAAATTCTATTAGAATTTGAAAAGGAGTAATTTGAATTCTAATTAGGATTTTAAAAGGATTAATTTTAATTTCAAGTTAAGATAAATACTTAAAAGATAATGAAATTATAATTCTATTTGAATTTGGAAAAATAAGATAAGACATTATTTTAAATTAGGATAAGAAGATAAAAGATATAGAATTTTAATTTTATAAATTTGGATTGAATAAAAGATAAGATTATTTTATTTTATTTTGGGATATTAAAAATTCTAACCCCTAATTTTTGGGATGTTACATTAATAGATTTTTCTCACTTGAGCTTATATGATTCATCTATGTTTACCAATAAGGACATCATCTATTAAAAAATGTTGCAACCTATATAATTATGTGTTGGAAAAAAATTGGTTTGAAAATTATTTTCTTGCACAATAGAAAATAGAAATTTTGAAAATTGACCCAGTTTGTGATATTTATAGCAATAAACCCTGAACCAAATTGACACATGTGTTTTCGGATAAATGAATCCTTGTTGTTTCTGACTTTCAACCAAAAATTTTCTTTGCTATTCTCGTACCATGAACTGCTTCGAGTGTTGGCTCGAACGAATCAAATCAAACACAAAACTAGAAATAACTTTCTTTTATTTAGTGTGCACTTGAAAATATCTTCTCAAATAGAAACTAATTGAATCATTGTTTTGGAAAATATATTTAATTATTAGAGAATAAATGTCTCTTTATTTTCGGGCGAAATTACGATATCTCAAAGTTTTGTAAATAAACCCACTAGTGATATTTATTTATAGGGAGAGAAGGTAGAACCTTTATTGAATTGTAGAAGTTTACTTCAACTAGAAAAACCAACTCCAAGTACAACTAAAAGTATAGGTGGTAGCAAACCTAGTCAATATTATTAGCGTTTGCCGTCCACCCCTTTAACATAAGGGGCTTTTGGGCCTCTCCCATATCAGGTCCAATTACAAGTACTTCTCGGGCTTTTAACCCAATACTTTATAATTCGATCTAACCCTATATTTGTTTTTCTATTTCTTAAAACAAAAATCTCAATATACTTCTAATTAAATAATCTTATCAACCAAATTCAAATTTCGTTAAAATCATGACGACTTTACCATAAAAAAATCTATGAGAAAATATATTTAATTTTTTTATTAAATGGTTCTCTAAGACCAAATGATTTATTTTCATTTTCGAACATCATTTACCTCGAAAAATGTAACCTCTCAAACCCAGATTAGACGTTAGGGCTAGATTAAGAAGGCTACGTTAGCCACTAAAATGACTAAAGCTAACTTACATTACTTTTGAAGACTTTAAATAAACTCATTTTAGAGAAAAAACCATAGTTGTATTTTTGTGTTAGTTTAAAACATTCATTTATTGGGTCAACTGTACTTGAGTTTCATTTTGTTATTGATAGTGTTGTTTTAGACAAACCATTTGCTTGTCGCTCATCTTTGTAAAAACTCGATGTTAAACTAATGTAGAGGAACAACCATTTTTCAAGCCATTTTGGAACATAGTTGCTTTATCAATTTGTTTTTCAAAAAGGGTTCCTTTGCAGTGCAACAGAAATTAGGGAACATGTCAAATTTTACATAAGTCCGATTTCATACATTTCCGATTATTATGCTTGATTAAACCATGCATGAAAAAAAAATCCCCAAATGAAAAGTTACCAAGCCACAAACAAGAAATAATTAAAAATTACAAACCAAAACCAATAGAGACTGATTAATACTTATTAAATATAGTCCGGAATCCAAGGTGATTCTCCGAATTCCAGGTCTGGTCCTAGTTTCGAGGTTTACTTAAAAAGTTAAACACTATAGGGGTGAGCTTATGAAAGCTCAGTGTGAGTCGAACAATTATTTAAACAATCATAAATAGAAAATCTAGAGTAACAAATTAGCAATAATAGAAGAACACAGAATCATCATTGGAATTTCATATTATTACATAGAAATTATTAAATTGATGTCAAACGGTGTATGAGCATGAGTCATCATACATTTGAATAACAATCATTAATTTTGATACCATTCAATACAACACAATACAATACATAGCATAAATCAATAACATTTGAGTATGTTGTGAGCATGATACAATGCCAAAAGGTTCTTATCCAAACCATCCGCTACACGCCACAAGTTCCCTAGAACTCGTCTGCCAAACTCTAACGAATACGAGCAAAGCTTGATGTGGCAAAACCACCAAATAAAAATAATGCAGTAAAACTGCCGAATAACAAATAATGCGATATAATTGCTAATCCCCTCAGCACTCCAAATGCAGTGCACTGACAATGAATAAATGTAAACTTAATATGCCACTGGTACTCCACGGAACTCCTCCGTGAACCATAAAATATCCCATCCCAATGTACATGCAATATATCATACAATCTCATACATAGCCACAATTTAATACTTTTCACATTTAATTGACATGTTCATCATGCCCTCAATAATCAAATACTTTCAGTGAATGGAATCACTGTTCCAGCTTTCAAATTATCACTAAGATGGTACTATTCAACATTACAAAATTTTACGTACTTTTACAAATTTCAAATGTGTATGTGTAGCAACCTTTCCAATATAACATAGCAATTTTTTTCATGCAATTGCATCATGCATAAACTCATATTTTAGCAAATCATGCCATACATACAACCAATTTCATATCAAATAACACAATCATGCATCACAGTATCATTCACATAATCACATTGTCAAACTTGCAACTTTGCTAATGCATTCATATTTCAAGGCTCGAAATGTACTTGATTCGACTACTTACAAATTAATTATTTGGTTATTAAGCCAATCCAATCATCAAATATAAAATTTTAATTATCATTATCAAAAAGTTTTTGAGTCTAAGACCCACACTTTATTTTACACTTTTTGGCCGCACACTAGCGAATCTTCCGACTTCCTTAATAAACCATATAACAAACCTAAATTAAAAATCATTATAAATTAAATTAATTAACCTCTTAAATAGCCCCCTAAACACCCACTTATGGGTTCAAACCAATCGTAACAATTACAACTATTTTACGAATCCAAACTAGTTAGATTTCTTACACTATTTTTATGAGAATCGTACGTGCAAATGACTTTCGGCTTTACAATTGATTTGGGGCGTTTGGGTCAGTACCTAACAAATTTACATATTGTAAAATAAATAGTCACTAGTGGTTAAGATCCTTCATTTAATCAATCTATAATCTTTACCTAATAACCTTGTCGAGACAACAAACTATCTTGCATTTAATCGCACTTACGCTTCCCAATTTGTGAGATCCGAATGGCCACTTAATCAAGAATGATTTTCCCTAATTGATATGTAATTAAAGGAATATTAGGAGGGTTCAAGAACTAAAATTAATTCTAGAAATAGATGGGAAAGAAATTAGAAACAAAATAGCCCCCTTTCTTGCACCTAGGAGCACGTGCCACCAACCACCACCCATAGTGGCCAAAATTGGAGTTGATTCAAGAATGATTTTGAGATCCTTTTAAAAGATGGAAAAATATCTTTAAAATATTTAAAATTCTCCCAAATTTATGATATGAAAATTTAGGTTTTTAATTGACAATATTAATCAAGAAATTAAAAGAAAATAAGAACTTACACAAGCTAGGTGAAAAAGGGGCGATAATGGCACTTTTTGGGAACGATAGGCATCGATCTTGGAGACTGAAGACTTTAGATTTGAGGATGATTTAATTATAGAAAAGTGTAAGCAATATGATGGAGGATATGATGCAAAATCTCGTGGCAAAAAGAAATGAAAAAGATGATAAAACTAGGTATTATGGGCAATGAAAACAATGGAAAACGGAAAAAAATTAAAGAAAAAAGGGGAGAGGAGAGGGGAGGAATGGCTAGGGTGAGTAAAAAATAGAATAAAGGCTAATTATTTTGTATAAAATTTAACATTTATACCTAAGGTTACAAGGGTATGGATGGAACACACATTGAAAAGAAGAGATTTTGTAAAATTAATTATTTTGCAAGAGAAAAAATTTGAACTTGGGACCTTAATCTAATTTCCATGCCTGTACACTTATCAATTAACCATTTGGCTATTACCTTATTTTTGAAATAATTTTTCAATAGTTATTTTAAAAACAAGGCGTGCCACATACTAGAGTTTGAGGAAAATATTGCAAAATTATAAAAATAATAAGATTGAAGGGATTTGAACTTGGGTTTCAAGAAATATTTCACTAACATTTAGACAACAAGCCAATGCCTCATTTATTTCCTAAAAACGCATAGATAATCTCAAAATTTAGGGCATGACCACACACCTTCTTGATTTACAAACTCAATTCTACTAATCCCCACTTTTTGGGATGTTACGGCTCTCCCCTCCTTAAAGAAATTTCGTCCTCGAAATTTTATTAGTCACAAAATCTATTACCCCTTTTTCTTCAAACCGACCCACAATGCTTTCGCTGTGCAACTCTAATTCCAACACAATTCCAGACAATGCATCTCCTTAAATTCCTAACATATATCTTGATGATCTAAGTATGAAACGTTACTAACAGATTCCTCTACCCCAGTTCTCATTTTTAATAGAAATTCTACTGGTTGATGCTGACCACAATATCTATAAACCGAAACACTAGCTGATCTAACAGCTTCTCTAATAATAACTACTACAACATTTCGTTGAGGTCTTGCTCCTCTGGCACATTTTAAAAGTTGCAGATTTCGACCAGTGGAAGTAGACTCTCTCATTTTTCGAACTTTATTCTTTTCCTTTTTCTTGCACTCCAAGTGTTTACTCTCTTTCTCCATCTTAGTTCTTTCTACCATAATCTTGAAAACCTTTTCTAAGACTCCTAACATTTCTTGGGACATTGCATCATCCCCAACCTCCTGGTTTTCAACTTCAGAAGTAGGCACAATCACGAAGTTATTCTTATCAGGATTAGGCATAGTTCCTTAAGAAAAAAATGGCTCAACTTGGGTAGCTTGACACTAAGACCCAATGTTCCTCATTTTGCAGTTGTTCATTATATATCCTATGATATTAACTTTGATCTACAGTTTCAGACAAATTACTCACTAGCTAACTTTATTCAATTTTCGGTTTCCTGTCTTAGAGTTTCAAAGAAAAATTAAATACTAAATATTTTAGTTCTATGTCTACAGTAATACAGCTCAAGTGTTTACCTATAATTTAATAGTAATTTTTCTATAACAATCGACATCGGAGTCTCAAACCTATTTTTCTTTGTAGAATATCATTTTTAAAATTACCAGTGGCTTGTTTTTCCAAATTTCCCATTTTTTCATGTATGCATGCATGCAAACTCATTTTTTGAAAATTAGAACTCAGTCCAAGGTTTTGAACTTAGGCTCTGATACTACTAAATGTAACATCCTAAACCTAGCTTAGACGTTAGGACTAGATTGATAAGGCTACATTAGCCACTGAAATGGCTAAAGCTAACTTACATTACTTTTTAAGATTTTAAATAAACTCATTTTAGAGAAAAAAAATGCAATTGTACTTTTGTGTTAGTTTAAAACATTCATTTATTTAGTCAACTATACTTAAGAATCATTTTATTATTGATAGTGTTGTTAAAATCACTTGCTTGTCACTCATCTTTATAAAAACTCGATATTAAACTAATGTAGAGGAAAAATCATTTTTCAAGCCATTTTGGAACCTGGTTGCCTTATCGATTTATTTTTCAAAAACGGTTCCTTTGCAATGCAAAGAAAATTAGGGAATAATGTCAAATTTTGCTTAAACCTAATTTCATGCATTTTTCGGTTGTTACGCTCGAGTAACCCATACATGCCAAAATACCCAAATGAAAAGTTACCAAGTTACAAACCAAAAATAATTAAAAATTACAAACCAAAACTAATAGAGACCGATTAATACTTATTAAAAATAGTCTGAGGTCCAAGGTGACACTTTGAATGCAGGGTTTGATCTTAGTTTTGAGGTTTACTTGAAAAGTTAAACACTATAGGGGTTGAGCTTATGAAAGCTCAGTGTGAGTCGAACAATTATTTAAACAATCATAAATAGAAAATACAATGAAGCATATTAGCATTAACAGAAGAACACAAAACCATCATTGAAATTTCATATAATTACATAGAAATTATCAAATCGATGTCAAACGGTGTATGAGCATGAGTCATCATTCATTTCAGTAACAATCATTAATTTTGATACCATTTAGTATAACACAATACAATACATAGCATAAATCAATAACTTTCGAGTATGTCGTGAGTATGATGCAATGCAAAAAGATTCCTACCCAAACCATTTACTACACACCACGAGTTCTCCAAAACCTGTCTGCCAAACTCCAATGAATGTGAGCAAAGCTCGATGCGGTAAAACCACAGAATAACAATAATGCTGTAAAACTGTCGAATAATAAATAAAGTGATATAATCGCCAACCCCCTCGGTACTCCAGATGCAGTGCACTGCCTACGAATAAAAGCGTAATTAATATGTTGTTGGTACTCCATGGAACTCCTCCTTCAACCACAAAATATCCCATCCCATTGCACATGCAATATGTCATACAATCTCATGCATAGCCATAATTTAATACTTTTCACATTTAATTGACATGTTCAACTTGCCCTCAATAATCGAGTACTTTTAGTTATTGGAATCAATTTTCCAGCTTCCAAATTACCATTAACATGGTACCATTCAACATTACACAATTTCACGTACTTTTACGAATTTCTAGTGTGCATGTGTAACAACCTTTCCAGTACAACAAAGTAATTTTTTTCATGTAATTATATCATGCATAAAATGATATTTCAGCAAATCATTCCATACATACTACCAATTTCATATCAAATAACACAATCATGCATCATAATATCATTCACATAATCACATTGTCAAACTAGCAACTTTGCTAACACATCAATCTTTTAGGGCTCGAAACGTACCTGGTTTGATCACTTACGAATTAATTATTTGGCTATTAATCCAATCAAATCATCAATATAAATAATCAAATATAACATGATAATTATCATTATCAAACAGGTTTATGAGTTTAGGAGCCACACCTTATTTTATGCTTTTTTGTAGCACACTGGCGAATCTTTCGATTTCCTTAATAAACCTTAAAACGAACATAAATTAAAAATAAATATAAATTTAATTAATTAACCTCTTAAACAACCCCCAAAACACTCACTTTTGAGTTCAAACCAACTGTCCCAATTACTGTGACAGCCCAAAATTGACCCTAGTCGGGAAGTGGTTTCGGGACCTCTAAACCGAGTCACCGAAATGTTTGAACGTAATATTTATTGTCTAGAATATGTAATTATGAATGTGTGAAAATTTCAAGCTTGATTTAGTTGATTGCATGTGAATTCAGTTAGTAGGACTTGTGTGACACTTTTGAAATGTGATAGGCTAATCTATAAGGACCTAATAGTGCATGTAATCAAAAGGAGGACTTGCATGTCAAATTCCCCTAATTGCTAGTGGCCGCCATGACAAAGAGTGATGGGCAAAACATGTCATAAAACATGTTGTGACAATGGTGTATGTTAGGAAAAAATAAAATAAGGAGTATGGGTAATAAAGAAATGGGAAAAAAAATAAGAATGGTGTGAGTGTTTCCCCCATTGCCATGAGTTGAAGAAAAGAGAAAAAAAAAATTTGTTCATCCTTTTTCATTTCTTTTGGCCGAAAATTCTAAGGAAGAAGGAAGGAGTTCTTGCTCATGTTTGGTTTGGAAGAGGTTTGGCCATACTCGTATCTAGATTAAGCTCAAGAGCAAAGGGGAACTAAATCCGATAAAGGGAAGGAAAAAGTGGTCGAATAGCCATCGGAATCGTTCGACAACATCCGAGGTAAGTTTTCGAGTAATGGAACTTAAATTATGATTCGATTAGATTATGTCTTAAGTAAATCAAAATCATGCTCTTTGTATGTGGCTATTGAGCCGAAATTGTAAATATGATAAGTGTCTTGTGTTGAGCTTTGGTAATGAAAATGAAATATGGAAGTGTCATGATTTATTGATATATGTGTGCATGGTTCTTCGAATGATGTCCGGGCTAAGTCCCGAAGGCTTTGTGCTAAGTGACTATATCCGGACTAAGATCCGAAGGCATTTGTACGAGTTACTAAATCCGGACTAAGATCCGAAGGCATTTGTGCGAGTTACTAAATCCGAGTTAAGTCCCGAAGGCATTTGTGCGACTACTATAACCGGGCTATGTCCCAAGGTATTTGAACGAGTAGCTATGTCCGGTTAAACTCAAGGTACGTGATTCGGGAATGAATGAACTTGCTGTAAAATTTCAGTTAATACGTTTGTGAAATCCCAACAATGAGGTATGTTTCGTATGTGCTTTGAATTAGTTGAGCCCTTACAAATAAGTATTCGCTCAGTTGATAAACGAGCTACCGGCCTTTGGCTAAGTAGATCTTTTGTGTATGAACATAAGGGTTGGTAATGTGAAGTAAGTATGATATTGAGAATTTGTGCATATGAAATTATCCGTTTAGCTATATGAATGCTATGCTTTTGTTGTGCTGGAATCCCTTGCTCAAAACTTACTAAGCATAAATTGCTTACTCGTTTCTTTGTTTCTCTGTTTTATAGATTTTGGCTCGTCACCTATCGGACTCGGATTTTGGAAGTCGAAGTCTCCCACAGTATCAAAGCCCCTTTTGGTACAATTTTGGTTGAACTTTGAAATGGCATGTATAGGACTACCCTTTTTGTTGTTGGTCATGTACCCATGGATTTTGTTTAAATTTGGATAGCCATGCGAAAATGGCTTATATACATTTTTAGCATAGTACTATAATCGTTTTGTATGTTGATCACTAAGAGGTATGGAAATGTTTGGAAACGATTAGCCATTGGAATGGTTAATCATGATTATACTTTGTGCTATGTATGCAAAAAGGGCTAATTGAATCATGGAAACTATGAAATAGGTAAAGTCTACCTTAAAGGCAGATGCTGACAGCAGCAGCGATGTGGATGTGAAAAATCACTAAAAATAGTAGGAATGGAATTAAATAGTGAATAAATTATTTAAATGAACCTTGATGAATCTACTTTCAGATGGAAGAAACGAAACAGTCATATGAGTTGTATGTTAAGAGATATTTAGGTTTTCATAAAACAGGGCCAGAATGGTTTCTGGATTCCCTATTCCGACTTTAGAAATTCATTATAAATTAACCAGAGATAATTAGGAGTCATGCCATATATGTATAGATTCCGATTTGAGTCTAGTTTCTATAGAAACAAACGGTATCAGTATTGTAGCCCTGTACAGGGAGATATCCAAGTCGTAATGCGCAAAGGTCAGTGTAGTCGATCCTGTAACATGGGAGACTTTAACTAATAAACTGTACTAATTGCCCTGACCAAAAATTCTAGAAAAAAATTTGTATATGCATATATGAGTCTAGTTTCAGGGAAAAATCACGAAACTGATTTTTGAGTTGTGGAACTCAAGATATGATTTTAAGGTGACAGTGACACGCTTAGCCAATATGCTGGAATTTTTTAAATGGATGTGAGAATAAATATATTATGTCTGTTAGCACCTCGTGTTCGACTCCGGCCATGGTCTCGGGTACGGGGTGTTACAATTACAACTATTTTACAAATCTAAACTAGTTTGATTTCTTACACTAATTTTATGCGAATCGTACGCGCGAATGTCTTTCAGCTTTACAGTTGATTAGGGGGTTCAAGTCAGCACCTAACACATTTACATACTGGAAAATCAAAATCCAATATTGATTAGATACTTCATTTAATCAATATACAACCTTTACTCAATAACTGTGTTGAAACAACAAACTAGCTTATGTTTAATCGCACTTATGCTTCTCGATTTGTGAGATCTGAATGGCTGATTAAGCAAGAATGTTTATCCTAATTGATATGTAACACCCCTTACCTGAGTCTGAGGCTGGGAATGAGTACGAGGCATTACGAAACTTAAACACATGCATTCCAACATTTACAAATCATAAAAACTTGATGAAATTTAAAAATTTTCAAACCTTGTCTAGAATTCCTTATTATGGGCCTACCAAGCTTTAAGGACAATTCGGAACCAAACCGGGTCCTTTAAAGAACTCTAGAAATTGACTCTTGAAACATGGGCACACGCTTGTGTGGAAGGGGCGACACGCCTGTGTGGCCTTCTTGACATGGCTGTGTTAAAGGCCTTTACAGTTCACACGGCCTAAACACATCGGGACACGCTTGTGTCTCTAACCCATGTAGAATTAATTCCTAAATTGAACCTACAGGGGTTTCCACATGGCCTGGCACACGCCCGTGTTTGTGGCCCATGTCCTTCACTCGTCCATGACTCGCCCGTGTCCAAAAACCTTGACATTCTGTTTCTGACGTCAACAACCATTTAGGAGCACATGGCCAAGGCACACGCCCGTGTGTTAGGCTGTGTGGTGAATTTAATTCCACATTTACGGTGCAGACTTCACACGGCTGAGACATATGGCTGTGTCTCTGCCGGTGTGTTTACTACCATGTATACTGACTTGAAATTTTAAGGTGCAGGGGGCATACGGCCGGACAACAAGCCCATGGGGCTGACCGTGTGTCGCACACGGCCTAGACACACAAAGTTATCTACCAAGCCTTTTTGCCACCCTTACTTGCACCAACCTATATAACAAATATCTCCAATTCATAAAGCAATATAAGACTAAATCAACCACAACATGACAATCAAATGCAGACCTCATAACACTCTAATAACCAAACATGCACTTGATCATTCCTACATTTTGTTCATCCAGAGAAGCATCGTCATTTGCAATTATGAATAATGAATATTAACCATTAATGATGGCCTTATACAAAAGAAGAAGGTTTTCGTCCTAAGCCAAAACAATTGGTAAGTTAACAATATGACACAAAACAAAAAGACTCAATCCCTATACATGTCATACTCAAAATAATAAAACTAACTATACCAAAAGCTTCAAGTGATAGTGTGAGCGGTGCCTCCGACGTTCTTTGGTCCATGGGCTAATTTGGCGGTATTACAAGAAAATAAAAAGGAAAAAGGGTAAGCACAAAGCTTAGTAAGTTGCATGTAAACATCGAAATAACAACCATGTTACCACATGTGATCATACTCCCAATATATCATAACTCGCACAAGAGTAAATGTTCATTCCTCGCTATTCATACAACAAGAATAGAGTTCACATATCATCAATTTCATATAAGTACCTATACCACTCACCACATGGTTATAATCGCTATCGTTTTGACATAAACCGTAAATTTCCCGTTGAACCATTTGGAATACTACAGGATTATCACGAAGTCTCAAACATAGGGTATGATGCCGACACCATGTTCCAAACATGGTCTTACACTGGCTCTTACATCTAAGTTGATGCCATGTCCCAGATAGGTCTTACACTGACTTCCATACATCGAGGTTGATGCCATGTCCCAGATAGGTCTTACACTGACACGCCTCAAGTCGATGCCATGTCCCAGACAGGTCTTACTCTAGCTTGCATATCTTGAGGCCGATGTCGTGTCCTCGACAGGTCTTACACTGGCTCTTATCTATCGGTGCCGATGCCATGTCCCAGACAGGTTTTACACTAACACACACATCACCCAGATGTCATGACATGGATATCCAAATTATTCCTCAGGTTCAACCGAAAGTCTCTACTACATCAATTCTCATCATGCACAATCATAGCAGTAGTCCATAATTTATGCCATATTAATTATACAATACATAAATACAGATAAATTACATTATTTATGTACAATTTACCTCGGTACACAAAATGTAGGCGACTAATTGTATTTAATTTGCTTGCTTGGCTTTTCCCCGATCTAGGTTCGGATTGCGTATTTCTTGATCTATAATAATAAAATTTCACCCATTTAATCATCACATTAATAAAAACATACTACAATTCACAATTTGGCAAAATGACCGTTTTGCCCTTAGGCTTTACAAAAATTATGATTTTGCCCTCAGGCTCGTAAATCAATTTTTATCTAGTTTCCTCATTAACCAAGCCCAGCCAAACTATTTTAATACCTATAGCAACTCACAATTTCAAACATTTCACACAATTACAACCTATTTTACAAGCTTTACAAAATAGCCCATTTAGGTGTTTTCATGAAAACTCCTTTCACAAAAATTGTTTATTTAACAACCATGATTCATTTTCTTCCATGAAAATTCAACAAATAACATGAACACTCTCATGTAAAATCCCTAGTCTCTCAACCATTTTGCAAAATAGCCCCCCCATTAGTTAGCTTAAGCCATAAGGGTTCCAAAAGTACAAAAAACATTAAGAAAGACCACCAAAATCACTTACTTGCAAGGGTTAAGAGTTGTTGAAATTTCAACCTTCCAAAACCCTTATTTTTCTGAAAATTTAGGTGGAGAGGAGGAAGATGAAAGGTGATATCCTTTTCTCTTTATTTTATTTTATTTCAAGTCAAATTAGTCACCAAATTTCACCTAACCTTTGACCATTTCATTTTCTTGTCTCTATGGTCGGCCACCCTTATTAGAATAGGTCTATTTCCCTTTAAAGACCCCTAATTATGATTCTCTAGCTATTTAACACCATTTACTAGTAAAACAAAACTTTTTCCCTTTATGTGATTTACTCCTTTTTCGCAATTAAGCTAACAATCGCTAAAATTGATTCACCAAAATTTTCATGCACTTATATAATCATGCTACAACACATAAAATGATATTAAAAATAATTTCTCTAACCTCGGGTTAGTGGTCTCAAAACCACTTTCTGACTAGGCCCAAAATCGGGCTGTTACAATTCTCCTCCCTTAGGGATTTCCGTCCTCAAAAATCTTATCGGCGAAAAGATTCGGGTATTGGTCTCTCAGAGTCTCCTCAGGTTCCCATGTGGCTTCTTCGACTCGATGTCTATACCAAAAAACTTTCACGAGTGCTACACTGTTGTTCCTCAATTACTTAACCTTTTGAGCCAAAATCTTAACCAGTTCTTCATCATAAGTCATATCTGAACGAATCTCAACCTCTGTTGACAAAAGAACGTGCGAAGGATCCGAACGATAAAGGCGTAACATCGACACATGAAAAACATTGTGGATCTTCTCTAACTCAAACGACAAGGCAAGTGATATGCTACTGGTCCAATAAACCGCAAAGTTAGTTTTCCTTTCTTACCGAATCGGAGAACTTCCTTCCATAGGGACACTTTTAGAAATACCTTATCATTGACTTGAAACTCAATTTCTGTTCATTTTAAATCAGCATAGGATTTTTGTCTATTTGAAGCCGTTTTCAAGCAATCTCGAATCACCTTTACTTTTTCTTCGGTTTCTCTGACTAAGTCGACCCCATGGACCTGGCCCTCTCTAAGTTCAGTCCAATATAAGGGCGTTTGACACTTACATCCATACAAAGCCTCATAAGGCACCATTTTCATACTTGACTAATAACTATTATTGTAAGTGAATTCGACCAGTGGTAAATCCCTTTCCCAACTGCCTTGAAACTTGAGAATACAACACCGTAACATGTCTTCTAGAATCTGAATTACTCTTTCCTACTGATCGTTAGTTTGCGGGTGAAAAGCAATGCTAAAATTTAATTTCGTCCCTAACGCCTCTTGTAACTTCTTCCAGAACAGTGAAGTAAATCTCGGATCTTTTTCTGAAACAATCGACAAGGGCAGTCCGTGAAGTCTCATGATCTCAGAAACATAGAAAATCATCAAATTTCTCAAGGGAGTAGCCGGTACACACCGGAATAAAATGTGCCGACTTTGTAAGCCTATCAACAACAACCCAAACGACATCCTTTTTCTTTGGCGTTAAAGGCAACTCTGACACAAAATCCATGGTTACCTAGTCCCATTTCCACTCAGGAATCATTACGGGTTGAAGCAAACTCGAAGGTACTTGGTGTTCAGCCTTTACTTGTTGACAAACTAGACACTTAGAAATGAACTCTGAAATGTCTCTTTTCATTCCCGACCACCAATACATTTTCTTCAGGTTATTATACATTTTAACACTACCCGGATGGATAGATAAGCAACCACTATGTGCCTCACGTAAAATCCTTAAAATATGCTCACCGTCTTTAGATACACATACCCTATCTCAGAACATCAAACAGCCGTCGGTACCAATCCAAAAGTTTGATTCATTATTCGTATTGCCCTGAGTCATTTTATCTTGTAAATCCTTATCATCCTTCTAAGCTTCACAAATCTCTTGTAGGAACATCGGTCTAGCTCTTAATTCTGCCAAAACTAAACCATCATCAGCCATAGACAACTAAGTATTCATGGCCCTCAAGACAAATAATGACTTTCTACTCAGTGCGTCGGTGACTATATTTGCCTTTCCCGGGTGGTAGTTGATTATCAACTCATAGTCTTTTATCAACTCTAACCATCGCCGTTGCCGTAAGTTCAACTCCTTTTGAGTCATCAAATACTTGAGACTTTTATGGTCGGTGAATACTCCATATTTTCAATGCAAACACGATTGATACGTGATATTCGTGACAGGTTTTAAATATTTATAATGAAACGTTCTTGAAACTAACTATTATCACGATGAAGGCAAGTGTACCTATCGAACAATAGTACAATTTTAGCAAGACTAGATTGCCGAACCCAAAGGAACTAAAAGTACTAGTAATGACTGTCTTTATATTATCTAGCCTAAGAATAATGGGGTTTGTTTTAACTAACTAATTAACTAAACTAAGAATTCACAGAAAATAGAATTGGGGAATTACTTTTCAAAAAATAATTGAATTAAGACAATACCTAAGGAAAATCTACCTACACTTCACTTCTTATTTGACTCTAAATCGGACGATTTATTCATTTGACTTGATCCGTAGAAATCCCTAAGTTATATTATTATCCCTCTCGAGACTAACAACGTCTAACCCTAGGTCGAATAATTGAAATCTCTTTCTAATTAACTCCCTAGAGTTGCATTAACTCGATCTATGGATCCCATTATTAGGTTTCACCCTAATCTGGCAAAATCTTGTCACCCTATCTCTAGGCGCGCAATCAACTCCGCTTAATTATGACAAATGTACTCTTAGACAGGGTCTATTCCTTCTCTGAATAAGAGCTTAACTTGAATCAATATCCTGGAATATCAAAACAAGGCTTAAGAACACATAATTAAGAACAAGTCAAATATTTATCATACAATTCAGATAATAATAACAAGATTTGTCTTAGGTTTCATTCCCCTTAGGTATTTAGGGGTTTTAGTTCATAACTTAAAAGGTAAACTTCTCAGAAGAATAATGAATACAAAACATAAAGAAAAACCTAAAAGTCCTGAAGGGAAATTGAGGGGAGATCTTCAGTCTTGATGATGAATCCGACTTCTGAGATGGATCAATCGACTTTCCTTGAGTAGTTCCCTGCTTCCTTCTTCGTGTGTTTTATTCCTCCCCCTCTAGGGTGTATTTATAGGCTTTAGAATGCCTAAGAACCCTCAAAATTGATCTTTTCTGAATTGGACTCAATTTGGGCTCGACAGGGACACGTCCG
Source organism: Gossypium arboreum (assembly GCF_025698485.1). Taxonomy (NCBI): domain Eukaryota; kingdom Viridiplantae; phylum Streptophyta; class Magnoliopsida; order Malvales; family Malvaceae; genus Gossypium; species Gossypium arboreum. The sequence continues at coordinate 21,268,253 of NC_069070.1, forward strand.
TGTGACACGCCCGTGTGCGATTACTTTAGGCCGTGGTCGAGCCTGTTAAATAGGCACGGGCGTGTGGTCCACCTGTGTGAGTCGTACTTCGATTATGCGAAATTGACACGGCCGTGTAGTCTGCCCGTGTGAGGAGGTCCAGGCCATGTTAATTTCGTACGTTGACCCATTTTCTTCATTTTTGGCCTATTTCTCGTACCTTTCACTCTCTTATGCTCACCTAAGTATAAAATATGAAATTAAGGCATTAGGAGCATCGAATTCACCAATTTCAAGGAAAAATCATCCATAAAGTGTGCTAAGCATGGGATAGAAATATGTATGAATTACGGTTTATCAAATACCCCCACACTTAAGCATTTGCTTGTCCTCAAGCAAAATCCTCAACTCATAATCAAAATAAATTCTTATCAACTTATAATTTCTATCGATAATATCTCAAAATAATCCATAGGTAATCATACATTGAAAATTCAACTGAAAGAACATCAAAGTTTCAAACATTCCAAGTTGAGTATTTTATCATGAAAACATAGGTGTCTCCCATCATCTAAGTAATTACCTTTGATTCAAAATATCACAGGGTTTCACATCCTCACTAAAGATTCACTCAAATCACTCGAGGTGTTTAAGGACAATAAATGAAGCACTCAATAGTCAATAATGAAAAGTCATTACCATAGGCTTGCATGAAAATCAAATCTCCACCACTATAAATTGAGATGAAACATCAATCAAAAGGTCTTTAGAGGGTTGTAATGTTGATTTGGTTAGAAGGTGTGGTCACAAGCTAAAAGAAAGGGTTAGAATTGAGATTGAATTGAAAAATTGCCTAACTAGAAAAATGACTAGTCATTAGCTGCGTACAACAAAGTTTTTTCTCAGAATATGGAATTTAACTTCTTTAGCTCAAAAAATCACTACTACTAATATGTATACATGTATTATATATATATTATTATTTTTTTAAGAACACATAATTAAAAAATGGAATGAAACATAGCTAAGCAACTATTCCAACTCAGATCTCGAAAAGAAAAATAGGGATCAAATTAATTTAGGGGATTTCAACAATAATGAGTTATGGGTTAATATTGAGGGTAATTCAATGGATAGGTTGTTAGGCTTAAGGGGGTTCACTAAGGGTTAATTGTGAAGGTAGGCTTTTATGGAGTGAGTGGGTTAAACCTAAGTGCCTTTATCATTTTGACATATCAAATCAAATGGTGTGGTCTTGACATGTATAATCAAGCAAGTTCTAGAATAACAATTCAATACTGACGCACTCATAATGAAAGTGAGCATGAAAGAAATAATAGATGCTTTAAAGGCTCAAGATCTCACAAAAATTATGGCTTTTTGATGTTTAAACTTGTGAATTCCAACTCAAGATAATACCTAAACTTAGGGAAACAACCTAAAATTTTTTAATTATTCAAAAATCAACTTATCATGCTTGATTCTTTAATGTCTTAAAGTTTAAACAATCAATGTATAAATGCCTATGTTTTAATTCAAGATATATCAATAAACATTATAGACTAATTGGAATTCATTCTAATAATGATATGAGAAAATCGCATGAGAATAGAACAAAATATAGGGATTTTTTTTATATAAAAGACCCCCCACACTTAAGATGTACATTGACTTCAATGAGCAAAGATATATATCTGAAAAAGATAGATTCATAATCATAAGATAGGGAGAGAAGTGAAACTTCCTGAATGATGAATGAATTTCCTTGAACTGGAGTTTTGGAGAATAATCAGCGTGAGGGTGGAGGAAGATACTCTGGTGGTGGTAGAGGTTCATTAGTCCATATGCAAGGATGAGCTTTGGAGCTCTTTCTGACTGTGATAAAATCAGGAACTCTTTAAGAGGTATACTGAAGCATAATAACTCGTAATGAAATAGCCGAAGAATAAAAATTGTAAAAAATCAGGTTAAATAGTATTAAAAGGAAATAAATAAATAATAATAATTTCAAAATATAGAAATAAAAAAAATAAAGAAATAATAGGTTTTTATAGAGAAATTGGGGCACACGACCGTGGGGCACGCCTGTGTGCTCTAATCTCAACCCGTGCATTTCATAGTTTTCGAAATTAGGCGCATTGGTGTACACTCTCTGTTCACTTCTCCCATGCCCGTGTATGTAGGCGTACGCCCGTGTTAAATTGACAGGTCCACCTATGGTTTCAAAACACGGGCGTGTTGCATGCTCGTGTTATTTTGGCAGTTTCGCCCACGGCCATATCACACAGTCGTGGCTACTTATCGCATCCCGTGTCGGGAAAGAAATTTTTGCCCTATTTTTACATGGTTGTATCGCAAGGTCGTTTTGCATCCCATGGTATGTGCACGGCCTACAGCACACCCGTGTGCATGGCCGTGTGGTTCTGAAAAGCTTGTGTTCAGTGATTTGGTTAGTATGTCAGATTTTAAAAACTAAAATTTAAAGAAAGTAATATTGTTAGTGCTCGGGTTGCCTCCCGAGAAGTGCTTATTTATAGTCTAAGCTCGACTTAGCTCTCCATTGAATGGTCATGGTGGTTCGAGGAGTTTATAATCCTCATTCCTGCTATGAATCTCATCAAAATAAAGTTTAGGCAGGTATTGTTTACCTTAAAAGTGCCGAACTTAGGATGACTTACCTCAATTGTACCAAATGGGAAAATGCTAAGTATCGTAAGAGGGATTTCTTCATTCAGTTTAGCAGTGACAATGTGAGGATCTGCGGTATCTAATAAAACTTTATCTCCAACCTTAAGTTGATTTGGAATGGTATTGAGCTTGTTCTGGTATAGTTTTGGTTTATCGTGTGTTCTCGGTTTATGTGTCCACCATTCATCTAACTCCTCGATTTGTACCCTTCATTCTTCATGAATAGGTCCTCTACTATTACTAAAAAATGGCTCATGTAGTTCCTTCAAACTCATTTCCTGCAAAGTAGGTTGCACTATATTGTCAGTTTTAGTATAATGGTTTAGACAATCACCTTCAATTTTCGATGTGTTGCCGAAATTGTGAGCTTGAAGGGTGATTGTTTCGTCTCCGACAAGAAGTGTGAGCTCACCTGTGCCAACATCAATAATCATTCTAGCAGTTGCTAAAAAGGGAGTTCCTAAAATCAACAGAGTGTTGCTATCCTCCTCTATGTCTAGAACAACGAAGTCAACAGGAAATATAAATTTATCATTTTTATGTAGCACATCTTCAATAATACTCCTAGGAAATCTTATAGTTTTATCTGCTAATTGAATGCTCATCCTACTCTGTTTGGGTTTCCCAAGACCTAGTTGTTTAAACATTTTGTAAGGCATGACGTTAGTACTAGCCCCTAAATCAGCTAATGCATTATTAACAACTAAACTACCAATTAAGCAAGGAATTGTAAAACTCCCTGATCTTTGAATTTGTTGGGTAGCTTATTCAGTAGAATAGCTGAGCAAACGTGTTTAGCTTCACATGCGAAGCCTCGTCCAACTTCTGCTTATTTGCTAAAAGCTCTTTTAAAAATTTCATTGTGTCTGGCATCTGCGATAGAGCTTCAATAAACAGTAAGTTAATATGTAATTTTTTTAAGAGTTATGGAATTTACCAAATTGTTCATCTGAGCGGTCTCTTCTTGTCGCATTAAGGTATGGCACACGAGGTTTGTATTCTATACTTACCGGTTTCTGCTCATTGTGGTCTACCTCACCTTTACCTTTGCTTATCTCAGTTTCTTGCCTTGGTTCTGGTTCAGGTGTGACTAACCCTTCGTCATCTTGACTAGTAATCGCATTGAGTTGCTCCCTGAGGTTAGATTCAGTGTTTCTTGGCAGGCTATCTTGTGGTCGTTCAGAAATCAACTTGGCAAGCTATCCAATCTGAGTTTCGAGCCCTTGGATCGATGCTTGTTGCTTCTTAAGTATTGTCTCGGTATTTCAAAAATGAGTTTCTGAAATTGATATAATTTTTGAGAGCATCTCTTCAAGGTTTGGCTTCTTTTCCTGTTGGTAGGGTGGTTGTTGGTAGCATGGAGGTGATCTCTGATTTCCTTAGCCCCCCATGAAAAATTTGGGTGGTTCCTCCAACCTGCATTGTAAGTATTGCTACCCATATATTGGACTTTTTCCTCCTCGATGCTAGGGTTGAAGGGTTGATATTTTGTGCATGCTCCTCCTCCATTTGAATCGTACCTCATCACTAGATGTACCTGAGTAGAACCACACAAACCGTTAATCTTTTTATTTAAGAGTTCTACTTGGTTAGATAGCATAGTAACCGCGTCGAGGTTGAAAACACCGGCTGCTTTCATCGGCTTTGTTCGCATAACTTGCCACAAATAGTTTTTTAGTGACATCTCCTCAATAAATTCGTAAGCCGCCTCAGGTGTCTTATTATTGATAGTTCATCCGGCGGCTGCATCAATCATCTGCTGAGTCGAAGGATTCACTCCATTATGAAACGTTTGAACCTGTAGCCAAAGCAGTAACCCATGGTGAGGGCACCTTCTTAAAAGGTCCTTGTATCTCTCCCATGCATCATAGATTGTTTCTAAATCCATCTACACAAAAGAAGAGATATCATTACGTAATTTGGCTGTTTTAACTGGTGGAAAATATTTTAATAAAAATTTTTCGTCATTTGTTCCCAAGTAGTGATTGACCCTCATGGTAACGAGTTCAACCATTGTTTAGCCTTATTCCTTAATGAAAAGGGAAACAACTGAAGGCGAATGGCATCATTAGAAATGTCATTAATTTTAAAGGTATCGCAAAATTCTAGGAAATTTGCCAAGTGAGCGTTGGGATCCTCGTCCTGCAAACCATCAAACTGAACAAACTATTGTATCATTTGAATTGTGTTAGGTTTCAGTTTAAAATTATTTGCAGCAATAGCAGGGGTAACTATACTTGAATCAGTTCCTGTTAAATTAGGTTTAGCATAATCATACATAGTGCTCGGAGCAGGATTTTGATTAACAGCAATTGTAGAAGGTAGCGAATTTTCTTGGTTTTTAGCCATCTCTTCGGTTATGGTTTGAATATTGTCCTCTTGCTCGTTCTCTGTGTATTTTAAGCTTCGCCTTATTTCTCTTTGGTTTCTGCGAACTGTGCGATCGATCTCACTGTCAAAAAGTAATGGTCCCGATGGGTTTCTTCTAGTCAAAAACGATGAAGGCAAGTGTACCTATCGAATAGTAGTATAGTTTTAGCAAGACCGGATTGTCGAACCTAAAGGAACTAAAAGTACTAGTAATAACTGTCTTTATATTATCTAGCCTAAGAATAATGGGGTTTATTTTAACTAACTAATTAACTAAACAAAGAATTCACAGAAAATAGAATTGGGAATTACTTTTGGAAAAATGATTGAATTAAGACAATACCTAAGGAAAATCCACCTAGACTTCACTTGTTATTTGACTCTGAATCGGATGATTTATTCATTTGACTTGATCCATAGAAATCCTTAAGTTATATTATTATCCCTCTCGAGACTAACAATGTCTAACCCTAGGTTGAATAATTGAAATCTCTTTCTAAATAACTCCCTGGAGTTGTATTAACTCGATCTATGGATCCTCTTATTAGGTTTCACCCTAATCCGGCAAAGTCTTGTCCCCCTATCTCTAGGCGCGTAATCAACTCCAATTAATTATGACAAATGTATTCTTAGACAGGGTCTATTCCTCCTCTGAATAAGAGCTTAACTTGAATCAATATCCTGGAATATCAATACAAGAATTAAGAACACATAATTAAGAACAAGTCAAATATTTATCATACAATTCAGATAATAATAACAAGATTTGTCTTAGGTTTCATTCCCCTTAGGTATTTAGGGGTTTTAGTTCATAACTAAAAAGGTAAACATCTCAGAAGAATAATGAATACAAAACATAAAGAAAAACCCAAAACTTCTGAAGGGAAATTGAGGGGAGATCTTTAGTCTTCTTGATGAATCCAGCTTTTGCGATGGATCAATCGGCTTTCCTTGAGTAGTTCCTTGCTTCCTTCTCCGTGTGTTTTTATCCTCCTCCTCTAGGGTGTATTTATAGGCTTTAGAATGCCTAAGAACCCTCAAAATTGGTCTTTTCCGAATTGGACTCAATTTGGGCTCGACAGGGACACGTCCGTGTGCGATTACTTCAGGCCGTGGTCAAGCCTGTTAAATAGGCACGGGCGTGTGGTACACCCGTGTGAGTCGTGCTTCGATTCTGCCAAATTGACACGACCGTGTGGTCTGCCCGTGTGAGGAGGTCCAGGTCGTGTTGATTTCGTACGTTGGCCCATTTTCTCTATTTTTGTCCTGTTTCTCGTTCCTTTCATTCTCCTATGCTCATCTAAGTATAAAATATAAAATTAAGGAATTAGGAGTGTCGAATCCACCAATTTCAAGGAAAAATCATCCATAAAGTTTGCTAAGCATGGGATAGAAATATGTATGAATTACGATTTATCAACGTTGGTAGCCAATTCTAAATCGTGCGTCGGGTAGTTTTTCTCATGTGGCTTCACCTATCTCGAGGTGTAGGCTACAACCTTACCTTCTTGTATAAGCATGCACCCCAATCCATTCAAAGAGCCGTCGCTATATACCATAAATTCTTTTCCTGGTTTTGGTTGAATTAAAACTGAGGCTTCGGTCAATAAAGCCTTTAATGTCTCAAAACTCTGTTGGCACTTATCTGTCCATTCAAACTTGACCTCTTACTGTAGCAACCTCGTCATCGGAGTAGCTATCATAGAGAATCCTTTAACGAATCATCGGTATTACCCCATTAAGCCTAGGAAGCTTCAAATCTTCGATACAATCCTCAGCGGTTTCCCCTCAACAATAGCCGAGATCTTACTCAGATCAACTTTAATTCCATCACCCGATACGATGTGTACTAGGAATTTGACCTCTCAGAGCCAAAACTCACTTTTACTAAACTTGGCATACAACTGCTTATCCCTTAAGGTTTGCAAAACAGTTCTCAAATGCTCCACGTGCTCTCTTCCATCACGAGAATAGATTAATATGTCATCGATAAAGACCACAATGAACTTATCTATATATGATTAGAAAATACGATTTATTAAGTCCATGAACACCGTAGGGACATTTATTAAACCAAAGTGCATGACAAGAAACTCATAATGACCATACCTTGTCCGAAAAGTAGTTTTCAGCACATCTTGCTCCTTTACTCTAAGCTGGTAATTACCGAACCTCAGGTCAATCTTTGAAAACATAGTGGCTCCTTTCAATTGGTCAAATAGATTGTCGATCCTTGGCAAAGGATACTTTTTCTTCAAAGTCACCTTGTTGAGCTATCTGTAGTCTATACATAACCTCTTCGACCCGTCTTTCTTTTTCATAAAAAGTACTAGAGCACCCCATGAAGAATAGCTTGATCTCACAAAACCCTTATCCTTTAATTCTTGCAGCTACACTTTCAACTCCTTTAACTCCATCAGAGCCATCCTATACAGAGCAATCGAGATAGGTGTTGCACCAGGGACTAATTCGATACCAAACTCAACTTCCTTAGTTGGGGGCAATCCAAACAATTCTTCCAGGAACACATCCGGGTACTCACATACAACTGGTATTGACTCGATCTTTACTTCAGATACTTGAGTATTCAACACAAAAGCGAGATAAGCTTTGTACCCTTTTCTCAAATATCTTTCCGCAGTAAAAAACGATATTACTACAGGCAAGCTATACGCTTTACCTGATTCAACCCGAAGAACATCTCCACTTTCACATTTCAACTCGATAACTTTTCGTCCACAATCCACTACAACACCATGAGAAGTCAACCAATCCATACTGAGAATTACATCGAATTATCAAACAACAATAACATAAGGTTAGCTGAAAAATAATGACCTCTAATTGTCAATGGATAGTTTCTACATACTTGGTTTACTAACACATGTTTGCCTAACGGATTAGACACTTTTACCACAATTTTAGTGGACTTGACTAGCATGTTCATACTAGGTATCAATTTCTTACAAATATAGGAATGGGTAGAACTCATATCAATCAAAGCAACAACAGGTGTATCATGGATAGAAAAGGTACCCGTAATCACATCGGGAGATGCAACCTCTTCATGGGCGCGAATGGCGTAAGTCTTTGTAGGTGCTCTACTGTCAGACTTCACAGCAGCATCTCTAGGCTCACCTCTACTACTAGCCCCACTTCCCGGGTTCTTATGTGGTCTACCCCTCGAAGGAGCGTTACCCGATCTCACACCTTGATCCTTATCTTTCTCGACCATCTCAAGACAGTTACGAATAAAATGGTCCAGCGACCCACATTTGAAATAGCCTCTTTCATTGCCTCGCACTCATCGAAATGATGTCTACCGCACTGTGAACATTCTGGTCTGTTTAGTCGAGCACTACCAACACTCGCAATAGAAGTGGTTTGAGTTTTAAACATTGTATGCTGCTTGTTCTTGTTTCTGTTTGAGACTCCTACTGATGCATTTGATCAAGTAGGAAACTCTTTCGATCTCTTGGATGAGGTCTGGTGTTCCCCAACTGTCTTTTCTTTGAGTCACGAGACTCGATGTCAGCCCTTCTCTTCCCTTTGGCCAATTTTTCAGCCTTGCAAGCTCTCTCAACAAGTACCATAAAATCCCTCAACTCTAAGATGCCAACTAATAGAAGGATGTCTTCATTCAAGCCATCTTCAAACCTCTTACACATGGTGGCTTCTGTAGATACGCACTCTCGCACATATTTACTGAGCCTCAAAAACTCACGCTTGTACTCCGTCACTTTCATACGGCCTTGCTTCAGTTCAAGGAATTCTTTTCTCTTTTGATCAATAAATCTTTGGCTAATATACTTTTTACGGAACTCTTCCTGGAAGAATTTCCAAGTTCCTCTCTCTCTTGGTACCACTGACACGAGAGTATTCCACCATTGGTAGGACAAGTCTCGTAGAAGTGACACTACATATTTCATGCACTCCTCCGGCGTGCACGATAGCTCATCTAATACTCTGATGGTATTGTAACACCCCTAACTCGTGACCGTCGCCGGTGTCGGACACGAGGGGTTAACGGCCAAATCCTCTCAAGGTACCAACCAATTTGACATTACCAGTCAGGCTGGAAAACTGCGTCACCGTCGCCTTAAAAATCATATCTCGAGTTTCAAAACTCGGAAACTGGTTTCGTAAATTTTCCCTGAATTTAGACTCACATACCCATCCATGGATTTATTTTTAGAATTTTTGGTCTGGCCAATTGGTACAGTTTATTAGTTAAAGTCACCCATATTACAGGGATTGACTGCTCTGACCTTCGCGCGTTACAACTTGAATATCTCTCTGTACAGGGATTTAATACTGGTGCCGTTTGTTTCTAATGAAACTAGACTCAAAATGGAATCTGTACATATAAGGCATGACTCCTAATTCTTTCTGGATAATTTATGGTAAGTTTTCAAAGTCGCGACAGGGGACCCAGAAACCGTTCGCCCTGCCTCACGAGAACTTTAATATTTCTCAAGATATCTTGCTCATATGGTCGTTTCGTTTCGTCCATATAAGATTCATCAAGGTTCAATTCCATAATTTACTCACTATTTAATTCTACTTCTACTATTTTTAGTGATTTTTCAATCTCATCTCACTTGCTGCTGTCTGCAATAGCCATTCTGCATGAGACTATGCCAATTTCATGAATCTTTCCTTGGCCTTAATCCTCCATCATACATGACACAAATTATGGCCACCTTATCAAAATTAGAGTTTCTAAGACTCGTGGCTATAGGTTCTAGCATCCCACTCGACGACCACATAGGCCATTTTCACATGGCTTAAAGTTTACAACCCACAATTCGACAAAATATAATAGCCTATACATGCCAAATGTTCTTCAACAACGAAGACAATACCAAAAGATTTCAGCGGTGTGATGACTTCAACGACAGTTCCGATCACGCGAACAATACGAGTCCGAGAGACCTAAAATGGGTGACAAGAAAACACCGAGTGAGTTTATAACTCAGTAAGTCATAAGCATTCAACAATCATCCATTGATAAAGTTATCACAACATGAACAATAGACGAGGCTAGGTACTCATCCATATTGAAGCTATACCATAAATCTTGGACCTTTCGGTTCAATCTCATACCAAGTCATACATCCACATTTCATATTCTATACAACAAGATATTTGAGGCATTTTCACACACTAACTCATTTCCACCATAATCATACAATTTCAATCATCACATAGATTTAAGGCTTACCAAGTTCAACCCCGAGCATGAACGTATTTTCTATTCGTCATGAGCTCAAGGTACTTACCGATCCGCTGTCCATACTCAATTCAATGGAGACACACCTCTATATATATAGAGTACGCACACACAGATGCTTACCACTCGATTTCGCACACTTAGTGCCACGCAATTTAAGCCCGCACACACAAGTGCCATACCCTTCGAGCTCGCACACCCAAAGGTCTTAGTATTTTTCCACTTGCACACATAGTGTCATATTTTTCCAGCATGCACACTTAGTGCCTTATATTTCCAGCACGCACACTTAGTGCCATTTATTTCCAGCACGCACACTTAGTGCCAATCTCGTCACCATACACACGTATTGCACAGACACATAGTGCCGAAAGCAAACTTTCTACACATTCCACTATTTCTTTTACATTCAACAATTATCCTCACTCCATACACATACAATTTCATTTATACATATATAGCATTCCATTAAACACAATTGCATAGATTTTCCAATCATTTAAGCAATATCAAACATATGTGCTTAATGACTTACCTTATATTGGATGAAACGATTTCCAATCGACTACTCGATTATCTTTGTTTTGCCTTTGTTTGATTCTCCCCTTTTGATGTCTTGATTTCCTAGTATAAATACATTTAGTAGTTAAAATTCTTGCTGGATACTTATGTGTATAATTTAATGGTTTTCACTCCATTCACAACTATCCTTGTTCAAAATATCAAAACCTTAGCCAACATTCAATTAATGCATCAAGGCCGAATGTATTATCACTATTAAGGTAATCTAGTCTCAAGTATTTTCAATTCTAATGTACAACATCTCAAATTCCCATGACCGATCACACCTATTCTTACTTTTCAATATTCAAAATATTCAAAATCACATCTTAAACACAATAGTCATGGACAATGCCGAATCCTCAAGTGTTTGAACATAAATTATTTTACTAATATAAACATTCACGAATCATATTCATAGGAAGACCAATTTCTTTCCATAGCACATTCATCATCCATACTTAGATGAAACAACCAAAATCCCTTCCTTTATACCCTAGCCGAATGCTCCAATCATCCATACAAATTACAAATTTTTGCATGGCTAAGTAGAAGCCATTTAACATGCAAGAAAAATAATCATAGGAGAAGAATTTATCATTCTAAGTAAGCTCCTATCTCCAACACTTAATCATTTGGCATTTTGCCTAGACACGCACAAGAAATCTCAACTTCCTTAACCTTACCAAGAGTGCATCCACCATTCAACTTAGCATATTACAAAACCAAATCAACAAATTCAATGCTTACCTCCTAGTAGCCAAGATGCTTGCCGAATTGACCTAGGTAATCTTCCTTCCTTTCATTTTTTTCTCATGAACAACCAAAAGAATGAACAATGAATGAACAAAACCTTTTTTTTTCTTTTCTTTCTCTCTAGCTACTGGCACAATGGGGGCATCCATGCTCATTTTTTCATTTCTTTAATGCTAGTTTTTATTTTATGGCTTCCTACATACACCACTAGCAAAACATGTTGGAAACATGTTTCCTTTGCCCATAATCTTGTCATGGCGGCCACTCACCTTAGGAAAGGGGTTATTTGACATGCAAGGACAACCATTTTCCCACATGTATTAATAGGCCACCTTACATTTGCCTAGCACATTTTTAAATTTTCTCACATAAGTCCTATTTGATAAAATTCACTTACAATTAACAAAATCCAAACATTCAATTTTTCACACATTCATATTCACATATTCTAGACAATAAATATTACGTTAGAACATTTCGGTGACTCGGTTTAGCGGTCCCGAAACCACTTCCCGACTAGGGTCAATTTTGGGCTGTCACAGGTATTTTCTAACCAGAACTCTGCTATCTCTGGTTTATCATCAACACTAGCCCACAATTCCTTAGCCCCATGCTTTCGAATTCTGTCCACTGGAGGTTTCTCTCTTCTAAACATTTCTACTCTATGAGGAGCTATAGGGGCAGGCTGTAGGATTAGAGGAGGTGGGGGAGGTGGAGTGTTCGGATTCGCACGAACGAACTCTGAGTACCAAGCATCCATCATATGGAGGTAGGCTTCTCTAGCCCTTCCACCTTGACTCATCGTCTCGAGCTCACTTTCAACTAGCGCGATCCCTTTAGCAAGAGCCGGCTCATTACTTTCCACATCATCTACCATAGCTCCATCGAGATCCATTTACTATATAAAAACATGATTTATATTCATCAGGAGTCGTCACACTATCAATATATAACTATGATATGTATAGCTAGACTCGTACTCATGCTAGGCTAGTCCTAGAACTGACTAAATCATAGCTCTGATACCATTAAATGTAACACCCCTTACCCGAGTCCAAGGCCGGGACTGTAACAGCCCGATTTAGACCTTATTTAGAATGGTGGTTTCAGGGCCACGAATCCAAGTTAGAAAAATATTTTAAAATTATTTTTTGTGTTTATTATGTGTTAATTTATATGTTAGCTCAAAAGTAAGTAAGAAAGGGTTGTGAAGCTTACTTTGCATATGTGCTTGATAGTAAAGTGGCTAAAAGAAAGATTGAAACAGTACTAGTTGTGTGCAAGTATCCGGATGTATTTCCTGAAGAATTACCAGGTTTGCCACTATTCGAGAAGTAGAGCTTGGTATTGAGTTAATGCCAGGGATGACTCTGATATCGATAGCTCCGTATAGAATGACATCTACTGAATTAAAAGAATTGAAAGCTCAGTTGCAAGAATTGACAGATAGAGGTTTGGTGCGACTGAGTTTTTCTCCCTAGGGTGCACCAGTTTTGTTTGTGAAAAAGAAAGACGGAACTATGAGAACGTCTATCGACTATAGACAGCTCAGTAAGGTGACTATAAAGAATAAATATTCGTTGCCATAGATTGACGACCTATTTGATTAGCTCAAAGGGGCTATAGTGTTTCCAAAGATAGATTTGAGATCAGGAGACTTTGCGAGATAAACAGTTGTATGCAAAGTTTAGTAAATGCGAGTTCTAGTTATGTGAAGTTAGTTTTCTGGGACATGTTGTATCAGCATTGGGCATTCGGGTTGATCCGAGTAAAATTTCGACTATACTTGATTGGAAACCTCCAAGAAATGTTTCTGAAGTCCAAAGTTTTCTAGGACTTGCCTGTTACTATAGACGGGTCATGAAAGGTTTCCCTATGATTACAACCCCGATAACGAAGCTATTATAGAAAGATGTTAAGTTTGAGTGGTCAGAAAAGTGCCAGAAAAGTTTTATAATTTGAAAGCCCTTTTGACCTAAGCTCCAATGCTAATTCGGCTAGAATCGGGTAAAGAATTTGTTATCATAGTGATGCATCTTTAAATGGTTTGGGCTGTGTTTTGATGCAGGAGGACAAAGTCATAGCTTATGCCTCGAGGCAGTTAAAGCTGCATGAAAAGAACTATCCGACAGACGACTTAGAATTGGCAGCTATTGTGTTTGCATTGAAGATATGGCGTCGCTATCTATTTGGTGAGAAATGTCATGTTTATTCTAATCACAAAAGCTTGAAATATTTGATGACTTAGAAAGATCTGAATTTGAGACAACGTCGATGGTTAGAGTTGTTAAAAGATTAAGAGCCTGTGATCGACTACCATCCGGGAAAGGCTAATGTTGTTGCTAATGCTTTAAGCCAAAAATCACTATTTTCTTTGCGTACAATAAATGTGCATATGACTATGTCTGATGATGGTTCGATAATAGCTGAGTTAAAAGCAAGATCGTTATTTGTTCAACAGATTTGTGATGCTCAGAAAGTTGATGATGATTTATTAGCAAAGTGAGCTCAATGTAATTCGAATGTTGATTCAGAGTTCAGAGTGTATGTTGAGGGTTGTTTGAGGTTCAAGAGCCGAATATGTGTTTCAAGAAATTCAGAGTTGATTCAGATATTTTTGAATGAAACTCACAGCAGTCGATTATCTGTTCACCCAGGTAGTACGAAGATGTATAATGATCTAAAAGAACTTTACTGGTGGCATGGTATGAAACAAGCCATTTCTAACTTTGTTTTGAAATGTTTGGTCTGTCAGCAAGTAAAAGCCGAACATCAGGTACCTTCTGGATTGCTTCAGCCGATTATTATACCTGAGTGGAAATGGGACAGAGTTACAATGGATTTTGTATATGGTTTGTCGTTGCACCGAGCAAGAAAGATGCAATCTGTGTTATTGTAGATAGATTGACTAAATCGGCCCATTTTGTTCCAGTTCGTACAGATTACTCGCTTGATAAGCTAGCTGAATTGTATGTTTCTCAGATAGTGAGGTTGCACGGAGTACCTATTTCTATTGTTTCGGATAGAGATCCGAGGTTTACATCGTGGTTTTGGAAGAAACTGCAAGATGCTCTAGGTACGAAATAACATTTTAGCACTGCTTTCCATCCACAAACAGATGGTCAGTCCAAACGAATCATTCAGATACTTAAGGATATGTTGAGATGTTGCATTCTCAAGTTCGAAGGTACGTGGGAACAATATTTACCTCTGGTTGAATTTGCGTACAATAATAGCTTTCAATCGAGTATCAAAATGGAACCTTACGAAGATTTGTATGGTCGTAAATGTCATACACCATTATATTGGACCGAGCTCAGTGAAAACAAGATACACGGGGTCGATTTGATTAGAGAGACTAAACAAAAAGTGAAAGTGATTCGTGAAAGTCTAAAAACAGAGTCAGATCGCCAGAAACCGTATAAGGACTTGAAACGAAAAGATATAGAGTTTTAGATAGACAAAGTCTTTTTGAAAGTCTCACCGTTGAAGAAAATAATCAGATTCGGTTGTAAAGGCAAATTCAGTCCGAGATTTATTGGGCCGTATGAGATTATGGAGCGTCTCGGGTCGGTTGCTTATAGACTATTGTTACCACATGATTTAGAAAAGATCCATAATGTATTTCATGTTTTGATGCTTCGTAGATATCGATCTGATCCCTCACACGTGATTAGTCCGTCAGAGATTGAGATTAAGTCTGATATGACATATGAGGAAGAACTGATTCGTATTCTGGCTCACGAAGTTAAAGAATTGCGAAATAAGAAAATTTCGTTAGTGAAAGTACTGTGGCATAGACACGGAGTTCAAGAGGCAACGTGGGAGCCAGAAAATGCAATGAAAGAACGTTATCCGAACCTATTCATCGATAAGATTTTCGGGGAAGAAAATCCCTAAGGGGGAGAATTGTAACAACCCGATTTAGACCCTATTCAGAATGATGGTTTTGAGACCATGAATTTGAGTCAAAAAAATATTTTAAAATTATTTTCTGTGTTTATTATGTGTAAATTTATATATGTGAAATTTTCATGATTTAATTTTGTCGTTTGAGTGTCCGATTAAATAAAAGGGCTTAATCGCGTAAAATGAAAACTTGATAGTTTAATATGTAAGGGCTGAATTGTTGTTGTCTTTTTAAATGGAGGCACTTATGTTGCAATTAGACATACTTACAAATCATGGACAGTAGTGACCTTATAATATATGGTTTTAAAATTTTATTATAAAGGTTATAAAAGTAAAATGATTAATAAGTAATAATATTATAAAACATAAAATAAAGACACAAGTGCTCATCTTTCTAGTTTTGATTGAATAACATTAAAAAGAAAAGAAAGAAACAAAGCTAAGGCATTCGGTCATTATTGAGTTTGATTAAGGTATGCAACTAGCTCGATTTTTGATAATTTTTACGTTTTTAAGATCGTTGCAATGTAATGTACAAAGCCCATGCTTGAATTTCTGATTTTGATGAATATTTGAGTTTATTAATGTTTTTTTATGAAATATAAAATATATGTTTTGGATTGATATGTTTTGTTTTGGAATTTTTGATGATTTTGAGTAATTAGGACTAAATTACAAAAATAATAAATTGAGGGACTAAAATGTGAAATAAATGAAATATATGGACTTGTATGAGGAAGATGAATATTCAACCTAAGCATGATATATTGAAATTTTGCATATTTTGTATTTTGTGCAAAAGGGACTAAATTGTAAAAAGTGTAAAATGTCAGGGCTAAAATAGTAATTTGCCCATTTATGTGTTTATGGACTAAATTGAGTAAAAATATGTTTGAAAGAGTTTAATTTGAATATTTTTAGATCAAGAACCAAAGAAATCGGATTCGGATCGGGGGAAAATAAAGTTGTCAATAGCCTTCCCGTTCCGATTTTCATCGTCTGAGGTAAGTTTATAAGCAAATAAGTATTTTTAATTTTGAAAAAATATGAGATTTATATGCTAAAATGAAATATGTGATATTATATATATGTTGGCCGAATGCAAATAAGCATGGGAATTATGTTTATGAATTTGTTTCGACCGAGCTACAAAGTCCGAAAGCCCCATATAAACCTTAGGAATAGCTAGGATACATATGTCATGACATAGGATTTCTGATATGTGTTCTCGAGTAAGACCATGTTTCGGATGTTGGCATCGGTATGTGGTTACGAGTAGGACCATGTCTAGGACATTGGCATCGTATTTGATTCGTGTAAGACCCTGTCTGGGACAGTGGCAACGATATGAGATAGCATGTAAGACCACGTCTGGGATGTTTTCATTGTTCTATAAAAGTGATTATCCGAGTATCCTATTCAATTCTGAATGGTTCAACGGGCAATTGTAAGCTATGATCAAAGGTGTAAAAAGAGCTAAAACGAACAGGTATGAGTTAGTTGATTACCTATTTGAAAATAAGGTAAGTTGGCCATTTTGTGACAGCCTTAAAACGACCCTAGTCGGAATGTGGTTTCGGGACCACAAAACCGAGGCATAAAAATAATTTAATATTTATTTTATTGCCTATAATATGTGTTAACTCATGTGTGACATTTTTGATGTTTTGATTTAGAGTTATAAATGTGAATTTCACTAGAAAGGACCTAGTAGAAAACTTTGGAAGTATGATGGGGGAATGTGTAATGACTAATTAAAGCATGCATGCAAAACAATGGCCTTGCATGTCAAATATCCCTCTTTTTATAAGAGGTGGCGGCCATGACAATGAGGATGGGCAAAACATGTCATAGACATGTTTTGTTGGTGCATTAGGAGAAAAGAAATAAACAAATAAGCATGGGTAATAAAGAATGAAAAAAATGTATATGAGTGAACCCCCTATTGCCGTGTATTGAAGAAAAGAAAAGAAAAAAATTGATCATCCTTTCATTCTCTCTTGACCGAAAATCCTAAGGAAGAAGAGGGAATTTTGCTTCATGTTTGGTTTGGAAGAGGATTAGGAAGGGTTTGGCTATACTTGCATCAAGATTAAGGTATGTTTGAGGTTGTGCCATGAGATTCATGCATGTTTTTAGTTACTAGCTTGATGTTCTTATTAGCCCATGGTTCAAATCTTTGTTATATCATGGGGATGGTATTTGGCCAAGGTGGATTTTGTGTTAATGCCATTGCATGTTAAATATGAAGCTTGTTAATGGTATATGTGATGGTGGATTGATGGCTCTTGGACTTTCTTTTTAGTATTTTGAGTAAGACATTAAGTTCTTTGCTTAATCATGACCAAAATTATGGTGTTGTGATGTATTCGGTCATGGTATATCCATAAGTATGATTCATGCATGTTGCATGGTAGGTAAGATTTGAGCTTTGGATATGTGTTTATATTTGGATATAAACAACTTGAGATTCGGCCCTTGCACCTACATGAATATGTGTTTGCACATGATGAATTGGTATGACATATATACTATTTCAAGGTGTATATTTGCTTGTGATGATGTTTCGGTAATGTAGTAAATGAGAGATGTGTATTGAGCTACAATATGTAATGCGTTAGTTAGTAAAATGTATGCTGTTTTTTTTTGTGTGGTATTAAGTGTAAAATTGGCCTCAACATAGACATGCATATTCGGCCAAATGAAGTAGATTGGTGTGCATGTATTCGGTTAGAGGCAACCGTATTGAAGTCTTATATTGGCTTAGATAATTGACTAAATGGGTAATAAGTGAGGATGGTTGTCGAATATACAAACATACATATGCATGTGTAATTGAATTATGAATGTTTAGCAAGATGGTTAAACTAGTTGATTTATTGATTAAGCTCAAGGAGTTAAAGAAGGAGAATCAAGCAAGGGAAAGACGAAGGTCATCGAATAGCCGACTTGGACTGTTTTACCCAACACAAGGTAAGTCACTAAGCATATATTTTGTATTGATTTGAATAGACATAATGTCTATGTAATTATGCCGAAAGGAATGATGAATTTATATACATGTGTGTATGTTGTGATGGAAGTATTGAATGGAAGGAAAAGAGGTGAGATGTATTGAGTTGTTGATTTCGGCACTAAGTGTGCGGGTATAAACATTTGTGATCATGAGAATGGCACTAAGTGTGCGGGTTTAAAACTTGTACAGAACTAAATGTGCGAGTTTGATCATCTAGCACTAAGTGTGCGAGTTGATTATATAGCACTAAGTGTGCGGACTCACTATATGCTTTTGAATCACTATTGACACTGAGTGTGCGACACTATTGAGTTGATCACGGACAGCGGATCGGGTAAGTACCTTGAGTTCATGGCTAACAGGCGCTAAGTTTATATTTGGGGTCGAGCTTGGTAAGTTTGAACCTATGTGACAATGTAAATTGAAGTCACGTACATAAGAATTATCATGGGATGAGTGAAAGGTCATGTAGATGTATGATTGAATCGAAGGTCTAAGGAACTATGGTATAGTTCGGTTTGAATGGAGTAATTAGCCTCGCTCCATTTTGTTTCCTCTTGCGATAATGTTATTAATGGTTGTTAGTGCATTGCTTATGACTTCTTGAGTTATATACTCATTCGGTGTTTGCTTGTCACCTATTTTAGGTTTCTTGGACTCGACTTTTTGCGTATTCGGGACCGTCATCGAAGTCATCACACCGCTAACAACTTTTGGTATTTTCTTCGTAGTTGGTCTTGGAGTACATTTCGCATGTATAGGCTATTATGTTTTGTTTGAACTTGGTATGTAAAATTTTGAATAGCCATGCGAAAATGGCTTATAAATGTTTTGAGCATAATGTTATAATCATTTGGTATGTATATGCTCATTAAGAAGCACGGAAATGTTTGGCAACGACCAGCCATTAGAATGGGTCATCATGATTATATTTTGGACTATATATGTAAAAGGGTGGTTGAATCATAGAAACTATGTGTTAGAGAAAGTCTACCCTAGAAATAGATGCTGGCAGCAACAGTGACGTGGATGTGAAAAATCAGTAAAAATAGTAGGAATGGAATTAAATAGTGAATAAATTATGTAAATGAACCTTGATGAATCCATTTTCATATGGAAGAAACGAAACGGTCATATGAGTTGTATGTTAAAAGATATTTGGGTTTTCGTGAAACAGGGCCAGAATGGTTTCTGGATTCCCTGTTCCGACTTTGAAAATTCATTATAAATTAACTAGAGATAATTCGGAGTCATACCATAAATGTATAAATTCCTATTTGAGTCTAGTTTCTATAGAAACAAACGCCATCAGTATTGAAGCTCTGCACAGGGAGTTATTCGAGTTGTAACACACGAAGGTCAGTGTAGTCGACCCCTGTAACATAGGAGACTTTAACTAATAAACTGTACTAATTGGCTCGACCAAAAATTCTAGAAAAACAATTTGTAGATGGACATATGAGTCTAGTTTCAGGGAAAAATTACGAAACTGATTTTCGAGTTGTAAAACTCAAGTTATGATTTTTGAAGCCACTAGTACACAGATTGGCAGCTTGTCTGGGAAATTCTCAATAAGTGGTTTGAAGTCTGTTAACACCTCGTGTTCGACTCCGGCGACGGTCTCGGGTTCAGGGTGTTACAATTTTATTGGTATCAGAGCTATGGTTTAGTCGGTTCTAGGACTACCATAGCACGTATGAGTCTAGCTATACATGCCTTAATGTTAATGTTTAAATGTGTGATGACTTCTGACGGTTAAAATTATTGTTTTGATTAGTAAATGGATCCCGGTGTAGAGAGAACCTTGGCGGATGACGTTGAAAGTGTAGCGGCTGCTCCTGCACAAGGGACGGCGCCTGTTGAACCTTAGTCATCTGCGAATAATCAGGGTGAGGGGGCTAGACAAGCCTTCTTTACCATGATGAATGAGTGGGTTGCGCAATATGCCCGAACCAATCCGGCTGTCCAACAATTCCCGAATTTGAATAATCCACCCCAAGAGCCGTAATGCCATCCATCGACCTGTGAGGCTGAGTAAGCCACCTGTAGACTTGATTAGGAAGCGCGGGGCTGAAGAGTTCAGGGCCATAGTTACTGATGATGCCGAAAGGGCCGAGTTCTGGCTTGATAACACCATTCGGGTGTTTGATGAACTGTCATGCACACCCGATGAATGTCTAAAGTGTACTATATCCTTGTTGCGAGACTCAGCCTACTATTGGTGGAGGACCTTGATTTCCATAGTTCCAAACGAACGAGTTACTTGGGATTTCTTTCAAACGGAGTTTAGAAAGAAATATATTAGTCAACGGTTCATCGATCAAAAGCGTAAGGAATTCTTGGAACTCAAGCAAGGCCGTATGACAAGATCTCTGAATCTGAACATGAGTTCGTAAGACTCGATCGGTATGCCCGGAGTGTGTGGCTGATGAGGTTGCTATGTGCAAGAGGTTTGAAGAAGGATTGAATGAAGATCTAAAGCTGCTAGTGGGTATTTTGGAGATAAAAGAATTCGTAACACTAGTTGAACGAGCCTGCAAGGCGGAGGAACTTGGAAAGGAGAAGAAGAAGGCTGAATTTGAAGCTAGAGACTATCGCAAAAGATCGACAGGTAAAGCTCCGTTCTCGGCTGTAAAGAAGTTCAGGGAGGACACCAATAAATCGAGGACGACTGCGGGAATTTCCATTAGAGCACGACCATTGACGGACTCCCGAGCTACTTCGTTAGCTAGTGTGGGCAATAACCATCAAGAGAAACCTGAATGCCCCCAATGTGGGAGAAGACACATAGGTGAATGTTGGGGTAAGTCTACCAATAGGGCTTGTTACGGATGCGGTTCGAAGGACCACTTCATTAGAGATTGCACGGAGCTTGATGAGAAGAATAGGATGCAAGGTGCAAGACCTAGTGGAATGATAGCTAAAGGTAGACCACCAAGAATTTCAGGAGGTAGGGGTGGTAGTCAGAGAGGGACCATTGATATGGCTATTCGATCTGAGACCCGTACTCCTGCTAGGGCATATGCCATCCGTGCATGAGAGGAAGCATCCTCCCCTGATGTTATCACTGGTACTTTCACTCTCTTTGATACTAATGTGATTGCTTTGATTGACCCTGGTTCTACTCATTCTTATATATGCGAAACCTTAGCATCCAAGAAGACTTTACCTATTGAGTCTCATCGAGTTCGTAATTCGGTGTCAAATCCCTTGGGTCGTTACGTGCTTGTCGACAAAGTGTGCAAGAAATGTCCCTAGTAATCCGAGGGTCCCGCTTCCGTGGACCTGATGCTTTTGCTGTTTGATGAATTTGATGTTATTCTTGGTTTGGATTGGTTGACTGTGCATGATGCGGTTGTGAATTGCAAAAGCAAGACTATTGATTTGAGGTGCGCGAATAACGAGATAATCCGAGTTGAGTCTACGGACTTAAAGGGGTTGCCAGCTGTAATATCAATAATGTTGGCCCAGAAACATGTAAGAAAGGGGTGCGAAGTGTAACACCCCGAACCCGATACCGTCGCCGGTGTCGGACGCGAGGGGTTAACGAGCCAAATCCACATATTGCACCGACCAATTTGACATTTCCAGACAAGCTGGAAATCTGCGTCACTGTCGCCTTAAAAAGCATATCTCGAGTTTCACAACTCAGAAACTGATTCCGTAAATTTTCCCTGAATTTAGACTCATGTATCCATCCCTGGATTTATTTCTATAATTTTTGGTAGGTCCAATTGGTACAGTTTATTAGTTAAAGTCAACCATGTTACAGGGGTCGACTGCTCTGACCTTCACGCGTTACAACTTGAATATCTCTCTGTACAGGGATTTAATACTGGTGCCATTTGTTCCTAATGAAACTAGACTCAAAATGGAATCTGCACATACAAGGTTTGATTCTAATTCTTTCTGGATAATTTATGGAAAATTTTCAAAGTTGCGACAGGGGACCCAGAAACTGTTCTGGCCCTGTCTCACGAGAACTTTAATATCTCTTAGTATACTATTCCTATGACCGTTTCGTTACTTTCATATGAAAGTAGATTCATCAAGGTTTGATTTCGTACTTCTTTCACTATTTAATACCATCCCTACAAATTTTGGTGATTTTTCACATTCACGTCACTGCAGCTGGCAGCATCTGTTTTTAAGGTAGGTCTTACCTATTTTGTAGTCTCCATGAACCAACTAGTCTTGCCATACATAGGTTCACATATGATCATTTTTAACCATTCCAATGGCTGATCATGTGACCAACACTCCCATTTCCAATCCATAATCACATCATGACACCATATATATATATACAAACCACAAATGGTCTAAGTTCGTACTTCACTTTTACGAGCCATTTTCGCATGGCCGTACACATATACATCACAACATATTTGAACCAACAAGGGTAGTCCTATACATGCCATTTCAAAGTTCAACCAAAATTATACCAAAATGGAGGCTTTGATAGTGTGGATGACTTCAACTTTAATGATCCCGAATCCGATCGCTAACGAGCAAAATCTATAAAACAGAGCCAAAGCAACGGGGTAAGCATTTTTATGCTTAGTAAGTCTCAAGCAATAAAATCAGCTTTAACTAAAGCATTACATTCACATAGCCAAATGAATCATTCCATTAATACACATACACATAATCATGCTTACTTCACACTTCATCATTATATACTTTCACAAGATATCAACCAACTCAATGGCTGAAAATTCGTTAGTCGATTTAACGAATGTTACTCAAACGTATCGACTTTTCCAATGCACATATAAACATACCTTATCCTTTGGGCTTTTCGAGCGTACTAATTAAATTTATTACAGCAACCAACGCTCACCTTCAGCCCAAGCTTCTTCGGAATACAACCGGATATAACCACGTGCACGAATGCCTTCGGGTCTTAGCCCGGATTTAACGACTTGCACGAATGCCTTCGGGTCTTAGCCCGGATGTAGTCACTAGCACAATTGCCTTCGGGTCTTAACCCGGATATAATTACTAGCATAAATGTCTTGGGACTTAGCCGGATATCATTCAATTGCTCATGCACACACATACATCAATAATCATTACACATCCATGTTTCATTTTCACACTAAGGCTCAAACACAAACATATCACTAGCATAATCGCCTTGGGACTTAGCCCGGATATCATTCAAATACTCATACACACATAAATCAATAATCATTACACATCCATATTTCATTTCACATAATTCGAGTAGGGTCATTTCTTGAGGACTTACCTCGGATGTTGTCGAACGGCTTCGACGGCTATTCGATCACTTTTTCCTTCCCCTTATCCAATTGTGGCCCTCTAAGCTCTTGAGCTAATTCAAACAAATTCAATTTATTAAAGTCTCGCTTGCTAGCCTTGGCCGAATACACATATCATTGACTCAACATCACATAACTAAGCACTTTAGTCAATTTTCTTTAATTACGCACACATTCGCCTTAGCTCACAACAAGGTAGCCGATTACCTAAGTCAAGAATAGGCATCATTAAGCTTGCCTCTAACCGAATGCATGCACAATAATTCCCCTCATGTGGCCGATTATACTTAGTCATACTTGCACAAAATCAACAATAAATTGCAAGATTTTCACATCATATGTGTACTAGGCGAATGTACATGCAAATTTCACAACATTCTTCAACAAATTTCTTCTTTAAACAACATATTTATCACTTTCTTCATAATCAAAATATCATGTGCAATCATATATACACATATAGGTGCAAGGTCAATTTCAAGGTGTCCATAGCCATCCAAAACACAAATTTTAACTAACATGCAAGAAGCATGAACCATGCTCATGAATGCATCATGGCCGAATACATCACAATCATGCCCCTTTCAACTTCAATCATGGTTAAACAAAAAAAAAACTCAATGTCTTACTCAAGATTGCTACAAGGAAATTTCAAGAGTAGACAATCCATCATTGCATGCATCATTAGCAAGCTTCACATTTAGCATGCAATGGCTTTAACACAATAACAACCTTGGCCAAATACCATTTCCATGGCATAACAAGGATTTGAACCATGGCTAACATGAACATCAAGTTAGCAACTAAAACATGCATGAATCTCATGATACAACCTCATACATACCTTAATCTTGATGCAAGTTTAGCCAAATCTCCTTCTAGATCTCTTCTAAACCAAAAGATGGTGCAAAATCCTAACTTCTTCCTTAGTAATTTCCGCCAAAAGGAAAGAACAAGGATGAACAAATTTTCTTTTTTTTCTTTCACTCACGGCACAAGGGGGAAAAGGATGAGCAATTTTTTGATTTTTTGTTTCTCATCCAACATCATTAGTTTTTTATCATTTAACACATCATGCATTAACAAAACATGTTTCAACATGTTTTCTTTGCCCATAAACCATGTCATGGCCGGCCACTAAGCTTCTTTTGGGAAAATTTGACATGCAAATCCTTTATTTTTGCATGCATGATCAACTAGTCATCACACATCTTCCCATCATACTTTCAAAGTTTACTACTAGGTCCTTTCTAGTGAAATTTACCTTTATAACTCTAAATCGAAACATCAAAAATGTCACACATGAATACACACATATTATAGGCATCAAAATAAATTTTAAATTATTTTTATGCCTCGGTTTTGTGGTCCCGAAACCACATTCCGACTAGGGTCAATTTTGGGCTGTCACACGAAGCATACCTTGCGTATGTACTTGATGATAAGGAATTGGAAAAGAAACCGAATCGGTGCTTGGTGGTTTGTGAATACCGGATGTTTTCTGAAGAATTACCGGGTTTACCACTGTTCGGAAGTAGAGTTTGGTATTGAGCTTGTACCGGACTACGCCAATTTCAATAGCTCCGTGTCGTATGGCACCAACCGAGTTGAAGGAGTTGAAAGCTCGATTGCAAGAGTTGACGGATAGAGGTTTCGCCGACCAAGTTTTTCACCTTGGGGTGCACCAGTGTTGTTTGTGAAAAGAAGGACGAAACCATGAGGTTGTGCATCGACTATCGTCGACTTAATAAAGTGACAATAAAGAACAAATATCCATTACACGTATCGATGATTTGTTCGATCAACTGAAGGAGCCCAGTGTTCTCAAAAATAGATTTGAGATCGGGCTATTATCGATTCTTGAATTCGGGATTCGGACATACCCAAAACGCCTTGAGCGAGATATGGTCACTACGAGTTCTTAGTAATGCCGTTTGGGCTCACTAATGCCCTGCGGTATTTATGGATTTGATGAATCGGATCTTGACCGTATTTGGATCGGTTCGTAGTTGTGTTCATTGACGACATCTTGGTCTATTCAAGAGATGAGACCGAACATGTGGAGCACACGAGATTAGTGTTGCAAATTTTACGGGATAAGCGGTTATATGCTAAGTTCAGCAAGTGTGAGTTACGGTTAAGAGGTTAGCTTCTTGGGTCATGTGGTATCTGCATCGGGTATTCGAGTCGACCGAGCAAAATTTCAGCCATACTTAACTGGAAGCCTCCAAGAAATATTACTTGAGGTTCGAGCTTTTTGGGACTTGCTTACTTACCGACGGTTTGTAAAAGGATTCTCGATGATAGCCACACCCATGACGAAACCGCTTGAAAGATGTCAAGTTTGAATGGACTGAAAAGTGTCGGAAAAGTTTCGACCAATTGAAAACTCATTTGACTAAGCTCCAAAGATTAGTACGTGCCGAATCGCAAAGAGTTTGTCATCTATAGTGATGCCTCCCTACTTGGGTTAGGTTGCGTATTGATGCAAGAAGGTCGAGTTGTGGCCTATCGTCGAGACAATTAAAGCCACATGAGAAAAATTATCCGACCCATGATCTCGAATTAGTCGCCATCGTATTCGCCTTGAAAATATGGCGACATTACTTATTTGGTGAGAAGTGCCATGTATTTTGGGATCACAAAAGTCTCAAATATTTGATGACTCAAAGAGACTTAAATCTGAGACAAAGACGTTGGCTTGAGTTGTTGAAAGATTATGAGCTGGTCATTGATTATCACCGGAAAGGCTAATGTGGTTGCGGACGCCTTAAGCGGAAATCACTTTGTTTTACGAGCAATGAATGTACACTTGTCTATCCTACCCGACAATGTGTTAATAGCCAATTAAAGGCCAAACCATTATTGACTCATCAAATTCGCGAAGCTCGAAAGTTGACGATGAGTTGGTTGCAAAAGCGGGTGAGTGTGTTCGAACAAGGAATCGGAGTTTCAAATTGATGATGATGATTGTTTGAGGTTCGAAATCGTTTGTGTGTTCCAAGAAATTCGAACTCATTTCGATGATTCGAACGAAGCTCATGGTAGCCGAATGTCTATTCACCCGGGAGTACGAAGATGTACAACGATTTGAAATGTCGGTTTTGGTGGCATGGTATGAAACGAGACATCTCCGACTTTGTTTGAGATGTTTAATATGTCAACAAGTGAAAGCGGAACATCAAGTGCCTTGAGGTTACTTCAACCGATCATGATACTCGAGTGGAAATGGGATCGAGTCACAATGGACTTTGTGTCCGGCCGCCATTGTCGACTAGTAAGAAGGATGCGATTTGGGTTGTTGTTGATAGATGACTAAGTCGGCTCACTTTATCCTGTATGTCGGATTTTCATTGGATAAACTAGCTGAATTGTACGTTTCTCGATTGTGAGATTACACGGGTACCGATTTACATTGTGTCGGATAGAGATCCGAGGTTCACCTCGCGATTTTGGAAGAAATTGCAAGAAGCTTTGGGTACCAAGTTGCATTTCAAAGACCGCCTTTCACCCCCAAACCGATGGTCAATCCGGCGAATAATTCGGATACTTGAGGATATGTTGAGATGTTGCATCCTCGAGTTCAGTGGTTCATGGGAACGACATTTACCTTTGATTGAATTCGCTTACAATAATAATTTTCAATCAAGTATTAAGATGGCGCCTTACGAGGCCTTGTACGGGCGTAAATGCCGTACACCATTGTTTTGGACCGAGCTCGGTGAGAGCAAAATTTTCGGAGTGGATTTGATTAAAGATGCTGAACAGAAAGTAAGAGTAATCCGTGAAAATCTGAAGATAGCCTCCGATCGTCAGAAGTCGTACGCGGATCTGAAACGAAAAGACATTGAGTATCAGGTGGGAGATAAAGTGTTTCTTAAAGTTTCGCCTTGGAAAAAGATACTCAGATTTGGGCGCAAGGGCAAATTGAGTCCGAGGTTCATCGGGCCATATGAGATATCCAAACGAGTCGGTCCAGTTGCGTATCGTCTGATTTTGCCCCCTGAACTTGAAAAGATTCACGACGTCTTTCATGTTTCGATGCTTCGACGCTACAGATCTGATCCGTCGCACGTAATTAGTCCATCAGAGGTTGAAATTCAAGCCGATATGAGTTATGAAGAAGAACCGATTCGTATCCTAGCTCATGAAGTGAAGGAGTTGCGAAACAAAAGGGTTCATTGGTGAAGGTGTTATGGCTCAAACACGGGATAGAAGAAGCTACTTGGGAACCCGAGAACTCTATGAAAGAGCGATACCCAAATCTATTTACAAAGAAGATTTTCGGGACGAAAATTTCTTAAGTAGGGAGAGTTGTGACACCTTAAAACGACCCTAGTCGGAATGTGGTTTCGGGACCACAAAATCGAGGCATAAAATAATTTAATATTTATTTTATTGCCTATAATATGTGTTAACTCATGTGTGACATTTTGATGTTTTGATTTAGAGCTAAAATGTGAATTTCACTAGAAAGGACCTAGTAGAAAACTTTGGAAGTATGATGGGGAATGTGTAATGACTAATTAAAGCATGCATGGAAAACAATGGCCTTGCATGTCAAATATCCCTCTTTTATAAGAGGTGGCGGCCATGACAATGAGGGATGGGCAAAACATGTCATAGACATGTTTTGTTGGTGCATTAGGGAGAAAAGAAATAAACAAATAAGCATGGGTAATAAAGAATGAAAAAAATGTGTGTGAGTGAACCCCCATTGCCGTGTATTGAAGAAAAGAAAAGAAAAAAATTGATCATCCTTTCATTCTCTCTTGACCGAAAATCCTAAGGAAGAAGAGGAATTTTTGCTTCATGTTTGGTTTGGAAGAGGATTAGGAAGGGTTTGGCTATACTTGCATCAAGATTAAGGTATGTTTGAGGTTGTGCCATGAGATTCATGCATGTTTTTAGTTACTAGCTTGATATTCTTATTAGCCCATGGTTCAAATCTTTGTTATATCATGGGGATGGTATTTGGCCAAGGTGGATTTTGTGTTAATGCCATTGCATGTTAAATATGAAGCTTGTTAATGGTATATGTGATGGTGGATTGATGGCTCTTGGACTTTCTTTTTAGTATTTTTGAGTAAGACATTAAGTTCTTTGCTTAATCATGACCAAAATTATGCTGTTTTGATGTATTCGGTCATGGTATATCCATAAGTATGATTCATGCATGTTGCATGGTAGGTAAGATTTGAGCTTTGGATATGTGTTTATATTTGGATATAAACAACTTGAGATTCGGCCCTTGCACCTACATGAATATGTGTTTGCACATGATGAATTGGTATGACATATATACTATTTCAAGGTGTATATTTGCTTGTGATGATGTTTTGGTTATGTAGTAAATGAGAGATGTGTATTGAGCTACAATATGTAATGCGTTAGTTAGTAAAATGTATGCTGTTTTTTTTTTGTGTGGTATTAAGTGTAAAATTGGCCTCAACATAGACATGCATATTCGGCCAAATGAAGTAGATTGGTGTGCATGTATTCGGTTAGAGGCAACCATATTGAAGTCTTATCTTGGCTCAGATAATTGACTAAATGGGTAATAAGTGAGGATGGTTGCCGAATATACAAACATACATATGCATGTGTAATTGAATTATGAATGTTTAGCAAGATGGTTAAACTAGTTGATTTATTGATTAAGCTCAAGGAGTTAAAGAAGGAGAATCAAGCAAGGAAAAGACGAAGGTCATCGAGTAGCCGACTTGGACTGTTTTACCCAACACAAGGTAAGTCACTAAGCATATATTTTGTATTGATTTGAATAGACATAATGTCTATGTAATTATGCCGAAAGGAATGATGAATTTATATACATGTGTGTATGTGGTGATGGAAGTATTGAATGGAAGGAAAAGAGGTGAGATGTATTGAGTTGTTGATTTTGGCACTAAGTGTGCAGGTATAAACATTGTACAGCACTAAGTGTGCGAGTTTGATCATGTAGCACTAAGTGTGCGAGTTGATTATATAGCACTAAGTGTGCGAACTCACTATATGCTTTTGAATCACTATTGACACTGAGTGTGCGACACTATTGAGTTGATCACGGACAGCGGATCGGGTAAGTACCTTGAGTTCATGGCTAACAGGCGCTAAGTTTATATTTGGGGTCGAGCTTGGTAAGTTTGAACCTATGTGACAATGTAAATTGAAGTCACGTACATAAGAATTATTGCGGAATGAGTGAAAGGTCATGTAGATGTATGATTGAATCGAAGGTCTAAGGAACTATGGTATAGTTCGGTTTGAATGGAGTAATTAGCCTCGTTCCATTTTGTTTCCTCTTGCGATAATGTTATTAATGGTTGTTAGTGCATTGCTTATGACTTCTTGAGTTATATACTCATTCGGTGTTTGCTTGTCACCTATTTTAGGTTTCTTGGACTCAACTTTTTGCGTATTCGGGACCGTCATCAAGTCATCACACCGCTAACAACTTTTGGTATTTTCTTCGTAGTTGGTCTTGGAGTACATTTCGGCATGTATAGGCTATTATGTTTTGTTTGAACTTGGTATGTAAAATTTTGAATAGCCATGCGAAAATGGCTTATAAATGTTTTGAGCATAATGTTATAATCATTTGGTATGTATATGCTCATTAAGAAGCACGGAAATGTTTGGCAATGACCAGCCATTAGAATGGGTCATCATGATTATATTTTGGACTATATATGTAAAAGGGGTGGTTGAATCATAGAAACTATGTGTTAGAGAAAGTCTACCCTAGAAATAGATGCTGGCAGCAACAGTGACGTGGATATGAAAAATCACTAAAAATAGTAGGAATGGAATTAAATAGTGAATAAATTATGTAAATGAACCTTGATGAATCCGTTTTCATATGGAAGAAACGAAACGGTCATATGAGTTGTATGTTAAAAGATATTTGGGTTTTCGTGAAACAGGGCCAGAACGGTTTCTGGATTCCCTGTTCTGACTTTGAAAATTCATTATAAATTAACCAGAGATAATTAGGAGTCATACCATATATTTATAAATTCCTCTTTGAGTCTAGTTTCTATAGAAACAAACGGCATCAGTATTGAAGCCCTGCACAGGGAGTTATTCGAGTTGTAACGCACGAAGGTCAGTGTAGTCAACCCCTGTAACATAGGAGAATTTAACTAATAAACTGTACTAATTGGCTTGACCAAAAATTCTAGAAACAAATCTGTAGATGGACATATGAGTCTAGTTTCAGGGAAAAATTACAAAACTGATTTTCGAGTTGTAAAACTCAAGTTATGATTTTTGAAGCGACTAGTACACAGATTGGCAGCTTGTCTGGGAAATTCTCAATAAGTGGTTTGAAGTCTGTTAACACCTCGTGTTCGACTCCAGCGACGGTCTCGGGTTCGGGGTGTTACACACTTGATATGTGATGCAAATTATATAAGTTACTAATGTGAGCATATGTGTACCGGTGAAATATTTTTGGCCATATATTATGTATATGTATATGATGTTAAATTTAGATTCATGAGTATATGAGAATGTGTATAAATATATTCAGTTATAAAATGATATTTTGTCTTTGATATTGAATGATACTTTGAATATATATATAAATATGTACATTTGGTTAAGATGACATTTATTTAAGAAAGCATATGTTATATATGTAATACTAAGCTTGAGATTAATTGTAATTATGATTGTATATTTTGGTTTAGTATAAACGAGTTGACTATGTCATTTAATTGTCTATTTGCTTATGAATTACTAAGCTTAAACTGCTTACTGTGTGTTATGTTTGCCTCTGTTTTATAGATATTGAGAACTTGTTACGAGCTCGGGTATCGTCAGCAAAGTCTATCACACTATCAACTATTTTTTGGTATTTTATAAGCTGAATTTTTGAACCTATGGCATGTATAGGCTGGATTATATTTTGAAATGTTGGATTTTGGTTTATGTATATGGCTAATATGCTATGAAAGTATATGAAACTTTAGTTAAGTTTATATGTGTTATATGTATTAATAATGGTTGGTGAATTTGGATGTGGTTGATGAATCAGCCATGGTATATATTCATAAGTATGTTTGGTTGATTCAACTATGATTCATGCTAAGATAAAATATACATGTGAACTTGGTTGATATGTTTGGTTAAGGTGTTACATGTGATTTAGCATCAATGGATATTTGGTTATGTCTGAACATGATAAGAGTTTATTTTGATATATTTATTACATGGTATGTAATTTTGTGTTTGGATAAATATATTTGTATTTGGTTAGGTGATAAAATATAAATGATGGTTATGAACTAGTTGTGATTCAAGAATAATAATCATGATTCGACATTTGTATATGTATAAGTATATAATGTTTTGATATGATATTTATGTATATGATAAGATATATTTGTAATGTATTTGATTTAGTCCTTTTTCGCAATTAAGCTCACAATCGCTAAAATTAATTCACCAAAATTTTCATGCACTCATATAATCATGCTACAACACATAAAATGATATTAAATATAATTTCTTTGACCTCAGGTTAGTGGTTTGGAAACCACTATTCCGATTAAGCCCAAAATCGTGCTGTTACATGATATGTAATTAAAGGATGATTAGGAGGGTTCAAGAAATCAAATTAAATATGGAAATAGATGGGCAAGAATTTAAAAACAAAACAACCCCTTTCTTGCACTTTGGCGCACGCACCACCACCCATGGTGGCCAAAATTAGGGTTGATTCAAGAACGATTTTGAGATCCTTTTAAAAGATGGAAAAATACCTTTAAAATATTGAAAATTCTCCCAAATTCCAGATCTTGAAATTTAGTTTTTGAATTGACAAGATTAATCAAGAAATTGAAAGAAAACAAGAAGTTACATAAGTTAGGTGAAATGGGTGACTATGGCTCTTCTTGGAAATGACAGGCATCGATCTTGGAGACTAAAGATTCCAGATTTGGGGCTGATTTCATTAGATAAAAATGGTAGCAATATGATGGAGGAGATTATGCAAAATCTTGTGGCAAAAAGAAAAGAAAAAGATGATAAAACTAGGTATTATGGACGACAACAACAATAGAGAAAGGAAAAAAAATGAAGAGAAAAGAGGAGAGGGGAGGGGAGGAACGGCTAGGGTGAGTAAAAATAGAATAAATATTACTTATTTTGTTTAAAATTTAACATTTATGCTTAGGGTTACAAGGGTATGGATGACACACACATTAAAAACAAGAGATTTTGTAAAAAATAATTATTTTACAAGGGAAAAGATTCAAACTTAATACCTTATCTATTTTCCATCATGTACACTTATCAATTAACCATTGGGATATTACCTTATTTTTGAAGTAATTTTTGAATATTTATTTTAAAAACAAAGCATGCCACATACTAGGGTTTGAGACAGAATTTGCAAAATAATAAAAATTGTGCGATAAAAGGGATTTGAACTTGGGTTTCAAGGAACATTTCACTAACACTAAAGCAATAAACCAATACCTCATTTATTTCTTAAAAATGCACAGATAATCTCAAAATTTAGGGCATGAACTTTCTCTCTCTCTCGATTCCCCCATTTTTGGGATGTTACAAAAAAACATAAATTCATTTTTTTAGGACATTTTCATTCTCATTTTAGAGAAAACCATAATCATTTCCAAATGATTTCCTGTAACGGCCCAATTTTCAATGGTGACAGAATAGTGGTTTCGGGGCCACAAATTTTTGTTGTGTCGACTCATAATTATTATTTTTAGAATATTTATAGAGTCATTAAAGTCATATTAAAATTTAGTTTAGAAATATTAATGTTTAGATAGTTGATTAAAGAAAAAAGGACTAAACTGAAAAAGGTGCAAACGTTAGTGATTAATTTAATTAAATTTCTAAATAGTTTAATAACTACATGAGGAGCGACCAATATAGTAATTAGCCCCTAATTTTTAGTGTTGGACGGTTAAACCAAAAGAAAAACAAAATAAGGTGATTTTTAATGGTAAAATGGTAATTAGGTTAAAATTAATAATTAAACAAATATAAAATTTTCATCATCTTCTTTAATTTTGTTTGTGGTAACCTAATGGCAAGGATGTTTAGCTTGGGAGAATCAGCCAAGCACAAATTCTTTGCATGTGAGTGATTCTTAAGCTCATTTCTTGTAATTTTTATGTTTTTGAGATCGTTGCAACTAGGTGCAGCTAGCCTGTACCTTCGTTGTTTATTCTGTTAAAAATTTTTGAAGTTTTTATTGATGAATATTGAATTTTCTTCATGAATACCATGTATTTGGAACTTTGGTTATGTTATTTGATGAATTTGTAAAGTGATTTTTGTTAGATTTGATTTTAGGATTAAATTGTGCAAATGTCAAAATTTTAGGGTTTAATAGTGAATTTAGTGATTATTAGGGACTATTTAAGGGCCTAGTATATTTGGATAAAATATTGACTTGAGAAAAATTGGTTAATTTGGTCAATTTCGAGTTAAGGGACTAAATTTACAAAAATGTTAAAAGTTTAGGGTAATTGTGTAATTTTAAAAAATAAAAGGGTATTAACTGTGAAATGGCTTGGAAATGAAGTGTATGATGATAAATGAAGAAATTTACATTTTAGATCAAAATCCTGTATATACTCGTAGAAAAGGAAATATAGCAGAATAGTCCCTAAACTTCTGCAGGGACTACAATTTAGTTCAGGTAAGTTTGTATGGTTAAAAATGAACATTTTTATTAATTGGTGATTGGTATTATATATATATATATTCTATTGGAGTGGAGATGGTATTGGAGGGAGATATCGACATATTACCCAAGTAAACCGAGGTTAACCATTTGTTTCAAAATCTCACGTTTTACTTTCTGTTTGGCGTGATTTAGGTGGATAAACTCTTACAAGCTTCTGTTCAACTCTTACAAGCTTCTGTTCAACTCTTACGAGCTTTTGTTCAGCTCTTTTGAGCATCTGTTGGTGTGTTTGGGGGGACCAGCTCTATGAGCTTCTGTTGATGATGTACTCTTACCCGTAAGTTGTCATACGAATGGAAAATCTTGGTAAGGTAATTTGTTTAATGAATTTGAAAGGTAAGTTATTTATTTCATATTGATCTGAATATGAATGTATTTACCAATTGAAGTTATGAATGACAGGGAGTTCTCTTGGATGATTATTATTGTTTGAATTATTATTTTAGTTAGTTCGGTAAGATTTATCGTTTAACTCATCGAACTTACTAAGCTTCATTAAGCTTACTTGTGTTGTTTAATGTCATTATAGATTATCAGAAAGTTGGACGATCGGATAGGCACTCAAGTCACACTATCTATCTTATCTTGGTAGTTTTTGAAACGTTTAATTCAAATTATATGGCATGTATAGGCTCTTGTGCAATTTTGGTTAATGTTAGGCTTACGTAAATGTTATGAAAGATATTTTGTGCAAATAACCAACTTACATATTATATGAGAATGAGGTATAGTTGTTATGCTAGTCTGTATGGTATATATATAATTAAATTGTTCTGATTGTGGTACCTTTGATAGGTATTTTGATTAAGTATTGCATAAGTGAATTGATGAATTGAATCAATGTTTATTTTATTGTAAAATTTGATATACTTGTGGTACCAATGAGGGTACATTGGTTAGGTACTTATTAGGTTGGTTTTGATGTGTTTTTCGCTCAATTAATGTCATTTTGAATTGGTATTTTGGTTGGTATTTGAGTTTCTTAAGGGCCAAGCAATTTGAAATGTTAAACTTGTGTTTTAATGTTCATTTTGGGGCTACACAGCCTAATACATAGGTGTGTGTCTCAGCCATGTGTGACACACGGTCATGCGACATGACCGTGTGTCCCTTGTAGGTTCAAGGCATACAAGTCAGCCAGTTACACGACCTGGCATACGGGTGTGTGGCTTAGCTATGTAACCCACGCTAGAGAGTTACAAGGGCATGGACACGAGCAGGGAGAGGGCTATGTGTCCCTATTCCAAATGTCCATACAGCCTAAGACACGGGCGTATGTCTTAGCCGTGTGACCCCTGCAGTTAAAATTTTTCAACTTTTTCTTAAAATTTCCAAATGGTTCCGATTTAGTCTCAGATTGTTTCTATAGTAGTTTTAGGGCCTTGAGGGCTCGATTAAGGGACATTATGAATGTATTTGAATGAAATTTGATTATGTTTTTATTTATGTATGATTTCAACGGTTTACTATTCTGTTTGTCCCGTAATGCTCCATAAACTTGTCTCGACAACGGATATGGGTTAGGGGTATTACATTTCCTATTTCTCCATTTTCACCATTTCTATTCATTTGATTCTATATGCAATTCATGTAACACCCCTTACCCGTATTCGATGCCAGAACAGGGTATGAGGCATTACTGGACTCACATCACAAGCAATCGTATAATTTTGAAGCATAAATTTGCATCCAAATTAAAACCATTTGTAATTAATCATAAAGTCCTTAATACGAGCTTACGAGACTCAAAAAATTCTTTGGAAGTAGTTCGGGACTAAAACAAGAACTTTTAAAAATTTTACAAAACTTAGAAAATTTTCCACCATACATGGGTCACACGCCTGTGTGAAAATGGGACACGCCCATGTGGGCAGGCCGTGTGGTCACACACGCCCGTGTCCCCTCCCTGTTTAACTCTCTGACTTGTAACTCATGAACAACTTGAGATCACACGGCCAAGTCACATGCCCGTGTGCTAGGCAGTGTGGTTAAATAATTTAATTCAAATTAGGTGCAGGTTTCACTTGGCCGTGTAACATACCCGTGTCCAAGGCCATGTCAACCACACGGCTAAGACACATGCCCGTGTCTTTGCCCGTGTCTTTGCCTGTGTTTGAGCATTCTGTTTTACATTTTTAAGATATAAGGGACCCACAGCCAGACCACACACCTATGGGATAGGCCGTGTGTCACACACGGTTTTTCTGCCTGTGTGGACAAAATGAGGCCATTTCCTAGCCTCATTTGTCACCCAAATTTACCATTTTCCTGCACTAAAACACACAAACATACATCCACCAATCCAACATCATATTCACAAGAAATTTGACATCAATCATATAGTATTATCTCATGCATCAATAGATATAGCTTATTAATGTCATAAACTCATATGCTAACGCAATCTCATCAAACCAACACATAATAAGCACTTATACAATTATCAAAACATCACTCTAAAATAGCCAAACCTAGACCATCACTAGCCACTCCAATGGCTACGTTGCAAAACAACCATTATAAGGCATCATTGGCCAACTAAGCATATACATGCCACTATACCAAAATAAGATTTCCAGTTATACCAAAATAAGATAGTAGATAGTGTGATGATTGCTCCGACCGACTTCCAACCTTCACGAGCTTTTAGCACTATAAAAACAGGGAAAAATAAATGGAGTAAGCATTTTATGCTTAGTAAGTTCATATAACGGAAAATAAACTTACCGGTCTTATTTATTAACACAAGCACACATATTCCATCAATTTTGGGTAAGTTACCCAACAACATGCACTTATTCAAACAAGTTAGTCACATAATTTCACATGAATATCAAATAAACATAGATGAGCTCATTACAATACAAGCTTCCATTAATTTCACCTTTCCACTTCTTCAAGAGTCTTTTCCGTCGAACTATTGAAATCTCAATGGATGTTCCAGTAATATACACATGTGCAAAAGTACCCATTAGGGTACATATTAAAAGGTACACTATTGAGTCATACATTTTACGGTAGGATTACCAGTCCAAGCTAAATCTTATCCGTAGCATATGCTCTAAAGAGCTTAATATGGATTACCCGTTCGAGCTAAATCCAATTTATAACCTAACTCAAGAAGGCTTACATTAGAATTACTAGTCCAAGCTAAATTCTATTTGCAGCATATGTACCATTATTTTCAACCCATCAAAATTCAACATTCGACCGGGACTCGATAATTTGTCCATATTACACAACTTAAAACTATATCAATATGTATGTATATCATCTCATACATAACAGCAAAATCATACAATTCAATTAAAACATATTAACATACATTTTTAAGTTACATAAACTTACCTTGAAAATGGTTCATTTTTTAGTTTCTACTAATCTGAAACATTTTGCTTTCCTCGATCTAGTTCTGCAGTTGGTCTTTCCGGATCTATATGGATAAATTTAACTATTAATCTATCACATTTCAAACATATTTGCGTTCTATTACATCCTAGGCAAAATTACCATAAATTCATGGAATTTAACCCTTTTTCCAAGCCTAGCCAAAATTCATTTACTACATTTACAGCACATACATTTCACAAATTTTAGAATTTTCCATGGACTTTACCACTTTTTCATTTTAGTCCCTAAATCAAGTTTTCATCAAAAATTGCTTTGTAAAAGTTGTTTATCTATGAACAAACAAAATTTCATTTTCTACCATAAATTTCTAATTTTCAGCATATTCATCCATGACCCAAATTTTATACCTTGATAACTTTTCAAATTAATCTCCTAAATAAAGAGATTAGGTTATCCTGATTCCAAAAATATAAAAATCATTAAAAACGAGACTTGATTTCATACCTTATTGAGCTTGAAAAGTTTTCATCCTCTTTCTTAAGGTTTCCATAGAAATTTTGGGGATGAAGATGAATAGAAAAGATGATAATTCTTTTTAATTATTTGTCATCTTTTAATTTTAGTGATTTTTGATTTAGTCCCTAACTATTTCTAATTTTTCCATGGATGAGTCATTAAAATATCTACTAACTACCCTTCAGTGGTCTAATTACCATATAAGGACCTTAAGTTTTGAATTCCATAGCTATTTGATCCCTATAGCTACTAGA
Organism: Gossypium arboreum; assembly: GCF_025698485.1. Taxonomy (NCBI): domain Eukaryota; kingdom Viridiplantae; phylum Streptophyta; class Magnoliopsida; order Malvales; family Malvaceae; genus Gossypium; species Gossypium arboreum. The sequence goes on from NC_069070.1 coordinate 21,306,906, forward strand.
ACCAAACTTTTGCATTTTATGCAATTTAGTCCTTTACCTAATTAAACACACAATCGATAAATTTTCGCATCGAAATTTTCATGTGACCTTTCTTTCTTGATGCCAACCATAAAACAAAATAAAATAAATTTTTAAATTTTTGGCTCAAATTTGTGGTCCTAAAACCACTATTTTGATCTCATCGAAAATTGGCTGTTACAATTCATTTTTGGTTTCAACGAGATAGCAGAGGGACTGATTGGACATATGCAATTTAGGCTCAAATAATTTATAATTAAGTTCCAGCTTGTCGCCTATTAATTATAAACTCATTTAGTCACAAAGTCATTTCACTATAGTATCATGACTGAGCTCTCCCCAACAACATACCATTATGAAAGCAACTTGATCAATACTCATCCAATGACCTTGTCATGAATGTGTTACCATCATAGGATATTCTTAATCTCTTTGGGATAATATTTGTTCTCCCAATATGATTTTTTTTATCTCATAATAACCATTATATCTCCCTTCATGAAAACTCAATTACTAGCAAATAGTAATCAAGTAATTCATCACAAAGACTAATGACCCATGACCATGTGTGTAACACCCTACACTCGAGTCTTACACCGAGACGGGATACGAGGCGTTACCTCACTTAAACACATGTATTCCAACATTTTTGAATCATTAAGACTTGATCAAACTTAAAATTTTTTCAAACTTTGTTTAAATTCCTTAACATGGGCCTACGAGGCCTCAAATGTCCATTCGAAACCATTCGGGACCAGTTTGGGTCTTTAACCAACTTAAAAAAATTAACCCTTGAAAATAGGGAACACGCTCGTATGGAAGGGTAACACGCCCGTGTGGTCATTATGACATGGCTGTGCTGATGGCCCGTGTGACACGCACGACCTAAGTATCTAGGGACACGCCCGTGTCTCATACCCGTGTGAATTTAATTCCAAATTTGAACCTACAGGGGTTTTCACACGGCCTGACACACATCTGTTTCTATGGCCTGTGTCCCTCATACAGCAATGACATGCCCGTGTCTTAGCCCGTGTCTAAAAACATTGACATTTTATTTCTGACGTCATCATTCAATAAGGGGCACACGACCAAGGCACACACCTGTGGCCAGAGGTCATGTCCTTCACATGGTTGAGACACACGGCTGTGTCTCTGCCCGTGTGTTTACTACCATGCATTCTGACTTACAAGTTTAACGTGCAGGGGACACACGGCTGAACCACACGCCCATGGGGCTAACTGTGTGTCACACACTGCCTAGACACACGCCCGTGTGTCTACCCGTGTGGACAATATAAGGCTATTTACCAAGCCTTTTGCCACCCTGAAACACCATCTAATGCCAACCAACATATCAAAGTCTAACTTAATATGATTTCTCAACCAAACAACCATAGCTAAGGCCTATATACATTTCTTATATTCAACCATACCAACAATTTCACATTCATGAAAGACTATCTTGCATTCATATATAAACTTTCAATATTAGCCATTTTCCATGGCCTTATACAAAATGAATCAAATGCTAAAGTAAGCCAACACATTTGGCCAATTAACAATGACACAAAACTCAAAAGTCAGGGTCTTATACATGCCATAATCAAAATAAGAGATCTAACTATACCAAGTGCTTCAAATGATAGTGTGATTGGCTTATTCGACATAGGAAATGATCCTCGAGCTACTTTGGCGACAATATAAGAAAATGGAAAGGAAATGGGGTAAGCATAAAGCTTAGTAAGTTGCATGAAAATAAACGTCAACTAATTATCATAGGATAATATGCTCATAACCTTTCATAGCTTGTTCATGAATGCTATAAGTAGAAATAGACACAACTTACTCATCACCATCCAATACAATTCATATGGCATATATTGAGCCCATATCTCATACATTTCAAATAGTTACCTGTGTCACTCACAACATGGTTATACTTTTCTCGTTTAACTTGAACTGTAACTCTCATCGTTGAACCATTTGGAATGCTATCGGATATTCACTAAGCCTCAAACATAAGGTGTAATGCCGATGCCATGTCCCAGACATGGTCTTACACTGGCTCATCCATCAAGTCGATGCCATGTCCTAGACATGGACTTACACTAACTATCAAAATCGAGGCAGATGCTATGTCCTAGACATGATCTTACACTAGCTCTCACATATCCGTCCCGATGCCATGTCCCAGACATGGTCTTACACTGACACATCTCGTACCCGATGCATGCCCAACATGTCTTACACTGGCTTACATCTCGAGGCCGATGCATGTCCTAGATATGTCTTACACTAGCTCTCATCTCAATGTTGATGCCATGTCCCAGACATGGTCTTACACTGGCTCTCATAATGTGGCTGATGCATGTCCACTAGCACACAAATAACCCGAATGTCACTGCTTGAATATCCGATTTATTTCCTAAGGTTCAAACGAGAGTTCTACTATCTCAATATTCATCACACATAATCATTTTCACAAACAAGAAATTTATGCTATATCAATTCAAACACATATAATAACAATGTAGTTGTATTATTTACATACAACTTACATCGGATTACAAAATGTAGGCGACTAATCAGTTTTAATCTACTTGCTTAGCCTTCCCCCTAGGTTCAGATTTTGTAGTTCTTGAGCTAAAAGGATAAAAATTCACAAGTTTAATCATTTTATTAATCTAGATACTCAACAATTTAAAATTGGGCAAAATGACCATTTTGCCCCTAGATGTTTGTAAAATGACCATTTTACCCCTAGGTTCGAAAATCGATTTTTATCGAATTTCTTCATATCTTAAGTCTAGTAGATTACTTTATACACTAGAAGCAGTCCAAAATTCTCAATATTTCACACCTTTATCACCTATTTTACAACTTATACAAAATGGTCCTTTTTAGGGTTTTTATGAGAAATCTCTTCACAAAAGTTGTTTATTACACAACCATAACTCATATTATTCCATAAAATTTCAGTTAAAAACACATATGCTTTCATGGCAAAACCCTAGACTCTCCACCCTTCGGCAAAATAGTCTCTTCATTTGAAAGCTCAAGTTACAAGGGTTCTAAAAATACAAAACTCATCAAGAAAAACCATCAAGATCACTTAATTGTAGAGAGATTAAGTGGCTGAAATTTCAAGCTTCAAAAACTCCTCTAATGGCTGATATTTTTGGTCAAGAAGAAAGGATGGATGAAAAAGATGAAGGCTAGGCTTTAGGGTAATTATTTTATCACAAATTATGTCATCAAATACCTAACATTTTGACCATTTAATTTCTTTGTCTCATGGCTGGCCAAGCTAAAATTTAAGGGTTTATTTTCCCTTTAAAGGCTCCAATTTTAGCTACATAACAATTTAACACCCTTAGCTATCAAATTAAGGCTTTTGCACTTTAAGCGATTTAGTCCTTTTTCGCAATTAAGCTTACAAACGCTAAAATTACTTCACCAAAATTTTCATGCACTAATATAAACATGTTATAACTCTAAAATAATAATAAAAAACTTTTTTCGATTTCAGATTGGTGGTCTCAAAACCACTATCCTAACTAAGTCCAAAATTGGGCTGTTACAATGTGTACTTTTCATCAACCATGTAATGCCAATGAGAGGATACCATTTACACATGTATCGGGTTACGAATTCTACTATTGTGAATGATGCTACATATGGTAGATGTTATACACCTAACACACTAGCTTTTGGTTCTTTATCTATTTGAACTCATACTTTTACTTACATCAAAGTGTACGAGTCACGCATATATAGTCTATCATCTACTCAGGATTTAAGTATTCCACATTATGAACGTCACAAGTGAAAAAATTCCATAAAAAATTTCAAAATCTATTCTTCTTAGGTCTAGCCTGATGTACTGTAAGTCTAGTCAGCCACATCTATGTCTCTATCTTCTGGGAGTCATTTGCTCTGATGCCCAAGATAAAACATCTCCACAATTTGACTTGATAGATGACATATTAGTCTTTCAATCAGTTTGCTCATTTTCGATTAGACTAAGGATATGTTTAGGTTCATCTACTAATATAAGTTGTCTTTCTATATTACAATCTAACCACGTAATACCGCTTACTATTAGTTAAACATTAGACAATCAGTGAACAACATTTACTTCTATTTCGCTTTGTGTATAAAAACCATATGAGGACAATTATGCAAAGTAAATTAATGTAATCCATGAGTTTGATTTATTAACCAATCTATTTGAAAAAATTACAAGTGCACATAGACAAAAATGGTACACTTAGGGAAACCAGATCCAACATTATGCATAAATAGAATCTTTTGGAATCTACATAACCTTTGATGGAGTACTTGATGGAACCAAATTTTCAAAGGATTTTCTAGTGTCATAAGGATCGTCACTAATAAATGCTAACTTGTTTCACTTTCCAGCAAAGATACCAAAGTTAGGTCTTCCTTTTCTACTCCCACATTATAAGGTAAAGCTCAATAGCTTAGGGGAAACTATCAAGTTAATCAAATTGACTTTGAAATTTTTATGCTTTTACACCACGTGGTAAAGTCCAATCCCTCAAGGGGAGCTATCAAGTCTATCAATTAGACTCCAAAAATTTCTACTCCTACTTTACATGGTAGAGCCTAATCCTTAAGGGAAGCTATCAAGTCAATCAAATTGACTCTAAAAGTTTTCTTCTCCTAAACCTTATAGTAGAGTCCAATCTCTTAGAGGAAGATATCAGCTTAATTAAATTATCTTCAAAAAAATTGCTCCCATGCTAGAGCCTAATGTAACACCCCTAACCCGTACCTGTCGTCGAAACAGGGTTTAAGAGTATTACCAGAACATCCAAAACATTTTACAAATAATTCATGTAAGTTACTATTTATTTACTGAGATCATTCATAACGTCCCTTAATATACCATCGAGGCCCAATACGAGCATTAGATTTAAGTCGGGACTTAATTGGGAATTTTTAAGAATTTTTCGCAACTTTTCAAAATTTTTCCAAGGTGCAGAGCTCACACGCCCGTGTGGTCCAAGGGACATGCCCGTGTGACCCTGGGACACGCTCGTGCTAGAGGCCATGTTTGACCCTGTGTAACTCTGTGACTTCTCCACACGACCATGCCACACGCCCGTGTGCTAGGCCGTGTGGTCAATTAATTCAATTCGAAATTAGGTACAGGTTTCACACGGCCAAGACACACGCCTATGTTCTACACCCGTGTCTCTGCCCGTGTGCTCAATTCTGAGCATTCTGTTGCTCAAAATTAAGGTGCAGGGGACACACAGCCTAACCACATGCCTATGTTACCAGGCCATGTGTCACACACGGTCTAGACACACACCCGTGTGTCTGCCCATGTGGACAAAATGAAGCCATTTCTAGCTTCATTTCTCACCGAAAATTTCAGCCAAGACCTGCACTTGGAACACACAACCAATACCAACCATTTCAAGCATTCATTTTAGGCAAATGTCATAATTCATCATAGCATATCATTGCAAGCACACGTGTTTACAATATTACCTTGGTCCATTCCATATATTCGTCATAACTTGATCAACTACTTAACATATATTTAACTACCATAACATGAACAAGTATATCAAAACAACCATTTCTAGCCATTCCAATGGCTAGATTACATGCATCATTTACATTTACATGCCATTACAACCCTAATTGATTTACCATATTGTACCGACATGGGCCGATGGATAGTGTGACTGATCTCCGCCAAGCTTTTAATCCAACAAGCTTCCGATTTACTCTAAAACAGGGAAATAAAACTAAGTAAGCATAAAATGCTTAGTAAGTTCACATAACTTGGTACTTAACTTACCATTCATTCTATTATGAGGTAATAATGTAAGACATATTCAGTCAATTTGACCTCAAGCCCTACACATATCCTAATTGCCCTTGTTAGTCATATAATACATAATAACACCAAAACATATATGCACTCAACAACAATCAAGATTCCAAGCACATATGCTTTCCACAACATGTATGCAATCAACATGCATAATTTATCTCATTATTACAAGTATAATTTCATACCAATTCATCTCGTGTTCAGATCATTTCATATAAGAACTTTACTCATATTAATCGGAATATCAAGGTCACGATTAGTACACTCAAGGTGTATGAGTCTATAATCAAGGATGTACATTCTCATCAAGTAATTTCCACGTACAATATCGTCATTTCATATTTCCATATATCAATAATAACGTATCGTCATTCTCATCTATTTCTAGCCGATATGTGTAATAACTCATTTCTTATTCATATCTTCTCATGTTAAGAACTTTTACCTGTTGAATTTATCTAAAATATCGATGGATGCACAGGTAGTACACTCGTGGTGTACAAATTAGGATTCATCAACTCATATTCAATGGTACCCATAAGGTACTATATCAGAGAGTACACTCTCGAGCCAGACATGTATACAATAGGATTACCAGTCCAGGCTAAATCCTTTTTATGACATATGCTCTGAGGAGCTTGATCTAGATTACCTGTCTGGGCTAAATCCAATCTATAACATGTGTTCGAGAGGACACATATCAAGATTACCCGTCCGGGCTAAATCTTTTTCTATGATAAGGTCAATAGGATTACTCGTCCAAGCTAAATCCCGTCAGCAACAAATGCAGGACCTCATTCATTTTGGGAAATCACATATCCATCAAATTTCCATTTTATTCAACCGGGATTCAAACATTTTTCAAGCATTATCGAGCATATGATTATTTCATACATCCACAACATTCATATAATTCAAATAAATACATTCCACATTCATTTCAAGCATATAAGTAACATTCTCATTGTTTATCATTTATTATCTATCGGGCATTATCATTTAATTTAAACACTTTTATTTATCGGGCTTGATCAGATATGTAATCATTTCACATATTTATGACATTTATACAATTTACATAAAAACAATCAATGCAAGCATGTAAATAAACACAATTTAGTTACACAAACTTACCTCAACAAAGGTTCGTGTACAAACATCTACTAATCTGATATTTTCCTTGTTCTAGCTCTGAATTTGGTCTATCCGGATCTATATGAGTAAATTCAACATCAATTTACCATATTTCACATTCAAGTACACTTAATTTTCATCCTAGGCAAAATTACCATTTTGCTCTAACTTTTCCATAAATTCTCATTTTGTCCCTAGGCTCAGAAAAATGAAACTTGTGCAAATTACTCCTTATTCCAAGCCTAACCAAAGCCCCATTACAAATTTTACAGCACATGTATTCATAAAATTTCATAATTTTCATCAAATTTTACAACTTTTCATTTTAGTCCCTAAATCACGTTTTCATTAAAAATCACTTTGTAAAAGTTGTTTATCTATCAATAATCTTTCATTTTCTACCACAAATTTCTAATTTCCAGCATTTACATCCATGACTCATTTTTCATACCTTGATAACTTTTCAAATTAATCCCTCAAATAGAGAGATTAAGCTATCTCGGTTTCAAAAATATAAAAATTACTAAAAATAGGGTTTGATTACTTACTCAAATAAGCTTGATAAGTCTTCTTCCTCTCTCCTAAGGTTTTCATGGAAATATTTGGGGAAGATGATATGAAATTGTTTTCTTTTTTCATTTAATTAATTTGTCATTTAACAACTTTTCATCTTTCCAATTTAGTCCTTAGCCTTTTTTATTTTTACATAGATGAGTCATACCAAAATATCTACGTACTTTCTTTAATGGTCTAATTACCATATAAGGACCTTAAGTTTTGAATTGCATAGCTATTTAATTCTTATAGCTACTAGAATTCAACTTTGGCATTTTATGCTATTTAATCCTTCTCGTAATTAAGCACACAATCGGTAAAATTTTCTTATCAAAATTTTCACATGACATTTTTATCATATTATGGATCATGTAATAAAATAAAAATAAATTTTATTTTCGGCTCTGATTTGTGGTCTTAAGACCACTGTTCCGATTTCACCGAAATTAGGCTGTTACATCTCATCCCTCAAGGCAAGTGTCAAGTCAATCAAATTGGATCTAAAATTTTTTTCGTTCCAATTCCACAAGGTAAAGCCCAATCTCTTGGAGGAAACTATCAAGTCCATTAAATTAACTCTAAAATTTTCTACACCATATGGTAGAGCCCAATCCTTTAGGAGAAGCTATCAAGTTAATTAGAATGACTAAAATTTTTCTACTCCATGCCACACGGTAGAGCTAAATCCCTCACGAATATTACCAAGCTGAGTAAAAAGATTGATTTTTTCTATAATGCATGGAGAAATCGTATCTCTTCGAACAATAAAGAGAATTAAGACCCACAGATATAGAAGCTTTTCATACACTTTTATATAGGTCTTTATTAAGCCACTTTATAACCCATTTTAGACTTAAGGGGGACACATTATATCTACCTAAAGTAGTAAGCATAAAACCCAAGGAATAAACGACTCAAAATTCCTAATGTTGATATAATTTTAGCCAAGTGCTTATCACAATGCCACATTTGGCATGGCAAAAAGCCAGTGCAACATGACAAGCACTTGAACCAAGAAAGACAATAGGGCAATAAGCATAGTGTCTTTACTTGAGGCTAGACAAACAATATGGTAATATCCTTAAACTTGGTCCAAACAGGAAAGAATGCCTCAACCAATTAGAAGAGGATCATGCACTCCCATGCAAAAAGACGACTCATGAGTAACTCAAAGAATACAAGCTAAGATCTAGTGAAAAAAGAGAGAGGTATAGCCATCTTCTAGGATTCATTCGTCACACTATTATTCTATTATCTTATGTTATTTTCCTCTTGATCTCTCATTCCTCCCTTAGCATCTTTTACTTACTGAAGCATCGAAGAGCATATTGGAACATAGGCTCCAACAACCCCATAGTTTACCTTGTGCCTAAAGCCTATTGACCTAGGTTTTACCCACGTACCTTCAAACTCAGTTACATTTAGAAGAGAAACAAATTTAATTTTTGGCGATTTTAATTAATTTTTCATTCACAGCAACCCGACATTTTCATTTTTGTTACTCAAAAGCTCCACAATCATGAAAACATCAGAATAAATTCCCTCTTAAAAAGAAATAGAAAAACATAGAAAGACAATGAAGGATAAGAATTTTGGTTATATTATTTCAAAACGGTGGAGTTGCATAGTTTTAAGCATTATGACATTTTTTATGCTTAAACCAATTTTAATTCAATTATTTTATACAGTTTTTAAACTATTCAAAAACACTATAAACCCCTAAAATCCCAATTAACTAAATTGAAGAGTATTATTACACGCTTAAATGCTTGGACTCACTACTTTTAAATTAATGTAACAGTAACGATGACAACTGAATTAAGACTTAATTAAAATTTGAGAAAATTTTTAAGTAAAAGACAGAAAGAAATATTGTATAAAATGGGGGCTTCACATACTTGTATCAATGTGCACCTACCATATTTGTGCCTTTTATTGTTACTGTTTCTATGTTTGTCGGGACTACTCTATGTCTATGTCCTTAAAAGGAGGTGAAGTTCGTGAACTCCAGGAACTGAGACAAAGTGGATTTACCGGATACGAAAATTAAAAGATGAAAAGAACGTTGGATTTAAATTATGAAACGTAGTTCAACGCCTAAATTAATTTTAGGTTAAGAGAATTTCAAAAATTGGGGGAATGATCTTTGGTGGTAAGATAGCAAAGAGGAATATGATTCCAAAAGTAATTGGTAGGCTTCCCATTATATATTGAACAGGATAGAGTAATTCCTTTGTAACAGTCAATTTCCCATCAGAAATAATCATTTTCGCCAAAGATTTCATCAGAAATAAAACTTCTTTAATTTGACATCCATACATCTAAAAGAAATTCTGAACTTTATTTGACATAGATGGACATGTATGGTCTCTAGCTACAACACCTGACTCTTACATTTATAATTGACTTACATTCCTAGTAAAAATTAAAAGCAAATCAATGCTAATTCACACACCACAAATAGAATTGTTGTTGTAATTTGAACGTTCAACGTGAGTTTATATGGTCAACACTCATTGTCGCTAATCAATAGCCTGAATTCTAGAGCCTAAAGTTTTGTCTTGGTAACTTAAACTACCAATAAATCAAATGATAAATGGTTAGGTAGCATTTGTCCAAGAATTTTTTTTAACACAATATTAGATATAGAAAATAGGGGTAACAAAATTAGAATTTATATTGTATATGATAAAAGTTTTGATCACCGCTCTATTCATGTTAAGATAATTGGTGCCCAAGATTTTAAATTTTGTTCCAATACTTGTGTTATTATGATTCGAATACCAACAACGAATGAATCGGAAAGAACCTGTAAAATAGTGATTGTAAAGTTTCACTGCAGCAACAAAATATTAGAAGGGATCGAGAGAGAAAGCTGAATATGGAAGAATTCAATTACAAGGGATTGCTACGAATCTGGGGTGGTCATCTCCGGCCATGATCACTACAATCTTCGGCTCCATACTAGCGGATGCTTGGATGGTTTCGTTGTTCTTTTCTTCTTTCGCATTTGGAAGTTCAGGCGATGACTGGCGCCAGTGACTGCAAGCGAGGAAGAGCAATGCGATGCCAATGATACCGAAAACGATAGTAAGGCCTCCGAATAGATAGGGAAGTGGAGAATTCCATTGCAATAGAGAATCATTACCGACCGTTGAATTGCCACTTGACCTCATTTCTCACTCTCTCTGCGCCTACACTTTTTCTTGTTGAAAACAAAACTGTTGAGTTAATTTTGATGATCACTTAAATGGTCAATTTATATGAATTTAAATGCTTAGTGGATACATTTATTCCATGTTGATTCTTTCTTTTTGTTATTCACATTACCAAAACGTCCTCCAAATAGATTCTTCTCTTCTAATTTGTTAGTTAACATAAAATAGATGATAGTTTTAGTAGTCTAATTATGTACTTACACTGCAATCCCATCTTTATTTTTTGAATTTTTTACGTTAAAAATCCATTTAGTTTCATGTACTAGGATGGACATATAAGATATTTTCAAATTTATGAAATATATATTTATGTCTGTATTCAACATCCACTATCAAATCCAACTGCGGGTTGATGCTATGGAGATATGAAAGGTCGATATTATCATAGAGTAATTACATGGAGGAAATTAGAAAATGCTTTGGAGTAGTAAAATATAATTTCATTATTTTAATAATTTATATTTTATAATTTTAAAAACAAATTAAAATTTTATCAATTTTAATGAATTAAAGCATAATTTTGTTATTATTAATTTAAAATTTTATAAATTTTATAAATATCTAAATAAAAAATTTCATTTTGAATATCGGACCAGCAACCCATGACTTCCCACTAAGTATATAAATCTTATTTTATTTAGATTATTTTTAAAAATATTTGTGTTAAACGTCTTGTATCAACATCTGATACAAATTAAAAATAAACATAGAAGTGAGACCTGATAAAAATAATTAAACCAAGTGACAGAGATGGCATGATAGGGTGAAGATTCTTATGGAAATTAACATAGATTTAAGTAATTATTAGAAATATTTATGGTTGGGTTATTTGTTTAGATTCGAAAGTTTCGTTTGAAATTTTAAGAGTTTAAATAAAATGTTAAGTTCAGAAAATGAATTGAGTAACAATATTAAGCTTATTTAAAATATAGGCTGCATTTGGGCTTGAACATTTAAGAACCTTATTCGCCTGACACCTTTTAAGTTTTAATTTTTATATCATATTGTTTTATATATTATGTAATTTGTAACACATTAAAAAATAAACTTATACTAAATATATAATACTATTCGATGTAAATATTAAAATAATATTTAGATGACTATAAAAAATTTCAATAAATAAAAATAAAATTATTAATATTAAAAATAAATATAAATATTTTTAAAAAATATTTAAAATATAAAATAAGTGGGTCTAAAATGGACTTAAATTAGTCTTTCGTAAATATGAGCGGTTTAAATAAAATTTTAAGTCTATATTATACTTAGATTTGACCTTACATGAGTTATGATTACTTTTAAAAATGATAGATTCCTAAAAAAATTTAGTAGAAATTTGCATGTGCTACAGTAAGTAAAGCTAGAATCTTTGAGAGTCGTAAATTGTCAAAATTAATGGGAGGGTTGATTCTGGAAAACATGAAAAGCAAAGGGGCACTAATTCCTTTTCTTTGTTCCAACGGGCAAAGAATCTTTAGATAACAAGAATCAACTTTGCAAATTCATATCTGCAATTCACGTTCAGTGAATACCGAATCAATTAGTTGATGGAGAATACGGATCATAAATGGCGTATGGTACAGGCAGAGATTGCTCTATTTATATGGGTTTTACTTAAATGCAGTTAATACGGCATTAGTGGACATACCATTTTTCTACTAAAATTGGTATATTGGTACCAATTTATTTTAGTGTATTGTTTTAAATTTATTAATATTATTTTTAAAATAAATTAAAATATATATAAATATTTATAAATATCAAATAAATAATATTAAATAAATTTTAAATATAAAATATTCATCAATTATATAAAATACTCATTAATAAACCTCACAAATAAAATTCATCATTCAATAAATTCAAAACTAACAAAATTTTTTTAAAAAAAAAAGCGACAAGAAAAAAGAAGAAGAGTGGTGAGTAGAGGTGTCCATTGGTGAGTCCAACTAAAATTTCATGCCCGATTGGTAGGCTCGAGACCGACACGGCCCAAAAAATGGGCTGCTTTTTTTCCAAGCCCACCCTATATTATATATGCTAAACCCAAGCCCGCCAAGCCCAACTTTTTTTTTATTGAAAATATTTTATTACATAAAATAAATTTTAAAAATATAATATATCAAATTCACTAAAAAATTAAAACAAATAATTCCCCAAAATTACAAAAATTGCATTAACAAATATTAAAAATTGGATGAAAACTTATTGTCATTTGTTGAATATACACATCATTAACGTTCATAATAATTAATTATTGCTCCTTTAAAAAATTAACCATTGCTAATGTAATGATTATCTTTTCAATGGAATAATAAATTTTACACAAAATGAAAAACGACAAAGTACAAAAATGAAAAACAACAAAGTAAATGATGGCATCAAATTTGTTTCATTGAAGTACATTAAAGTTAAAGTTAAAAGGATAGTACATGAAATTTGATAATTAGTGAAATAACTTGGTAACTAAAACCAACCACAACAAGGTTATATTCTCATGCAAATGATGTTGGAAACCTGACAAATTTAAAAGCTCTACAATAACTATATATCAAGCAAAATAGCAGTAGAAATTAGCACCCAACACCTAACGACAATAGTAGAACAATAGTGAAACAACACCTAAAATAGCACCAAAAACAACTTGCAAAATGTAATCAACCATTCAAAATATCTATATAACAAACAATCAACATATTTGATTTTATAACAAACTATTAATTCTAAGGTAAATTATATACCTAAAAAGGAATCGAAGCATCATCGTCCTGATCCTCATTGTCATTCTCATCATTGTTGCAATCAATTTCTGATATAAAATAAGAACAAATAGTTAGATAATCAAATTGATAAAGTGTTATAAAATTATAATAATAAAACGAGAACAATAATTACATGTTGAAAATCCTTTAGCTCGCATCCAATCATCAAAGCAAACAATGGTTTGAACCGTTTTTTGTTTAAAAGAACTCCAAAAAGATGTGATAACTTTTTTCCCCATGCTAAAAGCCAACTCAGAAGCTACAATCAATATTGGAATTGCCAAAAGATCACGAGCCAAAAATGAAAGCTCAGGATATCGAATTGAACTTTTGCTCTAATAATCCAGTACTTCTATTTGATAATTCAACTCAAGCTCTAGTTCTTCCAAATAAATGTCCAAATGTGACCTTTCACTTTTAGTACTGGATTCATTTAAGTATCTTCTATAGTCATCACTCTCAACATAATCCTCTCCCAAATCAACCCTATTAACATTGAGTTCATGCAAACTAGAATCAACATGATCATTATTGGAAACATTGGAACTCCCAGCGAAAGAGGAAGACATGGATTTGGAGTTCTTAACATACTCTTTAAACAAGAGTTTAAGATTGCTAAGAATTGTTTGCACAAAGTTTGAAGCATGATCACTGTAGATTGTAGTAAAGTAATACTGCACATAATTTAACTTGTAACGAGGATCTAAAATTGCAGCACATGACAATATCAAAGTTTAATCAGGCCAATATTTATTAAATTTCTCTTGCATTTGCATAGTCATTGGAGTTAAAAACAAATGAGAACCTTTAATTGTTTAAATTAAGACCTTGTGAACCTTCCAAATCCCTCTAAAATAGAGATTAGTCATTGGATAATTAGAAACAGAAAAAACACAAGTCACATCATAAAAGACTTTTAAAAATTTACAAAGAGTAGTAACATTTCCCCACGCTTCATCAGAAAATGCAAATATTTGATAATCTTTATCTTGTTGGCCCCAATAATCTAACACATCTTTACAGTAAAGAGCAGATTCAAGCATCAAATAAGTAGAATTCCATCTCATACACACATCTTGACGTATTTTTTTAGTCACATTCAAATGAAGCTTTTGTCAGCCACATCATAAATTTTTTTTTCTTACGAATTCCCGACTTTTTTATGTACTTGATTCCATTTCGAATCTTACCAACAACATCATCAGCAAGTTCCAAACCAACTTGAACTATAAGATTCAATATATGTGTGCAACATCTAACTTGAAAGAAAACACCATCATACAAAAGAGCTTGGTTCTCACGAAAATGATTTTTTTGACAAGAAACTATAACATCGTTATAAGAAGCATTATTCAGAGTGGTGCTAAAAATTTTCTTGTCTATACCCCACTAAGATAAAACATAAAATAAGTTCATCTACTATGTTCAAACCATCATACGGAGGAGATAAGGCTCTAAACCTTAGGATTCTCTTATGTAGCTTCCAATCTTTGTTAACCCAATAAGCAGTAATGCAAATGTATTCATCATTAATATGCTCAGAGTTCCAATTATCAGAAGTTAGACAAATTAAACTAGGTGCTTTAACCAATTCTTCTTTAACATGATCACTCTCTTTTGTATAATACATTAGGACATCCCTAGTAGTTGTTTGTCTACTTATATTTTTAAAATTAGGACTAATAACACTCATGTATCTAAATCCCTATTCTTCAACTTTCCTAAATAAATGCTTGCCACACACAAGAAAAGTAGAAACAGCTTGACGACACTCATCAGTATCAAACTTGTAGGTTTTTATAGATGAACCACCTCCTAAGGATGGTTGAGTGGCTATGGTGTATTAAGTGATGTCCTTATTAATTTTTTTCAAACAGCTATTTAGATGACGTCTTAAATGGGAGGTTCCGCTAGAAGATTTAACAAAAAAGATACTCTTACAATGATTATGTTGTGCCTTCAACTCGTTTTTGTTCTCACATTCAAGCTTTGTCATTTCATCCCACACCTTTGAAGTAGTAAACTTTTGATGTTTGGAAACACTTTCATATTCATTAAATCTATCATCCACATTTATTGGAGTATTTGAACTAGCCATTGTCATAAAAACTGAAGTCCTAAAATCGTAAAAACTCAGTTATTATATAATAAAAAAAGTAAAAATTAAACCTATTTGTCCAAATAGGAGAGAAGTATTTCAATTTAATTAAAAGAAACTTAATTGACAACTATTGGCAGATATATCCACAAACAGGTTACATCAATTATAATTAAAAATATAATAAATTTTGGTAAAATTTCAAAAAATATAATAAGTTTTTTAGTACTTTAATTATATTTTAATTTTAAATGAGTTGCAAATTTAACATTTCAACCTTATTAATTCTTTTACTTCCAAATTTATTTATTTATTTTAAAAATCAGACTTTCTCCTATATTCAAGTGGTGATAACAAGAGAGAAACATAGAGGTAAGTTCATGAATAAGTTCCACTTTCTCCTATATTTCCTTTTGTAAGAAAACATAATAATCTCCTTGTTTAAGAGGAAAGCTACAGTTTCTTAATTAGTAGTTTTTATTCATTTTTTTTACTATTTGGAATCAAGATTTTCAAATCCAATGATAATCCATACTATCATTAGCTAGGAAACCATCCACAATTACTTTCATTTGTCTTTCTATTAATCTTATTACCAATTATCAAATTCTTTCTTCAACCTCATTAGATCATCAAGAAAAATGGCTGAACTTGTTGCCTTTGTTTCTTCCAACACCAAAAATTTATTTTTTTAATGTAAAGATAAAATTTACAATAAAAATAAAACAAATCTTTATTTTAGATTTCAATGTCATAAGTCATAACTAAATGTTTTGTTTTTCTCTTATTTCATTTTATTTACATTGAATTTATAAAATAATAATAAAACTTTTGGTGTTTCACACATTAAATGTGATCAATTTCAATTCATATTCAACTATATTGGATAATAAATTAATTTACTATATTTTTGGAATAAAAAGCAAATATATATATAAATATAGAGAAATACCCTTAGTGGAATCAATTAATTTCCACAAACATGTTTAAAAAGCATGCAAGTATATTCAGCAAGTTTGAAATTTAGTCTACAGTAGCTATCGGTAGTTGATTGTTGCTTCAGTAGCTATTGGAACTTAAAGCAGCAGGTAGTAGCTACTACAAAAAATTACCTATGAATGGCGGAACTAAGGTTGCAGAAGGTAGAGAAGCCTAAAGTAGCAGCAATAACCAACGACTAGCGAGGAAGTGGAAATCAGTAGAAGGTAGAAAAGCAAGAATGGCGATAGTGGCAAAGAAACAAGTGAAAAATTGCAAAATGAAGAGAAGCAACAGTGGTGGTAACAACAAAGAAGCAAGAAGCAAGAAAAATTTTAAGGAAAAATTGAGGGATTAAGGATTAAGGGGAAATAGGGATTGGAAAAGGAAAAAAGGAAAGGGGGATATCGGGATTGGAATTTGGAAAGGGAAGTGGGGAACAAGGGTAAAAGTCTAGGGTTAATAAAATCGAGTCAGGCCGGGCTGAGCTTGGGCTGAAAAATCATTGCCCGAAGCCCGACCCATTTTTAAAATAAGCATCTTTCCTAAACCCAAGCCCATTTGCTATATTTTTTCCCAAACTCTCTCATATTTCGAGCGGCCCTTCGGGCCAAATCGGGTGGTCCGACCCATGGACAGGTCTAGTGGTAAGGCAACTTTTTTGATAAAAAAAGTTCAAAGATAAGTGAGGATTTTTTTATTGTATTTTAATTTTTATATTTTAAATGAAAAAGTATGACCTAGAATAAAATTAAAAAATGCTAAACTTTACTTTCTATTATAATATTTTTTTTCTGGGTCAGTACATTCCAATTAAGTCTTTTCATAATAATAAATAGTTAAAAATTATATATTTTTTAATATTATTCATACATCAGCTAGTGCATCATGTTCTAGCGGTGTGACCAGTACAAATCGAAATTTTCACCAATGTGGAAAAAGATGTTGCTTGTTCTGCTTTAGCATCGAAATGGTGCATATCAGAATTAGTGTTGAACTAACCACGATGGTATTACTCATACATGAATATTAAAAATAATTAATTAATTAATTTTATGAATGTTGGTTATTCATTGGTCTTAGGGTACGGGAAAACACAAAGATAGACAGGCTAGGGGAAATCTAGGGTACCAATCCTGAATAGTTGACTTATGACAATAAAACACACCCTTGGAGCAACACGAAAAATCTTTAAATAAACAAACAAAATTCTAGCATATACCAATTCTTAAGGAGGTTAAGTGGGCCTCATACTCCAATGATCCCCTTGCCTCAAGGACTCCTAAAAGTAGATGCTACATTTCTTCAAGCCTCCCAAGGAGTCCTCTAATGAAGCTAAGGATCCCTCTTACCACCTTACCTAATAAAATAATTACATGGAGATAATTGAGGCCTCAGATGCACTCAAATCTATGGTATTCCCTATGGCACTAGCAACTATGCTAAAAAATAGTACTTGGCTCTACCAGTAAGCCTATCCATGGTTTTAAAGATTCGTCAAGCCAGTTCATTATCCATTTCCTTGCCAGAGCATATCGAAAACTAAGTGCCGATATTTTTCGATGTAGAAAATAAAAGAGAACTTATGATAGTATGTCTATTAATTTAACATAGAATAATAGAAATTAAAGACTTAATGAACGATTAGCTATGAAATAATTTATAGTTGAAGTTAGCAATAAGCATTTTATGTATGCCTTAATAGATGATGAACTTGAGAAGTTATACCACCTCCGTAAGAAGACAGAAAGGTAAACCAAGATAGAAGAAATGACCTTACCACAATAGGAAGTTTTTAGATCAAATTTAGGCATAGGTTTGGACTCGACACAAAGAAGGCCTAATTTTCCAACTAGGGGGCATCAGTTGAATGGGGTTGTAGAAGAAACTTAAACTTGGAGCTTCATATGAAGGGTATCTTTTTCTGTAGTCCTTTTAAGCTTATTGAATCAAAAATGAAAGAGCATGCCCCGATGGTGAGTACCAAAAAAGGCATCAAGTATCCCTTATAAAAACTTTACTAGCAACCCCCACTCAAATGTTGCAAACTATATATTAAATTGTATTGTTAGGGAAGGGATCTTCAAGTCCCCTCATTTAATGAAATCAATCCAAGGAGAAGGTGATCTTGGGAAAGATGTAGAGTCTAAGGGGACATACACTACTAAACCAACGTCTATGTTTATCTCAAGGACACCATTGAAGAGGACCTCAAGCGAGGACATTTGAAGCAATTTGTAATTTTGTTGGCTTTCTAATGGAAACATGATGAAGTAGGATCAAGGAGCTACAACAAGCAAGACAAAGCCTCAAGTAAAAGGCTTGTCACAAGAACCGTTCATATGATCTTTAGTTTCACCAATGATAGAAAAACTCTAATTCTATGAGAAAAGTTATCTGAATAGTGATGTTAGTAGATTCCTACAGAAAAGGTCTGCAATAGGAAAATGGTGATTAAATTTTATCAAGAAGGATGAGACTATAGTGTTTGATGATGATGGAAATGACGCCCTAGTGGTCATTACTACAATTGCAAACTTTGAAGTTAATATGATTATGATGGATAGCGGTAGCATAGTGGAAGTTCTACACTATGAAGCCTTTGAAGAGTTAGGCCCTTCTAAATAATAAATGAAAGAACTAACGCAATTTTTGGCTTCTTTAATTAGCCTATTAAAGTTAAGGGCTCAACCCTCTAGTCATCATGAGAGATGGGAAGTAGACCATTACTCTAATAGTAGAATTCTTAGTAGTGGATCAATGATAAGCTATAAAAGTAACATAATTTAATCCCATTCTTAATGCATTTTTGGATGATTAATTATAAAAATTAGTGAATTTGATGCTCGTAATCCTTTAAATTCATGTTTCTATACTTAGAAGAGTATTTGGGAGTGAAAGGAGTGAAAAACGAGCCAAGATCAAACAAAAATTTCCACACGGCTTGGGCACACACCCGTGTGAGCCACACGGGATAGCCACACACCTATGTGCCAGCCTGTGTTGATATCACACCCTGCTCCCTAAATACGGTGACAAACCCAATTTTTAAGCTTTCTGAGTATTTTAAAGTCTATAAATACCAATTAGAAGAAGACATAAGGGGGCAATCAGAGAAGATCAAAGAAAACACTCGAAGAACCCTATCGAAATCAACTCGGAAGTGGATCTCCCTCAAGATCGAAGATCTCCATTTAATTTCTTTCAATGTTTTATTGAGTTTCTTTATGTCTTGTGGTTATCCTAACTTTGAGATGTTTCTGTTTAGGATTATGAACTAAATTCCATAGATACCTAGGGAGGATGAAATCTATAATGAATCTTATTATTTGATTTCTAATTTACATGATAAATACTTGACTCTTGTTCTCAATTATGTATGCTTATTTCCTATTTTAATATTTCCAAGATATAAATTCATGTTTAATGTGCTTATTTCAGTAGAGCAAAAGTCCCTGTTTAAGAGTAGATCTAACATAATTGAGTGGAGTTGCATGCAATCCCAGAAATATGACGACATAAATCTATCGGATTAGAGTCAAATCTAATAGAGGAATCCATAGATCGAGTTAATGTGACAATAGGGGTTTTAATTAGAAAGAGATTTCAATTAATCAACTTAGATTTAGTTGTTCTTACTCTCGAAAGAGATATTAACATAATTTAGGGATTTTTACGGATCAAGATACAAGTGAATAAATCGTTTAATTTAGATTCATAATAATAGGTGAATTCTAGGTGGATTCTTTCCTGGGTATTGTCTATCTTACTGGTTATCTTTGATTATTTTCCTATTTCATTCTCTGTTACGTTCTTAATTAAATCAGTTTAGTAATTTTAGATTAAAACACATCACCCCAATTTGTTGGCTAGATAATAAGAAGACAGTAATGACTATTACTTTTTGTCTTTGTGGATACGATATTCCCTACTCACTGTAGCTAAACTATTGTTCGATAGGCGCGCTTGCCTTTATCGTATTTATAGTTTGTTTAGTGACCATCAATATATCGTCGATAAATGCCATTTTTAAACAACCTTTGATGAGGAAAGCTAGGTTAACATTGTCAACCGTTCGCATGAAAGTGAAATTCCTAACCCCAACAGGAATGGGGTACATATAATTCAATAAGAAAATGGCGAGGTAGTGTCGTATCACTTCTCTACAACTAACTCAACAAAACCAATAACTCAAAGCGGGAAATTTCCCTAGTGAAAAATAGTGGATAAAAGAGCCACAAAAGAAGTTGTTAAGGCCTAAGTGAACTTGATAAACAAGCGCATGATAATTATTGAAAGCCTAGATGGCATAGGAGAGATAAATCAATTTAAAGAAAAACTAGAAGAACAAATGGGAGAGTTACAATTGTAACATAATGAAACATAAAAGATAATCCATATCTCCTCTTCTTTGTATTGGAAAAAATCCGATTCGAAAACAAAAAAAATAAAATTTTGAAAATTGTGCCTGTAACACCCTATACTCGACCTGATTGTTAGGTCCGGCTACCAAATGTCACAATTAAATTGTATTACTTAACAACATTACTAACTTGATTTATTTACAATCTTAAACAATACCAGATTTAATCCATAAGTACCACATAAATTTATCCTACACTCTTAGATATCAATATGTTTGAAAACTTAAACTTTGAATAAATTTTCTATTATACAAGTTATAAGGTTTTTACAATGATTTTACTTTCCTGAGCATGTATATATTTACAATGACCTGAAATCTTAAAATTTATATAATTGTTTTTGAAGCCCGAGGCCTAGCCTCTAAGGATGCCTCTCTATATACATGATACAACTACAATACTACTCGCAGGGGCATGGTGGTGTCTGGATATATCAGTGCGGATTTGGACATAACCCTTCACATTCGAAAACCCTTTTCTGAGACCTGTCTTGTCAAGTTGTAACTTAGTCTTCTATTCTATCTTGCTGGTTTGGCTTATCAAAAGATAGCTACGTCAATAGGTGCACAGATCTTTTACAAATTTTGGTAGACTTGTAGATATTTTTCCAAAATAGTAGATTCTTGGTAGACTTGTAGCCATTTTGCCAAAATAGCAGATTCTTACCCTGATTCCTTCATTCCATGTAAATCCAAATTCCACTTATTGTATTATCTCTTCATCCAATTCCTTATAGCTTAACTTGTGCATATACGATTTTTAGAGGGAAAACTATTTACTTTCTTCTTTATATAGGGCCATCAAATATAAGATTTGGCGGATATTTAAGCACTATTCTTTCCTTACGAAATTGTACATGTAAGATAGTCCCAACTGGACTTTCTCTTCTTCAAGATAGTCCAAACAAATATTTCCTTAATCATGTAATCCTAATGGACTTCCCAACAATAGATAGCCCCCAACAGATTATCTCCTTGCTAGATCATGAGTGGTAAACTTTCCATTTATAAGAGTCCTTAGTAGGTGATCTGCCATAATTTAGTGTAGCAAATTAAACTAATTTCCACATTTTGGGAGCTTGAAAGTAGGCATGTTCCTTAAGTTTTAATTATATTTTTGCAAGTTTTCTTAAAGTTAATAAAATGTGAAAATTGAGTCTTTTATTGACCTTAGGGGCCAAATGAGGCCTAAGAGGGCACTAATGAACTGTGTAAGTGTGCAGGAGACTATTAGAAGGCGTAATAAACAGATGTTGGTCGCTATATCTTAAAATGTAATGATCAATGTCGCTACGTAGGGAGAAAAATGGAGAAATCACGAAACTACATTTGATGTCGTGACATAGCCTAAGGGTGTCTGGAAACACAAAAGTTTACACACTTTTTCATACCCTTTTTAAGTTAAATTCATGTGAATTCGGTTAAATTCTTGTCGAAAAATAATTAATTTTTATAAAATAATTAAAGTGCACTTAAAATATGAACATGTTGAAATTTATTTAATTTTATAATTATTTTTGACGAATTTTTGTTATTTTCGACAGATTTGTGCAAAGGGCGAAAAATGGCTCGGCAGACACTGCCGAAGCACAAAACCGAGAAGCAATTTGAAGTATCGAGGCGAATTAATTTCCAGCCTAAGACAGTCCAATTATGTATATTAATTCATAATATAATTAATTTTAATTTATACCCAATTTAATTTGGGCCAAATAAATTATTATTAATTAATTATGGAAAAAGTGGTTCAATTGAACTGAACCGACCAAGGATTTGGCAGCCCAAAACCATCGATATGCAGACCCAAATCAGCTTATTAGCTGATTAATTAAGCTTGCAAGTCAAAGTTGCATTTAAGCCCCTCCACAATTGGTGGCTTTATGGATTTGCCCCAAGCCATATTTAGCAAAGTTGAAGCCATCAACTTTGCCACATAGATGGCCAGCCAAGGGGTGGCTCTTTGGCTACTATTTTTAGCAAATTTTAGCTGCCACATTCAGCTATAAAAACCCCCCCTTTGCTGATCATTCAAAGCATCCCTCATTCATTTACATCTCTTTTCTCCTCTCTCACTTTCTCCTCTTATTTTCCCCATTTCAAGTCCCTTTCTCTTGTGCTGATTTCTCCCTTTGGGAAAGGGTTATTTTTCAGCCATTTTGGAGCAACATTGAAGTGTTCGTAGCAGCTTTGATCGGTGAGGACAACAAAGAACGAAGACGGAGCAACCTAGTCAGGCCACGAAAAAACATCGAATTTGATTCTTGCTCCCTATCTCTTTAATTTTTGTTGTTGTTATGATGAACATATCTATGAATATTTATGTTTTTGGAATGGTTATCAATTTAGCTTGAATTTAATTCTTGTTGGTTTGATTGCATTTCATCTGCTTATATTATTAAAATTATGTTTATGCTGCTATAGGCCTCGGTAAAATGCTTGATTAAGTAAAATCATGCCTAAGTTATTCTAGCATTACATTTGTGAGATAGCTAATGAATTAATTATTTAAACGGATTGAAATTGTAATTAATGGACACAATACTTAATCAGTGCATTTTTATTCTTCTAAGGTAGCTGAAGGTTAAATTAGCAATGTATCTGGCGATACACTTGCCTTGCATAACTTGCAAGATTATTGTGATTAAACTGTTTCAAGGTAAGAAGACCTTGTTACCTCACGTAGTCTTTTATGTGCTTATTAGATTTAATTAACCGTTTGAATTGACATAGGGAAATGCGAGAGATTAGTTCAATTTAATGAGTATGTATGTGCCATAACATGTTTGCTTATTAGAATCTGTTTAATTGTTTGAATTAACATAGGGATATGTTAAGAGATGAATGGATTTGTATAGGTGAATATGTTCATAAGTTAGCAAATTACCTAGTTGTTGTGAATTTATTCGTAACAGCATAAGCATTAGCTTAATAATTCTAAGTAAAAAAATGTAATTAAATCAACACAATTATGTCATCTTGATTAAATCATATTTTGAAATCGTGCATTTCAGATTTATTTCTTTAGTTACTTAGTTAAAAATCTTATTTTTCTTAATCACCCTTTTTAAAACAAAATGTTTTCCTTCACCAAAGTGTTTTAAATTGCATTCATAAATAATCCTTTTCACAATCCCTGTGGGTATGATAACTCGACATTTACTTGTCACTTTATTACTTGTTGCAATTGTGTACACTTGCACATTTTTGTCGTTCCAGTGTCGTGACATACCCTTGAAGATATTCTAATAGGATTATACCGACTCCTATGTAGCGACACAAGTCCTGGTGTGTCACGACATCGACTCTGGACCTAAACTAACACGAGTTAGGGGGCGTTTTGGTTTGCACAATCAAACTTAAGCTCGGGAATGTCAGCTAACCTAAGGTTAAAGATGAAAACCACCCAAAATCTATAAATAGGCTCCTTTGTCACATGTTATTAACACCAATTACCTAGTTTAGAATTCTACTTTTAATTTTAGTTTAGCTTTTCTACCTTTTTAGGTTTTAGATTTATTTTCAAGTTGTTTTTTTTATCTCGAGTAATGTAATATGTGGAAGACAATCAAAATTGTGGATTCATATTCATCTTTAATACAAATCAAACATTTTCTTAAACTCTATACTTTCTGTAGCAGCCCAATTTCGGTGAAATCAGAACAGTGGTTTCGGGACCACAAATCCAAGCCAAAAATAAAATTTATTTTTATTTTATTTCATGGTCCGTAATATGATAGACATGTCATGTGAAAATTTTGATAAGAAAAATTTTACCGATTATGTGCTTAATTACGAGAAGGTCTAAATCGCATAAAATACAAAAGTTGAATTCTAGTAGCTATAAGGATTAAATAGTTATGGAATTCAAAACTTGAGGTCCTTATATGGTAATTAGACCATTAATAAAAGTTAGTAGATAGTTTTGGATGATTCATCCATGGAAAATTAGAAAAAGGCTAAGGACTAAATTGAAAATAAAAAATTATTAAAGATGATAAATTAATTAAATAGAAATAAAAATCGTTTTTATCATCTTCTTCCCCAAAAAATTCCATGGAATCCCTAAGAGAGAGAAGAAACTTTCTTGGACAAATTGGGTAAGTTTCCTTGTCCCGCTTTTAGTAATTTTGATATTTTTGAAACCGGGATAGCCTAATTTATTTATTTAGGGGATTTATTTGAAAAGTTATCAAGTTATGAAATTTGGGTTATGGAGGAATATGCTGAAAATTAGAAATTTATGGTAGAAAATTAAAGGGTGTTGATTAGTAAACAACTTTTACAAAGTGATTTTTGATAAAAACATGATTTAGTGTCTAAAATGTAAAATTGAGAAATTGAAGAAAAATGCTGAATTTTTATGAATACATGTGCTGTAAATTTTGTAATGGGATTTTGGTTAGGCTTGGAATAAGGGGTAAATTGCACAAGTTTCATTTTCCGAGCATAGGGACGAAATGGGAATTTATGGAAAAGTTAGGTGCAAAATGGTAATTTTCCCTAGGTTTTAAATTGAGTCCACTTGAATATGAAATGTGATAAATGGATGTAAAATTTACTCCTATAGATCTGGATAGACGAAATTTGGAGCTAGCATGAGGAAAGAGGAAAATGTCGGATTAGTAGATTTTACATACACGAACATTGTCGAGGTAAGTTTGTGTAACTAAATTGTATATTTATATGCTTGAATTAGATATTGTGTATGTAATTTATATAAATATCATATATCTATATGACATTGAAAACATAACCGAAAAAGCCTGATCAATGATAAATGATAAATGATAAAAATGTTACTTTTATGCTTGAAATGAATGTGGAATGTGTTTACTTGAATTATATGAAGATTATGGATGTATGAAATAATCACATGCCGAGAAATGCTTGAAAATGTTAAATCTCCTTTGAATAAATGAAAATCGATGGATATGTGATTTCCCAAAATGAATGAGGTTTTGCGTTTGTTGCTGATAGGATTTAGCTCAGAGAAGTAATCCTATTGACCTCATTTATGAAAGGATTTAGCCCGGACGGGTTATCCTAATATAAGTCCCCTCGAGCATATGTTATGGATTGGATTTAGCCTGGATGGGTAATCTAGATCAACCTCCTTAGAGCATATGTCATAAAAAGTGTAACACCCCAAACCCGGCCCAGACGTTATGGTCGGATCTGACATGCCACATCGAAGCATTCAAAACATTTTATATTATTGGTCCAGAAAACTTATTTAGTGTTTTAAAAGATAATTTCATTATAGGTTAAAGTGAATGAAAGCTGTGCACTAGGTAGGAAACCGGAAAAGAGGTGGTGAGTCCATCGGACTGCTTAAGTACCAAGCTCCCTTCGGATCCAATCCTAGACATGCATACTGCCATTGCCACACCTTAACGTCATGGATATTTCTAGGAAACCGATTTGATTAAGTTATTTTTAGGAAAAGTGATTAATTTTGGAAAATACTTTCATTGCGGAAGCTTTGCTTATTGTCATGTTATTTTAAAATCAATTGTTGTTTTTGAAAACGCGCCCTAAAGCTATCCAATTTCAACAGTTAAAATAAGTAATACCTATCATAGTAATACATATTAAAACCATCAAAAATAATTAAGCGGCCTTATTACATTTAAAAAAAACCCAAAACTTCAAACGTAAATAAAAGGATGTCCATTCACGGAAGAAAATCAAACTTTCGAGCGGTGGCCACTCCGAATTCCCTCACGACTCTAAGCCCACTATGGTTGGGGATTTCTGCGTGGATGAAAATAAAAGGGTGAGTTTGGGAAACTCAGTGTGTAAGGAAAACCCATTCAAAGCCCAAGTCACTCAAGCCTATTGGGCCTAAGCCCATTCAGTAACAGTGGTCTTGGACGAGCCCTTTTCAGATTACAATAAAGCGGGCCTTAGCCCTTATTCAGATAACAAGATGGCCCATAGGCCCATTTCAAAATACATGCAACATCAATAACATATGCAAGCCCATTTGGAGAGACTACTCAACCCACCAACCACTACACTCCACCCGTACCAGCCCTACACTCCATGTGGGGAATTGTAACACCCCGAATTTGGGCCTAGAAGTATTGGGCCTTGAGTGGGGGTCCGTAAGGAGGTTGTATATAGGTATTTAATTGTGCAATGAAATGAAACAATTAAATGTTTGCTATTAGTGGTTAATGGCTTTGAGAAGTGTTAGAGAAATCTTGGGTTCAAACTTGGGCTTTAGCAAAAATTTTGGTATTAAGTGAAAAAAAACCTGGATGCTTGGATGAGGGTTTTTAAATTATTGTGTTAAATAAATGACACAAGGAAGCTTGTAGTCTAGTGGTTGTGGTGTCATTAAGGTTGTATGGGAGCCTGGGTTCAAGCCTTGGCTCTTGCAATTTATTTTGTTTTTTTTTAAAGGGAACCTGGACTTTGGCCTTTAGACCTTATAATTAATTGGGGATAAAATATGACACAAAAAGCCTTGTGGCTTAGTGGCAAGTAGCGTGTGGAGCATTTAAGGGGAGGCATAGGTTCGAATCCCATGGCAAGCAAGGAGCATTTATTTTGCTAACAAGGGCGGCAAGAGTTGGTGTTGAATTTAAACTCTAATGTTGGAGGATCCCACATCGGAAGCTAACATAAGAGTGGTTGTGAAGGTGGCTTTAAATAGAGGAACCATGAAGAGAGTAAATGTACCTTTCTTGGTGATCCATTTCATTTGTATGGCGTGCTCGTTTGGGTTGGGCGTCGGCTAAGAGTGCTCGGAGTGTGGATTAACTCCAGGTCTCCTATCGTGTGTATTTCTTACTACTCTAGGCTAGGATGGCTACTTGGACATGATGGGTCGAAAGGGGTCATGTGGGCCTAATGGGCCTACAAGCCCAATTGGATAAGTTGTTTGATTGTGTAGTAAATTTGGGCTAGGCTAGGTGAATCTAATATTTGTGGCTAGATTTGGGCTAAAAGGGCCACACGGCGTGTGGGCCTATTTGGTATGAGAATGGGCTTTAGAGCCATTAGTATTGTTATCCATGTTTAAAATACTTTGGTTTACAAAATTACCAAAATACCACTTTGTAAAATTACTAAAATACCCTTGGTTTATAAAATTACCAAAATACCCCTAGTTTGTAAAATTACCAAAATACCACTAGTTTGTAAAATTATCAAAATACCACTAGTTTGTAAAATTACCAAAATACCCCTAATTTGTGAAATTACTGAAATACCCTCGACACAGTAAAATTATTGAAATACCCTCGACTTGTAAAATTACCAAAGTACCCTCGATTTATAGAATTACTGTTTTACCCTCGATTTGTAAAATTACCGTTTTACCCTCGATTTATAGAATTACCGTTTTACCCCTAATTTACATAATTACCATTTTACCCCAGATTTACATAATTATCGTTTTACCCTCGACTTACAGAATTACCGTTTTACCCTCGATTTACAGAATTACCGTTTTACCCTCGATTTAT
Organism: Gossypium arboreum; assembly: GCF_025698485.1. NCBI lineage: Eukaryota > Viridiplantae > Streptophyta > Magnoliopsida > Malvales > Malvaceae > Gossypium > Gossypium arboreum. The sequence goes on from NC_069070.1 coordinate 21,335,448, forward strand.
AGAATTACTGTTTTACCCTTGATTTACAGAATTACTGTTTTACCCTCGATTTACAAAATTACCAAAATACCCTCAATTTGTAAAATTACCAAAATACCCCGATTTACAAAGTTCTGAAATACCTTGACTTTTTAAAAATTATAGAAGTACCATTGGTTTACAAAATTCTTGAAATACCTTTGGTTTGTTGATTTACCAAAACACCCTTGTAGGATGAAATGACTAAAATACCCTAAAAGGTAAAAAGACCGTAAAGCCCTGTAGGGTAAAGTGACCGTAATACCCTGTATGGTAAAATGACGAATATGCCCTTATGTTCCGTATGGTGATGTGCTTAGGATTTACATATATTGATATTGGATTAGTTAAGTTTGAGTGATGGTGGTGGTTATCGTGGCGATTGATTTTGGAAACGTTTCAACTTCAACCCGTAACGGTGTGTACTAACCCTCGTAATAGCTTAGATTAATATTTCTTTGAAAAGTCGAAAGCTTCATATTTTAGTGATTCGAGAATTAATATTTAGATCTATTTTCTCGCACGCGTTTAAGTTGGATTCTAGCGGATATGGGGTAGGAAGGTATTTGGAACGTTCTTCAATGAGTAGATCTCTTGGAAAGTATTGAACCTTCTTTCCATTTGTATCTTGTGGTTTAAGAAAAGTGAAAACCCTCTCATCGACTAAGGCTAAAGGGTTTTGGTGTTATTTGGTTTGTTGGTGCTAGTGAGGATTAAAGGCTACCGATCGAGGAGTGTGAAAAGCTTGGATCATCGGAGTGACTAAATCTAGTCATCAACTTGACAAAGGTATGAACCCAAGGGCCATTGTGGATGGTGGCGAATGTGTAAGTGATGATAATAGGTAGTTTTCGATTTGGTTTAATATTAACATGGTCTAATCTATAAGTGGTTGATTATAGGAGAAATCGCATAGGAGATCTCGTCAAGGAATATCGCAAATCGGTGTGTAACGAACCCTTTCATAGCTTAGAGCGATAAAATGCGAAAAGCAAAATGCCAAATTCGGCATTTCGAGGACTTATGAGCAATGACGCTCACTAGTTAGTTAGAATCGATGAGACGGTGATCGAGAACGATGGAAACGGTAAGAATGTGATTTTGGCGTTCTTGGTAAGTTGGGCCTCGAGGGGTCAAGTGGGGCCCATTGGGCTTTCGGGCCCATTTGGGTAAAATTGGTAGAAAACGAAATCTGTTAAATTGCATGATAAGACTGTTAAAACCGTTATGGAATCTAGGCTAAATGGGCCTAGATGACGAAATTAACTAAGTAGGGCCCATTAGGGTTTTAGGCCTAACAACTCGATTTCGCTAAAATGGGCGTAATCACTTGTTTGCACCCATGGATTGTTAGTAATCGTTAATGAACATGGAAACCCTAATTTTGGTAAAATTATGAGATTACCCTTATACCATAAAATGACCGTTTGCCCCTAGGTAAAATGACCATTATACCCCTAGGGTTTATGTATGATTTTAATACATGGGATTTTGATAAATATGGTATGTATGATATGCACATGAAATGTATGCTATGCACATGATATGTATGATATGCACATGAGGTAATCATAAATGCATTGGGTTGGGTTTTATATGGATGGAGGAAGTGAAAAGGGCTTTTGCCCGATTATTAAAAGAGGCTAGGCCTCCAAGTTATATGATAAAGCATGACTATCTTTGCCAATTGGAGAGTTTGGCGGGGTGGGTCGAGTTAATCCCCACATGGTGTGTTGGTTGGTGCGGGTGGAGAGTAGCGGATGGTGGGTTGAGTAGTCTCCCAAATGGGTTGCATTCTTTCATTGAAATTATATGTGACATTGAAATGGGCCTAAGGGCCATACTGCTTTCTGATAAAGGCTTGACCCGATAATATGAAATATGAAAAGGCTTGACCCATAATATGAAATATGAAAAGGCTTCGCCCAGATTTTGAAATATGAAATATGAAAAGGGCTACTGACCAAAGCATGATTGAGATTGATTTGGGCTTAGACCCAACAGTAGTTATTGTTTTGGGCTCGAAAGGGCTTGTTGCACATGAGTTTCCAAACTCACCCCCTTTCCTTAACCTTGCGGTGAGCCTTGATGTGGGGACTTGGGCGGAGGGATTCAGAGTGGCCACGGTGATTGTCTTTGGACTTTTAAATAAGTGTTGGTTTTCATTTAATTTCCTTTAATTATTATTTATTTTTGGGTTGTAATAAGGCCAATTTTAACTTTCCTTTTATTTCTTTTGAATTATTTTAATTTTAATAACTTTAAAATTGGTTAATAATTATTCAAATGGGCTAGACTTAGGGCGTGTTTTCAAAATGATACTTGTTTTCAAAATATCTCAACACCACTATTAATCGATTTATCAAAGACGTCCACTTAAACAAATTTAAACTCGATATAACAAAGTGTGGCTATGGTTGTGGGCATGTCTAGGATTGGATCCAATAAAAAGAGCTTGGTACTTAAGAAGCCTTCATGGCTCACCTCCTCTGTCTCGGATACCTACACGGTGCCCGACTTCCATACACTTTGTTAACTCAATAAAATGTATGGTTTTAAAACACTAAAACGGAACGTGGGTTTTCAACTCCAATGTGTACGTCGATTCGGCCATAACGTCTGGGCGAGTTTGGGGTGTTACATTTAGTGGTATCGAGCTAAGTTGCAACAACTCACTGTGGATCGGTGCGAAAATTTTTCAAAAATTTAGGCCTAAGAAGGGTATTTTTGAAATGGTTTTGAAAAGTTCATTTTAAAGATGTTTTATGGAGTATATATGTTAAAATGGTCCAAGTTTTTTGTTTTAAATCAAGAGTTTCAAAATAATGGGTGTTTTCAAATCAAAGTTTTAAATTTCTATTTTCGGTGATCAAAAATATGGTTTTCGAGTTTTAAATGGATTGAGAAAGAAGTGGCGCTTGAATCCCGGCACCAAGTCTGTAAGTATTTACATTCCTCATATTACCTTTGTATTAAGATATTACTTGTAGATAGAACGAGACCATATCATGACATTATGACTAGGGCAACCCTAAAAACTCTAGAATCTGAGACCGTAGCTAGGCTATGATTACGTGAAAATAGAAACTTTAAAATACTATCTCTGCATAAGACATATGAATAAATAGTAAAATTTTTGAGATCTTTGTAGTTAATTGATATGTGTCTTGGTAATGTAGAGTATTGATATGGATTCGAGGGTAAGCAAAGTCTACCAACTTGGGTTGCGGTAACTCGAGCTTGGTCTTGAGGCACCGGTGAGTTAGTAAGGCAAGTGGTAGAGGAAGTATTGGATACCAAACTTAAGGAAATTAGGGAAGCGCTTCAAGCGGGGTGCATGGAGTGTAAGAAAAGGAAGGATTCTAGTTCTTAGAAAACCAAGCCTCGCTTACGTGAAACATGTTAAGGCACGACCAAACTATCCAATCTGCAAAGATCGCAACGGACGTCATCCGGTGAATGCCATAGGAAGACAGGAGCATGTCTTAGATGTGGGTCCAAGGAGCATCGAGCTCGGGATCGCCAAGTTTATTTTATTTAAATATGTGTTACGAATTGTATGCGTGCTTGATAAATGTTTCTTTACTTTGGTAATTAGATGTTCTGGGTCGTACTAAGAATTATTTTTAATTAGAGTGCGTGGCGGAAGCATAAAGGTTTGACTTGAGTAATACTGATTAGTTGATAGTTGGAAATTTCGAGGACGAAATTTCTTTAAAGAGATATAATTGTAACACCCAATTTGGGCCTAAAGTATTGGGCCTTGAGTGGGGGTCCGTAAGGAGGTTGTATATAGGTATTTAATTGTGCAATGAAATGAAACAATTAAATGTTTGCTAATAGTGGTTAATGGCTTTGAGAAGTGTTAGAGAAATCTTGGGTTCAAACTTGGGCTTTAGCAAAAATTTTGGTATTAAGTGAAAAAAACACGGATGCTTGGATGAGGGTTTTAAATTATTGTGTTAAATAAATGACACAAGGAAGCTTGTAGTCTAGTGGTTGTGGTGTCATTAAGGTTGTATGGGAGCACTGGTTCAAGCCTTGGCTCTTGCAATTTATTTTGTTTTTTTTTTTAAAGGGAACCTGGACTTTGGCCTTTAGACCTTATAATTAATTGGGGATAAAATATGACACAAAAAGCCTTGTGGCTTAGTGGCAAGTAGCGTGTGGAGCATTTAAGGGGAGGCATAGGTTCGAATCCCATGGCAAGCAAGGAGCATTTATTTTGCTAACAAGGGGCGGCAAGAGTTGGTGTTGAATTTAAACTCTAATGTTGGAGGGATCCCACATCGGGAAGCTAACATAAGAGTGGTTGTGAAGGTGGCTTTAAATAGAGGGAACCATGAAGAGAGTAAATGTACCTTTCTTGGTGATCCCTTTCATTTGTATGGCGTGCTCGTTTGGGTTGGGCGTCGGCTAAGAGTGCTCGGAGTGTGGATTAACTCCGGTCTCCTATCGTGTGTATTTCTTACTACTCTAGTCATAGGATGGCTACTTGAGACGCGATGGGTCGAAAGGGTCATGTGGGCCTAATGGACCTACAAGCCCAATTGGATAAGTTGTTTGATTGTGTAGTAAATTTGGGCTAGGCTAGGTGAATCTAATATTTGTGGCTAGATTTGGGCTAAAAGGGCCACAGCGTGTGGGCCTATTTGGGCCGAGAATGGGCTTTAGAGCCATTAGTATTGTTATCCATGTTTAAAATACTTTGGTTTACAAAATTACCAAAATACCCTGCTTTGTAAAATTACTAAAATACCCTTGGTTTATAAAATTACCAAAATACCCCTAGTTTGTAAAATTACCAAAATACCCCTAGTTTGTAAAATTATCAAAGTACCCCTAGTTTGTAAAATTACCAAAATACCCCTAATTTGTGAAATTACTGAAATACCCTCGACCTGTAAAATTATTGAAATACCCTCGACTTGTAAAATTACCAAAGTACCCTCGATTTATAGAATTACCGTTTTACCCTCGATTTGTAAAATTATCGTTTTACCCTCGATTTATAAAATTACCGTTTTACCCCTAATTTACATAATTACCATTTTACTCCAGATTTACATAATTATCGTTTTACCCTCGACTTACAGAATTACCGTTTTACCCTCGATTTACAGAATTATCGTTTTACCCTCAATTTATAGAATTACTATTTTACCCTTGATTTACAGAATTACTGTTTTACCCTCGATTTACAAAATTACCAAAATACCCTCAATTTGTAAAATTACCAAAATACCCCTGATTTACAAAGTTACAGAAATACCCTTGACTTTTTAAAAATTATAGAAGTACCATTGGTTTACAAAATTACTGAAATATCTTTGGTTTGTTGATTTACCAAAACACCCTTGTAGGATGAAATGACTAAAATACCCCTAAAAGGTAAAAAGACCGTAAAGCCCCTGTAGGGTAAAGTGACCGTAATACCCCGTATGGTAAAATGACGAATATGCCCTTATGTTCCGTATGGTGATGTGCTTAGGATTTACATATATTGATATTGGATTAGTTAAGTTTGAGTGACGGTGGTGGTTATCGTGGCGATTGATTTTGGAAGCGTTTCAACTTCAACCCGTAATGGTGTGTACTAACCCTCGTAATAGCTTAGATTAATATTTCTTTGAAAAGCCGAAAGCTTCATATTTTAGTGATTCGAGAATTAATATTTAGATCTATTTTCTCGCACGTTTAAGTTGGATTCTAGCGGATATGGGGTAGGAAGGTATTTGGAACGTTCTTCAACGAGTAGATCTCTTGGTAAGTATTGAACCTTCTTTCCATTTGTATCTTGTGGTTTAAGAAAAGCTGAAAACCCCTCTGTCGACTAAGGCTAAAAGGGTTTTTGGTGTTATTTGGTTTGTTGGTGCTAGTGAGGATTAAAGGCTACCGATCGAGGAGTGTGTGAAAAGCTTGGATCATCGGAGTGACTAAATCTAGTCATCAACTTCTAAAGGTATGAACCCAAGGGCCATTGTGGATGGTGGCCGAATGTGTAAGTGATGATAATAGGTAGTTTTCGATTTGGTTTAATATTAACATGGTCTAATCTATAAGTGGTTGATTATAGGAGAAATCGCATAGGAGATCTCGTCAAGGAATATCGCAAATCAGGTGTGTAACGAACCCTTTCATAGCTTAAAGCGATAAAATGCCGAAAAGTCAAATACCAAATTCGGCATTTCGAGGACTTGTGAGCAATGAACGCTCACTAGTTAGTTAGAATCGATGAGACGGTGATCGAGAACGATGGAAACGGTAAGAATGTGATTTTGGCGTTCTTGGTAAGTTGGGCCTCGAGGGGAAGTGTGGCCCATTGGGCTTTCGGGCCCATTTGGGTAAAATTGGTAGAAAACGAAAATCTGTTAAATTGCATGATAAGACTGTTAAAATGTTATGGAATCTAGGCTAAATGGGCCTAGATGACGAAATTAACTAAGTAGGGCCCATTAGGGGTTTTAGGCCCAACAACTCGATTTCGCTAAAATGGGCCGAAATCACTTGTTTGCACCCATGGATTGTTAGTAATCGTTAATGAACATGGAAACCCTAATTTTGGTAAAATTATGAGATTACCCTTATACCATGAAAATGACCGTTTTGCCCCTAGGTAAAATGACCATTATACCCCTAGGGTTTATGTATGATTTTAATACATGGGATTTTGATAAATATGGTATGTATGATATGCACATGAAATGTATGCTATGCACATGATATGTATGATATGCACATGAGGTAATCATAAATGCATTGGGTTGGGTTTTATATGGATGGAGGAAGTGAAAAGGGCTTTTGCCCCGCTTATTAAAAAGAGGCTAGGCCTCCAAGATATGATAAAGCAATATCTTTGCCAAAGGAGAGTTTGGCGGGGTGGGTCGAGTTAATCCCCACATGGTGTGTTGGTTGGTACGGTGGAGAGTAGCGGATGGTGGGTTGAGTAGTCTCCCAAATGGGTTGCATTCTTTCATTGAAATTATATGTGACATTGAAATGGGCCTAAGGGCCATACTGCTTTCTGATAAAGGCTTGACCCGAGAATATGAAATATGAAAAGGCTTCGCCCAAGAATATGAAATATGAAAAGGCTTGCCCAAGATTTTGAAATATGAAATATGAAAAGGGCTACTGACCCGATGCATGATTGAGATTGGATTTGGGCTTAGACCCAACAGTAGTTATTGTTTTGGGCTCGAAAGGGCTTGTTGCACATGAGTTTCCAAACTCACCCCCTTTCCTTAACCTTGCAGGTGAGCCTTGATGTGGGGACTTGGGCCGGAGGGGATTCAGAGTGGCCACGGTGATTGTCTTTGGACTTTTAAATAAGTGTTGGTTTTCATTTAATTTCCTTTAATTATTATTTATTTTGGGTTGTAATAAGGCAAATTTTAACTTTCCTTTTATTTCTTTTCTAATTATTTTAATTTTAATAACTTTAAAAATTGGTTAATAATTATTCAAATGGGCTAGACTTAGGACGTGTTTTCAAAATGATACTTGTTTTCAAAATATCTCAACACCACTATTAATCGATTTATCAAAGACGTCCACTTAAACAAATTTAAACTCGATATAACAAAGTGTGGCTATGGTTGTGGGCATGTCTAGGATTGGATCCAACAAAAAGAGCTTGGTACTTAAGAAGCCTTCATGGCTCACCTCCTCTGTCTCGGATACCTACCTGGTGCCCAGCTTCCATACACTTTGTTAACTCAATAAAATGTATGGTTTTAAAACACTAAAACGGGCGTGGGTTTTCAACTCCAATGTGGCACGTCGATTCGGCCATAACGTCTGGGCCAGTTTGGGGTGTTACATTTAGTGGTATCGAGCTAAGTTGCAACAACTCGGTGTGGATCGGGTCCAAAATTTTTCAAAAATTTAGGCCTAAGAAGGGTATTTTGGAAATGGTTTTGAAAAGTTCATTTTAAAGATGTTTTATGAGTATATATGTTAAAATGGTCCAAGTTTTTTGTTTTAAATCAAGAGTTTCAAAATAATGGGTGTTTTCAAATCAAAGTTTTAAATTTCTATTTTCGGTGATCAAAATATGGTTTTCGAGTTTTAAATGGATTGAGAAAGAAGTGGCGATCTGAATCCCGGCACCAAGTCTGTAAGTATTTACATTCCTCATATTACACTTTGTATTAAGATATTACTTGTAGATAGAACTGAGACCATATCATGACATTATGACTAGGGCAACCCTAAAAACTCTAGAATACCGAGGCGTAGCTAGGCTATGATTACGTGAAAATAGAAACTTTAAAATACTATCTCTGCATAAGACATATGAATAAATAGTAAAATTTTGAGATCTTTGTAGTTAATTGATATGTGTCTTGGTAATGTAGAGTATTGATATGGATTCGAGGGTAAGCAAAGTCTACCAACTTGGGTTGCGGTAACTCGAGCTTGGTCTGAGGCACTTGGCCGAGTTAGTAAGGCAAGTGGTAGAGGAAGTATTGGATACCAAACTTAAGGAAATTAGGGAAACGCTTCAAGCGGGGTGCATGGAGTGTAAGAAAAGGAAGGATTCTAGTTCTTAGAAAACCAAGCCTCGCTTACGTGAAACATGTTAAGGCACGACCAAACTATCCAATCTGCAAAGGCGCAGCGGACGTCATCCGGGTGAATGCCATAGGAAGACAGAGCATGTCTTAGATGTGGGTCCAAGGAGCATCGAGCTCGGGATCGCCAAGTTTATTTTATTTAAATATGTGTTACGAATTGTATGCGTGCTTGATAAATGTTTCTTTACTTTGGTAATTAGATGTTCGGGTCGTACTAAGAATTATTTTTAATTAGAGTGCGTGCGGAAGCATAAAGGTTTGACTTGAGTAATACTGAGTTAGTTGATAGTTGGAAATTTCGAGGACGAAATTTCTTTAAAGAATATAATTGTAACACCCTAATTTGGGCCTAGAAGTATTGGGCCTTGAGTGGGGGTCCGTAAGGAGGTTGTATATAGGTATTTAATTGTGCAATGAAATGAAACAATTAAATGTTTGCTATTAGTGGTTAATGGCTTTGAGAAGTGTTGGAGAAATCTTGGGTTCAAACTTGGGCTTTAGCAAAATTTTGGTATTAAGTGAAAAAAACACGGATGCTTGGATGAGGGTTTTAAATTATTGTGTTAAATAAATGACACAAGGAAGCTTGTAGTCTAGTGGTTGTGGTGTCATTAAGGTTGTATGGGAGCCTGGGTTCAAGCCTTGGCTCTTGCAATTTATTTTGTTTTTTTTAAAGGGAACCTGGACTTTGGCCTTTAGACCTTATAATTAATTGGGGATAAAATATGACACAAAAAGCCTTGTGGCTTAGTGGCAAGTAGCGTGTGGAGCATTTAAGGGAGGCATAGGTTCAATCCCATGGCAAGCAAGGAGCATTTATTTTGCTAACAAGGGGCGGCAAGAGTTGGTGTTGAATTTAAACTCTAATGTTGGAGGGATCCCACATCGGGAAGCTAACATAAGAGTGGTTGTGAAGGTGGCTTTAAATAGAGGGAACCATGAAGAGAGTAAATGTACCTTTCTTGGCTGATCCCTTTCGCTGTATGGCGTGCTCGTTTGGGTTGGGCGTCGGCTAAGAGTGCTCGGAGTGTGGATTAACTCCAGTCTCCTATCAGGTGTGTATTTCTTACTACTCTAGGCAGAGGATGGCTACTTGAGACATGATGGGTCGAAAGGGGTCATGTGGGCCTAATGGACCTACAAGCCCAATTGGATAAGTTGTTTGATTGTGTAGTAAATTTGGGCTAGGCTAGGTGAATCTAATATTTGTGGCTAGATTTGGGCTAAAAGGGCCACACGAGCGTGTGGGCCTATTTGGGCCGAGAATGGGCTTTAGAGCCATTAGTATTGTTATCCATGTTTAAAATACTTTGGTTTACAAAATTACCAAAATACCCTGCTTTGTAAAATTACTAAAATACCCTTGGTTTATAATGTAACACCCCGAACCCGAGACCATCGCCGGTGTCAGACACGAGGGGTTAACAAGCCAAGTTCACATGTTTTGCCCACCAATTTGGCATTTCCAGTCAGGCTGGAAGACTGCGTCACCGTCGCCTTAAAAATCATATCTCGAGTTTCAAAACTCGGAAACTGGTTTCGTAAATTTTCCTGAATTTAGACTCATATATCCATCCATGTATTTATTTCTAGAATTTTGGTCGGGCCAATTGGTACAGTTTATTAGTTAAAGTCACCCATGTTACAGGGATCGACTGCTCTGACCTTCTCTCGGTATAACTTGAATATCTCTCTGTACAGGGCTTTAATGCTGGTGTCGTTTCTTTCTAATGAAACTAGACTCAAAATTGAATCCGTACATATAAGGTATGTCTCCTAATTCTTTCTGGATAATTTATAGTGAATTTTTAAAGTTGCGACAGGGGACCCAGAAACCGTTCTGGCCCTGTTTCACAATAGCTTCAATATCTCTTAACATGTAACTCCTATGATCATTTCGCTTCTTCCATATGAAAATAGACTCATTAAGGTTCATTTACATAGCTTATTCACTATTTAATACCATTCCTACAATTTTTGGTGATTTTTCACATTCACGTCACTGCAGCTGGCAGCATCTGTTTTAAGGTAGGTCTTATCTATTTTTGTAGTCTCCATCAACCAACTAGTCTTGCCATACATAGGTTCACATATGATCATTTTAACCATACCAATGGCTGATCATGTGACCAACACTCCCATTTCCGATCCATAATCACATCATGACACCATATATATACATTCAAACCACAAATAGTCTAAGTTCATGCTTCCTTTTACGAGCCATTTTCGCATGGCAGTATACATATACATCGCCACATTTTTAAACCAACAAGGGTAGTCCTATACATGCCATTTCAAAGTTCAACCAAAATTTATACCAAAATAGAGCGTGGATAGTGTGGATGACTTCGACTTTATTGATCCCGAATCCGTTTGCTATCGAAATAAATCTATAAAACAGAGAGCCAAAGCAATGGGGTAAGCATTTTATGCTTAGTAAGTCTCAAGGAATATAATCAGCTTTAATTAAAGCAATACATTCACATAACCAAATGCATCATTTCATTAATGCACATTCACATAATCGTACTTACTTCACCATCCCAACACTTATGTTCATACACAAATAACGGCTTCATTAAGGCCGATAACTCGCTCCATCATAGGAGCGGATATTCATATGCTCTTACTCCTATCGCGCAAAGCACACACCGCACTTACCTTGTCATTGGGAAATTTCACAAGTGCATTAGCTGAAATTTTCCAGCAAGCTTATAATTTTCAAATCACATACCTTCGGAGTTTAACCGGACGTCGCTACTCGTTCAATCGCCGGGACATAGCCCGTTATGGTAACCCGCACCAAGGCCTACGGGACTTAACCCGATATCACGATTTGCACAAATGCCTTGGTCTTAGCCCGATTTAACAACTTGCACGAATGCCTTGGTCTTAGCCCGATATAGCTACTAGCACAATTGCCTTGGTCTTAACCCGATATAATTTTCAGCATAATTGTCTTGAGGCTTAGCCCGGATATCATTCAATTTCTCATGCACACATACATCAATAATCATTGGACATACATATTTCATTTTCCTTACTAAGGCTCAAACACAATTATAATCATTAGCATATTCGCCGGACTTAGCCCGGTGGAATTCAAATACTCATTCACACATAATCAATAATCATACACATCCATATTTCATCTCACATAATTCAAGTAAGGTCACTTCTTGAGGACTTACCTCGGATGTTGTCGAGCGGCTTTTACGGCTATTCGATCACTTTTTCCTTCCCTTGTCCAATTGTGGACCTCTTAGCTCTTGAGCTAATTCAAACAAATTCAATTTATTAAAACCTCATTGTGCTAGCTTATGGCCGAATATGACAAGGAATTTAAATGGTCATATGGCCACTCTTTAGCTTGAATACACAATGGTCATGCACATTTTATACTACATCAAGCAATTCAATACAATTTATTTGAGCATCAAGGAAATGCTAAGGCCTTCAATAGGCTACCCAAGGCCGAATATTCATGTACATGTTGAGGCCAATTATGCACTTAATACCTCACAAAACAGCATGCATTTTACTAGTTAATGCTTTGCATATTGTGGCTCAAAACTTATAATATAGCATCAAGCACTTATATGTGTGCTAGGCGATTTGTGCTTGCAATTTCACAATTATTCTTCAACATCTTCTTCTTTAAACAAACTTATTCATCACTTCCTTCATAACCAAAACATCATGTGCAAACATATATATACATATATGAGCATGGCGAATATGACAATCATGCTCCTTTTCAACTTCAATCATGATAAAACAAAAGAAAGCTCAAAATCTTACTCAAGAGTAGACAATCCATCATTGCATGCATCATCATCAAGCTTCACACTTAGCATGCAATGGCTTTATCACCATAACAACTTTGGCCAAATACCATTCCCATGGCTTAACAAAGATTTGAGCCATGGCTAACATGCACATCAAGTTAGCAACCAAAACATGCATGAAACTCCTAACACAACCTCATACATACCTTAATCTTGATGCAAACTTAGCCAAATCTCCTTCTAGATCTCTTCCAAACCAAGCATGAAGCAAAAATCCTCCTTCTTCCTTAGTTTTGGTTCTTTGGCTCAAAGAAAGGATGAACAAAATTTTTTCTTTCCTTCTCTACAACTCACGGCAATGGGGGATTACCACACTCACACACATTTTTTTCATTTTTTATCACCCATACACCTTTGTTTATTATTTCACCCTAATGCACCAACAAAACATGTTTCATGACATGTTTAGCCCATCCTCCCTTGTCATGGCCGCCACCACCTATAAAAGGGGAATTTGACATGCAAGTCCATTATTTTGCATGCATGCTTTAATTAGTCATCACACATTTCCTATCATACTTTCAAAGTTCATTACTAAGTCCTTTCTTGTGGAATTCACCCTTATAACACTAAATCAATCATCATAAAATGTCATACATGAGCACACACATATTATAGGCATCAAAATAAATTTTAATTATTTTTATGCCTCGGTTTTAATGGTCCCGAGACCACCTTCCGACTAGGGTCAATTTTGGGCTGTCACAACTCTCCCCACTTAAGAAATTTTCGTCCCGAAAATCTTACCGTAAATAGGTTTGGATATCGCTCTTTCATAGAGTTCTCGGTCTCCCAAGTAGCTTCTTCTATCCGTGCTTGAGCCATAACACTTTTACTAGCGGAACCCGCTTGTTTCGACTCTTTCACTTCTCGTGATAGGATACGAATCGGTTCTTCCTCATAACTCATATTAGGTTGAATTTCAATTTCGATGGACTAATCACGTGCGATGGATCGGATCTATAGCGTCAAAGCATCGAAGCGTGAAAGACATCGTGAACCTTTTCGAGTTCGGGGCAAAATCAAACGATATGCCATTTGGATCGACTCGCTTCGGATATCTCGTATGGCCCAATGAACCTCGGGCTCAACTTGCCCTTACGGCTGAATCGAGTATCTTTTTCCAAGGCGATACCTTGAGAAACACTTTATCACCCACGATACTCGATATCCTTACGCTTCAGTTCCGCGTCGACTTCGACGATCGGAGGCTATCTTCAGACTTTCACGGATTACTTTCACTTTCTGTTCAGCATCTCTAATCAAATCCACCCCGAAAATCTTGCTTTCACCAAGCTCAGTCCAAAACAATGGTGTACGGCATTTACGACCGTACAAGGCCTCGTAGGGTGCCATCTTAATACTTGATTGAAAGCTGTTGTTGTAAGCGAATTCAATCAACGGCAAATACCGTTCCCATGAACCACTAAACTCGAGGACGCAACATCTTAACATATCCTCAAGTATCTGAATTATCCGCTCGGATTGACCATCGGTTTGGGGGTGAAAGGCGGTGCTAAAATGCAACTTGGTACCCAAAGCCTCTTGCAATTTCTTCCAAAATCGCGATGTAATCTTGGGTCTCTATCCGACACGATAGAAATAGGCACCCTATGCAATCGAATAATTTGGGAGACGTATAATTCGCCAATTTATCGGCGAAAAATCCGTGCGGACGAGGATAAAATGAGCGACTTGGTCATCTATCAACAATGACCCAAATCGCATCTTTCTTACTTGCCGACACGGTAATCCGGATATAAAATCCATTGTCACTCGATCCCATTTCTATTCAGGTGTCATGATTGGTGAAGTAATCCCGATGGCACTTGATGTTCCGCTTTCACTTGTTGACATATCGACACCTTGAAACAAATTCGAAATGTCTCATTTCATACCGCCACCAAAATTGGCGTTTGGTCATTGTACATTTTAGTACTACCCGGGTGGATTGACATTCGACTCTCGTGAGCCTCGCTCAAAATCATCGAAACAAGTTCAATTCCTTGGAATACATAATCGACCCTTGAACGTCAGCGGTCATTGTCGTCAATCTGAAATTCGATTCTTCATCCGAACACATTCGCTCGCTTAGCGACCAATTCAGCGTCGACCTTCCGAGATTCAAGTATTTGATGAATCAATAACGGTTTGGCCTCTAATTCGACTACTAGCACCTCCTCGGGTGAAACGGATAAATGAGCATCCATCGCTCTCAAAGCGCATAAAGGTGCCTTGCGACTTAAAGCATCGGCCACCACGTTGGCCTTTCCCGTGATAATCAATGATGAGTTCATAGTCTTTCAACAACTCAAGCCAACGTCTTTGTCGCAGGTTTAAATCTTTCGAGTCATCAAATACTTTAGACTCTTGTGGTCCGAATAAATATGACACCTTTCTCCAAACAAGTAATGCCGCCATATCTTCAAGGCGAACACTATGGTCGCTAGTTCAAGGTCATGGGTCGGATAGTTTCTCTCATGCGGCTTTAGTTGTCTCGACGCGTAAGCCACAACTCGACCTTCTTGCATCAACACACAACCTAACCCAAGCAAGGATGCGTCATCAGATATGACAAACTCTTTACCGGACTCATACAGTACTAGCACTGGGGCCTCGGTTAAACAAGTTTTAGACGATCGAAACTTTCTTGACAAGTGTTCACCACTCGAACTCAACATCCTTTTTTGGAGTAGTTTCGTCATCGGCGCAGCTATCATCGAAAAACCTTTCACAAATCGTCGATAGTATCCGGCAAGCCCCAAAAAGCTCCTAACTTCGGTAACATTCCTTGGAGGTTTCCAATTGACTATGGTCAAATTTTGTTCAGTCCACCGACACCCGATCTGCGACACCACGTGCCCCAAAAAAGCTAACCTCTTTCACCAAAATTCACATTTACCAAACTTTGCGTATAATCGCTTATCTCGTAAGATTTGCAACACTAGCCTCAGGTGTTCAGCATGTTCAGTTTCATCTCTCGAATTGACCTAAATGTCATCGATAAATACAACTACGAACCGATCCAAGTATGGCCTGAAAATTCTATTCATTAAATCCATAAACACCGCAGGGGCATTAGTGAGCCCAAACGACATCACCAAGAATTCGTAGTGACCGTACCTCGTTCTAAAAGCGGTTTTGGGTATGTCCGATTCTCGGACCCTCAACCGATAGTACCACGACCTTAAATCTATCTTTGAAAACACCAAGGCTCCCTTTAATTGATCAAACAAATCGTCAATTCGTGGCAACATATATTTATTCTTTATCGTCACTTTATTGAGTTGACGATAGTCGATGCAAAACCTCATGCTTCCGTCCTTCTTTTCACAAACAATCTTGGTGCGCCCATGGAGAAAAACTTCGGTCGAGCGAAACCTCTATCCGTCAATTCTTGCAATTGGACCTTCAATTCCTTTAACTCCGTTAATGCCATACGATACGGAGCTATCGAAATTGAGTGGTACCGGTACCAATTCGATGCCAAATTCTACTTCCGAACAGTGGTAAGCGGCAATTCTTGGGAAAACATCCGGTATTCACAAACCACGCGCACAGATTCGGGTTTCTTTTCGATTCCTTGTCATCGAAAGCACGACGCAAGGTACGCCGCACCCTTTTCTTACATATTTCTAGGCCAACATCGGCGATATTACGGTGGCAACTCCTTTAAGTCCGTAGACTCAACCAGTATTATCTTGTTATTCGCGCCTCAAATCGATAGTCTTGCTCTTGCAATTTACAACCGCATCGTGCATGGTCAACCAATCCGGACCAAGAATAACGTCGATCTCATCGAACGGAAAAAGCATCAAGTCCGCCGGAAAACAAGAACCTCGGAACACTAGGGGACTTTTCTTGCACACTTTGTTGACAAGCACGTAATGACCCAAGGGTTTGATACCGAATTACAAACTCGAGAGACTCAATAGGCAAGTCTTCTTTGGATGCTAAGGTGTCACATATATATGAATGAGTAGAACCAGGGGTCAATCAAAGCAATCACATTTGTATTGAAAAGAGTGAAAGTACCGTAATGACATCGGAGAGGCGGCATCCTCGGCGTGGCAGCGTATGGCATAAGTCCTCGCAGAGCACGAGCCTCGGATCTGATGGTAGCATCTCTAGATCCTCTCTCGACCGCCAACGACATTGCCCATATTTCTAGGTGGCCTACCTCGGCAATGGTAGCACCGGGTTTCCACTCGACTCACATTCTGCTCAAGCATCCTCGGGCAATCCTTCATAAAGTGGTCGGCCGTTCCACACTTATAACAGAGCGATCACGAAACCAACAGCTCCCGAATGCCATTTGCCACAATGTGGACACTCCACCCTCTCTCGGCGATCATTTCCACCATGGCGATCGAAGTGACTCGTGTGGTCACAGGGGTCGATCGCGTCCTCGTCTAGAAAAGCCCAAACGCCTCTAGACCGGCTCACATCATCTCGAAATCTCTTGATGCTTGTTGAAGAGACTTTCCGACGACCTCTTCGAATTCTCCGGTTCCCACATCAACTTTTTGTTTCTCCTTTCTAAGCTCTTCGACTTTACAAGCTCGCTCAACAAGTACTACGAACTCTCAGTATCTCGAGAATGCCAACGAACATCCTTATATCATCATTCAGCCCATCCTCAAAGCATTTACACATAATAGCTTGGACGAAATGCATTCTCGCGTCATCGGCTAAGCCTCACAAACTTTCATTCGTAGTCGATATCGGACATAGAACCTTGCTTAAGATCAAGAAATTCCCTTCGCTTTTGGTCGATGAATCTCGACTAATATACTTTTTTGAACTCGGTTTGAAAGAATTCCCAAGTCACTTGCTCTCTAGGCACCACAAGTCGAGTACTCCACCAATAGTAGGCGGACTCACGTAGCAAGGAGATGGTACACTTTAAGCACTCATCGGTGTCTGAGGATAGCTCATCGAGCACCGGATAGTGTTATCCAACCAAAATTCAGCTCGCTTCGGCATCATCATCATCCGTAGCCTTAAATTCAGTGGCCCCATGTTTTGAATCCTATCGATTGGGGCTTACTTGACCTTATTTGGTCGGTCACCGAGGTATTGTGGGTGCGGGGTTGCATTTGTCGGAATGGAGGTTGTGGAACAGCCGTGTTAGTTCGAATGTATTGATTAAACCATTCATTCATCACACTATAAAAGGCTTGCCAAGCCTCATCATTCGGATTGCTGGCCATAGGTTGAGAGTCCGCGGCTATTTGTCCCTTGCGCGGAGCAGCGCCACACTCTCACACCATCAGCTATCGCTTCGGTTGGGATCGGGATCCATTCTAATAACAAACACAAAGTCAAATTGTCGAAATCACCACACTATCGATTCATCATTTAATGGCATGTATAGCTAGACCCCAAACACATCACGGTAGTCCTAGAATCGACTAAACCGTGGCTCGATACCAATAAAATTGTAACACCCGAACCCGAGACCATCGCCGTGTCGATACACGAGGGTTAACAAGCCAAGTTCACATGTTTTGCCCACCAATTTGGCATTTCCAGTCAGGCTGGAAGACTGCGTCACCGTCGCCTTAAAAATCATATCTCGAGTTTCAAAACTCGGAAACTGGTTTCGTAAATTTTCCCTGAATTTAGACTCATATATCCATCCATGTATTTATTTCTAGAATTTTTGGTCGGGCCAATTGGTACAGTTTATTAGTTAAAGTCACCCATGTTACAGGGATCGACTGCTCTGACCTTCTCTCGGTATAACTTGAATATCTCTCTGTACAGGGCTTTAATGCTGGTGTCGTTTCTTTCTAATGAAACTAGACTCAAAATTGAATCCGTACATATAAGGTATGTCTCCTAATTCTTTCTGGATAATTTATAGTGAATTTTTAAAGTTGCGACAGGGGACCCAGAAACCGTTCTGGCCCTGTTTCACAATAGCTTCAATATCTCTTAACATGTAACTCCTATGATCATTTTGCTTCTTCCATATGAAAATAGACTCATTAAGGTTCATTTACATAGCTTATTCACTATTTAATACCATTCCTACAATTTTTGGTGATTTTTCACATTCACGTCACTGCAGCTGGCAGCATCTGTTTTAAGGTAGGTCTTATCTATTTTTGTAGTCTCCATCAACCAACTAGTCTTGCCATACATAGGTTCACATATGATCATTTTAACCATACCAATGGCTGATCATGTGACCAACACTCCCATTTCCGATCCATAATCACATCATGACACCATATATATACATTCAAACCACAAATAGTCTAAGTTCATGCTTCCTTTTACGAGCCATTTTCGCATGGCCGTATACATATACATCGCCACATTTTAAACCAACAAGGGTAGTCCTATACATGCCATTTCAAAGTTCAACCAAAATTTATACCAAAATAGAGGCGTGGATAGTGTGGATGACTTCGACTTTATTGATCCCGAATCCGTTTGCTATCGAAATAAATCTATAAAACAGAGAGCCAAAGCAATGGGGTAAGCATTTTTATGCTTAGTAAGTCTCAAGGAATATAATCAGCTTTAATTAAAGCAATACATTCACATAACCAAATGCATCATTTCATTAATGCACATTCACATAATCGTACTTACTTCACCATCCCAACACTTATGTTCATACACAAATAACGGCTTCATTAAGGCCGATAACTCGCTCCATCATAGGAGCGGATATTCATATGCTCTTACTCCTATCGCGCAAAGCACACACCGCACTTACCTTGTCATTGGGAAATTTCACAAGTGCATTAGCTGAAATTTTCCAGCAAGCTTATAATTTTCAAATCACATACCTTCGGAGTTTAACCGGACGTCGCTACTCGTTCAATCGCCTTCGGGACATAGCCCGGTTATGGTAACCCGCACCAAGGCCTACGGGACTTAACCCGGATATCACGATTTGCACAAATGCCTTCGGGTCTTAGCCCGGATTTAACAACTTGCACGAATGCCTTCGGGTCTTAGCCCGGATATAGCTACTAGCACAATTGCCTTCGGGTCTTAACCCGGATATAATTTTCAGCATAATTGTCTTCGGGGCTTAGCCCGGATATCATTCAATTTCTCATGCACACATACATCAATAATCATTGGACATACATATTTCATTTTCCTTACTAAGGCTCAAACACAATTATAATCATTAGCATATTCCTTCGGGACTTAGCCCGTGGAATTCAAATACTCATTCACACATAATCAATAATCATACACATCCATATTTCATCTCACATAATTCAAGTAAGGTCACTTCTTGAGGACTTACCTCGGATGTTGTCGAACGGCTTTTACGGCTATTCGATCACTTTTTCCTTCCCCTTGTCCAATTGTGGACCTCTTAGCTCTTGAGCTAATTCAAACAAATTCAATTTATTAAAACCTCATTGTGCTAGCTTATGGCGAATATGACAAGGAATTTAAATGGTCATATGGCCACTCTTTAGCTTGAATACACAATGGTCATGCACATTTTATACTACATCAAGCAATTCAATACAATTTATTTGAGCATCAAGGAAATGCTAAGGCCTTCAATAGGCTACCCAAGGCGAATATTCATGTACATGTTGAGGCCAATTATGCACTTAATACCTCACAAAAACAGCATGCATTTTACTAGTTAATGCTTTGCATATTGTGGCTCAAAACTTATAATATAGCATCAAGCACTTATATGTGTGCTAGGCCGATTTGTGCTTGCAATTTCACAATTATTCTTCTACATCTTCTTCTTTAAACAAACTTATTCATCACTTCCTTCATAACCAAAACATCATGTGCAAACATATATATACATATATGAGCATGGCCGAATATGACAATCATGCTCCTTTTCAACTTCAATCATGATAAAACAAAAAGAAAGCTCAAAATCTTACTCAAGAGTAGACAATCCATCATTGCATGCATCATCATCAAGCTTCACACTTAGCATGCAATGGCTTTATCACCATAACAACTTTGGCCAAATACCATTCCCATGGCTTAACAAAGATTTGAGCCATGGCTAACATGCACATCAAGTTAGCAACCAAAACATGCATGAAACTCCTAACACAACCTCATACATACCTTAATCTTGATGCAAACTTAGCCAAATCTCCTTCTAGATCTCTTCCAAACCAAGCATGAAGCAAAAATCCTCCTTCTTCCTTAGTTTTGGTTCTTTGGCTCAAAGAAAGGATGAACAAAATTTTTTTCTTTCCTTCTCTACAACTCACGGCAATGGGGGGGGATTACCACACTCACACACATTTTTTTTTCATTTTTTTATCACCCATACACCTTTGTTTATTATTTCACCCTAATGCACCAACAAAACATGTTTCATGACATGTTTAGCCCATCCTCCTTGTCATGGCCGCCACCACCTATAAAGGGGGAATTTGACATGCAAGTCCATTATTTTGCATGCATGCTTTAATTAGTCATCACACATTTCCTATCATACTTTCAAAGTTCATTACTAAGTCCTTTCTTGTGGAATTCACCCTTATAACACTAAATCAATCATCATAAAATGTCATACATGAGCACACATATTATAGGCATCAAAATAAATTTTAATTATTTTTATGCCTCGGTTTTGTGGTCCCGAGACCACCTTCCGACTAGGGTCAATTTTGAATGTCACATATAAAATTACCAAAATACCCCTAGTTTGTAAAATTACCAAAATACCCCTAGTTTGTAAAATTATCAAAGTACCCTAGTTTGTAAAATTACCAAAATACCCCTAATTTGTGAAATTACTTGAAATACCCTCGACACAGAAAATTATTGAAATACCTCGACTTGTAAAATTACCAAAGTACCTCGATTTATAAATTACTGCTTTTACCTCGATTTGTAAAATTATCGTTTTACCTCGATTTATAAAATTACCGTTTTACCCCTAATTTACATAATTACCATTTTACTCGGATTTACATAATTATCGTTTTACCCTCGACTTACGTAATTACCGCTTTTACCTCGATTTACGTAATTACCGTTTTACCTCAATTTATAGAATTCTTGTTTTACCCTTGATTTACGTATTCTTGTTTTACCTCGATTTACAAAATTACCAAAATACCTCAATTTGTAAAATTACCAAAATACCCCCGATTTACAAAGTTACGTAAATACCCTTGACTTTTTAAAAATTATAGAAGTACCATTGGTTTATAAAATTACCAAATATCTTTGGTTTGTTGATTTACCAAAACACCCTTGTAGGATGAAATGACTAAAATACCCTAAAAGGTAAAAAGACCGTAAAGCCCTCAGTAGGGTAAAGTGACCGTAATACCCTCGTATGGTAAAATGACGAATATGCCCTTATGTTCCGTATGACCGATGTGCTTAGGATTTACATATATTGATATTGGATTAGTTAAGTTTGAGTGATGGTGGTGGTTATCGTGGCGATTGATTTTGGAAACGTTTCAACTTCAACCCGTAACAAGTGTGTACTAACCCTCGTAATAGCTTAGATTAATATTTCTTTGAAAAGTCGAAGCTTCATATTTTAGTGATTCGAGAATTAATATTTAGATCTATTTTCTACGCGTTTAAGTTGGATTCTAACGGATATGGGGTAGGAAGGTATTTGGAACGTTCTTCAACGAGTAGATCTCTTGGTAAGTATTCGAACCTTCTTTCCATTTGTATCTTGTGGTTTAAGAAAAGTGAAAACCCTCTCGTCGACTAAGGCTAAAAGGGTTTTGGTGTTATTTGGTTTGTTGGTGCTAGTGAGGATTAAAGGCTACCGATCGAGGAGTGTGTGAAAAGCTTGGATCATCGGAGTGACTAAATCTAGTCATCAACTTCGCAAAGGTATGAACCCAAGGCCATTGTGGATGGTGGTAGAATGTGTAAGTGATGATAATAGGTAGTTTTCGATTTGGTTTAATATTAACATGGTCTAATCTATAAGTGGTTGATTATAGGAGAAATCGCATAGGAGATCTCGTCAAGGAATATCGCAAATCGGTGTGTAACTAACCCTTTCATAGCTTAAAGCGATAAAATGCGAAAAGTCAAAATACCAAATTCGGCATTTCGAGGACTTGTGAAAAGCAATGAACGCTCACTAGTTAGTTAGAATCGATGAGACGGTGATCGAGAACGATGGAAGCAGTAAGAATGTGATTTTGGCGTTCTTGGTAAGTTGGGCCTCGAGGGGAAGTGGGGCCCATTGGGCTTTCGGGCCCATTTGGGTAAAATTGGTAGAAAACGAAATCATTAAATTGCATGATAAGACTGTTAAAACCGTTATGGAATCTAGGCTAAATGGGCCTAGATGACGAAATTAACTAAGTAGGGCCCATTAGGGTTTTAGGCCCAACAACTCGATTTCGCTAAAATGGGCCGAATCACTGTTTGCACCCATGGATTGTTAGTAATCGTTAATGAACATGGAAACCCTAATTTTGGTAAAATTATGAGATTACCCTTATACCATGAAAATGACCGTTTTGCCCTAGGTAAAATGACCATTATACCCCTAGGGTTTATGTATGATTTTAATACATGGGATTTTGATAAATATGGTATGTATGATATGCACATGAAATGTATGCTATGCACATGATATGTATGATATGCACATGAGGTAATCATAAATGCATTGGGTTGGGTTTTATATGGATGGAGGAAGTGAAAAGGGCTTTTGCCCAGCTTATTAAAAGAGGCTAGGCCTCCAGTTATATGATAAAGCACTATCTTTGCCAAGGGAGAGTTTAGCGGGGTGGGTCGAGTTAATCCCCACATGGTGTGTTGGTTGGTACGGTGGAGAGTAGCGGATGGTGGGTTGAGTAGTCTCCCAAATGGGTTGCATTCTTTCATTGAAATTATATGTGACATTGAAATGGGCCTAAGGGCCATACTGCTTTCTGATAAAGGCTTGACCAAGAATATGAAATATGAAAAGGCTTGACCCAAGAATATGAAATATGAAAAGGCTTGACCCAAGATTTTGAAATATGAAATATGAAAAGGGCTACTGCCCAATGCATGATTGAGATTGGATTTGGGCTTAGACCCAACAGTAGTTATTGTTTTGGGCTCTGAAAGGGCTTGTTGCACATGTGAGTTTCCAAACTCACCCCCTTTCCTTAACCTTGCAGGTGAGCCTTGATGTGGGGACTTGGGCGGAGGGATTGAGTGGCCACGGTGATTGTCTTTGGACTTTTAAATAAGTGTTGGTTTTCATTTAATTTCCTTTAATTATTATTTACTTTTGGGTTGTAATAAGGCCAATTTTAACTTTCCTTTTATTTCTTTTGAATTATTTTAATTTTAATAACTTTAAAATTGGTTAATAATTATTCAAATGGGCTAGACTTAGGACGTGTTTTCAAAATGATACTTGTTTTCAAAATATCTCAACACCACTATTAATCGATTTATCAAAGACGTCCACTTAAACAAATTTAAACTCGATATAACAAAGTGTGGCTATGGTTGTGGGCATGTCTAGGATTGGATCCAACAAAAGAGCTTGGTACTTAAGAAGCCTTCATGGCTCACCTCCTCTGTCTCGGATACCTACACGGTGCCCGACTTCCATACACTTTGTTAACTCAATAAAATGTATGGTTTTAAAACACTAAAACGGGCGTGGGTTTTCAACTCCAATGTGGCACGTCGATTCTACCATAATGTCCGGGCCAGTTTGGGGTGTTACATTTAGTGGTATCGAGCTAAGTTGCAACAACTCGGTACTGTGGATCGGTCCAAAATTTTTCAAAAATTTAGGCCTAAGAAGGGTATTTTGGAAATGGTTTTGAAAAGTTCATTTTAAAGATGTTTTATGAGTATATATGTTAAAATGGTCCAAGTTTTTTGTTTTAAATCAAGAGTTTCAAAATAATGGGTGTTTTCAAATCAAAGTTTTAAATTTCTATTTTCGGTGATCAAAAATATGGTTTTCGAGTTTTAAATGGATTGAGAAAGAAGTGGCGACTTGAATCCCGGCACCAAGTCTGTAAGTATTTACATTCCTTATATTACACTATATTAAGATATTATGTAGATAGAATGAGACCATATCATGACATTATGACTAGGGCAACCCTAAAAACTCTAGAATCTGAGAGATCGTAGCTAGGCTATGATTACGTGAAAATAGAAACTTTAAAATACTATCTCTGCATAAGACATATGAATAAATAGTAAAATTTTTGAGATCTTTGTAGTTAATTGATATGTGTCTTGGTAATGTAGAGTATTGATATGGATTCGAGGGTAAGCAAAGTCTACCAACTTGGGTTGCGGTAACTCGAGCTTGGTCTTGAGGCACCGGCCGAGTTAGTAAGGCAAGTGGTAGAGGAAGTATTGGATACCAAACTTAAGGAAATTAGGGAAGCGCTTCAAGCGGGGTGCATGGAGTGTAAGAAAAGGAAGGATTCTAGTTCTTAGAAAACCAAGCCTCGCTTACGTGAAACATGTTAAGGCACGACCAAACTATCCAATCAAAAAGATCGCAACGGACGTCATCCGGGTGAATGCCATAGGAAGACAGAGAGCATGTCTTAGATGTGGGTCCAAGGAGCATCGAGCTCGGGATCGCCAAGTTTATTTTATTTAAATATGTGTTACGAATTGTATGCGTGCTTGATAAATGTTTCTTTACTTTGGTAATTAGATGTTCGGGTCGTACTAAGAATTATTTTTAATTAGAGTGCGTGGCGGAAGCATAAAGGTTTGACTTGAGTAATACTGATTAGTTGATAGTTGGAAATTTCGAGGACGAAATTTCTTTAAGGGAGTATAATTGTAACACCCTAATTTGGGCCTAAAGTATTGGGCCTTGAGTGGGGGTCCGTAAGGAGGTTGTATATAGGTATTTAATTGTGCAATGAAATGAAACAATTAAATGTTTGCTATTAGTGGTTAATGGCTTTGAGAAGTGTTGGAGAAATCTTGGGTTCAAACTTGGGCTTTAGCAAAATTTTGGTATTAAGTGAAAAAAACACGGATGCTTGGATGAGGGTTTTAAATTATTGTGTTAAATAAATGACACAAGGAAGCTTGTAGTCTAGTGGTTGTGGTGTCATTAAGGTTGTATGGGAGCCTGGGTTCAAGCCTTGGCTCTTGCAATTTATTTTGTTTTTTTTTAAAGGAACACGGACTTTGGCCTTTAGACCTTATAATTAATTGGGGATAAAATATGACACAAAAAGCCTTGTGGCTTAGTGGCAAGTAGCGTGTGGAGCATTTAAGGGGAGGCATAGGTTCGAATCCCATGGCAAGCAAGGAGCATTTATTTTGCTAACAAGGGGCGACAAGAGTTGGTGTTGAATTTAAACTCTAATGTTGGAGGGATCCCACATCGGGAAGCTAACATAAGAGTGGTTGTGAAGGTGGCTTTAAATAGAGGGAACCATGAAGAGAGTAAATGTACCTTTCTTGGCTGATCCCTTTCGCTGTATGGCGTGCTCGTTTGGGTTGGGCGTCGGCTAAGAGTGCTCGGAGTGTGGATTAACTCCAGTCTCCTATCAGGTGTGTATTTCTTACTACTCTAGCTGTAGGATGGCTACTTCGGGCCGCGATGGGTCGAAAGGGGTCATGTGGGCCTAATGGACCTACAAGCCCAATTGGATAAGTTGTTTGATTGTGTAGTAAATTTGGGCTAGGCTAGGTGAATCTAATATTTGTGGCTAGATTTGGGCTAAAAGGGCCACACGAGCGTGTGGGCCTATTTGGGCCGAGAATGGGCTTTAGAGCCATTAGTATTGTTATCCATGTTTAAAATACTTTGGTTTACAAAATTACCAAAATACCTCGCTTTGTAAAATTACTAAAATACCCTTGGTTTATAAAATTACCAAAATACCCCTAGTTTGTAAAATTACCAAAATACCCCTAGTTTGTAAAATTATCAAAGTACCCCTAGTTTGTAAAATTACCAAAATACCCCTAATTTGTGAAATTACTGAAATACCCTCGACCTGTAAAATTATTGAAATACCCTCGACTTGTAAAATTACCAAAGTACCCTCGATTTATAGAATTACCGTTTTACCCTCGATTTGTAAAATTATCGTTTTACCCTCGATTTATAAAATTACCGTTTTACCCCTAATTTACATAATTACCATTTTACTCCAGATTTACATAATTATCGTTTTACCCTCGACTTACAGAATTACCGTTTTACCCTCGATTTACAGAATTACCGTTTTACCCTCAATTTATAGAATTACTGTTTTACCCTTGATTTACAGAATTACTGTTTTACCCTCGATTTACAAAATTACCAAAATACCCTCAATTTGTAAAATTACCAAAATACCCCTGATTTACAAAGTTACAGAAATACCCTTGACTTTTTAAAAATTATAGAAGTACCATTGGTTTACAAAATTACTGAAATATCTTTGGTTTGTTGATTTACCAAAACACCCTTGTAGGATGAAATGACTAAAATACCCCTAAAAGGTAAAAAGACCGTAAAGCCCCTGTAGGGTAAAGTGACCGTAATACCCCTGTATGGTAAAATGACGAATATGCCCTTATGTTCCGTATGACTGATGTGCTTAGGATTTACATATATTGATATTGGATTAGTTAAGTTTGAGTGATGGTGGTGGTTATCGTGGCGATTGATTTTGGAAACGTTTCAACTTCAACCCGTAATGTGTGTACTAACCTCGTAATAGCTTAGATTAATATTTCTTTGAAAAGCAAAGCTTCATATTTTAGTGATTCGAGAATTAATATTTAGATCTATTTTCTCGCGTTTAAGTTGGATTCTAGCGGATATGGGGTAGGAAGGTATTTGGAACGTTCTTCAACGAGTAGATCTCTTGGTAAGTATTGAACCTTCTTTCCATTTGTATCTTGTGGTTTAAGAAAAGTGAAAACCCTCGTCGACTAAGGCTAAAAGGGTTTTGGTGTTATTTGGTTTGTTGGTGCTAGTGAGGATTAAAGGCTACCGATCGAGGAGTGTGTGAAAAGCTTGGATCATCGGAGTGACTAAATCTAGTCATCAACTTGGCAAAGGTATGAACCCAAGGGCCATTGTGGATGGTGGCGAATGTGTAAGTGATGATAATAGGTAGTTTTCGATTTGGTTTAATATTAACATGGTCTAATCTATAAGTGGTTGATTATAGGAGAAATCGCATAGGAGATCTCGTCAAGGAATATCGCAAATCGGTGTGTAACGAACCCTTTCATAGCTTAAAGCGATAAAATGCGAAAAGTCAAATGCCAAATTCGGCATTTCGAGGACTTAATGAGCAAGCTGAACGCTCACTAGTTAGTTAGAATCGATGAGACGGTGATCGAGAACGATGGAAACGGTAAGAATGTGATTTTGGCGTTCTTGGTAAGTTGGGCCTCGAGGGGAAGTGGGGCCCATTGGGCTTTGGGCCCATTTGGGTAAAATTGGTAGAAAACGAAATCATTAAATTGCATGATAAGATTGTTAAAACCGTTATGGAATCTAGGCTAAATGGGCCTAGATGACGAAATTAACTAAGTAGGGCCCATTAGGGTTTTAGGCCTAACAACTCGATTTCGCTAAAATGGGCCGAATCACTTGTTTGCACCCATGGATTGTTAGTAATCGTTAATGAACATGGAAACCCTAATTTTGGTAAAATTATGAGATTACCCTTATACCATGAAAATGACCGTTTTGCCCCTAGGTAAAATGACCATTATACCCCTAGGGTTTATGTATGATTTTAATACATGGGATTTTGATAAATATGGTATGTATGATATGCACATGAAATGTATGCTATGCACATGATATGTATGATATGCACATGAGGTAATCATAAATGCATTGGGTTGGGTTTTATATGGATGGAGGAAGTGAAAAGGGCTTTTGCCCCGATTATTAAAAGAGGCTAGGCCTCCAGTTATATGATAAAGCACTATCTTGCCAAGGGAGAGTTTGGCGGGGTGGGTCGAGTTAATCCCCACATGGTGTGTTGGTTGGTACGGTGGAGAGTAGCGGATGGTGGGTTGAGTAGTCTCCCAAATGGGTTGCATTCTTTCATTGAAATTATATGTGACATTGAAATGGGCCTAAGGGCCATACCGTTTCTGATAAAGGCTTGACCCAAGAATATGAAATATGAAAAGGCTTGCCCAAGAATATGAAATATGAAAAGGCTTGCCCAAGATTTTGAAATATGAAATATGAAAAGGGCTACTGCCCAAAGCATGATTGAGATTGGATTTGGGCTTAGACCCAACAGCCGTTATTGTTTTGGGCTCGAAGGGGCTTGTTGCACATGTGAGTTTCAGACTCACCCCTCTTTCCTTAACCTTGCGGTGAGCCTTGATGTGGGGACTTGGGCGGAGGGATTCAGAGTGGCCACGGTGATTGTCTTTGGACTTTTAAATAAGTGTTGGTTTTCATTTAATTTCCTTTAATTATTATTTATTTTGGGTTGTAATAAGGCCAATTTTAACTTTCCTTTTATTTCTTTTGAATTATTTTAATTTTAATAACTTTAAAAATTAGTTAATAATTATTCAAATGGGCTAGACTTAGGGCGTGTTTTCAAAATGATACTTGTTTTCAAAATATCTCAACACCACGATTAATCGATTTATCAAAGACGTCCACTTAAACAAATTTAAACTCGATATAACAAAGTGTGGCTATGGTTGTGGGCATGTCTAGGATTGGATCCAACAAAAGAGCTTGGTACTTAAGAAGCCTTCATGGCTCACCTCCTCTGTCTCGATATACCTACGGTGCCCGGCTTCCATACACTTTGTTAACTCAATAAAATGTATGGTTTTAAAACACTAAAACGGGCGTGGGTTTTCAACTCCAATGTGGCACATCAGATTCGCCATAACGTCTGGGCGGGTTTGGGGTGTTACAGAATAGCTCAACCCACCCAAATTTAACACTCCACATTTGCACCTTGCTGCTCGATTATCGATAATTTGAGGCAAAGCCTCCATCGTGGACAAGCCACTTTCAATACTTCCTCCGTCAATATCCCAATCCCATGCATCGATAATAACAACATGGCATGCAAGAAATAACAACAATCAAACATGCATTTAGGTCAATTTAACCCTAGGGGTATTTTGGTAATTTATCTACTAGGGGTAAAACGTAAATTTTCCACTTTTAAAGGTATTTCGTAATTTATCTATTTTAGGGTTTTCATGCATATTCCTACCTTTCACGTACATGTAATCACGCATCGAGGGTTCTTACCAAATTGGGCCCGTTGGCCCATCATTCCAATTTTGGCCCATTAAGCCCAAAAATATCGAGGGCACAGAAATCATGCACTTTGCAGTCCAAACATTGCAGCTTACCAAAAACATTAATCGATTTACCTCACGAGCATTCGCACACTTGCAAATCTACAAAATACCGGTTTTCGGTATTTCGGATTTTCGACTTTTGCCGATCTAGACTAAGAAAGAGGGTGTTAGTTACACACCTGTTTGCGACGATATGCTGACGAGATCCACACACGAACCGCCTACAATTGGATTACTAACACGTTAATCTAACTATTCAAATACAAACTACGTATTAACCCCTTACAATATTTGGCCAACCACACCTACAGATCATAGTAAGCTTATAAGAAATCAATAAGCAACTCATTAACAAATTTTTGTCAATGTTTACCACATAATCATAATTTCACTGCAAGCTGTCTTCCTGAGCAACAGTCACTAAATCATTTATAACTGGAGCTACGAAACTCCAAATCAAGTGCCGTTAATTTTCCCTGAAAATAGACTCATATATCTTATGTTCATAAAATTTTCAGAATTTTTGGTTTGGCCAATAAATACCAGATTTTTCTCAAAGTTTCGCATGTTTCACTGTTTGACTAATCTGACCACTCTTCATTACGAATCGAATTTCTCATTGTACAGAATTCAAAATATGTTCTTGTTTATTTCATTTGAAACTAGACTCAACAATCTTTAATTACATAATTTATTCAGCTTCTAATTCATCTCCCACAATTTATGGTGATTTTCCAAAGTCACGTTACTGCTGCTGTCCCAAGCAGATTTATTACCAAATTCACTCTTTCACACATAACTTGCATGCATGTTATTTAAACATGTATATCACCAATCAATCATCACATATCTATGATTTTACTTAAGTATAATCTCCATTTCATCATTTTAAAGCACAACATGTTAGCCGATTTTTCCCTTTAGCATCTAAGGCACATGCATGTTCATTTGTTTGGCTCAACTTCACCTATCTTCCATTTTTCATCAAAAGAACATGAAACAACAACCATTTCCTTCATTTTAATTCATGACCAAATGCTCACAGCACAACTAAAAACCAAAATATGCTTCAAGAGTTAAGGTAGAATCAAGAAGAACTCATGAACCTCAAAATAAAAGCAAACTACCATGAACTTACCTTCAATTTTTCTTCCCCAAGTGACCGAACATTCAAGAGCTTTCTCCTCTCCTTTCTCTTCTCTAACTTTAGGCTATGATGAACAAAGATGGACAAAACTTTGTTCTTTTCACCCCTTTTTCTTTTAATAAAATTTCATATTTCATCCATTTAATTCTTTAATACAAAAGACATGAAATGCCCATCATGGAACATTTACCTAAACCATTATCATGGAACATTTACCTAACCCATTATCATGGAATATTTACCTAATCCATTATCATGGAACATTTACCTAACCCATTATCAATTTGTACCATGAATTATGGATATCAAGTGCTCATATTGTCTACAACAACATGATGGCTGGCCACTTCATGTAAAATGGGAGGTTTGTCATGCAAATCCTCCTATTTTGCACTCCTATTTATTTGGCCACTTCTAGAGGCCCACTAACATAATTAAACCTATGCCAACATTCACAGAATTCCCGAAAATTGGGGCGTTACAAAAAGGATTTAGCCTGGACTAGTAATCCTATTGTATACATGTGTGGCTCGAGAGTGTACTCTCTGAAATAGTCAAAGCATCTAAGACAAGAAAGGTATCTTATCTATTTCCTCGGGAGAGTAGAACCAAGGGAAGATAGAAAAGCTTTTCTAGGTTAAGTATAAGGCCTGATGAATGGCGAGCCCTGCAGTCTATAGGAATAAAATGTTATCTGCCCCACCAAGAATTTCAATGTATATGTGGGCACGTAGTATATAAAAAAACCTAATGCAAGCCACCACCAAGAAGGCCTGATGCGCCAACATGTGATTGGTCAAACAATCAACTATGCCCTAACAAAGGATGGGATGAGACCCCATGCATTAGCAATGTAAGTGTCTGTATGCCGGTACGTGTTTCTTTATAGCTGTCGTGTATCTAATTGGTGATCACATGGATTAATACACGTGTTGAACATTCACTGGATCAATGGAAGATATCAAGATGATTGTGTAAGTGTTGGGGATTGTTTATTACTTCCCCATAAAGTATTCTCCCTTTAAATGAAGGTGAACTGAGGGGGAAAGATCCTCTCACCCTTTAGGATGAGCCAAGAATGAGAGGATCAGTTCTGAGATGCCCTTTATAAGGTAAGTTTCCTGACCTTGCATGCTAAGCTGCCTTGAGAGCAGATCTATTTAAGTTTAGTAATGAAAATGGTAAAGCTTTGTTATATAATTCTGGTGTTCAAGTGAGAAAATAAATGAACTAGATGGAAATATATTAATGAGTTTCTGCGGTTTAATGTTTAAGGGTTGTTGATCTACTTGAAGGAAGCCCAGGTATGATATTTGAAGCTGCAATGGGTGAGGATTATGTGAGGAAAAGGTGAGGATGTCATAAGGGTCCTGTGAGTACCCTATGAACTTTTTTTTGTCTATTGCATGTATGTTTATATACTTATTTCTTCTGTGTGATATGATGTGTAACACCCCGTACCCGAGTCCGTTACCGGACTCGAACACAAGGTGCACACAGACTTAACTTAATTATTTTCACAGTCCATTTAGAAATTTCCAGACAAGCTGGTTACTGCATCACTGTGGCCTTAAAAATCATATCTTGAGTTTCAAAGCTCGAAAATCAATTTCGTAATTTTTTCCTGAAACTAGACTCATATGTCCATCTACATATTTTTTTCTAGAATTTTTGGTTGGGCCAATTAGTACAGTTTATTAGTTAAAGTCTCCCCTGTTACAGGGATCAACTACACTAACCTTTGCGCATTACGACTTGGATATCTCCCTATACAGGGCTTCAATACTGATTCCGTTTGTTTCTATAGAAACTAGATGAAAAGAGGAATCTATACATATATTGCATGACTCCTAGTTATCTCTGGTTAATTTAAAATGAATTTCCAAAGTCGGAACAGGGATTCTAGAAACCGTTCTGGCCCTGTTCCACGAAAACCTAAATATCTCTTAACATATAACTCATATGACCATTTTGTTTCTTCCATATGAAAGTAGATTCATCAAGGTTCATTTACATAATTTATTCACTATTTAATTCCATCCCTACTATTTTTAGTGATTTTTCACATCCACATCACTGCTGCTGTCAGCATCTACCCTTGAGGTAGACTTTACCTATTTCATAATTTCCATGATTCAATTAGCCCTTTTTGCATACATGGCACAAAGAATGATCATGATTAACCATTCCAATGGCTAATCGTTTCCAAACATTTCCATACCTCTTAATGAACAACATACAAAATGATTATGATACCATGCCAAAGTGTATATAAGCCATTTTCGCATGGCTATCCAAATTTATACAAAATCAAAGGGGTCTATGACCAACAAACGAAAGAGTAGTCCTATACATGCCATTTCAAAGCTAAACCAAACTTTGTACCAAAAAGGGGGCTTTGATAGTGTGGGAGACTTGACTTCCAAAATCCCGAGTCCGATGGTGACGAGCCAAAATCTATAAAACAGAGAACAAAGAAACGGAGTAAGCAATTTATGCTTAGTAAGTTTTGAGCAAGGATTCCAGCACAACAAAAGCATAGCATTCATATAGCTAAACGGATAATTTCATATGCACACATTCTCAATATCATACTTACTTCACATTACCAACCCTTATGTTCATACACAAAAGATCAACTTAGCCAAAGGCCGGTAGCTCGTTTATCAACTGAGCGAATACTTATTTGTAAGGGCTCAACTAATTCAAAGCACATACGAAACATACCTCATTGCTGGAATTTTGCAAGCGTATTAACTGAAATTTTTACAGCAATATTGCTCATTCCCGAATCACGTACCTTCGGATTTTATCCGGATATAGCGACTCGCTCGATTGTCTTCGGGACATAGCCCGGTTATAGTGATTCGCACAATTGCCTTCGGGAATTAGCCCGGATTTAGTAACTCGCACAAATGCCTTGGGACTTAACCCGTTTTGGTAACTCGCACAAATGCCTTGAGAATTGACCGGATTTAGTCACTTAGCACAAAAGCCTTCGGGACTTAGCCCGGATACCATTCGAATAACCAAGCACATATATCAACAAATCATAACACATTCTTATTACATTCTCATTACCAAAGCTCAAACACAAGACACTTATCATATTTACAATTTCGGCTCAATAGCCACACACAAAGAGCATGATTTCGATTTGCTTAAAACATAATCTAATCAAATCATAATTTAAGCTCTATTACTCAAGAACTTACCTCGGATGTTGTCGAATGATTCCGATGGCTATTCGACCACTTTTTCCTTCCCTTTATCGGATTTAGCTCCCCTTTGCTCTTGAGCTTAATTTAACGAATAAATTGATTTAATCATTTGAGCATCGAAAGAGGAATTCAAGGTACTTAGCCCACATATTTTCATTAGACATTAAAGTCACATATGTACGGAAATCATGAATCAAACTCAACACATTAGTTAGTACTCTCCTTAGCCGAATTTTCCAAGCCAAGAATAGGCATCAATATGCTTACCTCTAACCGAATGCATGCACACCAATCCCCCTCATGTGGCCGAATATGCATGTCTATGTTGAGGCCAATTATACACTTAATACCACACATAAACGGCATACATTTTACTAACTAACACATTCCATATTGTAACTCAATACGCATCAATCATTTACTTCATAACCGAAACATCATCATATGAAAATATATACCTTGAGATAGTATATATGTCATACCAATACATTATGTGCAAACATATATATATATATATATGCTAGAGCCGAATCTCAAAGTTGATTATAACTAAACATGAACATAAATCCAAAACACAAATCTTACCTACCATGCAATAAGCATAAATTATACTTATGGATGTACCATGGCCGAATACATCACAACACCATACCATTTCAATTTTGGTCATGGTTAAACAAAGAACTTAATGTCTCACTCAAAAATGCTAAAAAGAAAGTCCAAGAGCCATCAATCCACCATCACATGTATCATTAGCAAGCTTCATATTTAACATGCAATGGCATTAACACAAAATCCACCTTGGCCGAATACCACCCCCATGACATAGCAAGGATTTGAACCATGGGCTAATAAGAACATCAAGTTAGCAACCAAAAACATGCATGAATCTCATGGCACAACATCAAACATACCTTAATCTTGATACAAGTATGGCCAAACCTCCTCCTAATCCTCTTCCAAACCAAGCATGAAGCAAAAACCCCTTCCTTCTTCCTTAGAATTTTCAGCTCAAAGAAATGAAAAAAGGATGAACAACAATTTTTTTCTCTCTTTCTTCAACTCACGGCAATGGGCGGGGGTAACACACACATTCTTTCTTTTTTTTCTTCCTTTCATTATTCAATTCCCATGCTCATTATTTTATTTTTTTCTTACATACACCAGTGTCACAACATGTTTCATGACATGTTTTGCCCATAATCCCTTGTCATGGCCGGCCACTAGATATTAGGGGGGGAAATTTGACATGCAAGTCCTCCCTTTTGATTACATGCACTATTAGGTCCTTATAGATTAGCCTATCATATTTCAAAAGTGTCACACAAGTCCTAATAACTGAATTCACATGCAATCGACTAAATCGAAGCTTGAAATTTTCACACATTCATAAATACATATTCTAGACAATAAATATTACGTTCAAACATTTCGGTGACTCGGTTTAGCGGTCCCGAAACCACTTCCCGACTAGGGTCAATTTTGGGCTGTCACATGCTGATTTGTGAATATGTGTATATGATAAGCTTACATGTATGGCTTGTAGCCTAAATGACAATGTGCCTATATTATGAAAAGAAAGTATGAATATGATGAATATGCAAGAAAGTATGAGTTAAATGATAAGTTTCTATTCTGTTGATAAGCATGTATATGCATAAACACGCCTGAAAACATGCTGGAGTCTCA
Organism: Gossypium arboreum; assembly: GCF_025698485.1. Classification (NCBI taxonomy): domain Eukaryota; kingdom Viridiplantae; phylum Streptophyta; class Magnoliopsida; order Malvales; family Malvaceae; genus Gossypium; species Gossypium arboreum. Next base: position 21,371,206 of record NC_069070.1, read on the forward strand.
TGAAACTCTACATAGACTCTTGCATGTATCACACATATGTTTGCATGTTTGTATGTTGATTTCTTTTATAGTGACTATTCTATACTACAAGAAAGATAAATGATTGATGTTAGTGCATGCGGCATTGCATGATGCTACTCATCTGTTATAAAAAGGAATGTATGTAATGAAAGCATGGAAAAAGATATGCAAGTGCATGCATGAGTGTGCCTGAAGCACGATTGTCTCTACATAAGAAGTCGAAGTTGCATGTTTGAAAATAAATGCATAAGTATGTGACTTTGTTTCCATGAGTCAATCAAGCATGAGTCTGCACTTCGAGTCTACTTGCGTGTGAGTCCATTGGGATGGTAAACATGAAATCTGATAAGGAAAGACCATGGTCGTGGCAAGAAGACCATATAGTGTAAGACCTAACCTGGGACTATGACATCATATGGAGATATAAAGACCACATAGTTTAAGACCTAGTTTGGAACTCTGACATTATGTGGTGAAAATATGAAAAAGATGGTTGGATGAGTACCAAGAGATGAGGGGCAAACCTCAAGACGTTGAGTTTAGGAAAATCCTTATTATCGAAAATGCCATTGATCAAAATGTGGAAGCATTTGTGGCTATTCTTTGATAAGTGGAAGCCTTTGTGTCTGTTCTCTTTGATATGTGAGCCTTTACAGTGGTATCTATTATATGGAGCCTTAGTGGCCAACTCTGTGAATACACCTTCGTGGTGAAGTATGTTAAAGCGGATACCTTGGCGATTAATTTTATTATATGAGAGACATTGTGGTTGATTCTGTTAAATGCACTTTTATGGCGAAGTCTATTATATGAAGACACTTTCATGGCTATCTGATATTATATGGATACCTTTTTGTCTATCTATCTATTGTGCAAGAAATACTTCTATGGTTATTTATGAAAATGGAAAAGTATACCTTTATGGCGCAGTCTATAGAATTGGCCTTCGTGGTGATGAAGGCAATGCCAATTGAGCGAACTCTGAATGAAAGAATGGCAAGGAAAATTCTATTCTGAGAAATGGACGAAGTCTACCCTGTTCATAGAATGAAGGTGATATGGAAGTATGTCAGGAGTTCAGGATCACAAGTAAGTCGAACAATTTCGACTAAGGTAAGAATGTTTATAAAATATGAATGAGTGCAAGGTATGTAAAGGTTTAATACATGTTTTTGCAGAGTTTGATGAGTATCTATCTAGTTCCATAGAGTAAAGTACAATGTTTATAGTCAATTTGAAATGACGAATGAATGGATGATAATGCCTCACTAAGTTCTTGTGAACTTATTATGGATGCCTCTGATTGTAAGATATGTTAGAAAAATGAGAGACGAGACATAATGCCAAGGCTATGCCATTGGAGTAGCGGTATGTGCTGATATGCATATAGAGAAGAGAAAAATTATGGCGGAGTTGTGATCCATGCCAAGGCAAAAACTAAGAGAGTCATACGAATAGTTAGAAGTAATGAAATATACGGGTTTATACGAGAAGCCTCATGGTGAAATTTAAGTCTGTGCATAAGATGTAATACTTTGTATAGTTATAAAAATAAGGCAGAAATAATAGTTGTATTATTTAGAATGTAAAATAACAATGTATGTAAAGATATTCATGTTAAGAATACACAAAGTAATGCCACAAACAAAAGTAGAAAATTTTATTAAGTCATTACTCGCCTAATACATAGGCAGATAGAAGGGTCTAGGTTACATTTTTTTTAGGGTGTAAAACCCAAAACTCGGATCTGGTTGATTGGGTTAGGTAGAGGACGTTACACTCTTCCTTTGTTAATCCCTTGTGGACATTCCACCTAAGATAGTCCGTGGCTAACAGTCTACTTAAGATATCCCTTGGCAGATATTCTACTTAAGATAGTCCTTGCCGGACTTCCCTTTTCTAGCGTCCCTTTCACCAATAAATACTTAGAATTAACTTTTGAAGAACTGTATCACTTTTTCATAACTACTGTTGGCTTTTTCGTTACTTCTAGTGGAATCTTAATGGTAGATAATTCTTCGCAAATACTCTGAATAAATACCCTTTTTTCCACACATATCCATGCACAATGCGCTTTCACATATTCCTCCTACCTTCGCATCTTGGCAGAAACTCCTTTCAGTACACTTTCCCACATTTATATACATCATAATTGTTGTAACTAACTTCATCATGTGAGTCATATAATAATTTCCACATATATGCCCCGACGGGCTTTCCTGTTTACTGTCATGATGGACTTTATTTTTCCATAAGGCTTACCTGTACTCCACTAGATCATGCCATGGCTCACCATGACTTTCAAATCTGAATAGTCAGTGAACGTCTTTCGAGGTGTCGCTTTTTAGAGCTAGTAGATAACCATTTCATGGTGTTGCTTCGTAAAGCTAGTAGATAACCATTTTCATGGTATCGCTCCTTACAGCAAGTAAACTGTTTTCATGACGCGGGTTCGTAGAGTCGGTAGATTAATTATCCATCCAAACCTCTTTAAATCCCTTTTAAATCCATTCATTCCTCCATTACTCCAATTTTCCTATCTTCAACTAACCTACCAAAGTAACTCCTTTCATACTTTGCATTTTATAAACATATATTTCACACATAACATTACACTCACTATTAAAACATGGAGTATGCCACATATCAATACACAACCAAATCATGCATTTAGAGAACATACTTGCAAGCAATCATATAATTTCATAGCCGTTCGTATGTATAACCCAATGACTCAAACTAGAATTAGTGCAGAACATACAAGCATCACAGCAACTATAATAAACCATAACACTTAAAACAATTAAGTATAGAAGCTCACTCGCTATCTTTCGTCCTTGCCAGCTTAACTTTTTCAAATTGAAGCTAAGCATGACAACCCAAACACCAATTAAATTGAAAGTATTCAAATTTTAAAAACCCAATATCCAGTATCATGCAGAAGCTTTTTCAAATATTTAAAAAATTGTTACTTCTCTTTTTCTCAAATTCATGAATCCAGAGAAATTAAGAAGCTTACCAGCTCAACGGATTCTCTACTTTCCAAACTCAAACCTCCCAATCACTACCCTATGTAGAGCTTTCCACAACTTTCTCTTCTTCAAAGCAACTAAAGAAGATGATGCAGAAGCGAATAAAATAAAATAGAAAAGAGAATAATTCTACCTACAGAATAATCCTCATCATAAATATATATGACCCCTTTCATGCATGGTCACCAAAAACCAAAATAAGTCATCCATCTCTAATCATTTTGTTTCCCACTAAGAAACCATGCGGTTCTAACTTAACTAAACTAGGGTTGAGACCTCAACCATTTACCATTTAGCCACTAAAATTTCTACATTTTTCAATATAGTCTGCCAAACTTACTATCTCTTTCAATTAACTCCCAAATCATCCTTAATTTTCGGACCTTCATGAAAACTGGGTGTGACAAAACCAATTTGTGATATTTATTGCAAGAATCTATTTTTTGAAATAGTATCTTTGTTTTAGGCTAGACGAATCATGGACATTCCCAACTTTCAACCGAACAATATTCTTCACTATTCTTGTACCATGAATTGTTTCGAGTGTGGGCTCGAACAATTTTGAATAAAACACAAAACCAAAAATAATATTCTTTCTTTCAGTAGGAAAGTAAATCTCTCTCAATAGAAACTAGTAGAATTATTATTTCCAAAAAAATAAAATTTATACTTAGAAATAAATTCTCACTATTTTCGGCAAGACTAACAATATCTCAAAGTTGTATATAATTTCTTATGTTTTTAGCCATATTGATGCCATCTATTTATAGGGAAAGGATGTAAAACCTTAGTTTGAATTAGTAGAATGCATTTAATGCCTATTTAATAGAAAAACAATCCCCTAGTTGAACTAGAAGAGAGAGGGACTAATAGGATGTGTTTCCCCTCATATGTATTATGATGGAGATTCGGGCCTTTCCTGTATTAGGTCCAACTATATGTACTTTTTGGACTTTTAACCCAGCACTTTATAATTAATCCAACCGAGTACAAGTTTTTCTATTTATCAAAATAGACATTATCTATTAAATTAAATAATTTTTTCAACCGAATTCTAATTCCGTTAAAATTATGACAACTTTATAGTAATTGAATCTACGAGAAAATATATTTAATTTCTACATTCAATGGATTTCGTAATGACCAATTAATTTTATTCCATTTTCGAACTTCAATTATTTAATTAAATAATAATTTGAAAATTTTAAATTAATTCTTAAGTCATTTATATATTAAGTGAGAAGCCACATTCATTTCTAAATGTAAACCTATTTTTGAACTTTATCATTCTATCCAATTCTGGTTTCAATGAGCTAGTGGAGGGATCGATTGGACATATGTGATTAGGACTCAAATAATTTATAATTAAGCTCCAACTTTTTGCCTATTAATTATGAATTCATTTAGTCACGAAGTCATTCTACTATAGTATTGTGACTAAGCTCTTCCTAATAACACACCATTACGAAAGCTACTCAATTAGTGCTCATCCAATGACCTTGTCATAAGTGTGTTACCCTCATAGGATATGTTTGATCTATTCAGATAAATCTATTCTCCTAATATGATCTTATTTTATTCTATGGTAACCATTACATCTTCTTTCATAAGAAGTCAATTACTATCAAATAATAATTTAGTCATTCATCACAAAGTTTACTTTTCATCTATCATTTAATGCCAATGAGAGGATATCATTTACCCATATCTTGGGATATGAATTCCACTATTGTGAATGATGCTACGCACTACAGAAGTTGTATACCCAACGCACCAGCTTTTGGTTCTTTATCAATTTGAACTCAGGCTTTTACTTATATTAAAGTATACGACTCACATGTACATAGTCTATCATCCACTCAGGATTTACGTATGCCACACTATAAACATCACAAATGAATAAATTCATAAACGGATTCAAGATCTATTCTACTTGCATCCTACCTGATGTACTGTTTGTAACACCCCTAACCTGTATTCGTCTCCGGAATAGGATTATGAGGCATTACCAGACAATATAACATTTACCAATCATTTAATAGGTTTACGAGACCTTAAAACATGCTTAAGAGTGGTTCGGGACTAAATCGATCACATATAAAAATTTCCAAACATTTAGGAAAATTTCATGAAATCATAGGTCACATGCCCGTGTGAACAGGCCGTGCACCTTACACGACCACCAGACACGCCTGTGGCGTAGGCCGTGTGAAAACAAGGGATACATATTGGCTTGCACCACGTGGTCTAGGACACGCACTTGTGTCAGGCTGTGTGAAAACTATAGGGTATATTGCCTTAATTCAAAAGGGTACCCTAAGTGACACACGGTCGAGTAACAAACTCGTGTATCGCACATGGCTGAGACACACGCTTGTGTCTCTGCCTATATGGACAAAAAAATAGGCCATTTGCAAAGCCAATTTGCGACCCTTCACTCATGCACACATAGCAACCAATTTGAAACCATTTCGATTCACTTATAGGCAGCCCAAAACATATCAATTCACACACATATCATACCATCTATCATCAACCATTTTAACTACTGAATTCCACATTCAAAACATACCAAACCATTGTGCTAAAATCATCACAACTTGCATAACTTCTAAATGCATTTCATCATCATTTTATCACCTATTTCATGCCACAAGACTTACCATAATCAAGTCACAGCATACCATTATTCCAACCTTAATACTCCCATTTACAACTAATTAAAAGAACATCCTTATAGCCATACCAAACAAACCAACATATAAGGCATTATATACATCACATAAATAACTTATCAAACACATAACTTAAGCCAACTTAAATGGCCAAATCCACACCAACATTGACAAGTCAAATCTCATGGTTAAAATCAAGTCTGAAAAGATACCACAATGACACTAGCCTATACATGTTATATGCTATATATACAAAGTTCCAATAGTACCAACGAGATTATCGATAGTGTGCTGACATTTCTTGACAATCCTTGAGTCCGAGTTAGCTTTGATACTCTATAAAGCATAAACAAATAACACACACAGTAAGCTTCATAGCTTAGTAAGTTTGGACTAAAAATACTCAACAGTTCATAATATACAAATTATCAATTAACAAATACTTAGTAAGTCTTATATCACCATTCAATTTTAATCCATGACCATTTATCATGTACTTACAAATCCCTCAAGCTTCATACACATAGTATCAACTATCACATAGTTTTCGTACGTACTTGTACCTTCCAGTATTTATTTATCTCATTTTCACCTCTTTCTTCAATACGTTAACCATCCCGAAGTCTTTCAATATTCAATGAACTCGCACACTTAGTGCAATAAAGATTAGCCAAAGCCTTACCAATATTGCACACTTAGTGCCATTACATTAAACTGAAGCTATCTCGATTTTGCACACTTAGTGCCACATATAACCGAAGCTATTCCAATTCACACACTAAGTGCTTTATATAGCCAAAGCTATCTCGAAACGCACAATAAGTGCCAAACATAGTAGATTTGTCATCGTACGCAATCGTAGTCGTATATATACACTTTGTGCAATATTAAAGCATTAAAACATAATTGTAACAATGTTTATCACGTACGAACTTACCTCGGACCTAAAAATGACGAAATTAGTCGATTAGTCGAGTACTTTATCTTTGCCTCGATCTAAGTTCGGTTTACTCTTTTCTTGATCTATATACAATCAAATTTATCTCTTTTATTCATTAACACATTCAATTTAGTCCACAAATACATATTTGGGCAGTTTTACACTTTAGCCCTTAAAGTTTCACATTTCTTACAATTTAATCCCCATTTCAAAAATACACAAAATTCACACAATTAAATTCAATTACATGCTAGCTGAATTTCCTAAGAACCCCTAGCAGCCCAAAACTTTCATTTATTTCATAATTTAATGCCTCAATTTACACTTTTCTCAATTTAAACCCTAATATGCATTTTTACTCAAAATAACTTTACAAAACATGTATATTAAGCACCAATTTTTCATAATTCACCATCAAACACCATAAAGCACATGAATTCATCAATGAAAACTTCCAAAATCATCAACCAATTCAAAAATTAAGGCATGGGCTAGCTAGTACTCAAAGCAACAATCACAAAAACATAAAAATTATCAAAAACCGAGCAAAGAACATACCCCAATCTAGCTATCAAAGTGCCGAATGCATGAAAGCTTCCTATCTATTTTTTCTTTCTATTTTCTGTTGAAAAGATGATGAATGAATCTTCTTTTATTTTGGTTTTGTTTAATTAAGCTTAATTTTACAATTGCAAAAGCAACCTTTATTAATACATTAATAAAACACATAATGGTTGGTTATTTATGACAAATTCCACTAATCATGGTGTAATTCCATCATAAGGACCTCTCATTTAATAAACCTTGGCAATTAGACGCCTTTTTCAAATAGAATGTAACTTTTTCATTTTACGCAGTTTAGTCCTTTTTCTCAAATTAACCACTTAAACGATAAAATTAGCTCACAAAATTTTCACACATACATACTCTCACATGCTATTAACACCAAAAATGATATTAAAATAATTTTCCAACCTCGGATTTGTGGTCCTAAAACCACTATTCTGATTTAACTAAAACCAGGCTATTACAACTCTCCCCCCTTAGGGATTTTCGTCCCCGAAAATCTTATCAGCGAATAGGTTTGGATATTGTTTTCTAATAGCATCTTCGGATTCCCACGTAGCTTCTTCAACCCCGTGTTGATGCCATAATACTTTCACTAACGCTATTCTTTTCTTTCTCAGCTCTTTGATCTCACGACCTAGAATTCGGATCGGTTCTTCACTATACGATAAATCTGACTGAATCTCAACTTCTGTCGGGGAAATAACATGCGAGGAATCAGATCTGTATCGACGATGCGTCGATACATAAAATACATTATGAATCTTTTCTAACTCAGACAGTAATGCTAGTCGATAAGCCACTGGATTGGCTTACTCGATAATCTCGTATTGTCCGATAAATCACGGACTCAGTTTGCCTTTACGACCAAATCAAAGTATTTTTTTCTGTAGAGATACTTTGAAAAATACTTTATCTCTGATATAAAACTCAATAACTTTTCTTTTTAAATCCACATACGATTTCTGATGATTTGAAGTTGCTTTCAGACTATCAAGAATTACTTTCACTTTCTATTCAGTCTCTTTGATCATATCAACCCCGTAAATCTTATTCTCACTTAGCTTAGTCCAGTACAACGGTGTTCGACACTTCCGACTGTATAAATCTTGTATAGTGCCATTTAAATACTCGATTGAAAACTATTGTTAAACGCGAATTCAATCAACGACAAATACTTTTCCCATGTACCTTCGAACTCAAGAATGCAACAACATAACATATCTTCGAGTATCTGTATAACTCACTCAGATTGACCATCCATCTGTGGGTGAAATGCAGTACTAAAATGTAATTTTGTACCCAGTGCATCTTATAGTTTCTTCCAGAACCTCGATGTGAACCTCGAATCTCTATCTGAAACAATAGAAACAGGTACTCCGTGTAATCTCACAACCTTAGAGATATACAACTCAGTTAACTTTTCAAGCGAATTGTTCGTTCGTACCGGAATAAAATGAGCTGATTTCATCAATCGATCAACAACAACCCAGATTGCATCTTTCTTTCTCGAAGATATGGGCAAATCTGAAACAAAATCCATAGTTACTCTATCCCATTTCCACTCAGAAATCATAATCGGCTGTAATAAACCAGATGGTACCTGATGCTCAGCTCTAACTTGCTGACAAATTAAACATTTAGAAAAAAAATTTGAAATATCACGTTTCATACCATGCCACCAATAGAGCTGTTTCAAGTCATTATACATTTTCGTGCTTCTTGGATGAACAGATAAACTACTACTATGTGCTTTGTTGAAAATCACCTGAATCAATTCTAAATTTCTTGGAACACATATTCAGCCTTTAAATTTTAAACAATAATAGGAATCAACTTGAAACTCTAAATCAAGGTTCGAATCACATTGAGCTTGTTTTGCTAACATTTCATTATCAACTTTTTGAGCTTTACAAATCTGCTGTAAAAACAACGATCTCGCTTTCAGCTTAGCTACAATTGAGCCGTCACCAGATAAAGCCAACTGAGTATTCATTGCACGTAGAGTAAATAAAAATTTCTGGCTGAAAGCATCAGCAACAACATTTGCTTTTCCTGGATGATAGTCAATAACTAACTCATAATCTTTTAGCAATTCTAGCCATCTCTGCTGTCGCAAATTCAAATCTTTGAGCCATCAAATATTTTAAACTCTGGTGATCTGAATAAACATGACATTTCTCACCAAATAGATAATGACGCCAAATCTTTAACGCAAACACAATGGCTGCTAACTCTAAATTGTACGTCAAGTAATTCTTTTCATGCGGCTTCAACTGTCTCGAGGCATAAGCTGTGACTTTGCCTTCCTGCATCAAAACACAACCCAGACCATTCAACGATGCATCACTATAGATCAAAAATTCTTTATTCGATTCTGGCTGTACTAACACTGGAGCTTCAGTCAAAATAACTTTCAGTTGATCAAAACTTTTCTAATATTTTTCAGACCATTCGAACTTCACCTATTTTTGAAGCAATCTCATCAACGGAGTCGCAATCATTGAAAAGCCTTTTACAAACCATCGATAAAGCCAGCTATTCCTAGAAAACTGCAAAATTCAGATACATTTCTCAGAGGTTTCTAATCCATTATTGAAGAAATCTTGCTCGGATCGACTCGAATACCCGATGCTGATACAATATGCCCCAGAAAACCAACCTCGCACAACCAAAATTCACATTTACTAAACTTTGCATATAATTGCTTATCACGGAGAGTCTGCAATACAATTCTCAAATACTCGTCATGCTTAGTTTCATCTCGTGAATAAATCAAAATGTCATCTATGAACACAACAACAAATCGATCTAGGTACAGTCTGAAGATCCAGTTCATTAAGTCCATCAAAACAGAAGGTACATTTGTTAGTCCAAAAGGCATAACTAGAAATTCGTAGTGACCATACCTCGTTCTAAATGCAGTCTTTGGCACATTGGAGTCTTTAATTCACAACTGATAATAACCCGATCTCAAATCTATCTTTGAAAACACTGTAGCCCCTTTCAATTGGTCAAATAGATCATCAATTCGTGGTAGAGGGTATTTATTCTTGATCTTCACTTTGTTAAACTGTTGGTGGTCTATACACATTTTCATCGTGCTATCTTTCTTTTTCACAAACAACACAGGAGCACCCCAACGTGGGAAACTCGATCATGCTAATCCTCTATCAATTAATTCTTGCAATTGAGCTTTTAATTCTTTTAACTCTGTCAGTGCCATTCTGTACAAAGCTATCGATTCGATATTGTACCCGGCATTAACTCAATACCAAACTCAACCTCTTGTATTGGTGGTAAACCTGGTAACTCTTCAGGAAACACATCTAGATACTCACACACAACTGACTCTGATTCAATCTTCTTTTCAGTAATTTTCGTATCAAGGACATAAGCCAAGTAAACTTCACAACCTTTTCTCACATATTTCTAAGCTAAAATCGATGAAATCACTGCTGGCAAACCATTCAAATCATCTGACTCAATTCGAATAATCTCATTATTTTGACATTTCAAATCTATCATTTTTCATTTGCAATTCACAACAGCATTATACAACATTAACCAATCCATACCCAGGATTATATCAAACTCATCAAATGGAATCAACATCAAATCAGCCAGAAAACAATTATCTCGAATCATCAACAGACAGTTCTTGCACACTTTATCAACCAACACACACTTGCCTAAGAGGTTCGATACTCTAATTACAAATTCAGTAGACTCTACAGGTAAAGTCTTACTAGATGTTAAATTTACATATACATATGAATGGTTTGATCTTGGATCTATCAATGCAATAACTTTAGTATCATAGAGAGTAAAAGTACCAGTGATAACATTTGGAGATGACGCTTCTTCGCGAGCGTGAATACTATAGGCTCGTACAGGTGCTCTAGCATCAGATCTCATAGTAGTGTCTCGTGTCGCACCTCTACCACCACTCACATTTCCAATGTGACAGCCTTAAAACGACCCTGGTCGGAATGTGGTTTCGGGACCACAAAACCGAGGCATAAAAATAATTTAATATTTATTTTGATGCCTATGATATGTGTTAATTGTGTGACATTTTGATGATTTGATTTAGGGTTATAAATGTGAATTTCACTAAAAGGACCTAGTAGTAAACTTTGAAAGTAGGATAGGAAATGTGTGATGACTAATTGAAGCATGCATGCAAAACAATGGTTTTGCATGTCAAATACCCTCTTTTTATAAGTGGTGGCCGGCCATGACAAAGAAGGATGGGCAAAACATGTCATAGACATGTTTTGTTGGTGCATTATGGGAGGAAACAATAAACTAAGGTTAGGAATAAAGAAATGGGGGAAAAAAAAAGAGAGAAGGTGTGTGATCCCCCCCTTGCCGTGAGTTGAAAAAAAGAGAAAGAAAAAAATTTGTTCATCCTTTTCATTCTCTCTTGGCCGAAAATTCTAAGGAAGGAGGAGGGAATTCTTGCTTCATGTTTGGTTTGGAAGAGGATTAGGAAGAGGTTTGGCCATATTTGTATCAAGATTAAGGTATGTTTGATGTTGTGCCATGAGATTCATGCATGTTTTTGGTTGCTAACTTGATATTCTTATTAGCCCATGGTTCAAATCCTTGCTATGTCATGGGGATGGTATTCGGCCAAGGTGGATTTTGTGTTAATGCCATTGCATGTTAAGTATGAAGCTTGCTAATGATACATGTGATGGTGGATTGATGGCTCTTGGATTTTCTTTTAGCATTTTTGAGTGAGACATTAAGTTCTTTGTTTAACCATGACCAAAAGTGAAATGGTATGGTGTTGTGGTGTATTCGGCCATGGTGTATCCATAAGTATGATTTATGCATATTGCATGGTAGGAAAGATTTGAGCTTTGGATATATGTTTGTATTTGGTTATAAGCAACTTGAGATTCGGCCCTTGCACCTACATGTATATATGTTTGCACATGATGTATTGGTATGACATATATACTATCTCAAGGTATATATTTACATATGATGATGTTTCAGTTATGGAGTAAATGATAGATGTGTATTGAGCTACAATATGTAATGCATTAGTTAGTAAAATGTATGCCATTCATGTGTGGTATTAAACATGTAATTAGCCTCAACATCAACATGCATATTCGGCCACATGATTGAGTACATAGGTTGATGTGTTGTTCGGCCATAAGTAAGCATGTTGAAGGCTTTATCTTAACTTAGAAAATTCGGCTAAGGAGAGTACTAACTAATGTGTTGAGCTTGATTCATGATATCCGTACATATGTGACTTTAATGTCTAATGAATATATGTGGGCTAAGTACCTTGAATTCCTCTTTCGATGCTCAAATGATTAAATCAACTTATTTGTTAAATTAAGCTCAAGAGCAAAGGGGAGCTAAATCCGATAAAGGAAAGGAAAAAGTGGTCGAATAGCCATCGGAATCATTCGACAACATCCGAGGTAAGTTCTTGAGTAATAGAGCTTAAATTATGATTTGATTAGATCGTGTCTCAAGTAAATCGAAATCATGCTCTTTGTGTGTGGATATTGAACCGAAATGTGCAAGAGTGATGAGTGTATTGTATTTGAGTTTTGCTAATTGTTAGAATTAAGTGACCCAAAATTCTTATTTAAATAAAATACGATGGAAAATAAAATAAAAGTAAAATCCATATAGAACTAGACTTCTTTTATTTTATTTTAGAATAAGGTTTTTAAACCTTATTAAACTCCATCTATTTTATATTGATTAGGATAAGGTGTTTCAATCCTACTAGAATATGGCTTTGCAAGCCTATAAATAGACATAGTCTATTCCTCTTGTATTTGAGTAAAAATTTTTCGACATAGTGAATTTTCTTCTCCTCTCTGTGGTTTTTTTTTCGAAAGGGTTTCACGTAAAATTTATGTGTTCTTTATTTTATTTATTTTATTCTATTTTATTTTTCACAAATTGGTATCGAGCTTCCGGTTATTCATCTCGATCACGGTAATGGCGTCTTTGAAGTATGAAATTCATTGTTGAATCGCAACACCAGATTTGCGTTGTGCAAATTAAGATGCAAGCGCTTCTTGCAGATGGATCTAGAGGATGCCCTGCTAGGGATAGATAAGATGCCTTCGACATTAACAGATGAAGAGAAGAAACGTAAGGATCGAAAGGCATTAACACAATTACATCTGCATTTGTCCAACGAAATTTTGCAGGATGTGATGAAAGAGAAAACTGCCGCTGCATTATGGAAGAGGCTAGAACAAATATGTATGTCGAAAACTCTAACAAGCAAGTTGCATATGAAGCAGCGTCTTTATGCTCATCGTTTGGAGGAAGGTGCGTCGACACGAACACTTAACAAAGTGTTTAAAGAAATTCTCTCAACCTTGGAGGCCATGGAGGTTCAAGATGATAAGGAAGATCTAGGGTTGATTCTACTTTGTTCGTTGTTCTGCCTTATTCAACCTTTAGAGACACGATTTTATATAGCCGCGAGTCTCTCACAGTTGATGAGGTTTATGATTCTTTAACCTCGTATGATAAGATGAAGCATCTTGTGGTTAAACCCAACTCTCGTGGAGAGGGTCTCATTGTTCGTGGGAGACAAGACCGAATGTTGATGATGATCGTGGTAGAACACAGAACGGAATCCTCGTGGTAAATCTAAGGGTAGATCGAAATCTTCAAACAGAGGTAAAACTTGCAACTTCGCAAGAAGAAAGGGCACATTAAACTGAAAGTGCTATAAGCTACAAAATAAGATTAAAAGGAGGCTGCGAATCAAAAGGAAAACAACCGAAAATTCCGGTGAAGTGATGTTGTAGAAGACTACAGCGATGGTGAACTTCTAGTTGCTTCATCAATGATTCTAAAGTGGCGAGGAGTGGATACTTGATTCAGCTGCACCTTCCACATGAGTCCCAATCGGGATTGGTTTACAACTTATGAAACAAGATTCAAGGTGTTGTTTTGATGGGAAATAATGCTTCATGTAAAATCGCAGTGTTGGAACAATTAAAGTTAAGATGTTTGATGGAGTTGTCGAACACTTAGTGACGTGCGGCATGTTCCGTAATTGAAAAGAAATTTAATTTCGTTGAGTACTCTTGATTCAAAAGGGTGCAGATACACAATGAAAGTGGGGTTTTAAAGATTTCAAAGGGTCCCTTGTTGTGATGAAAGGGCAAAGAAAGATTGCCAAGTTATATGTTTTATGTGGTTCTATCATATCGGTGATGCATTTGTCGCTTCCTCTTCCTTGTCGATGATGATATTACTAAACTTTGGCATATGCGCCTAGGGCATATGAGTGAGAATGGCATGGCGAATTAAGCAAAAGAGGACTTCTTAATGGGCAAGGAATTTGCAAACCTGAATTTCTGTGAGCACTGTGTTTTTGGGAAGCAAAGAGAGTTCGATTCACTAGAGGAATCCATAACACGAAGGAAACGTTGGAGTATATCCATTCGATCTGTGGGGCCGTCCGAGTGCCTTCGAGAGGTGGAGCTAATTATATGCTAACCTTTATTGATGATTTTCCGAAAAGTTTGGGCGTTCTTCCAAGCGAAAAGCGATGTGTTTTCCACATTTAAGTCTTGGAAAATTATGATTGAAAAAGACGGAAAAGCAGATAAAATACCTCCGCATGCACAATGGCTTAGAGTTCGCTCGATGAGTTTAATAGATTGTGCAAGTCGAAGGGATCATGAGACACTTGACGATTCGTCATACTCCACAAAGAAAACGGCGCAGAATCGAATGAACGAACGATCATGGAGAAGGTTCGATGTATGTTGTCAAATGCCAACTTACAAGTCATTTTGGGCGTATGACCTCTCGCATGTTTTTGATCAACCGATCTCCATCCGTTGCCATTGAGAAAAAGACTCCACAAGAGGTATGGTCCGTAATCCCGCTAATTATTCGATTTAAAGATTTTTGGGTGTCCGCGTATGCTCATGTTGATAATGGAAAATTGGAACCAAGATTCATTAAATGCGTTTTCTTGGTTATAAAGTCGTGTAAAAGGCTATAAGTTATGGTGTCCTGAAAATAGAAAAGTTGTGATTAGCAGAGATGTTGTTTTTGATGAAACTGCTATGCTACCTAACTTATCTCTTAAAGACTCTTCCAATAAAGAAAACCAAAAGCAGGTGGAGCATCAGATTAATACGAATCAACTCCTCAAGCCAGTACAAAAATTGAGAATAGAGTTGCTTCTTCACCGCAATACTCTATCGCCAAAAACAGGACAAGAAGAGAAATTAAACCTCCAAAGAAGTATGCCGAGGTTGATCTAGTTGCTTATGCTTTAAATGTGGCTGAAGATATAGATGCGAATCAAGAGCCATTTAATTATTCCGAGGCGATTAGTGTGAAGACTCGAAAAGTGGATGTTTGCTATGCAAGAGGAGATGGAATCACTCCACAAAAACAGAACATGGGATCTTGTAAAACTTCCTAAAGGTAAAAAGGCATTCGTTGTAAATGGGTGTTTAAAAGAAAGAAGGGACTCCAGAGTTGAAGAACCCGGATATAAAGCAAGGCTTGTTGCAAAGGGTGACAATGAGTGCCATCTTTCTTACAAAAGATCAAATGTTTCATGAGAGAACAAAACACATTGATATTCGGTATCATTTTGTTCGTGATATTATTGCTCGTGGTGATATTGTTGTGAGCAAAATTAGCACTCATGAAAATCCTGCAGATATGATGACTAAGTCACTTCCTATAACCAAGTTTGAGCATTGCTTAGACTTGGTTGGTGTTCATTGTTGAAGTTAAACCCTTAAGGGGTTTTTGGAAGAGGTGAAGAACTTGTTTATTGAAAGTTCGCGATGAAGAACTTGTTCATTGAGAATTTGTGTCAAGGTGGAGATTGTTAGAATTAAGTGACCCAAAATTTTATTTAAATAAAATACGATGGAAAATAAAATAAAAGTAAAATCCATATAGAACTAGACTTCTTTTATTTTATTTTAGAATAAGGTTTTAAACCTTATTAAACTCCATCTATTTTATATTGATTAGGATAAGGTGTTTCAATCCTACTAGAATATGGCTTTGCAAGCCTATAAATAGACATAGTCTATTCCTCTTGTATTTGAGTAAAAATTTTTCGACATAGTGAATTTTCTTCTCCTCTGCCCGTGGTTTTTTTTCCCGAAAGGGTTTCCACGTAAAATTTATGTGTTCTTTATTTTTATTTATTTTATTCTATTTTATTTTTTCACACTAATGAAAATGAAATACGAATGTGTCATGATTTAGTGTTAAATGTGCATGTTTATTCGAATGGTGTCCGGGCTAAGTCCCGAAGGCTTTTGTGCTAAGTGACTAAATCCGGGTCAACTCCCGAAGGCATTTGTGCGAGTAACTGTCGGCAAGTAAGAAAGATCTTTCCCCAGAGTGCCTTCCTTAAGCGTCTGGTGCCGCGGAGTCTGCAGGAGATGATCAAACCTCTTCCACCGCCGAACCTCTTTCTGTTGCTCAATCGTCCACTTTAGATGAGACTACTCAACTAAATCAGTATTAGACTCTTAAAAATCTGATTCTGCGGCAGAGAGTTAAGTCCCGAAGGCATTCGTGCGAGTTACCAAAATCGGGTTAAGTCCCGAAGGCATTCGTGCGAGTTACTAAATCCGGGCTAATTCCCGAAGGCAATTGTGCGAATCACTATAACCGGGCCATGTCCCGAAGACAATCAAGCGAGTCGCTATATCCGGTTAAATTCCAAAGGTACGTGATTCGGGAATGAGCAATCTTGCTGTAAAAATTTCAATTAATACGCTTGCAAAAATTCCAGCAATGAGGTTGTTCGTATGTGCTTGAATTAGTTGAACCCTTACAAGTAAGTATTCGCTCAGTTGATAAACGAGCTACCGGCCTTTGGCTAAGTTGATCTTTTGTGTGTGAACATAAGGGTTGGTAATGTGAAGTAAGTATGATATTGAGAATGTGTGCATATGAAATTATCCGTTTAGCTATATGAATGCTATGCTTTTGTTGTGTTGAATCCTTGCTCAAAACTTACTAAGCATAAATTGCTTACTCCGTTTCTTTGTTCTTTGTTTTATAGATTTTGGCTCGTCAGCTATCGGACTCGGGATTTTTGGAAGTCGAAGTTTCCCACACTATCAAAGCCCCCTTTTGGTACAAATTTTGGTTGAGCTTTGAAATGGCATGTATAGGACTACCCCTTTTTGTTGTGGGTCATGGACCCTTTGGATTTGTATAATTTTGGATAGCCATGCGAAAATGGCTTATAAATGTTTTGAGCATAATGTTATAATCATTCGGTATGTATATGCTCATTAAGAGGCATGGAAATGTTTGGCAACGATCAGCCATTAGAATGGTTCATCATGATTATATTTTGGACTATATATGCAAAAGGGTTAGTTGAATCATAGAAACTATGTGTTAGATAAAGTCTACCCTAAAAAAATAGATGCTGGCAGCAGCAGTGATGTGGATGTTATAGTAGGGATGGAATTAAATAGTGAATAAATTATGTAAATGAGCCTTGATGAATCTACTTTCATATGGAAGAAACGAAACGGTCATATGAGTTATATGTTAAGAGATATTTAGGTTTTCTTGGGACAGGGCCAGAACGGTTTCTGGATTCTCTGTTCCGACTTTGGAAATTCATTGTAAATTAACCAGAGATAATTAGGAGTCATGCAATATATGTATAGATTCCTCTTTGAGTCTAGTTTATATAGAAACAAACGACATCAGTATTGAAGCCCTGTACAGGGAGATATTCAAGTTGTAACGCGCGAAGGTCAGTGTAGTCGACCCCTGTAACATGGGAAACTTTAACTAATAAACTGTGCTAATTGGCTTGACTAAAAATTCTAGAAAAAAATCTATAGATGGACATATGAGTCTAGTTTCAGGGAAAAATTACGAAACTGATTTTCGAGTTTTGAAACTCAAGATATGATTTTTAAGACGACAGTGATGCAGTAACCAGCTTGTCTGGAAATTTTTTTTATGGACTGTGAAAACTATTAAGTTAAGTCTGTGTGCACCTTGTGTTCGACTCCGGTAACGGACTCGGGTACGGGGTGTTACATCCAACATTACGAGATTGTCTCCCTCTAATTGTAGTATTACTTGGTCTCGTGTTCTGAGCATTATCTTTTTCATCTAGCCTAGGGCAATTTTTAATAAAGTGATCTCTTGAACCACAACTGTAAGTGGTTCTATTATTATATTTCACCCAACAATCTCCAAACTGTCTTCTTCCACGCTATTAACACTCGGGTTTAACATCTTTTACATTACCAACAGTCGATATCGATGTGACTTGAGCTTTAGGGTTAGTGTATTGCTTTCCATGATCTCTATTCTGATATCCAACTAAAGCTACCGATTGGTTAAAATAGTCTCTAGATTTTTCGACGAAGAATGATAAGATTTACTCATCAATCTCTTCCTCGAATCTCTTGCCTTTGAATCAACCTTTCTCTTTTCTTTGCTAAGATCCTCGGCTTGACAAGCCCTGTCAACCAGTGCTACAAATTCTTTCAATTCAAGTATCCCAACTAATAGCTTTATATCTTTATTCAACCCATTAACAAATCGTTTACACATGATCTCTTCAGTGGAAACATATTCCAAAGCATACTTGCTCAAATGTACAAAATTCTCTTTCATATTCTGTCACAGTCATTCGACCCTGCTTCAACTCTCGAAACTCTTTATGTTTCTAATCGAGAAATTTTTGACTTATGTACTTTTTCCAGAACTCAGTCTGAAAGAATTCCCAAGTAACCCATTCTCTAGGAACCACTGATGTCAATGATTTCCACCAATGATATGCATTATCTCTAAGCAAAGATACTACACATTTAATACATTCTCCAGGAGTACAGGACAATTCCTCAAATACTCTAATCATATTCTCAAGCCAAAACTCAGCTTTCTCAGCATCATCATCAACTGAAACTCCTCAGCCCTGTGTTTTCGAATCTTATCAACAGGTGGCTTACTCAATCGGATTGGATCTATCACTTGCGGCACAACTGGAACATGTTGAGGAACATATGGGGGTGGAGGCTGTTGAGCAGCTGGATTCGTTCGAACGAATTCCATGAACTACTTACTCATCATTTTAAAGAAGACTTGCTTTGCCTCTCCCTCATGACTACTAGTCATAGGTCTAGAATCAAGCTGCACTGCCCCTTAAGCGGGAGCGGGTGCATTACTTTTGACGTTGTCAGCTACGGCTCTTTCGAGATCCATTTGCTATATAAAAACACATTTCAACTGTCAAGAATCATCAAACAATCGCAGTTTATATATATGACATGTATAGCTAGACTCTTACACGCTGCGATAGTCCTAAAATCGACTAAGTCGTAGCTCTGATACCAATTAAATATAACACCCCTAACTCGTATCCGTCACCGAAATAGGATTACAAGGAATTACCAGACAATATAACATTTATCAATTATTCAATATCGCATATCACTCATTCACATACACAAAGTCCATTAAATAGGTCTATGAGACTTTAAAACATGCTTGAGTGGTTCGGGACTAAACTGATCACATATAAAAATTTCTGAACATTTAGAAAAAATTTCATGAAATCATAGGTCACACACCCGTGTAAATAGGACGTGTGCCTCACACGACCAACAAACACGCTCGTGGCATAGGCCGTGTGAAAACAGGGCATACATACTTACTTGCACCACATGGCTGATGACACACCCGTATGTCAGGTTGTGTGAAAGCTGTAGGGTATATTGCCTTAATTCGAAAAGGTACCCCAAGGGACACATGACCGTCTAACATAACCGTGTATCGTACATGGCTGAGACACATGCCCGTGTCTCTACCCATGTGGACAAAAAGATAGGCCATTTGCAAAGCCAATTTGTCACCCTTCACACATGCAGACATAGCAACCAATTTGAAACCATTTCCATATACTTATAGGCAGCCTAAAAAAATATCAATTCACACACATATCATACCATCTATCATCAACCATTTTAACTACTCAATATCACATTCAAAACATACCAAATCATTATGCTAAAATCTTCACAACTTGCATAACTTATAAATGCATTTCATCATCATCTTATCACCTATTTCATGCCACAAGACTTACCATTTCAATGTCCCATAATCAAGTCACAACATACCATTATTCCAACCTTAATACTCCTATTTACAACTAATTAAAAGAACATCCTTATAGCCTTACCAAACAAACCAACATATAAGGCATTATATACATCACATAAATAATTTATCAAACACATAACTTAAGCCAACTTAAATGGCCAAATTCACACCAACATTTACAAGTCAAATCTCATGGCTATAATCAAGTCTCAAAACATACCAAAACATACCACAATGACACTAGCCTATACATGCCATATACTATATATACAAAGTTCCAATAGTACTAACGAGATGATCGATAGTGTGATGACGTTTCCCAACGATCCCCAAGTCCAAGTTAGATTTGTTACTCTATAAAACATAAACAAATAACACATACAGTAAGCTTCATAGCCTAGTAAGTTCGTACTAAAAATACTCAACAATTCATAATATACAAATCATCAATTAATAAATACTTAGTAAGTTTCATATCACCATTCAATTCTAATCCATGACCATTTATCATGTACTTAAAAATCCCTCAAGCTTCATAAACATAGTATCAACTATCACATAGGTTTCATACGTACCTGTACCTTCCAGTATTTATTTATCTCATTTTCACCTCTTTGTTTAATACGTTAACCATCCCAAAGTCTTTCAATATTTAATGAACTTGCACACTTAGTGCAATAAAGATTAGCCAAAGCCTTAACAATATCGCACACTTAGTGCCATCACATTAAACCGAAGCTATCTTGGTATCACACACTTAGTTCCACATATAACCGAAGCTATTCCAATTCACACACTAAGTGCTTTATATAGCCGAAGCTATCTAGAAATGCACACTACGTGCCAAACATAGTGGATTTGTCGTCGTACACAATCGTAGCAACATATATACACTTTATGCAATATTAAATCATTAAAACATTATTGTCACAATTTTTATCACGTACGAACTTACCTCGGACCTAAAAACGACGAAACTAGTCGATTAGTTGAGTACTTTGTATTTGCCCCAATCTAAGTCTGATTTCCTCTTTTCTTGATCTATATACAATCAAATTTATCTCTTTTATTCATCAACACATTCAATTTAGTCCACAAGCAGATATTTGGTAATTTTTGCACTTTAACCCCTAAAGTTTCACATTTCTTACAATTTATTCCTTATTTCAAAAATACACAAATTTCATACAATTAAATTCAATTACATGCTAGCTGAATTTCCTAGGGACCTCTAACAGCCCAAAAATTTTATTTATTTAGCAATTTAACCCCTCAATTTACATTTTTCTCAATTTAAACCCTAATATGCATTTTTACTCAAAATCACTTTACAGAACATGTATATTAAGACCAAGCTTTCATAATTCACCATCAAACATCATAAAACACATGAATTCATCAATGGAAACTTCGAAAATCATCAACCAATTCAAAAATTAAGGCATGGGCTTGCTAGTACTCAAAGCAACGATCATAAAAACATTAAAATCAATAAAAACTGAGCAAAGGACATACCTCAATCTAGCTATCAAAGTTCTGAATGCATGAAAGCTTCCTATCCCTTGTTTTCTTTCTATTTTCAGTTGAAAAGATGAATGAATGAAGGAATCATCTTTTATTTTGGTTTTGTTTAATTAAACTTAATTTTACAATTACAAAAGTAACCTTTATTAATACATTAATAAAACACATAATGGTTGGCCATTTAGGACAAATTCCACTAACTATAGTCTAATTACATCATAAGGACCTCTTATTTAATAAGCCATGGCAATTAGAAACCTTTATCCAATAGAATGTAACTTTTTCCTTTTATGTGATTTAGTCCTTTTCTCAAATTAACCACTTAAACAATAAAATTAGCTCACGAAAGTTTCACACATACATACTCACATGCTATTAACACCAAAAATAATATTAAAATAAATTTTCAACCTCGAATTTGTGGTCCCAAAACCACTATTCTGATTTAACTAAAACCGGGCTGTTACACTATTAGTCTAGTTATTTTCCATAATTTATTATGATAAATTAAGCTCTTTTCACTACTTAAGGAGCTTGAATTCAAGTGCTTTTTATGTTATTTTTATTTATTTTGAGAAATATTCAAATTTTAGTTTAGATTGAATAAATTGAGCTTCTTTGATGTTTTATGGCCCTTTAGGCCAATTCGGGCCTAAGGCGGGACTAACAAGTTAGTTGAGTATGCAGGACAACAACCTAAGCCAATGAGTTAGTGGTTTGACCTGAATGTCACGCTATTGGAAGCAGCTTCAACACTTAGCCAAATTTCCAACCAAAATCCACGAGGCAAGCTACTGGACACAATGTCACGACACTAAGATAGCATAGTCATGACATTCACTCCAATCCCAAAGATGAAGTATTTTCCCCACAAAGTTGTGGCATTGACTCGACCAACCAAAAATACTACAAGGGTGTTTTCGTTCGCCCAACCTTATTTAACTTGTAAATGAGTTTGTAATTGACCTAATTATGTTATAATACACTAATACTATAAATATTAGCTCAAAACATCAATTTAGGGAGTTCGTTTTACGGTTTTAGTTTGTATTTTAGTTAGATTTTAGATTTTTCTTAGTTCTTATTCAATTACTTTTCAGTTTTTAATAGAATTCTTTCCAATCTTATTTTTTATTTTATTTTATTTTATTTTTGTTTACGCTTCAAACCAAATCGATAATCAACATTTTTAACTTAGTCGTTTCATCCATTGCAACTCTTGGATTCATTGGACTCTTAAGAATTTCTTACCATCTCTTTTATTTTTCTTTCTTTGAATGTTTGATACTTGGGTAGGATCAATTACATCTAGAATGGCTGGTAATTAAAACCCGAGGAAGGTTGATTGACCAAAGTAGGCATAGTTATCTTAGAGTTAGGGTTCATAAATCAAGTAATTTGATTAGGTTAACTTTGCTTAAACACTAGACGACTCTGGAAAGTAGTTTAGGTAGATGAGATCGAAATAGTATTCTACTTATAACCAGTTCAACTTAGCCTAGTTTAGTTCCATCAAGTCAAAAGATAAGTGGAATAAGTTGATTAATTAATTTAGTTTAGGTCGAAAGGTATTAATTAGGTTAGTTTTTAATTAATGCTAAGCATCATAACTCTATGTTAATCACAACCATGAGTGTTAATCTTCCTTCTACTTGTTAAATTTGATTACTAATTTGGAATTTTGTTGTTTATGCACTTTAATTCTTGTCACTTCAAAATATTAATTTTATTTTTAGCCATACTATGATAAGTAGACTAGGAGCTATCTAGACCTAATTTAGCATGTCAGGGTTTACTATTAATTTAGTTTAAGTAGACTTCTCTTGGGTATGATCCTCGGAATACTTCCAAAGTGTTTCATTGTATAAGTAACTATATTAGAATTTGACTTGTAAACTTGCAGACATCGCACATCATTCCATATTTAATTTCATATTTTTATGCCTTGGTGCATGCATGTCAAAGCACGATCAAGTTGTTGGTACCATTTTCACAGAGATTTTAGTCTTAAATAGAATTATTACTGAATTGTTAGATGCTAGTAGGATAAGTAGTGAAGTTGAAAATTATAGATACAATAATTAATTTGTTCTATTTTTACAATTTGTTTTTATTTTTTATTAACGTAGCTATTTTGATTTTTAGTGTATGACTCGAAGCAGGATTAACCTGATCAAGACAAACCCTAAACCTAAGAGAACTTTAAGACGAGAAACGAGAAATCTAATTTTGAGAGAATATCCACCAATTTTTTATCCCCCGTTTGAGAACCCACTATTTGAAGAATAACCAAAGCAAGTACCACGACCAAAGGAATCGATACAACATATTGATGAACCAATGGCAGAACACAATTGCACGTTTCGTGACTACGCAATGCCCAAGTTGGATGTTGTGTGAGGCAGCATCGACAAACCGATCGTAAACACAAATAACCTTGAGATCAAGATGACTATCATACAAATGACTTAGAGTAACTTACAATTTTGGGGCTTATTGAATAAGGACCTGGATTAACATCTTAAATGCTTTCTTCATTTATGTTATACATTTAAATTCAATGGGGTCATTGATGATGCTATTCATCTTCGATTGTTACCCTTTTCTTTGTGTGATCATTCTAAGAGTAGATCTAGCATAATTAAGCGGAGTTGATTGCATGCCTAGACAGAGGGTGACATAATTTTGCCGGATTAGGGTGAAACCTAATAAAGGAATCCATAGATCAAGTTAATGCAACACTAGGGGTTTTAATTAGAAAGAGATTTCAATTAATCAACCTAGGGTTAGATGTTGTTAGTATTGAGAGAGATAATAATATAACTTAGGGATTTCTACGGATCAAGTCAAGTGAATAAATCGTCTAATTCAGAGTCAATAACAAGTGAAGTCCAGGTGGATTTTTCCCTTAGGTATTGTCCAAATCATTTAGTTTTCCTAAAAGTTATTTCCCCAATTTACTTTCTGTGCATTATTAGTTTAGGAATTAGTTTAGATAAAACAAGTCCCTCTATTCTTAGGCTAGATAATAAAAAGAAAGTTAATACTAGTACTTTTGGTTTCTTTGGGTTCGACATCCCAGTCTTTCCATAAGTTATACTACTGTTCGATAAGGTGCGCTTGCCTTTGTCTTGATAATAGTTAGTTTTCAAGAACGAACATTCATAATTATAAATCTTATCACGATTTACATCACATCAAGTTTTTGGAGCCGTTGCCAGGGAACTAAGATATTAAGAACACTTAATTTTTATTACTTTAGCCATTTACTTTATTGCAATTTAAAATTTATTTTGATTTTTGTTACTAAATTTTCTTTTTCCTTCTGGCAGGTTTTTATAGTTTATGACTAGAAGAAACCCATCAGGACCATTACTTTTTGATAGTGAGATCGATCGTATAGCTCGCAGAAACCAAAGAGAAATAAGGCGAAGCCTAAGATACATAGAGAAAGAGCAAGAGGACGATATTTCCACCACAACTGAGGAGATGGCTAAAAATCAGGAAATCCCGCTATCTCCTGCAATTGCTGCTAATCCAATAAATCAGAATCCTGCTCCACACACTATGTATGATTATGCTAAACCTACTTTAATAGGAACTGAGTCAAATATAGTTAGGCCTGCTGCCGCTACAAATAATTTTGAACTGAAACCTAACACAATTCAAATGACCTAACAGTTTGTTCAGTTTGATGTTTTGTAGGACGAGGACCCAAACACTTATTTGACAAGTTTCTTAGAGTTTTGTGACACTTTTAAGATCAATGGCATTTTTTATTATGCCATTTTCCTTCGATTGTTTCCCTTTTTCTTGAGGAACAAAGCTAAACAGTGGTTGAACTTGTTACCACGAGGGTCAATCACTACTTGGGAACAAATGATTGAAAAATTCTTACTTAAATATTTTCTACCGGCTAAAACGGCTAAGTTGAGGAATGACATCTCTTCTTTTGTGCAGATGGATCTCAAAACACTTTATGATGCATGGGAGAGATACAAGGATCTTTTAAGAAGGTGCCCTCACCATGGATTATCGCTCTGGCTATAGGTTCAAACTTTTCACAATGGCCTGAATCCTTAAACTAGACAAATGATTGATGCAGCTGCTGCTGGGACTATCAATAACAAAACACCTGAAGTGGCTTATGAATTTATAGAAGAGATGTCACTAAATAATTATCAGTGGCAAGTCATAAGGACAAAGCCAACAAAAGCAGCCGGTGTTTTCAACCTCGATGCGGTTACTATGCTATCTAACCAGGTAGAACTTTTAAATAAAAAGATTGATGGTTTATGTGGTTCTACTCAGGTACATCCCGTGATAAGGTGCGATTCTAATGGAGGAGGAGTACACATAGAATATCAATCCTTCAACCCTAACATCGAGGAGGAACAAGGCCAATATATGGGTAATAATAATTCTAGATCTCAAAATAACCCATATGGTAACAAATATAATGTAGGTTGGAGGAACCATCCGAACTCCTCGTGGGGTAGTCAAGGGAATCACAGCCCACAACATCCTCCGGGTTTTCAACATCCACCTTACCAATAGGAAAAGAAGCTGAACCTTAAGGAGATGCTAACAAAGTTTATCTCGGTGTTAGAAACTCACTTTCAGAATACCGAAACAACACTTAAGAATCAACAAGCATCGATCCAAGGGCTCAAAACTCAAATAGGACAGCTCGCTAAACTAATTTCTGAACGACCACAAGGTAGCCTACCGAGTAACACTGAATTTAACCCAATGGAACAACTCAACGCGATTACCGTTTAAGAGAAGGAAGAGTTAGTTGAACCTGAACCAGAACCGAGGCATAGAATTGTGGTAAGTAAAGGTAAAGGTGAGGTAGTCCACAATGGTCAAAAACCGGTAAGTAAAGAGTATCAACCACGGGTGCCATACCCCAATGCGACAAGGAAAGACTGCACAGATGAACAATTTGGTAAATTCCTTAAGCTATTAAAAAAATTGCGTATTAACTTACCATTTATTAAAGCTCTTTCGCAGATGCCAAACGCAGTTAAATTTTTAAAGGAGCTTTTAGTAAATAAGCAGAAGTTGGATGAGGTGTCGTATGTGGAGATGAATGCAATTTGCTCAGCCATTCTACAAAATAAGCCGGCTAACAAATTGAGAGATCCAGGGAGTTACGATTCCTTGTTTAATTGGTAGCTTGCTTTGGCTGATTTAGGGGCTAGTATTAATGTCTTGCCCGAAAAAATGTTTAAACAACTAGGTCTTGGGAAACCCAAACAAACTAGGGGCATTATTGAAGATGTACTCGTTAAAATTGACAAATTTATATACCCAATTGATTTTGTTATTCTAGACATAGAAGAGGATAGTGACGTGCCTTTAATTTTAGGAAGGCCTTTTTTAGCAACTGCTAGAACTATAATTGATGTTGGTACAGGTGAACTCACACTTCGTGTGGGTGATGAAACAATCACTCTTCAAGCTCGAAATTCTACTAATACTGATCATGTGGTGCAACCTTCTTTGCAGGAAATACGTTCGAAAAACATACATTAGCCTTGTTCTAGTAACAACAAAGAACCCACCTATGAAGAACAAAGGCTACAAATCAAGGAACTAAATGAATGGCAGACAAAGAAACTGAGAGCACACGATAAACCAAAACCACGCCATGACGAGCTCAATGTTTTACCAAATCAACTTAAGGTTGGAGACACAGTACTACTAGATGTAGCAGACCCTCGTATTGCCACTTCTTAACCTAATGGAGCAATCCCTCTTACAGTACTCAGCATTTTTCTATATAAGACAGTCAAGGTAATTCGTCCTAAATTTGACACCTTTAAGGTAAATCGTACTCGTCTTATACCTTATTTTTGGTTTGATAGTAGGAATGAGAAGTGTAAACTCCTCGCACCACCATGACCATGCAACAGAGAGGTAAGTCGAGCTTAGACTCTAAATAAGTGCTTCTCGGGAGGCAACCCGAGCACTGACAGTGTTAACTTCTTTGAATTTTAGTTTTTAACATCTAATTCACTAACTGAGTCCTTGAACACAGGTTGTCCAAATCCACACGGCCAGGCACACGGGCGTGCCTTAGGCCGTGCTCATACCAATGGGGTCGACACATTCATGCGATACGACCGTGTGAAAACAGAGCGAAAGTTTTCCCCAACATAGGATTTGATATGTTGCCACGGCTGTGCGACATGGCCGTGGATGAAACTGTCAAAATGACAAGGGCATGCGCCATGCCCGTGTCTAGAAGCCGTGGTTGAAACTGAGAAATTAACACAGGCGTACGACATGCCCGTGCCAACCACTCATGCACGAGATTGTGAAATTAACACGGGTGTGTGCATCCATACACGGGCATGGGAGAAGCGAATGAAGCAGGACACGGTCGTGTGCACCAACACGTCCAACGAACACGAGCATGGGCCGAATTTCAGACATGCCTAAATTTGAAAATCACGAAACAAACGGGCTGAAATAAGGGCATACGGGCGTGCCCCATGGCTGTGTGCCCCAATATCTATATAAACCCCTCACTATTCATCATCCCCTTCCCTAAAAATCCTAACCCTAGCCACCGAAATCCCCTCTCCCACCACCGACCGGCAACTCCTTCCTCTTTCTACTTCCATTTTTCTCCTCTCTTCCTCTCTTTCATCCCCTCTTCTCCCCTTGTGTGACCCACACGGCCACACCACCTACTCCTATGGCCAACCTCAAGCGCACCTTCTAACGGTTTTATCTTTTCTTTTACTTTTTTTGAATGCTTACTAACATGATAGTCCTCATTTTTATTTTTTTATATTGCTACTGCTTGTATATATTATCATCCTTATGCTTAGGATTTAGTTCACATACTTTGTACCATATTCTTACCATGCTTAGCTACTTCTATCTAGTTTGTTTTTAATTTAGTCATGAATTCATTTTGCCATTTGCTATAAAATCTCTGTCAAGTTTGATTTCTTTTGGTTGAATCCTGTTAATGTTAGTAAGTTTTGTTTACATTTGTTATTTTAATTCATGGTTAATTCCTTTTTGAACTTGTTAATATATGTTTCTTGCAGGTATATCATGTCAAATCCACGTGGCAAGAAAACCACTGTCCCCGCCTCGAAGAAGAGGAAAGGAGCAACATCATCCTCGGGTCCTACCACTGAGATCAGGCACCCATTCCTCCAATTTCCACCGGGACCATAGAAGGAACTTTTCCAGATATTACGAGCCCGACCTCTAGGTGTGGGCTGTTGCATTGGCTGGGCTGTACTAGAACAAATCCAACTGGCTGATGTAGTTCGGACCCTCCTAACGACTGACCCATGGGAGCTATTCTTCGAGATCGTCGACCCGACATACCCTGAACCCAGACTCAAGCTCTGTTCCACCTTTCACCTCCAAGGCGTGATGACAGAGTTCGATGATCCTAGAACGGTCCAGTTCCGTCTCGGCAGTTTAGTTTGCCAGCTGAGTGTGCCTCAGCTCGGAGTCGCGTTAGGACTATACACGGAGGAGTTCATGGACGATGATAACTTCGCTAGCCTCCATCGCCACATCCACTACTCGCCTTTAAACTGCAGGAGGGCCCTCATTCTTGCTTCAGCCATCTATGACCCCAGCCGCTCCAAGGCATCGGCTCTCGCCCCATCACTGAGGTACCTACACACCATCCTAACCCACACCCTGATAGGGTGGAGAGAGAGCACTGGTATCGTCAACACTCACGACGCCTATTTCTTATGGAGCATGGTGGATGGACACGTATTTGACCTTGCTTATTTCATCGCCCTCACCATTCGCCATTAGACAGAGGGGCACAGGAAGGGAGTCATATCCATCGACCCTTATGTGACTCGTCTGGCGCGGTACTTTGGTCTCCTGAACACAACGGTACAAGCATCCTCCTTCACTCTCATGGGTCAGATGTCCCCACAAGGCAACTTGAGTATGCTATGTGACAGCCCAAAATTGACCCTAGTCGGGATGTGGTTTCGGGACCACAAAACCGAGGCATAAAAATAATTTAAAATTTATTTTGATGCCTATGATATGTGTTAATTTGTGTGTGACATTTTTGATGTTTCGATTTAGTGTTATAAATGCGAATTTCACTAGAAAGGACCTAGTAGTGAACTTTGAAAGTATGATGGGGAAATGTGTGATGACTAGTTGCTCATGCATGTAAAAATAAGGATTTGCATGTCAAATTTCCCCCAACATGAACTGGCCGCCATGGCAAGAGAGGATGGGCAAAACATGTCATGAAACATGTTTTGTTGGTGCATTAGGGAGAAATAATAAACAAAGGTGTATGGGTAAGAAAAGAATGAAAAAAAATGTGTGTGAGTGAGGTATTCCCCCCATTGCCGTGAGTTGTAGAGAAGGAAAGAAAAAATTTTGTTCATCCTTTCTTTGAGCCAAAACTAAAGAAGAAGGAGGATTTTTGCTTCATGCTTGGTTTGGAAGAGATCTAGAAGGAGATTTGGCTAAGTTTGCATCAAGATTAAGGTATGTATGAGGTTGTGTTAGGAGTTTCATGCATGTTTTGGTTGCTAACTTGATGTGCATGTTAGCCATGGCTCAAATCTTTGTTAAGCCATGGAAATGGTATTTGGCCAAAGTTGTTATGGTGATAAAGCCATTGCATGCTAAGTGTGAAGCTTGATGATGATGCATGCAATGATGGATTGTCTACTCTTGAGTAAGATTTTGAGCTTTCTTTTGTTTTATCATGATTGAAGTTGAAAAGGAGCATGATTGTCATATTCGCCATGATGCATTCATGAGCATGGTTCATGCTTCTTGCATGTTAGTTAAAATTTGTGTTTTGGATGGCTATGGACACCTTGAAATTCGCCATGCTCATATATGTATATATATGTTTGCACATGATGTTTTGGTTATGAAGGAAGTGATGAATAAGTTTGTTTAAAGAAGAAGATGTTGAAGAATAATTGTGAAATTTGCAAGCACAATTCGCCTAGCACACATATAAGTGCTTGATGCTATATTATAAGTTTTGAGCCACAATATGCAAAGCATTAACTAGTAAAATGCATGCTGTTTTTATGAGGTATTATGCATAATTGGCCTCAACATGTACATGAATATTCGCCTTGGGTAGCCTATTGAAGGCCTTAGCATTTCCTTGATGCTCTAATAAATTGTATTGAATTGCTTGATGTAGTATAAAATGTGCATGACCATTGTGTATTCAAGCTAAAGGGTGGCTATATGACCATTTAAACTCCTTGTCATATTCGCCATAAGCTAGCACAATGAGGTTTTAATAAATTGAATTTGTTTGAATTAGCTCAAGAGCTTAGAGGGCCACAATTGGACAAGGGAAGGAGAAAGTGATCGAATAGCCAAAAAGCCGTTCGACAACATCCGAGGTAAGCCCTCAAGAAGTGACCCTACTTGAATTATGTGAAATAAAGTATGGATGTGTATTGATTATTGATTATGTGTGCATGAGTATTTGAATTCTACCCGGCTAAGTCCCGGCTAATATGCTTGTGACTATAATTGCGTTTGAGCCTTAGTAACGAAAATGAAATATGTATGTCCAATGATAATTGATGTATGTGTTCATGGGAAATTGAATGATATCCGGCTAAACTCAAGACAATTATGTTGAAATTATATCCGGTTAAGACCAAGGCAATTGTGCTAGTGGCTACATCCGGCTAAGACCAAGGCATTCGTATGAGACATTCTATCCGGCTAAGACCAAGGCATTTGTGCACATGGTTATATCCGTTATATTCAAGAATCTTGGGCTGGAGGTGAGTGTTGGTTGCTGTAATAAATTCAATGAGTACACTCAAAAGCCCAAAGAATGAGGTACGCTTATATGTGCATTGAAAGTCGACATGTTTGAGCAACATTCGCTCAATCGACTAATGAATTTCAGTTATTGAATTGATTGATACTTTGTGAAATTATATAATGATGAAGTGTGAAGTAAGAATGTGTATTAATGAAATGATGCATTTGGCTATGTGAATGTTGTAACACCCCTTACCCGTTACCGTCGCCGGAACAGGATACAAGGTATTACCAGAACATAACATATACCAAGATAGAAATATGTCATCCCATTTGATAATGCATCGTATAACATATATCTTGAACAATATTAGCCAACTTTTATGGCTTGTACAAAGTAATCGGTCGAGTATCAGTAACTAATATTTTAAACCTAGACAAATATGACACATAACAAAATAATTTTTGCCTACTATACATGCCATAATTCAAAACATTTAGTTCAAATACCCAAAGTATGATAGTGCGGGTAGATCTTCACGATCCTTGACTCCTGAGCAAGCTGGAGAACACTATAAGACAAAAGAGAGAAAACGAAGTAAGCTTATAACTTAGTAAGTAGTATGTAAATACTAATTTAAGAATCTAACATGTTTACACAACAATTCAAGTATGTCTACTTTAACTTCACTACTTATTCCACTTCGATTAAGCTGTCTCTGCTGTGTCATATTCACTAAATAAATCATAACTCGAGTTACAAAACTCGAAATTCATATCCGTAAAATTTCCTGAATCTAGACTCATAAAGATTCTTGCTAAATTTTTTTATAATTTTGGTTCAGCAGATTAGTACAGTTTATTAGTTAAAGTTTCCCTGTTACACAGCTCGACTGGCCTGACCTCTGTCCACTACGAATTGAATTTCTCTCAGTACATAACTCAAAAACCCTGAAGTCTGTTGTATTTAAAACTAGTCTCACTAAGGAATTTAGGCATATAAACTATATTTCTTAGTTTGCTTTGTACAATTTTTAATGATTTTTCAAAGTGGAAACAGGGGATCACGTATTCATCCTGAGCAAGTCAGTTACAATTGTAAATATCTCAAAATATAGAATTCCTTTGCTTGCCCTGCTTCTTTTATATGAAAGTAGACTCATTAAGCTTTAATTTCACATCTCATTCAACCTCTAATTATATTCCTCCTATTTTTGGTGATTTTTCAAAATCACGTCACTGCTGCCATCTAAAAACAGTTTTAATACTAATTTCACTCTTTCACACATTCTTTATGCTAACCTCATTTTATCGTATATATGTATATGCCACAATTCATTTTCACCACATTTCATTCACTATAAGTGTAGGTCCAAACCACAATGTCACCACAAAACCATCCCGTTGAACAATTCGGATCAATCCTCGATATTTAACGGTTTCAAGACACACCCCACCATCATACTTCATTTAGTTCGGCTCTCTTGTACACATGGGGAACACTTAGTACCACTCATGCGACCTAGCCGATTTGTCTCGTAGCTCTCTTGTCTACATGGTGTCCTTCACTTGGAATCACGCATGCGACCTAGCTACATTTATCTTTCACGTAGCTCTCTTGTCTACATGGTGTCCTTCACTTGGAATCACGCATGCGACCTAGCTACATTTATCTTTCACGTAGCTCTCTTGTCTACATGGGATACATCTCGATCACGCATGTGACCTAGCTACTACAGGGTGTCTCGTAGCTTTCTTGTACACATGATGTGCACTCAAGATCATACATGTGACCTAGCTACTCCCTCTATTTCATTCGATCTCTCAATGTTCAACCGGATCTCTCTCTCTAGATTATTTCCATTCTTCCCATAGTCAATTTATATTTTAACATCAGCTAGTATATTTATATAATAGGCTGAAATATAAGAATGTACATGAAATTATTGTAATATTTACATACAACTTACCTTGGTGCAAAATATGGAAATTTTGCAATTTAGTCCAAAACTTTTTCTTTCCCCTGCTCGAGGTCGGTTCAGCGCTTTCTTGATCTATAATAACACATTTAGCTCATTTAATACTCATACTATTTATTTCAATCCAAAATCACATTGTAGAAAAATTACATTTTGCCCCTAACTTTTACAAAATTACAATTTTGCCCCTAGGCTCGGAATTTAATTTCAGCCCTTATTATTATGTTTTATGATATGCTGAACATTTTCTCTTCTACAACAACATCAAATTCCCACTCTATCATATAGTTATGAACATTAGGTATTTTTACCGATTATGCTTGCTTTTACTCGCTTTCACTTAAAACCGAGTAGCACAAATTATTTAACACAATTTAAAACCTCATATTCTATCATAAAACATCAAAATACACAAATTTCACCTATGGGTATTTTTCCAAATATGAACCCTAGGTTAAATTATTACTAGCATAAGCTTAATCGAGCTTCCGGATTCCAAAACGTAAAGAACATTAAAAACGGGCTTAGAATCACTTACTATGGAGCTTGAAAGTTGAAGAATCCCTAGCTATGGAGAGAGTGAAGTTTCGCAGCAACTAAATGGGGAAGATGACTATTTTGTGTTATTTTTCCCATTTTATTTCATTTAATATCAAAATGACTAAAATACCCTTACTACTAAACTTTCCAAAATTCCTTCCATGTCCTAAATTTGTCCATGAACTTAAAATTGGTAGAATTGCTATTTAAGACCTCCTAATAAATATTTCAAAACAATTTCATACTAAAATTTCTAGTATGCAAATTTTGCAACTTATTCGATTTAGTCCCTACTTTCAATTTAAACACTTTAGGCATAGAATTTCATCACGAAATTTTCACACAATCATGCAATCATATCATAAACCCCAAAATATTTATAAAACAATTATTTCTATCTCGGATTTGTGGTCACGAAACCACTATTCCGATTAGGCCCTAATTCGGGTTGTCACAAATGTATTGCTGTAATTAGAGTTGATTATATTCCTTGAGACTTACTAAGCATAAAAATGCTTACCCCGTTGCTTTGGCTCTCGCTTTTCTAGATTTCGCTCAAGCAATCGGATTTTGGATCGTTGAAGTCAAGTCATCCACACTATCAAGCCTCCATTTTGGTATAAATTTTGGTTGAACTTGAGATGGCATGTATAGGACTACCCTTGTTGGTTAAATATGTTGTGATGTATATATGTATGGCCATGCGAAAATGGCTCAAAAAGGAAGCATGAACTTAGACTATTTGTGGTTTGTATGTATATATTTGGTGTCATGATGTGGCTATGGATTGAAATGGGAATGTTGGTCACATGATCAGCCATTGGCATGGTTAAAATGATCATATATGAACCTATGTATGGCAAGACTAGTTGGTTCATGGAGACTACCAAATAGGTAAGACCTACCTTAAAAACAGATGCTGCCAGCTGCAGTGACGTGAATGTGAAAAATCACCAAAATTTGTAGGAATGGTATTAAATAGTGAATAAGCTATGTAAATGAACCTTGATGAGTCTATTTTCATATGGAAGAAACGAAATGGTCATAGGAGTTACATGTTAAGAGATATTAAGGCTATTGTGAGACAGGGCCAGAACGGTTTCTGGGTCCCCTGTCGCAACTTTAAAAATTTACTATAAATTATCCAGAAATAATTAGGAGTCATGCCTTATATGTACAGATTCCATTTTGAGTCTAGTTTCATTAGGAACAAACGACACCAGTGTTAAAGCCCTGTACAGAGAGATATTCAAGTTATAATGTGCAAAGGTCAGAGCAGTCGATCCCTGTAACATGGGTGACTTTAACTAATAAACTGTACCAATTGGCCCGACCAAAAATTCTAGAAATAAATCCATGGATGGATATATGAGTCTAAATTCAGGGAAAATTTACGAAACCAGTTTCTGAGTTTTGAAACTCGAGATATGATTTTTAAGGCGACAGTGATGCAGTTTTCCAGCCTGACTGGAAATGTCAAATTGGTGGGCAAAACATGTGAACTTGGCTTGTTAACCCTCGTGTCCGACACGGCGATGGTCTCGGGTTCGGGTGTTACAATTTTATTGGTATCGAGCCACGGTTTAGTCGATTCTAGGACTACCGTGATGTGTTTGGGGTCTAGCTATACATGCCATTAAATGATGAATCGATAGTGTGGTGATTTCTGACAATTTGACTTTGTGTTTGTTTATAGCAATGGATCCCGATCCCAACCGAGCGATAGCTGATGATGTGGAGAGTGTGGCGCTGCTCTCGCAAGAAGGGATAGCGCCGGCGGACTCTCAACCTATGGCCAGCAATCCGAATGACGAGGCTAGGCAAGCCTTTTATAGTGTGATGAACGAATGGTTTAATCAATACATTCGAACTAACACGGCTGTTCCACAACCTCCATTCCCGACAAATGCAACCCCCGCACCTACAATACCTCCGGTGACTGACCAAATAAGGTCAAGTAAGCCCCCAGTCGATAGGATTCGAAAACATGGGGCCACTGAATTTAAGGCTACGGATGATGATGATGCCGAGCGAGCTGAATTTTGGTTGGATAACACTATCCGGGTGCTCGATGAGCTATCCTGTACACCCGATGAGTGCTTAAAGTGTACCATCTCCTTGCTACGTGAGTCCGCCTACTATTGGTGGAGTACTCTGACTTCTGTGGTGCCTAGAGAGCAAGTGACTTGGGAATTCTTTCAAACCGAGTTCCGAAAAAAGTATATCAGTCAGAGATTCATCGACCAAAAGCGGAGGGAATTTCTTGATCTTAAGCAAGGTTCTATGTCCGCTTATGACTACTGAACGAAAGTTTGTGAGGCTTAGCCGATGACGCGAGAATGCATTTCGTCCAAGCTATTATGTGTAAACGCTTGAGGATGGGCTGAATGATGATATAAGGATGTTTGTTGGCATTCTCGAGATACGAGAGTTCGTAGTACTTGTTGAGCGAGCTTGTAAAGTCAAGAGCTTAGAAAGGAGAAACAAAAAGCTGATGTGGGAACCGGAGAATTCGAAGAGGTCCTCGGAAAGTCTCTTCAACAAGCATCGAAGAGATTTCGAGATGATGCGAGCCGGTCTAGAGGTTTGGGCTTTTCTAGACGAGGACGCGATCGACCCTCGTGACCACACGAGTCACTTCGATCGCCATGGTGGAAGTGATCGCCGAGAGAGGCGAGTGTCCACATTGTGGCAAATGGCATTCGGGAGTGTTGGTTTCGTGATCGCTCCGCTATAAGTGTGGATCGGCCGACCACTTTATGAAGGATTGCCCGAGGATGCTTGAACAAAATGTGAGTCAAAGTGGAAACCCGGTGCTACCATCGCCGAGGTAGGCCACCTAGAAATATGGGCAATGTCAGTGGCGGTCAGAGAGGATCTAGAGATGCTACCATCAGATCTGAGGCTCGTGCTCCTTCAAGGACTTATGCCATACGCGCACGTGAGGATGCTGCCTCTTCAGATGTCATTACCGGTACTTTCACTCTTTTCAATACAAATGTGATTGCTTTGATTGACCCTGGTTCTACTCATTCATATATATGTGAAACCTTAGCATCCAGTAAGACTTTGCCTATTGAGTCTACTAAGTTTGTAATTCGGGTGTCAAACCCCTTGGGTCATTACGTGCTTGTCAACAAAGTGTGCAAGAAAAGTCCCCTAGTGTTCAGAGGTTCTTGTTTTCCGGCGGACTTGATGCTTTTGCCGTTCGATGAGTTCGACGTTATTCTTGGTTTGGATTGGTTGACCATGCACGATGCGGTTGTAAATTGCAAGAGCAAGACTATCGATTTGAGGTGCGCGAATAATGAAATAATTCGGGTTGAGTCTACGGACTTAAAGGGGTTGCCACCGTAATATCGCGATGTTGGCCCGTAAATATGTAAGAAAAGGGTGCGGCGCACCTTGCGTCGTGCTTTCGATGACAAGGAATCAGAAAAGAAACCCGAATTTGTGCCCGTGGTTTGTGAATACCCGGATGTTTTCCCCGAAGAATTGCCGGGTTTACCACCTGTTCGGGAAATAGAATTTGGCATCGAATTGGTACCTGGTACCACTCCAATTTCGATAGCTCCGTGTCGTATGGCACCAATGTAATTAAAGGAGTTGAAAGCTCGATTGCAAGAATTGGTGGATAGAGGTTTTGCTCGCCCGAGTTTTTCGCCTTAGGGTGCGCCGGTGTTGTTCGTGAAGAAGAAGGATGGAACCATGCGGTCAGCATCGACTATCGTCGACTTAATAAAGCGACGATAAAGAACAAGTATCCGTTGCCACGTATTGATGACTTGTTCGATCAACTGAAGGGAGCCTCGGTGTTCTCGAAAATAGATTTGAGATCGGGCTATTATCAATTGCGAATCCGAGATTCGGACGTGCCCAAGACTGCCTTCAGAACGAGATATGGTCACTATGAGTTCCTAGTGATGCCGCTTTGGGCTCACTAATGCCCCTGCGGTATTTATGGATTTGATGAATCGGATTTTTAGACCATATTTGGATCGATTCGTAGTCGTGTTTATTGATGACATCTTGGTCTATTCAAGAAATGAGACCGAACATGCTAAACACCTGCGGTTAGTGCTGCAAATTTTACGGGATAAGCAATTATATGCTAAGTTCAGCAAGTGTGAGTTCGGTTAAGAGAGGTTAGCTTCTTGGGTCATGTGGTATCAGATCGGGTATTCGAGTCGACCGAATAAAATTTCAGCCATACTTAATTGGAAGCCTCAGAAATATTAATGAGGTTCGAGACTTTTTGGGGCTTCTTAGGTTATTACCGACGATTTGTAAAGGATTCTCAACGATAGCCACGCCGATGACGGCTTACTCCAAAAGGATGTTAAGTTCGAATGGACGGAGAAATGTCAAAAAGTTTCGATCAATCGAAAACTTATCTCGATCGAAGCCCCAATTCTAGTGCAACCGAGTCCGCAAAAGTTTGTCATCTATAGCGACGCCTCCTACTTGGATTAGGTTGTGTATTGATGCAAGAGGGTCGAGTTGTGGCCTATCGTCGAGGCAATTAAAGCCACATGAGAAAAATTATCCGACTCATGATCTCGAATTGGCCGCCATCGTGTTCGCCTTAAAGATATGGCGACATTACTTATTTGGTGAAAGGTGCCATGTGTACTCGGATCACAAGAGTCTCAAATATCTGATGACCCAAAGAGACTTAAATCTGCGACAAAGACGTTGGCTCGAGCTGTTAAAGGATTATGAGCTGATCATTGACTATCACCCGGGAAAGGCGAATGTGGTTGCGGATGCCTTGAGTCGTAAATCATTATTCGCTTCTGAGCGATGAATGTGCACTTGTCCGTCCAATCCGATAGTGTGTTAGTAGCTGAATTGAAAGCCAAACCACTATTGATACATCAAATTCGAGAAGCTCGAAAAGTCGACAACGAGTTGGCTGCAAAGCGGCCGAGTGTGTTCCAACAAGGACTCGGAATTTCAAATCGACGATGACGATTGTTTGAGGTTCAAAAGTCGTCTGTGTGTTCCAAAGAATTCGGAACTCATTTCGATAATTCTGAATGAAGCCCATTGTAGCCGAATGGCAATCCACCCGGGAGTACGAAGATGTACAATGATTTGAAACGTCGGTTTTGGTGGCATGGTATGAAGCGAGACATCTCCGACTTTGTTTGAGATGTTTAATATGTCAACAAGTGAAAGCGGAACATCGGTGCCTTGAGGATTACTTCACCAATCACGATACCCGAGTGGAAATGGGATCGAGTCACAATGGACTTTGTATCCGGACCGCCATTGTCGCAAGTAAGAAGGATGCGATTTGGGTCGTGGTTGATAGATTGACTAAGTCGGCTCACTTTGTCCCGTCGCACGGATTTTTCAATGGAGAAATTAGCCGAATTGTACGCTTCTCGATTGTGAGATTACACGGGTGCCTATTTCCATCGTGTCGGATAGAGATCCGAGATTTACCTCACGATTTTGGAAAAAGTTGCAAGAAGCTTTGGGTACCAAGTTGCATTTCAGACCGCCTTTCACCCCCAAACCGATGGTCAATCCGGCGGATAATTCAGATACTTGAGGATATGTTAAGATGTTGCGTCCTCGAGTTTAGTGGTTCATGGGAGCGGTATTTGTCGTTGATTGAATTCGCTTATAACAACACTTTCAATCAAGTATTAAGATGGCACCCTACGAGGCTTTGTACGATCGTAAATGCCGTACACCATTGTTTTGGATCGAGCTTGGTGAAAACAAGATTTTCGTGGTGGATTTGATTAGAGATGCTGAATGAGAAAGTGAAAGTAATCCGTGAAAGTCTGAAGATAGCCTCCGATCGTCGGGTCGTGCGCGAATCTGAGCGTAAGGATCTCGAGTATCGTGGGTGATAAAGTGTTTCTCAAGGTATCGCCTTGGAAAAGATACTCGATTCGGCCGTAAGGGCAAGCTGAGCCCGAGGTTCATTGGGCCATATGAGATATCCGAGCGAGTCGGTCCGATGGCATATCGTTTGATTTTGCCCCCGAACTCAAAAGGTTCACGATGTCTTTCACGCTTCGATGCTTCGACGCTATAGATCCGATCCATCGCACGTGATTAGTCCATCGAAATTGAAATTCAAGCTAATATGAGTTATGAGGAAGAACCGATTCGTATCCTATCACGAGAAGTGAAAGAGTTGCGAAACAAGCGGTTCCATTGGTGAAAGTGTTATGGCTCAAGCACGGGATAGAAGAAGCTACTTGGGAGACCGAGAACTCTATGAAAGAGCGATATCCAAACCTATTTACGGTAAGATTTTCGGGGACGAAAATTTCTTAAGTGGGGAGAGTTGTGACAGCCAAAATTGACCCTAGTCGGGATGTGGTTTCGGGACCACAAAATCGAGGCATAAAAATAATTTAAAATTTATTTTGATGCCTATGATATGTGTTAATTTGTGTGTGACATTTTGATGTTTCGATTTAGTGTTATAAATGCGAATTTCACTAGAAAGGACCTAGTAGTGAACTTTGAAAGTATGATGGGGAAATGTGTGATGACTAGTTGCTCATGCATGCAAAAATAAGGGATTTGCATGTCAAATTTCCCCCAACATGAAGTGGCCGCCATGGCAAGAGGATGGGCAAAACATGTCATGAAACATGTTTTGTTGGTGCATTAGGGAGAAATAATAAACAAAGGTGTATGGGTAAGAAAAGAATGAAAAAAATGTGTGTGAGTGAGGTATTCCCCCATTGCCGTGAGTTGTAGAGAAGGAAAGAAAAAATTTTGTTCATCCTTTCTTTGAGCCAAAACTAAGGAAGAAGGAGGATTTTTGCTTCATGCTTAGTTTGGAAGAGATCTAGAAGGAGATTTGGCTAAGTTTGCATCAAGATTAAGGTATGTATGAGGTTGTGTTAGGAGTTTCATGCATGTTTTGGTTGCTAACTTGATGTGCATGTTAGCCATGGCTCAAATCTTTGTTAAGCCATGGAAATGGTATTTGGCCAAAGTTGTTATGGTGATAAAGCCATTGCATGCTAAGTGTGAAGCTTGATGATGATGCATGCAATGATGGATTGTCTACTCTTGAGTAAGATTTTGAGCTTTCTTTTGTTTTATCATGATTGAAGTTGAAAAGGAGCATGATTGTCATATTCGCCATGATGCATTCATGAGCATGGTTCATGCTTCTTGCATGTTAGTTAAAATTTGTGTTTTGGATGGCTATGGACACCTTGAAATTGCCATGCTCATATATGTATATATATGTTTGCACATGATGTTTTAGTTATGAAGGAAGTGATGAATAAGTTTGTTTAAAGAAGAAGATGTTGAAGAATAATTGTGAAATTTGCAAGCACAATTGCCTAGCACACATATAAGTGCTTGATGCTATATTATAAGTTTTGAGCCACAATATGCAAAGCATTAACTAGTAAAATGCATGCTGTTTTGTGAGGTATTAAGTGCATAATTGGCCTCAACATGTACATGAATATTCGCCTTGGGTAGCCTATTGAAGGCCTTAGCATTTCCTTGATGCTCGAATAAATTGTATTGAATTGCTTGATGTAGTATAAAATGTGCATGACCATTGTGTATTCAAGCTAAAGGGTGGCCATATGACCGCTTAAACTCCTTGTCATATTCGCCATAAGCTAGCACAATGAGGTTTTAATAAATTGAATTTGTTTGAATTAGCTCAAGAGCTTAGAGGGCCACAATTGGACAAGGGAAGGAGAAAGTGATCGAATAGCCGAAAAAGCCGTTCGACAACATTCGAGGTAAGTCCTCAAGAAGTGACCCTACTTGAATTATGTGAAATAAAGTATGGATGTGTATTGATTATTGATTATGTGTGCATGAGTATTTGAATTCTACCCGGCTAAGTCCCGAAGGCGAATATGCTTGTGACTATAATTGCGTTTGAGCCTTAGTAACGAAAATGAAATATGTATGTCCAATGATAATTGATGTATGTGTTCATGGGAAATTGAATGATATCCGGCTAAATCCCAAAGACAATTATGCTGGAAATTATATCCGGTTAAGACCCAAAGGCAATTGTGCTAGTGGCTACATCCGGCTAAGACCAAGGCATTCGTATGAGACATTCTATCCGGCTAAGACCAAGGTATTTGTGCACATGGTTATATCCGGTTATATTCAAGAATCTTGGGCTGGAGGTGAGTGTTGGTTGCTGTAATAAATTCAATGAGTACACTCAAA
Source organism: Gossypium arboreum (assembly GCF_025698485.1). Classification (NCBI taxonomy): domain Eukaryota; kingdom Viridiplantae; phylum Streptophyta; class Magnoliopsida; order Malvales; family Malvaceae; genus Gossypium; species Gossypium arboreum. The sequence goes on from NC_069070.1 coordinate 21,413,588, forward strand.
AGCCCAAAGAATGAGGTACGTTTATATGTGCATTGAAAGTCGACATGTTTGAGCAACATTCGCTCAATCGACTAATGAATTTCAGTTATTGAATTGATTGATACTTTGTGAAATTATATAATGATGAAGTGTGAAGTAAGAATGTGTATTAATGAAATGATGCATTTGGCTATGTGAATGTATTGCTGTAATTAGAGTTGATTATATTCCTTGAGACTTACTAAGCATAAAAATGCTTACCCCGTTGTTTTGGCTCTCGCTTTCTAGATTTCGCTCAAGCAATCGGATTTGGGATCGTTGAAGTCAAAGTCATCCACACTATCAAGCCTCCATTTTGGTATAAATTTTTGGTTGAACTTGAGATGGCATGTATAGGACTACCCCTTGTTGGTTAAATATGTTGTGATGTATATATGTACGGCCATGCGAAAATGGCTCGAAAAAGGAAGCATGAACTTAGACTATTTGTGGTTTGTATGTATATATTTGGTGTCATGATGTGGCTATGGATTGGAAATGGGAATGTTGGTCACATGATCAGCCATTGACATGATTAAAATGATCATATATGAACCTATGTATGGCAAGACTAGTTGGTTCATGGAGACTACCAAATAGGTAAGACCTACCTTAAAAACAGATGCAGCCAGCTACAGTGACGTGAATGTGAAAAATCACCAAAATTTGTAGGAATGGTATTAAATAGTGAATAAGCTATGTAAATGAACCTTGATGAGTCTATTTTCATATGGAAGAAACGAAATGGTCATAGGAGTTACATGTTAAGAGATATTAAGGCTATTGTGAGACAGGGCCAGAACGGTTTCTGGGTCCCCTGTCGCAACTTTAAAAATTTACTATAAATTATCCAGAAAGAATTAGGAGTCATGCCTTATATGTACAGATTCCATTTTAAGTCTAGTTTCATTAGGAACAAACGACACCAGTGTTAAAGCCCTGTACAGAGAGATATTCAAGTTATAACGCGCGAAGGTCAGAGCAGTCGATCCCTGTAACATGGGTGACTTTAACTAATAAACTGTACCAATTGGCCCGACCAAAAATTCTAGAAATAAATCCATGGATGGATATATGAGTCTATATTCAGGGAAAATTTACGAAACCAGTTTCCGAGTTTTGAAACTCGAGATATGATTTTTAAGGCGACAGTGATGCAGTTTTCCAGCCTGACTGGAAATGTCAAATTGGTGGGCAAAACATGTGAACTTGGCTTGTTAACCCCTCGTGTCCGACACCGGCGATGGTCTCGGGTTCGGGGTGTTACATGCTATGTATGAGGATGATCGAGTGACGTTGTGGATTTGATCTTCCTCAGTACCGCCTAGTCCAGTCAGTCGAGCAGGAGGACCTAGAGGACATTGCTGATGATGTACCTCCATTTCACGAGGATCCAACCTCTCAGCCATCACCTATTCATCGTCTAGTTCATGCAGCGACTTCACTTTCTGTCATCTCTGAGTGTCTCACTCGATTCGAGTAGTAGTGTTTTCAATGCTTTGATCACATTAATATTACCTTACATCAGATTTTTCAGTACCTTCACATCTCATCGCCGCCCCCACCTCGCGAACCATCTGGCGATGAGATTTTTAAAGACTTTTTATTTATTATTTCTATTTTTACTTTTATCTTTATTTATATCTTTAAAGTACTTTTTATTTTACTTCCCTTTAATACTATTTCATTTTTAGGTTTTATAATTTATATTAGATAATTTATGCTTTCGGCTATTTGTTTACGAGTAATTATGCTTCTTTATATTTCCTAAATAGTTAGTGATTTTATCGCAGTTATGTAGAGCTCCAAAGCTCACTATTACTTAGGAATTTGCAACTCCATTAGAAAAGGTTCTCCACGACTGCCATGGCCTGCCCGACCATCACGATAAACTCTTCGCTGGACACTGTGGTTGTGGAACCCAACCTCTACCACCACTGGAGTATCCTCCTCCACTCTCATCACTGCCTTGGTCAATTATTCTCCATAACTCTGATTCAAGGAATTCATCCACAAATTCAGGAAGTTTCACTTCTCTCCCTCTCTTATATCTATAGTTTTCAGTAAATCTATCTTTGTACATTGAGGACAATGTACATCTTAAGTGTGGGGGAGTTATTTATATCATTATCAGAAAAATCTCTGAATTTTGTCTTATTCTCACGTGAATCACTCATATCACTATTAGAATGAATTTTGATTAATTTATGATTTTTATTAATATGACTTGAATTAAAACATAGGCATTTATGCTTTGATTGTTTAAACTTTAAGGAATTAAGGAATCAAGCATGAAAACTTGATTCTTGAGAAATTAAAATTTTTTAGGTTGTTTCCCCAAGTTTAGGTATTATCTTGAGTTGAAATTCACAGGTTAAACATCAAAAAGCCGAATAATTTTTGTGAGATCTTGAGCCTTTAAAGCATATATTATTTCTTTCATGCTCACTTTTATTGTTGCTTTGAGTGCGTCAATATCGAATTGTTATTCTAGAACTTGCTTGATTATGCATGTCAAGACCACACCTTTGATTTGATATGTTGAGATGATAAAGGCACCTAGGTTTAACCCACTCACTCCATAAAAAGCCTACCTCCATAATTAACCCTTAGTGAACCCCCTTGAGCCTAGCAAACCATTGATTGATTTTCCCTTAATATTAACCCATAACCCATTATTGGTGAAATCCCCTTAATTAATTTGATCCTTATTTTTGTCGAGATTCAATTTGAATAAATTGCTTAGCTATGTTTTATTGTTAGCAAAGTCCTATAATATTTGACTTGTTCTTAAAAAGAATTTATGAAATTATGTAATGCTTAGATTGAAACAATGTTATCCATGAAGAAAAGCTTAATTAGGAATGTAAATTGTCAATTGTAGTATTTTTCTAGTTAGGTAATTTTTCAATTTAATCTTGATTCTAACCTTCTCTTTCAGCTTATGGCCACACCCCCTAACCAAAGCCACATTACAACCCTCTAAAGACCTTTTGATTAATGTATCATCTCAATATATAGTGGTGGAGATTTGATTTTGACGCAAGCCTATGGTAATAACTTTTCATATTGTCTGTTGAGCGCTAAATTTCTTGTTCTTAAACACCTCAAGTGATTTGAGTGAATCTTTAGTGAGGATGTGAAACTCTGTGATATTTTGAATCAAAGGTGATTACTTAAATGAGGGGAGACTATTTTGAATCAAAGGTGATTACTTAAATGAGGGGAGACACCTAGGTTTTCGTGGTGAAATGCTTAACTTGGAATGTGACAGCCCAAAATTGACCCTAGTCGGGATGTGGTTTCGGGACCACAAAATCGAGGCATAAAAATAATTTAAAATTTATTTTGATGCCTATGATATGTGTTAATTTGTGTGTGGCATTTTTGATGATTCGATTTAGTGTTATAAAGGTGAATTTCACTAGAAAGGACCTAGTAGTAAACTTTGAAAGTATGATGGGGAAATGTGTGATGACTAGTTAATCATGCATGCAAAAATAAGGATTTGCATGTCAAATTTCCCCAAAAGGAAGCTTAGTGGCGGCCATGACAAGGGTTATGGGCAAAGAAAACATGTTGAAACATGTTTTGTTAATGGATGATGAGGGAAATGATTTAATAATTAAGTTGTGGGAAGAGAGAAAAAAAATGTGTGTGAGTGTGGCATTCCCCCATTGCCGTGTATGTGAAAGAAAAACAAGAAAAAATTTGTTCATCCTTGTTCTTTCCTTCTTGGCGAAAATACTAAGGGAGAAGATAGGAGTTTTGCTTCATGCTTGGCTTGGAAGAGAACTAGAAGGAGATTTGGTCATACTTGCATCAAGATTAAGGTATGTTTGAGGTTGTGTCATGAGATTCATGCTTGTTTTGGTTGCTAACTTGAAGTGCATGTTAGCCATGGTTCAAATCCTTGTTATGCCATGAAAATGGTGTTTGGCCAAGGTTGATATTGTGTTAAAGCCATTGCATGCTAAATGTGAAGCTTGTTGATGATGCATGTAATGAAGGATTGACTACTCTTGAAATTTCTTTTAGTATTCTTGAGTAGGACATTGAGTTCTTTGTTTAACCATGACCGAAGTTGAAAGGGGTATGAATGTGATGTATTCGGCCATGATGCATTCATGAGCATGATTTATGCTTGTTACTTGATTGGTAAAATTTGTGTTTTAGATGGTTGTGAACACCTTGAGAATTGACCTTGCACCTATATGTGTGTATATGTTTGCACATGATGTTTTGGTTATGAAGTAAGTGATAAATATGTTTGTTTAAAGAAGAAAATGTTGAAGAATGGTTGTGAAATTGCAAGTACATTCGGCCTAGTACTCATATGATGTGAAAATCTTGGAATTTATTGTTGATTGGTGCAAGTATGACTAAGTATAATCGGCCATATGAGTGCTTGATGCTATATTATAAGTATTGAGCTACAATATGTAAAGCATTAGCTAGTAAAATGTGTGCCATTCATGTGTGGTGTTAAACATGTAATTGGCCTCAACATCAACATGCATAATCGGCCATGAATGAGTGCCTAAGAGGTTGTGTTGTCCGGCCATGAGTAAGCATGTTGAAGGCTTTGTGTGTTGAGTCGATTCATGAATTCCGTACTTATGTGACTTTAATGTCTAGTGAATATATGTGGGCTAAGTGCCTTGAGTTCTTCTTTTCGATACTCAAATGATTGAATCAAATTATTTGTTAAATTAAGCTCAAGAGCAAAGGGGGACCAAATCCGATAAAGGGAAGGAAAAAGTAGTCGAATAGCCATCGAATCGTTTGACAACATCCGAGGTAAGTTTTCAGTATCGAAACTTAGATTTTGATTCGATTGAATGAAGTAATAAGCAATCGAAATTGTGCCTTGTATATGGCCATTGAGCGAAATGATATTTTGATTAAGTAAAATGTGCATAAAAGTTTGTTATGAAATTGAAACAAAGATGTGAATGAATGTGCGAATTGTGATATCCGGGCTAAGCCCAAGGCAATTGTGCGACCAGTGATATCGGGCTAAGCCGAAGGCAATTGTGCGAAGCTATGATATCCGGGCTAAGCCCAAGGCAATTAATGAGTTGTGATATCCGGGTTAAGTCCGAAGGCGTTTGTCGGGTTACCATAACCGGCTATGTCCCAAGGTGTTTTGAACGAGTAGCTATATCCGGATAAACTCGAAGGTATGTGATTTGAAATTTATAAGCTGCTGGAAAATTTTCAGTTAATGCACTTGTGAAATTCCCAACAACAAGGTATGTTTTGTGTGTGCTTTGCACACTATGAGTAAGTCTTGTATGAATATTCGCTCTAATGATAAATGAGCTATCGGCATTAACTAGGCCGTTATTTGTGTATGAATATAAGAGTTGGGATTGTGAAGTAAGCATGTCTTTGAGAAATTGTGCATATGAATTATTGTTTAGCTACTTGAATGCTATGCTTTGGTTGTGTGTATATTATGGCTCAAACTTACTAAGCATAAATTGCTTACTCCGTTTCTTTGTTTCTCTGTTTATAGATTTTGCTCGTTAGCGATCGGATTCGGGATCATAGAAGTTGAAGTCAACCACACTATCAAAGCCCTTTTGGTACTCCTTTAGTTGAGTTTTGGATATGGCATGTATAGGACTACCCTCGGTTGTTTTTAAGTACTTGTGATGTATATGTATGCGGCCATGCGAAAATGGTTCGTAATAGTGGAGTATGGAATTAGACCATTTGTGGTTTGTAATTATATTTGGTTTCATGATGTGATTATGGTTTGGAATGAGAGAGTTGGTCACATGATCAGCCATTGGAATGCCTAAATATGATCATATGTGGACCTAAGTATGACTAGACTATAGTTGGTTCATGGGAACTACAATATAGGTAAAGCCTACCTTAAAAACAGATGCTGCCAGCTGCAGTGACGTGGATGTGGAAAATCACCAAAATTTGTAGGAACGGTGTTAAATAGTGAATAAATTATGTGATCGAACCTTGACGAGTCTATTTTCATATGAAAGTAACGAAACGATCATATGAACAGTATACCGAGAGATATTAAAGTTCTCGTGAGACAGGGCCAGAACGGTTTCTGGGTCCCCTGTCGCAACTTTGAAAATTTACCATAAATTATCCAGAATGAATTAGAAGTCATGCCTTATATGTGCAGATTTCTTTTTGAGTCTAGTTTCATTAGAAACAAACAGCACCAGTATTGAAATCCTGTACAGAGAGATATTCAAGTTGTAATGCGTGAAGGTCAGTGTAGTCGACCCCTGTAACATGGGTGACTTTAACTAATAAACTGTACCAATTGGCCTGACCAAAAATTCTAGAAATAAATCCATGGATGGATATATGAGTCTAAATTCAGAGAAAATTTACGGAATCAGTTTCCGAGTTGTGAAACTCGAGATATGCTTTTTAAGGCGACAGTGATGCAGTTTTCCAGCTTGCCTGGGAATGTCAAATTGGTCGGTGCCATAAGTGGTTTTGGCTTGTTAACCCCTCGTGTCCGACACCAGCAATGGTCTCGGGTTCGGGGTGTTACATGGAATGTTTGAAACTTTGATGTTCTTCGAATTAAATTTTCAATGTATGATTACTTATGGATTATTTCGAGATAATATTGATGAGAATTATAAGTTGAGAAAATTTTATTTGATTGTGAGTTGAGGATTTTGCTTGAGGACAAGCAAACTCTTAAGTGTGGGGGTATTTGATAAACCGTAATTTATACATTTTTTATCCCATGCTTAGCATATTTTTGGATGAATTATCCTTAGATTTGGTGAATTCGATGCTCATAATCCTTTAATTTCATGTTTTATACTTAGGTGAGCATAGGAGAGTAAAAAGAGCGAGAAACAGGCCAAAAATGGAGAAAATAGGCCAACATGGGAAATCAACATGGCCTGGACTTTCTTACATGGATAGTTCACACGCCCGTGTCCATTCAACAGACTCGAACACAGTTTGAAGCAATCGCACACGGGTGTGTCCCTATCGTGCCCAAGTCTAGTCCTATTCGAAAAAGGCCACTCTGGAGGGTTTAGAAGCATTCTAAACCTATATAAACACCCCAGGAGGTACCTGAAAGAGACACATGGAGTAGGAGGCAAGGAATAACTCGAAGAAAGCCAATTGATCCATCCCAGAAGCCGGATTATACTTCAAAACTGAAGATCTCCCTTCAATTTCCTTCAGGAGGTTTTAGGTTTTCTTTATGTTTTGTTATCATTATTCTTCTGAGATGTTTTCTTTTACACTTATGAACTAAACCCCCTAAATACTTAAAGGGAATGAAACCTAAGACAGATCTTGTTATTATTTTTTGAATTATATGATAAATATTTGACTTGTTCTTAATTATGAGTTCTTAATTCTTGCTTTAATATTCCAGGATATTGATTCAAGTATTGATGTGCTTATTCAGAGGAGCAAAAGTCCCTATCTAAGAGTAGATCTATCATAATTAAGCGGAGTTGATTGCATGCCTAGACATAGGGTGACATAATTTTGCCAGATTAGGGTGAAACCTAATAAAGGAATCCATAGATCAAGTTAATGCAACACTAGGGGTTTTAATTAGAAAGAGATTTCAATTAATCAACCTAGGGTTAAATGTTGTTAGTTTTGAGAGAGATAATAATATAACTTAGGGATTTCTACAGATTAAGTCAAGTGAATAAATCGTCTAATTCAGAGTCAATAACAAGTGAAGTCTAGGTGGATTTTTCCCTTAGGTATTTGAATCTAAATTACGAAAATCGTAAACTTAAAATACTAAGTTGAATTTTAAATAATTAAAATAATATATTAAGATTTTTAAAATATTAATAATTCATAAAGATGATATAGATAATTTCTAAATAAATGAATATTTAAATATTATGAATAATTAGGTAATATAAAATTCTATAAATTACAAAATTAATTAATAACAAATAATTATTAAATTAAATTACATATTGGATAATTAATAGTATTTAATAAATATGAACATACGATAAATTAATAGTAATATAATATATTATATATGTAAATACATATATCATACTATAAAATAACATAAATATATATAAATATAAATAAATATAATAACAATATATACATATATATAAAATATATAAATAAATATATCTTAATGAAAAAAAATACAAAAATTAATAATAACGATAAACATTAAAATTATAAAAATAATAATAATATAACATATTTAAATGAATATATAAATAAGGAATTAAAATTGAATTAATTAAAAATTAGGTAAATAATTAAAATATAAAAAATTTGTAATAAATTATAAAATATAGAACTATGGAATATAGTATATAAAACTTAAATATAATTTAATAATAAGAATGTAATCTAAAAATATAAATAACATGTGTAAAATATAATAAAATATAAATATAAAATAGGTAAAATAATATAATTTAAATTAGTGCAATAATTCCATATATAAATTAAAAAAATTTAACATATAAAATAACTTAATAGATATTATAATAATAATAACTATTTGAAAATATGTTTAATAAATAATTTATAACTAAATAATATAAAGCATTTAATATTAATTTTAAAACATAAGGAATCATTATAAAGAGAGCAACTTGAGTAGTTTATAATCGTAGGCACTCATCAAATCGCCACTGAATCGACCAATCTAGTTATTATAATGCTAACTATAATGCGACAAAGGTATCATCTATATATTACACTTTCAAAATAAGTACATGTGCAATTTATAACAAAAGTATATATCATAAATAAAATATAGTTAGAATCCATTAAGCTGTACAAATGATCATCTTCTCTATGCGATTTATTGGTCACTAATCCAGTTGATAAGTAAAGGTTTAAGCTTTTAGCAATCATCCATTATGGGAAAGAACTTTAATTTCTCAATATCATTCTTCTTTCGCATAGCTTCATCTTTACGAGACTACGACGGAAGGCTCTGTGATCTCGTAGTTGGCTTCAGCGATGTATGTACTCAATTGAGGCATGAAGAGAGATCTGAAAATAGTTTGCGTGCAATTTTATATCTTTGTGATTATAACTGTACTTAAAGCTTTATGCTTTTGAAAGAATTTGTAACTATATCTTTGTAGTGTATGTTTGTTCCATTTTAATGGCTATAGCCTTTCTAGGATTGTGGGATAAGACTTACTTCGAATTATCATACCCTTTAGCCTAGCAGTATGCTATGATTAGCGTAGAGAATAGGCAGATAGGCACAATTGCTTATAACCTAGTAACTGAACTAATTGGCCTTTGGTAAATTCTGTCAGGTGTAACTCTGGTTTCTAAATCTTGGGCTATCTAATGGCTCGCTTTGGTCTTGTAAGTAAACTTTATATTAAATTATTTTTATCTGCATTATCGAGCGGTTTATTCAAACCTCCTTGCTATTATGTATGTGATAGAGCATATCTTATCATTTGTTGCCGCGCAATTATCTAATCTACTATCTCGCTACTTGCATTCAGCTATCAACGAATAATCAGATTGCACTCAATCCCTACATAATCTACGACAAGTTCCTGATCTCATCCGCTCCGACAATCATGAACAATCACGCTTCCTTCTCTCTACAAGACAGAGACGCCAATTCACTCTTTGATCGCATTCGACTACATCAAATCAGCATCTCGACTCGACTTACAAATCTACCGCAATCTTACTGCATCAAGTCATAATGCTACCTAATCTACTGCAAATCTGTCTATCTGACATCGCTATCCTGATCTACGTAATCCTTATCGCTGAATCACGCAATTCATTGTATTCTCGATACAGACGATCAATACTATCGCTCTATTCGATCAACATCGCTCAATATTATCGCAATCTCGTATACAGTCAAACTATCTTTATCTACTGTCATCTCAATCGCTTTATTGTTATCCAATTCACGGATCTATCTCCCTATATAAGTTGAAGCAATGAATTTCATCGGTCTAGCTCATGCATCCTATCAATGTACTGATCATATCAAATGCATATGTCTATTCGATTCTTATTGTCATCTATCATACCTAATGTCTAAATTTCCAAAGCTACTACGTTTTAATCAATGCGTCCTTTGTTCGATCTAAGATTTACTTGTCAATCATCCTTTCGTATTGATAATGGAATTATCTCAAACTTGATTTTGATTTTCAATATGATTCTGATTAATTTATTATGATTCCAAATTCGATTTAATAATAACTTAGTTTAAAATATTTAGTCATCAATTAATTGGTGCTTGAAATACATGTTTTATAAAGTGATTTTGAGTAAAAATGCATATTAGGGATTAAATTGAGAAAAGTGTAAATGGAGGGGTTAAATTGTGAAATAAATGAAAGTTTTGGGTTGATAGAGACCTATAGAGAATTTGGTTAAGCATGAGTTTAATGGAATTTTGAGTAATTTGTGTTTTTATGAAATAGGGACTAAATTGAATGAATGTTGAATTTTAAGGGCTAAAGTGCAAAAATGCCCAAATATGTGTTTATGGATTAAATTGAATGAATTGGTGATTAAATGGGTTAATTTTGAATACATATAGATCAAGAAAGAAAGAATTCAAATTTAGATCGGGGAAAATTGAAGGTTATCGAGTAATTGATCCGATTCGTCAATTCTGAGTGCAAGGTAAGTTTGTAAGTGGTAAATGTTGTTACAATTATGTTATTAATGCTTTAATAATGCATATATTGTATATATGTGACTACGATTGCATACAACGATAAATCTACAATGTTTGGCTCTTAGTGTGAGATTGAGAACAGCTTCGGCTATAAATAGCTCTTAGTGTGTGAATTGGAATAACTTCGGCTATATGAGGCACTAATTGTGCGATACCAAGATAACTTCATTTAATGTGATGGTACTAAGTGTGTGAGATCGTTATAGCTTCGGCTAATCACTAATGCACTAAGTGTGCGAGTTATTAGAGTATTAAAAGACTTCCAAACGAATTAATGTGTTGAACAAAGAGGTGAGAATGAAATAAATAAATATGAGAAAGTTCAGGTATATACAATACCTATGCCGAAGTTAATAATATGTGTGTGAAGCTACACAAATTTGTATATACATATTAAATGGTTATAGATTAGAATTGAATGATGATATAAGAACTACTAAGTTTTTATTAATTGATGTTTTGTATATTATGAACTGTTGAGCATTTTTAGTACGAACTTACTAAGCTATGAAGCTTACTGTGTGTGTTATTTGTTTTTGTATTATAGAGTATTGAAGCTAACTCAGACGTCAAGGATCATTGGGAACTATCATTACACTATCGAATCAACTTGTTGGTACTTTTGAAGCTTTGTATATATGGCATATGGCATGTATAGGCTAGTGTTATCTTGTTATGTTTTGAGTTATAATATTAGCCATGAGATTTTTGGCTTGTAAATGTGGTATGTATAGCCATCTAAGTTGGCTTGAATTATGTGTTTGATAAGTGTTATATGTGATGTATATAAGGCTTTATGAATTAGTTTGGTTTGAGATTATGATATGATGAGTTTTGTGATATAAAATAGGTGATGATTAAATGTATTTAGAAGTCATGCAATTTTAATGATTTTGGTATATTTTGGTTATAGAATTGAGTAGTTGAAATTTTGTGTAAAGATGACATATTATGTGTATGAATTGGTTGGTTTTGGTTGCTTATAGATGTCTTGAAATGGTACCATTTAGGTTGATTTGTATACAAGAGAAAATGGTGGCAAATTGGCTTTGCAAATGACCTATTTTTGTCCACACGGGCAGAGACACGGGCGTGTGTCTCGGCCGTGTATGACAGACGGCTATGTTACATGGCCATGTGTCCCCTGGGGTACGCTTCAAATTAAAGTCAGCATATCCTACAGTTTTGGCATGGCCTAGACACACAGGCCTGTCTATTGGCCGTGTGTGGCACACGGGCTGGCACATGGGAGTGTGGTAGGTCATGTGGCCCATGTTAGTAACCTCCCTGATTTTCACACGGACTGCCACACGGGCGTCCTCGGTCGTGTGGTACAAGTCAGTATGTATGCCCTATTTTCACATGACTTGTGACACGGGCGTGTCTGGTGGTCTTGTGAGGCATACGGCCTATTCACACGGGCGTGTGACCATGTAATTAAAGAAAATTTTCTAAGTTTCTTAAAGTTTTTATATGTGATTGGTTTCATCTCGAACCACTTCTAAGCATGATTTATGGTCTAGTAGAAACTTTTAAGGGACATTGTGAATGGTTGTGAATAGTTTATAATATTGAATGCATAAATGTATGAGAATGTGATGTATTGTCCGGTAATTCCTCGTAACCCTATTCCGATGACGGATACGGGTTAGGGGTATTATAACTTTTCTCACCCAAATTGCCTTCTACTTACATCAATACTTACATACATATATCAACCAAATCAAGACATTAAAACCAAGCCAATATTATCATTATATAAGATATATCATCTCATATATTCAAACTTACCTCTTGTAAGACATATATGCTTTCTATAATTGAATCTAACCATACCAAGAAAACATATATTAACCGTTTTATAACCTCATATATATATTCACTAAAGTACCATCATTAACCATTCTAATGGCTAGATTACAAATAATCATTTATATGCCAACATTGGCCAAATTAGCTTATACATGCCAATATACCAACTATTTATACCAAAATGAGCTGAAGGATAGTGTGATGGTGCTCCGATTGATTCCAACCTTTACGAGCTTCTGAGCACTATAAAACCGAGAAAACAATTAATTCTTAATAAGTTCACATAATGAGAATTTAACTTACCATTCATTTTTCATTTAAGGTAATCATACAAAAATGTATCCAAGCAATTTAGCTAATAGCCTAAAATACACACCTTCATCAAACATGTTAGTCATTATTCCACATAAATTTCAGGAATCAAAGATGAGCTCATCATATGGTAACTTTCATATTACATGTACATTTCCATGACAGATCATTTCAAGTTAATTTAGCCATGTCATAACTTTACCCGTTGAATTTATTTGAAATATCGATGGATACATTCATATAGTACACTTAAAGTGTACAAAACTGAAAATCTATCAATTTATATCCAGAGGTACCCATTAGGGCACATAACCAGGAAGAACTCTCTTGAGCCATATAATAGGGTGCTCATGTGAGCCATGTAACAGGAAGCTTATTTGAGCTATAACAGGAAACTCATAAGAGTTTAGAACAAGAATCTCATTGACCTTAACAGGTAACTCCGAAAAGTTATTATCAGGAAGCTCTAGATAGCCATATAACAGGAAGTTCAAGTGAGCCATATTAGGAAGCTCAAGAAAAGCCTATAGCAAGATGCTCATAAAGAGCTGCATTTGTGTTCGCAATATTTGCAAGATCACAATTGATTGTATAATAGGACGCTCACAAAGAGTTGTAGTAGTCTGCAACACATGCAGGATCAGGATCACTATCGATTAGGATGCTCGTAGGAACCATGTAATAGGAAACTCGAGAGGGCTTATAATAGAATGCTTGTAAGAGCTATGGTGTGTCCACAACATATGCAGGACCACAACCAATCGGAAAAATCCTATATCCATCAAATTCCATTATTCAAATGAGATTTAATATTTATCGGGCTTTTTCGAATATGTAATTGATTTCATGTATGTGACATTTATACAATTCACATACACAACATTCAATTCAAGCATGTAAATATACAAAATTTAGTTACACGAACTTACCTCAATACTTGTTAGTTTCAAGAATATACTAATCCGACACTTTTTGTTTTCCTCGATCAAACTCAGTACTAGGTCTTTTCGGATCTATATAAATGAATTTAAGTCAATTTAATCCATTTCATACTTAATTTAATTCAATTCATATTTTAGGTAAAATGACCATTTTGCCCCTATACTTTTCATAAATGATAATTTTGTCCCTAGGCTCGGAAAATGAAATTCGTCCAATTAAATACTTATTCCAAGCCTAACTAATTTTTACATATAACATTTACAGAACATGTATTTCACAAAAATCTAAAAATTTCCATGAATTTTACATCTTTAAAATTTAGTCCCTAAATCACAATTTCATGAAAATTCACTTTACAAAAGTTATCTATCAACAACCTTTCAATTTCTACTATAAATTTCAAAATTTCAGCATATTCATCCATGGAAAAATTTTAATACTTTGATAACTTTACAAATTGATCCCCAAAATAGCTAGATTAGGTTATTTCGATCTCAAAACTATACAAATTACTAAAAACGGGACAAGGTTACTTACCCAATTAGACTTGCTTGATTTTTTTTCTCTTTCCTAGGGTTTCCATAGAATTTGGGGAAGAAGATGATATAAAATGATGATATTTTCTATTTAATTAAGATATCATCTTTTATTTTTTCTTTTTCCAATTTAGTCTTTTTCTTTACTTAATTTTCCATGGATGAATCATCAAAAATATATACTAACTTTTTTAATGGTCTAATTGCCATATAAATACCTCCAATTTTGAATTTCTTAGCTATTTGATACTTATAACTACTGGAACTCAACTTTTGCATTTTATGCAATTTGGTCCTTTCTATAATTAAACATGTAATTAGTAAAATTTTCTTATCAAAATTTTCATATGTATTTCCTATCATAATGCAGACCATACAATATTATTAAAATAAATTTTCTTTCTGACTCGGATTTGTGGTCTCAAAACCACTTTCCGATTTCACTAAAAATAGGTTGTTACAGTGTAAGTGTTCTCACGCCTATGACTAAATATGATATATGTGTGTTTGTGTGATTGTGAAAATATAAACATATATAAGATGCTATGACATGTGCCATAAGCGTGTGAAGACTGTTGTAAAAGAGAATATGTGGGTATGTTATTCATGCCATGTGATAGTAAATATGTAGGTATGTTTTCATACCATGTGTCAGTGAGTATAATGTGCTAACAAAGTGAATATGCATTCAATATGTGTGAAAAATTACTAAATAAATTTGTGATAATAATTGGATATTTTGACATTGTGATCTTATGAGACTGTTGGATATAATTGGCATGACATAGGATTGTGAGTACTCACCTTTGTGATGTGATTTTAGGGCATTGAGGCTGAGGGATAGTTTTTGGAGAGATAAGGGAACATGAGCTAAGCTTCATTCGCTGGGATATGTATGTTTGGTGTGTTGTAAAGTGTTAACTATATGCTTCACTTATGGGGAATGTTCGACTCTATGAGTCATTTTGCTGTGGTAGAGATCCGTGTATTCGATATGAGGTGATAGAGCCCACATTATGTTTCATAACCTCAAGAGCCAAACTATCATATAATGTGACTAAATGTGAGTAAATATGATTTATATGTGCTGTGATATAAGCTTAAATAATCATGTGATTAATGTGACAAATGTGTAATAGTATAAATAGAAGATGATTAAACGTGTGAAATATGATATTAGAGTTAAATATGTTATTATTCTGTGACATGTCTGCTTAGTCAATGTATAATTACTTGTTTGTGGAGTGGTTATTTTAAGCATTCACTGAGCTTGTTAAGCTTACCTTCTCATTTTTAACCATTGTAGATAAGTAGTATCGGTATGAGCGGTGTGGTCTTGAAGGGTGATCCAAGCCAAAAACTTTAGCTACTATTAGTAGGTGTTACTTGATTACTTTATTTTGGGAATAAAAGGAAATGTGGTAGATGTTATGTTGGCTTTGCTATGATTTTCAGTTGTTTGCATACCTATTATACTTGAAAATTGTGGACTTGAAATATGATGTCGGGACTGATATTTGGGACATTTTGGGTGCTAAATTTATGTTGTATTTGATGCATGACGTTTTGAACTAGTTTGGAATGATTTATATGATGATATATGTTGTGTTTTTAAGGTTTGGAACAGAGGTATTGATATTCGAGTTTTAAAAATGATACCTCTACAATTTTCGAAGTGTATGAAGTCAGTTTGGCTAGTTTGTATCAATATTTTACCACGAGTATTGATACTAGGGTAGAATTATTGATACTTTTTTAGTGGTACCAATATTTTTTGAAAGCTAGGTTTTTTAATATGAGAAATAGTAAGCTAATTTTGTATTGGTTTACCAAGCGGTACCAATACCACATTTCCAGTATCAATACCTACATAACAATTTTGTGAAATTTTGGCAAATGGTCCTAATGCATGTTTAATGTTTGTTTTCTGATTATTCAATAAATGTTTAGCATGACTCAACCTCCTTGGAGTGTGTATGACTTGTATTTCATGTAAATGTTATTATATTAAAAGAAAAAAAAGATGCATGTGTAATAATGTGACAATTTGTGATGAATAAAAAAAGGAGATGATGGTGTAGCATCCTAGTATTTGGGCTCGGCGACCTGGCCAAGTACAGGGTGTTACAACAAGGGTTCTCACTTTTATCTCTATAAATAGATGGCTCTGTAGGGTTCTTTACACATATATAAGATATCGTTATTCAGCCAAAAAATAGAGAGACTCTAATTCTTTAAGAATTAAATATATTTTATAGAATAATGATTCTGCCAGTTTTTCATTTAATAATAGAGTTTCATTGTCACATTAAAGAAAAGAAAACTATTTTTAGTTCCATGTTTGATTTGATTCATTCAAACCCTCACTCAAAGCAATTCATGGTACGAGAATAGTGGAGAAGATTGTTTGGTTGAAAGATGGGAATGACAAGAATTCGTCTATCCAAAAACATAGGTGCAAATTCGGTCTACAGTTTATTGCTATAAATATAAAAAACCGGGTTGATTTTTAAAATTTTTATTTTCTGTTGTGTAAGAAAACCATTTTTGAACTGAATTTTATCCAACAAAGACATCACTAATTTTCGCCAAATTGAGGGGGTGACTAATTATGAAGCATGGGAAAGATTCAAACTATTGTTGCACAGGTGCTCATACCATGGGTTGGCTGAGTGGTTGCAAATGCAAATATTTTATAATAGCTTAGATAGAAATTTGAGGTCTAGATTAAAGGAGGCATCTGCTGGTGCCTTTATGTCCAAAACATATGCAGAAGCTTATTAGTTGATCGAGGACATGGCCATGAAATCAAACATGTGGCCAAATAAAAAGTTCATCTACAATCGAGGCCCCTGACAACTAGTGCAATTAAATAGGATGACAAGTATTAATAGATTCTCGAGAAGCAAAATTATCTTAAGATGGGTTCCAATCGACCATCGAAATATTAGCCATATTGTGTTGAAAGATATCAAACAGGTGGTAACGGTGACAATGCAACTTGGGGGAGATACTTTAAGGAGGTAAAATACTTGGAAAATAGGGAGGAAATCCCTATTCCAATACATACAATCCTGGTTGGAAGGACCATCCAAATCTTAAGTGGAGAGGTAGCCAAGGGGGAAATTTTTGTTAAGAGGCTGGTAACTTCAGTCAAAACTGACAGATTCCTGCTTATAAACCACCCATCTTACTAAGTCTCAAGAGTAAAAATAGAGGTACATCACTAATAAGCCTACCAAATCCGAGCTGAAAAAAAGATAGATTCAATACGAGGTGACGTGCACTAGATCTTTATGCAAATGAATCAGATGCAATAGCAAATGACTAATCAAATGGCAAATTTGAAGGCTTAAATGATTCAGTTAGTGAACTCTTCTTAAAGGAAATGGAGCATGGGTTTTCCAAGCAACACCAAGAATAATCGTAGGATGGACGAAAAGGAGTACGTGAAAGCTTGTAACAACCTGTTTTTAGTGAAATCAAAATAGTGGTTTCGAGACCACAAGTCTAACGAGTAAATATTTATTTTATTATTTTAATTTCCGTGGAATATTAGTAAGGTTGTAGAAAATTTTCGTTAAGAAATTTTAATGTTTGCATGCTTAATTAAGTAAAAAAGACTAAATTGTAAAATGTGTGAAAGTATATTTCTAGTAGATAAAGGTATTAAATGGCTATATAAATTCAATGTAAGAGGACTTAGATGGTAATTAGACCATATATGTTATTAGTGGATGATTATGACAAGGTTTTATTGAAATTATACATGTTTTAAACAAATAAAAGTGTAAAAAGGTAAATGAAGATAAAACTTAAGTAAGAAAAAGACATCATCTTCTTCCATTGTATTTTTCTTCAACCTAATATACAAATGGACATTAGCTAGAGTTTTTCCATCTCAAATTCCTTGCATGGTATGTATTTTGATTCCATTTTTTAATGATTTTTATGTTTTCGGGATCATTGTAGCTTAATCTAGCTAGTCCAAGGACTAATTTTCTAGATTGTTAAAGGATTGGGGTTTTTCCATGAACATGTTTGTAAGGTTTTTTTGAAGTTTAATGAAAGATTATGAGTCCTTGTTGTTAAATAAACAAGTTTTGTAAAGTGATTTTTTATAAAGTTATCATTTAGTGACTTATTTGTAAAAGTAGTAAAATATCAAGATAAATTTGTAAAATTTTAGTTTGTATGAGGTTTTATAAGTCCCTAGTTGTTTTAATTCATATGAAATGTGGATGAGATTGCATAAATATCATTTGATGAGCTTAAGGACTAAATTATGAAAAGGTAAACTGTTAGGCGCAAAGTTGTAATTATGTATAAATGTGGATTATGGATTGAATTGAATGTTTGAGGTTGATTGAAACATTTAATTGAATATAGTTATTTATTTAGATCATGATAAATCTTAGCCGGACCTAAATCGAGGGAAGGCGAAAGTCATAGATTAGCTCGATTTTATTTCTTCGCCCTAGTTGTCAAGGTAAGTTCATAGTATTTCTAAATGTAGTTGAATTTCTACTTGTTTGTTTACAATATAGTTATGTGATCAATTGTCTATACCTAATTATTCCCTGAATTGTACATACGTGCCCCTTTCTATACTTCAATACCCCTGAATTGCACATATGTGCCCCTATTTATACTTTGGCACCCCTGAATTCCACATATGTGCCCCTCTTTGTACTTCGGTACCCTTGAATTGCACATACATGCCCCTGTTGTACTTCAGTACCCCTAAAATGCACATATGTGCCCTGTTTACACTCCAATAACCTCGAATCTAGTAAAATATGTGTTGTACTCAATTGTTGCTAAGTTTAATAATATACTATGTTCTTACTAAGCTCTATAAGCTTATTCATTTTTGTGACTTGTTTTGTAGATCATTGTTGCTGACATTGGACGAACTGAATCTTCAGCTCACACCATCCTTTCGATGTTGGTAGTTCTTGGTTTATTTAGGGTTGTGGCATGTATATATGGCTATATAGGTTGTTATGGTGCATTTTGACAAATTATTAAATTATGTTGTTAGGCACCTTACTAAGGTTGTAAATAGGTATCTTTTTTGGTACAATTAGATTGGTATGAAGTATACACTTGTGGTTTTTTAGGCTTGTTGATGAATAAAGTTGTTATGGTAGAAATGGTCTCAATAATTATATGTTTTAATATGATATGGAACTAGATGTGTATGTTGGAAGTAAGGTTAATTATGCATATGTTTTGGTAAGTTGGTTTGATTGTGATTGAGGTGCCTTATAAGGCATATTGGTTGAATGGATTTTGGATCTTTTGAATTGGTTAAATTAAGCATGTTTTGGTATGTTTTTGGTGCATTGATCACATGTGTATATGGCTTGTGGGCATTTTTTTTGAGAGGGTGAAAGAAATGGCTTGATTTTAGCCAATTTCTTGTCCACACGACCAGAGACACGGTCATGTGTCTCATCCGTGTGTCCACCGTAGGTTTAAAAGGTTACTTTTTGAAAGTTACACGGCTTGACACACGGGTGTGTAAGGCTATTTCGAAGGTTAAATGGCCTGGCACATGGGCATGTGGCTTAGCTGTGTTACCCAAGTAAGAGAGTTACATGGGCTGGGACAAGGCTGTGTGTCCCTATTTCGAATGTTACACGGCCTAAGACATAGGTGTTTATCTCAGCCATGTGAGTCACACGACTGGACCACATGGCCATGTGACCAATGCTGTTTGAATTTTTCAAAATTTTTCTTCAGTATTTCAAATGTTCCTGACCACACGGCCATGTGACCAGGCCTCGAGAGCTCGAATAGGGGACGATATGAATGTATATTATTAGGTTATGGTATGTTTTTTGAAATGTTTGGAAATGAATGATTTTAATTTATGATTATTCGGTAATGCTTCGTAACCCTAATCTGGTGACAGATACAGGTTAGAGGTGTTACAAAGCTATTATGCCTTGGTCGGGTATAGTTTTGGAAAACTGTAGCATTTCAACTTCAATTGCAGTAGATGAAGAGAAGAGTGATGGTCCCCTTGTTGATCAATCAAGTGATGGTGAGAGTTGAACAATTGAGCTAAAGGCGGCTAAACTTGAACCTAAGTAACGTGCCCAATCTGGTGGCAAGTGCATTCCATTCCCTTTATGGCTTGAAGATAGACAAAAAAATGACGATGAAGAGATTGTAAGTTACCTTAATCTTTTTAAGTCCTTAAATGTCAACCTACCCCTTCTTGAACTAATTGAAAAAAATACCAAAATATGCCAAGTTCTTAAAGGAAATAATGTCTAGGTGTAAGAAGATTAAGAAATAGGAGAAAATAAATATATATGCTTAATGTAGTGCAGTAATAAATAAAAAATATCTCTAAACTTAAAGATCCGGGAAGTTTTACAATTCCTATAGAGATAAGAGAATTTAACTTTGGAAAGGCCCTATATGACTTAAAAGCCAGTAAAAATTTTATGCCCTTATATATATACCAAAAATTAGGTCTAGGGGAGTTGAAAAACACTTCGTCAACACTACAATTGACTGATAGGTCGTTAGTAGACCCTAAAGGTGCATTAGAGGATGTATTGGTCAAAGTTAGACAATTTATATTTCTGGTTGATTTTATAGTCCTAAACTTTGAAGAGGATATGTAAATTCTTATTCTATTGGGGAGACTATTCTTAGTGACATCCAAGTCTACAATTGTTGTGGAAAAAGGAGAATTAATCATGAAAGTAGATGGAGAAGTGGAAGTGTTTAAGTGATGTGGGACATACTGGGTATGCAGTGGAAGTTTGTAATGCTATATATTTTTGTGTCACTAATAACCTTGATCAAAGGTATTTCTAGTGCCCCATGTGTGCATGAAAGCGATCCCATGCTCAAGAGAAGGATAAATGAAAGGATCAAGTTTGGGGGGGAGGCATTGGGATGTCTAGCATGGCCGAGCTTGAAGTTGGAAATCAATAAAGAAATTGAGAAGTCTTTTAGATGACTCAGATAATAAAACTTAATTTTTATTCCATTGAACTTTATTAATTTGTGTATACTTTTCATAATTTTTTTAGTACTTGGATTATTTTTAAATTTTTGGTTAAATTTTTATATAGGAGTAGGGTAGAGTAAGCTAAGGGTTAAAATTTGATGAATAACTAGGTAACTTAGAACTTTGTGGAATGTTGCAAGATTGAGATGGTGATGTCGTGACACCCAAACCCATCTTTGTGCAAAAACAAAGCCATGTCGAGACATTAGCATAGTGATACCGCAACATTGATGGTAGTAACAAATTTTGAAACTTTAGGGGGGAAAGTCACGACATTGCAATAACACATTGCAACATTGGTAATCTAGGAAGAATGTTGCGACATTGCGCTTGGATGTCATGACATTGATTCGGGTTTTGCAAAAAAAGCCAATGCAATAACGCGACACGACATTTTAAAACCCATCCTACACTCGATTTTAGGTTAAAAACTTTAGTTATAAATTAAACTTAAACCCTCCAGCCCTCCAAAAAACCATTTAGGTTTCTAAAAATGCATCTAGTTTTCTTTTCATTTTCTTTTGCTACTAATTTTCTGCACTTGGTTTTTCTTGTTTTCTTTTGCTCTCTTTTTTTCTTTTCTCTTTTTTAGGACACTAAAGGATTCTCCACATCAAGGCAAGGATTTTTCTTCAATCACTAATGTTTCTATTACGAAGGTTAAAGGTTCTAACTTTGTCACCATTTTTTGATAAATTCTTCTGGATTGTTGATAAACTAGGAATTTAGTTGTTTGATAGTGGCAAAATATTTTGGGTTGGTCATTAATTGTGTGATAATTGTTTGAATATATTTTTATTAATGGCTCCTAAAAAGGCAAAAACTACCACAAACCAAGAGTTGGTGTCAGATTATGACACATCTCGATTCCATATTAAGGATGTCAAGAAATATTTTCTAAAATTACAAAGAAAAGTTTTATCCAAGAAATAGGTTTTGATCCATCACCAAGTCTATGTGATGAGTTTTGGGAGTTGGTAAATTACCACAATTGGTAAGACTTACCGGTGGTCCAAAGGTTTTATGCTTATCTAAAACATAACAAAATTAACAAATACATGGGCACCGAACATCGCGAAATAACTATTAAGGGAAAGTCTGTGAAAATCACCCCCTCCATATGTTTGAGTATTACAATGCCCCATATCATATGTCGAAACCTCTTTTTAAAAGGGGAGGGTTTTTTGAAAACGAGAGTCGCCACCAACCTTTTAAAGTGTGATTGGGTCACCTTATAAAAACATTTTGGTATACGAAATTATGAGAAAATGGTCTCGGGAGTCGATTACATACGAGGAAGGGTTAGCACCCTCACAACGCCCAAAATTGGTACCAAATTGAATAATTTTGTCTTAATGTCAAAAGTTTGAAAGAATCTAGAAATAAGATCTCTTCCTTTTTTTAAAAAAAACCATAATAATTTGAGTTAAAAATCAAGGTTCCTTCGCTTCGAAAGAATATAGACATCACATCCAGCATGATTGGACACGATATTCTTAAACTTTCGTAACTGAAATCATCTTGTGATTTTCAAAATTTATTTAGAACGATATTTTAGGTATTTAGACAAACGAGAAATCGCAACCCAGCATGTTAGGGCACTACTTCCTGAATTTCTAAATACCAAAAAACATTACCTTATTTTTTAAATTCTTTTGGATCGAATGAAATATAAAAGTTCTTTAAAGTGATGATGCATTCAACTTATTACAAAGGATCAATATTAAATAAATTAACCTATATGGTACCTACTTTATCATTCTATGCAAATATAATAAAAATGATAAATAATAACATAAATTACACAATATCCATTATTATTTTATGCATATATGATCATAATTAACATAAATATACATGCATTATCGTTACATGGAAAAATACAACATAGAATATAATGAATATAACAATATAAATTGCATAATATATATATATACAATAATATTTCATGCAAATATAACTTAAATTAACATAAATAATTAATTTTCATGTGAATATGTAAAAACAATAACATAAAATAACAAATAATTTATAAAAATTTAACCTACTAAAACAATACTAAAAAATAAAAAATGCAAAAATAAATAAACAAATTGTAAACATATAAAATATAAGTCAAAAAAATAAAAATAAAGATATTTAAAAATATTTAAAATAATATAAGAATGATAAAGGAGAATTCTTTTTTAAAATGATTAATATATATAAATCATATTATAGGATATAATAACTTAATATATATAAAAAATGTGCTAAATAGAAACATAATTTTATAATAATTTTAAGAATGTTAAGTGATAAATATTGATATTACACATATTTATTTAATAATAATAATTTAAAAAATTAAAAACATACGTAATTAATAGGTGATAAAATAATGTATATCTTATAATAAAATAAAAGTAATGTAAGGAATAATATATGGTAAAATATATAACATATAATAAAATTTATAAACAAAATATATAATAATATAAACAATATGATAGATAATATATAAATAATATATATACTATTTACATGTGACTAATGTTTATAAAAATAAATAATACATATAGTTTTTTAAATGAATTAAATATATATAAAAAGGGAATTAAAATTGAATTTAATTAAAAATCTAGGGTTAATTTACAAATAAATAAAATTTTTGAGCCTAATTGAAATGCTTACTAAAATATGAGGGACTCACTGGGCAATTAGCCCTAATCCCGAAAACGACACCTTTTCCAAAATAAGCCTTATTATAGTAGCTAGGACTAAATTAAAATAGGAACAAAAAGTTAGGGTAAAATTATAATAAAAATAAAATAATATTAAAAATATGGAAGGACCAATTGGGCAATTTGCCCATTTCCCAAAAAACGCACGGACCCTCCCGGATCTCGGGTCAACACGTAGATCCTAGCTTTGGAATGGCGCCGTTTTAAAGCTTATTGTTTTAAGCAAAACGACGCCATTTCCATGAGGCTATAAAAGCCAAGTTTCAGCCAAAAAAATCATTTTAAAACTGATTTTAAAAAAAACAAAAGGAATCTCTGAAAGGGAGCCGAGAGCAAACCCTTGGAGCTCTGTCGAGCCTCCGTCATCGGGCTCCCACGTGCTCACACGCCGCCGCTGACTCCGCCAAGTATGGCGGTCAGAATACGAGACGTTTCGCTTTTTATAGCGAAAAAGGTAATCTCTTTTATTTATTTTTTTATAGTATTTCGCATGTATGAAACGTTGATATCTAAGAAAAAATCACCTCTGTTTTCTGGCAAAGGGAAGAAATATGTAATCTATTCTCTTGTGCTATTTTTATTTTTTTTGTGTCCCTTTACAGATTAAAAAAGAAAGGCTTTTATAGCCCTTTGTAAATCATTACAATTTGGGAAAGAAATCTTTGATTTCTTTCCATATTTTGCTTCTCTTTTCTGCTATGGCTCTTTCCTTTTTACAGGTACTAGCGAGGATATCACGGCAGTGAAGGCGTTGCGTTGATTCGTGCACCGATCACGGCGCGATATAGGGCCGGAGTCACGGTGCTAATGAAAGGCCACTAGAACGGCGGGAGACGAAGAGGCGTGGCGATTGGAGTGCTTGCGGCGCGAAGCTTCTAGAACCCTAGGGTTTCCTAAACTGCTAACTAATTTGGGCCTTTTGGGCCTTATATCTTTGGGTCAAGGGTGTAATGAGCTGCTAGGTAGTTTAGGTATTTGGGCTATGTAAATGGGCTAGCAGTTTTGGGTTTTGTAAAAAGACTGTAAAACTTTATTATTTTAAATTTTTTTTTTTTTTTATTCATTTTTTACGGGCCCGGGTGAATTTGGGCTATTACAGCTGCCCCTCTTTGCTTATTATTGTGTAACAGGAATAGAGCAAAGATTATAAAAAGACCAAATTTGCCCGGCCTGGCCAAGTCTCGAAATCTTGATCCTCATCTTCCTTAAAGGTATTCTGGTAGCTTCAAACTTGCTTCACCGTAACTCAAGAATGTCAAATCTGCTATCTTCAACCTGCTTTCTGTCAATATATTGACGCCAAGCCGAAATGTTCGATCTGCTCTCTGACAATACAAAGACACCAAATCCGCTACCCTCGATCTTGCTCTCTGACAATACAGAGACGTCAAATCTGCTATCTTTGATTTGCTCTCTGACAATACAGAGATGCCAAATCTACTATCTTCGATCTGCTCTCTGACAATACAGAGACGTCAAATCTATTATCTTTGATCTGCTCTCTGGCAATACAGAGACGCCAAATCTACTATCTTCGATCTGCTATCTTCAGTCTGCTCTCTTACAATACAGAGACGCCAAATCTGCTATCTTCGATCTGCTCTCTGACAATACAGAGACGCCAATTTTTCTATCTTTGATCTGCTCTCTGACAATACAGAGATGCCAAATCTGCTATCTTCGATCTGCTCTCTTACAATACAGAGACGCCAAATCTGCTATCTTCGATCTGCTCTCTGATAATACAGAGACGTCAAATCTACTATCTTCAATCTACTCTCTGACAGAGACGCCAAATCTGCTATCGGTGATCTACATTGTCCCTTAAAGGACATAACCTATAAAATGCATATGTACTCTTGCCTGATGATTAAGATGCCATGCTCAAAATGAATCAAATGCTCCTAATTATGCAAAATGTTATGAAAATGATTCCTATTTCGGTCGTCTTTACTCGTTCATCCATCAAAGTTCCACTTTTATTTTACTCCAAGTGTCAATCATACTCCGCTCATATGTTTTGAATCAAATTGGTCCTATTATACCATTCTCCTAACGTTACGACCTACTGAAGGCGATCCTTTCCTACGATTGAATCGTTTGAATTGTCCAATCATCCTTTGGACTGAAAAAGAAATTTCCTCAAGTACCTCCGACCTTTACTCACGGGAATTCTTCAAACAATTGTTTTGTTTTTAGTTTCTTGTATTCTCTAGAGATTTCCAGAGTAATATGCAAAACTTAGTTTGTAAAAATATTTAGTTCATCAATTATTATTTCAATGCAACACTCTTTATGAGTAATGAAAGAAAAATAATTTAATCTTGAGAATAGTTAGATAAATCATCAGAATAAAATAGGAAATTAATCTAAAAACATATCTTTAAGAAGAAAAAGAATCCAAAGACAATAAATAGAAAAAAATTCGACATCCAACATATCACAACTTAGGCTTCTGTGTACAAATTCCATGAAGACTATTTTGAGTTTAACATGTGTTTAGAAGATCCAAAGTATTTTGTTGATGCCCCGGTATGTAACACACTTCATTTCTCGTCAAATCTAGTATAGCAAAGTCACTGCATGTTTCTCGAATATTTGAGCAGCCCTTTCGGGTTTTCAACTCAAAACCCCTTTGGTCTCAAGGCGCCCTTTGAGGGTTTTCACCTTGGCCTCTCCATTTTTTTTAAGAAGTCTCAAAGCGTCCTTTGTGGGTTTTCACCTTGTCTTCCCTTCTCTTTAGACAAAGTACTTCTTGACTGAGTTTGAATTCACTGGATTGGGTAAACTTTTCCCATCCATTTCTGTCAAAATCAGAGCACCACCAGAGAAAGCCTTCTTCACAACATACGGCCCTTCCCAATTCGGCATCCATTTTCCTCTAAAGTCCTTTTGTATGGGAAGGATCTTTTTCAGCACAAGGTCCCCTTCGTGAAATTCTCTTGGACGAACTTTCTTATCATAAGCTTGCATCATTCGCTTCTGATACATCTGACCATGACGAATAGCCCTTAGCCTCTTTTCTTCAATCAAGTTCAATTGGTCATACCACGATTGAATCCATTCTACTTCATCCAATTTTATCTCTGACAAAATTTGAAGAGAAGGTATTTCCACTTCAATAGGTAACACTGCTCCATCCCATAAACCAACGAGAAAGGAGTTGCCCCAGTAAAGGTTCTGACGGACGTTCGATAGGAAAAGAGTGCAAATGGTAATTTCTCATGCCAATCTCTATAGGTCTCAGTCATTTTCCCCACTATCTTCTTGATATTTTTATTAGCAGCTTCCACTGCCCTAATCATTTTTGGGGATATGGAGATGAATTATGATGTTTGATCTTGAATTGGCTACAAACTTTCGCAATCATGCTGCTATTCAAGTTCAATGCATTATCCGATATAATCCTCTCAGGCATTCCATACCGACAAATAATCTCTTTTTTCAAGAAATGACTTACTGTCGACTTGGTAGCACTAGCATATGAAGCTGCCTCTACCCATTTTGTGAAGTAGTCAATGACCACGAAAATGAAACGATGCCCATTCGAAGCTTTTGGTGATATTGGCCCAATGACATTCATGCCCCACATGGAAAAGGGCCATGGAGAAGTCATAACATGTAAGGGTGAAGGTGGTACATGGATCTTGTCTCCATATATCTGGCATTTATGACATTTCTTAGCATAACTGATACAATCTCCTTCCATAGTAGACCAATAGTATCCAAACCTCATGATTTGTCTTGCCATCGTAAAGCCATTAGCATGTGTACCACAAACTCCTTCATGTACTTCTTCTAGGATTTGTCTAGCTTCTACAGCGTCAATGCATCTCAAAAGTACCTGATCTTTCCTTCTTTTATAAAGGATATCCCCATCTAGTACATATTCATAGGCTAACCTTCTCAAGGTTCTTTTGTCATTCTCAGTTGCCTGTTCAGGATATTCACGATTTCTCACATAACGTAATATATCTTGATACCAAGGATGGCCATCATTTTCCTCTTCTTCGATGTTACAGCAATGAGCTGGAACCTCAAAAATGCTCATTTGAATTGGTCCTACATCCACTTGTTTATTATCTTTAATCATGGAAGCCAATGTTGCCAAAGAGTCCGCCATCTGATTTTCGTCCCGTGGGAGATAACTGAAAGTGACGTTATCAAACTCTTCAAGTAACTCCAAAACTACCTTTTGATAATTAATCAACTTGGGGTCCCTTGTCTCCCATTCACCCTAAGCTGATATATTACCAACGCAGAGTCTTCATATACTTCCAGGGTTCTAATTTTTTACTCTTTGGCCGCTTGAATCCCCATGATGCATGCTTCATACTCAGCCATATTGTTCATACAGTCAAAATCCAATTTACATGTAAATTGATAATGATCACTATTTGGGGATACCAAGACTGCCCCAATTCTATTTCCTACAGCATTGGATGCGCCGTCAAAGTTCAGCTTCCATGGACGTTCTTCAATAGTTGCCACGTACATCAACTCCTCATTAGGGAAATCAAAACTTAATGGCTCATAATCTTCTAAAGCTCTGCTAGCCAGAAATTCTGCTATCGCGCTCCCTTTTATAGCCTTTTGACTCCATCAAATTCTGAAAGCAGTACCTGCCACCTTGCCATTCTTCCATTTCGGGCTGTTGACTCCATCATGTACTTTAATGAATCAAGTTTCGAAATTAGCCAAGTCGTATGATATAACATATATTGCCTCAACCTTTGAGTTGTCCAGATTAAAGCACAACACAATTTCTCATTTGGCGAATATCTCATCTCACACTCTGGGAATTTCTTGCTAAGGTAATATATTGCCTTCTTTTTTCTTCCCAACTCATCATTTTGGCCAAGCACACATCCCATAGAATTACTAAACACTGATAAGTACAGAATTAATGGTCTATCTGAACTAGGAGGAGATAACACTGGAGCGTTTAACAAGTATTGCTTAACCTTATCAAAGGCATTCTAGCATTCCTCATCCCAAGTACCTTGGTTGTGTTTTCTAAGGAGGCGAAATATAGGATCACATTTCTCGGTTAATTGTGAAATAAATCAAGCAATATAATTCAATCTTCTAAGAAAACCCCGAACTTCCTTCTGAGTACGCGGTGGAGGTAATTCTCGTATGGCTGTAACCTTGTCTGAGTCAACTTCTATTCCCTTTTCGCTGACTACAAATCCCAATAACTTCCCCGACCTAGCTCCGAAGATGCACTTTGTCGGATTAAGCTTCAACTGAAACTTCCTTAATCTCAGGAACAACTTCCTCAAGACTTTAATATGCTCCGTCTCTATTTGAGATTTAGCAATCATGTCATCAACATACACCTCAATCTCCTTATGCATCATATTGTGAAATAAGGTCACCATAGCCCTTTGGTATGTTGCCCCTGCATTTTTTAGCCCGAAGGGCATTACCTTGTAACAAAAGGTGCTCCATAATGTTATAAAGGTGGTTTTATCCATGTCCTCAGGATGCATCTTTATCTGATTGTACCTTGAGAAGCCATCCATAAAAGAGAACAACGAATATCCCGCTTTATTGTCCACCAAAGTGTCGATGTGCGGTAAAGGAAAGTTGTCCTTTGGGCTAGCTTTATTCAGATCTCTGTAATCAACACACATTTGTACCTTCCCATCCTTCTTAGGGACAGGCACAATGTTAGTCACCCATTTTGAATACTTAACCTCTTGTAGGAATCTAGCATCAAACTGCTTTTGACTTCATCTTTTATTTTCAGCACAATATCAGGCCTCATCCTTCGCAATTTTTGTTGGACTGGCTTGCAATCTTGTTTTATAGGGAGACGATGTACCACAATATCGGTATTTAAACCTGGTATATCCTCATATAACCACGCAAAGATATCTTTGAATTCCCGTAGTTGCTCAGCAAGATATTGTCTCGTCTCTTTAGCAATATGTGTGCCAATTTTCACCTCCTTACCTTCCTCCAAGGCTACATTTTCTATTTCCTCTTTCTCACGGGGTAGGATTTGTTTCTCCTCTTGTTTCACCATTCTCAACAGATCTGGAGACATATCACAATCCCTGTCATCTTTAAAATCCTGAAGTTCTTCTAAACACATGTCTTGCTCAAAAGAGAATCTAGGATTCGTAGTATCAGTGCTCATGTCATTGATATCTAGGGGCCTGCAGGGTACGAAATAATGTACAAAGAATGAATAAATTTATTTATATGTTATGAATAAATGGAAAAAAAATTTGAAAGAATTTAAATGTCAAAAGAATATTGAACAGTATAAAAGAATATTCACTTGAATCGATAACAAAAGTTGCATTTTACTGAAATGCAAATATCCGAACATGAGTCTATTTTACAATTGAAATCTTACTACTCCTAGGCTTTAAAGCAATAAGAGTGTTCTGAAAATTACTCTGAAAAATCTTTAAAAACTACAGGAAGTTCTTCTACAACCCAATTTTTTAAAGAGCTTCCCGGTTCATAAGGGCGAATGCCCTCAAGGTTTCCTCGTTCAGACTCTTCATTATGCACAGAATTGATGTGGTAACCCCCTTCTTCGAGCAATCCTCTCTTAGGGTGAATCATCCCTCCTGATATAAAGGTTTGAGATATATGGGGGAATGTCATCAGTTCCCACTCTACTTCTCCTCCATCTAAATGCGCCCTTCTTCTTTCTTGGCACTTCTCTATTTCTTTCCTCCTATACTTGTAATCTGGCCTAAAACCCAAGCCAAAACGGTCTCTCTTCTCCTTTAGTTCAGAACCTCGAATCCCTCCTTGGAGATATCTTCCCAATCCTTTTCTTGGCAAGGCTCCCTTCCCCACTGTCATCTGCAAACCCGTTCTCATGGTTCTGGATATCTTAGGCACTGGCACCTCATTCCCCTCTGAAATGAATGTTGCATTAATGAATTCTAAGGAACAAAAAGAGCACTCAATGGCCTCCTCTTTTGCTTCTACATAAGGTGCATCACTGGTAACTGTCGCTATAATATCCTCCTCTGTATTTATGGTGACCAACCGTCCATCGGCTACTAACTTCAATTTTTGGTGCAAAGATGAGGGCACCGCTCCTGCCGAATGTATCCAAGGCCTCCCCAACAGGTAATTGTAAGAGGGCTTAATGTCCATCACTAAAAAGTCCACCTCATAAGTGTTTGGCCCAATCATCAAAGGAATATCAATTCTTCCCATGACCTTTCTCTCCGTACCATCGAATGCTCTCACTACATTATTGCATGTTTTCATATGAGAACTGTCTATGGGTAATCTATTCAATGTAGATAATGGTAGGACATTTAAGGATGATCCATTATCAATAAGCACACTCGGCAATGTATACCCCTTACAGCGAGTGGTGTTGTATAAAGCTTTAGCTGATCTCATACCACAGGGTGGGATTTCATCATCGTTGAAATAGATGAAATTGTCAGCACTTATGTTACTAACCAATCGATCCAATTTATTGACGGATATATCATTAGTAACATAAGTCTCATTGAGCACATTCATTAATGCTTCCTGATGTACCTCTGAACTCAGAAGTAAAGCCAACACTGATATGCGAGCTGGTTGTTTGCATAATTGTTCGACCACACTATACTCACTGTGTTTTAAGAATTTTAGAAACTCTTTGGCTTCTTCTTCCTTCACTGGCTCATTAACTAGTATTTCAGCCCATTTTCCTTTGTCAAAGGCTTTTGCTTACGCGAGCTCAACTCTGACGCCTTCTACATCATAACGCTTCCCACTACGTGTGTAAGAACCCTCATTTTGAGCCTCCTTAAAAGCACTAGCTATATCCTCCTTCTCCGACATTGTCATATTGCAGTTATAATTCCAAGGTACCCTCTTGTTATCCTTATAAGAAAAGGAAGCAGGTTTATGAATAATGACTTTCGGTACCGTTGGTATTTCAACTTCATTATTTCTTGGTAAAGAAATAATGATCCTTGACTGGTTTTGATTCTTCGGTCCACCTTCTAATGTACATATACGTCCCTCATCTGAGCCAGCTTCATAGAATTCCAGCTCCTTATTATCCATAAGGCTTTGTACCAAGGCCTTAAACTCGTCACATTCTTGGATCTCGTGTCCCTCTTCAGCATGGAATTCGCAGTAGTCTCTCACTCCTCTATTCCTTTATTTAGAGATTATCATCTCTCTTTTCACCATTTCTTCCCAAATCATTTTCATCGGCGTTCTCACCTCGGCCACGCTCTCCTTAATCCTTCTCATACCAATATCCCCAACTGTGTTTACCCCTTGATCACCATGATTTGGCAACGGGTTCTCATTACTAAGGGTGTCGTCAAATTTTACAACCCCATCTTAATAAGTCTTTCCACTGCTTTTTTAAAGCCAGTGCAATTTTCGATCGAATGCCCCGATATCCCTACATGGTATTCACATTTGGCGTTTGCATCGTACCATTTAGGGTATGGAGGTTGTAGAGGTTTCAAATGAAAAGGAGCTATTGCATGCGCATTAAATAAGCTTTGATAAAGCTCCCGATACGTCACTGGGATAGGCATAAATGAGACCTTTTCAGATTTTGTCTTGAACCTGATCCATGCTTTTGAGAATCTTGTTGCCCAACTGTAGTTACTCTGGGCTGACTAACCGTAACTGCTTTTGAGTTATAACTATTCATATTGTTCACCTCATTATCTCTCATTCTTGGGGCCGATCTTTTAACAGCTTCCCCCTCTATCTTGCCACCCCTTATGGCATTTTCAATCATTTCTCCTACCATAACTATATCAGCAAAACTCTTGGTGGTACTTCCAATCATGTGAGTAATGAATGGGCCTTCAAAGTGTTGATAAACAATATGGTAGTTTCTTTCTCCAAGAGCGGTGATTGAACTTGCATGGCAACCTCCCTCCACCTCTGTGCATATTGCCTAAAGCTCTTATTAGGCTTCTTTTCCATATTTTGCAAAGTGATTCTATTAGGAGCCATGTCAGTTACATGATTATATTGCCACATAAAGGCTTACGCTAAGTCTCTCCAAGAACCGATCCTTGCACGACTCAGTTGATTATACCACCTAGCCGCTACCCCAACCAAACTATCCTGAAAATAGTGGATCAATAATTGATCATTGTTTACATAACCAGTTATCCGTCTGTAGAACATGGTGATATGGGCTTTAGGGCAAGTAGTCCCATTGTACTTCTCGAATTTCGGCATTTTGAACTTATGGGGAAGCACCAAATTTGGGACCAAACTCAAGTCCTTAGCATCAATTCCCTAACGATTATCAGCATTTTCTAGTACCTTAAATTTCTCCTCTAGCCATCTGCAATGTTCCTCTAATTGCCTTGATGATTCGAGTCTCATCTCTTCCCTCTCAGCTACATCTAGATCAGGGATAACTGGATTGGCAGGGTTATCTCCAAGGTTGAATCTCGAACCAGTTTGAAAGTTCATGGGCATTCCAGCATCGGTTTGCCCCTGTTGAGGCCTTATTGTGACGGACGGTCCTCGGGGATATGCCTCAAGCTGAGTCTGCACATGAGGTGGAGTAAAACTAGGAGGATGATCCTCGTTATCCTCTTCAGTGGTAATCATAGGGGCCTTTCCTTTATCCGTTGCCCCCCTCAGCAGCTGAGCCATCTCAGCCATCATATTCCTTTGAGCATCCAACATTTGATCCTTCATCTCCTGTTGGATTTTCACCAATTGTTCCTATAATTGCTCTTACATTTCTTTTTGGATCTGCTCAAGTCTTTGATACATATTCTTTGTCTTAGTGTATGTACCGTAAGGATGTGTTGCTTCTAGATTTTCTTTTTCTCACTCTCTCTTTCTCCTTAATAATTTTAACTAATTAGGGTCTTTCTATAAAATTGAATGCATATGATGTGATGAGATGCAAATGCATGAATGTAAAAAGATATCGATTCTGATTCAGTTTCTTTTAGAAAACATTATTTAAGAAACAAAAATCTTTACATGAAACGGATTACAAATACGCCTTTGCCCTCAGGCCCAAAGTTTTAACCTTATCCAATAACAAAGCTAACTCTAGACCTCTATTTGACACTAACTCATACTTTGTACTTAATACACTAGCTTGTGCCACCAGGTCTTGCAAATGATCAGAAACCTCTCGAATCTGTACTATAGCTTCTCTCATAAGGTAGTCCCTATCTCTGACTTGATCCTGAAAATGGTGAAGCTCTCCTTTCCAATGTTCTTCTCTTGCCTCGAGCTGCTCAATCCATAGCTCACAGTCCTGTAGTGCTGCTTCCAACCCTCCAATATTGTGCTTCATTTCCTCGATCTTATCCAGGCTTGCCTTTAACTCGACCGCAGAATTACGACTTCGGTGATGATGAAGAGATCGTCCAAGCTCAGTCACCTTAGTTTTTAATCCTTGATTCTCCTTCTCTAGGGCCTGATTACGCGCCTGCATCTCTTGGAACTTTTCTCCCAATACTCGGCTTTGGATCTTTCTTCTTGAACCTCTTGTTGCCACTGCTCTGAATACTTCCCCAATCTAGCTCTCTTCATTGATAACTGTATCCCCTTATATTGCGTCTTCAAGTCACCTCAGTCTTCCTCAATCTTCCTCTTTTCTTTCCTCTCTTTTTTGACCTCAATTCTATGAATGTCGACATCTAAGCTTAGGTACATCTTCTCCTCCTCAAGCCTCTCTATCTTTCTCCCAAGCTCCAAATTCTTTCTTTCGAACTTTGCTTTATGACCTTTAACTCTGTTGGAATCACTCGTAAACTCTCCTCCATCGATCAAGCGGCTCCCAAATTTGGCCTAGGGATGTTATCATTGATCCTCTTGCTAAACCACCCTTTGTACTCAAGAGTCATCATCGAACCTTCAGCCAGAATTTTCACACAGCAAATCTTCTTCCAAGCCTCAAAAATCTCTCGTATCTTCTTCTTATAATGATCCCCCTTATATGAAAAATCACTTTGAGCTAAACCTTGTGTTTTCGGTATAAACTGCCCCGCTTTGTACTGCCTTAGGATGAATAATGGTGCATAACCCACAACTCCCCAAATTCTAGAAAGAGGTATCCAATCAAAGCTTCCACAACGATAAAGAATTTCGCTCGGAGTCATCTAAGGGGCTTTCCACATAACATCTTTTTCTCGGAGGTTCTGAAGTATTTCTATCCACCTTTCCTTTGTAATGTCATCCCTCCTTGGCGTAGCTGCTGCTTCCTTTAAGGGAGAATAATCCTCAAAGAACACTCCGTAAGGAACCTTATCAACCCTACAAACATGACTATGAAACCATACTAACAATAATTGTGCACATCCAATGAATCTACCTTCACCAGCTCTCCAACATGCACTCAATGATCTAAACGTCTCGGCTAGGATTGTGGCACAGGTGTGTTCTATTTACTAATTCAATCGAATAAATCTGCAATTGCCTCATCTATGTGCCCCATAGCTTTTGGGAAAATTACCAATCCATACATACTTAAGGCCAAGACATCAACCCTCTTCTTCACATCTGGGTGTGCCAATATCAAATCCCTCAAACTTGCCCACGGAATGCATTTGCTATCACCCTTTTGTTGGATTCAAGCTGCGGCCCACTGTTCACTCACCATTGTAATCATCATTAATTTCTTCATAAAAGTTGGGGGATTAGTAGCCTTAACATAAGCTTTGTTACCTTGAACTTTTGGACAGCGAAGCAAGGTCGTGTATTCCTCCAAAGTAGGTACTAAATCTACCTCTCCAAATGTAAAACAACTATAAGCGGGGTTCCAAAACTGTACCATAGCTTGAAACAGATGCTTATCCACATTGATGCCTAGCAAATAGGGAAGATCTCCATAATTCTGGTAGAACAGCTGCTTAGCCTCATCATCCCATTGAGCCCAAATGTCCTTCAACTCCTGAAACTCATTTTGTGTTGAACTGATATGAGTGAAGTCTCATAACTCTGATGTGTACCCTTTAGTGACACTATCTCCCTTCTCTAACTGGGTTTTCTCTGACCACGGATGGATAGAAGCGTTGTCCTCCACTTTATCAAGATATTCGTTCCTCATTACAAAACTTTCTAATCCAGAAATCGAACCGTGAATCGATACCTTTAAATGTTGAATGACATGCAATGATAGCAAAATAAAATAAATTAGTATCATATAAAAGTATAACAAACAAGCACTTATAAGGGTAGCTTACTAAAGGCTACCACTATACTCCCTAAGGTAAGCACTTAAAGTTCACTATATGAGTTTCAGTTCTAAAGCGAGGGTACCTGAACCAGCAGATTCCTCGGTCCTCACCCATTATAGGCTCATACGGACTCAGTTCGGTTCAGGGGGACACATTTCCCTATGGCTATACGGAGACGAAAATCTAACGAAGACATTGGTACAGATGTATCCCGGAAGCAATCCACTAGCCCATACGGAGGTGAAAATCTCACGAAAGCGTAGCTTCTCACTCCCACTTAAAGGTGCGACCACAGTGGTCATGCAAATGCAATGTGTGCGGAAGCAAAATAACAAACATATGCAGTAAACATATGTAAAATGATCAATATTTTTAAAATTTTTCCAAACTTTTGACATTAAGACACAAAAAATCAATTTCTTTGCTTGACTCTCTTATAAATTCCCCAGCGGAGTCGCCAAGCTGTCGAAACCTCTATTTAAAAGGGGAGGGTTTTTTGAAAACAGGAGTCGCCACCAACCTTTTAAAGTGTGATTGGGTCACCTTATAAAAACATTTTGGTCTACGAAATTATGAGAAAACAGGCTCGGGAGTCGATTACGTACGAGGAAGGGTTAGCACCCTCGCAATGCCCAAAATTGGTACCAAATTGAATAGTTTTGTCTTAATGTCAAAAGTTTGAAAGAATCTAGAAATAAGATCTCTTCTTTTTTTTAAAAAAAAAAACCGTAATAATTTGAGTTAAAAATCAAGGTTCCTTCGCTTCGAAAGAATATAGACATCACATCCAGCATGATTGGGCACGATATTCTTAAACTTTCGTAACTGAAATCATCTTGTGATTTTCAAAATTTATTTAGAAGGATATTTTAGGTATTTAGACAAACGGGAAATCGCAACCCAGCATGTTAGGGCACTACTTCCTGAATTTCTAAGTACCAAAAAACATTGCCTTATTTTTTAAATTCTTTTGGATCGAATGAAATATAAAAGTTCTTTAAAGTGATGATGCATTCAACTTATTACAAAGGATCAATATTAAATAAATTAACCTATATGGTACCTACTTTATCATTCTATGCAAATATAATAAAATGATAAATAACAACATAAATTACACAATATACATTATTATTTTATGCATATATTATCATAATTAACATAAATATACATGCATTATCGTTACATGCAAAAATACAACATAGAGTATAATGAATATAACAATATAAATTGCATAATATATATACAATAATATTTCATGCAAATATAACTTAAATTAACATAAATAATTAATTTTCATGCGAATATGTAAAAACAATAACATAAAATAACAAATAATTTATAAAAATTAAACCTACTAAAACAATACTAAAAAATAAAAATACAAAAATAAATAAAAAATTGTAAACATATAAAATATAAGTCAAAAAAATAAAAATAAAGATATTTAAAAATATTTAAAATAATATAAGAATGATAAAGGAGAATTCTTTTTTAAAATGATTAATATGTATAAATCATATTATAGGATATAATAACTTAATGTATATAAAAAATGTGCTAAATAGAAACATAATTTTATAATAATTTTAAGAATGTTAAGTGATAAATATTGATATTACACATATTTATTTAATAATAATAATTTAAAAAAATTTAAAACATACGTAATTAATAGGTGATAAAATAATGTATATCTTATAATAAAATAAAAGTAATGTAAGGAATAATATATGGTAAAATATATAACATATAATAAAATTTATAAACAAAAATATATAATAATATAAACAATATGATAGATAATATATAAATAATATATATACTATTTACATGTGACTAATGTTTATAAAAATAAATAATACATATAGTTTTTAAAATGAATTAAATATATATAAAAGGAATTAAAATTGAATTTAATTAAAATCTAGGGTTAATTTACAAATAAATAAAATTTTTGAGCCTAATTGAAATGCTTACTAAAATATGAGGGACTCACTGGGCAATTAGCCCTAATCCCGAAAACGAAACCGTTTCCAAAATAAGCCTTATTATAGCAGCTAGGACTAAATTAAAACAGGAACAAAAAATCAGGGTAAAATTATAATAAAAATAAAATAAAATTATAAATATTAAAAATATGGAAGGACCAATTGGGCAATTTGCCCATTTCCCAAAAAACGCGATGATCCTACCCAGATCTTGGGTCAACGCGCAGATCCTAGCTTTGGAATGACGCCGTTTTAAAGCTTATTGTTTTAAGCAAAACGACACCGTTTCCATGAGGCTATAAAAGCCAAGTTTCAACCAAAAGAATCATTTTAAAACTGATTTAAAAAAAAAACAAAAGGAATCTCTGAAAGGCGGCCGAGAGCAAACCCTCGGAGCTCTGTCGAGCCTCCGTCATTGGGCTCCCACGTGCTACCGCCGCTAACTCCGCCAGGCAGCGGTCAGAATACGAAACGTTTCGCTTTTTATAGCGAAAAAGGTAATCACTTTTATTTATTTTTTTATAGTATTTCACATGTATGAAACGTTGATATCTAAGAAAGAATCACCTCTGTTTTCTGGCAAAGTGAAGAAATCTGTAATCTATTCTCTTGTTCTATTTTTATTTTTTTGTGTCCCTTTACAATTTAAAAAAGAAAGGCTTTTACAGCCCTTTGTAAATCATTACAATTTAGGAAAGAAATCTTTGATTTCTTTCCATATTTTGCTTCTCTTTTCTGCTGTGGCTCTTTCCTTTTTGCAGGTACTAGCGAGGATATCACGGCGGTGAAGGCGCTAGCTTTGATTCGTGCGCCGATCACGGCACGATATGGGGCTGGAGTCACGGTGCTAATGAAAGGCCACTAGAACGGCGGGAGACGAAGAGGCGTGGCGATTGGAGTGCTTGCGGCACGAAGCTTCTGGAACCCTAGGGTTTCCTAACCTGCTAACTAATTTGGGCCTTTTGGGCCGTATATCTTTGGGTCAAGGGTGTAATGGGCTGCTGGGTAGTTCAAGTATTTGGGCTATGTAAATGGGCTAGCAGTTTTGGGTTTTGTAAAAGGACTGTAAAACTTTATTATTTTAAATTTTTGTTTTTTGTTTTTTTTATTCATTTTTTACGGGCTCGGGTGAATTTGGACTATTACATCATAAAGATGATTTTATTGGGACAATTGATAAGAAATTTTATAGAAACATTGATATGGAGTATCAATTAATTAACAAAAGATAGGGGAAAATAGAAACGCTAACCACGTACCAACCTCCCCCTTTCATTTAATCAAGCAATCATATTTTTGGTTGCTAAAATTTGGATTAAATTAATTTGCACTCTGGAATGACGGAAATGTGCAAGTGTACGCAATCGCAACAAGTAATAAAGTGACAAGTAAATGTTGAGTTATCGTACCCACAGGGACTATGAAAAGAATTATTTATGAATGCAATTTAAAACACTTAGGTAAAAAAAATATTTTGGTTTGAAAAGGGTGACTAAAAAAAATAAGATTTTAAACTAAATAAAAATAAAAGTTCTAATGCACGATTTCAAGATATGACTTAATCAAGATGACATAGGATTAATTACATTTCTTTAACTTAGAATTATTAAACTCATGTTTATATTGTTACGAATAAATTCATGGCAACTCGGTAATTTGGTAACTTATGAACATACTCACTTACACAAATCCATTCATCTCTTAACATATCCCTATGTTAATTCAGTCGATTAAATAGATTCTAGTAAGCAAACATGTTATTGCACATATATACTCATTAAATTAAACTAATCTTGTGCAAATTCCTATGTCAATTCAAATAATTAATTAAATCTAATAAGCGCATGAAAGACTATGTGAGGTAACAAGGTATCCTTACCTTGAAACAGTTTAATCACAATAAACTTGCAAGTTATGCAAGGCAAATGTATTGCCAAATACAATGTTGATTTAACCTTCAGCTACCTTAGAAGAATAAACATGCACTGATTAAGTACTGTGTCTATTTATTACAATTTCAATCCATTTAAATAATTAATTCATTAGTTACCTAACAATTGTAATGCAAGAAAATTTAGTCATGATTTTACTTAATCAAGCATCTTACCGAGGCCTATAACAACATAAACACAATTTTAACAATTTAAGAAGATGAAATGCAATCAACCTAACATGAAGTAAATTCAAACTAAATTGATTAAATTAACCACTCCAACAACATAAATATT
This sequence comes from Gossypium arboreum, assembly GCF_025698485.1. Taxonomy (NCBI): domain Eukaryota; kingdom Viridiplantae; phylum Streptophyta; class Magnoliopsida; order Malvales; family Malvaceae; genus Gossypium; species Gossypium arboreum. The sequence goes on from NC_069070.1 coordinate 21,454,049, forward strand.
CATAGATATGTTCATCATAACAACAACAAAAATTAAAGAGATAGGGAACAAGAATCAAATCCAGTGTTTTTCCGTGGCTTGACTAGGTTGCTCTGTTCTTCATTCTCTTTTGTCCTCATCGATCAAAGCGACTATGAACACTTCAATGTTGCTCCAATATGACTGATGAACACCCCTTTTCCAAGGGAAGAAATTGGCAAGAGAGCAAGAGAATTTAGAATGGCAAAGAAAAGAGAAATTGGAAAGAAGAGAGAAAAGATGTGAATGAATTGAGGTATGTTTCAAATGATCAGATTAAGGGGGGTTTTATAGATAAATAGGGCTGCTAAAATAGATAAAAATAGCTAAAATTAGTAGCCAAAGAGCCCTCCCTTGGCCTTCCACACATGTGGCAAGTTTGATGATTTCAAACTTGCTAAATTAAGCTTGGGGCAAATCTAGAAAGCCACCATTTGTGGAAGGGTTTGAATGCTATTTTAACAAGTCTTCAAGGGCCTCTTTGCAAGCTAAATAATCAACCAATAAGCTGACTTGGGTCAGCACATGGGGCGGTTTTGGGCTATCCATTACCTGGTCGGTTCGGTTCACTCGGTTCGGCTCAACTGGACTACTTTTCATATTTTATTAATAATAATTTATTAACCCAAATTAAATTGGATATAAATTAAAATTAATTATATTATGAATTAATACACATAATTTTGGACCGTCTTAGGCTCAAAATTAATTCACCTTGATACTTCAAATTGCTTCTCAGTTTTGTGCTTCTAGCAGCGTCTACCGAGCCATTTTTTGCCCTTTGTGCAAATTTGTCGAAAATAACCAAAATTCATCAAAATTAATTAAAAAATTAATTAAAATTCAACATATTCATATTTTAAGTACACTTTAATAATTTTATAAAAATTAATTATTTTCCGACAGGAATTTTATCAAAACTGCATGAATTTAAGTTAAAAAGGGCATGAAAAAGTGTGTAAATTTTCGTGTTTCCACACTCAGATTTCACTTGCTTTAAAATTTTATAATGTCAATGCTTTTCGAGCTATCTTGTTGTTTTCTTTTTTGAAAAAGGAAAAGGTTAGTATAGGGACGTGTATCCATACTTTATGATCAAATGCGTCAGTGGCCTGAAGGCAAAGATCTTTTTCCCTCACCTCGTGATCATCGTATGTCGTAAGGCCAATGTTCTGATGACTACCATAGAATAATTTTTGACGCCATCCAAGGTTCTCATAGGGGACTTAATTTTCACTCAATATTGGGAGACTCAAGAAGGTTGATGAAATATTGGAACCAAATACGCAAACAAAATATGGATGTACCATCATCATTATCAGCAAATAAGAGAAAAAGCAAAGCAACAAGGCAATAGGAAGCTCAAAGGCAAGGTGACATGCATGGTTATGAGAATGTGGTTAGGTGGTTTCATTCGGTGCAATCTATGGGGATTATATCGAGAGACACGGTTTGAGGACTCTGCTATTCCCACCATGTAAATATGTACCCACATCACTAATAGGATAGTTTGGGAAAGAGGAGGAGTAATAGTAAGAATAATAATAATCCCCCAATTTAAAAATTTGAAGAGGTGTTCAAACCTGAATAATCCTCAACAAAAGGGGTAACCCTTCGTAGTGTGAAAATATATTGTTGATAATGGCAATGTATCGCAAAGAAAAGAAAGAAAAAATGACACACAGATTTACATAGAAACCCTTTTGGGAAAAAACCACGGACAGAGGAGAAGAAAATTTACTATGTCGAATTCGAATGATACAAGAGGAGAGACGACTATGTATATTTATAGGTTTGTAAAACCATATTCTAATCATGTAAATCCCAAAATTCTAAGTATTTATTTTTGCATGTTGTGTTATACAAATGCATGTCTGCTTCAGTGGTTGAGTGTTTTGGGAGTGTCTGAGAAGTCATGAGTTCAAGCCTTGGCTTGTACAAAATTTTGTTTTTGCTTGAATAAACCTTGTCTCTGCTCTATAGACTTCTTAAATAATGTGGTTAAAACATGTCATAAAGAGCCTGCTAGTCTAGGGGTAAGTGATATATGGAGTGTGCCTTGGGGTCTGAGGTTCAAGGCTTGGCGATGAAAAATGAGTGATTATTTTGCTACTGTGCCATCTAAGAGGTTGTACGTCAGTAGGATTCTGTTGCTCATGGATAGTTGGAGTGTTTGAGGGAGTGGGGAGTGTGTAGCCGAATTCTAAGAGGAGATTGTGGAGAGATTTTAGGAGAGAACTAAGGGAAATTGAGGGCTGTGTGAGTAGTGTGCCAAATGTGGGAACTCCTTTGTACCAATTCGGTCATAGGACCTTTTACCCTTAGTGCATAATTGTGTTTTAGTTTTGGCTCTCCGTTGTTTTGGTTTCATTCTTTTGAGTATTGGTTGTGTAGTAGCTGAATATTGCTTGACCATTCGGGTTTTTCTTAGGGTTGTTCTTTGTTTGTGCCGAATAGGCAACTTTCTCCTTATTCTCTAATCGGTTTCCACTTGGTTGGTTACTTCTTCTTCTTCTCTCAACTATTTCTCTTTTTGACCGAAAACTCTTCTTCTACCTCATAACCTTTTCTGAATCTCTGCTAGCTCTCTTTCATTTGGTTCTGAACCAACACCATTCCCTTTATTGCTAGTCAAATATCCTCTTCTCTTGAAGTCAAATCTCCCCGCACTCGATTAAGGTCTTGGTTCTTTTTGGCTTATGCCGAATCTTGCTGTTGCTGCCACCACTACTTTGGGTTCTCGATTGTTCTTTTTCCTTTTCTTTTCTCTATGTCGTAATAGCTTTCCCCTCTAACACCATCTTTTGTCTACCGTCTTTGACAAGGGTGTGATTGCTCATCTCGTACCTCATTTTTAGGGTGTGCTATTGTAGGATGAATACTTTTATCTACCTTTCTTAGTTCCATGTTTTAGTAAGTTGTTTTACTTGGTTCAAGTTATTCGCATATATGGTATTGGTTAACAAGATTCGATGGTAATGTAGATTTTTGCCAAGGATCTTGAAGTTCATCTTAATTAGTGGTTTAAGGCAGATAAATCACTTTCATTCAGATCAAGGCAGGTAATAATTATCAGTTGGGAATTAAGTGTTAATAAGAGGGTATTAACCCTATCAACTAAAGGACTGATATTGGGTCATGTTTCATTATAGGTCGGTGTTCGTGGAGATTTGCGCTCTTTTCGCAATCAGGTGTGTACCCACACTGCTATCATCGTAAATCGGCAAAAGCCCAAAAATAGGATTATTGACGCTACACGAGCGTACGCTCGCTTGTATGGTAATCCGTGCGCCTAAAACATGGATGTTTGATCGTAGAGGCCACCATGAGCGATTTCATGGGCTTAGGCCGTTCTGGGCCGCGTTAGGCCGAAATGGACCGTGCGAGCCCCACACGGATGTGTGGTGATTATTGGGCCAGGCTGTGTAGTCCATACGGCCAAGGCCATTTTTAAGTTTCGTGAGCCACACCGGCGTATATCTAGACCCCGATCTGATGAAATGATTGTTTTGCCCCTATGAGGTAAAATGACAAATATGCCCCTATGTTGCATGCCATTTTATTTATGCTGCATACATGTAGGATATTATGATTTAATGCATGGGGTTGGGTTATTATGATTGGAGGAAGTGTACTGTTCTGGCAGCTCTGCTGCAATTTCTATTTAGTGCCGCCATCGGTGCTATTTTTGGTATGTAGGGATGGGTGGGTTGATTTTATCCCCACATGGTGTATAGGGTTGGACGGAGTGGTGTGTAGAGGCTGGCTGGGTGGGATTCCTGTTTGCATATTTGTCTTCATTTTTAGGTGTGTGCTATTGTAGGATGAATACTTTTATCTACCTTTCTTAGTTCCATGTTTTAGTAAGTTGTTTTACTTGGTTCAAGTTATTCGCATATATGGTATTGGTTAACAAGATTCGATGGTAATGTAGATTTTGCCAAGGATCTTGAAGTTCATCTTAATTAGTGGTTTAAGGCGATAAATCACTTTCATTCGGATCAAGGCGGTAATAATTATCGCTTGGGAATTAAGTGTTAATAAGAGGGTATTAACCCTATCAACTAAAGGACCGATATTGGGTCATGTTTCATTATAGGTCGGTGTTCGTGAGATTTGCGCTCTTTTCGCAATCAGTGTGTACCCACACTATCATCGTAAATCGGCAAAAGCCCAAAAATAGGATTATTGACGCTACTACGAGCGTCGCGCCGCTTGTGTGGTAATCCGTGCGCCTAAAACATGGATGTTTGATCGTAGAGGCCACCATGAGCGATTTCATGGGCTTAGGCCGTTACTGGGCGTTATGCGAAATGGATCGTCGAGCCCCACACGGATGTGTGGTGATTATTGGGCCAGTGTGTAGTCCATACGGCCAAGGCCATTTTAAGTTTCGTGAGCCACTGCCGCGTATATCTAGACCCGATCCGATGAAATGATTGTTTTGCCCTATGAGGTAAAATGACAAATATGCCCCTATGTTGCATGCCATTTTATTTATGCTGCATACATGTAGGATATTATGATTTAATGCATGGGGTTGGGTTATTATGATTGGAGGAAGTGTCTTGCTCAGCACTCTCTTTGCAATTTCTATTAGTGCATCATCGGTGCTATTTTTGGTATGTAGGGATGGGTGGGTTGATTTTTATGATCCAATCGATTATAATTCTCTACATGATCTGATGACACTTTATCGACTGCTTTGGTATTGCTAGAATGACAACTGATTCCCTTGAAGGTGTCCAATGATTACAAGTGTAGTGTCAACTGGCAGCTTCATATGATACTTATAACATCTAGTACTTATGACGCATGTATTGCCATTGAAATGTCATGAACTCATGATCTTGCTCTAACCATACTATGTGTGACCTTCCATCATTAGACATTCTACTTCCATTTCTGTGATTTGTCTTACCATTGTTAATCTCACAATGATCCAAATCCTTCTTATCTTTATTTCTACAAATGTCAATCCATCAGTACATATCAGCTTGCATTTTTAAGGTGCTCATTTCTACTATCAAGTAGCATTATAATCTTTTCATATTCTTTATAATACATTTAATCATTCAAATGCATATAGCTAATCTCTTCTCAATGTTCATTGTCAAATTTCCTACATTCATATCAAGAGTTCTATCATGAATTACATCCGTTGTAAAGTTTCAATAATGTTAACCATTCTCAAAGTCTTAAACATTCGATGATTCTCTAAAGAATTCTTTAACAAGATTTCTAATCTAATCGTAATCATATCTTTATATGAATCAATGACTTCAATTATCTTCATTCTGTTATCAGATCGATTATAACTAATCAGAGAATCTTCAAATACCTCATTTTATCAATTGCTCCTCTTGTAATCATTCAGATTATCTTAATCTCAATCATGAATGTACTACCTTTCCAATGAATCTTGCACTACCTTGAGATTCATTATCATTGAATTCCATCGCCCAAATTCTTACAAATGCTCTAGACGCCAACTTTTCCATGATCTCTTCATTATGATTCTAATCAAAGCTGGCACTCTCTCCTATGGGAATCATTTATACCCTTAATCCTTCTTAATCCATCCTATTGAGCTCCTTATATGTCTTACGGCTAGCAATTCTTGGACTCTCCTATTCCAATCATCCTCTTGATTTGCATTTGCTCTCCATCCATTATCACTAAGCAACCAAGTGCTATATCAATATACCATCATATTCTCATGTAATTGACTCCTTTAGTCAATGTAAGCAAGCATCACAATTCTCATCATAATATCCATAGTCTCATATCTCCGAATTATCTGCGTAAGTATATTCTTCTTCCAACATTGCAGTTTCATCATTGAATTACTGAAACACAGTCAAGCCTATAATTTATGGTTATCATGAAGATGATCAACGAGCTCATAAACTCCAAGTATGCTTACAACGTAAAGCTTATAGCTTTAGCATATCTCGTCAGATTAGTGATTCTGGACCAGGCTAATATTAGATACATTTCCTAATTCGCTAATTTCGTTGCAATATAATATCAATTCACTTTATCTTAGATAAACCGACTTCTTCAATGTATCAATTACTCATATGAACTGTCCTTCGTAATCATATTTAGCTTTAGAAACCTTTACTCTCCAAGTACTTACATCAAGCATCCACTTTCGGCAGATTCACTTCTATCTTGAAGCTTATCTCTGAACCTAATTCTGCCTTTAATATAATCCTCCTCATCACTTGACAATATTCATAATTCACAGTACATTGTTATAAGCAATAGTTTGTATTTCGCGTATTTTACCAAGAGATTTTTCGCGGTTTACATATCCTTAATAAATTTCTCATGTTCTTATAGCTATTCTATTTCCGCATTCTTAACTCCGAGTGATCTAAAGAGCCCTACATAGTCACTTCCGTCATTGGAAGTTCCTTGCTAGCTTATTCAATTCTCACATTTATATTAACACTTGTACTTTCACAGCTTTAAATCATTCTCTTTAGTATCACTCATATTTCTAGACTCAACCTTTTTTCTCTTAAATATCTCCTCACCGCACTTTTTCGCAATTTTTAAGGCTTCCAAACTTTTAAATCATTCGATCTTCTTTACCCAAAAAATTCTTTTTCCCTTTTTTGCAAAAAATTTTCTCCCCTTTCCCCCCTTTTCCTATTTCTTTTGGAATTTGTTTTTCCCTCCCGTTCCCTTCCCCCCGGCAAAAATCCTCCTTTTAAAAAATTTTTAGTTTAAAGGATCTTTTAAATTTTATTGGAAACCCCCAAAAAACAAAAAGAAAAATTTTTTTTAGGCCCATTAACAAGTCCCCATTGGCTAAAGTGAAGATACTATGCACCAGGTAGGATTCCAGAGAAGAGGAGGTGAGTCATTAAGACCGCTTAAGTACCAAGCTCTCCCTAGATCCAATCTTAGACATGCATATACCCATTACCACACCTTAATCTTATGACTCGTCCACGGCCGCAATTAATTAATTAAGTTTTATGTCAATTAAATAGTTATCAGATACTAGGCGCAAAACCCCTTACAGAGCCCAAACAAGTCTACATACATGCATATGGCCCACTAAGCCCACTAGGCCCACTCTCATTCATATAGCCCATTAGACCCAAATCACATTCGTATGGCCCATTAGGCCCAAATCACATTCATATGGCCCATTAGGCCCAAATCACATTCATATACATGCTTTTATATAATTTTCATCACTTAACATCAAGTTGCCAATTTTGCCTACTATTGGCCCAATAGACCATCCTGGCCCGATTGGCCAAAACATGACCCAAGTTTTAGGAAACACCCATGTGGCCTCAGATAACCTATTAGTTTTCCCCTTATTATTGTTCACACACTCGCAAGACTACCGTAGCTAAACTTTTGGCTTTTCGGTATTTTGGGATTTGTTGATCTACTTGTGTGTGTGTGTAGTGTATGTACACACCTGGTAATAGAAGGTGCTACGATCTCTCTAGCCACAAACCTACAATTGATGTCACTCAATGATTAATCACACATGCTTATCGAATACTTTTACCAAAAGCCGAAATCTCACCTTAACCTTACCTGAAACGCCAAGCCTTAATGGCTCTTTCCTGCTCACTAATCACGAGCACTTCCTAGGTCTGCATTAACCTTATCGTTAAAAACATAATGGGTGACTTGTATCCAACATATGTCACCCTCTTCTACTAAAGCCTATTCGGCCAACCCTTACCGAAGTGAAGAATACTTACCAAAATCTTACACCTAAGGAGCAAATCAGCAGGGATCCAAAAGACTGGGATTTGATACTAGTCCTACCAAAACCAATTACAAGAAGTGAGGGACAGAGGTAATCGATACTAGCAAAACCGATTGAGAGAACAAAGCATTTACACTAGAATTGACCGAGTGGAAAGGGTATTGGCGGCACAGAGGATATTCGGCTCTTGAAACTTGTATGGTGAAAAAGGTTATTCGGCATAAAGAAAAGTAGAAATCGTTTAAAACCAGAGGTGAATCAAAAAAAAAACTTTGAGTAGGGAAGAATGGAGAATCAACACAAAGAAAAAGAAGGAAGAACAAGGATTTTTGGCTTTTAGATATTTGGAGAAAAAGGTGTTTTCTAGCAACAAGGTGAGGGATAATTTGGTATTAGCCTAGCTGTAATATCCTGATTTTGGGCCTAGTCGGAATAGTGGTTTTGTGACCACAAAATCCGATATATAAATAATTATTTTATGATTATTTTAAGGTCTATGATATGATTGCATGATTGTGTGAAAATTTCGTGAAGAAATTTTATGCATAAAATGCTTAATTTGAAATTTGGGACTAAATTGAATAAATTGCAAAACTTGTGTTCTAGAAGTATTTTGCATAAAATTGAATTAGATTATTAATTAGAGGTCCTTAAAGAGTAATTTTACCAATTTCTAAGTCTATGGACAAAAATTGGACATGGATGGAATTTTTGGAAAGTTTAATAGTAAGGGCATTTTGGTCATTTAGGGGTAAAATGAATTAAAATACAAAATTAAAAGCCAATTTTGCTCATCTTCAACCCCATGGCCGAATATAGGAAGGAGAAACCATGGCTAGGGTTTTTCAAGCTTCCAAGCTCGATTGTAAGTTCATTCTAGCCTCGTTTGACATCAGTAAAGGCATAGGTGATAAAAGCGCGAGTTTTAGTCGGTATGGTAAATTATTTATTTGAAAGATTTCATGTGACAATTATGTCAGGATTATTTTTCCCAAGTTTGATAATAGAATTTCATTTTGTACAGATCAAAGAGTAAATAGTTTGAACGAGAAGTCTATATTTAATAGAAAGAGTTGAATATTAGTTTAAGTCACTACGAATGATAAGGTTTCCATCTTGTGAAAGTGAAAAGTTTATTACATGTTGACGAGTTCGGATAGATGAGAATATTGGTAACAAGGCGTCTGAACTAGACTAGTCTACATTGAGCAATGACTTCCTGACTTTCAGTAATTTATTGTTGTATGAATTGTGATGTGTTTCAAGACAGTGAGGTAATGTGATAGTTTAGAGCATCCGATGTTACATAAAATCGGAGTTGTTAAAGGGGTTAAAGCCGAGCATTGGGATCTATCAAAATTATCCTTGTCAATGTTGATATTGGGATGGAAATGAGAAGGATTATTCTTGAGGCCATATCAGAATTATTTCTATGGCGGAAAGAGAAAAATATGATGTATCCTATTGTTAAATGTTTGGCGAGATCTATAAATCACATCTCATTGAATGAATTCCTACTCATCAGATTCATGGAATTTCAGGTCTCTTTGATTGTTGGATTTCTTGGAATTTCGGTCTCCATTAAATCAAGTTGAGATCCGGGTTTTATGTCATGATATCATGGGAAATTGAGAAGGGTTGAAAATTTAAGAACAGTTGAGAGTTGAGACCGTAGCTTTTAGATCATATGAGAAATTGAAGAGATGTATTGGAGGTACAGTCTAAGTGCAAGTTCTTGACACCAAATATGAGATTAAAAGTGAAGACCACTTTTTCGGTAAGATTTTCGGGACGAAAATCCTCGAAGGGGAGAGTTGTAATATCCTGATTTTGGGCCTAGTCGGAATAGTGGTTTTGTGACCACAAAATCCGATATATAAATAATTATTTTATGATTATTTTAAGGTCTATGATATGATTTCATGATTGTGTGAAAATTTCGTGAAGAAATTTTATGCATAAAATGCTTAATTTGAAATTTGGGACTAAATTGAATAAATTGCAAAACTTGTGTTCTAGAAGTATTTTGCATAAAATTGAATTAGATTATTAATTAGAGGTCCTTAAAGAGTAATTTTACCAATTTCTAAGTCTATGGACAAAAATTGGACATGGATGGAATTTTTGGAAAGTTTAATAGTAAGGGCATTTTGGTCATTTAGGGTAAAATGAATTAAAATACAAAATTAAAAGCCAATTTTGCTCATCTTCAACCCCATGGCCGAATATAGCAAGGAGAAACCATGGCTAGGGTTTTCAAGCTTCCAAGCTCGATTGTAAGTTCATTCTAGCCTCGTTTTAATGATTTTACGTTTTGGAGTCCCTAGCTCGATTTAGCTTATGCTAGCAATAATTTAACCTAGGGTTTATATTTGGAAAAATACCCATAGGTGAAATTTGTGTATTTTGGTGTTTTATGATAGAATATGAAGTTTTAAATTATGTTAGACAACTTGTGCTACTCGGTTTTAAGTGAAAACAAGCAAAAGGGCTTAATCCAGTAAAAATACCTAATAGTCATAAGTACATGTTAGAGTGAGAATTTGATGTTGCCATAGAAGGAAAAAATGATCAGCATGTCATAAAACATAAGAAAATAGGCTGAATTTTAATTTACGAGCTTTGGGGCAAAAGTGTAAATATGCAAAAGTTTAGGGCAAAATTGTAATTTTTCCAAAATATGATTTTGGGTCAATTTGAATAATGTGAGTCCTAATTAGACTATATTTTAAATGATAGAGCAAGGAAAACTGAAATTGGGCTAAAATGGGAAAATACCAAGTTGTGGACGAAATGGTAAAATAGCCATTTTCGCATACGAGGTAAGTTCATATGTAAATGTTGGTAACATAGTTATTATTTTAAATGTTTTAATGTTTTTAAATGATATGATAATTATTATGAAATATTATACTTGTGATAATTGTTTGATAATATGTCAAATTATGTGATATACTTGGAAAATGTGAAATACTACCGAGTATCGGTATCGGCATTCCGTAGAAGATGGTTGAGACACATGATTGGGAAAAAGGTCCCGTTGAACCTTAGGAATGGATTAGGATACAAGTGACATGTCACTGGGATATTTGGGCATCCGAACTCGTTGAGTTGAGTCCGAGTTCACTTATGGATGCGAATGTCCGAACTCGTTGAGTTGAGTCCGAGTTCGTGAGATGTAACTAGGCATCCGAACTCGTTGAGTTGAGTCCGAGTTCACTTATGGATGCGAACGCCCGAGCTCGTTGAGTTGAGTCCGAGTTCGCTTATGGGCGGGTTACATGATTGCTTGATTGAATATGTGGCACTTATGTGCAAGTTATCCATGTATCCGAATTATATTCCGATGTGTTCAACGGGTAAAGTTCTACTCAAATGGAGGAATACTCAAGATGAAAGGGACGTATTGGTAAGTGTTGTGAAATGGATAATTTGAACAGGTATGTACTTAACCCTCGGGTTGAAAACTCGATATAACAACAATATGGTAAGATGATAAATGAAAAGGTGATATGAATGTCTTGGTGATGATTATGCAAATGATGTTTTATGTTTGCTTATATGGTTATGTTACTTGCTATTTGCATGTGAGCTTACTAAGCATTTATGCTTACTCCCTCCTTTTCATTCCTTGTAGTGTTGACAAGCCAGCTCGAAATCGGAAACGGTCGGAGGCACGCTCACACTATCCGTATACCATCTTGACATAATGGCTTGTATATTTTGAGTATGGCATGTATAGCATTATAATCATTTTGTATATATGGTCTTATGATATGGTTATTGAGTGGTATGGAGATAGAAATGCTTGGTAATGATTAGCCATTGGAATGGCTAATCATGATCATATTTGGTATTATGTATGTCAAATTGCTAGCTAATCCATGGAAACCATGAAATAGGTAAAATTTACCATAAAATAGATTCAGACAGCAGCAGTGACGTGAGTTTGAAAATTCACTAAAAATAGTAGAAATGGAATTAAATAATGAATAAGTTATGGAATCGAAGCTTGATGAGTCTATTTTCATATGGAATAAGCAAAACAGGTATATGAGCTATATTTTATGAGATGTTTAAATTTTTGTGAAACAGGGCCAGAGCGATTTCTGGATCCCCTGTTATGACTTTGGAAATTCACCATAAATTTTACAAAGATAATTAGAAGTCATGCTTTATATGTACAGATTCCTTATTGAGTCTAGTTTTATTAGAGATAAACGGCATAGTCATTGAAGCTCTGTACAGGAGATATCTGATTCGTAATACACTGAGGTCAGAGTAGTTGAATCCTGAAACAGGGAGACTTTATCTAATAAACTGTACTAACTGGCCCAACCAAAATTCTAGAAAAAAATTAGTAGATATATATATGAGTCTAGTTACAGGAAAAATTTACGAATTGGATTTGAGTTTCGTAACTCGAGATATGATTTTAAAGCGACTGTGATGCAGTTAGCCAGCTTGTCTGGAAATTTTAAAATGAATTGTATGAGCTATTTAATTAATGAATTAAGTCCGTTAACACCTCGTGTTCGACTCGCAACGGTCTCGAGTGCACGGGTGTTACATTTAGTGGTATCGAGCAGGTTTAGTCAGTTCTCGGACTAACCTAGCATGTGTAAAAGTTTAGCTATACATGCCACTGATCTGTGATAGTGTGATATCTTCCGACGCGTATGAGTACCGTCTTATTTAGACAGGGTACTCTCCAACCGAAGTATGCCGACCATGTTCATGGTTATGTGAAGGTATTTGAGTAAAGTTATGATTATGATAAGTCTCGGTTCAGAAAAGTATGAATAAAAGTTTATGATACATATGTGATAATATGTGAGATGAAAGTTCATGTTGTGATAAATATCCATATTTGCTTAATGCTCATACGATGTAGTGTATGTGGCTTACTTGATAAGATGAACGGAATAAATAGAAAGTAGTAGAGGTATGAATAAAGGTCATAATATCATAATACGGATGAAAATGTCCTTGTCTTGATTGGACGTTGAATGTTGATGAATGTTAATGATATACAATTTTTATGAGATAAAGGATTATAATGAAATGAACTTATCTATGTTAAATTGTTGGACTGAATTGTATGATTGTAATGATATGTACATGATGATGCACGAAATGAAAGTTGTGATTGTGAAGCAAATATCTATGTTTGTTTGGCCTTATATAATGTCATGAGCATGAATTAATTTAATTAATTGAATGGATAAGTAAAGCTATCTAGAAAACATAGAATGTATGCATAAGTATATTGTCTAAATGGGACAATAGGAAAATTGGTGTAAGCCAACATGAATGAATGACATGATTTTGATGATGTTACTATGATGATGGAAGTTGTGTCATATGTGTATGTATAAGAAAGTCGAGTCGAGGTCCTACAACCCTCCCCTTACCAAAGTGGTACTTATAATGGAATTTCATGAGATTTGTATTGAATAAGTTTCGGTTGAGAACCCAAAGAGTTCAAAGATAGAATAATTATAAGTATGATTCGAGATTGAAAATGAGCTGATAAGTAAAGTTAGAGCCAGAAAGTATCGGATTGATATAAAGATTATTGGAATTATGCACTGTCCCAGTTAGAGAAGGAATTCTCTTTGGTAAATCGAATTACTCAAGTGCAAGGTCGAGAAAAGTGTAAATCGAAATTTATTCGTAATCGACATTCTTTAGTGAATGATTTAATATGAAATTTGTGACGGCAGAACTAGTTGGGGAAATGATATTTCAAATGTGAATTATCTGAGTGTGACAGTTATGACCGGACAGATTTAGCAGTCTCTTTTGAGATGTTCTATGTGTTCACCCGTTCTCAGAAATATTTCTATGGCTATTGATCTTCTGAAGAAATTCTTGTTATATGGGAATGTCTTCTAATGTTGGTGTTGGATGAAAGCATTGGTAGTCTGACTGGTTTATAATTTATATTGCTCTATTTCATCGGGTATTCTATTTCATTTCATCTGATAAGAATTGATGAGAGAATACGTATGATATTATGATTCTGTTTCTTCTACTTGATGCTTCATCTGATATATATGTATGGGAAGATATATTGATCTTGTTATATTTGATTTCAGTGGGATTAAATGATGTTTTCTTTTGGACTTTCTTTCTTTGAAGAATTATCAGGGTATTCTGTATTTTCTCTATGAATTTGGTTTTCGATTCTCCGGCATAGTATCGTATCTTGGGTTTCTTTATCCTGGATCTCTTTATTCTGGATTTCTTTATTCTGGGTTTCTCTATCTTGGATTTCTTTATTCGGTTTTCTTGTTATCTTTGTTCCATAATTTGTCAATTATGACTCATGTTCAATCGTTCTTCACCGGTGATAATCATGTCAAATATGACTATACTTCTAATTTGATCTTGGTAATGTGGTGATTTTAGTATTGGGATTTTTCTAATTTCGTAAGGATTTGACATCAAGAAAGGCATAGGTGATAAAAGCGCGAGTTTTAGTCGGTATGGTAAATTATTTATTTGAAAGATTTCATGTGACAATTATGTCGATTATTTTTCCCAAGTTTGATAATAGAATTTCATTTTGTACAGATCAAAGAGTAAATAGTTTGAACGAGAAGTCTATATTTAATAGAAAGAGTTGAATATTAGTTTAAGTCACTACGAATGATAAGGTTTCCATCTTGTGAAAGCTGAAAAGTTTATTACATGTTGATGAGTTTGGATAGATGAGAATATTGGTAACAAGCGTCTGAACTGGACTAGTCTACATTGAGCAATGACTTCCTGACTTTCAGTAATTTATTGTTGTATGAATTGTGATGTGTTTCAAGACAGTGAGGTAATGTGATAGTTTAGAGCATCCGATGTTACATAAAATCGGAGTTGTTAAAGGGGTTAAAGCCGAGCATTGGGATCTATCAAAATTATCCTTGTCAATGTTGATATTGGGATGGAAATGAGAAGGATTATTCTTGAGGCCATATCAGAATTATTTCTATGGCGGAAAGAGAAAAATGTGATGTATCCTATTGTTAAATGTTTGGCGAGATCTATAAATCACATCTGTATTGAATGAATTCCTACTCATCAGATTCATGGAATTTCAGGTCTCTTTGATTGTTGGATTTCTTGGAATTCCGGTCTCCATTAAATCAAGTTGAGATCCGGTTTTATGTCATGATATCATGGGAAATTGAGAAGGGTTGAAAATTTAAGAACAGTTGAGAGTTGAGACTGTAAGCTTTTAGATCATATGAGAAATTGAAGAGATGTATTGGAGGTACAGTCTAAGTGCAAGTTCTTCGGCACCAAATATGAGATTAAAAGTGAAGACCACTTTTTCGGTAAGATTTTCGGGACGAAAATCCTCAAGGGGGAGAGTTGTAATATCCCGATTTTGGGCCTAGTCGAATAGTGGTTTTGTGACCACAAAATCCGATATATAAATAATTATTTTATGATTATTTTAAGGTCTATGATATGATTTCATGATTGTGTGAAAATTTCGTGAAGAAATTTTATGCATAAAATGCTTAATTTGAAATTTGGGACTAAATTGAATAAATTGCAAAACTTGTGTTCTAGAAGTATTTTGCATAAAATTGAATTAGATTATTAATTAGAGGTCCTTAAAGAGTAATTTTACCAATTTCTAAGTCTATGGACAAAATTGGACATGGATGGAATTTTGGAAAGTTTAATAGTAAGGGCATTTTGGTCATTTAGGGGTAAAATGAATTAAAATACAAAATTAAAAGCCAATTTTGCTCATCTTCAACCCCATGGCCGAATATAGCAAGGAGAAACCATGTCTAGGGTTTTCAAGCTTCCAAGCTCGATTGTAAGTTCATTCTAGCCTCGTTTTAATGATTTTTACGCTTTTGGAGTCCCTAGCTCGATTTAGCTTATGCTAGCAATAATTTAACCTAGGGTTTATATTTGGAAAAATACCCATAGGTGAAATTTGTGTATTTTGGTGTTTTATGATAGAATATGAAGTTTTAAATTATGTTAGACAACTTGTGCTACTCGGTTTTAAGTGAAAACAAGCAAAAGGGCTTAATCGGTAAAAATACCTAATAGTCATAAGTACATGTTAGAGTGAGAATTTGATGTTGCCATAGAAGGAAAAATGATCAGCATGTCATAAAACATAAGAAAATAGGCTGAATTTTAATTTACGAGCTTTGGGGCAAAAGTGTAAATATGCAAAAGTTTAGGGCAAATTGTAATTTTTCCAAAATATGATTTTGGGTCAATTTGAATAATGTGAGTCCTAATTAGACTATATTTTAAATGATAGAGCAAGGAAAACTGAAATTCGGGCTAAAATGGGGAAAATACCAAGTTGTGGACGAAATGGTAAAAATAGCCATTTTCGCATACGAGGTAAGTTCATATGTAAATGTTGGTAACATAGTTATTATTTTAAATGTTTTAATGTTTTTAAATGATATGATAATTATTATGAAATATTATACTTGTGATAATTGTTTGATAATATGTCAAATTATGTGATATACTTGGAAAATGTGAAATACTACCGAGTATCGGTATCGGCATTCCGTAGAAGATGGTTGAGACACATGATTGGGAAAAAGGTCCCGTTGAACCTTAGGAATGGATTAGGATACAAGTGACATGTCACCGGGATATTTGGGCATCCGAACTCGTTGAGTTGAGTCCGAGTTCACTTATGGATGCGAATGTCCGAACTCGTTGAGTTGAGTCCGAGTTCGTGAGATGTAACTAGGCATCCGAACTCGTTGAGTTGAGTCCGAGTTCACTTATGGATGCGAACGCCCGAGCTCGTTGAGTTGAGTCCGAGTTCGCTTATGGGCGGGTTACATGATTGCTTGATTGAATATGTGGCACTTATGTGCAAGTTATCCATGTATCCAATTATATTCGATGTGTTCAACGGTAAAGTTCTACTCAAATGGAGGAATACTCAAGATGAAAGGGACGTATTGGTAAGTGTTGTGAAATGGATAATTTGAACAGGTATGTACTTAACCCTCGGGTTGAAAACTCGATATAACAACAATATGGTAAGATGATAAATGAAAAGGTGATATGAATGTCTTGGTGATGATTATGCAAATGATGTTTTATGTTTGCTTATATGGTTATGTTACTTGCTATTTGCATGTGAGCTTACTAAGCATTTATGCTTACTCCTCCTTTTCATTCCTTGTAGTGTTGACAAGCCAGCTCGGAAATCGGAACGGTCGGAGGCACGCCACACTATCCGTATACCATCTTGACATAATGGCTTGTATATTTTGAGTATGGCATGTATAGCATTATAATCATTTTGTATATATGGTCTTATGATATGGTTATTGAGTGGTATGGAGATAGAAATGCTTATAATGATTAGCCATTGGAATGGCTAATCATGATCATATTTGGTATTATGTATGTCAAATTGCTAGCTAATCCATGGAAACCATGAAATAGGTAAAATTTACCATAAAATAGATTCAGACAGCAGCAGTGACGTGAGTTTGAAAATTCACTAAAAATAGTAGAAATGGAATTAAATAATGAATAAGTTATGGAATCGAAGCTTGATGAGTCTATTTTCATATGGAATAAGCGAAACAGGTATATGAGCTATATTTCATGAGATGTTTAAATTTTTGTGAAACAGGGCCAGAGCGATTTCTGGATCCCCTGTTATGACTTTGGAAATTCACCATAAATTTTACAAAGATAATTAGAAGTCATGCTTTATATGTACAGATTCCTTATTGAGTCTAGTTTTATTAGAGATAAACGGCATAGTCATTGAAGCTCTATACAGGGAGATATCTGATTCGTAATACACTGAGGTCAGAGTAGTTGAATCCTGAAACAGGGGAGACTTTAACTAATAAACTGTACTAACTGGCCCAACCAAAAATTCTAGAAAAAAATTAGTAGATATATATATATGAGTCTAGTTTCAGGAAAAATTTACGGAATTGGATTTCGAGTTTCGTAACTCGAGATATGATTTTTAAAGCGACTGTGATGCAGTTAGCCAGCTTGTCTGGAAATTTTAAAATGAATTGTATGAGCTATTTAATTAATGAATTAAGTCCGTTAACACCTCGTGTTCGACTCCGGCAACGGTCTCGGGTACGGGGTGTTACACTAGCAGCCTCACACTCGACATCTATATATAGCCTCTAGCCGAATTTCCTATCCCCTAATCCCCAATTCGGCTCCACCTTTTTATACTCCTTATCTCTTAATTTTTCTCCCTGATAACCCCTTAATCCCTCCTCAAATTTCTCCTCTTATCACTACTTACAGAGTTCACACTCAACGCCACCAGCATCCATCCCTTAAGCAAAAATAAATCCTTACCTCCTTGCCTTGCATGTGATGCCACTTGCCACTCCACCACAAGGCTTTCTTGTGTCTAATTCTTCCTTCATTTATTTAAAAGCAAACATACTTGCCAACAAGGTTCTTTTAATAATTAAACCATTATTTCCTTCACCCCTAAATTCGAACTCAAACCTTAACCAAAACCTACTATCACATAATTTACACTTGACTAAGAATGTTAAGCACAATTTTTATCAAAATCGAAAAAAAAAAGTTTGGGATTTCGGGATTTTTGGGGCATTACAAGATCGGTTGATCAAAAGCAATGTAGTAGAGGCTGCCTCAGCCCAAAATGACTTCAGTAAATTAGCATTTGAAAAAATACATCGAACCATCTTTATGATCATTCTGTTCATTCATTTTGCAATGCCATTTTACTATAGAGTATGACGAACTATCAAATATCTCACGATCTCTTCTGATTTGCACAATTAGCTAAACTCGTCAAAATAAAACTCCAAGCCGTTATTTGTATGGAGATGTCTTATCTATTTTTCTTTTTGTTTCTCAACCATAGTTTTCCAATACTTGAATGTAGAAAACACATGAATTTTTTGCTTTAGAAAGAACGCCCAAACTTTTCTAGAAAAATCATCAATAAGAGTTAGCATATAATTAGCTCTACCTCTCGAAGGTACTTTGAATGCTCCCCGAAGATTAGAATGGATATAATCCAATGTTCCCTTTATGTTATGGATTCCTCTAGTGAATCGAACTCTATTTTTCTTCCCAACAATGCAGTGCTTACAGAACTTCAGTTTGCTAATGCTTTGCACATCAAGAAGTCCTCTTTTGCTCAATTATGCAATGTCGTTTTCACTCATATGCCCTAGACACATATGCCAAAGTGTAGTACAGGGAAGAGGAAGCAACTGCTACATCACCAGTAATAGTAGAACCTTGCAAAACATATCACTTGACAGGTTTTCTCTACCCTTTCATTACAACAAAAGAGCCTTTGAAAATTTTCAGGACCCTATTTTCAGCTGTGTATTTGTACCCTTTTGAATTAAGAGTACTCAATGAAATCAAATTTCTCTTCAGTTCTAGAACATGTCGTACATCACTAAGTGTTTTGACAACTCCATCAAACATCTTAAAGTTAATTATTCCAACACCTAAGATTTTACACGAAGCATTGTTTCCCATCAAAGTAACACCTTCAGACATTGTTTTATTAGTTGTAAACCAATACTGACTGGTGCTCATATGGAAAGTCCTGCCAGAATCAAGGATCCAATCTTCACTCATTTTAGAATTGTTGACAGAAGCAACTAGAAGTTCACCATTGCTGTAGTATTCTACAACATCTGCTTCATCGAATTTTTTTGGTTCTTTTTCTTTTTGATTCACAACCTCCCTTTTGGTCTTGTTTTGTAACTTCTAGCATTCAAACTTTATGTTTTATCTTCTTGCAGAAGTCATAGG
Source organism: Gossypium arboreum (assembly GCF_025698485.1). Classification (NCBI taxonomy): domain Eukaryota; kingdom Viridiplantae; phylum Streptophyta; class Magnoliopsida; order Malvales; family Malvaceae; genus Gossypium; species Gossypium arboreum. Next base: position 21,473,616 of record NC_069070.1, read on the forward strand.
TTTTATCTCTATTTGAAGATCTCGATCTACCTTTAGATTTACTACGAGGATTCTGTTCTTATGTCTTTCCATGATCATCATCAATATTCCATTCTTGTTTCTCATGAATAATGAGACCATCTCCTTAAGTGTTGGATTTAACCATAATATGCTTCATCTTGTCATATGAGGTTAAGGAATCATAGCCTCATCAACTGTAAGAAATTTGTGACTATACAAAATCATGTCTCTAAAGGTTGAATAAGACGAGGGCAATGAACAAAGTAGAATCAACCCTAGATCTTCTTTATCATACTCAACCTTCAGACCTTTACGTTTGATAGGATTTCTTTAAACACAGTTACGTGTTTGTGCACAAATTCACCTTTCTCCAAACAATGACATAAAAATGTTGTTTCATATGTAACTTACTAGTCAAGGTTTTTGACATGCATAGTTGCTTCAATTTCGCCCATAATGCAATGGCAGTCTTTTCCTTCATCACATCCTACAAAATTTTGTTAGAAAAATGTAAATGTAATTGCGTTAAAGCTTTTCAACCTTTACACTTCTTTTCTTCCTCCATCAATGTTGAAGGCATCTTATTTATCCCTAGCAGGGTATCATCCAAATCCATCTATACAAAAACTGTCTGCATCTTAATCTGCCACAATGCGAATCTGGTGTTGCTATCCAACAACGAAATTTCATACTTTAGTGATGTCATTATAGTGATCAAGATGAACAATCCAGAAGCTCTAATACCAATTTGTGAAAATATATTGTCGATAATGGAAATGTTCCGCAAAGAAAAGAAAGAAATATAGAACACACACAAATTTTACGTGGAAACCCTTTTTGGGAAAAAAACTATGGGTAAAAGAGAAGAAAATTTTACTATGTTGAATTCGAATGATATAAAGGGAGAGATGGCTATGTCTATTTATAGGTTTGTAAAACTATATTCTAATCAAAGTCAAATAGAAGTAATGCAATAAGGTTAAAACACCATATTCTAATAAACATCAAATAGAGGTAGTAAGGTCAACCCTCGGCCTTCGCCCTTATAGATCCCTTATCTTGCCAGTTGTATTTTATTTGAACAAGAATTTAGGTCAGATATCTTTAACACGTAGCCCCACACAAGGTGATCAACCTCGTTCATCTGGTGAACAAGATTCTAGACAAGCTACTAGGAGGAAGGATAAGGGAAATATGGGAATGGTGGAGTTGTTGGAATCTAAGTTCAACGACAATTATTGAATTTATTCGTTGTTTTTGGGTTGTAAATAATTATACATGGATTTTTTTTTCACTTTTCTACTTTAGATTAGGATTTCTTTAGTATTTCTTTTATATATTTGTTAACTAAGTTAAAAAAAAAATATGCTACTTCTATGTAGGTTCCCCACATGATGATGCACAACTTTTTGATATGAAGTTACAAGAGGAGGACATCTCGACCATACCTCGCAACATCTTCAAGATAAAAAGGGAAGTTTTACCACTTATCTTTAGATTGGGGCATATTAGGGACAATGTGCATTCTAAAGTGTTGCTATTTGTTTTCTTTTTTGCTAGTTTTTACTGTTATTCTTTTAAGCTTGGTCCAAAATTTTTAACTTTTATGCTTGGTGATTGAGCTTATAGTGATGTAATTGATTGGTCAGAAATTTTATGTTAGGACTTGTGTAACAGCCTGATTTTGGGTCTAGTCAGAACAGTGGTTTTGGGACCACGAATCCGACGTAGTAAAGTTTACTTTTATTATATTTTATAGTCTACAATTTCACGGAACAATTTCGTCATTCGCAAATTTCGACGTTTGGGCATTCAATTTAGTCAAAAGAACTAAATTGTAAAAAAGTGCAAAAGTTGAGTTCTACATGTTAAGGTGTCCAATTTTTATGAATTTTAAATTGGAGGTCCTTAAAAGGTAATTAGACCATTGGTTAATTTTTTGGATAAAAATGGACATGAAATATGTGAAATAGAACAATTTTAGGTTAAGGGCATTTTAGTAATTTAGTAATTAAATGAATTAAAAAGCCAAATTAAGAGCCAATTTTCGCTCATCTTCAACCACATGGCCAAATTTCACATGAGGAAGACATAGCTAGGGTTTTCAAGCTTCCAAGCTTGATTGTAAGTCTGTTTTAGCCCCGTTTTTAATGTTCTTAACATTTTTAAGATCGTCGTAGCTCGGTTTAGCTATTTCCACCATTATTTTAAGCTAGGGTTTGTGTTTAAAAATTTACCCATGGATGAAATGCAAGTGTTTTGATGTTTTATGGAAGAATATGAAAGTTTGGGCTGTGATAAATAACTTTTACTAAGTGATTTTTGATGAAATTGCATAAAAGGACCCATTTGTAAAAGTTGTAAAATTATGTGTATAAAATGTGATTTAGTGAAAAATGTGAGTTTCTATGAGAGGGAATATGAATCGGCTAGGCTTAGGATTTGAGAAAAATAAGTGCTTTTCATCTTACGAGCTTAGGAGCAAAATTGTAAATATGTGAAACTTTAGGGGTAAAAATGTAATTTTTCCATAGTGTATTTTTGACTAAATTGAATAATGTGAGCACTAAATGAGTTAAATGTGTTATTATAGATCAAGAAAGATGTGGAATTGAACTTGATCGGGGAAAAGAAAAGGTTGTGGACTAAATTGCAAATTCATCATATTTTGCACCGAGGTAAGTTTGTATGTAAATAATGCATCATTTTTAATTACGTTATCACATTTTATTATGTTTTATGAAATGTGTCTGAATATTGAAAGAAATTGACAAGTATCGAAAAGTGAGAAATTTTCCGATTGAACATTAGGAACAGAATAGGATACAAGTGACACATCACTAGTGACTCAAGTGTGGTACTATGTGAAGGCCACTTTGGGAAGAGATAGCTTGGTCACAAGTGTGGTACTATGTGAAGGCCAATTTATGAAGAAAGATAGCTTTGGTCACAAGTGTAGTACTATGTGAAGGCCACTTTGTGAAGAAGGTAGCTTTGATTACAAGGATGGTACTATGTGCAAGCCACCGGGTATCCATTATTATTTTGATGTGTTCAACGGGAAATGACTAGGTGTAATTGAATGTGACTATGTGATGAATAAGTGCAGGTACATATGTAAACTTATGAGCAATATGCTCGATATGTGATCGAACTTTGGTAAGATTGATATCGAGTAAGTGTTACAATGAAAGTTGCTACAAAGAAAACATGAAAGAGTGAAATTTAGTAATTAAACTTTTTTGGACAGCACTAGTTCAGTGACTTTGAAAAATGACCAAAAATGGGGAAATTAAATTAGAGGTTGAATAAGATATGAAATTAAATCTTATTGAGTCTACTTTCATATAAAGGAAACGGTATAAGCAAAAGAATTTCAAATTATGAGATATTTGAATTTTTGTGTGACAGAGTCAGAATGATTTTGGAATCCCCTATTCTGATTTGGGAAAATCATTAAAAATTGTAAAAAAATTAATTATGGGTTATAATTTAAATGCTTAAAATCATTAATGAGTCTATTTTCAAAAGAAACAAACGGAAACATCATCTGAATTCCTATGAGGAGATAATAATTTTTAGTGAAGAGGGGTCAGAATTGTTAGACAAAGAAACAGGGTGACTTTAAAAAATAAACTGTACTTATTGGCTAAACTAAAAATTCTGAAAATTTTATGGTAAAAATATATGCGAGTCTAGTTTTTGAAAAAATTAGCGGATCTTAATTTAGAGTTCCATAGCTGCAGATATAAATAATTTAGTGACTGTGACTTGAATAGACAGCTTGTTTTGAGCTTGAGTAAATAGTGGATCTATGTGTAGTTATGATTGTATTGTTTTGAAAACATATTTTGAGGATTTATAAAAACATGTTGATAATTTGTTTATTATTTACATACCTACTTACTAAGCTATATGCTTACTCCCCTCTCTTTTCCCTTGTTTTATAGTGTCACCAAGTTAGCTCGAGGTACGGAGATCGTCGGAGATCCATCCACACTATCATCATTCTCTTGGTATTTTGAAATTCATATTATAAATTATGTCATGTATAGTGGACTTGGTTATTTTGTTATATGTCATAATTGATTTGGCCTAAAATGTTGGCCTTTAATATTTGATAACCCATTTTGTATAAGGCCATCGATGTTGGCTAATATGAGTTAAGTTGTAACGCCCCGTACCCGAGACCGTTGCCGGAGTCGGACACGAGGTGTTAACGGACTTAATTCATTTATTTATACAGTTCATTTTAAAATTTCCAGACAAGCTGGCTAACTGCGTCACTGTCACCTTAAAAATCATATCTCGAGGTCCAAAACTCGAAAACTGATTCCGTAAATTTTCCCTAAAACTAGACTCATATATCCAACTACAAATGTTTTTATAGAATTTTTGGTCAGGCCAATTAGTACATTTTATTAGTTAAAGTCTCCCCTATTTCAGGGTTTGAGTACTCTGACCTTCATGCATTATGATTCAGATATCTCCCTGAACAGGGCTTCAATACATATGTCGTTTGTTTCTAATGAAACTAGACTCAAAAATGAATCCGTAAATATAAAGCATGACTTCTAATTATCTCTGGTTAATTTATGGTAAATTTCCAAAGTCAGAATAGGGGATCCAGTAATCACTCTGGCCCTATTTCACGAAAACTTAAACATCTCGTAAATGATGGCTCATATGGTCGTTTTGCTTCTTCCATATGAAAATAGACTTATCAAGGTTCGATTACATAATTTATTCACTAATTAATTCCATTTCTACTATTTTTAGTGATTTTTCAAATTCACTTCACTGCTGCAGTCAGCATCTATTTTTAAGGTAGGCTTTACCTATTTCATGGTTTTCCATGGATCAACTAGCCATTTGTCATACAAAGCACCAAAATGATCGTGATTAACCATTCCAATGGCTAATCATTACCAAGCATTTCCATACCACTCAATGAACAATATACAAAATGATTATAATGCTATGCTCAAAATATATATAAGCCATTTTCGCATGGCTATCCAAATATATACATTACCAAAAGTACTTGACTAACAACAAAGGGCAGTCCTATACATGCCATTATCAAGGTTCAACCAAAAGAGTACCAAAAGGGCTTTGATAGTGTGGGCGACTTGACTTTGACACTCCGAGTCCGATAGGTGACGAGCAAAATCTATAAAACAGAGAATCAAAAGCAACGGAATAAGCATTTAATGCTTAGTAAGTTTGAGTAATGAAATCATGCACAATCAAGTATAGCATTCATATGACTAAACGAATAATTTCATATACACATATTCTCAAAATCATACCTACTTCACATTTCCAACCCTTATATTCAAACATAAGGAATCAACTTGGCTAAAGGCCGGAAGCTTGTTAATCGATTGAGCGAATACTATTTAAAAGGAATCAACTATTCCAATGCATATACGAAACATACCTCATCGTTGGGATTTTACGAGCGTATTAATTGAAAGTATTACAGCAAGATCGCTCATTCCCAAACCAAGTACCTTCGGGATTTAGCCGGATATAGCTACTCGCTCAAATGCCTTCGGGACTTAGCCCGGATATAGTAACTCGCACTAATGCCTTCGGGACTTAGCCCAGATATAGTAACTCGCACAAATGCCTTCGGGACTTAGCTCGGATATAGTAACTTGCACAAATGCCTTCGGGACTTAGCCCGGAATTAGTCACTAGCACAAATGCCTTCGGGACTTAGCCCGGTTACCATCCAAATATTCATGCACATATATCAATAAATCATATCACATCTATATTTCATTTTCATCACTAGAACTCAAACACAAGACACTTGTCAACCATTCCCATTTTTCGGCTCAATAGCCACATACAAAGAGCATGATCTGATTTGCTTTATGACATGATCTCTATGCACATTCGGCTACCCGTCATAAGTATAAACTAATTATCTCGACATATAATTCAAATAGAATCATTATATCACCGTTTATTTGTTATGCTTATACGTCATAACTTAATCAAATCATAAACTACGTTCCATTACTCAAAGACTTACCTCGGATGTTGTCGAATGATTTCACGGCTATTCGATCACTTTTTCCTTTCCTTATCCAACTTTGATCCTCTAAGCTCTTGAGCTAATTTAGACAAATTTAACTTATTAAAGTCTCATTATGCTAGCTTATGGCCGAATATGACAAGAAATTTAATAGGTCATATAGCTACTTTTAGCTCAAATACAAAATGGTCATACGCATTTTTAATCACATTAAGCAATTTAATACAATTAATTTAACAAACCTTAAATTCAACTTATAACAATATATACTCAATATTCAAAACATTTAACATCACTTCATCATAATTTTACATCATGGCCGAATGCTCCCTTTTAAACCATTTACCCTCACGAAGCATAAATTTCACCATCAAACTTACAAGCTTATAATCCCATGAATTTTAACATCATAATATCTATCCAACTCTCACTCATTAATTTCTATCATAAATCTCAAAATCTATAGTTTTTTTTTTTTTTCTACCCATGACCAAACCTCCAACAACACCAAATAAAAATATACTTCATGGGTTTAAGGTAGAACCAAGAAAGGAACTCATAAATATCAAGATATAAGCAAACTATCATTGTTCATCTAGATTTAGCATGAAACAACAACCATCACCCTTGTTAATTACCATAGCCGAAAACCTTACTCATTCCAAAATCAAAATTTCAACATGGGTTACAAAAATAACTTGATATCTCACCCAAGATCAACTAAAATTTCAAGAACTAGTATAAACTCCTTACCTTAATATTAACCTAAGATGACCGAATGCTTCCCTCCCTTCTTCCTCTTTTCATTTCGGCCAAGAAGAACCGATTTCTCCCTTTCATTCTTCTTTTCTTTTATTATCCTTACTATTTATTTTATTTATTTCCTTTCTTTTACATAAAATAATAACCATTTAATTAAGATTTACTACATATTTTAATATATGTACCATCATGGCCAGCCACTATGTATAAAAAAAAGGAGTATTTGACATGCAAAACCATTGTTTTCACTACATGCTTTAATAGATCCTTATAGATTAACCTATCACATTTCAAAAGTGTCATACATAAGTCCTATTAACTAAATTCACATGCAATCGACTAAATCGAAGCTTAAAACTTTCACACATTCATATTCACATATTTTAGACAATAAATATCATATTCAAATACTTCGGTGACTCGGTTTAGCGGTCCCGATACCACTTCCCGACTAGGGTAAATTTAGGGCTGTCACATAAGTTATATGTTATGATAATGCATTTTTTGAGAGGCATGAGTTGGTTGAATGAGTGTGTAATGACAAAGTATGAAAAATGTGGCATGTGAATGGTTGTCTGATGGACACGGCCTTGGACACGGGCGTATGCCCCTATTTTCAAGAAATTTTCTTGTATTTTTCAAAGTTCTCGGGTTAGTCCTGGGCCACTTCCATAGTATGTTTTGGGCCTAGTAGATCCATATCAGGGACTTAGTGATGAAAATTGAAAATTTTAATTTGGATGTAAAAATTATGTCTCGGTTTTGTACAATTGCATGTATATGTTTCGGTAATGCCTTGTACCCTGTTCCAGCGTCGAACACGGGTAAGGGGTGTTACATTTTAGTGGTATCAGAGCTATGGTTTAGTCAGTTCTCAGACTAACATAGTGTGTGTGGGAGTCTAGCTATACATGCCATAAATATACTGTGATAGTGTGATGACTCCTGACAATTTAAATTATGTTTTCATATAGTAAATGGATCTCGACCGAGCTGTAGTTGATGACGTCAAGAGTAATGCGCCAACTCCCGCACAAGGGACTGCGCCAGTTGAAAGTAGTCTGAAACACGTAGTCAGGGAGATGGGGCTCGGGAAGCCTTTTTCCATATCATGAGTAATTGGTATATAGCATTTGTTAGAGCAAATCTGAATGCTCAACCTCCTCCACCCCCTCCTATTCCCCAACTGTTCCCTACAGTTCCTCAAGGTGTTGATTTGGTAAGATTGAATAAGCCTCTAGTTGATAAGGTCTGAAAGTAAAGGGCTGAAGAGTTCAGGGCTATTATAGATAATGATCCCAAGAAGGCAGAGTTTTGGCTTGAGAGTTCTATTCGGGTATTTGATGAACTTTCTTGTACTCCCAAAGAATGCTTAAAGTATGCTATATCTTTATTAAGGGACTCGACATATCACTGGTGGAAAACACTAGTATTTGTGGTTTCGTGTAACATCCTAAAATAGGGCCTTGCCGGAATGGTGGTTTTCAGACCAGAAACCCTACATCAAATATTTATTTTATGATTATTATGAGGCCTAGAATATGGTTATATGCATGTGTTAAAGTTTCATGAAGAAATTCTTTGAGTAAGGTGTTCAATTGGAAATTAGGGACTAAATTGAATAAATTACAAAACTTGAATTCTAGAAGCAATTTGTATGAAATTTCTTGGAGAGCAATTTTCTCAAATTCTAAGTTTTTGGACAAAAATGTGCTCGAATGGATGGAATTTTAAGGAAAGAGCTTAAGGGCATTTCGGTCATTTGGTATTTTAATGAAATAAAATGGGAAAAATGAACCAAAATCAGCCCATTTTCTTCCTTGTCCAGCTGAAACTTCAAGGTTTTCCATAGCTAGGGTTTTCAAGCTTTCCAAGTTCAATAGTAAGTGCTCCCAAGCCCCGTTTTTCATGCTCTTTGTATTTTTGAAATCCCGGTAGCTTGCTCTCTCCATTTCTACCCATATTTCATGCTAGAGTTCATGTTTAAAATTTTACCCATGCATGAGTTGCTTTTATTTTGATGGATTATGGAGGAATATGAAAGATGAATGTGTATTAAACATCTTTTCCTAGTTGATTTTCATGAAAACCCTTATAGGGACTATTTTTCAAAAGATGTAAATGTGTGGTAGAAATGAGAAAATAATGGAAAATGTGGGCTACCATAAGAAGGAAAAGTGTTCTACTACGCTTGGGTAAGATAGAAAGTGCATGTGCTTCATTATACGAGCCTAGGGACTAAATCGTAAAAATGTGAAAAGTTAGGGGCAAAACGGTCATTTGGACTGGGGGTAGATATTAAACTTGAAATGTATAATGTAGTGTATTAATGAGTTAAATTTTGTTGTTATAGTCCTCGAGGAACAAATTTCGGAGGTCGATCGAGGTAAACGCAAGGTTTTGGAATAACCGAAACACAACTCCGAAAAGGATACCAGGTAAGTTCAGATAACTTAAAGTAAACCCCTAATATGCATAATTGAATGGTTTATGAATGCATGATGATTGCATTTATTATTAGCATGAAATATGATAGAAATGCATATTTGATGGTAATATGTGAAAAATGTCTCGGATGAGGTTGATAAAGGGAATTCGATGGATAAACCCTCATTGATATGTGTAAAGAGATCCTGCATGTGTTGCAGTAAGGATTTAGCCCGCACGGGTAATCCGTGATCTCAAGTATGAAAAGGATCTAACCCAGACGGGTGTTCCTTGAATGATCAAGCCTCCCGAAGAATATGTGTGCACTATGGATTTAGCCTGGACGGGTAATCCGATTAGGGTCTGAATTTAGCCTTGACTGGTAATTCAAATCTGAGCTCATTAAGGGTGTTTATCGTTATAAGGGATTTATCCTGGACTAGTAATCTCGCTGTAAGAAGTGAAGTTCGCAGGAGTGCATATATGTGAAATGATCATTCGTAAGAATTGATGGATAATGAGTATTCCATCGAGATTTCCTAGAAACTCAATGGGATTATTATGATGTATGTCAATAAGATGATGAATGATGAGCTCATCTACATAAATTACATGATGCTTTGTTACATAACTAACTCATTGATTGAGTGCATGTGATAGGGAATCTTTTCATAATCGATGATTTCATGATTTAAATATGGATGTATGCTAATTACTCGGTAAGTTTACCTTCTGGTTATTCGAGCTTACTAAGCATGTAAATGCTTACTCCTCTCTTTTTCCCTGTCTCACGAGCTTGAAGATTCGAAAGGATTGGAAGACAATTGGAGAGTCAACACACTATCAACTAGACAAGCTTTGGTATAAAGACTTTGTTTGTTTTGTTCAATGGCATGTATAGTATTTTTGAGTATTTTGTTATATGTGTCATTTGATTTGCCAAATTAAGGCATGTAAGAATATGTTTATCTCTTTGTATATGGCCACAAAAATTGGCTTAATTGAAGTAGGCTATGACCTACGAATCTATGCATGATTTTATTTACATGTGATGGGCTGTTACCAGTTGGCAATGAGTCGTATGAACGAGCCAATTTCAGACGAATTAAAGTGACATGAGAAACCATAAACAATAAGTGGGAAATAACCTATCATGTATGAAACCAATGATATGTGGTTTCCATACATCTAGTTTAATTAAGATTATTTACAAGTGTATAATTGTGTTTTACTTTGAATTTGGTAACCACTAAGCACAAGTAGTAGAAAGGGGTGACTAAAGGCTTGGAAAATAGCCTATTAGAGTCCACATGGTTAGACACACGGGCGTGAGTCTAGGCCGTGTGTGACAGACGGTTCCCTCCCATGGGCGTGTGCTATGGCCGTGTGTCCCTTGCACTTAAAATTTTAAGTCAAAGTTGTACATGGGTAGGCCATACGGGCGTGCACCATGGACGTGTTAAAAAGACAGTGTCGTCCACGAGCAGGCAGCATAGGTGTGTGCCGTGGCCATGTTGATAAGTCAGTGTTGCCCACGGCTGAAGGGCATGGGCGTGCCCCAAGTCGCACGGGCGTGTGACACTTTATGATAAGGAAAAATTTCCTAAGGAGCCCAAGGTTTACAGAACGTACTCGAATTTGTCCCGCACTGCCTCTAGGTATGTTATAGGCTTCGAAGACCTATATAAGGGACGAGTTGTTCATGGATGAAAAGCTTAAAATTTAAGTAAAACTTAGTGACCCAATTTGGTACGTTTCAAAATGTAAAGTCCTGGTAATGCCTTGAACCCTATCCCCTCGTCGGGTACGGGTGAGGGGTGTTACATTCTAAAAGAAAGAGTTACATGGGATTTCTTCCACAATGAATTCAGAAAGAAGTAAATAAACCAGCGGTTCATTGATCAAAAACAGAAAGAGTTTCTCAAGCTGAAGTAAGGTAAAATGTCTGTGGCAGAATATGAATATGAATTTATTATACTTAGCAAGCATGCCCAGGAATGTGTGTCTACCGAGGCTATTATGTGCAAGAGAGTCAAGGATGGGTTAAACGAGGACATCAGACTATTAGTTGGGATTTTAGAATTGAAAGAATTTGTTGTGTTAGTTGATCAAGCTTGCAAAGCTGAAGAACTAAACAAAGAAAAGAAAAAAGCTGTGATTGGGGCCTGAAATGCAAGAAAAAGGCCAATGAGTAAGTCATTCCAATCTCAGTCAAAGAAGTCCAAAGAGATGAATCCTCGATTGACTGTTTCAGCTAGGTATTTGTACCGAGACCGTGGGAGACCATATTCGAGTTCTAAAGCTCAAGTTACTTCAATGGAAAGTGTGGGTAATGTGAGGTCTAATAAACCTGAGTGTCAACATTGTGGTAGGCGACATTTCGGTGTGTGTTGGTTAATTAGCCAAACTTGTTTCAAGTGTGGTTCTCAAGAGCACTACATTAAAGATTGCCCTGAGAACGTTAAAAAAGAAAATTTTCAGAGTGTTAGACTAGGTAATACTACCAGCAGAGGTAGACCACCGAGAAATACCGGAAGCAGAGCTAGTAGTAAAAGTGTGATGAAAGATTCAGTTGTGAGATCAAAAGCTAGAGCACCTGCTAGAGCTTATGCTATACGTGTTTGTGAGGAGGTGTCATCTCCTGATGTGATTACTGGTACATTCTCTCTCTATGATACTACTATTATTTCCTTGATTGACCCCAGATCTACTCATTCCTATGTTTGTGTGAATTTGGTATCTAGTAAGAATTTACCTATTGAGTTTACTGAATTTGTGATTAAAGTGTCAAATCCTTTAGGCAAATATGTGTTAGTTGATAAGGTTTGCAAGAATTGTCCTTTGATGATTCAAGGTCACTATTTTCTGGCTAATCTGATGTTGTTACCATTTGATGAGTTTGATATTATTCTAGGTATGGATTGGTTGACATTGCATGATGCCAAGGTAAATTGTAGATAGAAACCCTTGAGTTGAAATGTGAAAATGGTGAGATTCTTTGGGTTGAAACAGATGAATCAAATAAATTGCCTATGGTGATCTCTCACATGTCTACTTAGAAGTACATAAGAAAAGGGTGTAAAGCTTATCTTGCGTATATATTGAATACTGAAATGTCTGAGTCAAAACTTGAATTAGTACCGGTAGTTTATGAATTCTCAGATGTGTTTCCGGAAGAATTGCCTGGGTTGCCTTCGGTTAGAAAGATTGAATTTTCTATTGATTTATTGCCTAGGACTACACCAATCTCGATTGCTTCGTACAGAATGGCTCCGACTAAATTGAAAGAATTAAAAGCTTAGTTGCAAAAGTTGACAAATAAGGGATTTGTAAGAAAGATTTTTTTTCCCTGGGGTGCTCCTGTACTGTTTGTAAAGAAGAAAGATGAATATATGAGGCTTTGTATTGACTACTGTCAGCTCAACAAAGTGACTATAAAGAACAAGTATCCATTTTCGAGGATTGATGATTTGTTCGACCAGTTGAAAGGGGCGATAGTGTTTTCAAAGATTGATTTGACATCTGGTTACTATCAGTTGAAAGTTAAAGAGTCAGATGTGCCAAAAATTGCTTTCAGAACGAGGTATGGACACTATGAATTTCTTGTGATGCCTTTCGGTTTAATGAATGCTCCGGCGATTTTTATGGACTTGGTTAACCAAATTTTTCAACCGGATTTGGATAAGTTTGTAGTTGTGTTTATAGATGACATCTTGATTTACTCCCGAGATGAGTCTGAGCATGTCAAACACATAAGAACTGTGTTGCAGATTTTGAGAGAAAAGAAACTATTTGCTAAGTTCAGTAAAAGTGAGTTTTGGCTTCGTGAAGTCAGATTTTTGGGACACAATAATTTCAGGCAATGGTATTCAGGTTGATCCGAGCAAAATTTCGGCAATTGTTGATTGGAAACCGCCAAAGAATATATCGGTGGTTAGAAGCTTTTGGGGCTTAGCCGGGTATTATAGACGTTTTTTCAAGGGATTCTCGATTATTGCCTCTCCTATGACTAAGTTGCTGCAAAAGAATGTTAATTTTGAATGGACCGATAAATGTCAGTAAAGTTTCGAGAAACTGAAAGCATCATTGACTGAGGCACCAGTTTTGGTGCAACTTGAGACGGGGTAAGAGTTCGTGGTTTATAGTGATGCATCATTGAATGGTCTTGGTTTTGTGTTGATGCAAGAGGGCAAAGTGGTAGCTTATGCCTCGAGACAGTTGAAACTGCACGAGAAGAATTATCCAACGCATGACTTGGAATTAGCTGTCATCGTCTTTGCTTTGAAAAGTTAGTGTCATTATTTGTATGGTGAGAAATGTCAAATCTTTACAGATCACATGAGTTTGAAGTATCTGATGAATCAAAAGGATTTGAATTTATGACAACAGGGATGACTCGAATTAATAAAAGATTATGAGCTAGTGATTGCTTACCACTCAAGAAAAGCGAATGTAGTCGCTGATGCCTTGAGCAAAAAATCCTTGTTTTCTTTGAGAGCTATGAGTACGAGGTTGGCTTTGTCTGATGATGGTTTGATTTTGGCCGAGTTGAGGGCTAGACTGCTGTTTCTTCAGTAAATTTTCCAAGCTCAAAAGAACAATAGTGAATTGCAAGCCAAGCGAGCTTAATGTGAATTGGTTGTGACTCAGATTTTTGAATCAGACCAGATGATTGCTTGATGTTTTGTGATAGGGTATGTGTACCGAAAGATGATGAGTTGGTTCGGAAAATTTTACATGAGGCATACAGTGGTTGTTTATCAGTTCATCCAAGTAGTACGAAAATGTATAATGATTTGAAGAAATTGTATTGGTGGTCAGGTATAAAAAGAGATATTTCTGAATTTATATCAAAATGTTTGATTTGCCAACAAGTGAAAGCCGAGCATCAGGTACCTTCAGGTTTACTTCAGCCACAGATGGTTCCCGAGTGGAAATAGGACAGAATCACGATGGATTTTGTGATGGGTTTGCCTCTGACTCCGAAAAAGAAAGATGTCGTTTGGGTTGTGGTTGATAGATTGACGAAATCAGCTCACTTTATACTGTTACGTACTGACTACTCACTTGATAAGTTGGCTGAGTTTTATATTGCTAAAATTGTGAGATTGCACGGAGTGCCTATGTCAATTATTTTGGATAGAGATCCAAGGTTCACTTCGAGGTTTTGGAAAAAGTTGCAAGAAGCCTTGGGTACGAAATTGAATTTTAGTAGCGTTTCATCTGCAAATCGACGGTCAATCCGAAAGAGTAATTCAAGTTCTTGAAGACATGTTCTGGTGTTGTGTTTTAGAATTCGAAGGTAGTTAGGAGAAATATCTCCCTTTGGTCAAGTTTGCCTACAACAACAGTTTTCAATCGAGTATACAGATGGCACCGTACGAAGCATTGTATGGCCACAAATGAGGAACTCCTTTGTATTGGGCCAAGCTCAGTGAGAAACATATTCATGGGGTTGATCTGGTTAGAGAAACCAAAGAGAAAGTGAAAGTAATCCGTGATTGTCTGAAAGCTGCTTCAGATCGACAAAAGTCATACGCGGATTTGAAAAGAAAAGAGATCGAGTTTCAAGTGGGTGATAAAGTGCTTCTGAAAGTATCTCTATGGAAGAAAATTCTAAGATTTGGCCGAAAGGGCAAGTTGAGCCCACGTTTCATTGGGCGGTATGAGGTTATTGAAGGAATTGAACTAGTGGCGTATCGGTTAGCTTTACCGACAGAGTTAGAAAGAATTCATAATGTGATTCATGTATCGATGTTACAATGATATCGTTCTGATCCTTCACATGTGATTTCTCGGACAGAGATTGACATTCGGCCAGATATGACCTATGATGAGGAACCAATAAAGATTTTGGCTCGGGAAGTTAAATAGTTGAGAAATAAAAGTATAGCCTTAGTGAAAGTGTTGTGGCAAAAACATGGAGTAGAAAGGCTATGTGGGAATTGGAGGAAGCCATGAGAAAACAGTATTCAAACCTCTTTACCGGTAAGATTTTCAGGGACGAAAAGCCCTAAAGGGGGGAGAGTTGTAATAGCCTGATTTTGGGTTTAGTCAGAACAGTGGTTTCGGGACCACAAATATGATGTAGTAAATTTCACTTTTATAATATTTTTATAGTATACAATTTCACGGAATGATTTCGTGAAAATTTCGTTTGAAAATTTCGACGTTTGGGCACTCAATTTAGTCAAAAGGACTAAATTGTAAAAAGTGAAAAAGTTGAGTTCTACATGTTAGACGTGTCCAATTGTTATGAAAATTTAAATTGGAGGTCCTTAAAAGGCAATTAGACCATTGGTTAATTTGTTAGACAAAAATGGACATGAAATAGGTGAAATAGAACAATTTTAAGTTAAGGGCATTTTAGTAATTTAGTAATTAAATGAATTAAAAAGCCAAATTAAGAGCTAATTTTTGCTCATCTTCAACCCCTTCGCTTAATTTCACATGAGGAAGATACAATTAGGGTTTTTCAAGCTTCCAAGCCCGATTGTATGTCTGTTTTAGCCTCATTTTTAATGTCCTTTACATTTTTTAGATCCTCGTAATTCGGTTTAGCTATTTTCACCATTATTTTGAGCAAGGGTTTGTGTTTAAAAATTTAACCATAGATGACATGCATGTGTTTTGATGTTTTATGGAAGAATATGAAAGTTTGGGCTGTGATAAACAACTTTTACTAAGTGATTTTTTATGAAAGTGCATAAAAGGACCTATTTGTAAAAGTTGTAAAATTATGTGTAGAAAATGTGATTTAGTGAAAAATGTACGCTACTATAAGAGGGAATATGAATCAGCTAGGCTTAGGATTTGAGAAAAATAAGTGTTTTTCATCTTTCTAGCCAAGGGGTAAAATTGTAAATATGTGAAACTTTAGGGGCAAAAAATGTAATTTTTCCATAGTATGATTTTTGGACTAAATTGACTAATTTGAGTATTACATGAGTTAAATGAGTCATTATAGATAAAGAAAGACGAGGAATTGACCTTGATTGAGGAAAAGAAAAGGTTGAGGACAAAATTGCAAATTCGTCATATTTTGCACCGAGGTAAGTTTATATGTAAATAATGCATCGTTTTTACTTACGTTATCACATTTTATTATGTTTTATGAAATGTGTCTGAATATTGAAAGAAATTGACAAGTATCGAAAAGTGAGAAATTTCCCGATTGAACATTAGGAACAGAATAGGATACAAGTGACACGTCACTAGTGACTCAAGTGTGGTACTATGTGAAGGCCACTTTGGGAAGAGATAGCTTGGTCACAAGTGTGGTACCATGTGAAGGCCAGTTTATGAAGAAAGATAGCTTTGGTCACAAGTGTAGTACTATGTGAGGCCATTTTGTGAAGAAGGTAGCTTTGATTACAAGGATGGTACTATGTGAAGGCCACTTTGTAAAGAAGGTAGCTTTGATTACAAGGATGGTACTATGTGCAGGTCACCGAGTATCCATTATTATTTCAATGTGTTCAACGGGAAATTACTAGGTGTAATTGAATGTGACTATGTGATGAATAAGTGCAGGTACGTGTGTGTAAACTTATGAGCAATGTGCTCGATATGTGATCAAACTATGGTAAGATTGATATGGAGTAAGTGTTACAATGACAGTGACTACAAAGAAAACATGAAAGAGTAAAATTTAGTAATAAAATAGTTTTGGACAGCAGTAGTTGTGTGACTTTGAAAAATCACAAAAAATGGTGGAAATTGAATTAGAGGTTGAATAAGATATTGAAATTGCATGTTAAAGAAAAGAATTCTTAGTACTTATGTTTCAAACTAATTTCCTATCATCAAACATGCTTAAGAGACATCATTATTGCATGTTTTATGTTTTGTTGCTTGAGGACAAGCAAAGACTTAAGCGTGGGGGCATTTGACTGCCATAATTTATTATGACAAATTAAGCTCTTTTCTCTACTTAAGGAGCTTGTACTTAAGTTTTTTTTATGTTATTTGCATTTACTTTGAGAAATAATTAGTTTTTAGTGTAGATTAAATAAAGTGAGATTTTATGATGTCTTATGACCTTTTACACCGATTTAGGCTTAAAGTGGGACTAACAAGTTAATTGAGTGTGCAGGATAACAACCTAAGCCTAGGAGTCAAAAGTCTGACCTGAATGTAACAACATTCAAGAGGAAAGTCGCAACATTTGAAGCAACCTCAACTCTTAGCCAAATTTCCAACCAAAATCCACGAGGCAAGTTATTGGACACAAAGTCATGACATCGAGATAGCGAAGTTGCGACATTCACTCCAATCCTAGAGATTTAATTTTCTACCCACAAAGTCGCTATATTGGCTAGAGGATGTTGCAACATTGACTTGATGAGCCAAAAATACTGCAAGTTGTTTTTCTTCGTACAACTTTAGTTAACTTGTAAATCAGTTTATAATCGACCTAATTAGGTCATAATAAACTAAGACTACAAATGTTGGCTCAAAACATCAATTTAGGGAGTTTATTTTAGGTTTTTAGTTAGTAGTTTAGTCAGATTTTAGATTTTCTTAGTTCTTGTTCTATTACTTTTCAGTTTTTAATAGAAGCTCTTTCCAGTATTGTTATTTGTTCTATTTTATTTTGTTTTTTTATGCTTTAATCCAAATCGATAATCAAAATTGTTCGTGGGTTAACGTAGTCATTCCATCCGTTGCAACTCTTGGATTCATCAGATTCTTGAGAATTTCTTACCTACTCTTTTATTTTTCGTTGTTTGAATGTTTGATAATTGGGTAGGATTAATTGCATCTAGAATGGTCAGTAACTAAACCCCTAGGAAGGTTGATTGACCGAAGTAGGCATGGTTAGCTTAGAGATAGGGTTCTTAATTCAAGTAATTGGATTAGGTTGAATGTGCTTAAAACTTAGAATTGATGAATCTAGGAAGTAATTTAGGTAGATAATGTGACAGCCCAAAATTGACCCTAGTCGGAATGTGGTTTCGGGACCACAAAACCGAGGCATAAAAATAATTTAAAATTTATTTTGATGCCTATGATATGTGTTAAATTGTGTGTGACATTTTTGATGATTTGATTTAGTGTTATAAATGTGAATTTCACTAGAAAGGGCCTAGTAGTAAACTTTGAAAGTATGATGGGAAGATGTGGGATGACTAGTTGATCATGCATGCAAAAATAAGGGATTTGCATGTCAAATTTCCCCAAAAGAAGCATAGTGGCCGGCCAAGGTAGGTGTTGATGGGCAAGGGAAACATGTTTCCAACATGTTTGGTTAGTGAGTTATGTATGAAGAAATAAAATAAGAATTAGCATTAAAGAAATGAACAAAAAAAAGATGAGCATGGATGCCCCCTATTGCCGTGCAACTAAGAAAGAAAACAAAAAAATTTTGTTCATCCTTGTTCTCTCCTTTTTGGCCGAAAATACTAAGAGGAAGAAGAGATTTTTGCTTCATTTTCTTTGTTTAGAAGAGATCTAGAAGGAAATTTGGCTAAACTTGCATCAAGAGTAAGGTATGTATGAGGTTGTGTTATGAGTTTCATGCATGTTTTAGTTGCTAACTTGATGTTCATGTTAGCCATGGTTCAAATCCTTGTTATGCCATGGGAATGGTATTTGGCCAAAGTTGTTATTGTGTTAAAGCCATTGCATGCTAAATGTGAAGCTTGCTAATGATGCATGCAATGATGGATTTTCTACTCTTGAAATTTCTTTGTAGCCATCTTGAGTAAGACATTGAGTTTTCTTTTGTTTAACCATGATTGAAGTTGAAAGGGCATGATTGTGATGTATTCGCCATGATGCATTCATGAGCATGGTTCATGCTTCTTGCATGTTAGTAAAATTTGTGTTTTGGATGGCTATGGACACCTTGAAATTGACCTTGCACCTATATGTGTATATATGATTGCACATGATATTTTGATTATGAAGAAAGTGATAAATATGTTGTTTAAAGAAGAAATTTGTTGAAGAATGTTGTGAAATTTGCATGTACAATCGGCCTAGTACACATATGATGTGAAAATCTTGCAATTTATTGTTGATTTTGTGCAAGTATGACTAAGTATAATCGGCCACATGGGGGAATTATTGTGCATGCATTCGGTTAGAGGCAAGCTTAATGATGCCTATTCTTGACTTAGGTAATCGGCTACCTTGTTGTGAGCTAAGGCCGAATGTGTGCGTAATTAAAGAAAATTGACTAAAGTGCTTAGTTATGTGATGTTGAGTCAATGATATGTGTATTCGGCCAAGGCTAGCAAGCGAGACTTTAATGAATTGAATTTGTTTGAATTAGCTCAAGAGCTTAGAGGGCCACAATTGGATAAGGGGAAGCAAAAAGTGATCGATTAGCCGTCGAAGCCGTTCGACAACATCCGAGGTAAGTCCTCAAGAAATGACCCTACTCGAATTATGTGAAATGAAATATGGATGTGTAATGATTATTGATTTATGTGTGTATGAGTATTTGAAGGATACCCGGGCTATGTCCCGAAGGCGATTATGCAAGTAATATGTTTGTGTTTGAGCCTTAGTAACGAAAATGAAACATGGATGTGTAATGATTATTGATGTATGTGTGTGCATGAGCAATTGAATGATATCCGGCTAAGTCCCAAGACATTTATGCTAGTAATTATATCCGGTTAAGACCAAGGCCATTGTGCTAGTGACCACATCCGGGCTAAGACCAAGGCATTCGTGCAAGTTGTTAAATCCGGGCTAATACCCGAAGGCATTTGTGCAAG
Source organism: Gossypium arboreum (assembly GCF_025698485.1). Classification (NCBI taxonomy): domain Eukaryota; kingdom Viridiplantae; phylum Streptophyta; class Magnoliopsida; order Malvales; family Malvaceae; genus Gossypium; species Gossypium arboreum. The sequence continues at coordinate 21,493,584 of NC_069070.1, forward strand.
TCATTCTATCCGGGCTAAGACCCGAAGGCATTCGTGCATGTGGTTATATCCGGTTGTATTCCGAGGAAGCTTGGGCTGAAGGTGAGCGTTGGTTGCTGTAATAAATTTAATTAGTACGCTCGAAAAGCCCAAAGGAAAAGGTATGTTTATATGTGCATTGGAAAAGTCGATATGTTTGAGTAACATTCGTTCAATCGACTAACGAATTTTCAGCTATTGAATTGGTTGATATCTTGTGAAAGTATACAATGATGAAGTGTGAAGTAAGTATGATTATGTGAATGTGTATTAATGAAATGATTCATTTGGCCATGTGAATGTAATGCCTTAGTTAAAGCTGATTTTATTGCTTGAGACTTACTAAGCATAAAAATGCTTACCCTGTTGCTTTGGCTCTCTGTTTTATAGATTTTGCTCGTTAGCGATCGGATTCGGGATCATTAATGTCGAAGTCATCTACACTATCAAAGCCTCCATTTTGGGTATAATTTTGGTTGAACTTTGAAATGGCATGTATAGGACTACCCTATTGTAGAAGGTCATGTACCTTTCGGTTTTATGTAAGCTTGGATAGCCATGCGAAAATGGCTTAGATACGTTGTTAGTATGATTCTATAATCGTTTGTATGATGATCATTATGGGGTATGGAATGGTTTTGAAAGGATTAGCCATTGGAATGGTTAATCATGATCACACTTGTGCTATGTATGCAAAAAGGGCCCATTGAATCGTGGAAATCATGAAATAGGTAAAGGTTACCTTGAAAATGTATGCTGGCAGCAGCAGTGGTGTGGTTTTGAAAATCACCAAAATTTTTAGGAATGGTATTAAATAGTGAATAAGTTATGTAAATGAACCTTGATGAGTCTACTTTCATATGGAAGAAACGAAATGGTCATAGGAGTTACTTGTTAAGAGATATTAAAGTTATTGTGAGACAGGGCCAGAACGGTTTCTGGGTCCCCTGTCGTGACTTTAAAATTTTCTATAAATTATCCAGAAAGAATTAGAAGTCATACCTTATATGTGCAGATTCCATTTTGAGTCTAGTTTCATAAGAAACAAACGGCAGCAGTATTAAAGCCCTGTACAGTGAGATATTCAAGTTGTAACGCGCAAAGGTCAGAGTAGTCGATCCCTGTAACATGGGTGACTTTAACTAATAAACTGTACCAATTGGCCTGACCAAAAATTCTAGAAATAAATCCATGGAAGGATATATGAGTCTAAATTCAGGGAAAATTTACAGAATCAGTTTCTGAGTTTTGAAACTCGAGATATGTTTTTAAGGCGATAAGGACGCAGTTTTCCAGCCTGTCTGGAAATGCCAAATTGGTCGGTACTTTAAGAGGATTTAGCTGTCAACCCCTCGCGTCCGACACGGCGATGGTCTCGGGCTCGGGTGTTACAATTTTATTGGTATCGAGCTACGGTTTAGTCGATTCTAGGACTACTGTGATATGTTTGGGGTCTAGCTATACATGCCATTAAATGATGAATTGATAGTGTGGTGATTTCGACAATTTGACTTTGTGTTTGTTTATAGCAATGGATCCCGATCCCAACCGAGCAGAGGTGATGATGTGGAGAGTGTGGCGCTGCTCCCACAAGGGACAATGCCGGCGGACTCTCAACCTATGGCCAGCAATCCGAATGATGAGGCTAGGCAAGCCTTTTATAGTGTGATGAATGATTGGGTTAACCAATACATTCGAACTAACACTACTGTTCCACAACCTCCATTCCCGACAAATGCAACCCCGCACCTACAATACCTCCGTGAATCGACCAAATAAGGTCAAGTAAGCCCCAATCGATAGGATTCAAAACATGGGGCCACTGAATTTAAAGCTACGGATGATGACGATGCCGAGCAAGCTGAATTTTGGTTGGACAACACTATCCGGTGCTCGATGAGCTATCTTGTACACCGATGAGTGCTTAAAGTGTACCATCTCCTTGTTACGTGATTCCGCCTACTATTGGTGGAGTACTCGACTTCGTGGTGCCTAGAGAGCAAGTGACTTGGGAGTTCTTTCAAACCGAGTTCAAAAAAGTATATCGATCGAGATTCATCGACCGAAGCGAGAGGAATTTCTTGATCTTAAGCAAGGCTCTATGTCGATTCCATCTACTGAACGAAAATTTGTGAGGCTTAGCCAGACGCGAGAATGCATTTCGTCCGCTATTAAGTGTAAACGCTTGAGGATGGGCTGAATGATGATATAAGGATGTTCGTTGGCATTCTCGAAATACGAGAGTTTGTAGTACTTGTTGAGCGAGCTTGTAAAGCCGAAGAGCTTAGGAAGGAGAAACAAAAAATTGATGTGGGAACTGGAGAATTCCGAAAAAGGTCCTCGGGAAAGTCTCTTCAACGGGCATCGAAGAGATTTCGAGATGATGTGAGCCGGTCTAGAGGCGCTTCAGGCTTTTCTAGACGAGATCGCGGTCGACCTCCTGTGACCACACGAGTCACTCCGATCGCCAGTGGTGGAAATGATCGCCGAGAGAGAGCGGAGTGTCTGCATTGTGGCAAATGGCATTCGGGAGTCTGAGGTTCCGTGATCGCTCTGCTATAAGTGTGGATCGGTGACCACTTTATCAAGGACCGCCCGAGGTTGCTTGAACAAAATGTAAGTCAAAGTGGAAACCGGGTGCTACCATCGCCGAGGTAGGCCATCCAAATGCGGGCAATGCTAGTGGCGGTCGAGAGGGTTGAGAGATGCTACAACGAGACCCGAGGCTCGTACTCTGCTAGGACTTATGCCATACGCCGCACGCCGAGGATGTTGCCTCACCGGATGTTATTACCGGTACTTTCACTCTTTTCGATACTAATGTGATTGCTTTGATTGACCCCGGTTCTACTCATTCTTATATATGTGAACGTTAGCATCCAAGAAGACTTTGCCTATTGAGTCTCTCGAGTTTGTAATTCGGTGTCAAACCCTTGGGTCATTACGTGCTTGTCAACAAAGTGTGCAAGAAAAGTCCCTAGTATTCCGAGGTTCTTGTTTTCCGCGGACTTGATGCTTTTGCCGCTCGATGAATTGACGTTATTCTTGGTTTGGATTGGTTGACCATGCACGATGCGGTTGTAAATTGCAAAAGCAAGACTATCGATCTAAGGTGCGCGAATAACGAGATAATTCGGGTTGAGTCTACGGACTTAAAGGGTTGCCACCGTAATATCGCAATGTTGGCGGAAATATGTAAGAAAAGGGTGCGAAGCGTACCTTGCGTATGTGCTCGATGACAAGGAGTCGAAAAGAAACCCGAATCGCTGCGTGGTTTGTGAATACCGGATGTTTTCCACGAAGAATTGCGGGTTTACCACTGTTCGGAAATAGAGTTTGGCATCAAATTGGTACCGGTACCACTCCAATTTCGATAGCTCCGTATCGTATGGCACCGCGGAATTAAAGGAGTTGAAAGCTCGGTTGCAAGAATTGGTGGATAGAGGTTTTGCCCGCCGAGTTTTTCGCCTTGGGGTACGCCGGTGTTGTTTGTGAAAAGAAGGATGGGACCATGAGGTTGTGCATCGACTATCGTCGACAATAAAGTGACGATAAAGAACAAATATCCGTTACAGCGTATTGATGACTTGTTCGATCAACTGAAGGAGCCTCGGTGTTCTCAAAAATAGATTTGAGATCGGGCTATTATCGATTCTGTAATTCGAGATTCGGACGTACCAAGACGCCTTGAGCGAGATATGGTCACTACGAGTTTCTAGTGATGCCGTTTGGACTTCCTAATTCCCCTGCGGTATTTATGGATTTGATGAATCGGATCTTCAGACCATATTTAGATCGGTTCGTAGTCGTATTCATTGATGACATCTTGGTCTATTCAAGAAATGAGACCGAACATGCTGAACACCTGAGGTTAGTGCTGCAAATTCTACGAGATAAGCAATTATATGCTAAGTTCAAATAAGTGTGAGTTCTGGTTAAGAGAGGTTAGCTTCTTGGGGCATGTGATATCTGCATCGGGCATTCGAGTCGACCCGAACAAAATTTCAGCCATACTTAACTGGAAGCCTCCGAGAAATATTACCGAGGTTCGGAGCTTTTTAGGGCTTGCCGGTTATTACCGACGATTTGTAAAAGGTTTCTCAACGATAGCCATGCCAATGACGAAGCTACTCCAAAAGGATGTTAAGTTCGAATGGACGGAAAAATGTCAAAGAGTTTCGATCAATGAAAACTTATTTAACGAAGCCCCAATTCTAGTGCAACCCGAATCGGCAAAGAGTTTGTCATCTATAGTGACGCCTCCTACTTGGGTTAGGTTGTGTATTGATGCAAGAAGGTCGAGTTGTGGCCTATCGTTGAGGCAATTAAAGCCACATGAGAAAAATTATCCGACCTATGATCTCGAATTGGCTGCCATCGTATTCGCCTTAAAGATTTGGCGACATTACTTATTTGGTGAGAGGTGCCATGTGTACTCGGATCACAAAAGTTTCAAATATTTGATGACCCAAAGAGACTTAAATCTACGACAAAGACGTTGGCTCGAGCTGTTAAAGGATTATGAGCTGGTCATTGACTATCACCCGGGAAAGGCGAATGTGGTTGCGGATGCTTTGAGTCGTAAATCATTATTCGCTTTACGAACGATGAATGTGCATTTGTCCGTTCGATCCGACAACGTGTTAGTAGCTGAATTGAAAGCCAAACCATCATTGATACATCAAATTTGTGAGGCTCAGAAGGTCGACGATGAGTTGGTTGCAAAACGGGCCGAGTGTGTTCCGAACAAGGAATCAGAGTTTCAGATCGATGATGACGATTGTTTGAGGTTCGAAGTCGTCTGTGTTCCAAAGAATTCGAACTTATTTCGATAATTCGAACGAAGCCCATTGTAGCCAAATGGCAATCCACCGGGAGTACGAAGATGTACAACGATTTGAAACGTCGGTTTTGGTGGCATGGTATAAAACGAGACATCTCCGACTTTGTTTCGAGGTGTTTAATATGTCAACAAGTGAAAGCGGAACATCAAGTGCCTTCGGATTACTTCATCGATCACGATACCGAGTGGAAATGGGATCGAGTCACAATAGACTTCGTGATCCGGACCGCCATTGTCGGTGAGTAAGAAGGATGCGATTTGGGTCGTTGTAGATAGATTGACTAAGTCGGCTCACTTTGTCCCGTCGACGCACGGATTTTCAATGGACAAATTAGCCAATTGTACGCTTCTCGATTGTGAGATTACAAAGGGTGCCAATTTCTATCGTGTGGATAGAGATCCGAGATTTACCTCGCGATTTTGGAAGAAGTTGCAAGAAGCTTTGGGTACCAAGTTGCATTTCAAGACCGCCTTTCACCCCCAAACCGATGGTCAATCCGGCGGATAATTCGAGATACTTGAGGATATGTTGAGATGTTGCATCCTCGAGTTCGATGGTTCATGGGAACGGTATTTGCCTTTGATTGAATTCGCTTATAACAATAGTTTTCAATCAAGTATTAGGATGGCACCTTACGAGGCTTTGTACGGCCGTAAATGCCGTGCGCCATTGTTTTGGACCGAGCTCGGTGAAAGCAAAATTTTCGGGTGGATTTGATTAGAGATGCTGAATGAAAGTGAAAGTAATCCGTGAAAGTCGAAGATAGCCTCCGATCGTCGAAAGTCGTGCAGCGGATTTGAAGCGTAAGGACATCGAGTATCGTGGGAGATAAAGTGTTTCTCAAGGTTTCGCCTTGGAAAAGATACTCGATTCGGTAGTAAGGGCAAGTTGAGCCCGAGGTTCATTGGACCATATGAGATATCCGAGCGAGTCGGTCCAGTGGCATATCGTTTGATTTTGCCCCCTGAACTCGAAAAGATTCACGATGTCTTTCATGTTTCGATGCTTCGACGCTATAGATCTGATCCATCGCACGTGATTAGTCCATCGGAGGTTGAAATTCAAGCCAATATGAGTTATGAGGAAGAACCGATTCATATCCTATCACGTGAAGTGAAAGAGTTGCGAAACAAGCGGGTTCCGCTAGTGAAAGTGTTATGGCTCAAACACAGGATAGAAGAAGCTACTTGGGAAACCGAGAACTCCATGAAAGAGCGACACCCAACCCTATTTACCGGTAAGATTTTCGGGGACGAAAATTTCTTAAGTGGGGGAGAGTTGTGACAGCCCAAAATTGACCCTAGTCGGAATGTGGTTTCGGGACCACAAAACCGAGGCATAAAAATAATTTAAAATTTATTTTGATGCCTATGATATGTGTTAAATTGTGTGTGACATTTTTGATGATTTGATTTAGTGTTATAAATGTGAATTTCACTAGAAAGGGCCTAGTAGTAAACTTTGAAAGTATGATGGGAAGATGTGGGATGACTAGTTGATCATGCATGCAAAAATAAGGATTTGCATGTCAAATTTCCCAAAAGAAGCATAGTGGCGGCCAAGGTAGGTGTTGATGGGCAAGGGAAACATGTTTCCAACATGTTTGGTTAGTGAGTTATGTATGAAGAAATAAAATAAGAATTAGCATTAAAGAAATGAACAAAAAAAAAGATGAGCATGGATGCCCCCCATTGTCGTGCAACTAAGAAAGAAAACAAAAAATTTTGTTCATCCCGGTTCTCTCCTTTTGGCCGAAAATACTAAGAGGAAGAAGAGATTTTTGCTTCATTTTCTTTGTTTAGAAGAGATCTAGAAGGAAATTTGGCTAAACTTGCATCAAGAGTAAGGTATGTATGAGGTTGTGTTATGAGTTTCATGCATGTTTTAGTTGCTAACTTGATGTTCATGTTAGCCATGGTTCAAATCCTTGTTATGCCATGGGAATGGTATTTGGCCAAAGTTGTTATTGTGTTAAAGCCATTGCATGCTAAATGTGAAGCTTGCTAATGATGCATGCAATGATGGATTTTCTACTCTTGAAATTTCTTTGTAGCCATCTTGAGTAAGACATTGAGTTTTCTTTTGTTTAACCATGATTGAAGTTGAAAGGGCATGATTGTGATGTATTCGCCATGATGCATTCATGAGCATGGTTCATGCTTCTTGCATGTTAGTAAAATTTGTGTTTTGGATGGCTATGGACACTTTGAAATTGGCCTTGCACCTATATGTGTATATATGATTGCACATGATATTTTGATTATGAAGAAAGTGATAAATATGTTGTTTAAAGAAGAAATTTGTTGAAGAATATTGTGAAATTTGCATGTACAATCGGCCTAGTACACATATGATGTGAAAATCTTGCAATTTATTGTTGATTTTGTGCAAGTATGACTAAGTATAATCGGCCACATGGGGGAATTATTGTGCATGCATTCGGTTAGAGGCAAGCTTAATGATGCCTATTCTTGACTTAGGTAATCGGCTACCTTGTTGTGAGCTAAGGCCGAATGTGTGCGTAATTAAAGAAAATTGACTAAAGTGCTTAGTTATGTGATGTTGAGTCAATGATATGTGTATTCGCCAAGGCTAGCAAGCGAGACTTTAATGAATTGAATTTGTTTGAATTAGCTCAAGAGCTTAGAGGGCCACAATTGGATAAGGGGAAGCAAAAAGTGATCGATTAGCCGTCGAAGCCGTTCGACAACATCCGAGGTAAGTCCTCAAGAAATGACCCTACTCGAATTATGTAAAATGAAATATGGATGTGTAATGATTATTGATTTATGTGTGTATGAGTATTTGAACGATACCCGGGCTAAGTCCCGAAGGCGATTATGCAAGTAATATGTTTGTGTTTGAGCCTTAGTAACGAAAATGAAACATGGATGTGTAATGATTATTGATGTATGTGTGTGCATGAGCAATTGAATGATATCCGGCTAAGTCCCAAGACATTTATGCTAGTAATTATATCCGGTTAAGACCAAGGCCATTGTGCTAATGACCACATCCGGGCTAAGACCCGAAGGCATTCGTGCAAGTTGTTAAATCCGGGCTAATACCCGAAGGCATTTGTGCAAGTCGTTCTATCCGGGCTAAGACCCGAAGGCATTCGTGCATGTGGTTATATCCGGTTGTATTCCGAAGAAGCTTGGGCTGAAGGTGAGCGTTGGTTGCTGTAATAAATTTAATTAGTACGCTCGAAAAGCCCAAAGGAAAAGGTATGTTTATATGTGCATTGGAAAAGTCGATATGTTTGAGTAACATTCGTTCAATCGACTAACGAATTTTTAGCTATTGAATTGGTTGATATCTTGTGAAAGTATACAATGATGAAGTGTGAAGTAAGTATGATTATGTGAATGTGTATTAATGAAATGATTCATTTGGCCATGTGAATGTAATGCCTTAGTTAAAGCTGATTTTATTGCTTGAGACTTACTAAGCATAAAAATGCTTACCCCGTTGCTTTGGCTCTCTGTTTTATAGATTTTGCTCGTTAGCGATCGGATTCGGGATCATTAAAGTCGAAGTCATCTACACTATCAAAGCCTCCATTTTGGGTATAATTTTGGTTGAACTTTGAAATGGCATGTATAGGACTACCCTATTGTAGAAGGTCATGTACCTTTCGGTTTTATGTAAGCTTGGATAGCCATGCGAAAATGGCTTAGATACGTTGTTAGTATGATTCTATAATCGTTTGTATGATGATCATTATGGGGTATGGAATGCTTTTGAAAATATTAGCCATTGGAATGGTTAATCATGATCACACTTGTGCTATGTATGCAAAAAGGGCCTATTGAATCGTGGAAATCATGAAATAGGTAAAGGTTACCTTGAAAACAGATGCTGGCAGCAGCAGTGGTGTGGTTTTGAAAAATCACCAAAATTTGTAGGAATGGTATTAAATAGTGAATAAGTTATGTAAATGAACCTTGATGAGTCTACTTTCATATGGAAGAAACGAAATGGTCATAGGAGTTACTTGTTAAGAGATATTAAAGTTATTGTGAGACAGGGCCAGAACGGTTTCTGGGTCCCCTGTCGTGATTTTAAAAATTTTCTATAAATTATCCAGAAATAATTAGAAGTCATGCCTTATATGTGCAGATTCCATTTTGAGTCTAGTTTCATTAGAAACAAACGGAACCAGTATTAAAGCCCTGTACAGAGAGATATTCAAGTTGTAACGCGCGAAGGTCAGAGCAGTCGATCCCTGTAACATGGGTGACTTTAACTAATAAACTGTACCAATTGGCCCGACCAAAAATTCTAGAAATAAATCCATGGAAGGATATATGAGTCTAAATTCAGGGAAAATTTACGGAATCAGTTTCTGAGTTTTGAAACTCGAGATATGATTTTTAAGGCGACAGTGATGCAGTTTTCCAGCCTGTCTGGAAATGCCAAATTGGTCGGTACTTTAAGAGGATTTAGCTCGTCAACCCCTCGCGTCCGACACCGACGATGGTCTTGGGCTCGGGGTGTTACAGATAAAATCAAAAGGATATTCAACTTAGCCCAATTTAGTTCCATCAGGTCGAAAGATAAGTGGAGAAAGTCGATTAATTAATTTATTTATAGGCCAAAAGGTATTAACTATATTAGTTCATAATTAATTGGTAAACTTCCCGACTCTAGGTTAATCACGACCATGGGTATTAATCTTCCTTCTGCTTGTTAAATTTGATTATTAATTTGGAATTTCTTTATTTTTGCACTTTAATTCCTGTCACTTTGAGCTCTGAATTTTAGTGGTAGACGTACTATGATAAGTAGACTAGTAGCTATCTAAACCTAATTTAGTGTGACAGTGTTGACTATTAATTTAGTTTAAACAGACCTCCCTTGTGTGTGATCCTCGAAATACTTTCAAAGTGTTTCGTTGTATAATTAACTATATTACAAATTGACCTATACATTTGCACACATTGCATATCATTCTACATTTAATTGCATATTTCTAAGCTCGATGCATGTACGCCAGGGCGCGGTCATCTAGTCAATCACATTCATGTCTCTATCTTATGGGAGTCATCCTCTCAAATGCCTAAGATAAAGTATCTCTCCAACTGGACTTGATAAATGACATGTTTAGGTTCATCTACTGATATAAGCTATCTTTTTGTACTACGATCGAACCACGTAATACCGCTTAGTATTAGTTAAACATTAGACAACTAGTGAGTTAATATTTTCTTCCATTTTTCTTTGCATGCAAAAATCATTGAGGACAATATACAAAGGGTATTAATGTAATTCATGAATAATTTTATTAAACTAATCTGTTCGAAAAAATTACAAGTATACAAACAAATATATTACATTTAGGGCACCAGATCCAACACATTGCCCAAGTAAGAGAAACCTAGTACAATGAGCCTATTCAAAGGAAACATAAACCTGTTCACTTGGTTAGTGGCATGCATGCTAGGAATCAACCCAAAAATCATCGATCAATCCTTTAACGTCAACACAATGGCTAGGCCCGTCAAGTAAAGAAGTGAAAATTTGAGCAGAAAAGTGTTCGAGTAGTCGAAGAAAAAAATACAAAAATTGATGACAATTGACTTTAATAAAGAAGTCACATCTCCTAGGTAGTTATCTACTGTCAAGATAGTAATAAAACCAAACAAAAAATGATGCATATGCATAGATTTCAAAAATTTTAACAAAGATTAGCTAAAAGACAACTTTCCACTTCCATCAATCAACATGCTAGTCAAGAGCTTCTCTATGAAGCAACACATAAAATATATGCAAGAAGCCTTTGAGACCTTAAAAGGCTACACCATGATGTTAAACCTAACCAAGTGCACCTTTGCTTTAATTTCTTGGGGTTTATAGTCTTAGAAAGTGATACTAAAACTTTGAAAAATATAAAGGCATATTATATCTAAACTCCCAATAGCACAAAGGAATTTCAAAAACAAATAAAAAGAGTGGTTTCTTTGAACATATCCATATGAGAAAGGTAGATCAATGCTTACCTTTCTTTAGAGAATTAAAAATACAAGGCAAATACAAATCTCACACAATGATTTCAACACCAGTCAATGCACAGTATCTAGTGACACTATTATGACCATGTGTTTGTAACCTCTTTTCATGAGTGTTGTCAGAGCCAAGCCCTTGAACAACACTCTAACATATTTATGTTATGAGCCTATTAAAAGTATAATACTCTTATCATTTCCTTATCTTTACAGGTACCTAATACTTTTTACCTTGTGATGATATATTATATATTATTTTATAGTTCTAGCAGTCACGTATTAATGATCTACTTTTCTCATTAAACTCAAGACTTGACGTTATACCAAGCGTTGAGTTGAGTTTCCATCATGGGTGACTAAAATATTATAGGCTTGTACCTCATCCCTATATTTCCAAATTTCAACGTGGTTATGTTAATTATCTATACCACATGATGAAACTTTATATATATTTGTGTCTTGAAAATTCACAACGCCAACATCCCCACCATGTTCAAATACTCAATCTTTTACAAAAGAATGCTATTAAGGATATCCTTTCTACTATTGTCAAATTACAGTGATTACTTTATCTTTTCTTATCATTAAAATTTCACATTTGACTACTTTATTTAATTTTTGATATCCAAGAAATTAATTTCACAATCGCCAAAAATATGAAACCATACATCATGACTTTTTCACCAAGTTGTTATAAAGAGGCCTCGAATCCCTTGGTGAAACTAGACAACATATTTGTTATTTGTCATAGATTCTTTTCAAAGTCTATATACATGACTTTAAAATCTTTTTGCATTCATAGTCAAATACCATTATTTTTCTTAACACGACGCATATATACAAAAGGGCATAACATATATAGTCATATTAAAAGGCCATTAAGTGACTGTAAAATCACCCATTTTATTCACCCTTCACCATGGACATTATCAATTATTTTATGGCTATGATCAAAATCATGTTCATCACCTATAAGGGTCAAATAGCATTCATATTGCTATTTTCATACTCACAAGATCTTTGATTCATGGCTTCCAAAAGTAAATTTATTTACTACATCTCAAAATTTATAGAACCACGAGATTATAGATCATATCCAAGTAATATATAAAAACCCACATGCACCATCGTAAATATGCACAATATGATCTCGATTTCAAATTTATGATTATCATGTTATATATTCTCACTAGAAGGTTTCATACCAGAATAGTGATCTTATTATATAAGCCAATACTTTCCACTATTCTACATTGACGAAAAAAAAATAGGCATGCATATGCATGTAACATATTTCATTTCTAGTCAAAACCACTTATAGTCCAAACTTATAAAACAGAATGAAAATGTGTAATCATATATAAAACCCATTTAGCTTATGGTTATTTAACAAAAACAAAAGCCAACATTATTTATATTATACGTTCATCTACAAACTTTCATTTTTAGCAATGAAAATAATGTCTCATCAATATCATCCAAATTCTAGTTGATAATATCATGATTTAAATAAAAATAATTTCATATATCAAATTAAATATATATCACAGAAAAATACTTTTGTACAAAAAAATCACTCACAAATCGAATGGAATAAATTAAATTTCAATTTTCCAGACTTAATGTTTATTTATAATGCAATAATATGACATCATTTTTCAAGTTGCACTTTTTGGTTTCAAAAGATTTTTTCAACCCAACCTTTAGAAAGTAATTGTTGGATTCAATAACAAAACTTTTTGGCTTTGGAAGGTTTTCCTGAATGGTCATAATGTTTGTATTGGATAGAAGTCTGTTCAACTAATGTTTGAATCATGCATCACTATTTGAAACAAAAAATATTGTTTTGAATAGATCATTTCTCAACTGTGCATTTTTATTCTATCAATGCATTCCATCCATCGTTTTCCTTTCTTTCATTCTTTCTTGCATGATATATAATAAATATTGTATAATTTATACCAGTCATAATCATGCATCTTAAAAAGTCATGCATACAATGAACTAGCATTTGATTTTTTTTTTGTCAAGTAATTGATACATTAGACACCTATATATTTTACATACCTTTTCTTGTGATAAAGATTTCTTCTAAATCAAAATTTGACAAGATCACTGACCTTGATGCAATCACATTTGTCGATATTCATCCTCATAGTACCATGCTTGTAGTGGCATATGAATGCACAGCGAACAAAGAAGCCTATTTAATTTCTCATAAATTGCAAAAATAGAACCTTAAAATTGTTGGTGTGTGGGGATAAAATAAACTTATGAGAAATTAATAAAAGTTTCAATGCATGTATCAATGTCACTTTCTTTAATGTTCTATTCACCCCCCCACTATATTATGGTGTGCAAAAGAATTACTGACAAATGAACCTCGAGGATACACTGAAGCCCAATGTTTGTCTACGTTTTGTACTTATGGAAATAGCCACTAAGCATTGACCGGAGTATAGCAAGGATATCGATTTCTAAAAAAAAATTTTGCATTAATTCTTTATTGAAAAATTCTAGGAATATAAAAGATGGTGGGAGAATAGAAAGAAATTTTGTTTCTATGTTTTTGGGTGTGTCATACAAATGAAAGTTCACTTCTATTTATAGGAGGTATCATGTCTCTTTATATGGACATAACTATCCAAATGAATAGTGATATCTTTAATAATAAACATAATTATTCAATAAATATCTATTTGGATAATTATGACTATTTATTGATAATTAAGTGACATAATTTTTGAATTTAAAAGAAATAATTTTTAATTATTTATAACTTTTCATTGGTAACTATTAAAGCCCTACATATATTCTGAAAATGTTTGAACACAGTAATGTAGAGATGGAATGCAGACACAAATTGAGTTGTAATCAAGTATTATACTGAAATTTTGCATAATACATTTATTCACTACAAAAGATCCCAGGAACATAAATTTAACATTTTAATTTTCACTAATTTTTATAACTTACTGTTTCAATATATATAATAACATGTGTGAAGAACAGTCTTGAAACCAAACATTTTCATGTGGGTATATATGTTGTGTATTGTTAAAGTATTTTCAGAATAAAATAATTATTTAAGAAAAACTATTCATAACGAATCAATGAAAAACCTAAGGGATTCCATGAAAGGAATCGGAAGAATGCAATGGATGTTATTTTATTTTTTTCTTAGGGTTGGACATTACCAAACAAATCCTTTTCGCCTACTTGTTCTATTTTCAGATTCCTATTTCTGTCTCATCCTTAATCCGTTGACTCTGGTGAAGATTCTTAAAGCTTTGGCCATTTTTAGGAGTGTAATAAGCTTAGCATCATTTTTTAATTCCAAGGCCTTTTAAGGAACAAATCATGTGTAATATAAGTCCTTTTCACATGTTGAAATAATAAAATTTGGATTCCCTACATTTTTAATCTTGCCGAACTAATCCGGCTCAATTATCTTCTATAACAATATTTTATTATAAATTCAATTTTTTATGTTTTATTTTTATCTTTTGAACAATTTTTATTTATAATATTAACAACTATAAAATATAAAATACAATTTTCACTAAATTAGTTCCTTATAAAAATTTATTGTTTCAAATTTTAATAAAATTAATTATATTCTTAATGAAATAAAAATAATAAAGTTTAGTTAATATGTTATTTCAATAAAATATATAAATTTTATATAAAAGATACATTAATTATATTTTATTAAATGAAAATAAATTTTAATACATGAAACTAAATTTTTAAATTTTATTAAAGTTACAATCTAAATCTCATTAATTAATAACATTATTAATACATTATAATTTTTAAGTTGAATTTGTTAAAAAATTAAATATGACCTGAATTTCAAATATTGTTATAAATATATAGCTACTTGTATATAACTTATAAAATTTTGATAGATAAATGAGAATATTGTATATTATATTTTATTCAATACAATGTATTTGCAAAGGTTGTATTGAATTTTTTATATATTTGAGAATTATACCTACCCTACTTATATATTGAATATAAATATTTTCAAATAATAAAATCCGGCAATGTAACTTAGGATAACTTATTTAAGTTAGTCGCAATGGAGTGATATAGTGTCAGACAAGCGAATAATTGAATCTAGCGAACATGGAATATTGCATCAATGCACCTTGAGCTTGTTGGAAGTGGATTCTTCCCATGGTTAAGGAAGTGGATTAAATAATTTTTATGTGGTCCACAGCTTTATTGAGAATAAATTTATCATGATGTATGATATAAGAGTTGTTTAATTTATTTTCTAATTTTGTGATCGAAAGTTCGATTTTCTCTTATGTCAATTGAGTACATTTCATAATTATTTATTTAATTTTTTAGAGAACACTTGAAATGAGAATATTAATCACAACTATTTATTGTGGATACTTTAATTTTGGAAAAAGAGATAGTAAAGAATAAGGTTATCATGTAGATTATGTTAGCGTCATGGTCTAATGGAGAGTCATAAGAATATATTAAAATTGAACATATGTGTATCAAGCACATGCTTATGTTTGATATTCCATTGCAAATTCAAATAATGTATAACATCACTGATTATGTTCGTCCCACTAAGCTACTTCAGAGTTAACTTTTAAGTTCTAAGGTCAACACGACAAATTGAATATCAAAACAAATATTCATATAATCATATTTAATTAAAACCTTCATTCGTTCCACGTTTCCTCTCTTGCTGTTTGTCTTTTTGGTTTCCATTTTTTTTTTCTCAAGTTTGGTTGATGAGGAGTAGATATTAATATTTTTTGCAGAATCTGGTAGGAACTAAGTTATTCATATTTGAATATGGCCATTTGATACGAGTATGAGACCGGTCCTTGTATTAATGCCCAAATACACATTATAGCAATATTTGTTCAATTACTTTGATACAAGGTTGGGCTGGGTATTAATAAGGGCCTGTAAAACAAATAGTAAATTATGGAGTGTTAGGACTTGCGCTCCTGGACTTTCCCATGCTTTAGTAAAAATGTTCATCAAATCTGCTGTATAAAGCCGAAAGAGATGGAGATAAGCCTTCTCTCTCTCCTTATACCTTTGGAGTAGTGGTCCAGGCTTTGGTGAGGACCAATACTTGTGCATCAAACTACTTAGGCCATTAGATACCTCTTTGTTAACTTTCTTGTCTGCCCTTCATCAGATTTGATAAGCAAATATTTGTTATGCATTTTATTCTCTTATTCTCTTAGTTATGCATTGTTTTAAACTGATTTTTAGTTAGTTTTGAGTTTTTTAGTTGATTTTATAAATAGTTATAGAATGAGTATTTTAGAATTTTTTATTTTTATTTAATAAACTTTTGCAATGTATTTTGTAGGCAAAGAAACAAGTTTTGAGGAAGGAAGAACGAACTTGGAGGCTGCGAAAAAAAAAAAAAGCTAGAAAAAGGCGAAAGTGTATTTTACCTCATGAAGCCGCGGCTTGGCCTCGATTTTTGCATTGTATTACTTATCTCATTTTAAACAATGGAATGTGATCTTTCCACCTCAATACGTGATGTTGCCATAAAATCCTTGTATGAAGTGTTTTTTAGCGTCCAGAAGAGAGAGAGTGTGTAACACCCCTCACCCGTATCCTAGGTCGGGACAGGGTTCGAGGTGTTAACGAACTTAAACATTCACAACAACACATAACATATTACCAATCATGCATGACAAATAAGCATACGCACATCACCAATATCCAACATAACATAAATAGCTAGATTTATAAGTCAGAATCATTAGCTCACTAAAGACCAATATATTTGGCCAAATTATCATAACACATGTTATAAAACTAGGTCCCTATACATGCCACTCACTTGATAATTCTAGCATATGTGTTTATACTGTCAAGGTGTTGGCTTGATAGTGTGATGCTGTCTCCGACGATTTCCAACCCTAAGCTAACCTGACAACACTAAAAGAATTGGAAAGGAGGGGGTAAGCTTTACGCTTAGTAAGCTCGCATGAAATAATAATAAGCAATTTAGTAACAAATTTTCCATAGTAAAACTAACCCAATTGTACATTTACACATGTTCTGGTTAAGCTGCTTTCTTGAGTCACAGTCACCAAATCATTTATATCTGGAGTTACAGAACTCCAAATTAATATCCGTAAATTTTCCCAGAAACTAGACTCATATGTCTTTCTACCATAAAATTTTCAGAATTTTTAGTCTACTCAATAAGTATAGTTTATTATTCAAAGTCTCCCCTGTTTTGCTGTTTGACAGCTTCGACCTTTCTTCACTAAAATTTATTTATCTCATAGTACGAGACTCGGATAATGTGCTCGTTTGTTTTTACTAAAAGTAGACTCATAAAATATTATAAGAATATAAATTATAACTCATAATTATTTTTCTAAAATTTTTAACAATTTTTCCAAGTCAAAACAGGGGATCTCGAATTTATTCTGACATTATCTCACAAAAATTAGAATATCACATAATATACAACTCTTTTTCTCCCCCTGTTTATAGACTCATTAAGATTTAATTTCATAATTTATTTGAAATTTAATTCAACTTACATAATTTTTGGTGAATTTTCAAAGTCACACAACTACTGCTGTCCAATACTGTTTTACTACTAAAATTCACTCTTACATAATTTCACTTAATCCATTTTGTCTTATCGAAGTTCACTCAAATATCGAGCATATTGCTCAAAATTTTCTTAAACATAGAGCTGCACTTATTCATCATATAATCATGTTCACATGTATTTTTACTTAATCGATTTTCTCGTTGAACTCTTGAATAATAATTGATACTCGATTGTTCGCATATATTTTCACACTTGTAGCCAAAGCTATCTGCACGCATAGTAGCCTGCACTTAGTACTACACATGCGACCAATTATTCGGTACACGTAGTAGCCTGTACTTAGTACTACACACGTGACCTAACCATCTGATACACGTAGTTGCCTGCAATTAGTACTACACACGTGATCAAAGTTATCAGGTACGCATAGTAGCCTGCACTTAGTACTACACATGCGACCAATTATTCAATACACATAGTAGCCTGCACTTAGTACTACACACGTGACCTTACAATAGATCATTCTATCGTTTCTATTTCGAAGGCTCAACCGGGAAACTCCTTACTTTCTAACATGTTACAATTTATTCATAGTCCTTTTTCAATTTTCAATTTACAACAAATAATCATTCTATAGGCAGCCAAATTTCATATGATAACAAAATATAATAAAATAAAAAGAATTGATAAATTATTTACGTACAAACTTACCTCGAATCCAAAAATGGCAATTTACCATTCTAGTCTATAACCTTATATTTTCCCGATTTAAGACCAAATCTCGATTTCCTTGATCTATAATATCACATTTAGCCTACTAATTAGTCACACTATTCATATGTGTCTAAAAATCATATTTTTACAAATTTACGTTTAGACCCCTAAAAATCATATTTGCACTTTTACCCCAAGGTTCGGAAATTAAATTTCTTCCTATTTTCTTATGTTTTATAATATGCTGATCATTTTCCCTTCTATGGCAACATCAAATTATCACTCTAACATGTACTTATGAACATTAAGTATTTTTACCGATTATACCGTTTTACTCGTTTTCACGTAAAATCGCTTAGCAAAAGTTGTTTAACACAATTTCAAGCTTCATATTCTACCATTAAACATCAAAATACATGCATATCATTGATGTTTAAATTTTTAAACATAAATCCTAGCTCAAAATAATGGTAGAAATGAGCAGATCATGTTACCAGGATTTCAAAAATACATAGAACATTAAAAACGGAGCTCGTAATCACTTACTATTAAGTTTGGAAGCTTGGCCAAACCCTAACCATGACTGCTCTTGGTACATTCTACTGTAGCAAGAAGAAAGGGACACATTTAGAGTTTAAAATTTTTCTTTTAATTCATTTTACCCCTAAATAACCAAAATGCCCTTTTTACTATTCTTTCAAATTTTACCCAATCAAGGTCATTTTTGCCCAACAAGTTATACAATGGTTTAATTATCATTTAAGGACCTCCCATTTAAAATTTCATAACAATTTGATACCTCTAACATGTTGAACTCAACTTTTGCACTTTTTACAATTTAGTCCTTTTTTACTAAATTGAGTGCCCAAACGTCGAAATTTTCGAACGAAATTTTCACGAAATCATATCATGAAATCGTAGATAATAAAAATATAATAAAAATGAAATTTTCCTCATCGAATTTGTGGTCCCGAAATTATTGTTCCGACTAAGCCCAAAATCAGGATGTTATAGAGAGAGAGGCCATCTTAGATTAAAATAGTTTTCTTTAGTTTATTTTCATAATTCTTAGGGAAGGATTATTGAACTTTGGATTTGCTCGTGGATTGTAATAACTTAATTGAGATTTATTTAATATTAAATTTAATTAGTTTCACTTTCAAGAAAGTAAGTTTTCTTAGTTTTTTTTTTTCGTTAGGTACTATTTTTATATCTTTTACATTACTTCCAAATCTACAATGTGCTAAAATGTTTGTGGTAGGGAGGTCCATAGGTTAATGGCTTAGTAATCGAAATAGGATTAAACATTTATTATAACACCCCAAATCCAGCTTAGATATTATCGTCAAACCTGGAGTGATTACGTAAAATGGTTAAAAATTTAACTTTTTGGAAATGTTGAAAAAACAACACAATTTCTGTTACTTAAAAACTCAAATTTAATAGAAATTATTTTTAATTTAACTAAAATCAGTTACTTTGTAGCAGAAATTCTTACGATGTTCTTTTGGAAAATCCAATTCATTATTTCAAAATCAATTGATTTACAAAAAAATCAATATTTTTAGAAAAAATGTTTAAACAACTTTCATGCGTAAACCGAAAATAAGTTTTATATCTGAGCTCCCATCACACCGACCTGCCTAAGTCTGAGAATTACCTCAAATTATCAATCAAACAAAATATGAGTTTTTAAAACACAGCGTATAACAAATAACTTAAATAATAGTGCATATCATACAAATTTTAGCAAAAATAGAATCATATCAAAGTAGTAAAGATACAGACATATAATATTAGCCTCATCCACTACACACCAAATCCAACCCTCCCTGTATTAGGCCAATTTTTCCTGGGCTTGAAAATAAATAAAACCAAATAAATAAACAGTCCATTAATAGTCCATTATCAAAGTCCGAATTACATAAACTTAAAACCCACTACCCAAACTTTTCAAAGGCCCAAATTAACCTAAACCCAAACAAACCCTAACCCAAATTGGCCCAAAATTAAAAAATATTAGAACCCTAATTTCTACTTGCACCGCAACTGGCCTCCAGCAGCCTTCGTACGTCGTATGCCTCCACGTAGCCAGCACCGTACCTGCAAGAAAACAAAAGGGACAACAACAAAAAAAAGAGGACGAAAACAAATTGTATTTTTCTTGTTTTATTTTCGGCTATATAAAATCCCTAGGGATCATTGTAATTTTTTTTTACGCACAAAAAAATCATTATGAACGCATGTTTACAAACGAAAAAGAAATATATAGAGAGATTAAAAAGGTGATTTTCTTAGGTGGTTTTGGCTTCGTTCTTCTTATTTTATTCTGATTACTTTTCTGTTTTTTTAATACGATAATAATATAGTAGTAAAATAAAGGGGGGAAGAAAACTTACCTTATTGGTGGCTGTTCTCCATTCGGGTCAAATAGAAAAAGAAGAAGAAACATGCGTTTCTTGGTTGCTCCACCGACTTTGGCCATGTTCTTGGAGTTTTGGCCTTGAACCTATGCTTTATAGATGACGGGCTCAAAAAAAACGATGAAAAAGGTGGGTTTTTAGGTCTCCGGCCACCGTATCAGGCGGAGCTATGGCGGAGTTGGCCGGATTTGCTTCACCGGGGATTGGGGGTTCTTAGGAGAGATTTCTTTTCTAGGTTTTGATTTTTTTAAATATGAAGTGAAATGTTTTAAACAAAAAAAAAAACATGGTTCTTATAGATCTTTAAAGCGACGCCGTTTGGGTGAAGGAGAAGAGGTCTGTACGCCTAAAATGGGTGATTTGTGTGGCCAGTCCTTCTCTTTTGCGTTGCTAGTGGATTAGGCCCCTGTTCTTCTTCTTTTTTTTTTTAAATCTGGCCTAGGAATTTTATGTCGATTTCATTCTAATCTGCTTTTAAACGCTTCATTTCGAGATTTGATTTATTTGTATTTTTAACCCTCTTTGATTTACGCATATTGTGCTTTGGTCCCTAATTATGTTTCTATGGTTTATTTTATTAATTACCCTTTTAGTTTGTATTCCTCTCAATTGAATTTGTTTATTTTAGTTTATGTAATTCATTATTTCCTTTAATTTATTTGTTATTTAGTTTTTTTTAAAATACTATTTTAACATATAATGTTTATCAACTCTACATTGTTTTAGTATGTTATTCTTATACTTACATTTGTATATATATTTTTATTTGTCTTATTATATAGTTATTTATTTAAAATCCTCTTTTATACTACCTTGTTTTAAAATTTTATATCATATTCATTGAAGTGCTTTATACTTTATTATTTTTTATACATGTTATTTATATTAATTTTAAAATTTATGTATATTATTTGTTTAAATTAATGCATATTATTTTGCATATTACTTACTTTAATTTTCTTCTTTTGATATTTGTTTTAAAATTCACTTGTACATTACTATTTTGTATATCATTTATTTTACTTATGTTATCTTTTTATCTATTTCAAACTTTCACGTTTATAACTTGTTTTAAAATGGAATCAATATATATATTATAATTTCAAATGTCTTATATTTCATTATTAATTTCAAACTCATTTATCATAGTTTCAAAACTTGTCGCATTTTATTTGTATTAATTGGCTCTATATTTCTTTTAAAATCGATTCTTTGATTCATAAGTCTTTGATTGTTAACATTTGCATAATGTATGACGTGAACTTATTGCTATTGTGTGTATCTTTATTTTTTTTGTACTATTGTCATTCATTTGTATAGTATTTTATCCATGTATATTGTTTCATGTTTATAACTTTGTCTTTCATTCCAAAATATAGCGTTGTGATTTCCAACTTATTGATCCAAAATTAAATATTCCACTTTATTTCGAGCCAAACCAATGCATCTTAAGCTAGCTTATAAAACAAAAGCGATGTTTGATGTTTGAAAAATTCATGAAATCGTGCCCTAACGTGCTGGGTTTTGATTTTTCGTTTATCCAAATAATCAAATATCCCTTTTAAATTTCGACCGTGTTTTCCAAACTTCAAAACAAGGCAATGTTCTATGTTTGGAAATTCGAGAAATTGTGCCCTAACATGTTGGGTTTCAGATTTTCGTTAGACCAAATAATTGAATATCCTTTTGTAATTTTCAAATGTATGAGCTTTTGTAAATCAAGAATTGATTGTGGTTTCGAGGGTTAAAAGATTATGTCCTAACGTGCTGGATGTGATATTGTATTCCTTCGAAACAAGAGAATTTTAACGTCCAATTCGAGTTAATCAAATGTTTTTAAAAGAAACTGTATTTCAAAATCTTTTCAAATTTAGACATAAGGACATTATTTAATCAATTAGGTACCAATCTTGGGCGTAACGACGGTGCTAATCCTTCCTCGTACGTAACCCACTCCTGAACCTATTTTCTCAAATTTCGTAGGCCAAAATTGATATTTTAAAATAAAATGTTTTATTAGGTGATTCGATCACACCTAAACAAAAAGGATTAGTGGCGACTCCATACCTCGTTTTAAAGTCGACTCCCGGTTTTCTAAAAACAAAAAAATGGTTTCGACAGGTTGGCGACTCCACTGGATTGAACAAGAGAGTCAAGCCATAAAATTGATTATTTTCTGTCCTTTTGTCTAAAATTGAAAATTTGATTTGAAAATCATGATTCTTTGTTGCATTCGTTTGTATGATTGTTGTCCGAGTCTTGTAGTGTACTTTTGCATTGCATTGCATGACCGTTATGGTCAGACCTTCTAAGTGGGAGTGAGAAACTACACCTTCGTGAGGTTTTTATCTCCGCATGGGCTAGTGGATTACTTCCGGGATACATCCGTACCTATGATTTCGTGAGATTTTCATCTCTGCATGGCCATAGGGAAATGTATTCCCCTGAACTGAACTCAATCTATATAAGCCTATAATGGGTGAGGATTGAGGAATCTGCTGATTTAGGTACCCTTTCTCTAGAACTGAGCCACATATAGTGAACCTTGAGAGTCCACCTTAGGTAGAACCTTGCCAAAATTTAGTGGTCACTCGAATAGGTACTTTATTTGTTATTTATTTCTATACTAATGTGTTTTCTTTTTGTTTGTTTATGACTGCATTACATTACATCATCATAGAAAGGAGGTGTTGATTCATATTTGATTGCTAAATAGAACAGTTTGACATAAGAAAATGAATTTCTTGATAAAATGGATTATTTTACGGTTGTCCGAATATGGTTCAAGTAAACACAACAGAAAAAGGTTGATGGTTCGCTGAGGAAAATAAGACTTTACTTGAGGATTCAAGCCGATAAAGATTGTTTGCGAGCCGTCGCGTCCTGACTTGCTTAAAGGAGCTAACAAACATTGCGAGGATAATAAGTCGCAGCCTAGATCAAGTAAAAATGAGCTAGTGGAGGCATTTATTGGAAGCTTGCAAGATTTGACTTCTACGAAGAAAAAGGATTGGCGTCTTCGCCTGGAATAATGAAAGCAAGGCCGTATATGTAATCCGTTTTATGTAAAGGAATTTATTTTCTAGGAAGGAATTTGTTTTCTAGGAAAGTTGTTCTAATGGAATTGAATTCATAATCAACACCTTTCTTTCTTTTGCATTCATCCCATGCATTTGCATTGCATTGCATCATTGCATCATTTGCATTAGATTTTCATAAAAGAGTCCCTAATTAGTTGAAATCATTTTAGTTAATCTGAGAACCAATAAAAACTTACCAACCGAGCATCGTTACGGTACCTGTGCTAAGATAAAAGATATGGGCCAACGATTAGAAAGACTTGAACAACTTCAAAAAGAGATGCAAGACCAGTTGCAAATGCAAATGCAAGAGCAATTGGCAAAGATCCGGCAAGATATGAGAGACCAAGTTCTAGAGTCTCCAAGGAATATGATGAATCAGTTGTCCCAATTGCTGACTAAGGAGCTAGGAAAAAGAAGCCCTATGATCAATGCTGGGAAAATATGAGGAGCTTCTCTACCCTTCGGGTTTCACCCCGACAAATGCTCAGACATGTCCACAAGGTGTACCTATTGCTATCAGATCCCAGCAATATCAGGCCGATACCTCGGCACCAGTAAATTACTCGATAGGCTCAGGCTTCAATCTAAGGGGCAATCTAACCACTCTTTTAGTTCCTGATCTGGATGAAATGGAAAAAACAAAGAGGGAACTGCCAAGACAACTTGAGGATCGGTATAGGTGGTTGGAGGAAAGATTTAGGGCAATGGAGAGTGTTGAATTCTACTGTGGGATTGACGCCAAGAATCTGAGTTTGGTTCCTAATCTAGTATTCCTGCCAAAATTTAGGACTCCAGAGTTTGAAAAGTACAATGGGACTAGTTGTCCAGAAGCTCACATCACAATGTTCTGTCGAAGGATGACAGGATATGTTAATAACGACCAATTATTAATTCATTGCTTCTAAGACAGTCTGATCGGGTCAGCAGCTAAATGGTACAATTATTTGAGTCGTGCTAAAATCAATTCATGGAAGGACTTAGCACAAGCTTTTATGAAGTAGTATAGCCATGTAACAGACATGGCACCCAATAGAATTACCCTGCAGAATATGAAAAAAAAAAACAAAATGAGAGCTTTAGGCAGTACGCCCAAAGGTAGAGAGGGGTAGCAATACAAGCCTAGCCGCCTCTTCAGTAAAAGGAGACTACGATGCTTTTCATCAATACTCTGAAAGCCTCCTTCATTAACCATATGTTGGGAAGCGCTACTATAAGCTTTTTAGATATAGTAATTTCTGGTGAGATTATTGAAAATGCTATAAAAAGTGAGAAGATAGATGTGAGAGAAAACGCTAAAAGATCGACCCCGATAAAGTAGAAAAGCTCCGATTTACACCCATTCCGATGTCATATAAGGAGTTGTATCAGAATCTTTTTTATGTACATGTGGTGTCTCCTTCTACTTGGAACTTGTGCAACCTCCATTCCCAAAATGCCATAATAAGAATGACCAATGCGAATACCACGCAGGAATAACTAGGCACTCAATTGAAAACTGCACTACATTTAAAAAGTTGGTCTAAAGGTTTATTGAAATGGGAATTGTGAAGTTCTACGATTCGTCAGAACCTAATTGCTCTGACAATTAAGTAAATGCAATATTTTAAAGTGGGGGCAAAAGAGTTGCGATGCCTTGAATAAGTCGAAAGCCTGGAAGGAATATCGGGGAATCTGAATGACATATCCAAAGAGGGAATTGGGGAATAAAAGTTTCCAAACCCTTGCATACTTAGGGTGTTTTGAATAATGGGAATGTGGAAGAAATCCCTGTATTTTTAGAGCTGATCTAGAGTAATGTTCAAAATGCGCTTATTGCTTTAAGCCTAAGGGCAATAAGAATCCTTTTGTGAAATAGGCTTGTGTTCAAAATCTTTATTTCAATCAAAATGCATCTTTTTGAGTAAATGTTCTTTCATTCTTGATATATTCTTTTGTTCTTTGGATTGTCTTTTAAATATGCTTTTGTTCTTCATTCATGATCATATCATACAAATAATCATCCTTAGAATAATTTATTCTTTGGAAATATGCCTTTGTACCTACAATAGGTCCCTAGATATCAACGACATGAGCAACGCTGTAACTGACTCCCTTTTGGGGTGAGATATGTTTTTAAGTGGATCTCAAGACTTTGAAGATGACAAAGATTGTAACCTATGTCCTGATTTTGTTAAGGATGGTAGAACAAGATGAAAAACAGATCATACTCTATAAAGGGTCAGTAGACATTGTGAGCAAGAAGCAAAAATCGAAGCCTGAGTCACTGCAAAGATAAAGCGAATCATCATTGAGTTATTCCAATAATTCAAAGATGTTTTCACATAATCATGTCGAGATATACCTAGGATATTAAGACTTGTGGCGCTAAAATGTCTATATAGATGTCGAAGGACATATGCTAATGGTTTCATGGTAGCTACACTAATCATGAGGTTCAGGCACTATCGATCCACCATGGAAGGAGATTCTATCAGTTATGCTGTATTTAGGGAGACAAAATTCATGTGCTTTATTCATTTCTTCACAGACTTTCTCTATATGGGGCATGGATGTTATCAGGTCTTTCTCGTATAATATACATCAATTCATCTTGGTAGTCGTTGATGACTTCACGAAGAGGGTGAAGGTCGCATCATATGCCAATATTACAAGGTCGATAGTCACCAAAAATCAAAAAAAGAAAAGATGTCAACAAGGAATATCAGAAAGGATCATGTCTAATACAACTGCACAATGTCAAAAAGCTTGCAGTCTGTTCAAAGATTAGACATTGTATCACAGTGCAACAAAGGCAACCAAAAAGAAAAATAAAAGTACAAAAAACAAAGAAAAAAAGAAAAAAAAAGAGAAAAACAATAAAACAAAGGTCATAGTGAAAAGCAATCAAGACTTGTCAAGATTGGCATAAAGAAGTTACCATTTACCCTCTATGCTTATCGAACATCGGCCAGGACCTTCGCTGGGGCAACACATTGCTCATTTAGTTATAGGATAGAAACAATTTTAAAGACGAGATTCTTTTTTCTTCGGGTCTTGTTAGAGTGGAAATTAGATAAGGCAAAATGGATCTAAGCTCGATAAGATTAGTTGAATTCGAAGAGAGGAGATTCTGTCGTGGTCCAATGCACATAAATGATGAATAATGTGAGTTTACAATAAAGAGGTTCATCCTAGAAAATTCCATAAGGGGAACTTGATATTGAAGAAGATCTTTCCTATACAAAAGGACTTCAAATGAAGAAATATGCCAAATTAGGAGGGACCTTATGTAGTAAAGAAGGCCTGTTCTGGAGGAGCATTGATATTGACTAAGACTGATGGCAAATCCAGTCAATGAGTATTCTACCTAAAAAGGGAAAGGCCAAGGTGAAAACCTGCAAAAGGCGCCTTGAGACCTTAAAAAAAATCATCCAAAATATCAAAAAAGAGGAAAAAATTAAAAAAAAAAGATTCAATCAACAAAAATAGAAGAAAGAAAAAGGAAAGGCCAAGGCGAAAACCCGTAAAAGGCGCCTTGAGACCAAAAGGGATTTGAGTTGAAAACTTGAAAAGGGTGGCTCAAATTTGGATTAAAGTGGGGCACACAGTAGTCTTGCTATTCCTGAATTAATAATGAAGAGGTATGCTACATTTTGGGGCATCGAAAAAGTACTCCGGATCCCCTAAACACAATTAAACTCAGAATGGTCCTCAAGAAGTTTGGACAGAGAAGCTCAGGCTACAATATCAGGGGCACCTAGTTTTCCATTTTACCCAATTTTGAATTTGCTATCTTTGATTACGTTATTCTTTTCAAGATACGTCCCAATAAATTTCCTTTTTAGTTGCATTTGCTTACTTGCTTCGAGCTATACTCCTAATTTTCTTCTAGTTCATTGTTATGATATTTTTCAAGCATTTTACATTGAAATAACAATTAGTGGACTAATAATACGTTCATAAAAAGAGTTTCGTCTATTACTTTGGAAGCTTCTAAAAAAAAACCTGAAACGGACTATGTTTAAAACTCACCAAGCCTAAGGGTTGGAAATATTTAAGACCAAATTGAGATTATTTCCTTGGATTTTCTATCAAAGATATTGGTGTTATAGTCCCGACGAAGAACGAGCAATGGGATCATTCTCGGGAAAAGGAAAATGACATACATATATCAAATATAAACATCTGGTCATTACACCCAGAGAATGGTGTAACAGATCAAATTGATTGAAGATGATACAAATCCTATACCTCTGAGTTGCAGCAGGATGGAGGGAAGAAACCAAATGTTACTCCCCTGAAGTGGCGGTGAGAGGTACAAACTTTATGTCCCAGAAGTTATAGTGTAAGGGACTCTGAAATTACAGCGGGGCAAGTGATTGTCTTTTTTGGGTTTTCTGTCAAGAATACCAGCTGAACAAGATGGCAGTATGATACAACAGTGATAATGCCCTAATGAACAATGAGCAATGACACCTTAAACATTTAAAAAAAGGATCATTCTCATTTTTGCATTCATCATTCATAACACATCTAGTTAGGAGCATTTGATTCATTTCGATCATAGCATCCTAATCATTTAACATAAGCATAGGTATATGAAACCGATTCTACAGATCATGTCCCTAGAGGACGGTGTAGCAACATCGGTGAATTCACAACTTATCTCCCTGAAGTTGCAGTAGAGCAAGCTGAAGTGACAAGCCTTATCTCCTTGAAGTTGCAGTCGAGCAGACTGAAGATAGCGAATCTTATTTCCCTGAAGTTGCAGTGGAACAGATTGAAGCTATAAATAAACAGATCTTATCTCTTTGAAATTGCAGTAGAGCAGATCATAGCAAACCCTATCTCTCTAAAGTTGCAGTGAAGCAGGTTAAAATGACAGGTCTTATTTCCCTGAGGTTGCAGTGGAGCAGACCAAAGACAGCAAATCTTATCTTCATGTATCGGCAATGGAGCAGATTTAAGCCATAAGCCTTATTTCCCTGAAGTTGCAGTGGAACAGATTGAAGCTATAAATAAACAGATCTTATCTCTTTGAAGTTGCAGTAGAGCATATCATAGCAAGCCCTATCTCCCTGAAGTTGCAGTGGAGCAGGTTGAAGTGACAGGTCTTATTTCCCTGAGGTTGTAGTGGAGCAGACCAAAGACGGCAAATCTTATCTCCATGTATAGGCAATGGAGCAGATTTAAGCCATAAGCCTTATCTCCCTAAAGTTGCAGTGGAGCAAGCTCAATATACAAGTATTATCTCCCTAAGATTACAATGGAGCATACTGAAAAATACGAATCTTATCTCTCTAAGCAGTAGTGGAGCAGATCGAAGATGGTGAATCTTATCTCCATGTATGGACAATGGAGCAGATTTTAGCCACTAGCCTTATCTCTCTAAGGTAGCAAGAGAGTAGGTTGACGATTGTAGTCTTATCTTCCTAAGGTAGCAAGGAAGCAGACTGAAGATTGTAGATCTTATTTCCCTGATATAGCAGTAGAGTAGATCAAAGACGGCGAATGTTATCTTCCCAAGGTAGTAAAGGAGAAAATTGAAGTCACCAGCCTTATCTCCTTGAGATTGCAGTGGAGCAGGTTGAAATCACTGATTCTTATTTCCTTGAAGTTGCAGTGGAGTAGATCGAAACCATAATCCTTATCTCTCTGAAGTTGTAGTAGAGCAGGATAAAAATACGCAAACCTTATCTCCCTGAGTTGTAGTGGAGCAGGTTGAAATTACCAATTCTTGTCCCCGTTAAGTTCTAGCGGAGTAAATCAATGCTACAAATCTCTTCTCCCTGAAATTACATTGGAGCGGATCGAAGCACCAATCCCAATACCTCTAAAGATACAATGGATTAGAACGAAGTTACTTAAGGAAGAAGAAAAGAAGTGCCAAGACTCAACAGGTCCAGACAAAATTGATCCTTTTATAATCTTTGCTCCATTCTCATTACAAGACAATGAGCAAAGAGAGGCAGCTGTATTAGGCCAATTTTGGCTTGGGCTTGAAAATAAATAAAACCAAATAAATAAACAGTCCATTAATAGTCCATTATCAAAGTCCAAATTACATAAACTTAAAACCCATTACCCAAACTTTTCAAAGGCCCAAATTAACCCTAAACCCAAACAAATCCTAACCCAAATTGACCAAAAAAAAATATCAGAACCCTAATTTTTACTTGCACCACAACTGGCCTCCAGCAGCCTCCAGTGCCTCCGTACCTCGTATACCTCCACGTAGCCAACACCTTACCTGCAAGAAAACAAAAGGGACAACAACAAAAAAAAAAAGGACGGAAACAATTGTATTTTTCTTGTAATAGCCCAAATTTGACCGGGCTAAAAATAGAGTAAAATTAAATAAATAAGTATTTATTTGTTTAAAGAGTCCATTTAAAAGTCCAATTACAAAGCCCAAGTGTTTTGGTTTAAAAGCACTACCCGTGACCCTACCCAGCAGACCCAAATACATCCGTAGCCCAGTTTAACCTAAACCATCAGCCAGAATTAACCCAATACTTAAACCTACAGCAGACTCAAACCCAATAACCCGTTACACCCATGACCCATTTAAACTACCCAAAAACCCATTTATACCCAGACCCAAAAACAAACGAGGCCCAAGTGGCCCAATTTGTTAACAGACAACAGAGAGATCTAGGGTTTCAGAAACCTTAGGCTCCGCAAATAGAAGGCTCCAGAAGTTAAACACTGCAATCAATGCGTCAGTTCGTCTTACGCCATCAGCACCGTAATTCCAGGCCGTGATTCCAGGTTTCGAATCATGCCGTGGTCTATGCCTGAGTCAACGCCGATGTTCGTTGTTGCTAAATCTTTCTGGATACCTGTGAAAGAAGGAAAGAGCCACAGCAACAAGCAAAGCAAATATGGAAAGATATAAAAAGATTTACTTCCTAGTTTTTGTAATAACAGCAGTGGCTATAAAAGCCTGAATCAAACGATGTAAAGGGGAATTTTTTGAGAGAGGTTTCTAAAATACATACATAGATGCAATAAAAATCTTATTTTTACATACGTATACAAAGCAAGATACTACAGTTAATTGAGATACACAAAGGTAAAGTATTTTACATATATGTACTTATATAACTGTAAATAATGAAAAGGAAAAGGTCGAACCCTTTATTTGCGTGGAAAAATCAGGATTTCGGGTCTTCGGCCACCGAACAGGGAGGAATCGGCGACGGCGCATGAGCGCATAAAGTCGAGGACCGAAGCTTGGCTCGACGGAGACCAGAGTCAAGTTCCTTCTCTCTCTCCTCTCGTTTCAGAGAGAATTTTAAGTTTTTTTTTTTAAAAACCCAGTGTAAAATGATTTTTGGGCTAAAGCTTGGGTTTATATAGCCCCAGCGAAACGACGACGTTTTAGACCCTCAGGATCCGTGCGTTGACCCGATTACCCGGGGAGGATCCGCGCATTTTTAGAATTGGGTTAATTACCCGATCAATCCTTCCACCCTTTTTTTAGTTTATAATTACATTTTATTTTATTTATGATTTGGCCCTATTATTTTGTTTTAGTTTTAATTTAATCCAAACAGTTATTACATCCTGGAAACAGCGTCGTTTAGGATTAGGGCAAATTGCCCAGTGAGTCCTTTGCAGTTCTAATTCTCGCAAATTAGGCCCAGAACTTGTGCTATTTTGCAAATTAGCCTTATAATTCTATTTAAATTCAATTTTAACCTTTATTTTACTATTTTTAAATTATGTTATTTTATATAATTTATTTATAAAATTTTTTTATACATATATTATTATTAAAGATACTATTTATATTTTTATCATATATTATTTTCCTATATATATATGTCTATACTATATTTTATCACTTAATGTTTAAATATCTTTATCTCTATATTATCTTACGCTTTAACAATATATTATTTTGTATTATTATTATTTTACATCACTATTTATATATGGATATTATATTTCTACTTATATTAATTATTTGCATATATACTATACGTTATTTTTACATACATATTATTTATTATTCTATATTATTATGTCATTTTGTATACTATTATATATTTTTATCTATATATTATCATTATTAAAGGATTTAACTTGTATTTCATACTTATCTTTATTTATACATTAATAATTACTTTATCGTATTCTATTATTACATATTTTGAAGATATTATAATATTATAATTTGTATAACATGTATATTTCATCATTAATTACTTATTTTATATTATGCTAAACTTACATTAAAATCATTTTATTAAATATCAATTCTTTTACATTTGATATTTTATATACCAATTTATTTTATATTTTTCACATAATTATTTTTCTTGTAAATATTTTTTATCATATATTATACTATTAAATATCACATTTTATGTATGCTCATTCTATATATTACATATATTTTAGAACCTATGTTTTATTATTATACAATATTTGCTTTTACTTTAGAATAAATTACTATGTTATGTTTTATATGACTTTTATAGTTTATTTACAAATACATTTTATATATATATATATTAGAATTATATGTCATGCATCATTTGTATGTTTAAATATATAGGATTATATGTTTAGGTTTTACACTTCTTTATGTCTTGCATTTTGTGCATATTTTTCTTATTTAAAATTTGTCATATTTTATTGCTTATATATATGTTAGTGAATATATGATACTTATGCTTTTATGCTTTTATTTACCTATTGTTAGTATATGTTATCTCGTATGTTATGTTAATGTACTCCTTCATACATCGGTTTAAAAATGAGACTTTAAAGTTTTCAAAAATAAAAAGGCAATGCTTGGTGTTTGGAAGCTTCGAGAAAAGTAGTGCCCTTACTTATTGGGTTGCGACTTTTCTCGTCGAGTTCGAATAATCAAGTATCCTTCTAAGTTTTTAAAAGGTTTTCTAAATGCAAGCCACTATCTTGGAATTTCAAAACAATATGTCCTAACTTATTGGATATAGCGTTTCGTTGTTTCGAGATAGGAATTTCCAAAAAGGGTTAACTTAGTACTTTGATACGAGTGAACCTCAATTTTCAAAATTAAAATATTTTAAAGAGGGCTACATCTTAAAATTTTTGAATTTCCAACATTAAAGACATTTGATAATCAATTTGGTACCAATTTTGGGCGTTACGAGGCTGCTAACCGTTCCTCATACGTAACCGGCTCCCGAACTTGTTTTCTGATTTCGTAGACCAAAACTAATGATTTTAAAACAAAAAAATGTTTTAAAGGTGATCCAATCACACCTAAAAAAATTGGTGGCGACTCCCGTTCTCGTTTTTTAAAGTCGATTCCCATTTTACAAAACTTGATTTAAAAATGGTTTCGACATTTCTTGTTTTATTTTCAGCTATATAAAAGCCCTAGGGATCATTGTAATTTTCTTTTACGCACAAAAAAATCATTACAAACGCATGCATACAAACGAAAAAGAAATATACAGAGGGATTAAAAATGTGATTTTCTTGGGTGGTTTTGGCTTCGTTCTTCTTGTTTATTCTGATTGCTTTTCTGTTTTTTTAATACGGTAATAATATAATAGTAAAATAAAGGGGGGAAGAAAACTTACCTTGTTGGTGGCTGTTCTCCATTCGGGTCAAATCGAAAAGGAGAAGAAACATGCGTTTCTTGGTTGCTCCACCGACTTTGACCGTGTTCTTGGAGTTTTGGCCTTGAACATATGCTTTATAAATGACGGGCTCAAAAAAATCGGTGAAAAAGGTGGGTTTTTAGGTCTACGGCCACCGTATAAGGCGGAGCCATAACAAAGTTGGCCGAATTTGCTTCACCGGGGATTGGGGGTTCTTAAGAGAGGATTTCTTTTCTAGGTTTTGATTTTTTTAAATGTGAAGTGAAATGTTTTAAACAAGAAAAAAACATGGTTCTTATAGAACTTTAAAGCGATGCCGTTTGGGTGAAGGAGAAGAGGTCTGTGCGCCTAAAATGGGTGATTTCCATGGCCAGTCCTTCTCTTTTGCGCCGCTATTGGATTAGGCCCCTATTCTTCTTTTTTTTTTTAAATCTGGCCCAGGAATTTTATGTCGATTTCATTCTAATCTGCTTTTAAACGCTTCATTTCGGGATTTGGTTTATTTGCATTTTTAACCCTCTTTGATTTACGCACATTGTGCTTTGGTCCCTAATTATGTTTCAATGGTTTATTTTATTAATTACCCCTTTTAGTTTGTATTTCTCTCAATTGAATTTGTTTATTTTAGTTTATGTAATTCATTATTTCCTTTAATTTATTTGCTATTTAGTTTTTTTAAAAAACACTATTTTAACATATAATGTTTATCAACTCTACATTGTTTTAGTATGTTATTCTTATACTTACATTTGTATATATATATTTTTGTCTTATTATATAGTTATTTATTTAAAATCCTCTTTTATACTACCTTGTTTTAAAAATTTATATCATATTCAGTGAAGTGTTCTATACTTTATTATTTTTTATACATGTTATTTATATTAATTTTTAATTTATGTATATTCTTTGTTTAAATTAATGCATATTATTTTTGTATATTAATTACTTTAATTTTCTTGTTTTGATATTTATTTTAAAATTCACTTGTATATATATTACTATTTTGTATATTATTTATTTTACTTATGTTATCTTTTGATCTATTTCAAACTTTCATGTTTATAACTTATTTTAAAATTAAATCAATATATATATATATATTATAATTTCAAATGTCTTATTTTTCATTATTAATTTCAAACTCATTTATCATCGTTTCAAAACTTGTCGCATTTTATTTGTATTAATTGACTCTATATTTCTTTTAAAATCGATTCTTTGATTCATAAGTCTTTGATTGTTAACATTTGCATAATATATGACGTGAACTTATTGCTATTGTGTGTATCTTTATTTTTTTATACTATTGTCATTCATTTGTATAGTATTTTATCCATGTATATTGTTTCATGTTTATAACTTTGCCTTTCATTCCCGAATATAGCATTGTGATTTCCAACTTATTAGTCCAAAATTAACTATTCCACTTTATTTCGAGTCAAACCAATGCGTTTTAAGCTAGCTTATAAAACAAAAGCGATGTTCGATGTTCGGAAAATTTAGGAAATCGTGTCCTAACGTGCTAGGTTTCGATTTTTCGTTTATCTAAATAATCAAATATCCCTTTTAAATTTCGACCGTATTTTCCAAACTTCAAAACAAGGCAATATTCTATGTTTAGAAATTCGAGAAATCATGCCCTAACATGTTGGGTTTCGGTTTTTGTTAGACCATATAATTGAATTTCCTTTTGTAATTTTCAAATGTATGAGATTTTGTAAATCAAGAATTGATCGTGGTTTCGAGGGTTAAAAGATTATGTCCTAACGTGATGGATGTGATATTGTATTCCTTCGAAACAAGAGAATTTTAGTGTCTAATTTGAGTTAATCAAATGTTTTTAAAAGAAACCATATTTCAAAATCTTTTCAAACTTAGACATAAGGACATTATTTAATCATCTAGGTACCAATCTTGGGCGTAACGAGGGTGCTAATCCTTCCTCGTATGTAACCGACACCTGAACCTATTTTCTCAAATTTCGTAGGCCAAAATTGATATTTTAAAATAAAATATTTTATTAGGTGATCCGATCACATCTAAACAAAAAGGATTGGTGGTGACTCTATACCTCATTTTAAAGTCGACTCCCGGTTTTCCAAAAACAAAAAAATGGTTTCGACACTCCTAACACACCATATAGGGTATAAAACACTCATCCATTCCTACACACCACTTAGTGTCGGTATGACACTTAACAGAATAGTTGCAGCTGAGCTGCCAGATAAATGGTGAATTATCGGCTTTTCTAGAAATACTTCCTCCACATAGCAAAATTCATCCCAGAAACAGTTACATAACATAACAGTAATCTGACATAATCATCAAATATACGCATAACATAACTTATATAAAGCATGTACGGTATTTTTGGTTGTTCCTATAGCCCATTGAACAATTTACTCATCATAAATCATTTCAGATACATAACATATATCAGAATTCATGCAAACAGATGACCAGATTTCATAGATTACAGTCTACTTAAGCCCATACTGACCACACGAAAGGCCCACAGTCGATCGAAACGACATACATAGCCCTAGGAAAATTTTCTAAATTTTGGGCCCACACACCCCAAATTTGCCTGGACCGTGTGTTACACACGGCCTACCACACGTCCATGTAGAGTCAACAGACTACTTTTTCGGCTTTCGCCAATTAATATTTTTTCGTGTTTTCGATACACACCTTAACTGTTTTCGATGCGATATCACTCACAAGTATTCCGGAACCTAACAATGTCAATTACAAATCCAATAACATGATTTACCAAACCCGATTCATAAAAATTCAAGAACATTTCCGCTCAAAATTAACAAACTTAAGACCTTGACTACTCGATTAACGATTTACCTTTAAGGAAACAACAACTCTAATTAGTCAAGGGCGCGAACAGATCAGAATCTCCAACAACGAAACACACACCAATGCCTTAATATTCGAGAAAACCCCAAAATCACCAAATCAATATCCCCAACCTAACATGATTGACAATGAAACAATACCAAACTTACCACAATCTCTTGAATACGACACTATGAACAACACTCTCAAAATGACTCAATGGCCCCAACAAAAACAAGATTTAATTTGAGAAAAACCAAGAAAAACCAAAGCAAGAGACAAAGAGATGAAAATGAAAACGGCGTGAAGTGGGAAGAGAAGAAAAAAAGAAAAAACGTGGGAGAAGTGTAGCAGATTTTTAGGGTCAAAAATAAATTAAAACAAAAAAAAATCAAATCAAATACAAATCTCTGGCCAACTCACTCCTCCCCATTGACACTTATCCACCTATAAGAGTTAAATTCCAATCCCAACACTACTACCTGTGCACATACAAGCACCAGCAAAAACAATTTCCTTTTTCCCGCACAAGAGATTCAAACCTTAGACCCCCACCACAATGCCATGACCCTTAACCACTCAAGCAAGCACTCAACTATTGACTAAATTTAACAAAACAGCAATTCATAATTTTGGAACGTTACGTTTATTTAGAAAAGATGAATATGGCTTAATTTTCTTGATAAGTACCCATATCGTTAATTATAGATGATAGATAGATTAACGAAAATTCTAAGGAAAAGTGGATTGAGAACCAGCCACCCACTCTAAATTAGCAACCCAATTGAGAGGTTACTCAAGATTAATTCTAGATAAAAGCCTCCAGTTGAAGACCTCGATAGTTAAGGGCAAAGTTGCTAATTGTAGTATATCACAAGGAGACATTGTGAAGGGTACAATAGTGACATTTGTGCTTCTGAGCATACCCTCCAAGATTGGTTTCAAGGAAAATGACCAAAGACTACATTGCACTTTGTACAAGGATAGGTAAACTGTAGTATGGAAGTTGGAAGCATTGATAATGTGTCAGAGACAACTGTTTTTTTCAAGCACTTGACCTAAATCTAAAGGTACATTTGTGTCATTGATTCTAAATCCATGTTAATTCAACATAAATTATGATTTCATTAATTAAAAATGATCCCCAACCATTTCATTTTATGAATCGAGGTTGAATAAGTAATATAATAATTTCTTTTCCCATTTATTTTACTTGAATAATTTATTGCCTTCATATTAATTACTGCTTTATTAACTGTTAACTTGTATTGTATTGATATGTTAGTTAGTCATGTCAATTAGTTGAAGTTAGTTGCATAGTGTGTTTTGTGGGTTTAATCCTTTGGGTATTTCCTAATGAATTTATGCCGTTATAGTTTTTACTTAAAAATTATATTATGCACTTGTAATTATCGGACAAGTAGTGGACGTTATTTTGAAGTTAAATTGAATATATATTTTTGTTCTAATTTTATATAAATTTTTAGTGTTATTGGGGAAAGTGTTATTTTGATCAAACTTGTTCCTCATTTTACTTTATAATGGAATCTTTATTTACTTTTTAATTTACAAACATCAAGTCTAGTACTTTATTGTTAGTCCATAATTATTGATTTTTATTGTTGCTCAATTTTATTTGACATTTTAGTTCTTGACTAATTCGTTTTGTTTGTTATATATGCTTAGGAGAGATTCATAACTAATTCCATTTGTTCCAATGACTGAAAGGATTGCTCAAAATCGAAGGAGGTCTAAGTCTGTAATGGATATTGTCAATTTAGACAAACTTCAAGATATTGAGAATCTATAGCAACTGGTTCTATAAGCGATTAACCCCCAGAACAACAAGGCTGCAAAATTACCAAATCCTCCATAACATAAACTTTCTTATAGAAGTCTTAGAGATCATTCGTTGTCTAGTGTTGATGTTAATCAGAGTAGCGTTATGATACTTGTTAATAAGAATGGACATTTTAAGAATAAATCGGTTATCTTTACTATGCTACAAACCAAGGCTCAGTTTAGTGGTTTGCATACTGAGGACCCAAATCTTCATTTGTCAAACTTCTTAGAAGTATGTAATATTTTTTGGTCACCTCAAGTGTTTGAAGAAATCATTAGGTTAACATTGTTTCCCTTTTCACTAAGATACAAGGTAAAGTCTTGGCACAATTCTTACCTACTAGGTCAATAGAAACATGAGACCAATTAGTGAAATACTTTCTATCCAAATGATTTCCTTGACCAAAATCACTGGGATGAGAAACAAAGTGATTGGTTTTGACTAACATCAAAATGGGAGTTATATAAAGCTTGTGAACTTTTTAAAGCCTTATGAGAAAATGTCCGCATCATGGTATACTTGAATGGATGCAAATACAAGCTTTTTTTATAATGGTTTATTTCTTTTATGCAAGTTTACTGTGGATGTCGCAACTAGTGGCATATTCATGGAATAGAATGAAGCTGAATGTAGAAAATTACTAGAACAGATGAGAACTTTTTTCTTCAAATCCGACTAAGTCAATCTTACTTTCAAAACATGAAAAGTCTTGTAACATCTCGATTTAGGGTCTAGTTAGAATAGTGGTTTTGAGACCATAATTTTGACGTAAGAAAGTTTATTTTTATTATATTTTTATGGTCTACAATTTCACGGGATGATTTCATGAAAATTTCGTTCGAAAATTTTGACGTTTAGGCACTCAATTTGGTCAAAAGGACTAAATTGTAAAAAGTGCAAAACTTGAGTTTTAGAAGCTAGAGGAGTCTAATTGCTATGAAATTTTAAATTGGAGGTCCTTATATGGAAACTATACCATTGGTTAATTTTTGGACAAAAATGAACATGAAATAGGTGAAATGGAATATTTTTAAGTTATGGCCATTTTGGTCATTTAGTAATTAAAATGAATTAAAAGCAAAATTAAAAGCCAATTTTGTCCATCTTCAAGATATGGCTGAAACTTGCATGGAGAAACCATTTCTAGGGTTTTTTAAGCTTCCAAACTCGATTGTAAGTTCGTTTTTGCCCCCATTTTTAATAATTTTTACGTTTTTGAAATCCTCGTAACAAGATCTAGCTATTTCTACCATTTATTTGAGCTAGAGTTGATGTTTAAAAATTTAACCATGTGCTACATGTGTGTATTTTGATGTTTAAGGAAGGAATATGAATGTTTATTGTGTGCTAAATGACTTTTACTAAGTAGTTTTCGGTGAAAACGCTAAAAAGGACTAATTTGTAAAAGTTATAAAATTTATCATAAAAGTGTGAATTAGTGGAAATTTAGGGCTTATGTACTTATGAAATTTTTTTGGCTAGGCTTAAAGTACAAAGAAATTGAATGAAAATCATTTTACGAGCTTAGGGGCAAAAGTGTAAATATGTCAAAGTTTAGGGGAAAAAATGTAATTTTCCATGGTATGATTTTTGGATCACATTGACTAATGTGAATAATAAATAGACTAAATGTGATATTATATATCAAAGAAAACGAGGTTCAGACCTAGAATGGGGGACAAACGAGAAATTGACGGTTAGGTCCCTTTTCACCATTTTTGGTATCGAGGTAAGTTCGTGTGATAATAATAATGCGACATTATACTTGAATGTTAATGCTTGATATTACATGAATTGTAAGTACATGTGTAAATAATGTGACAATGTAATATATTTTGATGTGTTGACATTATGTGATAAATGTTTCATCATTATTATGTATGCTATGCCTAATGGTAACTTTGTAAGTATGAATGGTATTGGTCATTATCCACGATGTTACGAGCAAGTACGATGGAGATGTTATGTACATGTGAGGAAAATCCCGTTTGAACCATAGAAATAGTGTAGAATACAAGTGACATGTCACTAGGAATTTAGAAATCCGAACTCATTGAGTTGGTCTGGGTTCGTGATATATATGTGGCATCTGAACTCATTGAGTTTGTCTTAGTTCATGATGGATGCGATACATGTAATTGGGTTCTGGGCGCAAGTCTTGTGTGTCCTACCGGTGGCTAGGAAATCCTTGAGTGGGTTGGATACTTGACAGCTTGTGTGAGCAGCCCGTGTAGTTACACCTTGACCAATAGCTTATATGAGCAGGCCCGTGAGTAGCTCCATTATGAGCATTACATGTTATGAGGTAGCTTAGGCTACGTATGTATATGTGGCACTTATGTCCAGGTTTTTCGTGTATCCCATAGTATTCCGAGTGTTCAACGGTTAATACAATGGATGAGGTGATGATAGTCCCAAAAGGGTATGTCAAAGACAAGAATGAATATGTGAAAAATGTTGCAAGGGTACAGGTATGTACACTATACTTATGGTTATTGAGACTTTGAAATGTCGAGACCTCAGTGAGCTAAGATGTATGAATTATGATTATGAATTTTGTTGTAAT
Organism: Gossypium arboreum; assembly: GCF_025698485.1. NCBI lineage: Eukaryota > Viridiplantae > Streptophyta > Magnoliopsida > Malvales > Malvaceae > Gossypium > Gossypium arboreum. Next base: position 21,534,094 of record NC_069070.1, read on the forward strand.
ATCATACTAACTTACATTGTGTAATTGAACACGGAACCCATGAAATGGTGAGTTCATGATTAGTTGAAAATGAACTTATAATAGTTATCATTATATTGCATTAAAATAGTTTTTGATAGCAGTTGTAGTCCGGATTTGAAAATCCACCTAAAATTGTGGAACTAGAACTAGAGACTGAATAAAATATGAAATTAAAGTTTATTGAGTCTAGTTACACATAGAGGAAATGGTGTAAGTAAAAGAATTTCATAGTATGAGATATTTGAATTTTTGTGAGATAGGGTCAGAGTGATTTCGGGCTTCCCTGTCTTAACTTTGAAAAATCACTAAAAATTGTACAAAAATAATTATGGGTTAGAATTTATATTAATAAATTCTTAACGAGTCTATTTTCAAGAGAAATAGACGAGAACATCATTTGAATCCCGTATTAAGATATAATTAATTTTTAGTAAAGAAAGGTCAAAGTTGTCAAACAGTAGAACAGGGGTAATTTTGAAGAATAAACTGTACTTATTGGCTAATCCATAAATTCTGAAAATTTCATGGTAGAAATATATATGAGTCTAGTTTCAAATTCTTTTAATGGATCTTATTTTAGAATTATGTATCTCAAGTTATAAATAATTGAGTGACCATGACTCGAGTGGACAGATTGTCATGAATATAAGTAAAAAAGTGCAAATATGATTGTATTACCTTGAGATCATGTTGTGAGAATTGGTAGAAGTGTGTTAATAAAATGCTTACTTACTAAGCTTTAAAGCTTACTCCCCTTCTTTTACCATCTCTTATAGGTTAATTTAGCTAGCTCGGGTTGGAGATCGGCGAAGATGCTATCACACTATCAAGCTATCATGTTGTGTAACGCCCCAATTTTCGGGAATTCTGTGAATGTTGACAAAATTTCATGCTTTGATTTTGTCATTTGTGAGTGAAATTATGAAATAGGACCTATGTGAAAATGTTTGAAAATGATATAGGCTAAATTGAAGTGGCCAAATAAATAGGAGTGCAAAATAGGAGGATTTGCATGACAAACCTCCCATTTTACATGAAGTGGGCAACCATCATGTTGTTGTAGACAAAATGTACACTTGATATCCATAATTTATGGTACAAATTGATACAAATTGATAATAGGTTAGGTAAATGTTCCATGATAATGGGTTAGGTAAATGTTTCATGATAATAGGTTAGGTAAATGTTCCATGATAATGGGTTAGGTAAATGTTTCATGATAATGGGTTAGGTAAATGTTTCATGATAAGAATCTCATGTCTTTTGTATTAAAGAATTAAATGGATGAAATATGAAGTTTTATTAAAAGAAAAAGGGGTGAAAAGAACAAAGTTTTGACCATCTTTGTTCATCATAGCTGAAAGTTAGAGAAGAGAAAGGAGAGGAGAAAGCTCTTGAGTATTCGGTCATTAGGAGGAGGAAAATTGAAGATAAGTTCTTGGTACCTTGCTTCTATTTTGAGGTTCATGAGTTCTTCTTGATTCTACCTTAACTCTTGAAGTATATTTTGATTTTTAGTTGTGTTGTGAGCATTTAGTCATGAATTAAAATGAAGGAAATGGTTGTTGTTTCATGTTCTTTTGATGAAAAATGGAAGATAGGTGAAGTTGAGCCAAACAAATGAGCATGCATGTGCCTTAGATGTTAAAGGAAAAATCAGCTAACATGTTGTGCTTTAAAATGATGAAATGGAGATTATACTTAAGTAAAATCATAGATATGTGATGATTGATTGGTGATATACATGTTTAAATAACAAGCATGCAAGTTAGGTGTGAAAGAGTGATTTGGTAATAAATCTGCTTGGGACAGCAGCAGTAACGTGACTTTGGAAAATCACCATAAATTGTGGGAGATGAATTAGAAGCTGAATAAATTATGTAATTAAAGCTTTTTGAGTCTAGTTTCTAATGAAATAAACAAGATCATATTTTGAATTCTGTACAATGAGAAATTTGATTCGTAATGAAGAGTGGTTAGATTAGTCAAACAGTGAAACATGGGAAACTTTAAGAAAAATCTGGTATTGATTGGCCATACCAAAAATTCTGAAAATTTTATGGATAAAAGATATATGAGTCTATTTTCAGGGAAAATTAACGGAACATGATTTGGAGTTTCGTAGCTCCATTTATAAATGATTTAGTGACTGTTGCTTAGGAAGACAGCTTGCAGTGAAATTATGATTATGTGGTAAACATTGACAAAAATTTGTTAATGAGTTGCTTATTGATTTCTTATAAGCTTACTATGATCTGTAGGTGTGGTTGGCCGAATATTGTAAGGGGTTAATACATAGTTTGTATTTGAATAGTTAGATTAACGTGTTAGTAATCCAATTGTAGGCGGTTCGTGTGTGGATCTCGTCAAGATATCGTCATAAACAGTGTGTAACTAACACCCTCTTTCTTAGTCTAGATCGGCAAAAGCGAAATGCCGAAAACCGTATTTTCTAGATTTGCAGTGTCGCGAATGCTCGTGAGGTAAATCGATTAATGTTTTTGGTAAGCTGCAATGTTTGGACCGCAAAGTGCATGATTTACGTGCCCTCGATATTTTTGGGCTTAATGGGCCAAAATTAGAATGATGGGCCAACGGCCCAATTCGGTAAGAACCCTCGGTACGTAATTCTGTTAGTACGTGAAAGGTAGGAATATGCATGAAAAACCCTAAAATAGATAAATTACTGAAATACCTTTAAAAGTGGAAAATTTATAGTTTTACCCCTAGTAGATAAATTACCGAAATACCCCTAGGGTTAAATTGACCTAAATGCATGTTTGACTGTTGTTATTTACTGCATGCCATGTTGTTATTATCTGATACATGGGATTGGGATATTGACGGAGGAAGTACTGAAAGTGGCTTGTCCACGTACTGGAGGCCTTGCCTCAATTCTCGATAACTGAGCGAAAGGTCGCAATCTGTGGAGTGTTAAATTGGGCTGGGTGGGTTGAGCTATTCCTCATATGGAGTGTATGGCTGGTAGGGTGGAGTGTAGTGGTTGGTGGGTTGAGTAGTCTCCCCAAATGGGCTTGCATATGTTATTGATGTTGCATGTATTTTGAAATGGGCCTATGGGCCATACTGTTATCTGAATAAGGGGCTAAGGCCCGGTTATTATGTCTGAAAAGGGCTCGCCCAAGACCACTGTTACCCAAATGGGCTTGCATATGTTATTGATGTTGCATGTATTTTGAAATGGGCCTATGGGCCATCTTCATTATCTGAATAAGGGCTAAGGCCCGGTTTATTGTAATTTGAAAAGGGCTCGCCTAGTACCACTTTATTACTGAATGGGCTTAGGCCCAATAGGCTTGAGTGACTTGGCCTTTGAATGGGTTTTCCTTACACTTGAGTTTCCCCAAACTCACCCCTTTTATTTTCATCCACGCAGAAATCCCCAACCATAGTGGGCTTGGAGTCGTGAGGGAATTGGAGTGGCCACCAGCTTCTGAAAGTTTGATTTTCCTCCGTGAACTGGACATCCTTTTATTTACGTTTGAAGTTTTGGGTTTTTAAATGTAATAAGGCCGCTTAATTATTTTTGATGGTTTTAATATGTATTACTAAGATAGGTATTACTTATTTTAACTGTTGAAATTGGATAGCTTTAGGCGAGTTTTGAAAACAACAATTGATTTCAAAATAACTCGACAACAAGCAAAGCTTCCGCAATGAAAGTATTTTCCAAAATTAATCACTTTTCCTAAAATGACTTAATCAAATTGGTTTCCTAGAAATATCCATGACATTAAGGTGTGGCAATGGCGGTATGCATGTCTAGGATTGGACCGAAGGAGGTTGGTATAGCGGTCCGATGGACTCACCACCTCTTTTCCGGTTTCCTACCGGTGCATAGCTTCCATTCACTTTAATCCTTAATGAATTAATCTTTTGAACATCAAGTACGATTTTCTGGACTTAGAATGGAAAAAAAAATTTTAACGTTTTTGATGTGGCATGCCGGATCCGGCCATAACTTCTGGGCTGGGTTTGGGGTGCTACATGTTGGGTATAAGTGAATGCAAATCCCTTTAAGTTTATGGCATGTATAGGGACCTGGTTATTTGCTATATGAGTCATTATGAATTGATTAAATGCATTGGCTTGTGAAGGCTAAAGGTTGGATGTAATTTGTAGCCATGCAAATTGGTTATATTGGCTAATTGGTTGTAGGCCCATATAATTATGCATGTGCATATGGTAATGTTTTGTGATGTGATTTATATTTTTTTGATATATATAATTGATATGAATTTATTCTTATGTTAATGTCTTTTGAGTGTGAGTTTAGCATGTAGTGATTTGGTAAGGCATGGTGTTATAATGCATGATAGATGATGGTGTGAATATGATATGTTATTACCTGATGGTAGTTTATTTATGCCATGAAATGTACTATTGTAGTTGAGTTTAAGTATGTGCAAATAAGGGTGACAAATGGCTTGGTAAACAGCCATTTTCTCAGCCACACGAGTAGAGACACGATCGTGTGTCTCAGCTGTGTGGAGGACACGGCCTAGCACACTAGCGAGTGACTTGGCCTTGTGACCCTTATTTGTTGATGACGTCATAAATAGAGAGTTACACAGGCTGAGGACACAGGCGTGTCCCAAGCCACACGGGCGTGTGACTCTTCAGACATGGAAAATTTCTTAAGTGTTGTAAAATTTTTAGAAATTCTCGGTTTAGTACCGAATCACCTCCGGTGTATGTTCTGGGCCTCGTAGGCCCGTATAAGGGACAATGTACTTGTGATTGATTCATTTTAAATTGAATGAAATTTTTATGGCCCGATTTTATGAAATTGTGTATGTTTAAGTCTGGTAATGCCTCGTATCCTATCCCGGCCTTGGGTAGGGGTAAGGGGTGTTACAAGTCTTGTAGAAATTCTATAAAGCAACAAAAACAAAGCAGAAGCAAACTCATAAAAAGAAAGAAATTCGAATCAAACAGAAAGGCCACAAGAAAAAATAGCACACCAAGTTTTTAACTAAATGCTCTCTAAAGTATTCTTTTACTTCAAAAAAATACCACTTAATAATTATAAATGAGGAGAAGGACATCTAGTTATAGTTGAGGTTTCGTAGATCCAACGATAGAAATCGAATTTTGTCAACAATTGAAATTAGTACCTATCTACAAGAAAAGAGTTTTAAAGGATTTAAACGCTATATATATTTATCCTTTAGGATTACAATAATTACCCTAGTAACTCTAATTTTACTAAAGAGTTTAACTAGGCCATCAAAGCTTCAAGTAGATGGGCTTCTCCATAGGTTCCATGAATCGGACTAGTTTATGTGAGTCAAATGAACCTCGTTTAATCAATTAATCACCATGAAATGCTCTGTGTGCATTCATTATGGACTTTGATCCACAATCGTAACATGTAAACAAACCCCAGCACTATACAACTTAATAATAATTCCTAATTTTGAAAGCATACATCAGTATACTTAACCCAAGCAAAGAATTACAACCAAGTTGCAATCCTAGTTAACTAAAATTATGCAACATACTCAATTTAATAAAAAAAGCTTCAATTAATTTAAGATTACAAACATATGTTATTTATTAATTAACCTTTGAAGAACCTTTATAAGACAAAATAATTCTTTTAAAAATAGTGTTAATTAAATTGAAATGAAAATATTGAATAAAAAAGATAACTTGCAAAATTTATAATTAATGTGAAAGTAAAGATAACTATTTGTTAAATAATCAAGCCATAATTTTAAAATTCTAAAGTATTTAAAACTTTGGATGACTAAACTTGTAAATTTAAAATGAAAAACCTTGAAAGAAAAACACAAAGAGACCAATGTTACAATTAATTATGCTGAAATGTCAAATATTTAAATATATATAAAATAATAAGAACATAGGTTATACTTTAAACCGGTAAAAAGGCTAATGAAAATAAATGGAAACTACGAAAGGACTTGACTTGTAATTTCTCCATAATTCCAACTATAATCTTTCACTCATTTTTCACCGCTCATGTGTAACTTTCACTCGAACTATAAAATCCATTCATTTATTAATTAATTTTACAGATTTATATTAAAATAAATATAGAAAACTAAAAATAACATACAATTTTGATATTAAATAGATGACAAAATTAAGAAGAAAGATTAAAATTAAAGAAATTATTACTAAACCATCAAGTTTTTTTGACTGAATCATGTTATCTATAGGTAGATGAAGGGTTGAATCATATGAATAATTAAAACAATACATGTTAGAAATAACTTAAATTTATTTAGGGATGCAACTGCATACCATTTAAAAAAATAAAAGGACTTACGACAGAATTAACCAAAAACAATTGCTTACAAAACATTTAAAAGGCTTTCGTTCTTCACGCTGTAGAGAACAACTCTCAGCCTTCCTTCTGATTGTCACATTATTCTTCCAAAATATTTTCATCTAGTCTCAAATTCTAAAACATTTGAAATATAAATTCCTCTCAAATTCTACCATGAAAAACCTTTTGTTGAATAATATTTTTATCATTTCTTATTGATAGGAATGTTGGAGTATTTATACATGCAGTTACAAGTACTATTACAACTCATAGCAGGGTTAGCTATTTTGTCTTGATTCTATTGGCTCCGGTACTGATATTATTTGTCTCTAGTACTGACATTCTCTGAAAACTCTTGGCCTGCTGGACGTGTGTCTACGAAGCACGCGGTCCTTTCTATTTTTGGGACTGATATCCTGAGCGGGTTCTGTATCTGTTGGACATGTGTTTGAGTGGCCTGTGGGGCACACGATCCTTTCTCCGCACTCCTTGGGTGCGTGTGAATTGGGGTCATGGCCTTCCCTAGATTCCTGCAAGCTCAACTTGTGCGCCGTGTCCTCGAGATTTCCTCGTGAACTACATCTACGAACCTGCCTCGATGTTCTCTCGTGATTCGCCTTACGCTTAGTCTCTGAGTGGGGTCTATTCGGATCGCGGGTCAGAAACCCGAATCCTTTCTAGGGCTTGGGTCGGTGGCTACTGATGTATAACAATCTAGTCCCCCCTAGTGGGCCTAAGGGGTGTTATAAAGTGGCACGCCTTGGTCCATTGTGTCAAACTTAGATTCAGCTTGCAGGGCATGCTGCGAGCTATGATACACAATGGTTTTTTTGCCACGTGCGTGTGCGAGTATCGAGTGAGTTTTGGGTGCCTATATCTGATCACTAAAAATCAAACTGTTATCTCAGCTTGCATCTAGAACATTAATTCTCCTCAATTATTTTAACCGGTTTCTTTAAAAGGGGGTCTTGTAAAACCCTAAAACATACATTCTTAGCATTTTTGTTACTGGAATCGGTTGAAGCTTTTCTTCAAGGTAAATCTTAGTAATCTTTCATTCTAGGTTTTAATTTTTCCCGTTCTTCTCTTTCTTTCTGCTCGAGAATATGTCGAGGATGAGGGGAGCTCATGTTTAGATAGTTCTGCCTTGTCCACCATGAGAACGTGCTTCCAAAACTCTCGTTTAAGCCAATTTTGTCTTTTGTTTCACGAAGGCCGATGAAATGCTTCGAGCTCTTCATGCACAGGGAATTCAAATTCCCAACTTTGCCTATGAGTTCTCCATCCCAGAGGGTCCACGCTGACTCAGTGATAACAACGATGGTAGTTTCCTGCTCCCTCTCCATGCTTTGGAGGTTTGATTTCATCTACCTTGAACCCCTTCTTCTCGATGATTACCAAATCGCCCCTGGTTAGCTTTAGGTTTTCATGGTGGATTGCGATGGCCTGTTTCATTGATTGATGTCTCTATGATAAAGCACCAAAGCTTACAGTCTTCCAGAACCTATATCAGGTGAAGGTTCAAAATCGGGGGAATTCGGTGGGGTTTATTTATTTCTTTCTTCACGTGAAATGTCCAAGCAGAATTGCAAACTGATGCCCAAGCCTTTGATTGAACTGGAGTAAGTATATGAAGGTGAAATGTAAGTTTGCCGATGGGTTTAGTTTCCCACAGAGTGGTTTGCCCTTAGTGCTGATGTGTGTTCTTTCCAGTGGACTGTTAGAACGGTTGGAGGGAAAGAACATTTAGGAAAGCTTTACACTAGTAATTCCTTGGTTATTAAAGATGTTATCATTGTCAGGAATGTCTCCCTACCAGTTTAAAAGGTCACAGCCCTAGTAGGTATAGGCGAGGTGATAACAGAAAAGCTGTTAAGGCGTTAGGTGCAATCTCTAAAAGGAAATCATGGTTGCATGTGCTCTACGGTGATAATGATCATCTAGGCCAAATTTTGAAAAGGTTGAAGGAGGAGCCCAAAAATTTCTACTACATTTATTGTAGAATAAACACTCGTTCTTATACGATATCGAGCTTATTGTACACAGGAAGTAACCCCTCTATTAATCTACTACCTACTCCTCCTAATGATAGGGTTGTTGATGATGCAGAGACAATTTGCGGTTCGGGGAGTGACTTTGAGGATACGACCAATATCTTGTAAAAAGTTAATGAGGCTATGGAAGCTATTGACGTGATGGATCTGTGAGCTGTTTTGATGGCCCAATGTATGAGGCCTAGAACTGGTACAAGTACTATCAACGTGGTGGTTAATAGTGAAGATGATAGTAATAGTGGTAGGTTGGAGATCCATCACAAAAGGAGGGCAAATCATGCTGAGACCTCTGCTATGATGATCACTGCTTCATTTTCTACAAGCTCACAAACTACAGTTCGCGAGAGTTCTCCTATTCTTGCATGTGGTAATTCTCCTCCTCCTAGCATTTGTCCTCTTAGTGTGCCTCCTCTTATAGAACTACCTCTTGGGAATAGAAGTGATTTAGCTCTGAGCCATAAAAATCTGAATCGCGAGGAGTTACAAGATATCATGGGGAAATGGCGAGCTTCGATGTCTGGGACTACATAAAGGAAGTTGTGCATTGGTGAGTCGTTTGGGAGCTCCTATGAATCTGAACTGTCAAGGTTCAACTCCTCTTTGCAAGTCTTATTCATCGAGGCCTACGTGATTAGTGTAGGGCTTGAGGAGAGAATTGGCAGAATAAAGGCCATCCAAAGGAAGCTTGAAGTGAACCTTAAGGTAGTGGTAGCAAGGAATGAGATCGAAAAATGAGTTGATCTATAAAAATAATGAGGAACTCGCTAGGAGGTAGGGGCCGAGCAAGTGAACTATGATAAACTAGTGAGTGAGGTCACAGTTTTGTATGCTGAGTGGAAGAAGGTTTCCAAAGAGCACAAAGTGGTTGTTAGCCAAACCAATGAAGATCATGAGGATGAAACAACAGTGTTGAAGCGTAAACAAGAAGAAGCTTTTGAGGGTTTTAAGAAGAACACTCTAAATATGTTGAGTGCTATCACTGTCAAACTCAAATCTAACATCCTTTTGCACACTCAAGTTATTGTTAGGCTCTTTGATGTTCGTAAGGTGGACTTCGATGCTCTCGTTGAAGTAGAAATGGATCAACTTGGCTTTGATGTTCACTACCCTTCAAGAGCTGTTTTGGATGAGTTCCTATCCAAATGGAAGAATTCTGAGAGATTTTACCTTGAGGGTAGCCTTGAACCAACTATTTTCCCTATTGATGATGATACTATTGATACTCCTGCTGCTAACAATGTTGATGTTGTTAAAGAAGAGGGGAGAGGTGAAGTAGGAAGGGAGGAGGATGAAGGGAGGGAGAAAGAGGTCCCTGGTGAACAAACTAAGATTTGAATGTTTATTGTTTTGTAATTTTTTTTTTTACTTTTTTAATGAATGAAGAAGATGAAACTTTTGAGTTTTAATGATGACTTGCCTTTCCCTGATCTTAAGCAAACTTAAAAATTTAAACAAGTTTCGTAGGCCACAATGTCTAAATCTATGAGCCTTAATATTATTATGGTGTTGTTTTTTCTTTTTCTGTTTTTTATATCATTTGCCTAACTTCATTGTTATTGTAAAAAACTTAGATAACTTTGCGAAAGTCATTAGCTAGGAACGTTAAGACGTGAGCTTTTTTAAACTTGAGAAAATTTTGAAAGATAATCAGTTGAGAGCTTTGCTCTTGTTAACTATATTGGAGTCTATGGCTCTTCATCTGCTAGCCTTAGTATGATACTTGAGAGCTTTGCTCTTGCTAACTGTGTTGGAGGTTGCAACTCTTTGCTTACAAGCCTTAGTATGGCAGATGAGAGTTTTGCTCTCGTTAACAGTGTTGAAGGCTGCAGCTCTTCACCTGTGAGCCTTAGTATGATAGTTGGAGCTTTGTTCTTACTAACTGTGTTAGAGGCTGTACCTCTTCACCTGCGAGCCTTAATATGACAGCTGGGAACTTTAGTCTCGCTAACTGTGTTGGAGGCTGCGGCTTTTTGCCTACGAGCCTTAGTATGACAACTAGGAACTTTACTCTTGCTAATTGTGTTGGAGACTACAGCTATTTGCATACGAGCCTTACTATGACAACGGAAGAAAAACTCTCACTAACTGTATTAGAGGCTGTGGCTCTTCGCCTGTGAGCTTTACTATGAAAGCTGGGAGCTTTGCTCTCGCTAACTATGCTAGGGGCTACGGATCTTTGCCTGCGAGCCTTAGTATGACAGTTGGGAGCTTTGCTCTCGCTAACTATGTAACACTCCTAACCCGTATCCGTTGCCGGAATAAGGTTATGAGGTATTACTTGACTGAACAAAACTTCTATAAGTTCAAAGATACTTACCAGACATAAATTATCAACAATGCAAACCTGTCTCATTGATTTTCCATAAGAGCTCTTATAAAATTTCTAAAATGACTCACTATCAAAACATAACCGAATATCTAATAACAAATTAACTACTATCAAGTTATTATAAAAAAATTTCAACACTTTAGTTCAATTATAAGGCTTCCCTAAATAAAATGAGCAAGCCATCTTCGCATGGCTATAATGTATACAAAGTCGAAATATCATTCTACCTATAGTCTATCCTATACGTGCCTTAAACCATGATGATATACAATCTTCTCAACTCACCTCATGACTCGATAGTGTGATGATATCTCCGGCTCTTTCAACTCGAGCTAAAGTATAAACCTATAAGAAGTAGAAAAGAGAACATGGAGTAAGCTTCAATGCTTAGTAAGTTTTAAGCAATGCAAACAATTAATTTACTTATAGATCGATTACTTCAAATTTTCAAGAAATCATTCCTAGATAATTGCCATTTTGGCCAAGTATCCATGAACATAATGCATATTTAGCAAATTCACCTCACTTGAATCTGAACTCAATTAAAACCAAATATTGAAATCACAAATAAGATCATAAGAACTCGAAAAGCATCTCATTAACTAGTTTTAACCATGTTTGCAACAAAATCACAAATTCACTACAAGCTGTCTTCCTGAGCAACAGTCACTAAATTATTTATAACTGGAGCTAAGAAACTCCAATTCAAGTGCCGTTAATTTTCCTTGAAAATAGACTCATATATCTTCCATCCATCAAATTTTAAGAATTTGTGGTTTGACCAATCAAAACCAGATTTTTATTGAAGTTTCACCTGTTTCACTATTTGACTATTCTGACCACTCTTCACTACGAATCAAGTTTCTCATTATACAGAATTTGAAATATGTTATCATTTATTTCATTTGAAGCTAGACTCATTAAGGAGTTTAAGTATATAAATTTTATCTTATAATCATCATTGTACAATTTACAATGATTTTCTAAAAACAGAACAGGGGATTTCAAAATCATTTTGACTCTATCTCACGCCACTTCAAATATCTCATTATCTATAATTCTTTTGCTTACAAGGTTTCTTTTATAAGAAACTAGACTCATTAAACTTTAATTACATAATTTATTCAGCTTCTAATTCAATTTCCACAATTTATGGTGAGTTTCCAAAATTAAGCTACTGTTGCTGTCCCAAGCAGATTTATTACAAATTTGCTCTTTCACACATTCCTTGCATTCAAATTATCTAAACATGTATATCATGTCATTCAAGTTCGAACTCATATAACATAGGCATTAAAATGCTTCACTAACAGCTTTAGTTCAATTGAAACGAATAAAATACAATATCATATTCACATTTAATTTTCCATGATCGTAATCACCTAAAAATAAATCATATACTTCCACAAACCTTTCCATTAAGGACCAAGTGTTTATATTTGAATATAAACATAGAATCACTTCACATAACTTCACACATTTACCGAACATATCACGATCACATTTATAGTCATAACACTTATTCACAGATGCATCACTTTATATATTTATAATTTAATTCAAATCAAATCGCATACGGGTACATGATACGTACCTGGCCAACTTAATATGTAATGCACTTTCAATTTGTCAACTGAGTGTAGGATCTTGTAGTTGTATACTTTTATCAAATTCATCGGCACTTGGCCTGCTAGGTATAAAACCGAAATTATATTACCAAGACCAAAGACGAAGCTCATGGGTCTTTAGCCGAACAAATTTCCAAGACGAAGCTCGGGACTTCACCGGATACATTTCAAAGACGAAGCTCATGGACTTTAGCCCTGATACATTTCAATGTCTTGCATATTTATTCACATGTTAACACATTTCACATAACATATCACATTAGCAATTCAATTGCTTCATTCGAATGTAAGCACAAAATGTACACCTACCCTTTAACTTTCGGTTCAATAATCATACACAAGGAATACAAAATCTTTTCACTATCCCAGTTTCACTTTTAATAACCATTCGGCTATATGCCATATTCACAAATTATTTCACACACAACCTCGATCCAGTAGGAACAATAGTCACAATTCTTCTATTATACCAATATCCCATTCTTTGACTTTGTTTCATAATAGCTATTCGGTCACCACATATATACCATTCAATTCACATTCGACTTTATACAAACAAGTACAATAAAATTGTATACACATATTACACACTTTCACATCATCACGTAATAGTCATTCGGCCACATTATATACATAAATCATTCATTTCATATTCGGCTTTATAGCCTAAATTCAATATACTTATTGCAAATCGAACTTGTAAAGGTCAAATAATTACATATCATATTATATAATCTTAAGCGCGCAACAAATCAAATTTAATTACTTAAGGACTTACCTCAGACAACGATAATCGGAACGAGACGACTAATCGACCACTTTGATTTTCCCCCCGATCCAAATCCGAATTCTACTTTTGCCAATCTAATTAATATCAAAATTAACTCACTTATTCAACATTTCATTAAATTTTATCTAAAGAAACATAATTTGGGCATTTTGCATTTTATCCAATAACATTTCACATTTTTACAATTTAATCCCTATTTCAAAATAACACAAATTACTCAAAATTTCCAATTACCCATGTTTAGCCGAATCTTACCCATTACTATACGAGTCCATATATTTCATTAATTTCACATTGTAGTCCCTGAATTTATTATTTTTGCAATTAAGTCCTAATTACTCAAAATTATCAAAATTCCAAAACAAAATATGTTAAGCTAAAACAGATTTTTCATTTTCATCATTAAAGCACAAAATCACAAGCTATCAACAATGGCACAACTCAAAATATTCATCAAAATCAAAAATTCAAGCATGGGCTTTGTAGTGCTCAAGCAACGATCTCAAAACGTAAAAATTATCAAAAATCGAACAAAATGAACCTTGTATGGGCTTGAATATTGACCGAACCCTAGCTTGCTTTCTTTTCTTTTTATTTTGTTTAGTTTCGGCTACCAAGAACATATGAACACTCAAATATGGCTTTGTTTATTTTATGTTTATATTATAATATAACATATATTATATAATATTTAATTTACTTATATATCTTTACTAATATAATAGAAAAACCATGTAACTTATATTTTATGTCGTCCCACTTACTTATTAATGGGATATTTACAACATAAATGTCCCAACTTAGAAAGCCACTAACAATTTGGCCCTCATGCTTTAAACTATCAAGTTTTTAATTTATGCGATTAAGTCCTTTTTATTAAATCAGGCACACAACAATAAAATTTTCGCATTTAAAATTTCACACATATCAATTCACAAACTTTAAACACGGAAAATAATATAAAATATATATATATATTTTTTACTCGGATTCGTGGTCCCGAAACCACTTATTCTTACTAGGTCTAAACTAGGTCATTACAACTTTCCCCTTAGGTCGTCCCCAAAATCTTACCAAAAGCAGATTAAAGATTTGTTTCGACATAGTATATTTCAAATTCACGCAGGCTACCCATTTCATATCTATTAAATCTCACGACTAAGATTTTAATCATCTTCGCTATACATCATATTAAACCAAAATTGTTTATAAGCTGTCTTGAATTACTTTCATTTTACGCTTTATTTCATTGATGATATTAATCTCATGAATCAATTATTTACAAAGCTCGATCTGAACAACGGAGTTAGATAACTACCACATACAATACCTCATACAATATGACTTTTATACTCGCCTGATAATTTGTCAAATAGCAACAATTTTTCTTAGTTACTTTCAAACTTTAAAACATAAAAATAAACAAATATTTCAAGAATTTTCAAAACAACCCCGTACTCATGGCTTACTGTAGTTTCTCCCAGAATTACCATATAAATTTTAGATTTCAATCTAAAACAATGATAACTAGCACCATGTGCAAACTGACAGTCTCTAAAACAAATAACTCACCTGATTTATCAAAAGAGAAATCTATATGTACGAAAAGACTTATTCAGACAGTTAACAATGATTCAAATAACATCTATCTTTTTTCAATGATAAGAGATAATCCTGATACACAATTCATCAAAATTCTATTTCACCATTATTCAGATGTCAAAGCATGTTTGAAGTAGTCCTGAAGACGCTTAATAATTAACTTTAACCTATTGAAATCTCAGACATTTAAATGCGAGGTCAGAAATATTACTTTTGATACCTATTATCAGTACCACTTTCTCATATTATCGTGCCTCTTATTACTCCTGTATAAACAGTCTAATTGACACTATGAGCCTTTTGGAACAATGGTTATACAATCTCAGACTTCTTGGTTTATACACTCTATTTCAAAGCAACAAGCAATCATCACTTTCACATTTAAAATTCTAAATCGGAAATCAATTTAAGTTGAACCCCTTTCTAACTTATAACTTGATAACACCTTTCTAAGCTTCACGAATTCACTTAGTTCATTAATTTAATTTCTAATCCAGCTAACATGTAACCATCCATTGATAAGATCAATCACGTATTCATCGTCAGAGAGCACACCAAAGTTTCTTATTCGATCATTTGAAACTAAAATCATTTCTCGAGATAATATCATTATCTCACTATTTAACTTTTAATCTTTCTTTCCAAACTCGTTCTATTTCGTTTCATTGAAACCTTATAATGATATCACTTTGGTAAGGGGTGAGGTCGTTAAGCCTCGAAAGGGAGTTTCATAGTCGAATACACAGATAAATTCATCACTCATCATCATAGTATTATACACCTTGATTCAAACACTTCATTCAAACATTTCAACTTTTCATCTTGTTACAAACATATTTTCACATATCTCAGTTTCACATGCAACTTTATTTCATGTGAGTATTAACAAAACATAAGTGAATTTATCACGATTCAAATTTTAATTTCTATTACTCAAATTACCAAATAATTTCTTATCAAAATTCCACATTTAGTCTTGATCATTTTTCAATATTTATCCAACTGAAAACCGTCTTACGGTTTTGAGTACGTCGCTTACTTGATGCCAGAGTCCAACTATGGCCTTACACTAACTTTGCTCTGCCCATGTTGATGCCTATTTCCGTTAGGTCTTACACTAGCTCATCTGTCTCATGTATTGCCATGGTCCAACCATGGTCTTTTCCGTCAATTCATTATTGAACGATCGTACTCATTCCCTGCTTTCTATCCAATTTGATCTTTCATTACCATTTACTTTATACAATCTCATACATCTTTTTACACTGATGCACACGTATCATAAAATTCTTTTCATACTTTTTCAATTCCATCATATCACATATATATTACAATCAGTTCAATATCAATTTCAGATCAATTAATAATAACTCGGTTGGAACACATTATTACCTGAGCAAAACAATTTATAAGAGCCGGGAGACCTCACACTATCACACTTTACATACGGCATGTATAGCTAGACTCTTACACTTGCTATGTTAGTCTGAGAACCGACTAAACCATAGCTTTGATACCACTAAATGTAACACTCCAAACCCGTATCCGTTGCCGGATTAAGGTTATGAGGTATTACTTGACTGAACAAAACTTCTATAAGTTCAAAGATACTTACCAGACATAAATTATCAACAATGCAAACCTGTCTCATTGATTTTCCATAAGAGCTCTTATAAAATTTCTAAAATGACTCACTATCAAAACATAACCGAATATCTAATAACAAATTAACTACTATCAAGTTATAATAAAAAAATTTCAACACTTTAGTTCAATTATAAGGTTTCCCTAAACAAAATGAGCAAGCCATCTTCGCATGGCTATAATGTATACAAAGTCGAAATATCATTCTACCTATAGTCTATCCTATACATGCCTTAAACCATGATGATATACAATCTTCTCAACTCACCTAATGACTCGATAGTGTGATGATATCTCCGGCTCTTTCAGCTCGAGCTAAAGTATAAACCTATAAGAAGTAGAAAAGAGAACACGGAGTAAGCTTCAATGCTTAGTAAGTTTTAAGCAATGCAAACAATTAATTTACTTATAGATCGATTACTTCAAATTTTCAAGAAATCATTCCAAGATAATTGCCATTTTGGCCAAGTATCCATGAACATAATGCATATTTAGCAAATTCACCTCACTTGAATCTGAACTCAATTAAAACCAAATATTGAAATCACAAATAAGATCATAAGAACTCGAAAAGCATCTCATTAACTAGTTTTAACCATGTTCGCAACAAAATCACAAATTCACTACAAGTTGTCTTCCTGAGCAACAGTCAATAAATTATATATAACTAGAGCTAAGAAACTCCAATTCAAGTGCCGTTAATTTTCCCTGAAAATAGACTCCTATATCTTCCATTCATAAAATTTTCAGAATTTTTGGTTTGACCAATCAAAACCAGATTTTTATTGAAGTTTCCCCTGTTTCACTATTTGACTATTCTGACCACTCTTCACTACGAATCAATTTTCTCATTATACAGAATTTGAAATATGTTATCGTTTATTTTATTTGAAACTAGACTCATCAAGGAGTCTAAGTATATAAATTTTATCTTATAATCATCATTGTACAATTTACAATGATTTTCTAAAAACAAAACAGGGGATTTCGAAGTCATTTTGACTCTATCTCACGCCACTTCAAATATCTCATTATCTACAATTCTTTTGCTTACAAGGTTTCTTTTATAAGAAACTAGACTCATTAAGCTTTAATTACATAATTTATTCAGCTTCTAATTCAATTTCCACAATTTATGGTGATTTTCCAAAATTAAGCTACTGTTGCTGTCCTAAGCAAATTTATTACAAATTTGCTCTTTCACACATTCCTTGCATTCAAATTATCTAAACATGTATATCATGTCATTCAAGTTCGAACTCATATAACATAGGCATTAAAATGCTTCACTAACAGCTTTAGTTCAATTGAAACGAATAAAATACAATATCATATTCACATTTAATTTTCCATGATCGTAATCACCTAAAAATAAATCATATACTTCCACAAACCTTTCCACAAGGACCAAGTGTTTATATTTGAATATAAACATAGAATCACTTCACATAACTTCACACATTTACCGAATATATCACGATCACATTTATAGTCATAACACTTATTCACAGATGCATCACTCTATATATTTATAATTTAATTCAAATCAAATCGCATACGAGTACATGGTACGTACCTGGCCAACTTAATATGTAATGCACTTTCAATTTGTCAACTTAGTGTAAGATCTTGTAGTTGTATACTTTTATCAAATTCATCGGCACTTGGCCTGCTAGGTATAAAACCCGAAATTATATTACCAGCACCAGCACGAAGCTCATGAGTCTTTAGCCCAACACATTTCCAAGACGAAGCTCAAGGGACTTTAGCCCGATACATTTCCAAAGACGAAGCTCATGGGACTTTAGCCGGATACATTTCAGTGTCTTGCATATTTATTCACATGTTAACACATTTCACATAACATATCACATTAGCAATTCAATTGCTTCATTCGAATGTAAGCACAAAATGTACACCTACCCTTTAACTTTCGGTTCAATAATCATACACAAGGAATACAAAATCTTTTCACTATCCCAGTTTCACTTTTAATAACCACTCGGCTATATGCCATATTCACAAATTATTTCACACACAACCTCGATCCAGTAGGAACAATAGTCACAATTCTTCTATTATACCAATATCCCATTCTTTGACTTTGTTTCATAATAGCTATTCGGTCACCACATATATACCATTCAATTCACATTCGACTTTATACAAACAAGTACAATAAAATTGTATACACATATTACACACTTTCACATTATCACTTAATAGTCATTCGGCCACATTATATACATAAATCATTCATTTCATATTCGGCTTTATAGCCTAAATTCAATATACTTATTGCAAATCGAACTTGTAAAGGTCAAATAATTACATATCATATTATATAATCTTAAGCGCAACAAATCAAATTTAATTACTTAGGACTTACCTCGGACAACGATAATCGGAACGAGACGACTAATCGACCACTTTGATTTTCCCCCCGATCCAAATCCGAATTCTACTTTTGCCAATCTAATTAATATCAAAATTAACTCACTTATTCAACATTTCATTAAATTTTATCTAAAGAAACATAATTTGGGCATTTTGCATTTTATCCAATAACATTTCACATTTTTACAATTTAATCCCTATTTCAAAATAACACAAATTACTCAAAATTTCCAATTACCCATGTTTAGCCGAATCTTACCCATTACTATACGAGTCCATATATTTCATTAATTTCACATTGTAGTCCCTGAATTTATTATTTTTGCAATTAAGTCCTAATTACTCAAAATTATCAAAAATTCCAAAACAAAATATGTTAAGCTAAAACAGATTTTTCATTTTTCATCATTAAAGCACAAAAATCACAAGCTATCAACAATGGCACAACTCAAAATATTCATCAAAATCAAAAATTCAAGCATGGGCTTTGTAGTGCTCGAAGCAACGATCTCAAAAACGTAAAAATTATCAAAAATCGAACAAAAATGAACCTTGTATGGGCTTGAATATTGACCGAACCCTAGCTTGCTTTCTTTTCTTTTTATTTTGTTTAGTTTCGGCTACCAAGAACATATGAACACTCAAATATGGCTTTGTTTATTTTATGTTTATATTATAATATAACATATATTATATAATATTTAATTTACTTATATATCTTTACTAATATAATAGAAAAACCATGTAACTTATATTTTATGTCATTCCACTTACTTATTAATGGGATATTTACAACATAAATGTCCCAACTTAGAAAGCCACTAACAATTTGGCCCTCATGCTTTAAACTATCAAGTTTTTAATTTATGCGATTAAGTCCTTTTTATTAAATCAGGCACACAACAATAAAATTTTCGTACGAAAATTTCACACATATCAATTCACAAACTTTAAACACGGAAAATAATATAAAATATATATATATATTTTTTTTACTCGGATTCGTGGTCCCGAAACCACTGTTCTTACTAGGGTCTAAACTAGGCTGTTACAACTTTCCCCCCTTAGGTCGTCCCCAAAAATCTTACCGAAAAGCAGATTAAAGATTTGTTTCGACATAGTATATTTCAAATTCACGCAGGGCTACCCATTTCATATCTATTAAATCTCACGACTAAGATTTTAATCTGTCTTCTGCTATACATCATATTAAACCAAAATTGTTTATAACTGTACTGAATTACTTTCATTTTCTGCTTTATTTCGCTGATGATATTAATCTCATGAATCAATTATTTACAAAGCTCGATCCTGAACAACGGAGTTAGATAACTACCACATACAATACCTCATACAATATGACTTTTATACTCGCCTGATAATTTGTCAAATAGCAACAATTTTTCTTAGTTACTTTCAAACTTTAAAACATAAAAATAAACAAATATTTCAAGAATTTTCAAAACAACCCGTACTCATGGCTTACTGTAGTTTCTCCCAGAATTACCATATAAATTTTAGATTTCAATCTAAAACAATGATAACTAGCACCATGTGCAAACTGACAGTCTCTAAAACAAATAACTCACCTGATTTATCAAAAGAGAAATCTATATGTACGAAAAGACTTATTCAGACAGTTAACAATGATTCAAATAACATCTATCTTTTTCAATGATAAGAGATAATCCTGATACACAATTCATCAAAATTCTATTTCACCATTATTCAGATGTCAAAGCATGTTTGAAGTAGTCCTGAAGACGCTTAATAATTAACTTTAACCTATTGAAATCTCAGACATTTAAATGCGAGGTCGAAATATTACTTTTGATACCTATTATCGCACCACTTTCTCATATTATCGTGCCTCTTATTACTCCTGTATAAACAGTCTAATTGACACTATGAGCCTTTTGGAACAATGGTTATACAATCTCAGACTTCTTGGTTTATACACTCTATTTCAAAGCAACAAGCAATCATCACTTTCACATTTAAAATTCTAAATCGGAAATCAATTTAAGTTGAACCCCTTTCTAACTTATAACTTGATAACACCTTTCTAAGCTTCACGAATTCACTTAGTTCATTAATTTAATTTCTAATCCAGCTAACATGTAACCATCCATTGATAAGATCAATCACGTATTCAACGCTCGTAGAGCACACCAAAGTTTCTTATTCAGATCATTTGAAACTAAAATCATTTCTCAGATAATATCATTATCTCACTATTTAACTCTTTAATCTTTCTTTCCAAACTCGTTCTATTTCGTTTCATTGAAACCTTATAATGATATCACTGGTAAGGGGGTGAGGTCGTTAAGCCTCGAAAGGGAGTTTCATAGTCAAATACACAGATAAATTCATCACTCATCATCATAGTATTATACACCTTGATTCAAACACTTCATTCAAACATTTCAACTTTTCATCTTGTTACAAACATATTTTCACATATCTCAGTTTCACATGCAACTTTATTTCATGTGAGTATTAACAAAACATAAGTGAATTTATCACGATTCAAATTTTAATTTCTATTACTCAAATTACCAAATAATTTCTTATCAAATTTCCACATTTAGTCTTGATCATTTTTCAATATTTATCCAACTGAAAACCGTCTTACGGTTTTGAGTACGTCGCTTACTTTATGCCAGAGTCCAACTATGGCCTTACACTAACTTTGCTCTGCCCATGTTGATGCCTATTTCCGTTAGGTCTTACACTAGCTCATCTGTCTCATGTATTGCCATGGTCCAACCATGGTCTTTTCCAATCAATTCATTATTGAACGATCGTACTCATTCCACGCTTTCTATCCAATTTGATCTTTCATTACCATTTACTTTATACAATCTCATACATCTTTTTACCTGATGCACACGTATCATAAAATTCTTTTCATACTTTTTCAATTCCATCATATCACATATATATTACAATCAGTTCATTATCAATTTCAGATCAATTAATAATAACTCGGTTGGAACACATTATTACTGAGCAAAACAATTTATAAGAGCCGGAGACCTCACACCATCACACTTTACATACGGCATGTATAGCTAGACTCTTACACTTGCTATGTTAGTCGAGAACCGACTAAACCATAGCTCGATACCACTAAATGTAACACTCCTAACCCGTATCCATTGCTTGGAATAAGGTTATGAGGTATTACTTGACTGAACAAAACTTCTATAAGTTCAAAGATACTTACAGGACATAAATTATCAACAATGCAAACTGTCTCATTGATTTTCCATAAGAGCTCTTATAAAATTTCTAAAATGACTCACTATCAAAACATAACCGAATATCTAATAACAAATTAACTACTATCAAGTTATAATAAAAAATTTCAACACTTTAGTTCAATTATAAGGCTTCCCTAAACAAAATGAGCAAGCCATCTTCGCATGGCTATAATGTATACAAAGTCGAAATATCATTCTACCTATAGTCTATCCTATACATGCCTTAAACCATGATGATAAACAATCTTCTCAACTCACCTAATGACTCGATAGTGTGATGATATCTCCGGCTCTTTCAACTCGAGCTAAAGTATAAACCTATAAGAAGTACAAAAGAGAACACGGAGTAAGCTATAATGCTTAGTAAGTTTTAAGCAATGCAAACAATTAATTTACTTATAGATCGATTACTTCAAATTTTCAAGAAATCATTCCAAGATTATTGCCATTTTGGCCAAGTATCCATGAACATAATGCATATTTAGCAAATTCACCTCACTTGAATCTGAACTCAATTAAAACCAAATATTAAAATCACAAATAAGATCATAAGAACTCGAAAAGCATCTCATTAACTAGTTTTAACCATGTTTGCAACAAAATCACAAATTCACTACATGCTGTCTTCCTGAGCAACAGTCACTAAATTATTTATAACTGGAGCTAAGAAACTCCAATTCCAGTGCCGTTAATTTTCCCTAAAAATAGACTCATATATCTTCCATTCATCAAATTTTCAGAATTTTTGGTTTGACCAATAAATACCAGATTTTTATTGAAGTTTCTCCTGTTTCACTATTTGACTCTTCTGACCACTCTTCACTACGAATCAATTTTCTCATTATACAGAATTTGAAATATGTTATCGTTTATTTCATTTGAAACTAGACTCATTAAGGAGTCTAAGTATATAAATTTTATCTTATAATCATCATTGTACAATTAACAATGATTTTCTAAAAACGGAACAGGGGATTTCAAAGTCATTTTGACTCTATCTCACTCCACTTCAATTATCTCATTATCTGCAATTCTTTTGCTTACAAGGTTTCTATTATAAGAAACTAGACTCATTAAGCTTTAATTACATAATTTATTCAGCTTCTAATTCAATTCCCACAATTTATGGTGATTTTCCAAAATTAAGCTACTGTTGCTATCCCAAGCAGATTTATTACAAATTTGCTCTTTCACACATTCCTTGCATTCAAATTATCTAAACATGTATATCATGTCATTCAAGTTCGAACTCATATAACATAGGCATTAAAATGCTTCACTAACAGCTTTAGTTCAATTGAAACGAATAAAATACAATATCATATTCACATTTAATTTTCCATGATCGTAATCACCTAAAAATAAATCATATACTTCCACAAACCTTTCCACAAGGACCAAGTGTTTATATTTGAATATAAACATAGAATCACTTCACATAACTTCACACATTTACCGAATATATCACGATCACATTTATAGTCATAACACTTATTCACAGATGCATCACTTTATATATTTATAATTTAATTCAAATCAAATCGCATACGAGTACATGATACGTACCTGGCCAACTTAATATGTAATGCACTTTCAATTTGTCAACTTAGTGTAGGATCTTGTAGTTGTATACTTTTATCAAATTCATCGGCACTTGGCCTGCTAGGTATAAAACCGAAATTATATTACCAGCACCAACCTGAAGCTCTGGGTCTTTAGCCCGGACACATGTCCAGCACGAAGCCTGCGGGACTTTAGCCCGGATACATTTCCAGCACGAAGCCTGTGGGACTTTAGCCCGGATACATTTCCAGCATGAAGCTTGCGGGACTTTAGCCCGGATACATTTCCACTGTTTGCATATTTATTCACATGTTAACACATTTCACATAACATATCACATTAGCAATTCAATTGCTTCATTCGAATGTAAGCACAAAATGTACACCTACCCTTTAACTTTCGTTCAATAATCATACACAAGGAATACAAAATCTTTTCACTATCCCAGTTTCACTTTTAATAACCATTCAGCTATATGCCATATTCACAAATTATTTCATACACAACCTCGATCCAGTAGGAACAATAGTCACAATTCTTCTATTATACCAATATCCCATTCTTTGACTTTGTTTCATAATAGCTATTCGGTCACCACATATATACCATTCAATTCACATTCCACTTTATACAAACAAGTACAATAAAATTGTATACACATATTACACACTTTCACATCATCACTTAATAGTCATTCGGCCACATTATATACATAAATCATTCATTTCATATTCGGCTTTATAGCCTAAATTCAATATACTTATTGCAAATCGAACTTGTAAAGGTCAAATAATTACATATCATATTATATAATCTTAAGCGCGCAACAAATCAAATTTAATTACTTAAGGACTTACCTCAGACAAGGATAATCGGAACGAGACGACTAATCGACCACTTTGATTTTCCCCCCGATCCAAATCCGAATTCTACTTTTGCCAATCTAATTAATATCAAAATTAACTCACTTATTCAACATTTCATTAAATTTTATCTAAAGACACATAATTTAGGCATTTTGCATTTTATCCCATAACATTTCACATTTTTACAATTTAATCCCTATTTCAAAATAACACAAATTACTCAAAATTTCCAATTACCCATGTTTAGCCGAATCTTACCCATTACTATACGATTCCATATATTTCATTAATTTCACATTGTAGTCCCTCAATTTATTATTTTGGCAATTAAGTCCTAATTACTCAAAATTATCAAAAATTCCAAAACAAAATATGTTAAGCTAAAACATATTTTTCATTTTCATCATTAAACCACAAAATCACAAGCTATCAACAATGGCACAACTCAAAATATTCATCAAAATCAAAAATTCAAGCATGGGCTTCAGAGTACTCAAGCAACGATCTCAAAACGTAAAAATTATCAAAATCAAACAAAAACGAACCTTGTATGGGCTTGAATATTGACCGAACCCTAGCTTGCTTTCTTTTCTTTTTATTTTGTTTAGTTTCGGCTACCAAGAACATATGAACACTCAAATATGGCTTTGTTTATTTTATGTTTATATTATAATATAACATATATTATATAATATTTAATTTACTTATATATCTTTACTAATATAATAGAAAAACCACGTAACCTATATTTTATGCCGTCCTACTTACTTATTAATGGGATATTTACAACATAAATGTCCCAACTTAGAAAGCCACTAACAATTTGGCCCTCATGCTTTAAACTATCAAGTTTTTAATTTATGCGATTAAGTCCTTTTTATTAAATCAAGCACACAACAATAAAATTTTCTTACGAAAATTTCACACATATCAATTCACATACTTTAAACACGGAAAATAATATAAATATATATATATTTTTACTCGTATTCGTGGTCCCGAAACCACTGTTTTTACTAGGGTCTAAACTAGGCTGTTACAAACTATGTTGGAGGCTACGACGTTTCACCTAGAGCTTTGCTCTCACTAATTGTGCTAGGGGTTACGACTCTTTGCCTGTGAGCCTTAGTATGGCAGTTGGGAGCTTTGCTCTCACTAATTGTGCTAGGGGTTACGACTCTTCGCCTGCGAGCCTTAGTATGGAAGTTGGGAGCTTTGCTCTCATTAATTGTATAGGAGGTTTCAGCTCTTCACCTGCGAGCCTTAGTATGACATTTGGGAGCTCTGCTCTCTCTAACTCTATTGGAGGTTGTGACTCTTCGCTTGCAAGTCTTAATTTGACAACTAGGAGCTTTGCTCTCACTAACTATGCTAGGGGCTGTAGCTATTCTCATGTGACCCTTACTATGACAGTTGGGAGCTTTTCTCTCGCTAATTGTGATGTGGGCTGTAGCTCTTTGCTCACAAGTCTTAGTTTGACAACTAGGAGCTTTGCTCTCACTAGCTGTGCTGAGGATGTAGCTATTCGCCTACGAGCTTAATATGACAGTTGGGTGCTAGGGGCTATGGCTCTTCACTTACGAGCCTTAGCATGACACGATTGTTGTTTGGAAAATTTTCATTTATAGGATAAAGAGTTATACATAGTATTTTGTTTTAGATGTCAAGTGTTCTAAGTTCACGGTACAACTATGCCCTTCATCCTTGCTAGCTTATACATTTCATAACCTATTTTCTTCATCACTTTGTATGTCCCTTCCCAATTTAGAGCCATATGTCCTCATTGAGAGGGGGGTAAACTAGCCTCAGTATGCCTTAAGACAATATCGCCGACTTGGAACTGTTTGTTTCTAACTTTGGAATTATAATAGCAAGATACCTATTGGGCATGCACTACTTTTCTAACCTCGGTTGTTTTTTTGAGTTCGTCAATCAAGTCAAGGTTGAACCTGAGAGCCTCTTGAATAACTTCCTCATCAAAGTGTTGCATTTTGTGCAACCTCTAATTAATTTCTATAGGGATTACTGCTTTTGGCCCGTAGACAAGAGAGAAAGTCATTTCTCGTATCGTAGTGTGGGGTGTAGTCGGAAACATGAAAATATACACACTTTTTCATGCCTTTTTTAACTCAAATTCATGCAGTTCTAGTAAAATTCTTGTCGAAAAATAGATAATAATTATAAAATAATTAAATTTCACTGAAATTCTGGACATGTTGAATTTTAATTAATTTATATCAAATTTTGATTAATTTTGATTATTTTCGAAAAATTTGTACAAAGGGCAAAAAACAGCTTGGGAGACACTGCTAGAAGCACAAAATCAAGAAGCAATTTTGAAGCATCAAGGTGAATTAATTTTTTAGCCTAAGACGGTCCAAATTATGTGTATTAACTCATAATATAATTAATTTTAATTTTAATCCAATTTAATTTGGGTTAAATTAATTATTATTAATTAATTATGAAAAGGGGCTCAGTTGAGCTGAACCGAGAAAACCAATCCAACCGAGCACTGGGCAGCCCAAAACCGTCCCACATGCTGACCCAATCAGCTTGCTTTTCTAATTATTTGGCTTGCAAAATGGCCCTTGAAGACTCCTTCAAATTGCATTGAAACCCCTCCACTATTCATGTCTTTCAAGATTTGCCCCTACCTAAAAATAGAATGTTTGAAATCTTCAACATTCCACATGTGTAGCTGGCCATGGGGGGAGTCTTTGGCAGCCGTCTTAACCTATAAATACCCCTTTTTCTGCTCACTCAAACACATCTCAAACCTATTCATTTCTTCACTTCTCTCTCACTTTTCTCTTTTCATTCCCTTCCACTGTTCTTCATTTTCTTCTCCTACTCCTTTCCCGATTTCACCTCTTGAAAAAGATTCATTCAACCACCATTTGGAGCAGCATTCCAAGTGCTTGTGGAAGCCTCAGTTCAACAAGAACAAGTAGAGAAAGAGGAGTGAAGCAAAATAGTCAAGCCTCGGAGAAACACCAGATTTGATTCTTGTTCCCTATCCTTTTAATTTTGTTGTTGTTATGATGAACATGTCATGAACATTTGTGATGTTGACATGTTTAATTTAATTAATATAGCTTAAATTTAGTTTGTGTTAGGTTGATTACGTTTTGTCTACTTCAGTTATTAAAATTGTGTTTGTGTTGTTATTGGTCTCGGTAAGATGTTTGATTAAGTAAAACCATGACTAAGTTATTCTTGCATTACAATTGTAAGGTAACTAATGAATTAATTATTTAAAGGGATTGAAATTGTAATTAATTGACACAATACTTAATCAGTGCATGTTTAATCATCTAAGGTAGCTAAGGGTTAAATTAGCAACGATATCTAACAATACATTAGTCTTGCATAACTTACAAGATTATTGTGTTTAAACTATTTCAAGATAGAAATACATTGTTACCTCACGTACTCTTTTATGTGCTTATGAGATTGAATTAATTTGAATTGGCATAGAGATATGTCCAAGAGATTATTTTAATTTCATAAGTATGTATGTGCATTAACACATTTTCCTATTAAAATTTGTTTAATAGGTTGAATTGACATAGAGGTATAGTCAAGAGATAAATGGATTTTGGTAGGTAAGTATATTCATAAGTTAGCAATTACCGAGTTTCCGTGAATTTATTCGTAACAACATGTATATAAGTTTAATAAATCTAAGTTAAGAAATGTAATTAATCTAACACAATTATGTCATCTGGATTAAAATCATCCTTTGAAATCGTGCATTGGAACTTTTATTTTCTATTTATTTATTTTATTTAGTAAAAAATATTAGTTTTTGATCACTTCCTTAAATCAAAACATTTTTCTTCACCAAAGTGTTTTAACTAGAATTTATAAATAATTCCTTTCACAGTCACTGTGGATATGATAACTCGACATTTACTTGTCACTTTATTACTTGTTGCGATTGTGTACACTTGCACATCCATCATTCCAAGTTTTTGGCGCCATTGCCGGGGGCTGTTTTTAAAAAGTCATTATTTGTGAATTTGTTAATTTTTCATTTTGGTTTATTTTTCTATGAGAAAACAGTACCCTAACATATTTACCAGTGAGATTTTCGGGGATGAAAATCGCTAAGGGGGGAGAGTTGTAACAACTCGTTTTTAGTCAAATCAGAACAATGGTTGGGACCACAAATTTGAGGTCAAAATAATTATTTTGTTATTATTTTAATGTTTACAGTATGATATAATGTTGGTGTGAAAATTTCGTTAAGAAATTTTATCGTTTGATTGGTCAATTTGATAAAAATGACTAAATAGCATAAAATGTAAAAGTGATGTTCTATTAGCTAAAGTTGTCTAATAGGTATAGAAAATTAAAGTTAAGGTCCTTATGTTGTAATTGAACCATTTTAAATGTGAGGGGGCAAAGATGGGCATGTATTATATGGTTTTAATGAATTATAACTAAGGTTAATTTAGTATGTGACAACCCGAATTAGGGCCTAATCGGAATAGTGGTTTCGTGACCATAAATCCGAGATAGAAATAATTGTTTTTAATTATTTTGGGGTTTATGATATGATTGCATGATTGTGTGAAAATTTCGTGATGAAATTCTATGCCTAAAGTGCTTAAATTGAAAATAGGGACTAAATCGAATAAGTTGCAAAATTTACATCCGGAAGTTTTAGTATGAAATTGTTTTGGAATATTAATTAGGAGGTCTTAAATAGCAATTTGACCAATTTTAAATTCATGGACAAAATTAAGACATGGAAGGAATTTTTGAAAGTTTAGTAAGGAGGGCATTTTGGTCATTTGGATATTAAATGAAATAAAATGGGAAAAATAACACAAAATTGATCATCATCCTCCTTAGTTGCTGCGAATTCTCCTCTCTCCATAGCTAGGGTTTCTTCAATTTTCAAGCTCCATAGTAAGTGATTCCAAGCCCGCTTTTAATGTTCTTTACGTTTTGGAATCCGGAAGCTCGATTAAGCTTATGCTAGTAATAATTTAACCTAGGGTTCACATTTGGAAAAATACCCATAGGTGAAATTTGTGTATTTTGATGTTTTATGATAGAATATGAGGTTTTAAATTATGTTAAATAACTTGTGCTACTCGGTTTTAAGTGAAAACGAGTAAAAGCAAGATAATCGGTAAAATACCTATTGTTCATAACTATATGATAGAGTGAGAATTTGATGTTGTTGTAGAAGAGAAAAATGTTCAGCATATCATAAAACATAAGAATAAGGGCTGAAATTAAATTCCCGAGCCTAGGGGCAAAAATGTAATTTTGTAAAAGTTAGGGGGCAAAAATGTAATTTTACCATAATGTGATTTTTGGATTGAAAAAAATAGTATGAGTATTAAATGAGCTAAATGTGTTATTATAGATCAAGAAAGACGCGGAATTGATCTTGAACGGGGGAAGGAAAAAGTTTTGGACTAAATTGCAAAATTTCCATATTTTGCACCAAGGTAAGTTTGTATGTAAATATTACAATAATTTCATGTACATTCTTATATTTCAGCCTATTATATAAACATATTAGCTGATGTTAAAATATAAATCGACTATTGGAAGAATGGAAATAAATATAGAGAGAGATCCCGGTTGAACATTCTGGAGAGATCGAATGAAATAGAGGGAGCGTAGCTAGGTCACATGTATGATGCTGAGTGCACATCATGTGTACAAGAAAGCTACGAGACACCCTGTAGTAGCTAGGTCACATGTGTGATACGAGATGTATCCCATGTAGACAAGAGAGCTACGTGAAAGATAAATGTAGCTAGGTCGCATGCGTGATTCCAAGTGAAGGACACCATGTAGACAAGAGAGCTACGTGAAAGATAAATGTAGCTAGGTCGCATGCGTGATTCCAAGTGAAGGACACCATGTAGACAAGAGAGCTACTGAGACAAATCGGTTGGGTCGCATGAGTGGTACTAAGTGTTCACCATGTGTACAAGAGAGCCGAACTAAACGAAGTATGATGGTGGGGTGTCTTTGAAACCATTAAATATCGAGGATTGATCCGAATTGTTCAACGGGATGGTTTTGTGGTGATATTGTGGTTTGGACCTACACTTATGGTGAATGAAATGTGGTGAAAATGATTTGTGGTATATACATATATAAGATAAAATGAGGTTAGCATAAAGAATGTGTGAAAGAGTGAAACTAGCATTAAAACTGTTTTTAAATGGTATCAGTGATGTGATTTTGAAAAATCACCAAAAATAGGAGGAATATAATTAGAGGTTGAATGAGATGTAAAATTAAAGCTTAATGAGTCTACTTTCATATAAAAGAAACAGAGCAAGCAAAGGAATTCTATATTTTGAGTTATTTACAATTGTATGTGACTTGCTCAGGATGAATACGTGATCCCCTGTTCCAACTTTGAAAAATCATTAAAAATTGTACAAAGAAAATTAAGAAATATAGTTTACATGCCTAAATTCCTTATTGAGACTAGTTTTAAATGAAACAGACTTCAGGGTTGTTTGAATTGTGTACTGAGAGATATTCAATTCGTAGTGAACAAAGGTCAGATCAGTCGAGCTGTGTAACAGGGGAAACTTTAACTAATAAACTGTACTAATCGGCTGAACCAAAAATTATAGAAAAAAATTAGCAAAAAGATTTATGAGTCTAGATTCATGGAAATTTTACGGATTTGAATTTCAAGTTTTGTAACTCAAGTTATGATTTATTTAGTGAATATGACGCAGCAGAGACAGCTTAATCAAAGTGGAATGAATAGTGAAGTTAAAGTAGATATACTTGAATTGTTGTGTAAACATGTTAGATTCTTTAATTAGTATTTACATACTTACTTACTAAGCTATAAGCTTACTTTGTTTCTCTCTTTTGTCTTATAGTGTCCTTCGGCTTGTTCAGGAGTTAAGGATCGTGAAGATCTACCCGCACTATCATACTTTAGGGTATTTGAACTAAACGTTTTGAATTATGGCATGTATAGTAGGCTTAATTATTTTGTTACGTGTCATATTTGTCTAGGTTTAAAATATTAGTTACAATTTTCGACCAGCTACTTTGTACAAGCCATTAAAGTTGGCTAATATTGTTCAAGACATATGTTATACGATGCACTATCAAATTGGATGACATATTTATATCTCGATTATGTTTAATGGTATGTGTTATGTTCGGTAATACCTTATATCTGTTTCGGCCTACGATAGTAACGGGTAAGGGGTGTTACATTTAGTGGTATCGAGCTATGGTTTAGTCGGTTCTCGGACTAATAAAGTGTGTGTAAAAGTCTAGCTATACATGCCATAAAAATATTGTGATAGTGTGGTGACTCTGATTATTCTAAAGCGTGTTTTGTTTTAATATAGTAATGGATCCTGAAGGAACTGCGGTGATGATGTTTGCTAGTAATGCCGGTTCCCTTTGAGGGACCGCGCTGTGGAAAGTAGACTGAGACATTGAGACAAGGAGATGAGGCTCGGGATGCCTTTCTCCAAATGATGAACAATTGGTATATCAATTTATTCGAGCAAATCCAAATGCTCAACCTCCTCCACCCCTCCTATACCTCGGGCGATTCTGTGTGCTCAAGGTATAGATTTGGTAAGAATGAACAAGCCTCCGGTTGACAAGATTCAAAACAAGGGGCAAGAGTTTAGAGCAAAGGTCGATGATGATCCCGAGAAAGCGAAATTCGGCTTGAAAATTCTACCCGTGTATTTGATGAGCTCTCATGTACACCGAGGAATGCTTAAAGTGTCTCAGATCACTTTTGAGAGATTCGACTTACCACCGGTGGAAGACTTTGGTTGCAGTGGTGCCAAAAGAAAAAGTTACTTGGGATTTCTTCCAGAAAAATTTAGAAAGAAATACATAAGTCAACGATTTATTGATCAAAACGGAAGGAGTTCCTTGAATTGAAGCAGGGAAAATGTCTCAGAGCAGCGAGTATGAACGCGAATTTGTAAGACTCAGCAAGTATGCTCGTGAATGTGTGTCTACCGAGGCCATTATGTGTAGAAGATTTGAAGATGGACTGAATGAGGACATTAAAATGCTTGTAGGAATTTTGGAGTTGAAAGAATTTGTAGTATTGGTTGATCGAGCTCTTAAAGTCAAGAATTGAACAAAGAAAGAAGAAAAGCTGCTATTGAGGCCCGAGACGTCGAGAAAAAGACAGATAAGCAAGCCATTTCAATCTCAACCAAAGAGGTCCAAAGAGACAAACCCTCGAATGACAGCTTTCAATTGGGGATTCACAGAGATCGTGGTAGAGCATATTCGGGTCTAAAGCTCAAGCTACTTGATGGCAAGTGTGGGTAATATGCGACCTAGAAAGCCCGAGTGTCGAGAATGCGGCAGCAACATTATGGTGAGTGTTGGGGGACCGAGCGAGCTTGTTTCAAAGTGGTTCTCATGAGCATTTTATTAGAGATTGTCCGGAGAAAATTAAAGAAGAAAGATTTCAGTGCTAGATGTAATACCACCGCTAGTAGAGGTAGACCACCGAGAAATCTGGAGGTGGGACTAGTAGTAAAAGCGTGATGAAAGATTTAACGGCAAGATCGAAGCTAGAGCACCGCTAGAGCTTATGCTATACGTGCCGAGAAGATGCATCATCTCCGATGTCATTCTTGGTACATTTTCTCTCTATGATACTATTGTTATTGCATTGATTGATCCGGGTCCACTCATTCCTATATTTGCATGAATTTAGTATCCAATAAAAAGTTGCTGTTGAATTTACTTGAGTTTACGATTAAAGTGTCGAACCCTTAGGCCAATATGTGCTAGTTGACAAGGTTTGCAAGAATTGCCCATTAATGATTCAAGGTCACTGTTTTTCTACCAACTTGATGTTGTTACCATTTGGTGAGTTTGACGTTATCTTGGGAATGGACCGTTAACATTGTATGATGCTAAGGTAGATTGTAAACAAAAGACACTAGAGTTGAAATGTGAAAATGGAGAAATTCGTGGGTTGAAACAGATGAATCAAATAAATTGCCTATAGTGATTTCGCACATGTCCGCACGTAAATACATGAGAAAAGGGTGTGAAGCTTATCTCGCTTATGTAATGAATATTGAGTTGCCCCAACCGAAATTTGAATCGATGCCGATAGTCCGTGAGTTTCAGATGTATTTCGGAGGAATTGCCTGGTTGCCTCCGAATAGAGAGATAGATTTTGCTATTGATTTGTTGCAGCACCTTTGCACCGATTTCGATTGCTCCATATAGAATGGCTCAATGAATTAAAAGAATTGAAGGCTCGATTGCAGGAGTTAACGGACAAGGGATTTGTGAGACCGAGTTTCTCTCCCTGGGTGCTCATGTATTATTCAGAAGAAGAAGGATGGTTCAATGAGACTTTGCATTGATTACCGTCGACTTAATAAGGTGACTATAAAGAACAAGTACCCATTGCCGAGGATTGATGATTTATTCGATCGCTTAAAGGGGCCACAGTGTTTTCAAAGATTGATTTGAGGTCCGGTTACTACCAATTGAGAGTTAAGGAGTCGATGTGCGAAAGCGCCTTTAGGACAAGGTATGGACATTATGAGTTTCTTGTGATGCCTTTCGACTTAACAAATGCTCCACTATATTTATGGACTTAATGAATCGGATCTTCCAGCCATATTTGGATAAGTTTGTAGTAGTGTTTATAGATGACATTTTAATTTGTTCTCGAGATGAGTCTCGAACATGCCGAACACTTGAGAACTATATTGCAAATCTTGAGAGAAAAGAAACTGCTTGCCAAGTTTAGTAAAAGTGAGTTCGGCTTCGTGAAGTCGGATTTTTGGGGCATATAGTCTCGGTGATGGTATTCGGTGGATCCAAGTAAGATTTCTGCGATCGTTGATTGGAAACCGCCAAGAATGTATCCGAGGTTAGAAGCTTTTAGGCTTAGCCGGTATTATAGACGTTTTGTTGAAGGATTTTCGATGATTGCCTCTCCTATGACTAAGTTGTTGCAAAAGAATGTTAAGTTTGAATGGACTGATAAATGTCAACAAAGTTTTGAAAAGTTGAAAGCACGATTGATGAAGCACCAATTTTAGTACACTGAGTCGGGAAGGAGTTCAGTAATTTATAGTGATGCATCATTGATGTGCCTTGGATGTGTGTTGATGCAAGAGGGTAAAGTGGTAGCTTATGCTTGAGACAGTTA
The DNA here is from genome assembly GCF_025698485.1 of Gossypium arboreum. Classification (NCBI taxonomy): domain Eukaryota; kingdom Viridiplantae; phylum Streptophyta; class Magnoliopsida; order Malvales; family Malvaceae; genus Gossypium; species Gossypium arboreum. Next base: position 21,568,744 of record NC_069070.1, read on the forward strand.
AAACCGCATGAGAAGAACTATCCTACACATGATTTGGAACCGGCATTGTTGTTTTTGCCTTGAAGATTTGGCGACATTATTTGTACGGTGAAAATGCCGAATTTTACCGATCACAAAAGTTTAAAGTACTTGATGAATCAAAAGGATCTGAATCTGCGACAATGAAGATGGCTTGAATTATTAAAGGATTATGATCTAGTGATTGATTATCATCCGGAAAAGCAAATGTAGTTCTTGACGCCTTGAGCGTAAAATTTCTTTTTACTTTGAGAGCCATGAACACGGGTTAGCATTGTCGATGATGGGTCAATCTTAGCGAGATGAGAGCTAAACCGTTATTTCTCCAGATTGATTTGTGATGCTCAAAAGAATGATAGTGAGTTGCGGATCAAGAGAACTCAATGCGAATCGAGTTACGACTTCGATTTTCGAGTTGGACCAGATGATTGTTTGATGTTTTGAGACAGATATGTGTGCTTAAAAACGATAAATTGATTCGAAAATATTACATGAGGCGCACAATGGTGTTTATCGGTTCATCTGGTAGCACAAAAATGTATAATGATTTAAAGAAGTCAGATTGGTGGCGGTATGAAAAGGACATTTCGAATTTGTAACCAAGTGTTTGATCTGTCAACAAGTAAAAGTGAACATCAAGTGCCTTCAGATTACTTCAACCGGTAATGGTGCACGAGTGGAAATGGGACAAGATTACCATGGATTTTGTAACCGGTTTGCCTTTAACTCCTAAAAGAAGGATGCTGTTTGGGTAGTGGTTGATAGATTAACAAAGTCAGCCCACTTTATACCAAGACGCACCGATTATTCACTTGATAAATTAGCGAATTATATATTGCTGAAATTGTGAAGTTGCACGAGTACCTATATCTATAATATCGATAGAGATCCAAGATTTACCTCGAGATTTTGGAAAAAGTTACAAGAAGCTTTGGGTACAAAATTGAACTTTAGTACCGCATTTCATCCACAAACAGATGGTCAAACAGAAAGAGTAATCCAGTACTCAAGATATGCTTAGATGTTGTGTTTTAGAATTTGGAGGTAGTTGGGAGAAATATCTATCTTTGATTGAGTTTGCCTACAATAACAGCTTATCAATCAAGTATACAAATGGCACCATCTGAAGCCTTGTATGGTCGTAAGTGTCGGACTCCTTTGTATTGGACCGAGCTTAGTGAGAAATAGATTCATGGAGTTGATCTAGTTAAAGAAACCAAGAGAAAATAAAAGTAATTGAATTGCTTAAAAGTCGCTTCAGATCGACAAAAGTCATATGCTGATTTAAAAGAAAAGAGATTGAATTTCGGTGGGTGATAAAGTGTTCTTGAAGGTGTCACCATGGAAAAGATTCGAGATTTAGTCGGAAGGCAAGTTGAGTCCGCGTTTTATTGGGCCGTACGAGATTACTGAGAGAATTGGACCAGTGGCATATCGGTTGGCCTTACCGGCAGAGTTAGAAAGAATTCATAACGTGTTTCATGTATCAATGTTGTGACGTTATCGTTCGATCCTTCACATGTGATTTCTCCAATGAAATTGAGATTCGATCGGATATGACCTATGAGGAGGAACCAATAAAGATTTTGGCTCGAGAGGTTAAACAGTTAAGAAATAAAAGTATAGCTTTAGTGAAAGTATTGTGGCACGTACATGGGATAGAAGAGGCTACGTGGGAACCTCAAGAAGCTATGAGGAAACAGACCCAAACCTCTTTCTTGGTAAGATTTTTGAGGACGAAAATCTCAAAAGGGGAGAATTGTGACAACCCGAATTAGGGCCTAATCGAATAGTGGTTTCGTGACCATAAATCCGAGATAGAAATAATTGTTTTAATTATTTTGGGGTTTATGATATGATTGCATGATTGTGTGAAAATTTCGTGATGAAATTCTATGCCTAAAGTGCTTAAATTGAAAATAGGGACTAAATCGAATAAGTTGCAAAATTTACATCCCGGAAGTTTTAGTATGAAATTGTTTTGGAATATTAATTAGGAGGTCTTAAATAGCAATTTGACCAATTTTAAATTCATGGACAAAATTAAGACATGGAAGGAATTTTTGAAAGTTTAGTAAGGAGGGCATTTTGGTCATTTGGATATTAAATGAAATAAAATGGGAAAAATAACACAAAATTGATCATCATCCTCCTTAGTTGCTGCCGAATTCTCCTCTCTCCATAGCTAGGGTTTCTTCAATTTTCAAGCTCCATAGTAAGTGATTCCAAGCCCGCTTTTAATGTTCTTTACGTTTTGGAATCCGGAAGCTCGATTAAGCTTATGCTAGTAATAATTTAACCTAGGGTTCACATTTGGAAAAATACCCATAGGTGAAATTTGTGTATTTTGATGTTTTATGATAGAATATGAGGTTTTAAATTATGTTAAATAACTTGTGCTACTCGGTTTTAAGTGAAAACGAGTAAAAGCAAGATAATCGGTAAAATACCTATTGTTCATAACTATATGATAGAGTGAGAATTTGATGTTGTTGTAGAAGAGAAAATGTTCAGCATATCATAAAACATAAGAATAAGGGCTGAAATTAAATTCCCGAGCCTAGGGGCAAAAATGTAATTTTGTAAAAGTTAGGGGCAAAATGTAATTTTACCATAATGTGATTTTGGATTGAAATAAATAGTATGAGTATTAAATGAGCTAAATGTGTTATTATAGATCAAGAAAGACGCGGAATTGATCTTGAACGGGGGAAGGAAAAAGTTTTGGACTAAATTGCAAAATTTCCATATTTTGCACCAAGGTAAGTTTGTATGTAAATATTACAATAATTTCATGTACATTCTTATATTTCAGCCTATTATATAAACATACTAGCTGATGTTAAAATATAAATCGACTATTGGAAGAATGGAAATAAATATAGAGAGAGAGATCCCGGTTGAACATTCGGAGAGATCGAATGAAATAGAGGGAGCGTAGCTAGGTCACATGTATGATGCTGAGTGCACATCATGTGTACAAGAAAGCTACGAGAAACCCTGTAGTAGCTAGGTCACATGTGTGATACGAGATGTATCCCATGTAGACAAGAGAGCTACGTGAAAGATAAATGTAGCTAGGTCGCATGCGTGATTCCAAGTGAAGGACACCATGTAGACAAGAGAGCTACGTGAAAGATAAATGTAGCTAGGTCGCATGCGTGATTCCAAGTGAAGGACACCATGTAGACAAGAGAGCTACGAGACAAATCGGTTGGGTGCATGAGTGGTACTAAGTGTTCACCATGTGTACAAGAGAGCCGAACTAAACGAAGTATGATGGTGGGGCTGTCTTTGAAACCATTAAATATCGAGGATTGATCCGAATTGTTCAACGGGATGGTTTTGTGGTGATATTGTGGTTTGGACCTACACTTATGGTGAATGAAATGTGGTGAAAATGATTTGTGGTATATACATATATAAGATAAAATGAGGTTAGCATAAAGAATGTGTGAAAGAGTGAAACTAGCATTAAAACTGTTTTTAAATGGTATCAGTGACGTGATTTTGAAAATCACCAAAAATAGGAGAAATATAATTAGAGGTTGAATGAGATGTAAAATTAAAGCTTAATGAGTCTACTTTCATATAAAAGAAACAGAGCAAGCAAAGGAATTCTATATTTTGAGATATTTACAATTGTATGTGACTTGCTCAGGATGAATACGTGATCCCCTGTTCCAACTTTGAAAATCATTAAAATTGTACAAAGAAAATTAAGAAATATAGTTTACATGCCTAAATTCCTTATTGAGACTAGTTTTAAATGAAACAGACTTCAGGGTTGTTTGAATTGTGTACTGAGAGATATTCAATTCGTAGTGAACAGAGGTCAGATCAGTCGAGCTGTGTAACAGGGGAAACTTTAACTAATAAACTGTACTAATCGGCTGAACCAAAATTATAGAAAAAATTAGCAAAAAGCTTTATGAGTCTAGATTCATGGAAATTTTACGGATTTGAATTTCAAGTTTTGTAACTCAAGTTATGATTTATTTAGTGAATATGACGCAGCAGAGACAGCTTAATCAAAGTGGAATGAATAGTGAAGTTAAAGTAGATATACTTGAATTGTTGTGTAAACATGTTAGATTCTTTAATTAGTATTTACATACTTACTTACTAAGCTATAAGCTTACTTTGTTTCTCTCTTTTGTCTTATAGTGTCCTTGACTTGTTCAGGAGTTAAGGATCGTGAAGATCTACCCGCACTATCATACTTTAGGGTATTTGAACTAAACGTTTTGAATTATGGCATGTATAGTAGGCTTAATTATTTTGTTACGTGTCATATTTGTCTAGGTTTAAAATATTAGTTACAGATTTCGACCAGCTACTTTGTACAAGCTATTAAAGTTGGCTAATATTGTTCAAGACATATGTTATACGATGCACTATCAAATTGGATGACATATTTATATCTCGATTATGTTTAATGGTATGTGTTATGTTCTGGTAATACCTTATATCCTGTTCCGGCGACGGTAACGGGTAAGGGGTGTTACATAGTAATTTGGTTAATTAATAAGTTAAAAATAAAATAACATAACATCATCTTCCTTAAGTGATTAGGACAGAAAATTTCGGCTATAGAAAGCCATTGTTATTCCTTTCATTTGGCCAAGTTAAATACAAGCAATTATATCAAAAAAAGAGGAATTCAGACTTAGATCGAGGAAAAAGCAAAGTAATTGAATAGTCGGTTTGTTCCGTCATTCCGTACATAAGGTAAGTTCGTATAATTGAATTTAAATGTGTATTTATTTAATTGGTGGATGGAATTGAGATTGTATTTATCCTATTAGTTAATTTTGAGATATTAAATTAAATGTACGGTTAAATAAGACGAGTTATTGAATAATACCATAGCTGGGCTATGACAGTCAGAAAATAAGACCCTAACTGGGTTATGGCATGTGAATGTAAGACCACGGCAGGGCCATGGTAATGTATGTGTAAGATAGTTGGACTATGACATCGAAAAATCAATGTACTTGTACCATAAGCATTTATAAGCCCAGAGAGATTTTGTAGTAAAATTGGTGAGAAATAGATATGTATCGATATAGATATGTATGGAAAACTATTCAAGTAACGAGATAAAAGAAGTCGAGAACTTATGAGTTATTATGTGGTTAAACTTTGCGTTAACTCATTGATTGATGTTTAAAATGCAATTTATGTTATCTATTTTGAAATGCTAATGAATGATGAGATTATTTCATAATTAAATACGAACTTAGTAAGCTCTATAGCTTACTTTGTGTTTCTTTTCTATGTTTTATAGAATTTCAAAGCTAGCTCGGATTCGGGGATCGTTAGAGACTTCATCGCACTATCAGACATCTATTTTGGTACTTTTGAGTTGTGTATATATGGTATATGGCATGTATAGGCTTTGGTCATTTTAGTGTGTTTGATGGAAATGTACTTTGGCCATTAGAGGTAGCTTATGAAAATTATGTAGTTTGCTATAAATATTTCCATTTGATATGGTTGATGTTGAATTATGATACTCAAATGTTTATTATGGTATGAGGTATTTATTTGGTTGAGATATGTTTGTTGTGGATTGGTTTTGGATGATGAATTAGATGAATTATGGTACATGATATATATATGTGAGTTATATCTAGTAAAGCAAATTGAGTTGATAGGTATTTGAATAGGTAAATGGCATTGAATTGAGTATTGAAATGGTTGAAATAGATATAGTATTATTTGTATATTGGTTGATGACTTTTGGCTGCATATTTGTGTCTTGAAATGGTACCATTTGAGTTATGTAGGTATATGCAAATTTGGGTGACAAATTGGCTTAGCAAATAGCCCATGTTTGTCCACATAGGCAGAGACAGGGGCATTTGTTTCAGCCGTATGTGACACATGGTCATGTCACACGACTGTGTGTCCCCTGGTGTTGAATTTGAAATCAAGTCAGTATGCTCCATACGGGCGTATGACTTGGCCGTGTGGCATAAGTCAGTATACCCTACAAGATTGGCACGGCCTAGCACATAGCCTGGTACATGGGCGTGTATGGTCATTTTTAGGGCACACGGGCTAGCCATACAGGCATGTGTGTTGGCCATGTAACCCAAGTTAGAGAGTTACACGGGGTTGGACATAGGTTGGGACACAGCCATGTGCTTCCATTTCGAATGTTCGTACAACATGTGACATGGACATGTCTGGTGGCCGTGTGAGACACCTGGCCTGGTCACATAGGCGTGCCTGCCCTGTTTCGAGAAAATTTTCAAAGTTTCATGAAAGTTTCTTAAGTTATTGGTTTATTCCCAAACCATTTTCAAAGGATGTTTAAGGCCTCGTAGGCTCATTTTAGGGACAAATTGATTGAGATTGAATGATGAATACTTGAATTGAGAAAATGTATGCTAAATGGATGTTTAATTGTTTTATAAGTCTGATAATGCTCCATAATCCTTTTCCAGCATTGAATAAGGATGATGGGTGTTACATTTATTGGTATCAGAGCTATGGTTTAGTTAATTCTATGACTAACGTAGTGTGTGTCAGAGTTTAGCTATACATGTCATATATAACCTGTGATAGTGTGATGATTCCTAACATTATTAACTATGTTTTTAAATAGCAATGGATCCCGAACGAGCTGTAGCAGATGATGTTGAGAGTAATGTGCTAGCTTCTGCTCAAGGGACAGGGCCTTCAGAATCTAGACCCGTGTCGAGTAGTTATGGAGGTGAGGCTAAAGAAACCTTTTTCCAAATGATGAACGAGTGGTTCACTCAATATGTCTAGACAAATACGACTGCTCAACAACCTCCACCTCCACCAATTCCTTAACCAATCCCTGTAGTTCCTCAAGTTATTATCCTATACGATTGAACAAGTAGCCAGTTGATAAAATTCGTAAGCATGGGGCTGAAAAGTTTATGGCTACAGTTGACGATGATCCTAAGAGAGCTGAATTCTAGCTTGAAAATACAATCAGAGTATTTGATGAGTTGTTGTGTACACCCGAAGAGTACATTAAATGTCTTGTATCCTTGTTGAGAGACATTGCGTATCAATGGTGGAATACTTTGACATTAGTGGTGCCAAAAGAACGAGTTACGTGGGATTTCTTTCAATCTGAGTTCAGAAAGAAATATATCAGCCAGAGGCTCATTGATCAAAAACGCAAAGAGTTTCTAGAATTAAAACACGACCGTATGTCCGTGACAAAATATAAACGAGAATTCATGAGGCTTACTAAATATGCCCAAGAATATGTTTCAACGGAAGCTATTATTTGCAAAAGATTTGAAGACGGATTGAACAGATATATTAGATTGCTAGTTGGAATTCTAGAGTTGAAAGAGTTCGTGGTACTCGTCGGTCATGCTTACAAAGTTGAAAAACTGGGCAAAGAAAAAAGAAATGCTGATTCTGAAGCCCGAGATTCGAGAAAGAGATTGATGAATAAAACCTATTACTCTTTATCCAATAAATCATGAGATGTTTATAGTTGATCAAATGCATCAGTGGAGTATTCTAATAGAGATCGTGGAAAGCAATTTATGAGTTCAAAAACTCTAGCTACATCAATGGCAAGTGTAGGTAATGTTAGACTAAATAAACCTGAATGTAAACGATAAGGAAAATGACATTTTGGAGTGTGTAGAATGAATGACAAAGCCTGTTTTAGCTATGGCTCGCATGAACATTTCATTCAAGATTGTCCTCAGTTAGATGAAAAAGATAAATCTCAGAATGCAAGACCAAGCAACGTGACTACAAGAGGAAGACCATCTCGTAATTTTGGAAATGTGAATGGTAGTAGAGGTGCTGATGTGCTGTAAATCATGATAAGTTTTATAATTTTTGAATGTCTGTTCTTGAAAACTAACTATTATCACAATAAAGGCAAGTGCACCTTATCGAATAGTAGTATAGCTTATGGCAAGACCGGGATGTCGAACCCAAAGGAACTAAAAGTACTAGTATTAACTTTCTTTTTATTATCTAGCCTAAAAATAAAGGGGTTTGTTTTATCTAAACTGATTACTAAACTAAGAATGCACAGAAAGTAAATTGGGGAAATAAGTTTTGGGAAAACTGAATGATTTGGACAGTACCCAAGGTAAAAATCCACCTAGACTTCACTTATTATTTGACTCTGAATCAGACGATTTATTCATTTAACTTGATCCGTAGAAATCCCTAAGATATATTGTTATTTCTCTCGAGACTAACAACATCTAACCCTAGGTTGATTAATTAAAATCTCTTTCTAATTAAAACCCCTAGTGTTGCATTAACTCGATCTATGGATTCCTTTATTAGGTTTCACCCTCATCCGGCAAAATTATGGCACCCTATGTCTAGGCGTGCAATCAACTCCACTTAATTATGGTAGATCTACTCTTAGACAGGGACTTTTGCTCCTCTAAATAAGCACATCAATACTTGAATCAATATCCTAGAATATTAAAGCAAGAATTAAGAACTCATAATTAAGAACAAGTCAAATATTTATCATATAATTTAGAAAATAATAACAAGACCCGTCTTAGGTTTCATTCCCCTTAGTTATTTAGGGGATTTAGTTCATAAGTGTAAAAGAAAACAACTCAGAAGAATAATGATAACAAAACATAAAGAAAACCCAAAAACCCCTGAAGGAAATTGAAGGGAGATCTTCAGTCTTGAAGGAGAATCCGACTTCTGAGATGGATCAATCAGCTTTCTTTGAGTAATTTCTTGCCTCCTACTTCGTGTGTCTCCTTTTTTGTACCTCCTAGGGTGTTTATATAGGCTTTAGAATGTTTCAAAACCCTCACGAGTGGCCTTTTCTGAATAGGACTAGACTTAGGCTCGACAGGGACCCGCCCGTGTGAAGTGGCTTAGGACGTGTTGCAATCTGTTAAATAGACATGGGCGTGTGAACTACCCGTGTCAGGAAGTCCAGGCCGTGTTGATTTCCCACGTTGGCCCATTTTTTTCGTTTTTAACCTGTTTCTCTCTCTTTTGACTCTCCTATGCTCACCTAAGTATAAAACATGAAATTAAAGGATTAGGAGCATCGAATTCACCAAATTTAAGGATAGTTCATCCAAAAATATGCTAAGCATGGGATAAAAATATGTATAAATTACGGTTTATCAAATACCCCCACACTTAAGTGTTTGCTTGTCCTCAAGCAAAATTCTCAACTCACAATCAAAATAAATTCTTCTCATCTTATAATTCTCATCAATAGTATCCCAAAATAATCCATAAGTAGTCATACATTGAAAATTCAACTCAAAGGACATCAAAGTTCCAAACATTCCAAGTTGAGCATTTTATCATGAAAACATAGATTCTCCCCTTATTTAAGTAATCACCTTTAATTCAAAATATCACAGAGTTTCACATCCTCACTAAAGATTCTCTCAAATCACTCGAGGTGTTTAAGGACAAGAAATTTAGCACTCAGTAGTCAATATAAAAAGTTATTACCATAGGCTTTCGTGAAAATCAAATCTCCACCACTATATATTGAGATGATTCATCAATCAAAAGGTCTTTAGAGGGTTGTAACGTGGCTTTGGTTAGGGGTGTGGTCATAAGCTAAAAGAAAAGGTTAGAATCGAGATTGAATTGAAAAATTACCTAACTAGAAAAATACTAAAACTACTAATTGCATTCCTAATTAAAAGATCCTAGAATTGAGCTTTTCTTCATGGAATGTGGAATTAAATACTTAAGCTTAAAATAAATAATTACTACTAATATGTATGTATGTAATTTTTTAAGAACAAGTCAAATAACATAGAACTTTGCTAATTATCAAAAATAAAACATAGCTAAGCAATTTATTCAAATCAAATCTTGAAAAAAATAGGGATCAAATTAATTTAGGGGATTTCAACAATAATGGGTTATGGGTTAATATTGAGGTTAGATCAATGAATGGCTTGTTAGGCTCAAAGGGGCTCACTAAGGGTTAATTATGAGGGTAGGCTTTTATGGAGTGAATGGGTTAAACCTAAATTCCTTTATTATCTTGACATATCAAATCAAATGTGTGGTCTTGACATGCATAATCAAGCAAGTTCTAGAATAACAATTTGATATTAACACACTCAAAGAAACAATAAAAGTAAGCATGAAAGAAAGAATATATGCTTTAAAGGCTTAAGATCTCACAAAAATTATGGCTTTTTAATGTTTAACTTGTGAATTTCAACTCAAGATAATACCTAAACTTGGGGAAACAACCTAAAAATTTTAATTAGCCAAAGTACTGATGAGAGTGGAGGAGGATACTTCGATGGTGGTAGAGGTTGGGTTCCATAACCACAGTGTTCAACGAAGAGGTTCTCGTGGTGGTCGGGCAGGACATGGCAGTCGTGGAGAACTTTTTCTAGTGGAGTTGCGAATTCTTAAGTAATAGTGAGCTTTGAAGCTCTTTATAACTACGATAAAATCACTACCTCTTTAGAAAATATGAAGAAGCATAATCACTCGTAAAGAAATAGCTGAAAACATAAATTATCTAATATAGATTATAAAACCTAAAAATAAAATAGTATTAAAAGGAAGTAAAATAAAAAGTATTTTAAAGTTATAAATAAAGATAAAAGTAAAAATAGAAATAATAAATAAAAAGTCTTTGAAAATCTTCATCGCCAGATGGTTTGCGAGGTGGGGGTGGCAATGAGATGTGAAGGTGCTGACAAATCTGATGTAAGGTAGCATTAATGTGATCAAAGCGCTAAAAATACTACTGCTCGAATCGAGTGAGGTGCTCAGAGATGTCAAAGAGTGAAGTCACCGTATGAACTGACGACAAATAGGTAGTGGCTGAGAGGCTGGATCCCCGTGAGGTGGAGGGACATCATCACTAATGTCCTCTGGGCCCTCCTGCTCGACTGACTGGACTAAGCGATACTGAGGAGGATCAAATCCATGACGTCGCTCAATCATCCTCATATGCAGCATACTCGAGATGCCCTGTGGGGACATCTGATCGATGAGAGTGAGGGAGGATGCTTGTGCTGCCATGTTGAGGAGACCGAAGTACCGCGCAAGGTGAGCCACATAGGGGCCGATAGATATGAGTCCATTCCTATACCGCTCCTTCTGATGGCAAATAGGGAGGGGATGAAATAGGCAAGGTTGAACACATGCCCATTCGCCATGCTCCATAAAAAAGTAGGCGTCGTTAGTGTTGACGACGCCGGTGCTCTCTCGCCACCCTATGAAGGTGTGGGCTAGGATGGCGTGTAGGTAACTTACGGATGGGGCGAGAGCCGATGGCTTGGAGCGGCTGGGGTCATAAGTGGCCAAAGTAGGGACGAGGGCCGTCCAACAGTTTAAAGGAGAGTAGTGGATGTGGCGATGGAGGCTGGCGAAGTCGTCGTCGTCCATGAATTCCTCCATGTATAGTCCCAGTGCGACTCTGAACTCAGGCACACTCAGCTGGCGAACTAAATCGTTGAGATGGAACTGGACCGTTCCAGGATCATCAAACTCTATCATAACGACTTGGAGGTGAAAGGTGGAACAGAGTTCGAGTGTGAGTTTGAGGTACGTCAGCTCGATGATCTCGAAGAATAGCCTCTACGGGTCAATCGTCAGGAGGGCCTGAACTACATTAGCCAGTTGAATTTGTTTTAGTACGGCCCAGTCAATGCAACGGCCCACACCTAGGGGTCGGGCTCGTAATATCTAGAAAAGTTCCTCTTGTGGTCCTAGTGGAAATTGGAGGAATGGGTGCCTGATCTCAATGGTAGGACCCAAGGATGATGCTGCTCCTTTCCTCTTCTTCGACGTTAAAAGAGGATCGGTAGTTGAAGGAGCGACGATGTGAAGGTTAGGTGCGGTTGGGTCGGCCACAAGCGTGGGTGGTGGGGTCGTGTGGGTTGTGCAAGGGGAGAAGAGGGGATGAAGGAGAGGAAGAGAGGAGAAAAATAAAAGGAGAATGAGAAAGGAGTGGCCAGTCAGTGGTGGGAGAGGGGATTTCGGAGGTTAGGGTTAGGGTTTTTGGGGAAAAGGATAATGAATAGTGAAGAGTTTATATAGATTTTGGGGAACACGGGCATGCCCATATGTTTTGTAATTTTCAAATTTGGGCGCATTTGAAATTCGACCCACGCCCATGTTCTTTGGCCGTGTTGGTGCACACGGCCGTGTCACACGACCATGTCCTGCTTTTTGCTTCTCCTACACCCGTGTATGGATGCACACGCCCGTGTTAATTTCACAGTCTCGAGCACGAGTGGTGAGCACGGGCATGTCGCACGGCCGTGTTAATTTCTCAGTTTCAACCACGGCTTCTAGACACGAGCGTGGTGCACGCCCGTATTGTTTTGATAGTTTTGTCCACAGCTATGTCGCACGACTGTGGCAAAGTATCGAATTCCATGTTGAGGAAAACTTTCGCTTTGTTTTCACACGACCGTATTGCACAGCTGTGTCATCACCCGTGGTATGAGCACGGCCTAAGGCACGCCTGTGTGCCTGGCCGTGTAGATTTGGACAACCTATGTTCAAGGACTCACTCAGTGAATTAGATGTTAAAAACTAAAATTCAAATAAGTTAACACTGTTAGTGCTCGGGTTGCCTCCCAAGAAGCGCTTATTTATAGTCTAAGCTCGACTTACCTCTCTGTTGCGTGGTCATGGTGGTGCAGGAGTTTACACTCCTCATTCCTGCTATCAAACTCAAAATAAGGTTTTAGACGGGTACGACTTACCTTAAAGGTCCCAAATTTAGGATGGATTACCTCGACTGCCCCATATGAAAAAATGCTGAGAACTGTAAGAGGGATTGCTCCATTAGGTTCAGAAGTGGCAATACGAGGGTCTGCTACATCTAATAGTACTTTGTCTCCAACCTTAAGTTGATTTGGTGAAACATTGAGCTCGTCATGGCGTGGTTTTGGTCTATCGTGTGCTCTCAGTTTTTGTGTCCACCATTCATCTAGTTCTTCGATTTGTAGCCTTCGTTCTTCATAGATGGGTTCTTTGTTGTTACTTGAACAAGGCACATGTATGCTTTTTGAACGTATTTCCTGCAAAGAAGGTTACACCACATGATTAGTATTAGTAGAATTTTGAGCTTGAAGAGTGATTGTTTCATCACCCACACGAAGTGTGAGTTCACCTGTACCAACATCAATTATAGTTCTAGCAGTTGCTAAAAAGGGCCTTCCTAAAATTAAAGGCATGTCATTATCCTCTTCTATGTCTAGAACAACAAAATCGATTGGTAATATAAATTTGTCAATTTTAACGAGTACATCTTCATTAATGCCTCTAGGAAATCTAATTGTTTTATCTGCTAACTGAATGCTCATCCTAGTTTGTTTGGGTTTCCCAAGACCTAGTTGTTTAAACATTTTGTAGAGCATAACACTAATACTAGCCCCTAAATCAGCCAAAGCATTACTAATGTCTAAGCTACCAATTAAACAAGGAATCGGAAAACTCCCTGGATCTTTCAATTTGTTGGCCAGCTTATTCTAAAGAATGGCTGAGCAAACTGCATTCATCTCCACATGCGACGCCTCATCCAACTTTTGCTTATTTGCTAAAAGCTCCTTTAAAATTTAACTGCGTTTGGCATCTGTGAAAGAGCTTCTATAAACGGTAAGTTAATATGTAATTTTTTTAATAGCTTAAGGAATTTACCAAATTGTTCATCTGTGCGGTCTTTCCTTGTCGCATTGGGGTATGGCACCCGTGGTTGGTACTCTTTACTTACTAGTTTTTGACCATTGTGGACTACCTCACCTTTACCTTTACTTACCACAATTCTTTGCCTCGATTTTGGTTCAGGTTCAACTAACCCTTCCTTATCTTGAACGGTAATCACGTTAAGTTGTTCCCTCGGGTTAGATTCAGTGTTACTCGGTAGGCTACCTTGTGATCATTCAGAAATTAGTTTAGCGAGCTGTCCTATCTGAGTTTCGAGCCCTTGGATCGATGCTTGTTGATTCTTAAGTGCTATTTCGGTATTCTGAAAGTGAGTTTCTAACACCGAGATAAACTTTGTTAGCATCTTCTCAAGGTTCGACTTCTTTTCCTATTGGTAAGGTGGTTGTTGAAAACTCGGAGGATGTTGTGACCTTTGATTCCCTTGACCACCCTACGAGAAGTTGGGATGGTTCCTCCAACCTGCATTATATGTGTTACTATATGGGTTATTTTGAGATCTATAATTATTGTTACCTATGTATTGGACTTGTTCTTTCTCAATGCTAGGGTTGAAAGATTGATATTCTGTGAATACTCCTTCATTAGAATCGCACCTCATCACGGGATGTACCTGAGTAGAACCACATAAACCTTCAGTGTTTTTATTTAAAAGTTCTACCTGGTTAGATAGCATAGTAACCGCATCGAGGTTGAAAACACCAGCTGCTTTTGTCGGCTTTGTTCTCATGACTTGCCACTGATAGTTATTTAGTGACATCTCTTCAATAAATTCATAAGCCATTTAAGGTATTTTGTTATTGATAGTTCCACCAGCAGCTGCATCAGCTCAGGGAAAAGAGCTAACTGCTCGGGAGAGGCGACTTCTGGCTCTATCTCCAAAGCCAAAGATTCAGTTTCACCATAAATCCTGTAGCTCAGGAACAAGAAATCCCCTATCAAGCAAGAAAGAAATGGCTCTTCCCATGACAGAGTCACCATTACCTCTATTTATTATTATGGTAAATCAGTGTAATAAGTTACCTTATTGAGGGGTTCACGCTATTGTAAAACATTTGAACCTGCAACCATAAAGGTAAACCATGGTGAGGGCACCTTCTCAATAGATCTGTGTATCTCTCCCATGCATCATAGCGTGTTTCTAGATCCATCTGCACAAAAGAAGAGATGTCATTCCTCAACTTAGCCATTTTAGCCGGCGAGAAATATTTAAGTAAGAATTTTTCGTTCATTTGTTTCCAAGTAGTGATTGACCCTCATGGTAATGAGTTCAACCACTGTTTAGCTTTGTGCCTCAATGAAAAGGGAAACAACCGAAGGCGAATGGCATCATCAGAAATGCCATTGATCTTAAAAGTGTCACAAAACTCTAAGAAATTCGCCAAATGAGTGTTTGGGTCCTCGTCTTGCAAACCATCAAACTGAACAAACTGTTGGATCATTTGAATTGTGTTAGGTTTCAGTTCAAAATTATTTGCAGCAATAGCAGGCCTAATTATACTTGACTCAGTTCATATTAAAGTAGGTTTAGCTTAATCATACATAGTGCGTGGAGCAAGATTCTGATTTACTGGATCAACAGCAATTGCAGGAGGTAGTGGGTTTTTTTGATTTTCAGCCATCTCCTCGGTTGTGGTGGAAATATCGTCCTCTTGCTCTTCCTCTGTGTACCTTAGGCTTTGCCTTATTTCTCTTCGATTTCTGCGAGCTGTGCAATCGATCTCAATATCAAAAAGTAATGGTCCCGACGGGTTTCTTCTAGTCATAAACTATAAAAACCTGCCAGAAGGAAGAAGAAAATTTAGTAACAAAAATAAAATTTAAATTGCAATAAAATAAATGGCTAAAGTAATAAAAATTAAGTGTTCCTAATATCTTAGTTCCCGGCAACGGTGCCAAAAACTTGATGTGCTATAAATCGTGATAAGTTTTATAACTTATGAATGTCCGTTCTTGAAAACTAACTATTATCATGATAAAGGCAAGCGCACCTTATTGAACAGTAGTATAGCTTATGGCAAGACCGGGATGTCGAACCCAAAGGAACTAAAAGTACTAGTATTAACTTTCTTTTTATTATCTGGCCTAAAAATAAAGGGGTTTTTTTTATCTAAACTGATTACTAAACTATAAATGCACAGAAAGTAAATTGGGGAAATAACTTTTGGGAAAACTGAATGATTTGTACAATACCTAAGGGAAAAATCCACCTAGACTTCACTTGTTATTTGACTCTGAATCAAACAATTTATTCACTTGACTTGATATGTAGAAATCCCTAAGTTATATTGTTATTTCTCTCGAGACTAACAACATCTAACCCTAGGTTGATTAATTAAAATCTCTTTCTAATTAAAACCCCTAGTATTGCATTAACTCAATCTATGGATTCCTTTATTAGGTTTCACCCTAATCTGGAAAAATTATGGCACCCTATGTCTAGGTGTGCAATCAACTCCGTATAATTATGCTAGATCTACTCTTAGACAAGGACTTTTGCTCCTCTGAATAAGCACATCAATACTTGAATCAATATCCTAGAATATTAAAGCAAAAATTAAGAACTCATAATTAAGAACAAGTCAAATATTTATCATATAATTCAAAAAATAATAACAAGATCCCTCTTAGGTTTCATTCCCCTTAGGTATTTAGGGGATTTAGTTCATAAATATAAAAGAAAAGATCTCAGAAGAATAATGATAACAAAATATAAAGAAAACCCAAAAACCCCTGAAGGAAATTGAAGGGATATCTTCAGTCTTGAAGGAGAATCTAGCATCTGAGATGGATCAATCGGCTTTCTTAGAGTAATTCCTTGCCTCTTACTCCGTGTGTCTCCTCTAAGTGCCTCATGGGGTCTTTATATAGGCTTTAGAATGCTTTAAAACCCTCACCAGTAGCCTTTTTTGAATAGGACTAGACTTGGGCTCGACAGGGACACGCCCGTGTGACACGCCCATGCGAGGTGGCTTAGGACGTGTTGCAATCTATTAAATAGACAGGGGCATGTGAACTACTCGTGTGAGGAAGTCCAGGCCGTGTTGATTTCCTATGTTGGCCCATTTTTTCCGTTTTTGGCCCATTTCTCGCTCTTTTGACTCTTCTATACTCACCTAAGTATAAAACATGAAATTAAAGGATTAGGATCATCGAATTCACCAAATTTAAGGATAATTCATCCAAAAATATGCTAAGCATGGGATAAAAATATGTATATATTACAGTTTATCAGGTGCAACACGAGATACTACTGTACGATCTGAAGCTATAACACCTGCCAGAACTTATGCTATTCGCGCTCGTGAAGAAGTGTCATCTCCAGATGTTATTACTGGTACATTCTCTCTTTATGAAGTTGATGTAGTTGTATCCGGATCAACTCATTCATATATGTGTGAACCTAATGTCTAGTAAGAATTTACTTGTTGATTCAACTGAGTTTGTTATAAAAGTTTCGAACCCCTTAGGAAAATATGTCCTAGTTGACAAAGTCTATAAGAATTTTTTGTTAATAACTCGGGGTTACTGGTTTCTGGCTGATTTGATGTTGTTGTCGTTTGATGATTTTGATGTAATTCTGGATATGGACTGGTTGACATTGCATGATGCAGTAGTAAATTGTAGATGAAAGATAATTAAGTTGAAATATCAGAATAATGAGACTCTCTGAATTGAATCAAATGATCTGAGTAGTTTACCAGCTATAATTTCATCGATTTTAGCTCAGAAATATGTGAAAAAGGGATGCAACGCATATCTTGCATATGTACTTGATACAAAAGTGTTAGAATCAAAGATTGAATCAATACTAGTTGTTTGCGAGTATCCAGATGTGTTTCCAGAAGAGTTACTGGGTTTGCCATTGATCAGAGAGGTTGAATTTGCTATTGATTTAGTACCGAGAACTTCACCGATATCTATAGCTCCGTATAGAATGGCTCCGACAGAGTTGAAAGACTTGAAAGCTCTGTTGTAAGAGTTAACAAATAGAAGTTTTGCACAGTCGAGTTTTTCAACCTGAGGTGCGCTAGTATTGTTTGTTAAGAAGAAAGACGGGTCAATGAGAATGTGTATTGACTATCGTCAACTCGGCAAGGTTACGATAAAGAATAAGTATCCATTGCTGAGAACAAATTATTTGTTTGATTAGTTGAAAGGTGCAACAGTGTTGTCAAAGATTGATTTAAGATCTGGTTATTATCAGTTGTGAGTTAAAGACTCAGATATGCCGAAAAATACGTTCAGAACGAGGTACGGACAGTATGAATTCCTTGTTATGCCTTTTGGATTAACTAATGCTCCTGCCATTTTTATGGATTTGATGAATCAGATATTTAGACCGTATTTAGACAAATTTGTTGTCTTTGTTGACGACATTCTAATCTATTTTTGAGATGAGTCTGAGCATGCTGAGCACTTGAGGATTGTAATGCAAACCTTGAGAGGTAAGCAATTATTTGCAAAGTTTAGTAAATGTGAGTTTTAGCTCCAAGAGGTTGGATTTCTGGGACATATCATTTCAGCTAAGGTATTAGAGTTGACCCGAACAAGATTTTTGCAATTATAGATTAGAAACCTCTGAGAAATGTATCTGAAGTTCGAAGTTTTCTGGGACTAGCTAGCTATTATCGATAAGTTGTGAAAGGTTTATCTATGATTGCAACACCGCTAACTTGATTACTTTAGAAAAATGTAAAGTTCGAATGGTCTGAGAAGTGTCAGTGGAGTTTCGAACAGTTGAAAGCATTATTGACAGAGGCACCAGTGTTAGTACAGCTTGAGTCTAGTAAAGAATTCATAATTTTCACTGATGCATCATTAAACAATCTGGGTTGTGTATTGATGCAGGAAGGCAAAGTAAGAGCTTATGCTTCTAGATAGTTGAAGCCGCATGAAAAGAATTATCTGACGCACGATTTAGAGTTGACCGCGATTGTGTTCACATTAAAAATTTGGCAATATCACTTGTTTTGTGAGAAATGTCACATCTATACAGATCACAAGAGCTTAAAATATTTAATGACTCAGAGAGACTTGAACTTGAAAAACGAAGATGGCTTGAATTATTAAAAGACTATGAGCTAGTAATTTATTATCACCTAGGGAAAGCAAATGTAGTTGCTGACGTTTTGAGCAGAAAGTTATTATTTGCTTTGCATGCAATGAACACACAATTAGGTTTGTTTGATGACGGTTCAATTGTAGCTGGGTTGAAAGCGAGACCATTATTTCTACAGCAAATTGGTGAAGCCCAGAAATGTGATAATGAATTACAAGTTAAATGAGTTCAGTGTGAGTTGACTTCTGATTCAGAGTTTCAAATTAGATCTGATGATTGTTTAATGTTCTGAGGTAGAATCTGTGTACTGAGAAATCCCAAGCTTATTTAGAAGATTCTAAACGAAGCACATAGTTGTTGTTTATCCGTACATCCGGGAAGGACTAAAACCTACAACGACTTGAAACAGTTATATTGGTTGTCAGGTATGAAATGAGACATTTTGGAGTTTGTATGAGATGTTTAGTTTGTCAACAAGTTAAAGCAGAACATCAAGTACTCGGAACTACTTCAACCAGTAATAATATCTAAATGGAAATGGGATAGAGTTACGATGGATTTTATATTAGGGTTACCCCTATCTCCGAAAAAGAAAGATTTCATTTGGATTGTCGTAGATCGATTAACAAAGTCTGCACATTTCATTCCGGTACGTAAAGACTATTCACTTGATAAATTGGCTGAATCGTACATATCTGAGATTGTGAGATTGCACAGTGTGCCAGTTTCGATTATTTTTGATAGAGATCCGAGGTTTACATCACGATTTTGGAAGAAACTTCAAGAAGCCCTAGGTACGAAGATGAAATTTAGTACTGCGTTTTATCCACAAACCGACGGTCAGTCCAAGAGAGTAATTCAAATTCTTGAAAATATGCTTCGTTGTTGTGTTTTAGAGTTTGAAGGCAATTGGGAGAAATATTTGTCGTTGGTTGAATTTGTGTATAATAAAAGCTTTCAATCGAGCATAATGATGGCACCATACGAAGCTTTGTATGGTCACAAATGCCGAACAACTTTGTACTAGACTAAGCTTAGCGAGAAACAGATCCAAGGGTTAGAGAAACTGAAGAAAAAGTGAAAGTGATTCACGACAGTTTGAAGGCAGCTTCTGATCGACAGAAATCATATGCAGATCTAAAACGAAAAAACATTGAATTTCAAATTGGTGATAAAGTATTTCTGAAAGTGTCTCCGTGGAAGAAAATCCTTCGGTTTGGTCGTAAAGGTAAACTGAGTCCGCGATTTATCAGGCTGTATAAAATCATCGAAAGAATAGGTTCAGTGGCATATCGGCTTGCTTTACCGACTGTGTTAGAGAAAATCCTCAATGTATTCCATGTGTCGATGTTGCATTGATATAGATCAGATTCTTCAGATGTGATTTTGTTCGTTAGAAATTGAAATTCAACCAGACATGACGTACAATGAAGAATCGATTAGAATTATAGCTCAAGATGTAGCACCCCAAACCCGGCCCAGAAGTTATGGCCGGATCCGGCATGCCACATCAAAAACGTAAAAAAAAAAATTTCCATTCTAAGTCCAGAAAATCGTACTTGATGTTCAAAAGATTAATTCATTAAGGGTTAAAGTGAATGGAAGTCATGCACCGTAGGAAACCGAAAAGAGGTGGTGAGTCCATCGGATTGCTTAAGTACCAAGCTCCTTCGGATCCAATCCTGACATGCATACCACCATTGCCACACCTTAACGTCATGGATATTTCTAGGAAACAGATTTGATTAAGTCATTTTAGGAAAAGTGATTAATTTTGGAAAATACTTTCATTATGGAAGCTTTGCTTGTTGTCGTGTTATTTTGAAATCAATTGTTGTTTTTGAAAACGCCTAAAGCTATCCAATTTCGACAGCTTAAAATAAGTAATACCTATCTTAGTAATACATATTAAAACCATCAAAAATAATTAAGCGGCCTTATTACATTTAAAACCCAAAACTTCAAACGTAAATAAAAGGATGTCCAGTTCACGGAAGAAAATCAAACTTTCGAACGGGTGGCCACTCAAATTCCCTCACGACTCCAAGCCCACTATGGTTGGGGATTACTGCGTGGATGAAAATAAAAGGGTGAGTTTGGGGAAACTCGGTGTAAAATAACCCAACCATAGCCTATATCACCAAACCACGTAAATAGAATAAGTTGGCCTTAGCCTGCAGCGAATTCGAATAAAGCCCATAGGCCCATAATGTAACGTAATAGATATTACATGTTTATGCGAAACCCAACCATATCCAACCGTATACACCCACGCACCAACCTTACACCGTGTGGGAGACAACTCGACCCACCCAACCGCTACACACCACGTAATTTGCACCATGGCTGCGAGCAGATAATGTGACAGAGTCACCAGATCTGATAATCGTGGCGAGCCACTGTATCAGATATATGTGGCGAGCCACCGGATCGAATATTTGTGGCGAGCCACCAGATCGAATATTTGTGGCATAGCCACTAGAACACTTCCTCCATAATATAACCCATGTCCCCATGCAATGATATATAATCATGGCTTACATCATACGTAATCGATCGTCATGCTTTTCAAATCCAAATTAACCCTAGGGTATAACGGTAATTTTGCACTTAGGGGTATAACATAATTTCCATACATAGGGGTATTATAGTAATTTAGCTACTTTTAGGGTTTTCATGCATATCCTAACTATTTACGCACAATCGAACACTTACGCACAAGATACTTACGAATTGGGCCCATTGGCCCATGAACCCGATCTTTGGCCCATTAAGCCCAAATTATCAAAATGTACTAAATCGCAGCATCTGCGGTTTATTACTTTAGATTACCAAATATACAAACCCAACTATCTTACAAGAATTAGACATCATAAATTCCCAAAATACCGACTTTTCGGCATTTCGCTTTTGGCTTTTGCCAATCTAGTCTATGAGAGGGTGTCGCTTACACACACATTGCTTGCGACGATATCTTGATGAGATCCACACACGAACCGCCTACAATTGGATTACTAACACGTTAATCTAACTATTCAAATACAAACTACATATTAACCCCTTACAATATTCGGCCAACCACACCTACAGATCATAGTAAGCTTATAAGAAATCAATAAGCAACTCATTAACAAATTTTTGTCAATGTTTACTACACAATCATAATTGCACTGCAAGCTGTCTTCCTGAGCAACATTCACTAAATTATTTATAACTGGAGCTACGAAACTCCAAATTAAGTGCCGTTAATTTTCCCTGAAAATAGACTCATATATCTTTTATCCATAAAATTTTAAGAATTTTTGGTATAGCCAATCAATACCAGATTTTTCTTAAAGTTTCCCATGTTTCACTGTTTGACTAATCTGACCACTCTTCATTACGAATCAAATTTCTCATTGTACAGAATTCAAAATATGTTCTCGTTTATTCCATTTGAAACTAGACTCATTAAGCTTTAATTACATAATTTATGCAGCTTCTAACTCATCTCCCACAATTTATGGTGATTTTCCAAAATCACGTTACTGCTGCTGTCCCAAGCAGATTTATTACCAAATCACTCTTTCACACCTAACTTGCATGCTTGTTATTTAAACATGTATATCACCAATCAATCATCACATATCTATGATTTTACTTAAGTATAATCTTCATTTCATCATTTTAAAGCACAACATGCTAGCCGATTTTTCCCTTTAGCATCTAAGGCACATGTATGCTCATTTGTTTGGCTCAACTTCACCTATCTTCCATTTTTCATCAAAAGAACATGAAACAACAACCATTTCCTTCATTTTAATTCATGACTAAATGCTCACAACACAACTAAAAATCAAAATATACTTCAAGAGTTAAGGTAGAATCAAGAAGAACTCATGAACCTCAAAATTGAAGCAAGGTACCAAGAACTTACCTTCAATTTTCCTCCTCCTAATGACCGAATACTCAAGAGCTTTCTCCTCTCCTTTCTCTTCTCTAACTTTCAGCTATGATGAACAAAGATGGACAAAACTTTGTTCTTTTCACCCCTTTTTTGTGACAGCCCTAAAGTGACCCTAGTCGGGGAGCGGTTTCGGGACCGCTAAACCGAGTCACCAAATTATTTGAACATGATATTTATGGTCTAAAATATGTGATTATGAATGTGTGAAAGTTTTAGGCTTCGATTTAGTAAATTGCATGCGAATTTAGTCAAAAGGACTTATGTGAGAAAATTTAGAAATGTGCTAGGCAAATATAAAGTGGCCTAATAATGCATGTTGTAGAAATGGTGGGTTTGCATGTCAAATTGCCCAATATTTGAGCTAATGGCCGGCCATGCTATGAGTGGAAACATGTCACAAACATGTTATGTAGTGATGTATGTTAGGAACAATAAAATAATGAGTATGGGTAATAAAGAAATGGAAAAGGAAAAAAAATGTGTGGTTGCCCCCCCTCCATTGCCGTGAGTGTAAGAAAGAAAACAAGAAAAAAAGTGTCCATCTTTCTTCATAGCTCTTGGCCGAATGTTCTAAGGAAGAGAGAAAACAAGTTGTGTTCTTTGGTTTTCTTGACCGAAAATTCAAAAGAAAGAAGGAAGAAATGTTGAAGAGATTCGCCATGCTTGTAGCTAGGTGAAGGTAAGTTTGATGTTGTGCCATGAGATTCATGCATGTTTTTTTTTTGTTAGCTTGAGTTCTAACTAGCCCATGGTTCAAATCTTTACTATGTCATGGAGATGATATTCGGCTAAGGTGGATTTGTGTTGATGTTATTTGCATGCTAAAAGTGAAGCTTGTAATGATGCATGTGATGGTGGATTGATAACTCTTGAATCTCCTTTTTAGCATCCTTGAGTGAGACATTAAGTTCCTTGTTCAACCATGACCAAAATTGAAATGGTAAGGTGTTGTGATGCATTCGGCCATGGTAGGAAATAGAAGAGAAATAAGGTTAATGTTAGATAAAGTAGAGTCTAACAAATGAGCTCGTATGTGCATTAGTTGCTAGATGGAGAAGAATCGGCTAGCAAGTTGTGTGCTAAGGCCGAATATAATTTTGTATATTATGGGTAATGCATGTGTTGAATTAATGGAAAGGGAGAGGATGCTTTAATAGTGTATATATGTGTATTAGTCAAGTTTTGAACTTGAAACAAATGGTGTTCAGTCAATACAAGTGACCATACTTGTAGAATGTATTAAGTGTTGCAATCGGCCTTAGCATAGATATGTATGTTCGGCCACATGAATGAGTACATGAGTTGATGGGTATGTTCGGCCATAGGTAGCCTACTGATGGCTTTAGCTTGACTTAGAAAATTCGGCTAAGGGGAAATATTAGCTAGTATGTTGAATTCGATTCGTGATTTCGTACATATGTGACTCTAATGTCTAATGTATATATGGGCTAAGTACCTTGAGCTTCTCTTTTGATGTTCGAATGAATTGTATTAAATTGCTTGATGTGATTAAAAATGTGTATGATCATTGTGTATTTGAGCTAAAAGGTGGCCATATGACCTATCAAACTCCTTGTCATATTCGGCCATAAGCTAGCAAAATGAGACTTTAATAAGTTAAATTTGTTTGAATTAGCTCAAGAGCTTAGGGGACCACAATTGATAAGGGAAAGGAAAAAGTGATCGAATAGCCGTTGAAGCCGTTCGACAACATCCGAGGTAAGTTTTCGAGTAATGGAACTTACATTATGATTTGATTAGATCATGCTCTTTGTGTGTGGCTATTGAGCCGAAATTGCAAGTGTGATAAGTGTTTTGTGTTTGAGTTTTGCTAATGAAGATGAAATACGAATGTGTCATGATTTATTGATAATTGTGCTTGGTTATTCGAATGATGTCCGGGCTAAGTCCCGAAGGCTTTGTGCTAAGTGACTATATCCAGACTAAGATCCGAAGGCATTTGTGCGAGTTACTAAATCCGGACTAAGATCCGAAGGCATTTGTGCGAGTTACTAAATCCGGACTAAGATCCGAAGGCATTGGTGCGAGTTACTAAATCCGGGTTAAGTCCCGAAGGCATTTGTGCGAGCTACTATAACCGGCTATGTCCCAAGGCATTTGAATGAGTAGCTATATCCGGTTAAACTCAAGGTACGTGATTCGGGAATGAATGAACTTGCTGTAAAAATTTCAGTTAATACGCTTGAAATCCCAACAATGAGGTATGTTTCAGTATGTGCTTTGAATTAGTTGAGCCCTTACAAATAAGTATTCGCTTAGTTGATAAATGAGCTACCGGCCTTTGGCTAAGTTGATCTTTGTGTATGAATATAAGGGTTGGTAATGTGAAGTAAGTATGATATTGAGAATTTGTGCATATGAAAGTATCTGTTTAGCTACATAAATGCTATACTTTGGTTGTGTCTAAATTCATGACTCAAACTTACTAAGCATTAAATGCTTACTCCGTTTCTTTGATTCTCTATTTTATAGATTTTGGTTCTTCAGCTATCGGACTCGGGATTTTTGAAGTTGAAGTCACCCACACTATCAAAGCTCCTTTTGGTATATTTTTGGTTGAACTTTGAAATGGCATGTATAGGACTACCCTTTTGTTGTAGGTCATGTACCTTTCGGTTTTGTGTAAATTTGGATAGCCATGCGAAAATGGCTTAAGTATACTTTGGGCATGGTATTATAATCATTGTATGTTGTTCATTAAGAGGTATGGAAATGTTTGGAAACGATTAGCCATTGGGATGGTTAATCATGATCATATTTTGTGCTATTTATGTTTAAGGGCTAGTTGAATCATGGAAACTATGAAATAGGTAAAGCCTACCTTAAAGACAGATGCTGACAGCTGTAGTGATGTGGATGTGAAAAATCACTAAAAATAATAGGAATGGAATTAAATAGTGAATAAATTATGTAAACGAACCTTGACGAGTCTATTTTCATAGGAGAGTAACGAAACGATCATATGAACAGTATGTTAAGAGATATTTAAGTTTTCGTGAGACAGGGCCAGAACGGTTTCTGGAGTCCCTGTTCCGACTTTGGAAATTCATTATAAATTTACCAGAGATAATTAGAAGTCATTCCATATATGTACAGATTCCTTTTCGAGTCTAGTTTCCATAGAAACAAATGGAATCAGTTTTGAAGCTCTGTACAGGGAGATATCCAAATCGTAATGCAGGAAGGTCAGTGTAGTCGCACCCTGTAACAGGTGAGACTTTAACTAATAAACTGTACTAATTGGCCCAACCAAAAATTCTAGAAAACAATTTGTAGATGCAAATATGAGTCTAGTTTCAGGGAAAAATCACGAAACTGATTTTTGAGTTGTGGAACTCAAGATATGATTTTTAAGGTGACAGTGACACAGTTAGCCTACTGTCTGGAAATTTTAAAATGAACTGCAAGTAAGTGGATTAAGCCCGTTAACCCCTCGTGTCCGACTCGGCGATGGTCTCTGCACGGGTGTTACAGTTTTATTGGTATCGAGCTATGGTTTAGTCGATTCTAGGACTACCGTAATGCGTTTGGGTCTAGCTATACATGCCATTTTATGTGATTATTTGATAGTGTGGTGATTTCGACATTTGCAAATGTGTTTATTTATAGTAATAGATCCCGATCCCGACCGAAGCGGTAGCTGATGATCTTGAGAGTGTAGCGTTGCTCCCGCACAAGGGACAATGTCGACGGACTCTCAACCTAATGCTAGTAATCCAAATGATGAAGCTAGACAAGCTTTCTATAGCGTGATGAATGATTGGTTCAACCAATACATTCGAACTAATACGGCTGTTCCACAACCTCCATTCCCAACAAACACAACCCCCGCACCTACAATGCCTCCGTGAATCGACCAAATAAGGTCAAATAAGCCCCAGCTTGATAGAATATGAAAAC
Source organism: Gossypium arboreum (assembly GCF_025698485.1). Classification (NCBI taxonomy): domain Eukaryota; kingdom Viridiplantae; phylum Streptophyta; class Magnoliopsida; order Malvales; family Malvaceae; genus Gossypium; species Gossypium arboreum. The sequence goes on from NC_069070.1 coordinate 21,595,362, forward strand.
ACGGGCTATTGAATTTAAGGCTACGGATAGCGATGATGCCGAGCAAGCTGAATTTTGGTTGGACAACACTATTCGGTACTCGATGAGCTATCTTGCACACCGATGAGTGCCTAAAGTGTACTATCTCCTTGCTACGTGATTACGCCTACTATTGGTGGAATACGTTGACTTCTGTTGTGCCCAGAGAGCAAGTAACTTGGGAGTTCTTCCAAACCTAGTTTCGAAAGAAGTATATCAGTCAGAGATTCATTGACCAAAAACGGAAGGAATTTCTTGAACTCAAACAAGGTTCCATGTCGGTTACCGACTATGAACAAAAATTTGTAAGGCTTAACCGGTACGCACGAGAATGCATTTCCTCAGAAGTCGTAATGTGTAAACGTTTCGAGGATGGACTAAATGATGATATAAAGCTGTATGTTGGCATCTTGGAAATCCGAGAATTTGTGGTACTTGTTGAGCGAGCTTGCAAAGCCGAGGAGCTCAGTATGGAGAAAAGAAAAGCTGATATGGGAGCAAGGGAGTTTCGTAAGAGGTCTTCGGGAAAGCCCTTCCCACAGTCATCGAAGAAATTTAGAGATGGCTTAAGCCGATCTAGAGACACTACGGGCCTTTCTAGACGAGATCGCGATCGACCCCCTGTGAGCACACGAGTCACTTCGATCGCCAGTGTTGGAAATGACCGTCGAGACAGAGCGGAATGCCAGTATTGTGGTAAATGGCATTCGGGGAGTTATAGGTTCCATGACCGCTCCTGTTACAAGTGCGGGTCAGTTGACCACTTCATTAAAGATTGCCTGAGGTTGTCTGAACAGAATACAAATCAGAGTGGGAAACCGGGTGCTACCACTACTCGAGGTAGACCATCTAGAAATACGGGCAATGCTAGTGGTGGTCAGAGAGGATCTAGGGATGCTACGACCAGATCTGAGGCTCGTGCTCCAGCTAGGGCTTCTGCTATACGCGCACGCGAGGATGCTTCCTCGCCAGATGTTATTACCGGTACTTTTACTCTCTTTGATACTAATGTGATTGCTTTGATTGACCCTGGTTCTACTCATTCTTATATATGTGAAACCTTAGCATCCAGTAAGACTTTACCTATTGAGTCCACTGAGTTTGTAATTCGGGTGTCAAATCCCTTGGGTCGTTACGTGCTTGTCGACAAAGTGTGTAAGAAATGCCTCCTAGTAATTCGTGGTTCCTGTTTTTCGATGGACTTGATGCTTTTGCCGTTTGATGAATTTGATGTTATTCTTGGTTTGGATTGGTTGACCGTGCATGATGCGGTTGTGAATTGCAAAAACAAGACTATTGATTTGAGGTGCGCAAATGACGAGATAATCCGAGTTGAGTCTACGAACTTAAAGGGGTTGCCAGCTGTAATATCAGCAATGTTGGCCCAGAAATATGTAAGAAAGGGGTGCGAAGCATACCTTGCGTATGTACTTGATGACAAGGAATTGGAAAAGAAACCCAAATCTGTGCCGGTGGTTTGTGAATACCCGGAAGTTTTTCCCAAAGAATTACCGGGTTTACCACCTGTTCGGGAAGTAGATTTTGGTATTAAGCTTGTACCTGGGACTACGCCAATTTCGATAGCTCCGTATCGTATGGCACCAACTGAGTTAAAAGAATTGAAAGCTCAGTTGCAAGAGTTGACGGATAGAGGTTTCGCTCGACCAAGTTTCTCACCTTGGGGTGCACCAGTATTGTTTGTGAAAAAGAAGGACGAAACCATGAGGTTGTGCACTGACTATCGTCAGCTGAATAAAGTGACGATAAAGAATAAATATCCGTTACCGCGTATTGATGACTTGTTTGATCAACTAAAGGGAGCCTCAGTGTTTTCAAAGATAGATTTGAGATCGGGGTATTACCAGTTGTGAATTCGAGATTCGGATATACCCAAAACTGCTTTCAAAACGAGATACAGCCACTACGAGTTCTTAGTGATGCCGTTTGGGCTCACTAATGCCCCTGCGGTATTTATGGATTTGATGAATAGGATCTTCAAATAGTATTTGGACCGGTTCGTAGTTGTGTTTATTGATGACATCTTGGTCTATTCAAGAGATGAGACCGAACATGCCGAGCACCTGAGATTAGTGTTGCAAATTTTACGAGATAAGCAGTTATATACTAAGTTCAGTAAGTGTGAGTTCTGGTTAAGAGAGGTTAGCTTCTTGGGTCATGTGGTATCCGCATCGGGTATTCGAGTGGACCCGAGCAAAATTTCAGCCATACTTAACTGGAAGCCTCAGAGAATATTACGAGGTTCGAGCTTTTTGGGACTTGCTTACATTACTACCGACGGTTTGTAAAGGTTTCTCGATGATAGCCACACCAATGACGGCTACTTCAAAAGATGTTAAGTTCGAATGGACGGAAAAATGTCGAAAAGTTTTGATCAATTGAAAACTTATTTGATGACGCTCAATTTTAGTGCGACCGAATCGTGCAAAGAGTTTGTCATCTATAGTGACGCCTCCCTACTTGGGTTAGGTTGCGTATTGATGCAAGAAGGTCGAGTTGTGGCCTATCGTCGAGACAATTAAAGCCACATGAGAAAAATTATCGACCCATGACCTCGAATTAGTCGCCATCGTATTCGCCTTGAAAATATGGCAACATTACTTATTTGGTGAGAAGTGCCATGTATTTTCGGATCACAAAAGTCTCAAATATTTGATGACTCAAAGAGACTTGAATCTGCGACAAAGGCGTTGGCTTGAGTTGTTGAAAGATTATGAGCTGGTCATTGATTATCACCCGAAAAGGCTAATGTGGTTACGGACGCCTTAAGCGAAAATCACCGCTTGCTTTTACTGACGATGAATGTACACTTGTCTGTTCTACCCGATAATGTGTTAGTAGCTGAATTAAAGGCCAAACCATTATTGATTCATCAAATTCGTGAAGCTTAGAAAGTCGATGAGGAATTGGTTGCAAAACGGGCTGAATGTGTTCCGAATATGGAATCAGAATTTCAAATTGATGATGACGATTGTTTGAGGTTCAGAAGTTGTTTGTGCGTACCAAGAAATTCAGAACTCATTTCGATGATTCTGAACGAAGCTCATTGTAGCCGAATGTCAATTCACCCGGGGAGTACGAAAATGTACAATGATCTGAGACGCCAGTTTTGGTGGCGTGGCATGAAACGAGACATTTCCGATTTTGTATCGAAGTGTTTAATATGTCAACAAGTGAAGGCGGAACATCAAGTGCCTACGGGTTTACTTGACCGATCATGATACCTGAATGGAAATGGGATCAAGTCACGATGGATTTTGTATCCGGGTTGCCAGTATCGGCAAGTAAGAAAGATGCGATTTGGGTTGTTGTTGATAGACCGACTAAGTCGGCTCATTTTATTCCGTCGCACGGATTTTTCATTGGATAAACTAGCTGAATTGTATGTTTCTCGATTGTGAGATTACATGGGTACCGATTTCTATTGTGTCGGATAGAGATCCGAGATTTACCTCACGATTTTGGAAGAAATTGCAAGAAGCTTTGGGTACCAAGTTGCATTTTAGCACCGCTTTTCACCCCAAACCGATGGTCAATCCGAGCGGATAATTCAAATACTCGAGGATATGTTGAGATGTTGCATCCTTGAGTTTAGTGGTTCATGGGAACGGTATTTACCTTTGATTGAATTCGCCACAACAATAGTTTTCAATCAAGTATTAAGATGGCACCTTACGAGGCTTTGTACGGTCGTAAATGCCGTACACCATTGTTTTGGACCGAGCTCGGTGAAAGTAAAATTTTGGAGTTGATTTGATTAAAGATGTTGAATGCAAAGTAAAGGTAATCCGTGAAAGTCCAAGGCGACCACGAGATAGTCGAAATCGTATGCGGATTTGAAACGAAAAGACATTGAATATCAGGTGGGAGATAAAGTGTGTCTTAAAGTTTCGCCTTGGAAAAAGATACTCAGATTTGGCCGTAAGGGCAAACTGAGTCCGCGGTTCATCGGGCCATATGAGATATCCGAACAAGTTGGTCCAGTTGCGTATAGATTGATTTTGCCCCCTGAACTTGAAAAGATTCACGACGTCTTTCATGTTTCGATGCTTCGACGTTATAGATCCGATCCGTCACATGTGATTAATCCATTCGAAGTCGAAATTCAATCTAACTTGAGTTATGAAGAGGAACCAATTCGTATCCTAGCTCGTGAAGTGAAAGAGTTGCGAAACAAAAGGGTTCCGTTAGTAAAAGTGTTATGGCTCAAACACGGAATGGAAGAAGCTACTTGGGAACACGAGAACTCTATGAAAGAGCGATACCCAAACTGTTTTATGGGTAAGATTTTCGGGGACGAAAATTTCTTAAGTGGGGGAGAGTTGTGACAGCCCTAAAGTGACCCTAGTCGAGGAGCGGTTTCGAGACCGCTAAACCGAGTCACCAAATTATTTGAACATGATATTTATGGTCTAAAATATGTGATTATGAATGTGTGAAAGTTTTAGGCTTCGATTTAGTAAATTGCATGCGAATTTAGTCAAAAGGACTTATGTGAGAAAATTTAGAAATGTGCTAGGCAAATGTAAAGTGGCCTAATAATGCATGTTGTAGAAATGGTGGGTTTGCATGTCAAATTGCCCAATATTTGAGCTAATGGCCGGCCATGCTATGAGTGGAAACATGTCACAAACATGTTATGTAGTGATGTATGTTAGGAACAATAAAATAATGAGTATGGGTAATAAAGAAATGGAAAAAGGAAAAAAAATGTGTGTTGTTGCCCCCCCTACATTGCCGTGAGTGTAAGAAAGAAAACAAGAAAAAAAAGTGTCCATCTTTCTTCATAGCTCTTGGCCGAATGTTCTAAGGAAGAGAGAAAAACAAGTTGTGTTCTTTGGTTTTCTTGACCGAAAATTCAAAAGAAAGAAGGAGGAAATGTTGAAGAGATTCGGCCATGCTTGTAGCTAGGTGAAGGTAAGTTTGATGTTGTGCCATGAGATTCATGCATGTTTTTTTTTTGTTAGCTTGAGTTCTAACTAGCCCATGGTTCAAATCTTTACTATGTCATGGAGATGATATTCGGCTAAGGTGGATTTGTGTTGATGTTATTTGCATGCTAAAAGTGAAGCTTGTAATGATGCATGTGATGGTGGATTGATAACTCTTGAATCTCCTTTTCAGCATCCTTGAGTGAGGCATTAAGTTCCTTGTTCAACCATGACCAAAATTGAAATGGTAAGGTGTTGTGATGCATTCGGCCATGGTAGGAAATAGAAGAGAAATAAGGTTGTTGTTAGATGAAGTAGAGTCTAACAAATGAGCTCGTATGTGCATTAGTTGCTAGATGGAGAAGAATCGGCTAGCAAGTTGTGTGCTAAGGCCGAATATAATTTTGTATATTATGGGTAATGCATGTGTTGAATTAATGGAAAGGGAGAGGATGCTTTAATAGTGTATATATGTGTATTAGCCAAGTTTTGAACTTGAAACAAATGGTGTTTAGTCAATACAAGTGACCATACTTGTAGAATGTATTAAGTGTTGCAATCGGCCTTAGCATAGATGTGTATGTTCGGCCACATGAATGAGTACATGAGTTGATGGGTATGTTCGCCATAGGTAGCCTATTGATGGCTTTAGCTTGACTTAGAAAATTCGCTAAGGGAAATATTAGCTAGTATGTTGAATTCGATTTGTGATTTCGTACATATGTGACTCTAATGTCTAATGTATATATGGGCTAAGTACCTTGAGCTTCTCTTTTGATGTTCGAATGAATTGTATTAAATTGCTTGATGTGATTAAAAATGTGTATGATCATTGTGTATTTGAGCTAAAAGGTGGCCATATGACCTATCAAACTCCTTGTCATATTCGGCCATAAGCTAGCAAAATGAGACTTTAATAAGTTAAATTTGTTTGAATTAGCTCAAGAGCTTAGGGGACCACAGTTGATAAGGAAAAGGAAAAAGTGATCGAATAGCCGTTGAAGCCGTTCGACAACATCCGAGGTAAGTTTTCGAGTATTGGAACTTAGATTATGATTTGATTAGATCATGCTTTTTGTGTGTGGCTATTGAGCCGAAATTGCAAGTGTGATAAGTGTCTTGTGTTTGAGTTTTGCTAATGAAGATGAAATCTGAATGTGTCATGATTTATTGATAATTGTGCTTGGTTATTCGAATGATGTCCGGGCTAAGTCCCAAGGCTTTGTGCTAAGTGACTATATCCGGACTAAGATCCAAGGCATTTGTGCGAGTTACTAAATCCGGACTAAGATCCAAGGCATTTGTGCGAAGTTACTAAATCGGACTAAGATCCGAAGGCATTTGTGCGAGTTACTAAATCCGGACTAAGATCCAAGGCATTGGTGCGAGTTACTAAATCCGGGTTAAGTCCGAAGGCATTTGTGCGAGCTACTATAACCGGGCTATGTCCCAAGGCATTTGAACGAGTAGCTATATCCGGTTAAACTCAAAGGTACGTGATTCGGGAATGAATGAACTTGCTGTAAAAATTTCAGTTAATACGCTTGTGAGATCCCAACAATGAGGTATGTTTCGTATGTGCTTTGAATTAGTTGAGCCCTTTCAGATAAGTATTCGCTCAGTTGATAAATGAACTACCGGCCTTTGGCTAAGTTGATCTTTGTGTATGAATATAAGGGTTGGTAATGTGAAGTAAGTATGATATTGAGAATTTGTGCATATGAAATTATCTGTTTAGCTACATAAATGCTATACTTTGGTTGTGTCTAAATTCATGACTCAAACTTACTAAGCATTAAATGCTTACTCCGTTTCTTTGATTCTCTGTTTTATAGATTTTGGTTCTTCAGCTATCAGACTCGGGATTTTTGAAGTCGAAGTCGCCCACACTATCAAAGCTTCTTTTGGTATATTTTTGGTTGAACTTTGAAATGGCATGTATAGGACTACCCTTTTGTTGTAGGTCATGTACCTTTCGGTTTTGTGTAAATTTGGATAGCCATGCGAAAATGGCTTAAGTATACTTTGGGCATGGTATTATAATCATTGTATGTTTTTCATTAAGAGGTATGGAAATGTTTGGAAACGATTAGCCATTAGGATGGTTAATCATGATCATATTTTGTGCTATTTATGTTTAAGGGCTAGTTGAATCATGGAAACTATGAAATAGGTAAAGCCTACCTTAAAGACAGATGCTGACAGCTGCAGTGACGTGAATGTGAAAAATCACTAAAAATAGTAGGAATGGAATTAAATAGTGAATAAATTATGTAAACGAACCTTGACGAGTCTATTTTCATAGGAGAGTAAAGAAACGATCATATGAACAGTATGTTAAGAGATATTTAAGTTTTCGTGAGACAGGGCCAGAACGGTTTCTGGAGTCCCTGTTCCGAATTTGGAAATTCATTATAAATTGACCAGAGATAATTAGAAGTCATGCCATATATGTACAGATTTCTTTTCGAGTCACGTTTCTGTAGAAATAAACGGTATCAGTATTGAAGCCCTGTACAGGGAGATATCCAAATCGTAATGCAGAAAGGTCAGTGTAGTCGCACCCTGTAATAGGTGATACTTTAACTAATAAACTGTACTAATTGGCCCGACCAAAAATTCTAGAAAAAAATTTGTTGATGCACATGTGAGTCTAGTTTCAGGGAAAAATCACGAAACTGATTTTCGAGTTGTGGAGCTCAAGATATGATTTTTAAGGTGACAGTGACACAGTTAGCCGGATGTCTGGAAATTTTTAAAATGAACTGTGCAAGTAAGTGGATTAAGCCCGTTAACCCCTCGTGTCTGACTCCGGCGACGGTCTCGGGTACGGGGTGTTACATTTTTCTTTTAATAAAACTTCATATTTCATCCATTTAATTCTTTAATACAAAAGACATGAAATTCTTATCATGAAACATTTACCTAACCCATTATCATGAAACATTTACCTAACTCATTATCATGAAACATTTACCTAACCCATTATCATGGAACATTTACCTAACCCATTATCATGGAACATTTACCTAACCTATTATCATGGAACATTTACCTAACCTATTATCAATTTGTATCAAACTTCATATTTCATCCATTTAATTCTTTAATACAAAAGACATGAAATTCTTATCATGAAACATTTACCTAGCCCATTATCATGAAACATTTACCTAACCCATTATCATGGAACATTTACCTAACCCATTATCATAGAACATTTACCTAACCTATTATCATGGAACATTTACCTAACCTATTATCAATTTGTATCAATTTGTACCATAAATTATGGATATCAAGTGTACATTTTGTCTACAACAACATGATGACCAGCCACTGCATGTAAAATGGGAGGTTTGTCATGCAAATCCTCCTATTTTGCACTCCTATTTATTTAGCCACTTCAATTTAGCCTATAGCATTTTCAAACATTTTCACATAGGTCCTATTTCAGAATTTCACCCCTATTTTCTTATGGAACAAAAATTAACTAAAATTGTCGGGTTCTATCTTAAGCTTGGGCTTTCTAGAGGCCTACTAACATAATTAAACCTATGCCAACATTCACAAGATTCCCGAAAATTGGGCCGTTACAACTCTACCCTCCTTAAAGAAATTTCGTCCTCGAAATTTACCTAATCAAACAGATGAGGGTATTGTTTGTTGCATCGTCTCTTCGGCTCCCAAGCTCGAAGTTTCCCTTCCTTAACTTGTTGAAAACGAGCGACCAAAGACTCATCGTTCAACTGTTTTCCTTAATCGATCCACCCAGGTTGGCCTCACTTGCAACTCACCAACAGACTTCCATCATCATATGACTCAGACGAGCAAACATTGCTCTCGGATCGACATGACTCTACGACTTAGAGCATCGGCTACCACATTAGCCTTGCTTGGGTGATACTCGATCGAGCAGTCATAATCCTTAAGCAACTCAATCCATCTCCTTTGCCTAAGGTTCAGCTCCTTCGAGTCAACAAATACTTAAGACTCTTATGGTCGGTGTATATAATACAACTTTCTCCGCACAAGTAATGTCTCCAAATCTTAAGTGCAAATATCACTCGCCAACTCTAAATCATGAGTCAAATAGTTTCCCTCATGAGGCTTAAGCTATCGTGATGCATATGCAACCACCTTACCCTCTTGCATTAACACGCAGCCTAAACCCACGTGTGATGCGTCATCGCTTCACAATAAAATCCTTCCTGCACTTCGGTGAATCAACACAGTGCTTGAATGTAACTTTCTTCAACTTCTCAAAAGCTTCCTGCTGCTTCTCAGTCCATACAAATGCTACTCCTTTCCTTATGAGTTTTGTCAGAGGTGCTGCCATCACAGAAAAACCTTCCACAAACCTTCTGTAGTATCCTGCCAACCCTAGGAAACTTTAAATTTCCGACACCGTCCTAGGTGGCTTCCACTCCAAAATTGCTTCAATCTTTCGAGGGTCCACCTTAATCCCTTGGCAGAGACCACATGTCCTAAGAAGGTTACCTCCTCAACCAAAATTCACACTTGCTGAACTTCACAAAGAGTTCCTTCTCCTTAACACTCGCAAAGACTATACGGAGATGCTCATCATGTTTCACTTCAGTTTCAGAATATACCAGGATATCGTCAATAAAGACGACTACGAACTGATCTAAAAATGGTTGGAACACACGATTCATCAAATCCATAAACGTTGCAGGAGCGTTCGTTAGTCCAAATGGCATAACCAGAAACTCGTAATGACCATACCGAGTCCTGAATGTCGTCTTTTGGATATCTGCCTCCTTGACCCTTAACTGATGATATCCAGATCGAAGGTCGATCTTGGAAAATACAGAAGCTCCTCTAAGCTGGTCGAATAGATTGTCAATCCTTGGCAGTGGATACTTATTCTTAATCATCAGTTTGTTCAACTGGCGATAATCAATGCACATTTCTATCGTACCATCCTTCTTTTTCACGAATAGCACTGGTGCTCCCCATAAAGACACGCTTGGCCTAATAAAGCCCCTATCCAACAACTCTTGAATTTGAGCATTTAACTCTACTAACTCCTTCGGTGCCATCCTATACGGTGCGATAGACACAGGCGCCATTCCAGGCAACAAGGCTATTCCAAACTCAACTTCTCGATTCGGAGGCAATCCTGGAAGCTCCTCCGGAAAAACATCTTGGAACTCCTTTACGGTTCTAACCTTATCCACTATCAGTCCCTCCTCTTCCGATTGACTTACAAATACCAATTAGGCCTCACAACTTTTCCGAATCCACTTTTCGGCTCTTAATGCCGACACCACATTGGACAAATAAGCCCTTCTCTCACCTATCACCATAACCTCCTCATCCTTTGTAGTTCTTAACACCATTCGTTTAGCAGCACAATCCAGAGTCACTTTATACTTAACAAGCCAGTCCATTCCCAAAATGAGTTCAAACTCTCCGAACGTTAACTCCATCAGATCTCCTGGGAAAATCTTACCTTGAGTTTCTAAGGGTACATCCCTATACTGCTTTGTCTATCCTAACCGAAAGTGACCCAAAGGACTTAGTACAGATACCCCACTCACAATCTCCTCGAGCAGCGGTCAAGTCATCCATAATCCGCTCGTGGCCTCCAACCAATATTTCGCCACATTCGGGCTATACCGACATGCCCTTAAAGATCTCCGTTTCGTTAGTCCCGAAGTCATTCAGAAATAGATCCCTGAATTTCGTTGCCCGAACTTGCTCCGCAACCCTTTCCGAACACGAAGCATTGCTCGTGACGGGGCATCATCCTCGCACCGCGATCATGAGACTCTACCTCATCATTGCGGTGGTACGGTGCATCCACCGCCGGCATATGTCTCAAGACGAAGATCTCGCCGAGCACTTCCTCGGCTCCGTCCACGGCTTGTACTCATATCGTATTATCTTGATTACGAATTTTTATGCATCAATTAATATTCCAGTGTTTATTACAGATGTTTTATGAATCAGACAGTAGTTTAGAGTTTGTTTTCGCAGAATCGAAGTCTAGTTACAGTTTCAGTTTCTTATCAGATTTTCCTATGGTTTCAGTATCATCCTATCTAGAGTATCCTAGCAGGATTTTAGTACAGACAGATAATTTAGGAAAATATTCAGAAAAATTCAGAATACTTACAGACTTGAGCCGGAGATTCGGAATGCCACCTTCTAAAGATCTAAATTTTGAAAATCGAGTTTTTCGCATTCTTTATAAAATTTTTGTTTTCGAAAATCTTTATTTTTGTAAACCCATTCCACAGCCGAGTTGTTGCAACCTAGGCTCTGATACCACTAAATGTAGCACCCCAAACCTGGCCCAGAAGTTATGGCCGGATCCGGCATGCCACATCAAAAACGTAAAAAAAAAATTTCCATTCTAAGTCTAGAAAATCGTACTTGATGTTCAAAAGATTAATTCATTAAGGGTTAAAATGAATGGAAGCTGTGCACCAGGTAGGAAACCAGAAAAGAGGTGGTGGGTCCATCGGACTGCTTAAGTACCAAGCTCCCTTCGAATCCAATCCTAGACATTCATACCACCATTGCCACACCTTAACGTCATGGATATTTCTAGGAAACAGATTTGATTAAGCCATTTTTAGGAAAAGTGATTAATTTTGGAAAATACTTTCATTGCGGAAGCTTTGCTTGTTGTCGTGTTATTTTGAAATCAATTGTTGTTTTTGAAAACGCGCCCTAAAGCTATCCAATTTCGACAGTTAAAATAAGTAATACCTATCTTAGTAATACATATTAAAACCATCAAAATAATTAAGCGGCCTTATTACATTTAAAACCCAAAACTTTAAACGTAAATAAAAGGATGTCCAGTTCACGAAGAAAATCAAACTTTCGAGCGGTGGCCACTCAAATTCCCTCACGACTCCAAGCCCACTATGGTTGGGGATTACTGCGTGGATGAAAATAAAAGGGTGAGTTTGGGGAAACTCGGATGTAAAATAACCCAACCATAGCCTATATCACTCAAACCACGAAATAAAATAAGTTGGCCTTAGCCTGCAATGTAATCTGAAATAAAGCCCATAGGCCCATAATGTAACGTAATGATATTACATGTTTATGCGAAACCCAACCATATCCAACCGTATACACCCCGTACCAACCTTACACCGTGTGGGAGACAACTCGACCCACCCAACCGCTACACACCACGAATTTGCACCATGGTCGCGAGCAGATAATGTGACAGAGTCACCAGATATGATAATCGTGGCGAGCCACCGAAGCAGAATATATGTGGCGAGCCACCAGATCGAGATATTTGTGGCATAGCCACTAGAACGCTTCCTCCATAATATAACCCATGTCCCCATGCAATGATATATAATCATGGCATACATCATACGTAATCGATCGTCATGCTTTTCAAATCCAAATTAACCCTAGGGGTATAACGGTAATTTTGCACCTAGAGGTATAACAATAATTTTCCATACATAGGGGTATTATAGTAATTTAGCTACTTTTAGGGTTTTCATGCATATCCTAACTATTTACGTACTATCAGAACACTTACCGTGCATACTTACGAATTGGGCCGTTGGCCCATGAACCCGATCTTTGGCCCATTAAGCCCAAATTATCAAAATGTACGAAATCGCTGCATCTGCAGCTTTATTACTTTAGATTACCAAATATACAAACCCAACTATCTTACAAGCATTCGCACATGTAACACCCCGTGCACTTGAGACCGCTGTTGAGTCGAGACACGAGGGGTTCGCAGACTTAAATCACTTATTGCACAGTCCATTTTAAATTTCCAGACGAGCTGGCTAACTGCATCACTGTTTCCTTAAAAATCATATCTCGAGTTCCAAAAGTCGAAAACCAAATCCGTAAATTTTTCCTGAAACTAGACTCATATATCCATCTAAAATTTTTTTTTTAGAATTTTTGGTTGAGCCAATTAGTACAGTTTATTAGTTAAAGTCTCCCCTGTTTCAGGATTCGACCACACTGACCTTCAAGCATTACGACTTGGATATCTCTCTGTACAGGGCCTCAATACTAAGGTCGTTTGTTTCTATAGAAACTAGACTTGAAAAGGAATCTGTACATATATGGAACAACTTCTAATTATCTCTGGTTAATTTATAATGAATTTCCAAAGTCGGAATAGGGAATCCAGAAACTGTCCTGGCCCTGTTTCGCGAAAACTTAAATATCTCCTAATATATTGTTCATATGATCATTTCGTTACTTTCCTATGAAAATAGATTTGTCAAGGTTAGATTACATAATTTATTCACAATTTAATTCCATTCCTACTATTTTTAGTGATTTTTCACATCCACGTCACTGCTGCTATCAGCATCCTTTTTTAAGGTAGACTTTACCTATTACATAGTTTCCATGCCTCTTAATGAACATATACATTCAAGATGACTATAACATTATGCTCAAAACGTATATAAGCCATTTTCACATGGCTATCCAAAGTTTTACATACCATATTTCAACAAAACATAATAGCCTATACTTGCCGAAATGTTCTCCTAGACCAACTAAGAAGAAAATACCAAAAGTTGCTAGTCGGTGTGATGACTTCGATGACGGTCCCGAATACGCAAAAAGTCGAGTCCAAGAAACCTAAAATAGGTGACAAGCAAACACCGAATGAGTATATAACTCAGTAAGTCATAAGCATTACACTACCATCCATTAATAAAATTTTCACAAGAGGAAACAACGAAATGAGGCTAAGTACTCCATCCATACCGAACTATGCCATAGTTTCTTAGACCTTACGATTCAATCTCATTCCAAGTCCTACATTGACATTTCATATGCTATTCAATAGAATAATTGAGGCATTTCCATACATCAATTTATTTTCGTTACAATCATACAACTAAGCAAACTTTCACCTATTCCACGATGAACCTTATGTACGTGACTTCAATTATAATCATCACATAGGTTCAAAACTTACCACGCTCAACTCCAAATATAAACATAGCACCTATTAGCCATGAACTCAAGGTACGCACCCTTTCCGCTGTCCAAATCGACTCGGTAAGGTCGCACCTTAATATAAATAATTGATAGAAAATATATATATAATGGGTTCGCACACATAGTGCTTAATAATCAACCACGCACACTTAGTGCCATGTACTTTAAACTCGCACACTTAGTGCCATGCATTTCAAGCCTGCACACTTAGTGCCAATCTCACAACCGTGAACACTTATTGCCCGCACACTTAGTGCCGAAAACCAGCCACTCTATACGCTTCACTTCCTTTTTACATTCGACAATTTCATCTCTACATACATATACATTTGTATACATTTCATCTCATTAACCACAATTGCATGGGTATTACGATCATTTAAATCAATACCAACTATATGCTTAATGACTTACCTTGTGTTGGGTAAAATAATTCCAAGTCGGCTACTCGATGACCTTCGATTTCCCCTTGTTGGACGCCTCTCCTTTAGGATCTTGAGCTTAAACAAATAAATTAACTCATTCAACCGCTTTGCTACATATATTGGTATTCACATTTTAATGATTTTATGACATACGGAACGGCATGGTAAAATTTTTATCTTGCTACCTTATGTTCTTAGCTATTCAGCTAATAACCATATGCTATCGCCCTACTATCAATAATTCAATCACACATGCATATATATATATGTCCGAATGTGCAAAGTTTAGACTCAACATCACCTATGCTCTTAATTTGATGGCTGAATATGCATACATATATACATGATATCAACTATACTATCATCTTTAATTCACCTAAACACAAAATTTCATCTCATGAACACTTGACCGAATTCTTCCTAATCTAGCATGGCTTCACATATATTTATAACATCCTACAAATCCACATATACCACATTTCTACATAAATTTTCTTTTACTTTTCCACTACTTCCATTCACAACATCAAAAGCACCATACACATGTATCATTACAAAGCTTCACACTTAGCATGCAAATGACATCAACACAAATCCACCTTAGCAGAAACTTAACTCATCTTCATGCCTCATCACCACAACATCAAACATCAACCAAGAAGACAACACCCATGGCGAATATCATCTCCATCCCATAGCAAAGATTTAAACCATGGGCTAGGTAGAACTCAAAGTAACAACTAAAAACATGCATGAATCTCATGGACAACATCAAACATACCTTAGTCTAGCAAACTACCATAGCTGATTTTCTCAAGCTCTCCCCTTCTTCTTAGAACATTCGCCAAGGAAGAAAAATGTGAAAGGATGGACACTTTTTTTCCTTTGTTTTCATCATATTCCTTTTTTTTTCATTATTTTATTCTTTCTAACATAACCACTAACCCAACATGTTTGCAACATGTTTCCACTCATAGCATGGCCGGCCACCATGCTTAAATTTTGGGTAAATTGACATGCAAACCCATCATTTTCACAACATGCATTAATAGACCACTTTACATTTGCCTAGCACATTTCTAAATTTTCTCACACAAGTCCTATTTGATAAAATTCACTTACAATTAACAAAATCCAAACGTGAAATTTTCACACATGTATATGTACATATAATGAGCATCAACTATGACGGTTAATTATTTTTATGACTCGGTTTAGCGGTCCCGAAACCACTTTTCGACTAGGGTCAATTTAGGGCTGTCACAACTCTCCCCCACTTAAGAAATTTTCGTCCCCGAAAATCTTACCGGTAAATAGGTTTGGGTATCGTTCTTTCATAGAGTTCTCGTGTTCCCAAGTAGCTTCTTCCATTCCGTGTTTGAGCCATAACACTTTCACTAACGGAACCTTTTGTTTCGCAACTCTTTCACTTCACGAGCTAGGATACGGATCGGTTCTTCTTCATAACTCATATCGGCTTGAATTTCAATCTCGGAGGGTTTATTACATGCGAAGGATCGGATCGGTAACGTCAAGCATCGAAACATGAAAACGTTATGAATCCTTTCAAGTTCGGGGCAAGATTAATCTATACGAATCGACCAATTAGTTCGGAGATTTCAACGCCCAATGAACCTCGGACTTAGTTTGCCCTTACGGCCAAATCTGAGTATCTTTTTCCAAGGCGAGACCTTAAGAAACACTTTGTCTCCCACTTGATACTCAATATCTCTTCGTTTTAAATCCGCATATGACTTCGACAATGATGTCGCCTTCGACTTTCACAAATTATTCTTACTTTCTGCTTCAAGATCTTTAATCAAATCCACTCCAAAATTTTACTTTCACCGAGCTCGGTCCAAAACAATGGCGTCGGCATTTTCGATCGCATAAAGCCTCGTAAGGTGCCATCTTAATACTTGACTGAAAACTATTGTTGTAAGCGAATTCAATCAAAGGTAAATACCGTTCCCATGAACCACTAAACTCGAGGATGCAACATCTCAACATATCCTCAAGTATCTGAATTATCCACTCAGATTGACCATCTGTTTGTGGATGAAAAACGGTGCTAAAATGCAGCTTGGTACCCAAAGCTTCTTGCAATTTCTTCCAAAATCGTGAGGTGAATCTCGGATCTCTATCCGACACGATAGAAATAGGTACCCCTTGTAATCTCACAATCTGAGAAACATACAATTCAGCTAATTTATCCATTGAAAAATCTGTACGTATGGGGATAAAGTGAGCCGACTTAGTCAATCTATCAACAACGACCCAAATCGCATCTTTCTTACTTGTCGACACTGGCAACCCAGATACAAAATCCATCGTTACTCGATCCCATTTCCATTCAGGTATCATGATCGGTTGGAGTAAACCTGTAGGCACTTGATGTTCCGCCTTCACTTGCTGACATATTAAACACTTCGAAACAAAATCGGAAATGTCTCGTTTCATACCATGCCACCAAAATTGACGTCTTAGGTCGTGGTACATTTTCGTACTCCTCGGGTGAATTGACATTCGGCTACAATGAGCTTCGTTCAGAATCATCGAAATGAGTTCTAAATTTCTTGGAACACACAACCGATTTTTGTACCTCAAACAATCGTCATCATCAATTTGAAACTCCGATTCCACATTCGGAACATATTCAGCCCGTTTTGCAACCAACTCATCATCGACTTTCTGAGCTTCACAAATTTGATGAATCAATAATGGTTTGGCCTTTAATTCGGCCACTAACACATTGTCGGGTAGAACAGACAAGTGTACATTCATTGCTTGTAAAGCAAACAGTGATTTCTGGCTTAAGGCGTCCGCAACCACATTAGCCTTTCCCGGGTGATAATCAATGACCAGCTCATAATCTTTCAACAACTCAAGCCAATACCTTTGTCGCAGATTCAAGTCTCTTTGAGTCCTCAAATATTTGAGACTTTTGTGATCCGAAAATACATGGCACTTCTCACCAAATAAGTAATGTCGCCATATTTTCAAGGCGAATACGATGGCGACTAATTCGAGATCATGGGTCGGATAATTTTTCTCATGTGGCTTTAATTGTCTCGACGATAGGCCACAACTCGACCTTCTTGCATCAATACGCAACCTAACCCAAGTAGGGAGGCGCCACTATAGATGACAAACTCTTTGCCCGATTCGGCCGCACTAAAATTGAGCTTCAGTCAAATAAGTTTTCAGTTGATCAAAACTTTTCGACATTTTTCCGTCCATTCGAACTTAACATCTTTTGAAGTAGCTTCACATGGGTGTGGCTATCATCGAGAAACCTTTTACAAACCGTCGGTAGTAACCAAAGTCCCAAAAAGCTCTTAACTTCAAGAATATTCCTTGGAGGTTTCCAATCGAGTATGGTAAAAATTTTGTTCGGATCCACCGACACCGTCACGGACACCACGTGCCCCAAAAAGCTAACCTCTCTCAACCAAAATTCACATTTATGAATTTTGCATATAACTTCTTGTCTCGTAAAATTTGCAATACTAATCTCAAATGCTCGGCATGTTCAAATTTCACCTTGTGAATAAACTAAAATATCATCAATAAACACAACCACAAACCGATCCAAGTATGGTCGAATACTCGATTCATTAAATCCATAAATACCGCAGGGCATTAGTGAGCCCAAACGGCATCACTAAGAATTCAGAGTGACCGTATCTCATTCGAAAGCGCTTTGGGTATATCCGAATCTCGAATCCAAGAATCGATAATAACCCGATCTCAAATCTATCTTTGAAAACACCGAGGCTCCTTTAGTTGATCAAACAAATCATCAATATGCGATAACGGATATTTATTCTTTATTGTCACTTTATTCAGCTGACGATAGTCGATGCACAACCTCATGGTTCCGTCCTTCTTTTTCACAAACAATACTAGTGCACCCCAAGGTGAGAAACTTGGTCGAGCAAAACCTCTATCCGTCAATTCTTGCAACTGAGCTTTCAACTCTTTCAACTCGGTTGGTGCCATACGATCACGGAGCTATCGAAATCGGCGTAGTCCTGTACAAGCTCAATGCCAAACTCTACCTCCCGAATTGGTAAACCCGGTAATTCTTGGGAAAACGTCCGGTATTCACAAACCACCGCAGATTTGGGTTTCCTTTCTAACTCTTTGTCATCAAGTACATACGCAAGGTATGTTTCACACCCTTTTCACATATCTCTAGCGATCATTGAAGATATTATCGCGGCACCCCTTTAAATCAAGAGATCGAACTTGGACTACTTCATTATTTGTACTCCTCAAATCAATGGTTTTCCTTTTACGATTCACCATCGCATCATGTACGGTCAACCAATCCATACCGAATAACATCAAATTCGTCAAACGGTAAAAGCATCAAATCACCGGAAAAGCAGATTCTCGGATTATTAGAGGCATTTCTTACACACTTTATCAACAAGTACGTATTGGCCCAAAGGGTTTGACACTCGAATTACGAACTCGAGAGACTCGACAGATAGAGTCTTATTGGATGCTAAGGTTTCACATACGTATGAATGAGTATAGCCGTGGTCAATCAATGCAATCACACTATT
Source organism: Gossypium arboreum (assembly GCF_025698485.1). NCBI lineage: Eukaryota > Viridiplantae > Streptophyta > Magnoliopsida > Malvales > Malvaceae > Gossypium > Gossypium arboreum. The sequence goes on from NC_069070.1 coordinate 21,614,313, forward strand.
ATCAAAGAGAGTGAAAGTACCAAGATAACATCGGGGAGGATGCCTCCTCTCGTGCTTGAATGGCATATGCTCTAGCAGAGTACGGGTCTCGGTTCAAACAGTAGTATCGAGGCCCTCTCGACTACCACCCCTACCTCCTGAAATTTTCGTGGTCTACCTCTAGTCATCATTCCACTAGGTCTTGCACCTTGCATCCTATTCTTCTCATCAAGCTCCGTGCAATCTCTAATAAAGTGGTCCTTCGAACCGCATCCGTAACAGGCCCTGTTAGTAGACTTACCCCAACATTCACCTATGTGTCGTCTTCCACATTGGGGGCATTCAGGTTTCTCTTAGCGATTATTGCCCACACTAGCTACTAAAGTAGCTCAGGAGTCCGTCGATGGTCGTGCTCTAATGGAAGTTCCCACAGTCGTCCTCAATTTATTAGTGTCCTCCCTGAACTTCTTTACAGCTGAGAACGGAGCTTTACCCATCGATCTTTTACGATAGTCTCTAGCTTCAAATTCAGCCTTCTTCTTCTCCTTTCCAAGTTCTTCCGCCTTGCAGGCTCGTTCAACTAGTGTTACGAATTCTTTTATCTCCAAAATACCCACTAGTAGCTTTAAATCTTCATTCAATCCTTCTTCAAATCTCTTGCACATAGCAACCTCATCAGCCACACACTCCCGGGCATACCGACTGAGTCTTACGAAGTCATGTTCGTATTTAGATACTGTCATACGGCCTTGCTTGAGTTCCAATAATTCCTTACGCTTTTGATCGATGAACCGTTGACTAATATATTTCTTTCGAAATTTCGCTTGGAAGAAATCCCAAGTAACTCGTTCGTTTGGGACTATGAAAATCAAGGTCCTCCACCAATAGTAGGCTGAGTCTCGCAACAAGGATATATCACACTTTAGACATTCATCGGTGTGCATGATACCATCGAACACCGAATGGTGTTATCAAGCGAACTTCGGCCCTTTCGGCATCATCAAGAACTATGGCCTTGAACTCCTCGGCTCCGCTTCCTAATCAAGTCTACAAGTTTACTCGACCTCACAGGATCGAGAATTGATGGCATTACGGGCTCTTGGGGTGGATTATTCAAATTCGGGAATGGTTGGACAGCCGGAATGGTTCGCATATTATGCGACCCACTCATTCATCATGGTGAAGAAGGCTTGTTTTGCCCCTCATCCTGATTATTTGCAGATGATCGAGGTTCAACAGCGGTGTCCCTTGCGCAGAGCAGCCGCTACACTTTCAACGTCATCCGCTAAGGGTCTCTACCCCGTGTTCCATTTGCTAATCAAAACAAAAATTTTAACCGTCGAAGTCATCACATTATTAAGCACTAACATTAAGGCATGTATAGCTAGACTCATACACGCTATGGTAGTCCTAGAACCGACTAAACCATAGCTCGATACCAACTTTAATTGTAACACCCGTGCACTGAGACAGCTTGGAGTGAGTCGTATACGAGGGTTCGCAGACTTAAATCACTTATTGCACAATCCATTTTAAATTTCCGCACGAGTGGCTAATCGCATCACTGCTTTCCTTAAAATCATATCTCGAGTTCCAAAAGTCGAAAACCAGTTCTGAAAATTTTTCCTAAAACTAGACTCATATATCCATCTAAAATTTTTTTTTAGAATTTTTGGTTGAGCCAATTAGTACAGTTTATTAGTTAAAATCTCCCTTGTTTCAAGATTTGACCACACTGACCTTCAGGCATTACGACTTGGATATCTCTCTGTACAGGGCCTCAATACTGATGTCGTTGGTTTCTATAGAAACTAGACTTGAAAAGGAATCTGTACATATATGTAACAACTTCTAATTATCTCTGGTTAATTTATAATGAATTTCCAAAGTCGGAACAGGGAATCCAGAAACCGTCCTGGCCCTGTTTCGCAAAAACTTAAATATCTCCTAATATATTGTTCATATGATCATTTCGTTACTTTCCTATGAAAATAGATTCGTCAAGGTTCGATTACATAATTTATTCACTATTGAATTCCATTCCTACTATTTTTAGTGATTTTTCACATCCACATCACTGCTGCTATCAGCATCCTTTTTTAAGGTAGACTTTACCTATTACATAGTTTCCATGCCTCTTAATGAACATATACATTCAAGATGACTATAACATTATGCTCAAAACGTATATAAGCCATTTTCGCATGGCTATCCAAAGTTTTACATACCATATTTCAACAAAACATAATAGCCTATACATGCCGAAATGTTCTCCTAGACCAACTAAGAAGAAAATACCAAAAGTTGCTAGTCGGTGTGATGACTTCGATGACGGTCCTGAATACGCAAAAAGTCGAGTCCAAGAAACCTAAAATAGGTGACAAGCAAACACCGAATGAGTATATAACTCAGTAAGTCATAAGCATTACACTACCATCCATTAATAAAATTTTCACAAGAGGAAACAACGAAATGAGGCTAAGTACTCCATCCATACCGAACTATGCCATAGTTTCTTAGACCTTACGATTCAATCTCATTCCAAGTCCTACATTGACATTTCATACGCTATTCAATAGAATAATTGAGGCATTTCCATACATCATTTTATTTTCGTTACAATCATGCAACTAAGCGAACTTTCACCTATTCCACGATGAACCTTATGTACGTGACTTCAATTATAATCATCACATAGGTTCAAAACTTACCACGCTCAACTACAAATATAAACATAGCACCTATTAGCCATGAACTCAAGGTACTTACCCTTTCCGCTGTCCGAAATCGACTCGGTAATGTTGCACCCTTAATATAAATAATTGATAGAAAATATATATATATAATGGGTTCGCACACATAGTGCTTAATAATCAACCACGCACACTTAGTGCCATGTACTTTAAACTCGCACACTTAGTGCCATTCATTTCAAGCCTGCACACTTAGTGCCAATCTCACAACCGTGAACACTTATTGCCCGCACACTTAGTGCCGAAAACCAGCCACTCTATATGCTTCACTTCCTTTTTACATTCGACAATTTCATCTCTACATACATATACATTTGTATACATTTCATCTCATTAACCATAATTGCATGGGTATTACGATCATTTAAATCAATACCAACTATATGCTTAATGACTTACCTTGTGTTGGGTAAAATAATTCCAAGTCGGCTACTCGATGACCTTCGATTTCCCCTTGTTGGACGCCTATCCTTTAGGATCTTGAGCTTAAACAAATAAATTAACTCATTCAACCGCTTTGCTACATATATTGGTATTCACATTTTAATGATTTTATGACATACGGAACGGCATGGTAAAATTTTTATCTTGCTACCTTATGTTCTTAGATATTCGGCTAATAACCATATGCTATCGCCCTACTATCAATAATTCAATCACACATGCATATATATATATATATGTCCGAATGTGCAAAGTTTAGACTCAACATCACCTATGCTCTTAATTTGATGGCCGAATATGCATACATATATACATGATATCAACTATACTATCATCTTTAATTCACCTAAACACAAAATTTCATCTCATGAACACTTGACCGAATTCTTCCTAATCTAGCATGGCTTCACATATATTTATAACATCCTACAAATCCACATATACCACATTTCTACATAAATTTTCTTTTACTTTTCCACTACTTCCATTCACAACATCAAAAGCACCATACACATGTATCATTACAAAGCTTCACACTTAGCATGCAAATGACATCAACACAAATCCACCTTAGCCAAACTTAACTCATCTTCATGCCTCATCACCACAACATCAAACATCAACCAAGAAGACAACACCCATGGCGAATATCATCTCCATCCCATAGCAAAGATTTAAACCATGGGCTAGGTAGAACTCAAAGTAACAACTAAAAACATGCATGAATCTCATGGACAACATCAAACATACCTTAGTCTAGCAAACTACCATAGCTGATTTTCTCAAGCTCTCCCCCTTCTTCTTAGAACATTCGCCAAGGAAGAAAAATGTGAAAGGATGGACACTTTTTTTTCCTTTGTTTTCATCATATTCCTTTTTTTTCATTATTTTATTCTTTCTAACATAACCACTAACCCAACATGTTTGCAACATGTTTCCACTCATAGCATGGCCGCCACCATGCTTAAATTTTGGGTAAATTGACATGCAAACCCATCATTTTCACAACATGCATTAATAGACCACTTTACATTTGCCTAGCACATTTCTAAATTTTCTCACACAAGTCCTATTTGATAAAATTCACTTACAATTAACAAAATCCAAACGTGAAATTTTCACACATGCATATGTACATATAATGAGCATCAACTATGACGGTTAATTATTTTTATGACTCGGTTTAGCGGTCCCGAAACCACTTTCCGACTTGGGTCAATTTAGGGCTGTCACAGCACACACGCAAATTCCCAAAATACCGACTTTTCGGCATTTTGGCTTTTCGGCTTTTGCCAATCTAGTCTATGAGAGGGTGTCAATTACACACCTGTTTGCGACGATATGCTGACGAGATCCACACACGAACCGCCTACAATTGGATTACTAACACGTTAATCTAACTATTCAAATACAAAATACGTATTAACCCCTTACAATATTCGGCCAACCACACCTACAGATTATAGTAAGCTTATAAGAAATCAATAAGCAACTCATTAACAAATATTTGTCAATGTTTACTACATAATCATAATTGAACTGCAAGCTGTCTTCCTAAGCAACAGTCACTAAATTATTTATAACTAGAGCTACGAAACTCCAAATCAAGTGCCGTTAATTTCCCTGAAAATAGACTCATATATCTTTTATCCATAAAATTTTTAGAATTTTTGGTATGGCCAATCAATACCAGATTTTTCTTAAAGTTTCCCATGTTTCACTGTTTGACTAATCTGACCACTCTTCATTACGAATCAAATTTCTCATTGTACAGAATTCAAAATATGTTCTCGTTTATTCCATTTGAAACTAGACTCATTAAGCTTTAATTACATAATTTATGCAGCTTCTAACTCATCTCCCACAATTTATGGTGATTTTCCAAAGTCACGTTACTGCTGCTGTCCCAAGCAGATTTATTACCAAATCACTCTTTCACACCTAACTTTCATTTTTGTTATTTAAACATGTATATCACCAATCAATCATCACATATCTATGATTTTACTTAAGTGTAATCTCCATTTCATCATTTTAAAGCACAACATGTTAGCCGATTTTTCCCTTTAGCATCTAAGGCACATGCATGCTCATTTGTTTGGCTCAACTTCACCTATCTTCCATTTTTCATCAAAAGAACATGAAACAACAACCATTTCCTTCATTTTAATTCATGACTAAATGCTCACAACACAACTAAAAATCAAAATATACTTCAAGAGTTAAGGTAGAATCAAGAAGAACTCATGAACCTCAAAATAGAAGCAAGGTACCAAGAACTTACCTTCAATTTTCCTCCTCCTAATGACCGAATATTCAAGAGCTTTCTCTTCTCCTTTCTCTTCTCTAACTTTCAGCTATGATGAACAAAGATGGACAAAACTTTGTTCTTTTCACCCCTTTTTCTTTTAATAAAACTTCATATTTCATCCATTTAATTCTTTAATACAAAAGACATGAAATTCTTATCATGAAACATTTACCTAACCCATTATCATGAAACATTTACCTAACCCATTATCATGGAACATTTACCTAACCTATTATCATGAAACATTTACCTAACCCATTATCATGGAACATTTACCTAACCTATTATCATGGAACATTTACCTAACCTATTATCAATTTGTATCAATTTGTACCATAAATTATGGATATCAAGTGTACATTTTGTCTGCAACAACATGATGACCAGCCACTACATGTAAAATGGGAGGTTTGTCATGCAAATCCTCCTATTTTGCACTCCTATTTATTTGGCCACTTCAATTTAGCCTATAGCATTTTCAAACATTTTCACATAGGTCCTATTTTAGAATTTCACCCCCTTTTTCTTATGGAACAAAAATTAACTAAAATTGTCGGGTTCTATCTTAAGCTTGGGCTTTCTAGAGGCCCACTAACATAATTAAACCTATGCCAACATTCACAGGATTCCCGAAAATTGGGGCGTTACACGAGAGGTCAAAGAGTTGTGAAATAAATGAACATATTTAGTGAAGGTTTTATGGCAACGTTAGGGTGTTGAAGAGGTTATGTGGGAGCCCAAGGAAGCTATGAGAAAATAGTACCCTAACCTATTAACTGGTAAGATTTTCGGGGACGAAAATCCTTAAGGGCGAAGATTTGTAACAACCCATTTTTAGTCAAATCAAAACAGTAGTTTCGGGGCCACAAATCTGAGGTTAAAATAATTATTTTATTATTATTTTAATGTTTACAGTATAATATTATGTTGGTGTGAAAATTTCGTTAAGAAATTTTATCATTTGATTGGTAAATTTGATAAAAAGGACTAAATCACGTAAAATGCAAAACTGATGTTCTATTAGCTAAAGTTGTCTAATAAGTATAGAAAATTAAAGTTAAGGTCCTTATGTTGTAATTGGACCATTTTAATTGTGAGGGGACAAAGATGGGCATGTATTATATGGTTTTAATGAATTATAACTAAGGTTAATTTAGTAATTTGGTTAATTAATAAGTTAAAAAATAAAATAACATAATGTCATCATCTTCCTTAAGTGATTAACACCAAAAATTAGGGCTAGAGAAAGCCATTTTTATTCCTTTCATTTGGCCAAGTTAAATACAAGAAAATAGATCAAGAAAAGAGGAATTCGAACTTAGATCGAGGAACAAAGCAAAGTAATTGAATAGTCGGTTTGTTCCATCATTCCGTACACGAGGTAAGTTCGTATAATTGAATTTAAATGTTTATTTATTTAATTGATGGATGGAATTGAGATTGTATTTATCCTATTAGTTAATTTGGAGATCTTAAATTAAATGTACGGTTAAATAAGATGAGCTGTTGAATAAGACCATAGCTGGGCTATGGCAATCAGAAAATAAGACCATAACTGGGTTATGGCATGTGAATGTAAGACCACGGCAGGGACATGGCAATGTATGTGTATGACCATAGTTGGACTATGGCATCGGAAAATCAATGTACTCATAACGTAAGCATTTAAATGCTCGAAGTGATTTGGTAGTAAAATTGGTGAGAAATAGATGCATATCGATACAGATATGTACGGAAAATTGTTCAAGTAACGAGATAAAAGAAGTCGAGAACTTATGAGTTATTATGTGGTTAAACTTTGCGTTAACTCATTGATTGATGTTTAAAATGCAATTTATGTTATCGATTTTGAAATTCTAATGAATAATGAGATTATTTCATAATTAAATACGAACTTACTAAGCTCTATAGCTTACTTTGTTTCTTTTCTATGTTTTATAGTATTTCGAAGCTAGCTCAGATTCGGGGATTGTCAAAGAATTCATCGCACTATCGGACATCTATTTTGGTGTTTTTGAGTTCTGTATATATGGTATATGGCATGTATAGGCTTTGATCATTTTGGTGTGTTTGATGGAAATGTATTTTGGCCATTAGAAGTAGCTTATGAAAGTTATGTAGTTTGTTATAAATATTGCCATGTGATATGGTTGATGTTGAATTATGATACTCAAATGTTTATTATGGTATGAGGTATTTATTTGGTTGGGATATGTTTGTTGTGGATTGGTTTTGGATGATGAATTAGATGAATTATGGTACATGATATATATATGTGAGTTATGTCTAGTAAAGCAAATTGAGTTGATAGGTATTTGAATAGGTAAATGGCATTGAATTGAGTATTGAAATGGTTGAAATAGATATAGTATGTTGATGACTTTTGGTTGCATATTTGTGTCTTGAAATGGTACCATTTGAGTTATGTAGGTACATGCAAATTTGGGTGACAAATTGGCTTAGTAAATAGCTTATTTTTGTCCACACGGGCAGAGGCATGGCTTGTTTCTCAGCCTTGTGTGACACACGGTCATGTTACACGGCCATATGTTCGCTGGTGTTGAATTTTAAATCATTTCAGTATGCTCCACATGGCCTCACACATGGGCGTGTGACTTGACCGTATAGCATAAGTCAATATGCCTTACAGAATTGGCATGGCCTAGCACATGGTCTACTACATGGGCGTGTATGGCCATTTTTAGGGCACACGGGCTAGCCACATGGTTGTGTGTGTTGGCTATGTGACCCAAGTCAAAGAGTTACACGGGGTTGGACATAGGCTGGGGCACAGTTATGTGCTTCCATTTCGAATGTTCACAAAACCTGTGACACAGGCGTGTCTAGTAGTCGTGTGAGACACACGGCTTGGTCACATGGGCGTGTGTTCCTTGTTTGAGAAAATTTTCAAAGTTTCATGAAATTTTCTTAAGTTATCGGTTTAGTCCCGAACCATTTCCAAGGCATGTTTAGGGCCTCGTAGGTTCATTTTAGGGACTAATTGATTGAGATTGAATGATGAATGCTTGAATTGAGAAAATGTATGCTAAATGGATATTTAATTGTTTTGTAAGTCCGATAATGCTTCGTAACCCTATTCCGGCGTTGAATATGGATGAGGGGTGTTACATTATATTTGTTCAAAAATTTGAAATTTTGTTTAGTATGCTAAAATTCAGTATAAATAATGTTTGATTATTTCAATAATTATTATGTTAGCTGAATTATGACTTAAATGTATTTTTAGCAAAGCATGCAAAATCATACCATAAAAGTTTTAGTTCCTTAGGAAAGTTAGGCATGTATGAAAGTTTAAGTCTCTAGAATTGACTTAGTGGTTTCTTGAGGCAAAAGCCTAGGAAACATGGAATGTTAAAAATGATTTAGGCAACTTTTGTTTGGACAGTTTGAGCCTTTCAAGCCAACCTTGATGAACTTTTATCCTTTGAAACCCAGCTTTGAGGCCATATGACCTAATTTTATTTGAACCCTTACAATATTTAGCCATCACTTTTCTTTTAATTATCTTTAAATTGTCTCAAACACTAGACTCAGTACTATTTAGAATGTTCTTTGAAAATAAGTTTGGGGGAGTTGAAAAAAAGTATCAAGTGCTCAAAAAGAAAAAAAAATGTAGTTCAAATAGTAAAATGCTCGTGAAAAAGAGAGAGAGAGAGCATATGTACTTGAAGGAAAATAGATGTACAAAAGAGCATGTGAAAGTAAAGTAAGTTGGTGTATTGAAAGTAATTATTTCGAAGGTCCTATTGAAGCTGAGTCTAAGGTTTTTAGCCTAAATTTATCTATCTTTTACTTACCCCTAGCCTAGCCACATTACAACCTTTTTAAAGACCTATTGATTCAAGTTTCTATGTTACCTGCATTAGTGGAGAGAAATTGCTATGTTTAACATATGAAGACATAAGTTGAACTTAATGATTGCAATTTAATCTTGAATAAGTGAATAAAATCAAATTGGTAGGAATTTAGCATGTCTTTATTGAGAAAGCATTTATTCTATTTTTGCTATCATAAGAATAATTGTGATTAATTTGAAAGATATGTATACATAAGTAGCATAAATATCAAATTTCTTATTTTTGAGAATAACTATACTAAAATCATAATTTTGGGAAGAATGTTGCTTTGAAGGGATATTTCAAAGGTGGTTCCAGGAAATTCTTTTCAAATTTGTGCATTACTCGGAACGAGAATTGAATTAAGTTTGGGGGTGTGAAAACACAAAAATATACACACTTTTTCATGCCCTTTTTAACTCAAATTCATGCAATTTCGATAAAATTCTTGTCGAAAAATAAATAATAATTATAAAATAATTAAATTGCACTCAAATTATGGACATGTTGAATTTTAATTAATTTATATCAAATTTTGATTAATTTTGATTATTTTCGACAGATTTGCATAAAGGGTGAAAAACGGCTCGAAAAACACTATTAGAAGTGCAAAACCGAGAAGCAATTTTGAAGCATCAAGGTGAATTAATTTTTTAGCTTAAGACCAAATTATGTGTAGTAACTTTTATTATAATTAATTTTAATTTTAATCCAATTTAATTTGAGTTAAATAAATTATTATTAATTAATTATGAAAAGGGGCTCAGTTGAGCTGAACCGAGAAAATCGATCCAACAGAGCACTGGGCAGCAAAAATTCATTCCACATGATGAACCAATCAGCTTGTTTGGCTGATTATTTGGCTTGCAAAATGGCTCTCGAAGACTCCTTCAAATTGCATTCAAACCCCTCCACTATTCATGCCTTTCAAGATTTGCCCCTACCTAAAAATAGCATGTTTGAAATCATCAAACATGCCACATGTGTGGCCGGCCATGGGGGAGTCTTGGATATTGATTTTGGAAATTTTTAGCAGCCTTATCAACCTATAAATACCCCCATTGGCTGGTCACTTCAAATACATTTCAAACCCTTTCATTTCTTCACTTCTATCTCACTTTTCTCTCTTTATTCCCTTCCGTTGTTCTTCATTTTCTTCCCATATTCCTTTGCCAATTTCACCTCTTGAAAAATAATAGTGGAGTAGCATTCAATTGTTTGTGGAAGCCTCAGTTCAACAAGAACAAGCGGAGAAGGAGGAGCGGAGCAAACTAGTCAAGCCTCAGAGAAACACCAGATTTGATTCTTGTTCTCTATCCATTTAATTTTTTTGTTGTTATGATGAACATGTCTATGAATATTTGTGATGTTGATATGTTTAATTTAATTAATATGGCTTAAATTTAATTCGTACTAGGTTGATTGCATTTCATCTACTTGAGCTATTAAAATTGTATTTGTGTTGTTATAGGTCTCAGTAAGATGTGTGATTAAGTAAAACCATGACTAAGTTATTCTTGCAGTATAATTGTAAGATAACTAATGAATTAATTATTTAAACGAATTGAAATTGTAATTAATTAACACAGTACTTAAGCAATGCATGTTTAATCATCTAAGGTAGCTGAGGGTTAAATTAGTAACGATATCTAACGATATATTAGCCTTGCATATCTTGCAAGATTATTGTGATTAAACTGTTTCAAGGTAGAAATACGTTGTTACCTCACGTAATCTTTTATGTGCTTATGAGATTGAATTAATTGTTTAAATTGGCATAGAGATATGTACAAGAGATTATTTTAATTTCATAAGGATGTATGCATTAACACATTTGCTTATCAAAATTTGTTTAATCTGTTGAATTGACATAGAGATATAGTCAAGAGATAAATGGATTTTGGTAGGTAAGTATGTTCATAAGTTAGCAAATTATTGAGTTGCCGTGAATTTATTCGTAACAACATGAACATGAGTTTAATAATTTTAAGTTAAGAAATGTAATTAATCTAACCCAATTATGTCATCTAGATTAAAAACAATCTTTTGAAATCATGCATTGGAACTTTTATTTTCTATTTATTTATTTTACTTAGTTTAAAATCTTAGTTTTTGATCACCTCCTCAAATCAAAACATTTTTCTTCACCAAAGTTTTTTTAATTGCATTCATAAATAATTCTTTTCACAGTCCCTGTAGGTACGATAACTCGACATTTACTTGTCACTTTATTACTTGTTGCGATTGTGTACACTTGCACATTTCCGTCATTCCAGTAATTTGTAAGGCCCACAAAATTCCAGGCAACTCTTCCAACCAAGCGCCCTTAGTTTCGCCAACTTTCTTCTTGAGGGCCGTTAGAATTTTTCTTGTTCATCGCTTATGTTTGCCTATTTGTTTGTGGCGTTTGTGGCTTTTTTACTGAGTTTTGAGCGAAGAACATACCACAACACATTCACAACCATATTCTAAACAAGTCAAACTAAAATATTCACACTTCATTAAATCATAAAACTAGCATATACTCTTACATGTAATTACACTCAACTCATATATATATAATTCATTTAACAATAGTTCATCAAGATAAAACAACATATTCATGCTTTAATGACCCACAAGTCTAGCTTATAAATTCACATGCATTTATACACAACATTTTCATGTATTAATCAATTAATGATAATTTGGCAACTTGGAAACATGAAACATAAAAGTGGGCTCTATCACCACACATTTGATACACGGGTCTCCATCACACCAATGACTCAAAGAGTCTAGCATATCACATAAGTGTAGCATAAAGCTAAACACTCTCTAACACACCAACATAAACCGATGAATAGAGCTTGGCTCGACATTCCCTTATCCCTTCAATTTGTCCCGAGGCCTCAATACCCAAATCACAAAACACAAGGGTGAGTACGCATAATCCTATGGCATGACAACTATATCCAACGGTTTCACGAGATCACAAAGCCAAAATATCTGCAAATACATACATATAATTATTGTTCTTATGCACTTAATCTCTGTTCATAAACATCAATTTACATCACAATTTGTACACAAATACTTATTAGATTCACATTTAATTGCACTTTAAGTGGAACAACTATGCTCATTAAGCCATCACATATCCATTCACATATGAATGCATTAAAAATCAGATTATCACATACCACATACCAATATTCACTTGCTTTACCTGTCACATCAGTATCACATTCCAAAATTCAACACATATGTAGTTACCATTTTCTGCACACTTTCACTACACATTTATATCGCTAAACAACATCATCACTATCATTGGGCATGTTTAATATGTCTACAACTAACACAGTCATAAGAGCTATCACAATATATATCACATGTCATATTATCACAACTTAATACTCAATCCACTTTACACAATCACATACTTTGCAAATTTAATGAGGGGTATAAGAAAGCTTACACTCGGAACTTATGATAGGGTTTAAGCTATTCCTAACTTCTCGATTAACACTATGAATTGTTTCTACAAGTAGTGGCTCCAAACACTCACCGTTTGCACTTCCGCCTAGTAACTGGAAGCTTAAGCTAGCTTTTCCTTTCCTTTTTCCTTACTCGTTGAAGGCTCCAAGAATTTTGAATCTTCACCAAAATTAACCACAAAAAAAAATAATTAATATTCAGCCATAGACCCACCTAAATCAACCATAAATGCAAGCCTAAGCTAGATTCTCTTGAAACTGAAATTTCAACTAGTTCAGCCAAAACACAAAAATCTCAACACCTATCCATTCCCATTGCATAAAACTAATTCCAATATCCTAATTATGTATCTAAGAACAATTCACAATGTTCAAACTACTCAAAACTATACAAATTCATGGTTCAAAAATTTCGACATACAATTACAATTTTCACGATAACTCAATAAAACCTTAGAATTCTTTAACAAAACTTTAGGGAAAGTTCAGAAACCTTCTAACCACATCAAAACAAGTTAAAAAAACATTTTTAAATATCGTTTTCGTTCAAAATCTCAAATTTCACCATTAACGCCCCAAATTTTGGCATTTACACAAAACCTTTAAATCAATAGATGAAAACTCGATCTAAATAGCTAGAGTTCAATAAAAAAACTATTAGAAAATTGAAACATTACCTTGCTTGAGGGGAAAATGAGTGTTTGATTGAAAATCTGAAAAACCCACAAGTTGAATTTTAAGGAAATTAAGGGTGTTCTTTGTACTCTTCTTGGCTTTCAAAAGGGGTCTTAATACTAGGAAGATGATTGAAAAAAAAGGGATTGGAATTTAGATGATTGAAATTGACAGATAAAGGTTTGGATTTTTTCTTTTCTAATGGGTGGCATAAGAAAAAAGATGAAGAACATTTCCCTTCTTGCTTTTTTAACTTCAAAAGTAGGTTAAAAGGGGGGAAAATAGGCTAATTTTAAAAGTTAGTATATTTGCTTAAAAACTACACTTAAACTAACCCTTTTACAAAACAATTCTCTTTCTAAAATTGGAAGTCTTTTCTACATTATTTTCATAAATTGATTTAATTTTTAAAAAAACCATAAACGAAGACATTTCGAGTTTACCATGCTTCAAATTTTCCAAACTTATTTTTAGCTAAAATCCCTAAATTACCTTCGAAACTACTAGACCCAATTTTAAGGTGTAAAAAATAGAATGATCGCAAAGGAAGAAAAATAAGAACATAAAGATTTCATGTGGAAACCCTTGCGGGTAAACACCATGGGCAAAGAAGAAAAAAATTCACTAATGTTGAAAAACGAATAGTACAAGAGGAGTTTCGACTACATCTATTTAAAGGTTGAAAAACCCTATACTAATTTTAGTACCAGTGTGTTTTTATTATTTATATTCTTAAATTGATAAAATGTTTAAAACTTTGCATTGGCTCAGCCCGAACCGGGCTCGACCCATGATCAAGTCTAAGTGGGATTGATAATTTCATAATAAAAACATAAAGATTAAACAAATTTAAATTCCGAATATAAGATTGAAGTTTGACAGTATATTAAAGTGTTGTTAATTCTAATCCAAATTTACATTATTTTATTATTTTTAATAGTACAAGGGTTGAATTGATCCATTTAATAGTAGAGAGACTAAATTGATCATGTCCCAAAATAGATGGACCTCTCAAGTAAATTCACCAAAAATAAATATCAACACAAATAAGAAAATATAGCATCGAACATAAACTTTGATAAAAAAATAAATCAAATTAATTAAGTATACAATAAGACATTAATAATTTAAAAGCATAAAAATTTTAAAAATAAATTAAATTTGAAAGAAGGACTAAATCAAATTAAAGTAAAAGTATGAATTAAAGACTTAAGCACATACAACGTAAAGTGTAAAGGAGTGAAACAAAAATTATACAATTTGGAAGAAAAATGGAACACTCCTAAAATCAATATATTATAACATAGTGTTAAAATTGAAATGGTGTATAATTGATTTACAGGTAAAATATAAATATAATAAAAGAGAAGGGGAAGTGATGCCAATGAAAAAAACTTGAATTAAGAAGTATGTTGTGACATGTTAATTTAAGGAAGGGACTAGATTGGAAAGATGTCAAAAGACTTGAGACACGGGCACAATTATTTAGAATTTGAGGAGCTAACGTGTAAATATGAGAAAATTTAAAGGATCAAAAGTGAAATAGCCCAATTATCTTAGATACGAAATTGGGATACAATGATCAAATTGAATAAGTTTTAAGATATGATATTGGGATACAATGATCAAATTAAATAAGTAGAAGAACTACGAGAGACTAAATTGTAATTTTACCAAAAATGAGTAGTGACTCATGAATGAAATTTTGAAGAAAAATGAGGAGTAAAATGGTTATTAATCAAATTAGTCAATTATATGATGAAATGATTAAATGTGAAAATGTTGAAATATGATTGGTTGAATATTTTATTATTTATAAGATATTTAATAATTAATTAATTAATTAGTATCAGATATTTTAAAGAAAATTGTAGAAAATTAATTCCATCCTTCCATGCTTCTCATGTCACTCTATAAATAGATGGAGAGAAGTTTTAATCAATAGTTCTTTGAAAGTTTTCATAGTAACCCAGAAGGAGAAGTGAAGCAAAGATATTAGAGAATTAGAATACCATCTTGGAAGCAAGAAATTGGAGTTGGAAATGAAAAAAGTTGAGGAGAAAGTGAAGAGATTAAAGAAACAAGGTATGTACTTCATGAACTTTACTTTATTTAATTTTAGTCTTAGTGTAGAGAATGTTAAATAGTTGAATTAATTATGAATGTTCAAACATTATGTATGAAATTGAATTACTGCACTGAAATGGTAGAAAAAGGACTAAATTGTAAATTAAATAAAATAAGTTATGTGGAAATGAATATTAAAGAGAGAACATAGATAAAATGTGATGAAATAATGATTACATTAGAAGTGGTGGTGTGATGAAATTACCAAGTTAACTTGCATTTATGATAACAAATGGTGAATTATAAAGTGTACAAAAGTTTATAACTTAAATAAAGTATTATGATGAAAAGTTTAAATGATGTGTTAGGTGTTGCAGGATAAATTACAATGTGATATTGAAGTGAAATTACATTAAATGATGAATTCTCATGATGCTAGGGACTGAATTGTAAACTTATGAAATGTATATGATTGAAATAAGATAAGTTATGATAAAACTATCTGTTAAAGATATTTGAGTTTTAAGGATTAAATTGAAAATTAATAATAATAAAAAACTTAATGATTATGTATGTTAAATGAAATTTAAATGACGATCGGACATTGAGTCATGCAACATAGTCCCAGAGAGACTAATGTAATTGCTGATTGTATGGAAAAATGACTTTTAATCTAACGGTGTTTGAAGAGATCCCAAGGGAGGTGTTAGAAATTTCTCCTATTGTGAAAGCAATTGCTAGCCTTCAGTCTTCGATGTAATTAGTCTGCTTTCAATTTTGTTTCTTTTCACCAAAAAAAAAATGAAAAAAATAAATATTACCACCAAAACAGTTTATGGACATCACAAGTAGTTCAACTTTGAAAAATCACCAAACATTATAGAAATTGAATTAGAAGTTGAATCATATATAGAATTAAAAATTATTGTGTCTAGTTTCACATAGAGGAAACGGTGTAATCAATGAAATTGATGATTAGAAGATATAATAATTTTGGTAAGGTAATGCCCGAATGATTTTGAGATCCTCTATTCTAACTTTGAAAAATAATAATAAATAGTAAACAAATGTTTAGGTGTTGAAATTTCTATGAATAAAATATTAGTAATTCTAGTTTCAAGGGAAACAAACCGAAATATAATATGAGACTTGTATTGAAAGATAAATATTTTTTAGTGAATAGCGGTCATTGTTGCCTAGTAGCAGAACAAGGGAAGATTTGAAGAATAAACTGTATTTATTGGCTTATGTAGAAATTTTGAATTTTTATAGTAAAAACATTTATCAGTCTAGTTTTTTTAAAAAGTTGATCTTATTTTCAATTTTTAGATTGAGATATAAATAATTTAGTAATTGATACTCAAGTGGACAAATTTTCTAAAATTATGTAATTAGTAAAATTGATTGTAATGTTGCATATAGGCATACAATACTAAAAGCCATAAATTATCGTATAAATATGCATGCATAAAGGATGTGGAATGGAGAAGAATAAAATAGTAGAAGAGGATGATGCTAAGAAATTATTTTAAGTGATAAAATTACTAATGCATAAAAATAGTTAAATGTGTTGTTAAGACATTAAGTGAATAATTGTAATATAATGACTTAACGAAATTATTTGTATAACTTTGATAGTTGTCTCAATCTTATAAATTTGATTGAGAATCAAATAGTGTTGAAATAGGAAATAGAAGCATAGAAATAATAGTGAATTTCATAATTTAGTAATTAAATTGCATAAATTGTTAAATAGTATTTTAGTGTGAACGTCAGGAACTCCTGCAATAGGCAGCTACCCTCATAAAACTAAATAACACTACTCTCATCCCTCCCCCGAGGTAGCTACTAAGACTTGAGAATAAGTTATATGAATGAAGTAAAAAGTGGAATAAGAAGTAGGTACTAGAGTATAAAGAAAATTGAAAACTTGGAGAAATTAAGAAAAACAAAGTGCACGTTGCGACGTGGTCATCTAATGCTGCAACGACGTCCCTAATGTTGAAAATGTTTGTAAACAGGTCTTAAGTGGAGGATAAAACTTAAATGGAGCTAACGAAAGCTCAATTGAAACTCGAAATGAATCTAAAATTTTATACTAACCACGATTTGTTTGGTTAACTTAATTAGGGACAATAATTGAACCGATTTTTTCTAAAGGTGCGTCAACAACGAATATAACATTACGATACTTTGACCTGACAAACGGATTGGATATAGGGGTGTTGCAAAATCACGTGAATCCTTGGGTGAAAATAGTGGGTTGAACGTTCTTTTAATGATTTTAATATGAAATTATTGTTTGAGATCTTAAGTTTTTTTTTTTTTGTTATTTTGCTAGATCTTGATTTTTTAAAAGATTTGACTATAATTGTACTATATGATATATTTTAATGGCTTTGGGTAAGATCTTCCTTTAATTGACTTTATTATTGTGAAGCATCACCGGAGCATGAAAAAGTCTTTCATGTTCACGTTAATATGGAGTCTTCTTTAAGGTTCCAAACATCTAATGTTATTAAAAATAATAGATTTTTCTCTTCATATATGCTTTATGAAAACATGCATTCCTCCCTGTTGTAATACACTGCTTGTATCATCTAGAGTTGCTTTTGTGACAGCCCAAAATTGACCCTAGTCGGGAAGTGGTTTCGGGACCGCTAAACCGAGTCACCGAAATGTTTGAACGTAATATTTATTGTCTAGAATATGTAATTATGAATGTGTGAAAATTTCAAGCTTCGATTTAGCCGATAGCATGTGAATTTAGTTAGTAGGGCTTGTGTGACACTTTTGAAAAGTGATAGGCTAATCTATAAGGACCTAATAGTGCATGTAGTCAAAGGGAGGACTTGCATGTCAAATTTCCCCTAATAGTTAGTGGCCGCCATGACAAGAGATTATGGGTAAAAACATGTCATAAAACATGTTGGGACAATGGTGTATGTAAGAAAAAATAAAATAGTGAGCATGGGAATTTAATAATGAAAGGAACAAAAAAAAAGAAAAAAATGGTCTCATGCATGCCCATTGCCGTGAGTGTGGAGAAAGAAAGAAGAATTTTTGTTCATCATTTTCATTTCCTTTGGGCTGAAAATTCTAAGGAAGAAGGAAGGAATTCTTGTTTCATGTTGGTTTGGAAGAGGTTTAGGAGGAGGTTTGGCCATACTTGTACCTAGATTAAGGTAAGTTTGATGTTTTGCCATGAGATTCATGTATATTTTAGTTGCTAGCTTGATGTTCTTGTTAGCCCATGGTTCAAATCTTTGTTATGTCATGGGAATGAAATTCGGCCAAAGTGAATATGGTGTTAATGCCATTGCATGCTAAATATCAAGCTTGATAATGATTCATGTGATGGTGGATTGGGGATTCTTAGATTTTCTTTTAGCATTTTTGAATGAGATACTAAGTTCTTTGTTTAACCATGACCAAATTGAAACGGTATGGTGTTGTGGTATTCGGCCATGTTATATCCATAAGTATGATTCATGCATGTTGCATGGTAAGTAAGATTTAAGCTTTGGATATGTGTGTATATTTGGATATAAGCCACTTGAGAATTCGGCCATTGCACCTACATGAATATATGTTTGCACATGATGAATTGGTATGACATGCATACTATTTTAAGGTGTCTATTTGCTTGTGATGTTGTTTCGGTTATGAAATAAATGAGAGATGTGTATAGAACTACAATATGTAATGCGTTAATTAGGAAAATGTATGCTGTTTTTTTTTTTGTAGTATTAAGTGTAAAATTGGCCTCCACATAGACATGCATATTCGGCCAAAGGAAGTAGATTGGTGTGCATGTATTCGGTTAGAGACAACCATATTGAAGCCTTATTTTGGCTTAGATTGTTGACCAAATGGGTAATAAGTGAGGATGGTTGCCGAATATACAAACATACATATGCATGTGTAATTGAATTATGAATGTTTAGCAAGAGGGTTAAACTAGTTGATTTATTGATTAAGCTCAAGGAGTTAAAGAAGGAGAATCAAGCAAGGGAAAGACGAAGGTCATCGAGTAGCCGACTTGGACTGTTTTACCCAACACAAGGTAAGTCATTAAGCGTATATTTGGTGTTGATTTAAATGATCAATATATATATGCAAATGTGTTTAAATGAGTTGGTGTGTAAATGGAAATGTATGTGTATGGAATGATGCCATTGTTGAATGTATAAAGGCAGCAAAATACATAAGGTATTGGTCTCGGCACTAAGTGTGCGGGTATAAATGGATACGGTGACAAGATTGGCACTAAGTGTGCGGGTTTAAAATTGTACAGCACTAAGTGTGCGAGTTTGATTATATAGCACTAAGTGTGCGAGTTGAATACATATAGCACTAAGTGTGCGGATTCACTATATGCTCTTGCATTACAATTGGCACTGAGTGTGCGACATTATCGAGCTAATCCCGGACAGCGGATCGGGTAAGTACCTCGAGCTCATGACGAATAGAAAATATGTTCATGCTCGGGGTTGAATTTGGTAAGCCTTAAATCTATGTGGTGATTGAAATTGTATGATTGTGGTGGAAATGAGTTAGTGTGTGAAAATGCCTCAAATATCTTGTTGTGTAGAATATGAAATGTGGATGTATGACTTGGTATAGATTCGATATGGATGAGTACCTAGCCTCGTTTATTGTTTCATGTTGTAGTAACTTTATCAGTGGATTGATGAATGCTTATGACTTACTGAGTTGTAAACTCACTCGGTGTTTTTCTTGTCACCCATTTTAGGTCTCTCGGACTCGTATTGTTTGCGTGATCGGGACCGTCGTTGAAGTCATCACACCGCTGAAATCTTGTGGTATTGTTTTTGTTGTTGAAGAACATTTGGCATGTATAGGCTATTATATTTTGTCGAATTGTGGGTTGTAAACTTTAAGCCATGTGAAAATGGCCTATGTGGTCGTCGAGTGGGATGCTAGAACCTATAGCCACGAGTCTAAGAAACTCAAATTTTGATAAGGTGGCCATAATTTGTGTCATGTATGATGGATGATTAAGGCCAAGGAAAAATTCATGAAATTGGCATAGTCTCTGCAGTAACTGTTGCGGACAGCAGCAGTGAGATGAGATTGAAAAATCACTAAAAATAGTAGAAGTAGAATTAAATAGTGAGTAAATTATGGAACTGAACCTTTATGAATCTATTTTATATGGACGAAACGAAACGACCATATGAGCAGTATACTGAGAAATATTAAAGTTCTCGTGAGACAGGGCCAGAACGGTTTCTAGGTCCCCTGTCGCGACTTTGGAAATTTACCATAAATTATCCAGAAAGAATTAGGAGTCATGCCTTATATGTACAGATTCCATTTTGAGTCTAGTTTCGTTAGAAACAAACGGCACCAGTATCAAAGCCCTGTACAGAGAGATATTCAAGTTGTAACGCGCGAAGGTCAGAGCAGTCGATCCCTGTAACATGGGTGACTTTAACTAATAAACTGTACCAATTGGCCCAACCAAAAATCCTAAAAATAAATCCATGGATGGGTATATGAGTCTAAATTCAGGAAAAATTTATGAAACCAGTTTCCGAGTTTTGAAACTCGAGATATGATGTTTTAAGGCGACGGTGACGCAGTTTTCCAGCCTGACTGGTAATGTCAAATTGGTTGGTATCTTGAGAGGATTTGGCGTTAACCCTCGTGTTCGACACGGCGCCGGTCACGAGTTAGGGTGTTACAATTTTATTGGTATCAGAGCTATGGTTTAGTCGGTTCTAGGACTACCATAGCGCGTGTGAGTCTAGCTATACATGCCAAATTGTTAGCGCTTAATAATGTGATGACTTCGACGGTTGGAATTTTTGTTTTGATTAGCAATGGAACCCGGGTAGAGAGACCCTTGGCGGATGACGTTGAAAGTGTAGCGGCTGCTCCTGCACAAGGGACACCACCGTTGAGCCTCGATCATCCGCGAATAATCAAAATGAAGGCGAAACAAGCCTTCTTCACCATGATGAATGAGTGGGTCGCGAATATGCCCGAACCAACCCGGCTGTCCAACCATTCCCGAATTTAAATACTCCACCCCAAGAGCCCGCAATGCCTCCGATTCATCGATCCCGTGAGGTTGAGTAAACCACCGTGGACTTGATTAGGAAGCGTGGGGCCGAGGAGTTCAAGGCCATAGTTCTTGATGATGCCGAAAAGGCCGAGTTCGCTCGATAACACCATTAGAGTGTTAGATGAACTGTCATGCACACCGATGAATGTCTTAAGTGTGCTATATCCTTGTTATGAGACTCGACTTACTATTGGTGGAGGACTTTAATTTCCATAGTCCCAAATGAACGAGTTACTTGGGATTTCTTCCAATCCAATTTCGAAAGAAATACATTAGTCAACGGTTCATCGATCGAAGCGTAAGGAATTCTTGGAACTCAAGCAAGGCCGGATGATCAGATCTGAATACGAACATGAGTTCGTAAGACTTAGTCGGTATGCTCGGAGTGTGTGGCTGATGAGGTTGCGATGTGCAAAAGATTTGAAGAAGGATTGAATGAAGAGTTAAAGTTGCTAGTGGGAATTTTGGAGATAAAGGAGTTCGTGACACTAGTCGAACGAGCACGCAAGGCGGAAGAACTTGGGAAGGAGAAGAAGAAGGCTGAATTTGAAGCAAGAGATTACCGTAAAAGATCGACGAGTAAAGCTCCGTTCTCGGCTGTAAAGAGGTTCGGGGAGGACACCATGAAGTCGAGGACGATCGGGAATTTCCATTAGAGCCCCACCATTGACGGACTCCCGAGCTACTTCAGAGCTAGTGTGGGCAATAATCGTCAAGAGAGACCTGAATGCCCCAATGTGGAAGATGACACCTAGGTGAATGTTGGGTAAGTCTTAATAGGGCTCATTATGGATGCGGTTCAAGGACCACTTCATTAGAGATTGCACGGAGCTAGATGAGAGGAATAAGACGCAAGGTGCAAGACCTAGTGGAACGACGGTGGAGGTAGGCCCCGAGAATCTCTGGAGGTAGGGGTGGTAATCGAGAGGAGCCTCTAATACGGCTGTCCGATCCGAGACCCGTACTCTGCTAGAGCATATGCCATCCGCGCACGAGAGGAGGCATCCTCCCCGACGTTATCACCGGTACTTTTACTCTCTTTGATACTATTGTGATTGCATTGATTAACCCCGCTCTACTCACTCATATGTATGTGAAACCTTAGCATCCAAAGAAACTCTACTGTTGAGTCTCTTGAGTTCGTAATTGAGTGTCAAACCCTTTGGGTCAATACGTGCTCGTTGATAAGGTGTGCAAGAGATGCCCCTAATAATTCGAGAATCTGTTTTCCTACCGATCCGATGCTTTTACCATTTAATGAATTCGATGTTATTCTTGGTATGGATTGGTGACCGTACATGATGCGTTGGTGGACGCAAAAGGAAAACCATTGATTTGAGGAGTGCAAATAATGAGGTAGTCCGAGTCGAGTCTACTAATTTAAAAGGAATGCCGATATAATATCTTCTATGACCGCTCGGAGGTATGTGAAAAGGGGTGTGAAACATACCTTGCGTATGTGTTTGGAAGTAAAGAGACGGAAAGGAAACTCGAATCGGTACAGTGGTTTGTGAGTATTCGGATGTTTTTCCCGAGGAGTTGCCGGATTGCCACCGGTTCGAGAAGTGGAATTCGACGCATCGGTTGTACCGGTACTACGCCGATTTCAATAGCCCCGTGTCGTATGGCATTAACGGAATTAAAGGAATTGAAGGTTCAATTGCAAGAATTGACGGATAGAGGTTTCGCTCGACCGAGTTTTTCTCCATGGGGCGCTTTGTATTGTTTGTGAAGAAGAAGGACGGAACCATGAGGTTGTGCATCGACTATCGTCAACTCAATAAAGTGACGATAAAGAATAAATATCCATTGCCACGAATTGACAATTTGTTTGATCAATTAAAGGGAGCCTCGGTGTTTTCAAAGATAGATTTGAGGTCGGGGTACTATCAGTTGAGGGTCCGAGAATCGGACATACCCAAAACCGCTTTTAGAACGAGGTACGGTCACTACGAATTCTTGGTGATGCCGTTTGGGCTCACTAATGCCCCTGCGGTGTTTATGGATTTAATGAATAGAATTTTCAGGCCATACTTGGATCGGTTCGTAGTTGTATTTATCGATGACATTTTGGTCTATTCGAGAGATGAAACCGAGCATCTTGAACACCGAGGCTAGTGTTGCAAATCTTACGAGATAAGCGATTATACGCAAAGTTCAAGAAATGTGAATTTTGGTTGAAAGAGGTTAGCTTTTTGGGGCACGTGGTGTCCGCATCGGGTGTCAGGGTGGACCCGAACAAAATTCAGCCATAGTCGATTGAAACCACCAAGGAATGTTACCGAAGTTAGGAGCTTTTTGGGGCTTGCGGTTATTACCGACGATTTGTAAAGGTTTCTCGACGATAGCCACGCCAATGACGGTTACTCCAAAAGGATGTTAAGTTCGAATGGACGGAGAAATGTCGAAAAGTTTCGATCAATTGAAAGCTTATTTGACTGAAGCCCCAATCCTAGTGCAACCCGAATCGGGCAAAGAGTTTGTCATTTATAGTGACGCATCCCTACTTGGGTTGGGTTGCGTATTGATGCAAGAAGGGCGAGTTGTGGCCTATGCGTCGAGGCAATTAAAGCCACATGAGAAAAATTATCCGACCCATGATCTCGAATTGGCTGCCATCGTATTCACCTTAAAGATATGGCGACATTACTTATTTGGTGAGAAGTGCCATGTATTCGGATCACAAAAGTCTCAAATATTTGATGACCCAAAGAGACTTAAATCTGCGACAAAGGCGATGGCTCGAGTTGTTAAAAGATTATGAGCTCGTCATTGATTATCACCCGGAAGGGCTAATGTGGTTGCGGATGCCTTAAGCCGAAATCACTATTTGCTTTATGACGATGAATGTACACTTGTCTATCCTACCCGACAATGTGTTAGTAGCTGAATTGGAAGCCAAACCATTATTGATACGTCAAATTCGTGAAGCTCGAAAAAGTCGACGATGAGTTGGTTGCAAAACGGGATGAGTGTGTTCGAACAAGGACTCGAAATTTCAAATCGATGATGACGATTGTTTGAGGTTCGAAGTCGTCTGTGTGTCCCAAAGAATTGAACTTATTCCAATAATTTTGAACGAAGCCCATTGTAGCCGAATGGCAATCCACCGGGAGTACGAAGATGTACAACGATTTGAAACGTCGGTTTTGGTGGCATGGTATGAAACGAGACATCTCCGACTTTGTTTGAGATGTTTAATATGTCAACAAGTGAAAGTGGAACATCAAGTGCCTTCAGGATTGCTTCAGCCGATCACGATACCCGAGTGGAAATGGGATCGAGTCACAATGGACTTTGTGTCCGGGCTACCATTGTCAGCTAGTAAGAAGGATGCGATTTGGGTTGTTGTTGATAGACTGACTAAGTCGGCTCACTTTATCCCCGTGCGTACGGATTTTTCATTGGATAAACTAGCCGAATTGTACGTTTCTCAGATTGTGAGATTACACGGGGTACCGATTTCTATTGTGTCGGATAAAGATCCGAGGTTTACCTCGCGATTTTGGAAGAAATTTCAAGAAGCTTTGGGTACCAAGTTGCATTTCAGCACCGCCTTTCACCCCCAAACCGATGGTCAATCCGAACGGATAATTCAAATACTCGAGGATATGTTGAGATGTTGTATCCTTGAGTTTAGTGGTTCATGGGAACGGTATCTGCCTTTGATTGAATTCGCTTACAACAATAGCTTTCAATCAAGTATTAAGATGGCGCCTTACGAGGCTTTATACGGTCGTAAATGCCGTACCCATTATTCTCGACTGAACTTAGTGAAGGTAAATTCTTGAGGTTGATTTGGTTAAGGATGCCGAGCAAAGAGTTCGAGTAATTCGTGAAAGTTTGAAAGTCGCCGGATCGCCAAAAGTCGTATCGGATTTGAAAAGAAAAGATATTGAATATCGATTGGAGACAAGGTCTTTCTCAAAGTTTCACCTTAGAAGAAGGTGCTTAGATTTGGCCGTAAGGAAAATTGAGCCCGAGGTTCATCGGGCCATATGAAATATCTGAACGAGTCGGTCCATCGCGTATCGTTTGATTTTGCCCCTGAACTTGAAAGGATTCTAACGTCTTCCATGTTTCGATGCTTGACGTTATAGATCGACCCGTCACACGTAATTAGTCCATCGAGGTTGAAATTCAAGCCGATATGAGTTATGAAGAAGAACCGATTCGTATCCTAGCTCGTGAAGTGAAGGAGTTGCGAAACAAAAGAGTTCCATTAGTAAAAGTGTTATGGCTCAAACACGGGATGGAAGAAGCTACTTGGGAACCCGAGAACTCTATGAAAGAGCGTTACCCAAACCTATTTACGGTAAGATTTTCGGGGACGAAAATTTCTTAAGTGGGGAGAGTTGTGACACCCAAAATTGACCCTAGTCGGAAGTGGTTTCGGGACCGCTAAACCGAAATCACCGAAATGTTTGAACGTAATATTTATTGTCTAGAATATGTAATTATGAATGTGTGAAAATTTCAAGCTTGATTTAGCCGATAGCATGTGAATTTAGTTAGTAGGGCTTGTGTGACACTTTTGAAAAGTGATAGGCTAATCTATAAGGACCTAATAGTGCATGTAGTCAAAGGAGGACTTGCATGTCAAATTTCCCCCTAATAGTTAGTGGTCGGCCATGACAAGAGATTATGGGTAAAACATGTCATAAAACATGTTGGGACAATGGTGTATGTAAGAAAAAATAAAATAGTGAGCATGGGAATTTAATAATGAAAGGAACAAAAAAAAAAAAAAAATGGTCTCATGCATGCCCATTGCCGTGAGTGTGGAGAAAGAAAGAAGAATTTTGTTCATCATTTTCATTTCCTTTGGGCTGAAAATTCTAAGGAAGAAGGAAGGAATTCTTGTTTCATGTTGGTTTGGAAGAGGTTTAGGAGGAGGTTTGGCCATACTTGTACCTAGATTAAGGTAAGTTTGATGTTTTGCCATGAGATTCATGTATATTTTAGTTGCTAGCTTGATGTTCTTGTTAGCCCATGGTTCAAATCTTTGTTATGTCATGGGAATGAAATTCGCCAAAGTGAATATGGTGTTAATGCCATTGCATGCTAAATATCAAGCTTGATAATGATTCATGTGATGGTGGATTGGGGATTCTTAGATTTTCTTTTAGCATTTTGAATGAGATACTAAGTTCTTTGTTTAACCATGACCAAATTGAAACGGTATGGTGTTGTGGTATTCGCCATGTTATATCCATAAGTATGATTCATGCATGTTGCATGGTAAGTAAGATTTAAGCTTTGGATATGTGTGTATATTTGGATATAAGCCACTTGAGAATTCGCCATTGCACCTACATGAATATATGTTTGCACATGATGAACTGGTATGACATGCATACTATTTTAAGGTGTCTATTTGCTTGTGATGTTGTTTCGGTTATGAAATAAATGAGAGATGTGTATAGAACTACAATATGTAATCGTTAATTAGGAAAATGTATGCTGTTTTTTTTTGTGTAGTATTAAGTGTAAAATTGGCCTCCACATAGACATGCATATTCGCCAAAGGAAGTAGATTGGTGTGCATGTATTCGGTTAGAGGCAACCATATTGAAGCCTTATTTTGGCTTAGATTGTTGACCAAATGGGTAATAAGTGAGGATGGTTGCGAATATACAAACATACATATGCATGTGTAATTGAATTATGAATGTTTAGCAAGAGGGTTAAACTAGTTGATTTATTGATTAAGCTCAAGGAGTTAAAGAAGGAGAATCAAGCAAGGGAAAGACGAAGGTCATCGAGTAGCCGACTTGGACTGTTTTACCCAACACAAGGTAAGTCATTAAGCGTATATTTGGTGTTGATTTAAATGATCAATATATATATGCAAATGTGTTTAAATGAGTTGGTGTGTAAATGGAAATGTATGTGTATGGAATGATGCCATTGTTGAATGTATAAAGGCAGCAAAATACATAAGGTATTGGTCTCGGCACTAAGTGTGCGGGTATAAATGGATACGGTGACAAGATTGGCACTAAGTGTGCGGGTTTAAAATTGTACAGCACTAAGTGTGCGAGTTTGATTATATAGCACTAAGTGTGCGAGTTGAATACATATAGCACTAAGTGTGCGGATTCACTATATGCTCTTGCATTACAATTGGCACCGAGTGTGCGACATTATCGAGCTAATCCGGACAGCGGATCGGGTAAGTACCTCGAGCTCATGACGAATAGAAAATATGTTCATGCTCGGGGTTGAATTTGGTAAGCCTTAAATCTATGTGGTGATTGAAATTGTATGATTGTGGTGGAAATGAGTTAATGTGTGAAAATGCCTCAAATATCTTGTTGTGTAGAATATGAAATGTGGATGTATGACTTGGTATAGATTCGATATGGATGAGTACCTAGCCTCGTTTATTGTTTCATGTTGTAGTAACTTTATCAGTGGATTGATGAATGCTTATGACTTACTGAGTTGTAAACTCACTCGGTGTTTTCTTGTCACCCATTTTAGGTCTCTCGGACTCGTATTGTTTGCGTGATCGGGACCGTCGTTGAAGTCATCACACCGGCTGAAATCTTGTGGTATTGTTTTTGTTGTTGAAGAACATTTGGCATGTATAGGCTATTATATTTTGTCGAATTGTGGGTTGTAAACTTTAAGCCATGTGAAAATGGCCTATGTGGTCGTCGAGTGGGATGCTAGAACCTATAGCCACGAGTCTAAGAAACTCAAATTTTGATAAGGTGGCCATAATTTGTGTCATGTATGATGGATGATTAAGGCCAAGGAAAATTCATGAAATTGGCATAGTCTACTGCAGTAACTGTTGCGGACAGCAGCAGTGAGATGAGATTGAAAAATCACTAAAAATAGTAGAAGTAGAATTAAATAGTGAGTAAATTATGGAACTGAACCTTTATGAATCTATTTTTATATGGACGAAACGAAACGACCATATGAGCAGTATACTGAGAAATATTAAAGTTCTCGTGAGACAGGGCCAGAACGGTTTCTGGGTCCCCTGTCGCGACTTTGGAAATTTACCATAAATTATCCAGAAAGAATTAGGAGTCATGCCTTATATGTACAGATTCCATTTTGAGTCTAGTTTCATTAGAAACAAACGGCACCAGTATCAAAGCCCTGTACAGAGAGATATTCAAGTTGTAACGCGCGAAGGTCAGAGCAGTCGATCCCTGTAACATGGGTGACTTTAACTAATAAACTGTACCAATTGGCCCAACCAAAAATCCTAAAAATAAATCCATGGATGGGTATATGAGTCTAAATTCAGGGAAAATTTACGAAACCAGTTTCCGAGTTTTGAAACTCGAGATATGATTTTTTAAGGCGACGGTGACGCAGTTTTCCAGCCTGACTGGTAATGTCAAATTGGTTGGTATCTTGAGAGGATTTGGCCGTTAACCCCTCGTGTCCGACACCGGCGTCGGTCACGAGTTAGGGGTGTTACAGCTTTGATGGTATGGTTTTTCATAACTTTCTTCACTATCATTCCAGTGTACCTTTTTGTTGTTTTAAACATTTAATGACTTTCGATTGTATACCATTTTTCACAGCGAATCTAAGTTATGGATGCTTTTTTCATCGGAATAAAGGGACCCCAGCCGATCCAATAGTAATGTTGAATACGCACCCTCACGTGGAAAGGTTAAAACATGAAAAACTTTAGTTCGATGAGCAAGCTCAAATTGGATGAGTTTGCAATTCATGTGCTCCTTAATCCTCAATTAAAAATACAAAAACAAAAATAAATT
This sequence comes from Gossypium arboreum, assembly GCF_025698485.1. Taxonomy (NCBI): domain Eukaryota; kingdom Viridiplantae; phylum Streptophyta; class Magnoliopsida; order Malvales; family Malvaceae; genus Gossypium; species Gossypium arboreum. The sequence continues at coordinate 21,643,723 of NC_069070.1, forward strand.
TTGAATTTATGTATGATGGTCTTCTTTTTTAAATTTGACAATCATGATTCAACACTCCTATCTAAATTTATCTAAAATACATATTAAATACAAATATTTCAAAATACAAATTACATACACTATAAAACTTCCAACTTCCCACTATTAGTACTTTTTTTTTAAACAAAAAGGAATGAAACAAAGAAAACAGAGTAACACCAAGGAGATGAAAAAGTGATGACAAACAAAAGAAATGAGAGTGAAACATGAGGTCACTAATTCTTAGTGAAGAATATTTATATATATCATTTCTTTTCTTTTTTCACTTTTTCTTGGAGAATATGGATGCTCATTCATGTGCCCCCACTTTGGTGGCTTGGATTGTTAAACTTGTCGAAATCAAACAAAAGAATCCAGGGTTTGGGTTGCTTTTCTTAGTGGGGCTAAAAGGACCAAATGCAGCCAATGGAAACCCTGAAACTGATACTCTACGGAGTGAAATGAAGCCATGAGTGTTAGCTAGAAAACACACACACACACAAAAAAAAAAGGTTAAATTTCATGTTGGATAGGAAGGTATTTGATAACTTTTCGAGTTACTCACACTCCCATTGCGTTAACCACAACCCTTGTTTCCCACTTCTTTTTGTATGATTTTGTCCTTTATGCCTACTTTGTTATCTTTCTTACTAGAAAAAGGTAGAAAGTTTAGTTTTCCTTTCTTTAACGTTCATCAAACAAGTATCAAATTTGATCCACTTGAGCTTTTGTTCTAAATACCATTTCCATAATACCTTTAGATCTGAATAGGAAGTGTGAAACTTTGTAGTAAAATAGTGTCGCTACCTTTATCAGATCATTTTCAAGCTTGGTGTCGAGTATGAGTAAGCATCTTGTATTAGCATAAATAATTTTAGTGAATAATGAAGATTCATTGTAGTTAGCCAAATTTTTGGACGAAATCTATATATATATATAATTTTTAGAATTAAATATAACCTTTCTCAACTCCTAAATAAGGGGATGATTTCGACCAATCAGTTTCTCAATCTGTTTCTTTCTTCTCTCTCGTGCTTTTTCCCGCATTCATTTCTTCCCTCTCTAGTTATTTTCTTCACTCAAATTTCTAACCGTATCACAGACTTTCCTTCTTCCAGTATAGGAGTATGAGACATTTTCCAAAGACCGAATGTTTCTAAAATTTGACAATATAACATCATATTTTTTTAATTTTTCAAAGACCGAATGATTTGAAATATCATTGGGTTTTTCATTTACTCTTTGATTACTTTTTCTAACTTTCTTGAATATTAATAATATTATGTACCATATAATTAATTAAATAATGTATCATGGGTATAAAATATGTAATCATCCAATATCCTACCATGGTTATTGTATAATTAAGTTTATATGGTTTTAGAAGTGTCAAGATTCATTGATCCAATATTTTGTTGTCTGTAATTTGATATGTTTGTTCAAAATATGAATACCAAATCAAAAATATAACCAAATTAATTATATTTGTATTTAATAATAATTTGAAAAATACTAATGAATCTTAAATTACTAATATCCTATATAAATTAATTTTGCTTTGCTAGTTGGTCTCCATTTATAGTATTGTGTTTGACATTTTATATATAGGGTGATTTCTCTTAATAAACTTTTCATTTACAAAATTAACACAAAATTAAAGGGTCTTCAATTGGAAATAGTTTCACATTATTAGTAAAACCGATCAAGAAGCAATTTAAAAAAAAAAAAACCACATAATGTGGCAACATTAAAAGTTTTACACATGAGATTCACACATTGGGTCAAATGTCACGAGATGTAGCTATCCACATAAGAAACTTTCCTTAGTTGGTTATATATATATATATATATATATATATATATATCATACTAAATTTTATACCAGTGTGTTTTTATTATTTATATTCTTAAATAGATAAAATGTTATTAATCTCTTAACGGGATTAGACCTGATCATGGGCTGGGCCACTCGTACAGGCTTGAAGGCTTAAATTTTAAAATTTTGTATTGTTTTGGCCCGAATTTGGCTCAACCCATATTGGCAATTTCATAATAAAAAGATAAAGGTTAGACAATTTTAAATTCAGAATATAAGATTGAAGCCTAACGATGTATTAAAGTGTTGTTAACTCTATTCTAATTTTACCTTATTTGATTATTTTTAATAGTACTGAGGTTAAATTGATCCATTTAATAATAGAGAGACTAAATTGATCATGTCCCATAATAGAGGACCTCTTAGGTACATTTAGCAAAAAAAATACCAACACAAAAAGAAAATATGGTATCGAACACAAAATTTGATAAAATAAAATAAAATAAATGAATCAAATTAATTAAATATACAAGATGGCATTAATAATTTAAAAGCATAAAAATTTAAAAATTAAATTAAATTTCAAATAAGGACTAAATCAAATTAAAGGAAAAGTATATATTAAAGAGTTAAGTGCATAAACTCTAAACTGTAAAGGAATGAAACAAAATTATACAATTTGGTAGAAAACATAGTGTTAAAATTGAAATGGTGTATAATTGATTTACAAGTAAAAATATAAATATGATAAAAGAGAAGGGTAAGTGATGCCAAAGAAAAAAAATTGAATTAAGAAGTTTGTTGTGACATGTTAATTTAAGGAGGGGACTAGATTGTAAAGATGTCAAAAGTCTTGAGACATGAGCACAATTATTTAGAATTTGAGAGGATAAAGTGTAAATATGAGATAATTTAAAAGACAAAAGTGAAATAGCCCAATTATTTAATTTATGAAATTGGAATACAAGTACCAAATAGAATAAGTGGAAGAATTATGAGAGACTAAATCGCAATTTTACCAAAAATGAGTAGTGACTCAAGAATGAAATGTTGAAGAAAACTGAGGGGTAAAATGGTTATTAATCAAATTAGATAATTATACGATTAAATGTGAAAATGTTGAAATATGATTGGTTGAATATTTTATTATTTATAAGATATTTAATATGTAACACCTTAAACTCGACCTAGACGTTATGACTAAATTTGGGGTATCACATGATAAGATTTTGAAAACCATACTAGTTCATTAGCCCTTATTGCTATTATCAATTTCAAAGCTCTTATTCATTTAATCTTTTAGAGGTAAGACGTATTTGTAGCGGAAGCTTTAAAAATCGTTGTGTTTAGAAAACCGTTCAAGATTTTAGAAAACCCTTGCTTTTGGTAAAATCTGAGTTATATCGCATTTTGCAGTTATAAAATCATAAATTCCCAGCCTAACCCAAATTAAAAAAAAAGCAGTCTGTAAAGTCTGAATTACATAAAAACCAGAATAAACCAAAATATAAAAATTAAATCATAACTATAATTAGTTTGAACATGTGGTCACCAAGGGGCTCCGCAGCACCGATCCGCCTAAGACTGTGGATTACCTGTACAAAATAAACAAAAAAGAGTGAGTTTACGTAATCTTAATGTGTAAGCCAATTAGAATCATAAATCAGATATCCTACCCCATCCTCTACATACCATCTTCGACCATCCCTACACACTATATGGGGTTTAAAACACCCACCCAGCCTTACACACCATGTTGTACCGATGCGGCACATAACAGACATAATGCAACCATGCTGCTAGATAATAGGCATAAATCGCCTTTCAGAACACTTCCTCCAATATACATCATCCCACCCTAATAACAGTAACAGAAATAGAAACAGTTATGCAATTTAACATGCTCAACATGCTATTAATCAGATCACAGATATTCATACAGATCAGTAATCAGACATGCACAGTACTATCATGCTCAGTAAAGAATATCAGTTAATTAGATCATACAGGTTAGGGTTTAGTTAGCCTTTACCAACCCTACAGTAGGCCCACAGTCGTTTGGGAACACCTGTGCAACCCTAGGAATGGGTCTACATGCCCGGGTGGCTTACCCATGTTGGCCCACACGCCCATGTGGCGCAAACACCCAGATTGGCCTTGCCTAGGTGGATCACACGGCTTGGCCGTAGAACCCACACACCCATGTGGACTACTCATATTGGCCCACACGTCCGTGTGGCCCACACACCCGTGTGGCCCACACGACCACACTTCGGCTACCACACGGTCGTGTGCTGCGTACGGTCATGTCTTTGTCGACCACACGGCTGTGTTGTCACACACGACCTACAACACGGGCAATCACACACCTGTGTGGTGCCGACAGATTGTAATTTTGGCTTTCGCTGAATCCCATTTTTCAAGACACAGTGTACACTGCATCGTTTAAGATGAAAATACTCTCGAGTTTTCTGAAACCTAAAATTGATAAATTAAAACCCCAATCAGTCACTTAAATCGACACTTAGCTGAAACTTCAACAAGACAGACAAACTTTTACCTATAAAAAATCCTTACCTTCGACCAAACAATGGTGATTCCACTCACTACAATACTGTTTGGGAAAAACTTCAGCCCCTTAATCCTCTCCTAACATAAAACAATCCCCTTCACTAACGATTTACTGAAACCAAAATAATAATCACGTTATCCATACTTACCAGAATGCATGAGGAACACTGACAGAAACGAGACACACCGAGCAACGCACAAGAAAGTAATAGAGACGAAAAGAGAGAAATAGAGAATGAGAAATTAGCAAAGGCGAAATCGACAGAGAGGTGGGAAAAGAATGGAACGTCAGAATTTATGAAGAAAACCAAAAAATTTTGAAAAACGGAAAATAAAAATCAGATTTGATAACCCCTAAATCTCTTACCCACTACCAATCTACTATTCAAAAACCATTTCCAACACAACTTTAACTGAGAACCGAGCAAAAACAATGCCCTTGCATCACAAGGAATTGAACTCAAGACCTCCAACACACTAACTCCCTTGCCACTTGAACCAGCAAACTTCTTCTGATATGGCTTTACAAATAACTAATTATAAGCCCGCTCCTTAAGTGTAAGGCTTGGATCAGAAAAATACCAAAATTTACCCAAGGTAAGGCTTGAACTTGGGACCTCACACACATCCAGAACAGTTAACCACTGAAGTAGACAGATATTTGTGTCAAACAATTATAGAAACATAAACAAATATTTTGAGGCGTTACAACTCTACCCTTTAAAAGAAATTTCAACCTCGAAATTTACCTGATCAGAATAGATGAGGATATTGCTGACACATAGAGTCCTCTGGTTCCTACGTGGCCTCCTCAGTGCTATGATTCTGCTACAGTACCTTCACTAATTGAATGAACTTTTTCTGAAAAACGTTAACATCACAATCTAGAATCTGAACCTGCTCCTCCTCAGAAGTCAAGTCCGACCTAACCTTGATCTCCTCAACTGAGACAACATGGGATGGATTAGAAAGGTACTGCCTCAATATTGAGACGTGAAACACGTCATGAATAAGGTCCAGTTTAGGGGATAACACCAACTGATAAGCAACTGGTCCTACACGCTTTAGAATTCGGTACGGTCCAATAAACCTAGGGCTCCGCTTGCCCTCACGATCGAACCTTAGAGCTTTCTTCCACGAAAAGACATTAAGAAATACAAAGTCCCTCACAGAATACTCAATCTCACGCCTCTCTAGATCTGCATACAATTTCTATATATCAAAAGCCGCTTTTAGACGATCTTGAATTAATCTAATCTTATCCTCAGTCTTAGAAATCAACTCAGGACCGAAAACCTGACGTTTGCCCAACTCAGTCCAACATAGAGGTGTACGACACTTACGATCATACAGAGCCTCGTAAGGTGCTATCTGAATGCTAGACTAGAAGCTGTTATTGTAGGCGAACTCAGCTAGTGGCAGATAATCCTTCCAATTACCTCAGAAATCTATCACACAACTCTGAAGCATATCCTCTTGTATCTAAATCACCCTCTTAGATTGACCATCGGTTTGAGGATGGTACACAGTACTGAAGTCCAATCTTGAACCCGGAGCCTCATATAATTTTTACCAAAACAAAGACTTGAAGTGAGGATCCCTATTAGAGATAATCGAAATAGGAACCCCATGAAATCGAACTATCTCAGAGATGTATAGCTTCGTTAACTTCTGCAAAGAATAATCAGTCCGAACCAGAACAAAGTGACCAGACTTGGTCATTCAATCCATAATGACCTAAACAGAATCCTTTTTAGTGGGTGTCAAGGGCAACCTACTAACAATTGACACTCACTAACAAAGTCCATTGTTACGCGCTCCCATTTCCATAAGGGAATCTTAACGAGTTGTAGCAAACTTGAAGCCAACTAATGCTCAGCCTTAACTTGCTGACACGTTAGGCAACAAGCCACAAAATCAGTAACCTCGTGCTTCAAACACAGCCACCAGTACAATTCATGGAGATCCCAATACATCTTATTACCACAGGGATGGATAGCATAAAGGCTACTATGCGCCTCTCTAAAAATCGACTGTCTCATATCAGAATCATTTGGCACATAGATCTGTCCTCAAAAGCACAACACACCATTATTATTTAACCTAAAATTAGAGGAAGTACCACTCTCCACTTGACGGAACTGCACACCTAGAGTCTCATCCACTAATTGTCAATCTCAAATCTGATCTATCCAAGTCGTCTTAACTTGCAACTCACCCAACAGACTCCCGTTGTCAAAAAAACTAAGGTGAGCAAACATCGCCCTCAAATCAGACATCGCTCTTCGACTGAGAGTATCAGCCACCACATTGCCCTTACCGGAATGGTACTCAATGGTGCAGTCATAATCTTTAAGCAACTCAATCCACCACCGCTGCCTGAGATTTAACTTCTTATGAGTAAGGAGATACTTAAGGCTTTTGTGATCAGTGTAGATGATACATCTTTCACATACAGATAATGCCTCCAGATTTTTAAAGTAAAGACCACCAAATAGAGATCATGCGTCGGATAGTTTTCCTTGTGTGTCTTAAGCTGACGGGACGCATAAGCCACAACCTTATCATCCTGTGTCAAAATGCACCCCAAACCGACGTGTGATGCATCACTATACACTAAAAACTCCTTACAGGGTTTAGGCTATATCAGAACAGGAGCCTGAGTCAGAACAGACTTGAGCTTCTTAAAGCTCGATTGCTATGTATCAGTCCAGAAAAATTGCACACCCTTACGCAGAAGCTTAGTTAAGGAAGTTGCAATCAAAGAGAATCCCTTAACAAACCACTAATAATAACCCGCCAAGCCCAAAAATCTGCGGATCTTAGGCACATTCTTAGGTTGTTTCCAATCCAATATAACCTCAATCTTCCTCAGATCTACACGAATACCCTCAACAGCAACCATATGCCTTAAGACGGTTACCTCACACAGCCAGAACTCGCACTTACTCAACTTAGCTTAGAGTTGTTTTCCTCAGAGAATTTAAAGTATCACTCTAAGATACTCATCATGCACATCCACAGTCTTAGAATACCATGATGAACTACTCCAGATAGGGGTTCATCGGATCCATGAATGCAGACGGTGCATTCGTCAAACCAAAAGGAATAACTAAGAACTCGTAATGCCCATAACAAGTCCTAAATACAGTCTTATGTACATCAGCCTCCTTAACCCTCAACTGATGATACCTTGATCGAAAATCAATCTTGGAGAACACAGAAGCCCCTCGAAACTGATCAAACAGGTCATCGATCCTCGAAAGTGAATACTTATTCTTCACAGTCAACTTGTTTAACTACTAATAGTTGATGCACACCCTCATAGTCCCATCCTTCTTTTTAACAAACAGTATTGGTGCTCCCTACGGAGACATGCTAGGACAGATGAAACCACGGTCCAGAAGCTCTTGCATTTGAGCCTTAAGCTTAGTAAGCTCATTCGGTGCCATACGATAGGGAGTGATAGACACCGAAGGTGTACCCGGAAGAAGCTCAATCCCAAACTCAACCTCTCAATTCAGAGGTAAACCTCACAACTCTTCAGAAAAACATTAGAAAAATCCCTTAAAGTTCCGATATTCCCAATAGACAAGTTCCCAGAATCAGAACCACTAACATAAGCCAAGTACACCTCACACCCTTTTTGAACCAGTTTCTCAGCCATAAGAGCAGAAATTACATTAGAAAAGTAATCTTGAAGCTCACCAATCACAACTACCTCCATATCGTCATTGGCCCTCAGAACGACTCTTTTAGATACGCAGTCCAAGCTAACTCGGTGCTCAACCAACCAGTCCATACCTAGAATTAAATCGAATTCCCCGAACAGTAGCTTCATTAGATCTTCTAGAAATATCTCCCCTTGCACTTCTAACAGAACTTGTCTATAAAGTTTACTAACCTGAACAGACTGCCCCGATGGACTCAGTACAATAACCTCACTAATGCTCTCAATAGTAATTCTCAAGGTTTTAGATACGATACTAGCTACATAGGAATGAATAGAACCTATATCTATCAAAGCAATATAAGGCACATAAACTATAAGGAACGTACCAGTGATAACATCAGGAGCATCTTTGTCCTCTCGGCGTCGAGCAGCATTAACAAGTACAGGCTGCCTCGCTTAAGTCTGACCAGCACCTCTGCGCGGTGCTCTCTGTCCACGACCCAAAGCATTACCACCTCTAGCCTGTCCATGGCCCTTCTGTGGCTGCTGAACTACCTTTTGAGGCTGCACAGAACCCGGAGCTTACATCTAATCTGCCCGCTATGGACAGTCTCTAATACGGTGCTCTAAATATCCATACCTCAAACAGAGCCCAATCCTCCTCCAACACTCGCCCGAATAGTGCCTACCACAATCACCACATGGCTGCAACCCAGCTGAAGCAACAGGAGCCCCTACTCTAACTGGCCTATCAGACCTAGCCTGTTTCTTAGGCCTCTACATAGAACTCGAGGGCTCTAAATCCCTCTTGTTCTTACCTCTTTCCCTATCTCTATTTTGTCGTTCCACGTACTTAACATCTTCGGTGATCTTCGCCTTCTCAACCAGAATAAAAAACTCGCGCTCCCTCTATGGAGCTATCAAAACTTTCAGATTATCTCTCAGCCTATCCTCGGAACAAGTACACCTCTCATATTCCGATGCCACCATACCTCGAGCATAGCAGCTTAGCCTTAGAAATTCGACCTCATACTCGGCCACAGATCGATCACCTTGCGTGAGATTCAGAAACTTACGCCGGCGACCATCTACGTAGCTAGCTCTCACATACTTGCTCTGGAATACAGTCTTAAAGAGTTCCCAAGTCAGGCGATCAGGCTGAGTGCCCTCCTTAACCGTTAACCACCACTGGTATGCTTTGTCGCGAAGTAAGGAAACTGCACCCTTTAATTTCTGCTCAGGGGTACAGTCTAAATCATCCATAATTCTCTCGGTGGCCTCCAACCAATACTCGATCACGTTAGGGGTGACTTTTGTGACACCCCTAAATAACTCAACTCTATTAGACCGGAGCCATTCAGTTACTGACCCTCGGCCCCCAGATCCATATTGGGCCCAGCGACCCTCTCTAATATCCTCAGCATGGCTTGGAAAAGTGCATCGTCCCCAGCCAGATAACTTTGAAACCCAATCTCAGTAGCAGGTGACACAAGTGTCTCACTAGTGTCCAGATTTGGCATGTTACCCAAAGATGAGGACTCAGCTTGAGCCCCCATATGGTCTCTACCTCGGCCTCGAGTACCACGTCCACGGATACATCATGCGCTTATTGTAATTCCAAAGTTTTATCTACATTAAGAATTTTATGCATCAATTTCAATTTTTATAAACAAATGTTTTATGCAGAAAGTTTTAGAAGTTCAGAGTATTTCGGATGTTTCAGTCTCTAAATGTTTCACTACAGTTTCAGAGAGTACTAACTAATAGTATTTTCAAAGTAACTATCTATAATATTTCAAAATAATTTATCTAAGTTTCAGAAAATTTACAAAATCGGCGCAAGAGACTCAGTGTAGCACGTTTTTAATTAAAGTGTTTAAAATCATTTGAAAACCAATTCTTTAAAGCCAAATTTTGGAACCCAAAATTCACAGATGAGTTTTGCAACCTGGCTCTGATATAACTAAATGCAACACCCTAAACCTAACCTAGACGTTATGGTTGAACTGAAGAAGTCACATGATAAGATTTTGAAAACGGTGTCATTAAGTTAAAACTATACCAGTTTATTAGCCCTTATCGTTATTATCAATTTCAAAGCTCTCATTCATTTAATCACTTAGAGGTAAGATGTATTTGTAATGAAAGCTTTAAATATCGTTGTGTTTAGAAAACCATTCAAGATTTTAGAAAACCCTTACTTTTGGTAAAATCCGAGTTATATTTCATTTTGTAGTTATAAAATCATAAAATCGCAGCCTAACCCAAATTAAAAAAAATAGTCCGTAAAGTTCGAATTACATAAAAACTAGAATAAAATAGAATATAAAAATTAAATCGTAATTATAATCAGTTCGAATAGGTGGTCGCGGAGGGGCTCTGCAGCACCTCCTAATAATGTGGATTACCTATACAGAATAAACAGAAAAGAGTGAGTTTATGTAAACTCAGTGTGTAACCGCATAAAATTAAGCATGCACACAACCATAAAATTAGAACCAGTCAGATACAGATTTGAGCTTAAGCTTATTATAGATACAGATACAGATATGCAAATCAGAATCAGAAATCAGATATCATACCACCATCCTCTATGCACCATCTCCGACCATCCCTACACACCATGTGGAGTTTAAAACACCCACCCAGCCCTACACATCATGTTGTACTGATGCGGGATATAACAGACATAATGCAACCATGTTGTTAGATAATAGACATAAACTGCCTTTCAGAACACTTCCTCTAATATACATTATCCCACCCCAATAACAGTAACAGAAACATAAATAGTTATGCAATTTAACATGCTCAACATGCTATTAATCAGATCACAGATAGTCATACAAATCAGTAATTAAACATGCACAGTACTATCATGCTCAGTATAGAATATCAGCCAATCAAATCATACAATTTAAGGTTTAGTTAGCCCTTACCGACCCTATAATAGGCCCATAGTCGTTTGGGACGACCTGTGCAACCTTAGGGAAAAATTCAGATAAACACCCGAGTGACTTGCTCATGTGGGCCCACACGCCCTTGTGGCCTACATGCTCAGATTGGCCTTGCCCGTGTGGATCACACGGCTTGGCCCAGATCCCATACACCCGTGTGGACTTCTTGTATGGGCCCACACTCTTAGTTTGGTTTAGCCTGTGTGGCCCACATAGCCACACTCTGGCTACCACACGGTCGTGTCTTCATTGACCACACGACCATGTTGTTACACATGCCCTACCACACGTGCGACTACACGCCCGTGTGGCATCGATAGATTGCAATTTTGACTTTCGCCAAATCCCATTTTCTACGTTTTGGGTGTACATCTAGTACTGTTTCATAGCGAAAATACTACTGAGTCTTCTGAAACCTAAAATTGATAAATTAAAACCCCAATCAGTCACTTAAATCGACACTTAATAGAAACTTCAATGAGACAGACAAACCTTTATCCATAAAAAATCCTCACCTTTGACCGAACGATGGCAATTCCATGCACCACAACACCGTTTGGGAAAAACTTTAGCCCCTTAATCCTCTTATAACATAAAACAACCCCCTTCAATAATGATTTACTAAAACCAAAATAATAATCACATTATCCATACTTACCAGAACACACGAAGAACACTGACAGAAACGAGACACAACGAGCAACGCACAGGAAAGTAACAGAGATGAAAAGGGAAAAATAGAGAAAGAGAAATTAGCAAAGGGGAAATCGGCAGAGATGTGGCAAAAGAATGGAACGTCAGAATTTGGGAAAGAAAATTGAAAACTTTTGAAAAAGGGAAAGCAAAAATCAGATTTGATAACCCCTAAATCCTTTAATTATCTCTCACTAACCCATTACCAATCCACTACTTAGAAACCATTTCAAGCACAACTCTAACTGAGAACCAAGCAAAAATAATGCCCTTGCCAACGCAGGAAATTGAACTCAAGACCTTCAACACACCAACTCTCTTAGACTTGAACCAGCAAACTCCTTTTAATATGGCTTTACAAATAACTAATTATAAGCACTCTCTTTATGTGTAAGGCTTTGGATCAGAAAAATACCAAAATTCACCCAAAGTAAGGCTTGAGCTTGGGACCTCTCACATACACCCAAAACACTTAACTACTTAAGCAGACAGATATTTGTGTCAAACAATTACAGAAACATAAACAAATATTTTAGGACATTACACAATAATTAATTAATTAATTAATATGAGATATTTTTAAAGAAAATTATAAAGAATTACTTTCATCCTTCCATGATTCTCACATCACTCTATAAATAGATAGAGAGAAATTTTCATTTTCTTACAATTTGGTTATTTACTATGAACCCACTTTTTTCTTCCAAATTCTTTAAAAGTTTTCATAGTCACCCAAAAGGAGAAGTGAAGTAAAGATACTGGAGACTTAGAATACCATCTTGGAAGCAAGAAATTGGACTTGGAAGTGAAGGAAGTTGAGGAGAAAGTGAAGAGATTAAATAGATAATGTATGTACTTCAAGAACTTTATTTAATTTTAATCTTTATCTAGAGAATGTTAAATAGTTGAATTAATTATGAATGTTCAAATATTATGTATGAAATTGATTTAGTGCATTGAAGTAGTAGAAAAATAACTAAATTGTAAAAAAAAAAGTTGTGTGGAATTGAATATTAAAAGAGAACATAGATAAAGTGTGATAAAATAATGATTACATCAGAAGTGATGGTGTGATGAAATTATCAAGTTAACTTGCATTTATGATAATGGTTACTAAATTATAAAGTGTTCAAAATTTATAACTTAAATAAGTATTATGATGAAAAGTTTAAATGGTGTGTTAGGTGTTAGAGGATAGATTACGATGTGACATTAAAGCAAAATAGCATTAAATGATGAATTCTTATGACGCTAGGGACTAAATTGTAAAGTTATGAAATGTATATAATTGAAATAAGATAAGTTATAATCAAACTATATGTTAAAAGATATGTGAGTTTTAAGGATTAAACTGAATATTAATCATAAGAAAAATGATAATGTATGTTAAATGAAAGTTAAATGAAGGTCGAACATTGGGTCATGCAACACATTCCGAGGGAGACTAATGTAATTGTTGATTGTATGTCAAAATTGACTTTTGATACAGGTCAAAATCTGACAGTGTTTGAAGAGATCCCAAGGGAGGTGTTAGCCATTTCTCCTATTGTTAAATCAAGCGTTAGCCTTCAGCCTTTGATGTAATTAGATTTTTTTTCAATTTCTTTTCACAAAAAAAAAATGAAAAAATAAATACTACCACCAAAACATTTTCTGGACAGCATCAATAGTTAAACTTTGAAAATTCACCAAACTTTGCAGAAATCGAATTAGAAGTTGAATCATATACAGAATTAAAGCTTATTTAGCCTAGTTTCATATAAAAGAAATGATGTAATCAATGAAATTTTATATTATGAGATATAATAATTTTTGTAAGACCAGGTCGGAATGATTTTGAGATCCCCTTTTCTAACTTTGAAAAATAATAGTAAATTTTAAACAAATGTTTAGGTGATGAAAGTTATATGAATAAAATGTTAATGAGCTTATTTTAAAGGGAAACAAACAAAAATATAATATGAGACCTGTATTGAAAGATAAATATTTTTTAGCAAAGAGGGGTCATTGGTATCTAGTAGCAGAATAGGGGAAGATTTGAAGAATAAACTGTATTTATTGGCTTCTGTAGAAATTTTGAATTTTTTATACAAAAAACTTAAATGAGTCTAGTTTTAAAAACAAAAAGCAGATCTAAATTTTGAATTCTGTAGATTGAGATATAAATCATTTTGTGACTATGACTCAAATGGATAGTTTAGATAAAATTATGTTATTAGTAAAAATTAATATTAATGATGCATATAGGCATACAATACTAAAATCCATAAATTATCATATAAATAGGCATACATAAAGGATGCCAAACGGAGCGGAGGAGGAAAAATAGTAGAAGAGTATGATGCTAAGAAATTATTTTAAGTGATAGAATTACTAATGCATAAGAATAGTTAAATGAGTTGTTAAGACATTATGTGATTAATTGTAATATAATGGGATTTTTTACTCAAATATTATAAAATAAAATAAAAAATTTGAAAATGGTATCCCACCCCAATTAATTACGGGAATGGGTTGTTTGGGGGGTGGAGGGTGGTGCAAAGGCAACACCACCCATTTTTTCTGACAATGACAAAAATCAGCTAACCAAAAAAAAATTATATTGATGGAGGATAACTAATAGGTGGCACCAAAATAACCCGTATAACCCAACACTACCCGAAAATTGGTGGTGTCTACCTGACAAGCAGCACCAAAAGTGCCTACCTAACAGGCGGCACCAAAGGAAGCAGTCTCACAAACCACATACCTGTGCTTTGTATTTTTCTTTGTTCTTTTTTTGAAAGTAGAAAATATTGTTTCTTGTGATTAAAATAGTGTTAATGTTTCCTCTTTTTTCTTCTTCATTGATTTTGTTTTGATTTTCTACCTGAGAGACGTCACCAAAGTCTCGGTCATCACCTGGATCTATTCTATATTTTCATTTTGATTTTCTATTTCCAATATAAGAAATTAGTAAACTTGCAAAGGTTAAAAAGAAATTTTATAAAATTTGATAACTTGCAATCATTCAAAAATTCACCTATAAAAAGAGTTAACAAAACCCAATAAATTGGACTACCTTCTAAACTAAAAGTGCATCAAAGGTCAGTAATATAAAACCTATAAAATCAATGAAGAAGAAAAAGAGGAAACAGTAACACAAATTTAATCACAAACATCAATATTTTCTATTTAAAAAAAATAAAGAACAAAAAAAAATACAAAGCACAGGTATGCGGTTTGTGAGACTGCTTCCTTTGGTGCCACCTGTCAGGTAGACACCACTAATTTTTGGGTTGTGTTGGGTTATACGAGTTATTTTGGTGCCGCCTATTAGTTATCCTCCATCAATATAATATTTTTTTTGGTTAACTGATTTTTGTCACTATTAGAAAAGATAGGTGGTGTCGCCTTTGCTCCACCTTCCACCCCCAAACAACCCATTCCGTAATTAATCGGGGTGGGATACCATTTTAAATTTTGTTATTTTATTTTATAATATTTGAGTAAAAAGGCAATATAATGACTTAATGAAATTATTTGTATAACTTTAATAGTTGTATCAATCTTGTATATTTGATTGAGAATCAAATAGTGTTGAAATAGGAAATAGAAGCATAGAAATAATAGTGAGTTTCATAATATAGTAATTAAATTGCATAAAGCGTTAAATAGTATTTTAGTGTGAATATATGATGCTAAGAGTTGACAATAAGTTGTACGAATGAAGTAAAAAGTGGAATAGGAAGGAGGTACTAGTGTCACGGGGCTAGACCTTTCGTCTCGCAATCCGTGCCGCCTTAGGCAATTTGCTCGTCCAAACTCGCCCAAGTCAACCTTTACTCGAATGAGTATTCCTTAAGAACTCCTCCAAGGTACCAACTCGTACAGCGGAAGCAAACTTATGCCAAAAGAAGCTTAAAAAGAACAACAGAAAGGGACACTCGCAAAGTGTTTGAGTAAATGCTCTTTATTCTTATTCACAAAGAATAATGAAACAATGAATGGAGTGAGTACAAATGAGGGGGAGGCTCTCTATTTATACTTGAGCTCCCCCAAAACCGACGGTCAAGATACAATTACATCGACAGACGAGATTAACCATATCTCCTAATTTAAGGGATTTACAAGATATTTTCATATCAAATCCTATCTAATCTTACAAGATATGATTCCCTCTATCTTTAAAGATTAGTTACCATAGTTGCCTAAGTTGCCATATCTTCGCTATCGAGCCAACCAGGCTTCAATCTGACAGGCTTCTCCAACAGTTCCTTGAATCGGGCCAGCTCACGTGGGCCAAATGATCCCCATCTACGTAATAGACCTCCATCGGATGCATTTGGTTTGATGGTCACGGGCTTTGAACTCTGGCCCGTGACACTAGAATATAAAGAAAATTGAAAACGTGGAGAAATTGAGAAAAAATGAGTGCACGTTGCAACGTGGCCATCTGACGCCGCGGTGACGCCCCTAATGTTGAAAATGTTTGTAAACAAGTCCTAAGCGGTGGATAAAAGTTAAATAGTGCTAATGAAAGCTCGATTGAAACTTGAAATGAAACCAAAATTTTATATTAACCATGATTTGTTTGGTTAACTTAATTAGGGACAATAATTGAACCAATTTTCTCTAATTTTGCTTTGGCAACGAATGTAATATTTCAATACTCAGACCCGACAATGGGATCGGGTATAAGGGTGTTGCAAAATCACGTGAATCCTTGGGTGAAAATAGTTGGTTGAACATTTTTTTAGTAATCTTAAATGTAAGGTATTAATATGAAAATAAAATAATTTTTTTAATTTTAATTTTTAACCTTTAAGATAATGCTTAAGAATCAATATCAAACTTGAAGGATTAAATATGCAATTCCAATTTGCAAAAGGGTCCATATAAATAATTCAAAAACACAGAAGTCCTTGTAAATAAATTTCCCTT
This sequence comes from Gossypium arboreum, assembly GCF_025698485.1. NCBI lineage: Eukaryota > Viridiplantae > Streptophyta > Magnoliopsida > Malvales > Malvaceae > Gossypium > Gossypium arboreum. Next base: position 21,660,374 of record NC_069070.1, read on the forward strand.
TACTATTGCACTATATATGGAAAAATTACTCGCCTTATTTCTTTTACGTTGTCATCCATTTTCTCTACTCTTACTTTTGGAATATTTTGCTTTTATTCTCTTTTATTCCAGAACTTTCATTAGGCCTTTTTTTCCCATTTATTTCTTAGAGCTAAACTGAAGCAGAGAATATAAGCAGTGGTTGGAGTTTAGAACTCTCCATTTGAATATCAATATATTTCAAATATATTTAATAAATATGAAATTATTGTTTGAGATCCTAAGTTTTTTTTTTTTTTTTTGTTATTTTGCTAGATCTAGATTTTTTTAAAGATCTAACTATAATTGTACTATATGATATATTTTAGTGAATTTTAGTTAGATCTTCCTTTAATTGACTTTATTATCGTGAAGCGTCACCAGAGCATGAAAAAGTCTTTCTGCTCACGTTAATATGGAGTCTTCTTTAAGAATAAAACAAAGAAAATAGAGTGACACCAAGAAGGAGATGAAAAATTGATGACAAACAAAAGAAATGAGAGTGAAGCATGAGGTCAGTAATTCTTAGTGAAGAATATTTATATATCATTTCTTTTCTTTTTTTCACTTTTTCTTGGAGAATATGGATGCTCATTCATTTGCCCCCACTTTGGTGGCTTGGATTGTTAAACTTGTCGAAATCAAGGAAAAGCATATAGGGTTTGGGTTGCTTTTCTTAGTAGGGCTAAAAGAACCAAATGCAGCCAATGGAAACCCTCAACACGATACTCAATGGAGTGAAATGAAGCAATGAGTGTTATCCAGAAAACACTAAAAAAGAAGAAAAAGTTAAATCTAATGCTGGATAGGAAGGTATTTGATAACTTTTGGAATTACTCACATTCTCATTACCTTAACCACAACCCTTGTTTCCCACTTCTTTTTGTATGATTTGGTCCTTTATTTCTACTTTCTTATCTTTCTTACTAGTAAAAGGTAGAAAGTTTAGTGTTCCTTTTCTTGAAGTTCATCAAACTAGTACAAAGCTAACCCACTTGATCTTTTGTTCTAACTGCCATTTCCATAATACCTTCGAATTTTAATAGGGAGTGTGAAACTTTGTAGTAAAATAGTGTCGCTACCTTTATCAACTCAATTTCAAGCTTGGTGTCAAGCATGAGTATGTATCTTAAATTATCATATTTAAATTTTAGTGAATAAGAACCATTCTAAGTAGCCAAAATTTTGGATAAAATCTATTCCTAGAATTAGATATAACCCTTCTCAACCCTTAAATAAGGAGATAAATATGTTTCAGTGCATTTGAGCCCACATTCTCTTGCACCGACAACAAAGTCGATATCAACCTAGTTAAAACTCAAGCAGCAACAAATCTATATATTTATTCCCATAATAGATTTAGAGATTATCTAACTCAGTTTGTCTTGATGAGATAGAAGTTTGACTTCATCGAATCAAGAAAAACAGTTTACAGAAAGTTAAAAAGTGTAGTTTGAAGAAATAGATATATAGATCACTTCTTTTTCTTCAAGTGCAACAATCACAAGAGTTGAGTTAATGTTTTTTTGGAGTATGTTATTTGAATTTTATTGTAAGTATTGTGATCTCCTTATTTTACCACTATTTTTATTTCTTTAACAAGTGATAAAATTCGGGTCGTACAAACTTTAACAAAGATCTCAAATTCATCACACTTTTCAAGTGTAACAACTCGAAAGACATATTGGTAAGGCTATTACTTTTCCTGTGCTGCCCTTGGTTGGCACTAATGTAGCACTCAGCAAGGAACCAATGAGAATTCTTGATCAAAAGGATTGTAAGAAAACGGGACCATGCTGCTACTGAAGTTTTAGCTGAGTGGGTCAACACTTTTTCTTGAAGACTCAACTTGGGAGAACTTGTAAGAGCTTCAACAGAAATTTCTAGCTTTCTATCCTTGAGGACAAGGATCTAGGTCGAGAGGGTAGCAATTGTTATGGAACAAATAAGAAGGACAAAAAACGGTTACCTATTTTTGAATTTCTGTTAAGTGTCGTTAATTTTGTTTAAGTTGTAAACGTTGCGTTTTAGTGGATTTTGAAACGGGCTTCTTAATGTGGGGGAGGGGTGGCTTGGTACAAAACGATATGGTTTCGGCCTAAGAGTCGTTTAAATGAAACGGTGTGTATGGAGCTGAATTGTTACAATTGTATTTAAGCTATAATTTTCCTATTTAGCCACCAATTAGGATTGGAAGGTAGATTTGAATTTCACCAAACAGTTCCTCAATCTATTTCTTTCTTCTCTCTTATGCTCTCTCTTCATTCTTTTCTTCCCTCTCTCGTTGTTTTGTTCTCTCAAATTTCTAACTGTATCACAGACTTTCTTTCTTCTGGTATAGGATTATGAGACAAAACCGCAAGCATCTCGGTATTTCCAAAAATTTGAAAATATAACATAATATTTTTTAATTTTCGAAAGACTAAATGTTTCTGAAATATCATTGGGTTTTCATTTACCTTTTGATTAATATTTTAAAATTTTTTGAATATTAATAATATTATGTACAATATAATTAATTAAATATCGTATCATGGGTATAAAATATGTAATCATCCAATATCGCACCATGGTTATTGTCTAATTAATTTTATGCGGTTTTAGAAGTGTCAAGATTCATTGATCCTATATTTTGTCGTCTGCAATTCGATATGTTTGTTCAAAATATAAAGACGAAATCAACGAATAAAACCAAATTAATTACATTTGGACTTAATTATCATTTGAAAAATACAAATGAATCTTAAATTACTAATACCCTATATAAATTAATTTCGCTTTGCTAGTTGGTCTCCATTTACAGTATTGTGTTTGACATTTTTTATATCGGGTGATTTCTATTAATAAACTTCTCATTTAAAAAAGGAACACAAAAGGAAAGGGTTTTCAATTGGCAATAGTTTCACATTATTAGCAAAATCGATAGATATTTTGATAATCAAGAAGCAATTAAAGAAGACCCACATAATATGACAACATTAAAAATTTTACACATGAGATTCATACATTGGACAGATGTTTCGAGATGTAGCACGAGATGTAGCTATCCACATAAGAAACTTTCCTTAATTGGTTATGTATATTGTAATATATATATATATATATATATATATATATCATACTAAATTTTATAGTAGTGTGTTTTATTATTTATATTCTTAAATAGATAAAATGTAATTAGTCTTTTAACGACATTAGACCTGATCATGCACTAGGTCACTTATACAAGCTCAAAGACTTAAATTTTAAAATTTTGCATTGGCTCGGCTCATGATCAAATCTAATTGGAATTGATAATTTCATAATAAAAGATAAATATTAAACAAATGTAAATTCGAATATAAGATTGAAGTCTAACAATATATTAGAGTGTTGTTAACTCTATTCCAAGTTTACCTTATTTGATTATTTTTAGTAGTACAGGGGTTAAATTTATCCATATAATGGTAAAGAGATTAAATTGATCATGTCCTAAAATAAAGGGACCTCTTAGGTATATTCACAAAAAATAAATATCAGCACAAATAAGCAAATATAGCATCCAACATAAAATTTGATAAAAAAAATTAATCAAATTAACTAAGTATACAATATGGCATTAATAATTTAAAAAGAATAAAAATTTAAAAATAAATTGAATTTGAAATAAGGATTAATCAAATTAAAGGAAAAGTATGTATTAAAGACTTAAGCGCATAAACTATAAATCGTAAAGGAATGAAACAAAATTATACAATTTGGCGAAAAATGTAACACCCTTAAAATCAATATATTATAACATAGTGTTAAAATTGAAATGGTGTATAATTGATTTACAGGTAAAATCTAAATGTGATAAAATATAAATATGATTTACAGGGTAAGTGATGCCAAAGAAAAAAAAATGGATATAGAAGTATGTTGTGACATGTTAATTTAAAGAGGGGGCTAGATTGTAAAGATGTCAAAAGTCTTGAGACACGACCACAATTATTTAGAATTTGAGGGGTTAAAGTGTAAATATAAGAAAAAGTTAAAGGATCAAAAGTGAAATAACTTAATTTTTTTTACACCCCAAACCTAACCTAAATATTATGGCCAAATCTTGATTTGTTACTTAATATGATTAAAAATTTGGTTTCTGAGTAACTGTAAAATCATCATAAACCTTCAAAATCTCGGTTTTATTCAAAATCATTTCTTCTTGTTCTATTTACTAAAATCGTTGTTTTGTTTTTATTTTCTAACACTAATAATTTTGGCAACGGAAGACTACATAAAAAGCGATATTTAAGAAACACAGTTCGTTGATGGAAATCATTTAATTTTGTAGAGAAGCGAATTTTATCAACTAAAACATTTGAGCAGTAAAGCAAAATACAGAAATAAAGTTTAAAAATCTAAACAGTCGAAAAAGTCCAGAGAGTCCAAAAATTTACAAAACCAAAATACCAAAATTTAAATAAATCAATTCAAATAAATTATGACATTAATCGAGCTCCAGTTTGCACCGACCTGCCTAGGTCTAAGGATTATTTGAAAATATCAGCCAAACAGAAAGTGAGTTTTTTAAACTCAGTGTATAATGAATAACTTAAAACAGTTAAATGCATGTCAAACAGATTTATCAAAAACAAAGTTATAATGGAGCAAATATAGACATATAATTCTACCCCAACTGTTACACACAAACTTCGTTCATTCCAACACACCAAATGGGTGTAAAACACCCATCCAACCCTAAACACCACTTAGTGTCATTAGGACACTTTTTAGAATAGTTGCAGCTGAGCTGCCAGATCATTAGGCTAACTGTCACCATTTTACAGAAACACTTCCTCCACATATTAATATGCCCCATCCTAGATGCAAATATAGAATATAGCATATATCATACATGCTTACAGTATAAACACATAGCATAATAGATACAAAGGTTGAATCTAACATGAGACATTTTAGTTATACAAATAGATATCAGAATTCATGCAAACAGTTGGCCATATTTCATTTCTTACAGCTCATTTAAACACATACGGAAAGCCCACAGTCGATCGGAACAACGTATGAGGCCTTAGGAAAGATTTCAAATTTTTGGGCCCACACGACCCAAATAGCCTAGACCGTGTATCACACACGGTCTAGCACACGGCCGTGTGGCGTCGACAGTAAAATTTTTTAACTTTCAACGACTACTATTTTTTCGTGTTTTCGGTACACACCTGAATAATTTCTTATGTATTTCCGCAACCGGATAATTTTACACCTAAACCAACAGTTAACACAACCTAACTCAGTAACAGTTTGCAAATTTAAACAAACATTGTTCACAAAAGACTAACTAAAACCTTCCAAAACATCATCGAAACCCTTACCACTTAACGGACAACAATAATACGAAATTTAGGTCGTTGGAGGATTTGCCAATTGTCTTATGAACGTCCCCTAAAACAAACCGAATTAATTAGTTAATCCAAAATACATCCTTCGCACCACAAACTCGAAATTCAACCAATGCACATGCTTAACGAACACTTGCAACAACAAAATAGAGTAAAAGCGATAAACCCAAAATAGATTGAAAAAAATACTTGCAAAATTGGAATATGGAACGCAAGAATTTGAAAGCACCAACAGCAACGAAAGGAACAAGAACAGACGTGAGAGGCTAGAAGGAGAACAAAATTGAATTGAAAAAGAAACAAACAGATTGCACAAGCAGGGAATGTGCAAAACGGCATGAAGTGGGGGAACAAAAGCCAAAACGTGGGTTAAGAGAAAAACAAAATAAAATAAAATAGAAAAGAAAAGAAAAATAAAATAAAAACAATCTGGTTTTTTTTAAGTGTAAACAATATATTTTATTTATTTTATCTCTTACAAACAAAACAAACTTTATTCAAATTCAAAATTCTGATAATTAATCAGATTTTTTTCCACAAATAGAGTTTAAATAGACCACAACTACCACATGGCCAGCTAAAACAAAAATAGTAAAAATATTATCAACATGTTCACGTGGAAATTCAAACACAAGATCGTAAAGTAAACTAAAGCTTTACCACTGAACTAGCAGGCTCATTCTAACACAAATTGACTGAAAATAATACTTAAACCTGAAGAACAAAGATAGACCTAGAAACAAAAATTAATTAAATTTACCAAAAGAGTATGGCTTGAACCCAAGACCTCAGACACAAAATTAAGGCACTTAACCACCAATATAGATACTTAATTACAAAAAAATCTAACAAATCACGTATGCCAAAATTTTGGGGCGTTACATTTTAAGATACGAAATTGGGATACAATGACCAAATTGAATAAGTGGAAGAACTACGAGAGACTAAAAATTACAATTTTACCAGAAATGAGTAGTGACTCATGAATAAAATTTTGAAGAAAAATAAGAGGTAAAATGGTTATTACTCAAATTAGATAATTATATGATGACATGATTAAATGTGAAAAATGTTGAAATATGATTGGTTGAATATTTTATTATTTATAAGATATTTAACAATTAAATAATTTATTAATTAGTATGAGATATTTTTTTAAAGAAAAGTGTAGAAAATTACTATCATCTTTCCATGCTTCTCACGCCACTCTTTAAATAGATGGAAAGAAGTTTTCATTTTCATACAATTTGGTCATTTACTATGAACTCAAATTTTTCTCTCAAATTCTTTGAAAATTTTCATAGTCACCAAAAAGGAAAAGTGAAGTAAAGATACTAGAGAGTTAGAATACCATCTTGGAAGCAAGAAATTGGAGATGGAAGTGAAGAAAGTTGAGGAGAAAGTGAAGAGATTAAATAGACAATGTATGTACTCCAAGAACTTTACTTTATTTAATTTTATTCTGAGTGTAGATAATGTTAAATTGTAACACCCCAAACCCGGCCTAGACGTTATGGCTGAATCTGATGATGTCACAAGAAATGGGTTTTGGAAACTGTGTTGACTTGGTAAAACATCAATCTTTGAAATTTACTAAAAACCACAAATTAGTCAGTTTCTTTACCAAAACTTATTACAGCGAAAGCCTTAGTCGTTATAGTTTGAAAACACAGTCGTGTTTTTAGGAAAACCGTTGTTTACATAAAAGCCATCGTTTTAATAAAACAATTTTACCAAAGCAATCAAATTGACAAATAATCCAAAAATAACCAGTTAAAAACCAAACAGTTCAGAGAGTCCTCAAAAATTTTAACTTTCAAATAAGTCTAAAATTTAAAATAAACCAAAAGAACTAAGTTTAACTGTTTTACAATATAGTGGTCACCGATGTGTCTCCACCACACCGATCCACCTAAGTCTGAGAATTACCTGACAGAACAGAAAAACAGATGTGAGTTTACGTAAACTTAGTGTGTAACCCAGTAGAATTAGACAAGCAAACATACAGAAACATTTTAGATAATCAGATACAGAATTGAGCTTATGCCCACCCCAGATACAATTACAGAAACAAATGTACAAATTAGATAATAGATTTAGATATACAAAGTCCTACCCCCATCCTCTACACACCAACTCCGACCATCCCATTACACCATGTGGGGTTAAAAACGCTCACCTATCCCTACATACCACATTGTGTCGTTATGACACGTATCAGATATAATGCAGCCAAGCTGCCAGAATATAGGCGATGATCACCATATAGAACACTTCCTCCACATATATATAAAACCCACCCCAAAACAAATGTAGATATTAGATAATAAATTATCAGACTGAACATGCTCAACATGATTTATACAAATAACAGATACACATATAACAATATAATCAGACATATATTAGTATCCTAATCAGATTAGTCAGGCAGAATTTCGTAGCATACAAATAAGGGATTAATTAGCCTTTACTGACCCAATGGTAGGTCCACAGTCGAACGAAATGACCCGCGCGACCCTAGAGAATATTTTAGAATTATGAGCCCACATGCCCGTGTGACTTTCTTGTGTGGGCCTACACGCCCAAATTGGCCTTACCTGTGTGGCCCATATGGTCTGACCTTAGAATCCACGCGCCCGTGTGTCACGCTCGTATAGGCCCACACGCCTGTGTGGCCCACACATCCAAATTAGCCTAGTCCGTGTGGCCTACACAGCCACACTGAAGCCACCACACGGCCGTGTGCTGCACACGGCCATGCCTCCGTTGACCATACAGCTTACCACGGGCGACCACATGCCCGTGTGGCGTCGACAGTAAGATTTTTTGGCTTTTTTCGGTGTTCATTTTTCAGTGTTTCGGGTACATACCTGATATCGATTCGATGCGAAACCACTCTCGAGCCTTTAGAAACCTAAAAATAGAGTATCGCACACTTTTTAGCAACCAAATCGCACGTCAAATACGTTTAACCCAAAAACACAAAACTAACTTACTGCTTACAAAATGTCCACAACCTCGATTCAAGTCGTTGAAGTGCGATTACCTGCTCCAGCACCTTCTTCTAAACATGGAATTCATCACTTAGTCGTCAAAGACTAACAACATTACTAGACCCCAACCAAAAATAAAAGGCTATACAAGATCATAAACTAGCCGAAGCACGGAACAAGAACGTAATAGCGATAATTAACTGAGAAAATTCGACAGGAAACAAAGGACCACGAAGAATCGAAGAAGAGAAAGAAAAATCAAGGAAGAGAAAAGGGAAATAATTAACGTCAGAAAATGCATAGAGAAATTTAGGAAAAATAAAATAAAATAAATTAAATTAAATTAGATATTCCTCAACCTCCCACTATCACCTCAATCTCAACCACTACAGCATTTTAATTCCACCAAAACTCTGTCTAAAACCGAACAAAATTAAATACCTATGCTAACGCAGGGATTCGAACACAAGACCTCCAACACACCTACTCCCTTATCTCTCAAACCAGTAGGCTCATTCTGATATGAAATTACAGACATTTAAATATAAGCCCACCGAAAAGAGATAATGCTTAAATCCAAAAATAACAAAACTTGCTAAAGGTAAGGCTTGAACTTGGGACCTTTCACACACACCCAGAATACTTAACCATTGAAGCAGATACACAATTGTGTCAAATACTTACAATAACAAAATAAGAAGATCAGGGCGTTACAACTCTACCCCATAAAAGAAATTTCTACCTTGAAATTTACCTGATCAGAACAAATGAGGATACAGTTGACGTATCGAATCCTCAGGTTCCCATATGGCTTCCTCAATGCCATGATTCTGCCACAGAACCTTCACTAACGGTATGGACTTCCTCCTCAGAACCTTAACATCATGATCCAGAATCTGAACCGGCTCTTCCTCAAAAGTTAAATTTGGTCTAACCTTGATCTTTTCAACAAATACAACGGGAGATGGGTCAGGCTGATACTGCCTCAACATCTAAATGTGAAACACATCATGTATTTGGTCTAACTCAGGAGGTAGCTCCAACTAATAAGCGACCGGTCTCACATGTTTCAAAATCTGATACGGCCCAATGAACCTAGGGCTCAACTTACCCTTACGACTGAATCTCAAAACCTTCTTCCAAAGAGAAACCTTAAGAAACACAAAATCACCCATAAAATACTCAATATCTCGCATCTTCAGATCTTCATAAGATTTTTGTCTATTAGAAACTGCCTTTAGATAATCCCGAAATAGTCTAACCTTATTTTCGGTCTCAGAAACCAACTCAGGACCCAAAATGCAATGCTCACCCAACTCATTCTAGCATAGCAGAGTACGACACCTATGACCATATAGATCCTTGTAAGGTACCATCTGGATGCTAGACTGGAAACTGTTACTATAGTCAAACTCAGCTAACAATAGATAATCCTCTCAGCTACCTCGAAAATCAATCACACAACTCTGAAGCATATCCTCTAGTATCTAAATCACCCTCTTAGATTGACCATCGGTCTGAGGATGGTATGCAGTACTGAAGTCCAATCTCGAACCTAGAGCCTCATGAAATTCTTCCAAAACAAAGATGTGAAGCGAAGAACTCTATCAGAAATGATCCAAACAGGCACCCCATATAGTCTTATTATCTCAGAAATATAAAGTTTCACCAAATTTTACAGAGACTAATCCATCTGAATCGGAATAAAGTAAGTAGACTTGGTCAATCGATCCACGATGACCCAAATAGAATCCTTCTTAGTGGGTGCCAAGGGCAACCCACTAACAAAGTCCATCGTCACTCACTCCCATTTCTACAAGGGAATCTTAATTGGCTGTAACAAACCTGAAGGCAACTGATGCTCATCCTTAACTTGTTGACATGTCAAGCCACGAGTAACAAAATCAGTAACTTCCTACTTCAAACCCGGCCACCAGTACAACTCACGAAGATTGCGATACATCTTATTACTACCAGGATGCATAGCATAAGGGCTACTATGCGCCTTCCTCAGAATCGACTGCCTTAAATCGAGGTCATTCGGCATGCAGATATGACCTCAAAAATACAGAACCCCATCATTATTTAACTCAAAAACAGAAGTAGTACCACTCTCAACTTGATGGAACCGCGCAGCCAGAGTCTCATCCACTGACTGTTTATCTCGAATCTGATCAATCCAAGTCGGCTTAATGTGTAACTTGGCCAACAGACTCCCATCATCAAACATACTAAGGCAAGAAAACATCACCCTCAAATCAGACATTGTTCTATGACTTAGAGCATTAGCCACCACATTGGCTTTACTAGGATGATACTCTATGGTGCAGTCATAATTTTTTAAGCAGCTCAATCCATCGCTCCTGCCTAAGGTTCAACTCATTCTGAGTAAGGAGATACTTAATGCTCTTGTGATCGATATAGAGAATACACCTCTCACCATACAGATAATGCCTCTAGATTTTCAATACAGAGACTACCGTAACTAACTTCAAATCATGCTCAGATAATTTCCCTTGTGTGCCTTAAGTTACTGAGATGTATAAGCCACCACCTTACCCTCTTGCATCAGCACACATCCCAAATCTACGTATGACGCATCACTGTACACTACAAACTCCTTACCAGGTTCAGGCTATATCAGAATAGGAGCTTGAGTCAGAGCATACTTGAGCTTCTAGAAGCTCGATTGTTGCGCATCAGTCCAGATAAACAGTACGCCCTTATGTAGAAACTTAGTCAAGGGAGCTACAATCAGAGAGAACCCCTCGACAAACCGTCTATAATATCCCACCAAACCCAAAAAGCTACGGATCTTAGATATGTTCTTAGGCTGTTTCCAATCCAACACAACCTCTATCTTCCTCGGATCCACTCGAATCCCCCAACAGATACCACATGCCCTAGAAATATTACTTCTCATAACCAGAACTCGCACTTGCTCAACTTAACGTAGAGCTACTTCTCATATAGAATCTGAGGCACTAACCTAAGGTGCTCATCATGCCCATCCTTAACCTTAGAGTAAACAAGGATATCATTGATGAAGACTATGAAAAACTGATCCAGATAGGCCTAAAACACTCAGTTCATCAAATCCATGAATGCGGTTAGAGCATTCATCAAACCAAAAGACATAACTAGGAACCCGTAATATCCATAATGAGTCCTAAATGCAGTTTTATGAACATTAGCTTCCTTAACCCTCAACTGATGATACCCAGATCGAAGATCAATCTTAGAGAACACTAAAGCCCTTCAAAATTGATCAAATAGGTCGTCTATCTTTCGAAGTAGATACTTATTCTTTACAATCAACTTATTCAGTTGCTGATAATCAATACACATCCTCATGGTCCCATTATTCTTCTTAACAAAAATAATTGATGCTCCCCATAGAGACACACTAGGACAGATGAAACCACAGTCCAGAAGCTATTGCAGTTGAGCCTTAAGCTTAGTAAGCTCTTTCGGTGCCATACGGTAGGGAGCGATAGACACCAAGCCATACTCGGAAAAAGCTCAATCCAAACTCAACCTCTCGATTCAGAGGTAAACCTGGTAACTCCTTAGGAAAAACATTTGAAAAATCCCTTACAGTTCTGATATTCCCAACAGAAGAGTCTCTAAAATTAGCAACACTGATGTAAGCCAAGTACGCCTCACGCCCTTTTCAGAACAATTTCTCAGCCGCAAGAGTAGAGATCACATTGGACAAACAATCTCGACACTCGCTGATCACGACCACTTTCTTATCATCCTCTATCTTCAGAACGACCCTATTAGTGCGCAATCCAAACTAACTCGGTGCTTAACCAACCAATCCATGTCCATAATTAAGTCGAACTCCCCAAACGAAATTAAGTCTACCATAAAAATAATCCCTTGCACCTCTAACGGAACCTCCCTATAGAGTTTACTACCCCAAAAAAATTACCTCAACAGACTCAGTACAGTGATCTCACTAGAAGTGCTTTCAACGATAACCCCAAGTTTTCAGATACAGTACTAGCCACATAAGAATGTGTAGAACCTTTGTCTATAAGAGCAGTATAAGGTACATCAAAAATTAAGAACATAACAGTGATAACGTCTAGTGCATCTCTGTCCTCTCGGTGTCGAGCAGTATAGACAAGTGCAGGCTGCCTCGCCTCTGTCTGATTAGCACCTCTGCTCGACGCTCTCTACCCACGACCCAAACCATTACCACTCCTAACCACTCCACGGCCACTAGGTGGCTGCTGAGCTGCCATTTGAAGCTGCACAGAACCTGGAGCTGAAGCTTGCATCTAATCTGCTCATTGTGGACAGTCTCTAATACGGTGTTCTAATGACCCACACTTTAGACAAGCCCCAATCCTCCTTTAACACTCGCCTGGATGGCACCTACCATAGTCACTGCACAAATGAATCCCAGCAGGAGCAGTAGGGACCCCCACTCTAATCGGCCCATCAGATCTGGTCTTTTTCTTAGGCATCAAAATAGAACTAGAGGACTCCTAATCCCTTTTATTCTTACCCTTCTCTCGGTCCCTATTCTGGTGCTCCATACGTTTAACATCCCCGGTGATCTTCGCCTTCTCAATTAGCACCGCGAGCTCTTGCTCCTTCTGTAGAACAATCAGTACCCTCAGATTATCCCTTAATCCATCATCAAACTGGATGCACCTCTCATACTCTAACGCCACCATGCCTTGAGCATAGCGGCTTAATTTAAAAAATTTAGCCCAATACTCGACCACAGATCTATCACTTTGCGTGAGATTCATGAACTCACACCTACAGCATCCATATAGCTCGCCCCCACGTACTTACTTTGGAAGGTGGTCTTAAAGAACTCCTAAGTCAGACGATCAGGCTGAATACCTTTCTCAACCGTTAATCACCACTGGTATGCCTCGTCGTGAAGTAAGGAGATTGTACCCTTAAATTTCTGCTCGAGAGTGCAATCTAAGTCATTCATAATCCTCTCTGTGGCCTCCAACTAGTATTCAGCCACACTAGGGGCAACTCCAATGAAACCCCTAAACAACTCAGAACCATTGGACCGGAGTCGTTCAATTACCGACCCTCAACCACCAGCTCCAGAATAGGGTCCAGTGACCCTTTCCAAGATCCTCAGCATGGCCTAGGATAGTGCGTCGTCATCAGTCGAGTGACTTTGAGGCCCAGTCTCAGTAGCAGGTGAAACTGATGTCTCACTTATATCCAAATTTGGCATACTGCCCAGAGAGGAAGACTCAGCTCGAGCCCCCTTACGGCCTCTACCACGGCCACGAGTACTACGTCCGCGTGTTCTACGAGAACTCATTGTGTAATTCAAATTTTATCTACATTAAAAAGTTTTATGCATCAGTTACAGTTATTAACTATTAATAGTTCAGATTTGTTTCCAAAAGTTTTAGTTTCTTAACTATTTAGTTCAGTTTCAGTGAGTACCAACTATAGTATTTTTAGAGTTTTTTAACAAAATTTTAGAGATACTTATAGGATCGACGCCGAAGACTTGGTGTACCACATTCTTCAAATATATTTGTAAACCACTTCTTCTATAAAACACAATTTCGAACCCAAAATTCACAGCTGAGTTTTGAACCTGGCTCTGATTTGACTAAATGTAACACCCCAAACCCGGCCTAGACGTTATGGTCAAATCTAGTGATGTCATAAGAAATGGGTTTTAGAAACTGTGTTCACTTAGTAAAACATCAATCTTTGAAATTTACTAAAAATAACAAATTAGTTAGTTTCTTTACCAAAACTTATTACAGCGGAAGCCTTAGTCGTTATAGTTTGAAAAGTAGTCATGTTTTTAGGAAAATCATTGTTTACATAAAAAAATGTCATTTTAATAAAACAATTTTACCAAAACAATCAAATTAACAAACAATCCAAAAATAATCATTTAAAAACCAAACAGTCTGGACACTCCCGAAAAATTAGAATTCTCAAATAAGTCCAAAATTTAAAAGAAACCAAAAGAACTAAGTTTAACTGTTTTATGATATAGTGGTCACAGCTGTGTCTCTGCCGCATCAATTCGCCTAAGTTTAAGGATTACCTAACAGAACAGAGAAACAAATGTGAGTTTACGTAAACTCAGTGTGTAACCTAACAGAATTAGACAAGTAGACATACAGAAACATTTCAGACAATCAGATACAGAATCAAGCTTATGCCCATCCTAAATACAGTTATAGAAACAGATGTAAAAAGCAGATTCAGATATGCAAAGTCCTACCCCCATCCTCTATAGACCAACTCCGACCATCCCATCATACCATGTAGGGTTAAAAACACCCACCCATCGCTACACACCACATTGTGTTGTTATGACACGTATCAGATATAGTGCAGCCAAGCTGCCATAATATAGGCGATGATCGTCATACATAACACTTCTCCACATATATATGAAACCCACCCCAAAACAGATACAGATATTAGATATAGAATTATTAGACTAAACATGCTTAACATGCTTTATACAAATAACAGATACACATGTAACAGTATAATCAGGCATACATTAGTATCCTAATCAGATCATCTAGCAGAATTTCATAACATACAAATAGGGGTTTAATTAGCCCTTACTAACCCTACGGTAGGTCCATAGTCGAACAGAATGACCCACACGACCCTAGGGAATATTTTAGAATTATGGGCCCACTTGCTCGTATGGCCTAGATGCCCAGATTGGCCTTACTCGTGTGGCCCACACGGCCTGGTCCAAGAATCCACAAGCCCATGTGGCCCACACAATCACACTCAAGCCACCACACAGCTGTGTGATGCACACGGCCATGCCTTCATCAACCACACGGTCGTACTTTCGCACATGGCCTACCACATGAGCGACCACATGCCTGTGTAGTGTCGACAGTAAGGTTTTTCAACTTTTTCTGATGTTTGTTTTTCGATATTTCGGGTACACGCTAGTATCGATTCGATGCGAAACCGCTCCTGAGCCTTCAGAAACCTAAAACCAGAGTATCACACACTTTTTAGCAACCAAACCACATGTCAAATACGTTTAACCCAAAAATGGAAAACCGACTTACCACTTACAAAACATCCACAACCTCGATTTAAGCCGTTGAAGTGCGATTACCCACTCCAGCACCTTCTCCTAAACATGGAATTCATCACTTAGCCGTTAAAGACTAGCTTTACTGGACCCTAACCAAAAGTAAAAGGCTGAACAAGATCACTTACCAGTCGAAGCAAAGAATAAGAATGTAATAACGACGATTAACCAAGAAAATCCGAAAGGAAACAGAGGACCACGAAGAATCCAATAACTGAAGGAAAAATCAAAGAAGAGAAAAGGGAAAGAAGAAACGTCAAAAAATGTAGAGAGAATTTTAGGAAAAAATAAAATAAATTAAATTAAATTAAATTAGATATTCCTCAACCTCAACCACTACAGGATTTTAATTCCCCGAAAACTCTATCTGAAAACCGAGTAAAATTAAATACCTACACTAATGCAGAGATTCGAACACAGGACTTCTGACACACCAACTCCCTTACCACTCGAACCAACAGGCTCATTCTAATATGGAATTACAGGCATTTAAATATAAGCCCACCAAATAGAGATAAGGCTTAAATCCAAAAATAACAAAACTTGCTAAAGGTAAGGCTTGAAATTGGAACCTCTCACACACACTTAGAACACTTAACCACTGAAACAAATACACAATTGTGTTAAATACTTATAAGAAAAAAAATAAGAAGATCAGGGCGTTACATAAATAGTTGAACTAATTATAAATGTACAAATATTATGTATGGAATTGAATTTGTGCATTGAAGTAGTTGGAAAAGGACTAAATTGTAAAGTACACAAAATAAGTTATGTGAAATTGAATATTAAAAAGAGAACATAGATAAAGTGTGATGAAATAATGATTACATCAGAAGTGGTGGTGTGATGAAATTACCAAGTTAACTTGCATTTATGATAATGGTGACTACATTATAAAGTGTACAAAAGTTTATAACTTAAATAAAGTATTGTGATGAAGAGTTTAAATGATGTGTTAGGTGTTGAAGGATAAATTACAATGTGATATTAAAGTGAAATTACATTAAATGATGAATTCTCATTATGCTAGGGACTGAATTATAAACTTATGAAATGTATATAATTGAAATAAGATAAGTTATGATAAAACTATATGTTAAAGATATGTGAGTTTTAAGGATTAAATTGAATAGTAATAAAAAAATAATGATTATGTATGTAAAATGAAATTTAAATGAAGATTGGACATTGGGTCATGCAACACATTCCCAGAGAGACTAATGTAATTGTTAATTGTATGTCAAAATTGACTTTTGATACAGGTCAAAATTTGATGGTGTTTGAAGAGATCCCAAGGGAGGTGTTAGAAATTTCTCCTATTGTTAAAGCAATTGTTATCCTTCAGTCTTTGATGTAATTAGTTTGTTTCTAGTTTTTGATGTAATTAGTTTGTTTCTAGTTTTGTTTCTTTTCACCAAAAAAAAAAATTGAAAAAATAAATATTACCGCCAAAACAGTTTCTGGATAGCACAAGTATTTCAAATTTGAAAAATCACCAAACATTGTAAAAATTCAATTAGAAGTTGAATCCTATATAGAATTAAATATTATTGTGTCTAGTTTCACATAGACGAAACAGTGTAATTAATGGAATTTTATATTATGAGATACAATAATTTTTGTAAGAAAAGGGCAAAACGGTTTTCAGATCCCCTCTTCTAATCTTGAAAAATAATAGTAAATTTTAAAAAAATGTTGAGGTGATGAAAGTTGTATCAATAAAATATTAATAAGTCAATTTTAAAGGGAAACAAACAAAAATATAATATGAGACTTGTATTGAAAGATAAATATTTTTTATATAAGAGGGGTCACTGGTACCTAGAAACAAAACAAGGGGAAGATTTGAAGAATAAACTGTATTTATTGGCTTATGTAGAAATTTTGAATTTTTTATAGTAAAAACTTACGTGAGTCTAGTTTTAAAAACAAAAAGCGGATCTAAATTTTGAATTATGTAGATTGAGATATGAATCATTTTGTGACTGTGACTCAAATTGACAGTTTAGCTAAAATTATGTTATTAGTAAAAATTGATATTAATCTTGCAAATAGCCATACAATACTAAAAGCCATAAATTATCATATAAATAGGCATACATAAAGGATGTGAAATGGAGTGGAGGAGGAAAAATAGTAGAAGAGCATGATGCTAAGAAATTATTTTAAGTGATAGAATTACTAATGCATAAGAATAGTTAAATGAGTTGTTAAGATATTATGTGAATAATTATAATATAATGAGTTAATGAAATTATTTGTATAACTTTGATAGTTGTCTCAATCTTATAAATTTGATTGAGAATCAAATAGTGTTGAAATAGGAAATAGAAGCATAGAAATAATAATGAATTTTATAATATAGTAACTAAATTGCATAAAGATTTAAATAGCATTTTAGTGTGAATATATGATGCTAAGAGTTGAGAATAAGTTGTATGAATGAAGTAAAAAGTGGAATAGGAAGTAGGTACTAGAATATTAAAAAAAAATTGAAAACGTGCAGAAATTGAGAAAAAAATGATTGCACATTACGATGTGGCCATCTAACGCCGCGATGATGCCTCTGATGTTGAAAATGTTTGTAAACAGGTCCTATGTGGTGAATAAAAGTTAAATAGTGCTAACGAAAGCTCGATTGAAACTCGAAATGAAATCAAAATTTTATACTAACCACGATTTGTTTGGTTAACTTAATTAGGGACAATAATTGAATCGATTTTCTCTGAAGTTGTGTCGATAATGAATGTAACATTTTGGTACTCGGACCCGAAAAACGGATCGGGTATAGGGGTGTTGCAAATTCACATGAATCCTTGGGTGAAAATAGTGGGTTGAACCCTTTTTTAGTGATTTAAAATATAAGGTATTTGTATGAAAATAAAAAAAAATTCTTGAATTTTAATTTTTAACCTTTAAGATAATGCTTAAGAATAAATATCTAACTTGAAGGATTAAATATGCAATTCCATTTTGCAAAAGGGTCTATATAAATAATACAAAAGCACGAAAGTCCTTGTAAATAAATTTCCCTTTACTATTGTACTACATATGGCAAAATTACTTGCCTTTTTCTTTTACTTTGTCATCCATTTTCTTCTACTCTTCCTTTTGGAATATTTTGCTTTCCATTCTCTTTTATTCCAGAACTTTCGTTAGGCATTTTTCCCCATTTATTTTTTAGAGCTAAACTGAAGTAGAGAATATAAGTTGTGGTTGGAGTTTAGAATTGTCCATTTGAATCTCTAAATACTTTAAACATATTTAAAAAAAAATATGAAACTATTGTTTGAGATCCTAAGTTTTTTGTTGTTTTGCTAGATCTAGATTTTTTAAAGATATGACTATAATTGTACTATATGATATATTTTAATGGCTTTTGGTTTAATTGACTTTAGAGAAATGTTGGACAAGTTCGGTAGCACGACATAGTTATGACACTATTGAACTTCATTTAAATTGTAAATATTGTAAATTAGTTTTAAGTCTTCGTTTGTAGCTAGATTTTAGGATAACTATAGCGTAATTATATGTTAGACTTAGGAGAAATGAGTTTATTGAACATGATGGGACACAGAGAAGCTAATCGAGCACAAAAACGGATGATTGGAGGACATTGACACATCCTGAAGGGCTTGGAGTAATGTCGTGTCATGCCATGCATAGGCCATGAATCTACGAAGGCTCTTCAAAGCCAAAATACATGATGTTAAAGTGTCATGTCGTGCCATAGTTTGTGCATGGCGCGACACGAGCAGTTTGAAGCAAAAAATGTGTATTTTTAAGGTGTTGTGTCTCGCCATGCACAAGCTACGACACATTACGCCCGTGTTTTTCAGTCAAATCGGGACATTTTAGGCATAAAGCTTGTCAAAAGTCTATTTATATACATCGGTTTTAGGCGTGAAAACATACAAATTAAACACTCTAAGAAGAGAGGACATCCTCCTCTAGTCGCCATACCTCATCCCAATACCTAGCTTCGAGTTCTCGTATTCCCCACCTCTACTTTCAACAAGTAAATTCTCCTCTTCTATTCTTTTCATAGTTCTTGTCATACCCCAAAACACGGCCTAGTAGTTTTGGGTTAGTAGAATTAGGTTTTTTTAACTGGAGGTTGAGTCAGATATCATAAAATAGGGGCGTAAATAAGTAATTTAAGTAAGTGATGTTGGAAAATATAGGCATCACATATATAATAAGGGTAATTACATGTTATTATTTACTGTCATAATAAGTTTACCCAAATTAAAAGTTATCTAATTTGGATAGAGTTATTTGGCTTTAATTATTAAATAAAGTATATGTCAAATATGTGTAGATACTCTAATAACTAAATACTAATTGATGATTGGTTGATTAGAAATTAGAGCTAATGTGCCAAAATTATATATTAGGGTTATGGTCCCTAAATTATACACAAGCTAACTTTTTTAACATCCCATCTTTAGAAAAAAGAGAGCCACCTTCTCTATATTATTTGTGTGCTAATTTGGAAGATCAAAACCCCAATATCTATAGATTTCAAAAAATTGATTAATTCAGGTACATTTTCGCATCTAATTTTGTTCTTAATTTATTCTTGATAATTTGACATGATTAGATCTTGGATTATTAAGTTTTATTTCAGATTTATTTTACAATTCTAACAAATGGCATCCGAGCCTTGTTATGTTAAATCATTAGGAATTGATTAAGGTTATTTCTTCTTTTAATGATTGATTCATGAAATTTCATGAGTTTTATATTTTAGATATATGTTGATCTTTGAAAGTTTATATTAAAGTATTTTTTAGATCTTAATTGTCTTGAATTCATATTAAAAAATTTAGGGTTTGAAATGTTTGAGTAATATTATTTGATGGAGTGACCAAATTCAATTCAAAAATTTAGTTTGAAATTCTTTCTTCGTAGATTGGTCTGAAATTCAATTTATGTTTACAATCTTGCATGAAGGTCAAGTTGGCGAGGCGATGATGTTTTGTTTTTTATTTTTTTTTTTAATTCTTTACATATTTTTATATATCATCGAGAAATCATTAATATCGCATGCCACTAATATTGCAAGCCATTAAAATTTTAGGGTTTTGTTTTTTATTTTTTAATTTGGGTAATTTTGAATAGATGAATTCAGGACTTATTCATTGAAGATTTAAGTTTTCCTTTGAAACTACTGTAGACTAAACCTACGTAATTTCTACTTTCAATTTTTTATTTTGTCTTTTGTGAATTATTGTCTTTCAATTCATAATGACCAAACCCACATGATTTTGACTTCAATTGATAAATTACCTATACATGAATCTTCTTCTTATAAGATATAATTTAATGCTTGGATATTAAGACATGATTGGTAATTAATCATTAACGGTGATTGGTTATTAATCATTAAATTTTTTATGAATTTATTATCATATCATTTTTATTATGTTTTGGCTAAACATATCAATTTGATTATGTTAGCAATATTTATGATTTGTTCATATGATGAATTTTCATGTTATTATATCAATCCTTTAAGAATCAAGTTTTGTTTATAAAATATATATATATTATGATCGGCAATTGCCAATTACTTTAAAGGTTATAAGTTCTTTTTGTTGGTTGGTTACATAAATATATGTTTGAATTGGTTTATATTGAATTTATAAAATATTTATGGTTCTAAGTTTTGTGTAAATTTATGTTAAAATTGCTGATAATTTTTATAAATTTAATTATGATTTTCTCTTATATTGGTTGATAGATATTCATTGAATTGTTATTTTTATACAATGAATATTTGTTCGCTTTTGGATGTTTTGAAGTAAAATCATGTTAACCATAACATATGTTTAAAGAATTTGGCTTTAAATTTGGTTCTATAATATAAGTTTTGGCATCTTATAGTTCCAAGTATTTGGTTAAATTATGATGATATGATTTATTATATGAATTGTGAGATATATCAGCTATTATGATTTTGTAACGCCCCGAATTTTGGGCCTAGAAGTTCTGGGTTTTGAGTGTAGGGATAGTGGGAAGGTTGCACACATAAGTTAAGTTGTGCAGTTTAGTGGCAAAATGGGCCTGCTGGTCTAGTGGTTGTAAGTGTGTTGGTTTGTCTCAGGGTTCTGAGTTTGAGTCCCTATGTGCGCATTTTAGAAAGCATTTTAGTTATTTCTGATTTCAGTTAAAATAATTATTTTATTTATTTGTCTTTAGTGTTATTATTAATTATTTTTATTTGCTTTTACTGGGCACGCTAATTTTTGTTTTGTTTCTTCTTGGTTTTTATTCTTGTGTTCTTCTTTTTGCTTTTTGGAATTGGTGGTGTTATGGGGTTAAAGGACCTTGATTTTCTGCTCCTCTGTCGTCTTCTTCGTCATTGAAATAGGTGTGGGACTCAACTCTGACTAATCAACTTATCTTTTGTTTTTTACAAGTGTTGTTTTAGCTTTTTGTGAGAATGCTTTGATTCTCTAGTTTCAGAGCTTTGAAGGCTGAAAGGGAGTGCGATACTCCGTTTTCTGATGTGGTTTCAATAGTACCAAAGTTAGGGGACGGTTTGGTGGCCAAAGTGGTGTTTTCGGGGCTATTCTAGGGTGGTTTCATGGCTTCCTTGACAACCACACGGGTGTGTGCCGTGGCACACGGCCGTGTGGATTTGGGAAATTAGGGTTTCAGTAAATTTTGGTGCCATACGACCTGGCCACACGGCCGTGTGGCTATTTTGGGGATATTTGTCGAAAATCACACGGCTGTGTCCCTTAGTCTGCACGGGCATGTGAGTTTCGGAATTAGCGATTAAGATTTGGGGTCACATGGCGTGGTCACATGGTCATGTGACTGATTTGGGAATTAGGGATTCCACACAGGCGTGTGTTTTGGAACACACAGTCGTGTCTGGTGGCCGTACCAGTGTATGAGACCCTCACACGGCCGTGTCTACTTTGCACTTGAGCTTAGTGAAATAGTACAGTGTCTTACACGGCCTGATCACACAGCCGTGCCTCTGTACCACACGGGCATATGCCTCTATCACAGGGCCGTGTGCTACCCTTCACACGGGCGTTTGGACCCCCACACTGCTTGGAGTGCTCCACACAGCTAGAGCACACGGACGTCTGGCCCTATCTCGCCAAACTTTGGGTTTTAGGTCAAATGCAAGTGCAAATGCGACTCTGTGTGTTCCAACCCCCGACTAAGCCTTACTGGGGGTAATTATGACTTTGACTTGGGCTTGATATGTGCGTATTTGTGATTGTTTGTTAGATAAGTTGATACTGGATTCAAGATACGAAGGTACACATGTTTGATTCTGTAACTGATTGACTGGATGTGTGTGTCTCCTTTTGATTGACTGTCTGAATTTGTATTTTGAATTGTGTAGATCTGACAGTATACATACATACATATGCATAAATCTTTTTGGGTGGGATGTTGAAGAAAAGGGAGATTTACAATTTGACAGTTTGTCTGCATTCTGAAAGCCCTTAATAATACCCAAAGGATCATGGGTGGTCCCAATACCCTGAGAGTCGTGGACATTACTAATAATGGTACAGTGGTTTACCGCCTTGCACTGTACCGCATGTACATTATCTATGCTACGTACCATTATCTGATCTGGTAGTTATTCTGCATGTCTGTACCGCGGTTCACTGTATTGCAAAATACAGCTTATACGCTTGCCTTGCTACGTAACACATCTGATTTGGCAGTTATACTGCATGTCTGTATCACGGTTTTTCGCATGGCACCTTACAGCTTACTAATAGCCCTAACACCCAGAGGGTCGTGGGCGGTCCCAATTCCCTGAGGGTCGAGGACAATATTGATGATCATCATTGCTGGGCAACCCTGGATGACGTTCTGTGGAGTATAAGGTTGGATGGGCTTTTCGAGGTCCTACTCGGAGTGCAGGGATGGGTGGGTTGATTAAATCCCCACATGATGTGTTGGGTTGGATGGAGATGGTGTGTTGGTTGGATGGATGGGTTATTTTATAATTCATTTGCACTCATATGCGTCTATGTGATTCTGTGACTACAATATCTATTTGACTATCTAATTGAATTATTTCTCTATCTGATTGACTGTGGAGTCGGATTGTACTATTGGACTGAAAGGCACTAGTTTCTAAAGAAACCTTGTGTGATGGTCTAAGGCCCAACCGATTCTGATTCTGGAAAAAGGGCTTAGGCCAGTTTGTGACTTCTGAGAATTTCTGATATTTTGTCTAACAGAGCCATATGACTGTAAAGTTACATATGGTCTATTTTTTATAGTCGCTTTGTAAGTGTGTTTTGCTGCTTAATTATTTTTAGGTTTACTGTATCTATTTCTGTTTCGGTAGCTAGTTAGTTTGATCTCACACTAAGCTTGTATAGCTTACCCCTTATTTTGTTTCCCCTTTCAAGTACATTTCGGGATTTTGGATGCTGGACTTGGTATGCGGAGGACTCAGACAGTTTTAAGGCTAATAAGTTATTAGTTTGTGGTTTTAAACTTTTATTGGTTATTCAGTTTTGAATATAAGGTTTTTAACACTATGGTAAAATACTGTTTTACGGTTTAATCATTTTATTATTCTAGTTTTTTTATACTCGATATTAATTTTTTCAAGAATTGAATTAAGAATGACTAGTTTTGTAAGATTTTCTCACGATCACTTCGGTGGTCAATGTAGCATTTCAAATTCGATCTGGACTTCTAGGTCGGGTTTGGGGTGTTACAGATTTTGCTTTGGAGATTTATTAGCTTGAAAATATTTTTCAAGTATTCATGCGAATCTCTGTTTAATCATAAATACAATTTTGGATTTACATAGTATATTCAGGGTAAGTTTTTCTATTTGATTATGAATACATGTATATGTGTGAATTGCTTTGGTGTTTTTTATCTATGTCAAAATTATAAATACATATGCTTGTTAATTATTTGACCTTGAACTACTACATTATTTCTATTTGGTTTTGACATAAATGGTTTAAAAAAAAAAGAGTTAAAGACTAAGGTTTTTGATTTTTTTTATTGCACTATTTAGGCAACCTTATTTTGGGTTATTTGGGAAACTCTAGTGCAATCAGAAATTTTAGTTTTGACCTTTGATTATTGGGTAAACTTTAGATTTGAATATTAGTATAATTATATATTTTAAAATAACTTAATTGAAGCAATAAGTCACCAAAGTGATCTTTTGTGTTAATTATTTTGTTTCAAAATATAAAAGGTTGTGCACATGTAACTTAAGTTATGTTAATATTGATCGACCCAAATGAAGGTTAATAATATTACATGTGCAACTATGGTTATAAACATGTGATAGTTATTCAGTTTTACATGTGAGCAAGAAATTGGCCAAAAAGAAGATCTATGGTTCAACATGTTCTTACTGTCAATGTTTGATTCTTACACCAAGATATCACTTACAAGTTATAACTTGTCCAAATATGAAATATTAATGGAGTGTCCGATATTTAAGATGATGTTTACCTTTATTCAAATTATTTTGGTTTAAATTTGAAGTCTTATGTGAGGTTGTTTATGATTTATTCAACTATTAATATATTTTCCAACATAACTTATTATTGACAAGCAATATGTCATTAACATATAAAACCAAATATAGAACCTTACTCCCACTGAACTTATGGTATATACAAGTATTGACCAAATTCATCTCTAAACCGAATAAGATAATCATTTGGTAAAATTTGTAATACTATTGACAAGAAGTCTGCTTAAGCCCATAGATGAAGTTCTTTAATTTGCAAATCATTAACTTTGCATCGTTAGACAAAAAGGTTTCTAGTTGTACCATATAAATGTATGAAAAATGTTACCGTTGAGAAACAATTAACTTAATATTCATCTGATGCAGCTTAAGGTCAAAATATTTCACTAAAGCCATTATAATCCTTTCTCTAGTGGACCTTTTTAGTGACATTCGTTCTTGAGGTTGTTTAGTTTGTTTTTCTAAAAAAATTACCTTATCTTGCATATAGAGTTGTTCCACATTGTCTTGTTGAGGTTCTAGATTCACTTATTGATCAATGATAGGTATGAGAACCTGAACATCGTCCAAGGTGATAGTAGGAACTGAGTTAGAATCTAATTCCTCCTCAAAAAAGCAATGTCTCTAACCTTATTTCTCCCTCCAAACTCAACATCCTTAAAAATGTTGTAATTTTCGTCTCAAAATTATTCCTAATTGAGGGATCATAAATCACATAGCCCCTAAATCGCTCAGAATTTCCTTGACCTTTAGAGTTCATAGGTATCAAAGAAGTCAAAAGTGATGTCATCTCAACCTTATCGTTTTTAGCAAAACATTTCTCAATTTCGTCAAGGAAACCATTGGCCTGAGTAATCTTTTCAGATTCTGTGCCCCTAAAGGCTTCTAGAATGTTATGCTTCATGATCCCTAGACTCATGCAATTTAAACAATCCCACCTCTTAAAATTCCTTTTAGCATCAAGGGCGCTTTCTACAGTGAGAGGTGCAGGTTGTTCTTCCCTTAATGCAAGGTATATGTCCATACAGCCAAGCACTATCAGTAAGTGTCTTTTCCATTCATTGAAAATTTTCCCATTAAGTATGGGTATAGAATTTATATTAGCAGATATTGTAGCAGCAAAAGATGAACTAGTTGAATATAGAACAAAAAATAAATAAAAACAAGCACACATCAATATTCATAAGTAAACGATAAATTCAGGATAATAGCTAATCCCATATCAAGATACCAAACACAACATTAATATCAAGTCTTTGGACAGTAATATAACAGTAAACAGTACTCTTGTTGTAGCAATCAAACATTGATAATAAATTCTGTTAAACAATGAGTCAATTAATAAACGCATGAACCAGAAAAACATATAACCATCTTGATATTTTAAATAAACTAATCTATATAAAAGAGGTCACTTTGGCGGCATTTTGTTTCAACTAATCTATTTAAAATATTAGACATCCTTAATTAAATCTCAAAGCCAAAATCTGAATTTATTTGTTTCAAAATATTTCTCTTAATTTCAACATACAATAATGTTGGCAAATATAATAATAGTTGAATAAATCATAAATAACCTCACATAAGATTTCAAATTTAAACAAAACTATTTTGAATAAAGGTAAACCTCATCTTAAATATCAGACACTCTATTAATATTTCATATTTGGACAAAGTATTAACTTGTAAGTGATATCTTGGTGTAATAATCAAACATTGACAATAAGAACATGCCGAACCATAAATCTTCCTTATGGCCAATTTATTATGATATTAAATAATAACATGTAATTACCCTTTTTATATATGTGATGTCCATATTTTCAAACAATCTCCCACTTGGACCACATATATGTACTAATTACTCTATAATTACATGTCATTATATAACCTTATGAGCTCAAAACTTTACTATTATATCCAAAGGTATTCCGAACAATCTCGTCCATTAATTATGTTAACATAGAACCAATATGACTTTTGTCACATATATCATAACTAAATACATCCCTGATTACATATATTAACATAACCAAATGATATAGATCAAATATGGATGTGTAGCATGGAAATTATAGACAATATGATCTAAACATGTCTATTTCCAACTGGTCCTCCTTAAACCTTAATGAGATCAAACCTTACCAAAGTCAGAGTGTGAATAAACCAAATAAACTTTATTTCTGTAGAAAATAAACTTAATATCTGTAAACTGAAATAACTGAAAATGTGTCTATAACATAAAAAAACATTTAAAAGTATAAACTCACACTAAAACCAAATATCCTTAAATGACATTACACCCATATGAGCAATGTGCTCATGAAAAACCTTGGGTGTAGTCCTTTAGTAAGCGAATCCACAATTATGGAGTTTGTCCCAATATGGATTTACGAGGGAATTCATTATGCTCTATGTCATTGAGCTAATGTTGCCATGTCCCATTCACGAGACCTACGAGGAATGTAATTGAAGACAACCCATATAGCTAGTTTATCGAGCTCCAACAAAAGCAAAATTGAGAGAAAGAGCTATAGCTAAAGGCCGACGAAGAGTAAGAGTAAAGCTCACATGTCGAAGATGGCGGGACTCATAGATATGCTTATCTCAGAGTGGGAAACACAATTAACGCAAGACACGGGAAACATTTTGATTCGCATTGCGAAACAGAATGGGTAGCCCACACCAACACCACTCTCGGACATGTTCAAGAGATTCCTATTGCCAGGTGAGGAGGACATCAATGATGAGGATGATGATGATGAGGAACCCTAGTCGTGCCACCGAATTATGATAGAATATTTCGACCAAATCGATCATTGACGAAGGGCGTGGCTATCCATGACCCATGTATCACAGCTTAACCCAGACTTCAGGAAGGCGGGCTACTAAAGCATTGGTAAGGCGCAAGAGTGACAAGGCACCAATAATGTAGGAGTTGGGATCTGATTCTAACTATTTTTGAACATTTTTATCTTTATTTAGATTTTGTTTTGTATTTTATTTGGGATGATTTTTTGTTTTTGTTTTAGTTTTTAGTTAGTTAATATTTAGTAGTTTATGTATATTGTATGTTTTAGTTTTTCTTTGTAGGAACCCCATAATTTTTTTATGACACTACAATTGCGAGCCAAACCCAAAAAGAGTAATCCCACCATTTTTGTTGCACTCATCACGCCAATCGGTTAACCTCTTTCTTTATAATTTTTTAATTTCACATTAGGGACAATGTGTCGAATAAAGTGTGGCATGACTTAGGAAGATTTTAAAATTTTATTTTTCTATTATTTTATTATATTTTATTAATATTTTTAATATTTTAATTTTTGCATGTTTTCTATGTGCTTGAGCTTGTATAAATACAAGTAATTGGTTAGGCGTATTTTAATAGGATGGTGTGAATAAATTATAAATTTAGTTTGATAATAATTGGTTCTAATTTTTTATTTTTGACTACTTAGTTCAATTTATTAAATTGTGAATAGATTTAAGGTGTTAAGTATACGACATGATAAATAGGTATATAAATAGCATGAATGTTTAATTAAATTATAGGTTGTAGAAATTGATAGACTTGGCCTATTTAATCCATGTATATAATTACCTAAGGACGACCTAAGGCATTGTTTTTTAGACAACTTTTTGAGTCAAAAAGCTATTTCGTAAATATTTTTTCCTGGAACCTATTTTTAGCCTAAATCAATTTTCTAGATGAACAAAAAATGAAACCTTAAGCTTAAAGTATAATTTATTTGATCATTTACTTCTTGATGCACAGATTTAAATGTCTAGCCATTGATATTGAGGAGTTAGGTAGATATATCTCGGTGATTACTGTTGAAACCTCTTTTTAAAAGGGAGGTATTTTGAAAACGGGAGTCGCCACCAACCTTTTTAGGTGTGACTGGATCCCCTTATAAAATATTTTGGTCTACGAAATTATGAGAAAACAGGTTCAGGAGTAGGTTACGTACGAGGAAGGGTTAGCACCCTCGCAACGCCCAAAATTGGTACCAAATTGAATTTTTTTGCCTTAATGTCAAAAGTTTAAAAGAATTTAGAAATAAGATCTCTTTTAAAATCGTAATGATTTGAGTTAAAAAAGAATCAAGATTCCTTCGCTTCAAAAGAATATAAATATCACATCTAACATGATTGGACACGATATTCTTAAACTTTCGTAACTAAAATCATCTTGTGATTTTCAAAACTTATTTAGAAGGATATTTTAGGCATTTAGACAAACGGGAAATCGCAACCCAGCATATTAGGGCACTACTTCCCGAATTCCTAACTACCAAAAACATTGCATTATTTTTTAAATTCTTTTTGGATCGAATGAAATAGAAAGTTTTTTTAAGTGATGATACATTTAACATATTACAAAGGATCAATATTAAATAAATTATCCTACATGATACCTACTTTAACATTCCATGCAAATATAATATATAAAAATGATGGATAATGGCATAATTCACACAATATACGTTATCATTTTATGCATATATGATCATAGATAACATAAATATACGTGCATTATCGTTACATGCAAAATACAACGTAGAGCATAATGAATACAACAATATAAATTGCATAATATATATACAATAATATTTCATGCAAATGTAACTTAAATCAACATAAATAATTAATTTTCATGCGAATATGTAAAAACAATAACATAAAATAACAAGTAATCTATAAAATTTAACCTACTAAAACAATACTAAAAAAATAAATAAACAAATTATAAACATATAAAATATAAATCAAATAAAATAAAAATAAAGATATTTAAAAATATTTAGAATAATATAAGAATGATAAAGGAGAACCTTTTTTTTAAAATGTTTAATATATATAAACTATAGGATATAATAACTTAATATATTAAAAACAATGTGCTAAATATTGATATTACACATATTTATTTAATAATAAAAATTTAAAAAAACATATGTAATTAATGAGTAATAAAACAATGTATATTTTATAATAAAATAAAAGTAATGTAAGGAATAATACGTGGTAAAATATGTAACATATAATAAAATTTATAAACAAAATATATAATGATATGAACAATATGATAGATAATATATAAAATAATATATATAGTAAAATGTATGTAATATAATATATAATAATGTATAATAATATAATAAATAATATACAAAGATAAATACTATATATATTTTTATATATAACTAATGTTTATAAAAATATATAGTATTTAAAAAATAAATTGAATTTATATAAAAAGATTAAAATTTAATTTAAAAATTAGGGTTAATTACAAATAAATGAAAAATTTTGGGCCTAATTGAAATGTGCGTTAAATTTAGAGGGACTCACTGGGCAATTAGCCCTAATCCCAAAACGATGTCGTTCCCAAAATAGGCTTTAATAACCATTAGGACTAGATTGAATTAATCGTAAAAGATTGGGGTCAATTTAAAATAAAAATAAAATAGAATTGTAAATTTAAAAAATTCAGAAGGATCGATCGAGTAATTTGCCCTTTAAACGAAAACACGCGGATCCTATCTGGGTCACGGGTCAACACGTGGATCCTGGGCTCTGAAACAACGTCGTTTTGAAGCTATTTGTTTTAAGTAAAATGGCACCATTTTCATAAGGCTATATAAGCCAAATTTCAACTTTAAAATCATTTTGAAATCTGATTTAAAAAAAAAAAAGAAACCCTCTGAAGGAGGGTTGGGGAGGAGTTCTCAGAGTTCTATCGGTCCTCCGTTCAGAGGTTTGCACGCGCTCACGCGCCACTGTCAACGTCGCTACGTACGGCGGCCGGAAGCTGGAAAGCTTCCTGTTCCAATGTAGATCAAAACGGTACGTCCCCTTCTTTCTATTTTTATGATACCAGTATGTATTTGTAATGAAGAAGAAAAAAAATGAAATAATCACCTCTGTGCTCTTCGATAATCTGTTGATGTTTCTTTTTTTATATGTGTGTATAAACTGTTTGTATATTCCACTGAAAAAATCGTGTCTTACAAATTAAAAGAAAGGGGTTTTTATAACCCTCGGTTACATTTTTAGGGAAAGAATCTTTTGATTTCTTTCTAAGTTTGCCTCTTTTGCTCCTATGGTTCTTTCCTTCTTTTGCAGGTGATGACGAGATATCCAGCGACGATCATGTGCTGATGATGCATATCTATCGGTGGCGGGATTGGCACGCCGATTACGGAGTAAAACGAGGCCAGAGTCACGGCGTCAATGCGAGATGAAACAACGTGACGGTTGGGGTGCTTGCGGCGCTTAGGGTTTTAGAAAACCCTAGGCTTTCTGTCTTCTGTTAACGAATTGGGCCGCTTGGGCCCTGTGTATTTTGGGTTTAACAAATTTTGGGCAGCATTTGGGTATCTGGGCTACAGTACGGGCTTGGGTGTAACCGGGTATAGCGTTAATGGATTTTGGGCTAAACGAGTTTTGGGTTTTGTAAATGGACTGTAAATGGATTTTTTTAATAATTTTTTGTTTTTGTTTTTTATTTATTTATTTTATGGGCCCGGGTAAATTTGGGCTATTACAGCTACAAAAGAAAAGAAGTGAGTTGGAAAAAAAGTGCACTCACCTTTGTCAAAAAAAATTTATGAGCTCGAATGACTGTACTCATGAATACTATACTAGGCTTTAGTAAATGGAGAAATAAGGAAGGTGAGAGAAGTGAATATAGGGTGGTGAGCTACATGTATGCTCTTGGGGTATCGGGGACAATATCATGTGCCAAACTGCTTTCGTGCTTAACCGTTCTATCACGCCTATTATTTGATTTCCAAACCAACCTAAATCACAGCACGTTACAAGCCAAAAAGTCCTATGTAACTTAGGTAGTACCTTATGTGGATAAAATTTGCCAAGTTTTGATGTTTTTACCACTTATATTAATCTAAACATACATGTATATTTGTATGTATGTTTTGATGGAAACCTATACTTAACATTCTTTTATTTGTTCACTTTTTTATCGAACTAACTCGTCTAGATTTAGAAATTGTGAGTCAATTGTATATCACTCTAGAGTTATATATTTATTTACATTGTCTTGTTAATATATTTTAATCCAATTTCCTTTATCAAGCTAGCTCAAGTACATTTTCTTTTGTTTGCATGTTTCTTTCTTATTTTCAGTTTAGTTTATTTTCAATTTTTATTTTCTTTTGCTTAGTTTGCTTAATGACAAGAAAAGACATAAGTGTGGGGGTATTTAACCCGCATCAAATATTTATAGGCCCAATTAATGTGGGAGCAAAGGGCGAGTGATCTTTGATACTAGAATAGGGTTATGAGGCATTACCGGACTTACATCACAACAATCATACAATTTTGAGTCATAAATCTCGACCAAATTAAAACCATTTGTTTTTAGTCATAAAGTCCCTAGTACGAGCATACGAGGCCCAAACCATGCATTGGAAATGGTCTGGGATTAAACCGAGAACTTAGGAAATTTTTACAAAACTTAAAAGATTTTTGTCATGTACAGGGGTCACACGCCTGTGGGGTTTGGGACATACCCGTGTCCCTAACTAGTGTAACTCTTTGTTTTGAAAGGCATGAACAAATTGAAGTCACACGACCAAGCCACAGACTCATGTGCTAGGTCGTGTATTAATTAATTTTCATAAAATAGGTGCAGACTTCACACGGCCAGGACACACACCCATGTTTAGGGCCATGTCCCTCACATGGCTGAGACACATGCCTGTGTCTCTGCCTATGTGTTCAATTATGAGCATTCTGTTTCTCAAAATTAATGTCTAGGGGACACAAAGCCAAAACACATGCCTATGGGGCAGGTTGTGTGTCACACACGGCCCAGACACATACCCGTGTGTCTATCCGTGTGGACAAAAATAAAGGCTTTCTACTAAGCCAATTTGCCACCCACATTTGCACATACATACACAACATCAAATGGAACAAATCATAGCATACTTAGACAACCAAAACATCCACAATCAAGGCTAAAACATGTCATTTCAATACCTAACATACTTACAACATCATATTTTGCCAAACTAATCATACCACTCACATTCTAGCATACCAATGAACCAAACTCAATCATTCAACAACAAAGCTATATAGCCATAAATAAACATATAGCGAACCATTACAAAATACACAAACAAAATGCATTGGCACGTATACTTATATAAATAGGCATGCAACCATTTTAGTCAAAATAAGCCAATTACATTGCTAAATACCAAATCAACTTAAACAAATATAAGCCAACACATTTGGCCAAATTCGTAATGACACATTTACCCAAAATGACCAAGTCCCTATACATGCCATATACTCAAAATGTTTAAAATCATTGATACCCAAAATGACAGTTTGATAGTGTGATGCGATCTCCGATGATCTCCAATCCGAGCTAGCTTGGTAACACTATAAAACACAGAAAAATAAAATGGAGTAAGCTATATAGCTTAGTAAGCTTGTATGAAAGAAATAAGCAAATCTTACCATGCATTTTACATTCAAGTAATATAATATAAGATAACGTAATTTACCATAATTCATTCCACGATAAACTTACCTTGAAAGCATCATTTCACGAATTTAATAATCATAAGCTTCATGTACATACCTATACCATCTCGTAATAATTTCATACTTATTCTCATCATTGGCATGCTTAATGAACCACTCAGAATAATAATATTGGATACTTGGGAAACCTTGCACAAGGTGTCACATATGTAGCCATTGCTACCTCTATCTCATAACACATATATGCTTGCTTTCGAACCATCAACAGGCCTGCTCACACAAGCTGTCAGTCAAGACGTAGCTACATAGTGCTGCTCAGACAAGCTGTCAAGTAACTGCAACATATGCCGGTATACTCAACCACTGGTAGGACGTACAGAACTAGCACCCGGATCACATAACATAATACCCTAGTGACATGTCACTTGTATTTGAATCTATTCCTAAGGTTCAATTAGGATTTCTCGCTTGCCAAAATGTCGTCGAACGTGTTCGTAGAGTCGTTTACACAATGTATACAAAAATTAAAACATTTAAAATACAATTATAATAAAGCTTATTTACATAAGAACTTACCTCGGATGCAAAAACAACAAAAGAATCTATTCGTCAATTATTTTATTTTTCCCCCGATATAGATCTGAACTTCATTTTTCTTGATCTATAATGTCAAATTTAACTTATTTAATCATCACAATATTCAATATAGTCCAAAAACACATTATGGAAAAAATACATTTTTACCCCTAACATTTCATCATTTTACAAATTAGTCCCTAGGCTCGTAAAATGAATTTCTATCAATTTCTTCTCAACCCAAGCCTAGTTGAACCTTACCCTTACTCATAATAGCCCAAAATTTTCATTTATTCACATTTTTTCATACATTTTATAACCTTTTACAAATAAGTCCCTATTTGACATTTTTACCGAAAATCACTTTACAAATGTTTTTTAACTAACATGCATTTTCTACCATCAAACATCAAAATATAAACATATTCAACATGGGTAAAATTTTATACTTTAACTTTCTCTCAAATTAGTCCTTGAAATAGCTAGATCAAGTTACCACGACCTCAAAAATATAGAAATCTTTAAAAACAAACAAGAACGGACTTACAATAGAGCTTGAAAGTTTGCCAGACCCTAGCTATGGTCTCCTTGAAATTTTCAGCTATGGGGGATGAAATTGAAGAAGATGGACACTTTTATTTTAGTTAATTTTGTCTTTATTTACCAAATTACTAAAATACCCTTAATGTATAACTTTAAAATTTCACCTAACCATGTCCATGTTTGTCCACCAATTTAAACAATGGTCTAATTACCACATAAGGACTTGCAATTAAAATTTCTTAGTAATTAGACATCTTTAATCTATAGAATTCAAGTTTTGCAACTATTGCAATTTAGTCCTTCTAGTCAAATTGAGTACTCAATCGATAAAATTTCTTAACGAAATTTTCACACAATTATTCTATCATGCTGTAGACCTTAAAATAACAATAAGATAAATATTTTTACTTCGGATTTGTGGTACCAAAACCACTATTCCTATTTAACCCATAAACGGGCTATTACACGACTTGCTATGTAACGCCCCAATTTTCGGGAATCCTGTGAATGTTGGCATAGGTTTAATTATGTTAGTGGGCCTCTAGAAAGCCCAAACTTAAGATAGAACCCGACAATTTTAGTTAATTTTTGTTCCATAAGAAAAAGGGGGTGAAATTATGAAATAGGACCTATGTGAAAATGTTTGAAAATGCTATAGATTAAATTGAAGTGGCCAAATAAATAGGAGTGCAAAATATGAGGATTTGCATGACAAACCTCCCATTTTACATGAAGTGGCCAGCCATCATGTAGTTGTAGACGAAATGTACACTTGATATCCATAATTTATGGTACAAATTGATACAAATTGATAAAAGGTTATGTAAATGTTCCATGATAATAGGTTAGGTAAATGTTTCATGATAATGGGGTAGGTAAATGTTTCATGATAATAATTTCATGTCTTTTGTATTAAAGAATTAAATGGATGAAATATGAAATTTTATTAAAAGAAAAAGGGGTGAAAAGAACAAAGTTTTGTCCATCTTTGTTCATCATAGCTGAAAGTTAGAGAAGAGAAAGGGGAGGAGAAAGCTCTTGAGTATTCGGTCATTAGGAGGAGGAAAATTGAAGGTAAGTTCTTGGTACCTTGCTTCTATTTTGAGGTTCATGAGTTCTTCTTAATTCTACCTTAACTCTTGAAGTATATTTTGATTTTTGGTTGTGTTGTGAGCATTTGGTCATGAATTAAAATGAAGGAAATGGTTGTTGTTTCATTTTTCATGATGGGCTTAGGCCCAATAGGCTTGAGCTGACTTGGGCTTTGAATGGGTTTTCCTTATACACTGAGTTTCCCCAAACTCACCCCATTTATTTTCATCCACGCAGGAAATCCCCAACCATAGTGGGCTTGGAGCTGTGAGGGAATTTGGAGTGGCCACCCGTTCTGAAAGTTTGATTTTCTTCTGGTGAACTGGACATCCTTTTATTTACGTTTGAAGTTTTGGGTTTTTAAATGTAATAAGGCCGCTTAATTATTTTTGATGGTTTTAATATGTATTACTAAGATAGGTATTACTTATTTTAACTGTTGAAATTGGATAGCTTTAGGGCGCGTTTTCAAAAACAACAATTGATTTCAAAATAACACGACAACAAGCAAAGCTTCCGCAATGAAAGTATTTTCCAAAATTAATCACTTTTCCTAAAATGACTTAATCAAATCGGTTTCCTAGAAATATCCATGACGTTAAGGTGTGGCAATGGCGGTATGCATGTCTAGGATTGGATCCGAAGGAGCTTGGTATTAAGCGGTCCGATGGACTCACCACTTCTTTCCGGTTTCCTACCGGTGCATGACTTCCATTCACTTTAACCCTTAATGAATTAATCTTTTGAACATCAAGTACGATTTTTTGGACTTAGAATGAAATTGTTTTTTACGTTTTTGATGTGGCATGCCGGATCCGGCCATAACTTCTGGGCCGGGTTTGGGGTGCTACATGCTACCCAAGAATATCAAGGCTAGTTTCTTCTGCATAATCTATTTTATACAAAGTCCCAAGACGTGTCGAAGACCTAATTTGGGCTACCAACACTCCTATAAATAAGACCGTAGGGGTTTGATGTAACTAAGTCATCTTAGACACAATAAAAAACCCTAATAGTTTAGGAGTAGGATTAGATTAGTTTTCTTTCATCTTTTCTATATTATTTTTTTCCCTCTTGGAATTAGTTTCGATCTAAGAGTTCTTTTATATTATTAAAGTATTCAGTTTCTTTCTTCTTTGTAATCGACATATTTTATTATTCCGATCAATTGATTTACTACTCCATTCTCCATTTGGTATCAATCTATGACTATTTTAATCTCATTTCTCTTCTGATCCAATCATGTTCTTTACATGATTTATTCAATTAAGTTAGAGAATATGAATAATATGAGTGGTTAAATCCTTTAGGGGAGATTAATGAGTGGATGGGGATGTGATTAATGAAGGATTTAGAGTTTCTCGAGAGGGTTAGTTTTTATTAATTACGTGTTTTTAAACCTTAGGCTTGATAGCCCTAAGAAGTTATCATAGGTTAGACGAGATTGAGAGATAAGTTAAATCGAGTAAATAGTAGTTTATCCTGGTTGAGAAAGTGAGGTCGGGAGATAAGCGAGTACCAAACAATTGATTAATTAGTTAGAGGCTAAGAGGTAATGATTGGTTAATAGGTAGCTAATACACCCTAAAACCCTAATCTAAAGTTAATTACAATCCCTGAAATGAGTTAATCTTCTTAATTGGTTTATTGATTTTAGTCGCTTTTCATTTTTCTTGTTTCTTTATTTTAATTATTTTAATTATCTTATTACTCTATTTTATGATTTGGCGTAATATAGGAATTAATTATTATTTAGACTTATTATTATAAAAATGTTTTTATAGATTTATTCCATCCTCCCTTAGGTACGATCCTCAAAAAACTTCCAAGTGTTCCGTTGTAAACTATACTATATTACAATTTGACTCGTGCACTTGCAGACACCATCATTTTAATTTCTTATATTTTTGGTGTGTTACTTTTATTACAAATGATAACTTGCTTATAGGTGGTCAAATATCTCACAAGTTTGGTAGACATAGGCTTCATATGATCAGTGGAGTTGGTTAAGAGATTGGTTGCCAAAGAGAAGGGCCCTCTTAGACTCTATTTCTTGACTTCAGTTTCAGCATAAGCCTTTTGAAGGGCCTAAGTTGCGGGGCCACATTTCATTGCCAACATAGAGAAAGAACTTGCCAGTTAGATATGAGTAGGTTTGTGAATGCTAATGGAGGGAGAGGGAGAGGAAGGATAAATTAAATCCTCTAACTCTTGGGACAACTCCCCGTCTTGTATTTGTTTGATAGCAAAAGGAGAAAAAGGGTATTACCTCACACTTATATGCTTGTTCTAGGAGAAAAAGGTTAGGACCTCGGAGGATAAAGGGGTGCAGTAGAGGGTGCTTTGGTGAGGAGTGTTCAAATCTGAACCTATGGGGAGTGGTACCAAAGAAGCCATGAAGAGGTTTGTTACATTGACAGAGCTAGCAGGAAGCCTAAGGATGGGTGGAGGTAGAGTAGGGGATTCACTTTCAAGAATGATTGGCTGCTTGCAAAGCTTGTGGCAGGTTAACTTATTGATGTTTCTCTCTCTGGTGTTAGAGGAACCTCTTTCAACTCTCAGCCTCTTGCGATTATTACTGCAGCTCGTGCTCTAGAGTCAGCCACATCCATGGCCTGTTATGCACTCTCTATCAACGAATATACATCCTAGGATCTGAGTTACGAAAGTGATGATAAGATTAAAGGAGGAGTAGGACCTGTAGTATGAACAGCGGGCTCAGTAACATTCTCAACTAAGTTTCTACCCGATGACTCACTCATGATTCTCGAAGTTGAGGAAAACAAGTGGCAAGGAGGAATAATGCAAATGATGTAAAAAAAAATTTAGGGGCTCCCTCATTCTTCCAATAAGCACCTAGGCTAACTCATTTATCGGTCTCAAATGGCTATGCTTCTTCGGTCGACTGCACCATCTTGGGGCTCATGCCAAGATAGAGATCTATTGCCCACCAATCATTTGGGCTTCTTCCTTCTAAATAGAAGAGAAAAATATAGAGATCTATTGTCCACCAATCATTTGGGCTTATTCCTTCTAAATAGAAGAGAAAAATGTTCCTGACTATGAGGAGCCTTCTTAACTCCAGAGTGCATGTAACACCCCAAACCCAACCTAAATGTTTCAACGTGAATTTGGCGAGCTACATTGGCCACTGAAGTGACTTTCCATAAACTCCCAACCTAACCTCCAACACACCACTTATGTCTTACCAAAAGTTGTACTAACTCAAAACACACCATTAGAAACAGAAAGCAAACATGCAAGCTACATAAACATCATAAGCAAGTTCATATGTCTCAAAACAATATACTGAAGACTTCTCAGTATAAATTAGACTTTTCTCAAACGTCATCATATTTCGTATAACAAAGAACATATGAGTTCATAGCTTATTATAACACATGGCATAAGGGTTTGCATAGTTCTTAAGGTATGAGTTTCACATAAAACTAAGGGTCATAAAATCATCACTTTACAGGAATATTATGATTTTACAAATAAACAAGCTTTGGAGTTTAAAAGGATTATGTATGCAAGGCTATTAAACTTTAGTAGGGTTCATGCAAATACACACGTTCACACACTTATGGGTTTGCATATTTTACTAATGGTTCACAAGTAATAAGACAAACACT
This sequence comes from Gossypium arboreum, assembly GCF_025698485.1. Taxonomy (NCBI): domain Eukaryota; kingdom Viridiplantae; phylum Streptophyta; class Magnoliopsida; order Malvales; family Malvaceae; genus Gossypium; species Gossypium arboreum. The sequence goes on from NC_069070.1 coordinate 21,699,736, forward strand.
ACAGGGCTACACATGTAATCAAGGGTCACAATACATACGCGAGGTAGCATGCATCATTGGGTTCGCTGAGTTAGGGGCACGCATATAGATTTAGTAATCATTACAAGGTTTTGCATGTAAATATAGCACAAAACATACAAAGTATGAAATAAACTTAAATTGGAACTCTAACTTAAGCATATACAAATACAATAATCTCATGCATAAATAACATTTTATTTATGATTTATTAAGTACTTAAAACATGGTTCATATAAACAAGAAAACTAAACAAAATAAAATAATCAATTTTTGAATCAAATTGTCAGAGTCACAAAATCATAAACATATGTAAAACCCATAACAGAAATCCCATTGCTGTTAATCTAGGTTCGCCAATATCTGCTAGGAACGTCCTTGCCTATCATCAACCTCACCTATGCCATTCGTGACCTACTTACATAAGGAGTAAGGGAAGAGTGGTGAGTTCATTAATAACTCAGTGACTAATTAGAATTCTTGGAATATGTGTTAAAACAATAATTGAAAGCAGTGGAAAAACATAGTTTGAAAATGTTTTGTGTGCTAGATTCGCAGGCAAGGTTGCGAGACCCAATTCACCCTTTTTTTCAGAAAACATATATTTTTGAAATCAGTTTGAAGACTTGGAACGGTGGAAATGTGCAAGTGTACACAATCGTAACAAGTAATAAAGTGACAAGTAAATGTCGAGTTATCGTACCCATAGGGACTATAAAAAGCAATATTTATGAAATTAATTAAAACACTTTGGTGAGGTAAAAATAATTTTGGTTTGAAAAGAGTGATTTATAAACTAAGATTTTAAAACTAAGCAAATAATTTAAATAAAATAAAAGAGTTCTAGTGCACGATTTCAATTAAGATTTAATCAAGATGATATAATTGTGTTGGATTAATTATACCTATTTAACTTAGAAATAATAAATTCGTGCTTATGCTGTTATGAATAAATTCACGGCAACCCAGTAACTTGCTAACTTATGAACATATTTACTAATTAAAAGAATTCCATTTATCTCTTGAACATATCCCTATGCCAATTCAACCAACTAAACAGATTTAATAAAGTAAACATGCTATCGTACATACATACTTATTGAATTAAATTATCTCTCGCATATTCCTATGTCGATTCAACCGATTAATTCAACTTAATAAACATGTAAAAGATCATGTGAAGTAACAAAGTAGCCATACCTTGAAACAATTTAATCACAACAATCTTGCAAGTTATGCAAGGCATATGTATCACCAAATATAATGCTGATTTAATTTTCAGTTAAACATGCATTGATTAAGTACTGAGTCCATTAATTGCAATTTCAATCCGTTTAAACAATTAATTCTTTAGTTATCTAAACAATTATAATGCCAGATAACCTAAGCATGATTTTACTTAATCAAGCATTTCACTGAGGCCTATAACAGCATAAACACTAATTTAATAATTCAAGTAGGCAAAATATAATCAACCCAACACGAATTAAATTAAAGCTAAATTGATTAAAATAACCATTTCAACAACAATATTTTTCATAGATATGTTCATCATAAAAACAACAGAAATTAAAAAGAAAGGGAACAGAAAGCAAATCCAGTATTTCTCTGCAGCTTGACTGTTGCTCCGTTCTTAGTCTCCGTTGTCTTCGCCGAGCAAGGCTTCTATGAGTCATTGATTGCTGCCCAAGATGGCTGAAGAACACCTCTTTCTCAAGAGAGGAAATCGGTACAAGAGGAAGGGAAAATGGGATGAAAAATGGAGAGGAAACTTTGAGAGAAGTGAAAAGAGGATGAGAGAATGTTGGGGAATGAGGGATGTTGAGGGATGCTTTGAAATGGGTAGCATAGGGTGGATTTTATAGCTGAAGGGGGCTGCTAAAAACATAAAATTCATCAGCCAAGAGAGCCCTCCCATGGCTGGCCACACACATGGCAAGGTTGAAGCTTTCAACCTTGCTAAAAATAGGCTGGGGCAAATCTACAAAGCCTAAAATAAAGATGGGGTTTGAACGTAATATGGAGGTTTTTCAAGGGCCTTTTTGCAAGCATATTTTATCAGCTAATTTTTTGATTTTGGTCAGCCAATGGACAGTTCTGGTCAGCCCAATTAGTGGCTGGTTCGGCTCACTCCATTCGGTTCAACCAGTGCAGTTCACTAGGCCCTTTCTTCATAATTAATTAAAATTAATTCATTTAACCTAAATTAAATAGGAAATAAATTTAAATTAATTTAATTATGAATTAATACAAATTTTTGGACCACCTTGGGCTGGAAATTAATTGGCCTCGATACTTCAAATTACTCTCGATTTTGTTCTTCTCGCAGTGTTCACCGGGCCCTTTTTCTCCAATTGTGTAATTCTGTCAAAAATAACCAAATTTAATCAAAATTAACTATGAAATTAATTAAAATTCATATTTTTCATATTTTTAACATAATTTAGTTATTTTATAATATTTAATTATTTTTCGACAAGAATTTAACCGGAATAGCCTGGTTTTAAGTTAAAAAGGGTATGAAAAAGTATATAAATTTTTGTGTTTCCAAAAACTCACTATTTTTTCTTAAAATGTCCTTGGCAAGGTTTGCTTCACGAGCCTATTTTTTCTTAACAAAGCCTTTAAAAACCATAGTCTGGGTTCACCTTTAAATTGGAAAGCTAGCTCGTACTTTTTTAGAAACCATTTTCTTAGAACAAAGTCTGCCTTAGCTCACAAGACTAGTTCTCACTTATGAATAAAGTCTGTCTTAGGTCGCAAGATTGGTTTGTCACTTTGTCTTGGTGGACATGATCCAACGTAGCTCGCATAGAGATGGGCTCACTGAAGAGCACTTTCACTTAAGCTCACACAGGAAGCTCCACTGATACACAACTTCATCACTTAAGCTCATGTGGAGAGCTTTGCTAATACACAACTTATCCTTAGCTCACAGAGGAGTTTTGCTGATACAAAATTATAAAAACATTCTTAAAACATTCTTTGAAAGCCTTAGCTTCCTTAGGAGTATACACAAACTGTGCTAATATCATATTTTCACATCGTAATTGAAAATAGAGTATCGCAGTTTAAAACATAGCTTTTCAGTAACTTACCATTAAACTGTTTTGAAAACATAATTCTTAAAAAACATATTTAGTTAAACTAAAAATCATAGCAATTACCATATTCCAAATAATTCTGAACTACTCACACTTTTAAAAGCTTAGCAAAGAACATAATCATAATAGATCCCGATCACTCATTAGAAAATGAAAATCATTAAACAATTTTAACTTTTCCCTTATCCTTGTTGGTAGACGGTCTGGGTGGTTCGAAACAAAACACAGATATATTGCTTAGACAAAACAAAACATACATAATTCATCCAATGCAAACCAAGACAATCACACCCAACAAGAAAAAGACTTATCTTGATAGATACGTACTGAACTAAGAACAAGTACTTTAACAACAAAATATTCAGTGAAGAATTCACAAAAATTAAGGGTCTTATTTGTAGACCTAGGAGTCTTGAAAGTCTTAGGATACCCTAATTGGCTTAGGAAAGTTTTTACTTGCATGTAAAATATTCCTAGATACACTATATAATTTTATCCTAATTTAAGTTTGCCCGTATCTTTGATCTGTGAACCCTGATTTGCCAACACACTAGCGAACTTACCTCACAAAGAAACTGGTGAACCCCTTTACCATAACTTTTGGAGAATACTGTTACTTTTCTAGCCAACACCTTGCTCGCACACTCTGTGGCGAACACCAATTCATCGATACACTGGCGATCACTTCACTTGAGATGCCATAACTTCTATGCCTGTTTGCAGGGTGTTACAGTGTGCCCAAGTTTTAACCTCTCAACTTCTATTACCATGATCTCAGTATCTAGGGCTTGAGCCTGGAGGTAAGTAAAATCCTTAGGAATTGACCATCTTGTGGGAAAACTGAAGCCGCTGGTGAGTTTCCTTTTCAACAAAATTAATTTGTTGTGATCCAAGTGAAGATTTGGAGCCCAATCCTTAAGTATGGGTTCGCGAACTTCGCGAACATGAAAGTAAACCATCATAGCTGAGGGCCCTTAAGTTATGACCTTTAAACAATAGAAGTGTTGGATGACGCTGAGCATGGATGGCTCATTCTGACTACTGTAGTTCAGGAAGTACACCACCAAGGTCCACTAGGATAGACCAGTCAACTGCCCTGGAGCAATCTTATATTTTTCAAGGGTTGTATAGAAGAAAAGGTGTAAAGGAAAGTGGAAGCCAGCTTCTAATAGGTAAAAGGGTAGTATCAGGCCGTAGCTGGAATCACTTAAATGTCTCTTCCCAACAACGATCTCGAAGTGTTATGCAAAGTTCAACAACTGAATACCACAGGCGCCAAGTAGCTTACCATCTTCTCCTGAGTAGTTAGGCATCTATACAATGGCATTCTAACTGAAGTATTAGTCTATTGGGACTGTAGATTATTATCATTTAAAACCATAGAACTTTTCTGGTGACCCCTCTAACTCTCAGGCTGAGAACCTTTGGCCATCCTTTCTAACGTTGGTACAATTTTGGACATACTGATATAGAAGTAAGACAGTAAAATGAAGGATTACCTAGAAATTTGGAAAGGCTCACAAAGAAAGAATAACTCTGATGAGGAAAATCAGAGGAAGAAGAAATGAATGGGAGAAATGAGACTTAGAGTCTAGAAAGAAACTTAAACAATAAGGAATTTGGGGGAAAAATGATTTTGGATGGAAGGATTTCCTACCCTTGTGTCTCGATTTAAATAACAAAATATCCAAGGGAAGCTTTGTGTTCAAAAAGTAATAAATTGTTTAGGTCTTCAAATTTACTTTTGACAATTGTTGACCAAGGTAAGGGTTTTTATTAAACCCCTCAATAATAAAAAAAAGTGGGAGTACCCACCAGAGTTATATTTCTGGCGAGTACCGACCAATTTGATGCTCGACAATAAGAATTCACTAAGTAGCCTTATTTTGAGCACAATCTGGCACAAGGTGTAAGCCAGAGGCTCTGCTTGGATAACGGTAAGGTTGTCTTTGTGTAGTTATTCGCCATATAAGGAGTAGAGATGAACTCCCATTGAAGCGGGACAGGTTTAAGGTGAATTTGTGATAAACTAAACAACGTTACAGAACCAGGGAAAAGTTGAGGCGCCTATCTTTATGATAAGAAGGACTAAGAGAGTATTTCATGAAGTCCGCTTTTAAATTTAGTCACGAGAGGAAATTTTGAGGATGAAATTTTCTTTAAGGGTGAGGGAATTTTCACACTCGAGTTTCTTTAAGATTTCGAATTTAGAGAAGAGAAGGGAAAAAATTGAATAAACAGTAAGTTGATGGGCTCTACTAGGATAGTTAGAAATTTTATTGGTTGTTGGAAAATTAGTTGGGTTTCAATTCTGGTTTGGATAAGACAGAATCGGTTGGTTCCATAATGGGAGACACAATGATTGTCGGTGGATGGATGATTGAGATTTGGAGTACGTGCAAAAATAGTTATATGTTTAGGTGAGAAGGAAAATTCCTAACATGGATTGCTTCACAATTTCGTTTACAATTTTTCTTCTATAACATCCTGAAGTAGGGCCTAGTCAAAAAAGTGATTTTGAGACCAGAAATCTGAATTATTAATAATTATTTTATGATTATTATAAGGCCTATGACATGTTTATATGCTTGTGTAAAATTTCATGAAGAAATTTTATGTCTAAGGTACTCAATTGGACTTTAAGGACTAAATTGAATAAATTGTAAAACTTGAGTTCTAGAAGCTTCAAGTATGAAACTGAATTAAATTATTAATTAGAGGTCCTTAAAGAGTAATTTTACCAAGTTCTAAAAATTTGGACAAAAATGGACATGGTTAGGTAAAATTTCAAAGAAAGGCATTAAGGGTATTTTAGTCATTTAGTAATTAAATGAATTAAAAAGGGAAAAAAAACAAAAATTTGCTCATCCATCTTCCTCATGGTCGAATGTAACAAGGGGGAAGCCATGGTTAGGGTTTACAAGCTTTCAAGCTCAATAGTAAGTACTCCCGAGCCCCGTTTTTAACATTCTATGCATTTTTGAAGTCCCGAGAACATAATCTACTCATTTCTACCATTAGTTTTAGCTAGGGTTTATGTTTGAAAAATTTACCCATTCATGACATGTTAGTATTTTGATGTTTAATGGTAGAATATGAAAGATTAAAGTTTGATAAACATCTTTTACTCGGTGATTTTTCATGAAAACAGCTAAAAAGGACTAAAATGTAAAAGTTGTAAAAATGGTATAAAAGGGTGTTATGATGAAAATTTTAGTTTGCTATAGTTATGAAAATGGTTCGGCTAGGCCTATAGAATGGGAAAATTGAATAAACATCATTTTACGAGCCTTGGGGAAAAAGTGCAAATATATGAAAGTTTAAGGGTCAAAATACAAAATTTTAAGATATGATTTTTGGACCCATATGAATAAGTGACTAATTAGTGAGCTAAATGCGATATTATAGATCAAGGAAAGCAAGATTCGGGCTTAGAACAAGGTTTAACAAGGTTATGGACTAATTCGAAATAAGTAGTTGTACCCGAACCCGAGGTAAGTTTGTATGATGAAATAAGCAAGTTGTTAATGTTATTGTTGTTTATGGCTAAAATCTAAATTGGTATGTTAATTTAGTTGTGATGAATTGATTGAAATGAAAGCTTTTACTATGGTGAGTATACATAATTAATGTAATGTTGTACCATGTGTTTAATGCTTAAATTTTTATTATGGAATGTGTTTTGATTCTCCCATGAATATGTGGTTGATGCTATGAAAGGGAAATTAGTACTATTGTAAGCTTGAATGACATGTGGCCATTAAATACGACACCACGAGCAAGTATGCCATGTGCAAGTGAGAAAGAATCCCACTTGAACCTTAGGAATAGTTTAGGATACAAGTGACATGTCGCTAAGAATTAATCTATTCGAGCTTGTTGAGTGGTCCAAGTTCATGATATGTATGAGATTTTGAACTTGTTGAGTGGCCCAAGTTCATGAGATATGTGGCATCCGAGCTTGTTGAGTGGTCCAAGTTCATTATGGATGTGAGTATCTGAGCTCGTTGAGTGGTCTGAATTCATTGTGGATGCGATGTCTGTGACTAAGTTCTGGGAAACGATCTTGAGTGTTCTACCAGTGGCTAGGTAATCCTTGAGCAGTCGGATACCTATCAGCTTTTATGAGCAGCCCGTGTAGTTACACCTAGATTGGTTACTATATGTGCAAGGTTCCGTGTATCCAATAGTATTCCAAGTGTTCAAACGGGTATTGATATGTAATGAATGTGATGAAAGTCCTAAGAAGGGCATGTTAAGAGGTATGGTTATATGATATACTACGATGAGCATAGGTATGTACTTAAATTCATGAGTAATACTTCGGTGAATGATGACTTGTGATGAGGAAGCATATGTATGTGTATATATATGATAAACAAGTAAAAAGGGTTGAATGGTAAACCATCCTTATGCCTATAATTATGAAATTTGTTGCAATATCATGCTAATTTACATTGTGTAATTGAATAAGGGATCCATGAAATGATAAGTCCATGATCAATGTGACAATGAACTTATGTTAGTTATTATGAATTTGCACTATAATAGTGTTGGACAGCAGGACCTATGCGAATTTAAAAATCAACCAAAATATTGTGGAAATTGAAATAGGAACTGAATAAGATATGAGATTAAAGCTTATTGAGTCTAGTTTCATATAGAGGAAATATTGTAAGCAAAAGAGTTTTATACTATGAGATATTTGAACTTTTGTAAGACAAAGTCAGAGTGATTTCGGACTCCCCTGTCTCAAATTTGGAAAATCACTAAAAAATTTTCAAAAATTATTATAGGCTAGTATTTAGATGAATAAATCCTTAATGAGTCTATTTTTAAGAGAAATAGATGGAAACATTAATCAAAACCCGTACTATGAGATAATCGGTTTTTAGTAAAGAGAGGTCGAAGCTGTCAAGCAGCAGAATAGGGGTAACTTTAAAGAATAAACTCTAGTTATTGGCTAAACCAAAAATTCTGGAAATTTTATGGTAAAAATATATTTGAGTCTAGTTTCAGGTAAAATTTATCGATATTAAATTGGAGTGCCGTAGCTCCAGATATAAATAATTTAGTAACTATGACTCGAGAAAATAGCATGACCAGAAAATAAGTAAAAGTGTAATTATGATTATATTTCCATGGAATCATGCTGATAATTTGCTTATTATTTTCATATGGACTTACTAAGCTTTAAGCTTACTCCCTCCTTTCCATTTCTTTAGTGTTGACAGGTTAGCTCGGGGTTGGAGATTGTCAGAGGCAACCTCACACTATCAAGCCACCTCCTTTGGAGCATTGATGAATCTTAATGTCTTCAAGTGAGTGGCATGTATAGGGACTTAGTTTTATGATAGATGCTACTATGATTAGCCATATGTATTGGCTTATATGGATTCATTGTATATAGCCATGAGATGTGGCGTGTAATGATTGTGGCTTGTAAGCCTAATTATCCATGATAAGTTCTAATGCTTGTGATGCGATGATGTGTTTATGCTTGTGGGATATGTATGGTTGGTATTATGACATATATGCATGATGGGTGCTTCTTGACTGATCGAAATGGTCATAGCCATGTGGTAAATGTATAATATGGAAATAAGTTGATAATGTTTGAACATGAATACTTGATGTTGATTGAAGCTACATGATAAATTTATGGTTATGAAAGTTTGGTAAAAGTGGTCATCAAATGATAAGGTCAATGAATATAGAATTGTTGTGTCTAGATTTGATATTATATGAGTACGTATAATAAGTGGATGATAGCATGTTAAAGTTAAGAATATACCTTAGTAAAATATGTTAAATCATTAAAATGATGCAATGATGTATATCTTTGATGTGTGTAAAGATGTGAGAGATTAATGATAACAAAAGGCTTGGAAAATAGCCTAAGTACTAGTCACACGGGTAGAAACATGGCCATGTGTCTCAACCGTATGGAGGACACGACCTAGCACCCGGGCATGTGGCCTGGCCGTGTGGTTAAATTTTTTTTGCTGACGTCATAAACAGAGAGTTACATGGCCTAAGGACACGGGCGTGTTGGAGACACATGGGCATGTCCCTGTGTCCACACGGGCATGTGCCTTGTTTTAGGAAATTTTTTTTAAGTTTTCCCAAAACTTTTTAAAGTTCTCGATTTAGTCCCAAATCACCTTTAATGCATGTTTAGAGCCTCGGTAGGTCATGTAAGGGACATTATGCATGTGATTGAATGTTTTTAGTTTTGGACAAAATTTTATGGGCCGGTTTTGCATGTTTGTGAATGTTTAAATTCGGTAATGCTTCGAACACTGTCTCAACGTCGAATACGGGTAAGGGGTGTTACATCTTCTCATCTACATCGTTTACAATTTCATTTACAATGTGAGATTCAAGTGTGGAAAGTAGAGCATTTCTTGAGCTAGTAAGACCCTAATCCTTATTGTACTTGTGAATTAGAAGATAAGAGATGTAAGGATTCCTAAAAGGATTCTATATACTCATGCGTTCGAGGTTTTAAGGTCTGAATGCCTTCAACCTAACTGATCTACGGTTATCATGCCTAGCTGCTTAGAAGATGGAGGCTCTGGAATTTGGAAAAGCTAAGCTAACGAGGATGAAGGAGTTTAGGTGAGTTTCTGTACTCTACCTTTGGGTCATTAATGAAACTGTGCTGCTTGAATGATTTGAGTTATGTCTATCATGAGTTGTCTGAATCCATTCTTGTGTATGATAATGATGAATGAGTATGTTGTGAATGCGCACTTGGTGCAAGTATGCAAACGTTTGTATGTATGATTTTTGACTATCATGTGATTATGATATGATGTTAAATAAGTGGCAAACTATATGTCATAAGTATTTTGATTTGCATGAAATACATGATTATGTTATATATGGAGTGCGAAGAGAATTACCTTGACGAGGTAGATAAAGATAGGGAAAGATGGGGTAATGAAGGAATGGACAGATTGTTGTAGAAGACAAGGGAGTTGGGCAATATCATGGAATGGCTATCTACTTGCTCGTTAGAGTGACACCGTGATGATGGTTTATTGACTCTATGATGCGACACTAGAACAGTGGTTATCGACTGGTCCTTCAGGCGACACCGTGTAAACAGTTTATAAGTCTTTTAGGGTGACACCTTGAAAGAGGTTTATTGATTCCTCAAAATCAGAAGTCCATGAGTAACAATGGCATCATATTGTGTAACACCATAGTTGGGCTATGGCAACATATAAAGTTCCCTATGATAGTAAACATGACACCATATTATGTAAGACCATAGTTGGGCTTTGGCAATAAATGAAGTACGCTGGGATGGTGAACCAGGAAGCTGACTATAATAGCGCGATTTAGACCCTAATCAGAATAGTGTATTCGGGCCACAAATTTGGGTCAAAAAAATATTCTAATATTATTTTTCGTGTCTACAGCATGTTAATTTATATGTGTGAAAATTTTGTGTGAAAAGTTTATCGTTTGTGTGCTCGATTTAATTAAAAGGACTTAATCGCGTAAAATGTAAAAGTGGCTAGCTATTTGTTAAAGTGCTACATTGTTATGGCTTTTATAATGTGGGGTTCTTATGATGTAATTTAACCATTAGAAAAATGCATGGACAAATATTGACAACCATTAAATAGTTTTATAATTAAATACTTAAGGTTAAAATAGTAAAAAGTAAAATAACATGTTATTAAATAAAATAAACATAAAATGGCCATGCATTTTAGTTCATCTTTGGCCGAAACTTCAAAAGAAAAAGAAAGAAAAAGAACAAGATAGGTTCGGCCTTGTCCAAGCTTGATTCAAGATCAAGAAAAGAGAAAATCGCATTTGGATCGGGGGAAATCTAAAGTTGTTCAATAGTCGACCCAGTCTGTTCGTCTTCGTATGAGGTAAGTTCATAAGTAAATATATGTCTTTAAATTCAATTGTATATATTATATTTGTGCTGAATTGAACTATTGCTTGTATATATATGTTCAAGCCGAATTTTTTTAAGTATGGAGAAGTATTTGTAAGCCTGAATCGATCGAGTTACGACGTTCGAAAGTCCCTTATGAACCTTAGGAATAGTTAGGATACATATTTCATGACATAGTATTCCGATATGTGATATCGTGTAAGACCATGTCTGGGATGTTGGCATCAATTTTTGATTTGTGTGTAAGACCCTGTCTAGGACAGTGGCATCGTTATGTGATTACATGTAAGACCACGTTTGGGGCATTGGTGTTGTACGAGTTTTCGACTATCTGAGTATCCTTATTAATTTCGAATGGTTCAACGGGCAATATCGAGTTAAGATCGAATGTGAAATCGAGCTAAAAAGTCAGGTATGTACTAAGTTAAATGATTGAATAGTAAAGTGAGTTTATACTTATATAAATATATGAAATGTGTATTTTGGAAGTGAGAGTTAAATATGCTTAGAATTATAAGTGTATTCGGCCAAGTGGAAAAATAATGTTGAAGTATATGTATGGATATTTGAAGTTGCAAGGTTGATTATTATATTTGTTGTTATGGTTTTTATGATTAGGTTTAATTAAGCTGAATGATGAATGTCATTGAATAGAATTGATTTAATTGCTTATGACTTACTAAGCTATTTAAGCTTACTGTATGTATTCATTTGTTGTTTTATAGATTTTGTAAGCTAGTTACGAGCTCGAGGATCGTGAAGGAAGTTCGTCACACTATCGAGCATTGTCTCTGTACTTTAAAAGCATGAATTTTGAACCTATGGCATGTATAGTCTAGCACTTGTTTTGGCTGGTTTTGAAAGTGTATATATATAGCTATGCAAAAATGACTTAATTTTCATGTTTAAATTCGGTTGTATTCAATCATGGTTGGAGTTTATTTTGGTATGCATATTGAATGGTATGAATGATTTCTGTTTTGGTTATATGCTTATATTTTGTTAATGATATGAATAATTTATAAATAGCTTTAAGTAAGTTTGATATATGGACAATGGATGTATTTTAGGTTGTGGCTTATTAATGATGTCAATCATAATGATAATTCGGTCATGTTTTAGCTTATATTAAAAATATGTATTCATGGTATGTTGTTTAATGCATGATTATACACGGCTAAACCTAGTCAAAATAAAGTTGTATGCTTACGACATGTTTACCTATGAATTAGCTACTTAGGTTCAGTCATGAATATCAATGAGTGAATAAAATTTTAAAAGTCATATTGAAGTTATTCGAATGATCGAATGTTAGCTAATTGTTTGATAGTGAATATGTAATTATAGGTGATAAACCATAATATATACATATTTTTACCCCATGTTTAACATATTTATGGATGATTTTTCCTTAGTTTCATTGAATTCGATGCTCCTAATCCTTTAAATTAATGTTTTATACTCAGGAGAGCATAGGAAGGCGAAAATAGCAAGAAACGGGCCAAAATGGGACAAAATGGGCCTAATTTAGTGTTTCACACGGCCTAGGCACTTCCACATGGGTAAACCACACACCCGTGTTACACGGCCATGTCGACTAACAACCAAGTCAAAATTGCACACGGCCTGAGGACCTTCACACGGGCGTGGCACACGGCCATGTTCCTATCGAGCCCAAGTCTAATTCTACTTAGAAAAGGCTAATTTTGAGGGTTTTAAAGCATTCCTAAGTCTATATAAACACCCTAGAAGAGGATTAAAGTGGGACATGGAGAGTAGAAGGCAGAAAATACTCAAGGATAGCCATTGGAATCAGTTCAGGAGTAGGATCTACATCAAGATTGAAGATCTCCATTCAATTTTCTTAGAAGTTCTTTGGGTTCTTTATGTTTTGTTATTTTCCCAATCTTGAGATGTTTTCCATTATTATGAACCGAACTCCCTAAATACTTAAGGGAGATGAATCCTAAGACGAATCTTATTACTATTTGATTATATGATAAATACTTGTTCTTATTCTTAATTGTGAGTTTTAACCCTTGCTTTAATATTCCAGGATACTAATTCAGGTTTTTGATGTGCTTATTCAGTGGAGCAAAAGTCCTTGTTTAAGAGTAGATCATTCATAATTAAGCTGAGTTGCATGCAATCCTAGAGATAGGACGACATAAATCTGCAGGATTAGAGTCAAATCTAATAAGGGGATCCATAGATCGAGTTAACGCGACAATAGGAGTTTTAATTAGAAAGAGATTTCGATTAATCAACTTAGAGTCAGTTGTTCTTAGTCTCGAGAGAGATATTAACATAAATCAGGGACTTCTACGGATTAAGTTAAGTGAATAAATTGTCTAATTCAGAAGTAATAAGTGAAGTCTAGGTGGATTCTTCCTTGGGTATTGTCTTCTCCATCGGTTTTCTAAAAAGTATTTTTCAATTTTAATCTTTTTCGTAATCTTAGTTAATTAGATAATTAGTTTTAGATTAAAAACATCCTTTAATTCTTAGGCTAGATAATAAAAAGATAGTAATTACTAATACTTTTAGTTCTCGTGGATACGATATTTTCGGTCTCATCATAACTATACTACTGTTCGATAGGTGCGCTTGCCTTAATCGAATTTTTAGTTAGTTTCACAACCATCAAGTTTTTGGCACCGTTACCGAGGACTAAGATATTAGGAACATTTGATTTTTATTACTTTAGTCATTTTACTTTTATTGTAATTTACTTATTGTTTTTAGTCTAATTTTTCTTTTCTAATTTTTCTTTTGTCTGCCTCTGGCAGGTGTCTCAAGTTTATGACTAGGAGGAACCCTCTGGATCTTTGCTTTTTGATAGTGAGATAGAGATCCCAGCTCACAGAAACCGAAGAGAAATAAGGTGAAGTCTACAATACATAGAGGAAGAGTGAGAGGATGATATCTATACTACAATCGAAGAGATGGCTGAAAATCAAAATAATCCGCTGCCTCCTGTAGTTGCTACAAATCCAATAGACTAGAATCCTGCTCCTCGTACTATGTATGATTATGCTAAACATACTTTAACAGGAACTGAATCGAGTATTGTTAGACCTGTTGTTGCTACAAATAATTTTAAACTGAAACCTAACATTATTCAAATGATACAATAGTTTGTTTAGTTTGATGGTTTGCAGGACGAAGATCCAAACACTCATTTAGCAAATTTCCTGGAATTCTGCCACACCTTTAAGATTAATGGTGTTTCTGACGATGCCATTCGCCTTCGGTTGTTTCCCTTTTCATTAAGGAATAAGGCTAAACAGTGCTTAAACTCTTTACCACGAGGGTCAATCACTACTTAGGAACAAATAACCAAAAAAATTTCACTTAAATACTTTCCGCCGGCCAAAATAGAAAAATTGAGGAATTATATCTCTTTTTTTGTGCAGATGGATTTAGAAACTCTTTATTATGCATGGGAGAGATACAAAGACTTATTGAGAAGGTGCCCTCACCATGGGTTACCTCTATGGCTGCAGGTTCAGACTTTTTACATCGGTGTGAACCCCTCAACAAGGCAACTTATCGACGTAGCTACCAGCGGAACTTTAAACAATAAAATACCTGAAGAGGCTTATGAATTTATTGAAGAGATGTTGCTGAATAACTATCAGTGGCAAGTCATAAGAACAAAGCAGACAAAAGCAGCTAGTGTTTTCAACCTCGACGCGGTCACTATGCTATCTAACCAGGTAGAACTTTTAAATAAAAAGATTGATGGTTTGTATGGTTCTACTCAGGTACATCCACTGATGAGGTGTGATTCAAATAGAGGAGTGCATAACACATACTATCCATCCTTCAACCCTAGCACCAAGGAGGAACAAGTCCACTATATAGGTAATAATTCTAGATCTCAAAATAATCCGTATAGTAACACGTTTAATGCAGGTTGGAGGAACCATCTCAATTTCTCATGCAATGGTCAAGGAAATCAAAGACCACAACATCCTCCAGGTTTTAAACAACCACCTTACCAACAAGAGAAGGAACTGGACCTTGAAAAGATGCTCACAAAATTCATCTTGGTGTCAGAAACTCATTTTCAGAATACTGAAACAGTGCTTGAGAACTAACAAGCATCAATTCAAGGGCTCAAAACTCAAATAGGACAGCTTACTAAGTTGCTTTCTGAACGACCACAAGGTAGCATGCCCAGTAACACAGAAACTAACCCAATGGAGCAACTCCATGCCATCGCTGTGCATGACGAAGAAAGGTTAGTTGAATCTAAATTTGAAACGAGGCACGAGGCTGTGGTAAGTAATGGTAAGGATAAGATGAATCAGTGTACACAGGAGCCGGTAAGTAAAGAGTATAAACCTCGTGTGCCATACCTTAAGGCGACAAGGAAAGACCACACGGATGAACAATTCGGTAAATTCTTTAAATTATTAAAAAAATTACATATTAACTTACCGTTTATTGAACCTCTTTCGTAGATGCCAAACACAGTGAAATTTTTAAAGGAGCTCTTGGCTAATAAACGGAAGTTAGATGATGTGTCGCATGTGGAATTAAATGCAGCTTGCTCAGACATTCTAAAGAATAAGCTACCTAACAAGTTGAAAGATCCAGAGAGTTTTATGATTCCTTGCTTAATTGGTAGTTTAAATATTAATAATGCGTTGGCTGATCTAGGGGTGAGCATTAATGTTATGCCCTATAAAATGTTTAAACAACTAGGTCTTGGGAAACCAAAACAAACTAGGATGAGCATTCAACTAGCAGATAAAACAATTAGGTTTCTCAGGGGTATCATTGAAGATGTGATAGTCAAACTTGATAAATTTATATTCCCAATTGATTTTGTTGTTCTAGACATGGAAGAGGATAGTGACGTGCCTTTGATTTTAGGACGACCCTTTTTAGCAACTTCCAGAACTATCATTGATGTTGGCACAGGAGAACTAATACTTCGTGTAGGAGATGACACAATTCCTCTCTAAGCTTGTAATTGGACTAAATTATTTGGTAAGCAAGATGCCTATACAAGTTCTGTTGATATGAATAACATTATGGCTCAAACTTCTTTTCAGGGAACTCCTAGGAAGAACGTGATGGAGCCACATTCTAATCCATGTGACAAAAATAGAGTGACTCACGATGAGCGACGGCTTCAGATCGATGAATTAGACGAATGACGAACACATGTCAAGGAGGAACCAAAAGTAAACGATGAATTAAAGCGACACCATGATTGGCGTAGGGATGAAATAAAATAATTTAAGGTCAGGGATAAAGTATCGTTAGATGAAAAGGACCCCCGAATTGCTACTTCAAAGCTTAATACAAAATGAGCGATTCTTTTCACGGTACTGAATGTTTTCCCATACAGTATAGTCAAGGTAAATCATTCTCAATTTGACACGTTTAAGGTAAATGTTACTCGACTTAGACTTTATGTGGATAATAGAATTAATAATGAGAAAGAGGAGTCTCGACTCCGTGATCCATCTTGACCATGCAAATGAAGAGGTAAGTCGAGCTTAGACTCTAAATAAGTGCTTTTTGAGAGGTAACCCGAGCACTAACACCACTAATTAGTTTATTTTAGCTATTTTTCATATTTTAATGCAGGTACAGTGGCCCATATGGCCTGGACACACGGGCATGTCCTTGGCCGTGTAGAAACAAGGCTAAAAAAAATCCCCAAGTATCGAGCCACACGGCCTGCGATAAAGCTACACGGCCGTACAACATGGCCATGTCGACTAAAAACCAAGTTAGAATTGCACACAGCCTGAGGACCTTCACATGGGCGTGGCACACTGCCGTGTCCCTATCTAGCCCAAGTCTAATTCTACTCAGAAAAGGGTAATTTTGAGGGTTTTAAAGCAGTCTGAAGTCTATATAAACACCCTAGAAGAGGATTAAAGTGGGAAACAGAGAGTAAAAGGCAGAAAATACTCAAGGATAGCCATCGGAATCAGTTTAGGAGCAGGATCTACTTCAAGACTGAAGATCTCCATTCAATTTCCTTAGAAGTTCTTTGGGTTCTTTATGTTTTGTTATTTTCCCAATCTTGAGATGCTTTCCATTATTCTGAACTGAACTCCCTAAATACGTAAGGGAGATGAAACCTAAGAAGAATCTTATTACTATTTGAATTATATGATAAATACTTGTTCTTATTCGTAATTGTGAGTTTTAACACTTACTTTAATATTCCAGGATATTAATTCAGGTTTTTGATGTGATTATTCAGTGGAGCAAAAGTCCCTTTTTAAGAGTATATCATTCATAATTAAGCGAAGTTGCATGCAATCCTAGAGAGAAGACAATATAAATCTGCCAGATTAGAGTCAAATCTAATAATTAAGTCATAATTAGTATTGTCATAATTAAGTCAAGTGAATAAAATGTCTAATTCAGAATGTAGAAGTGTTTGAGAATATGGGAAGCCTGTTAATAAGGGGATCCGCCAATTTTTGACGGTGAGAGGAATTAGTATAAACAGTCTCAATGTTGTAGTGGTAATGGAAGGGATACCTTCTTCGAGGTATTTAAGTATTTGCTATTAAAAGTTCACCAGTGTTTGGCAATAAAGTATTATTGGTTATGATAGTGAGACGAACAAGTGGATTTTAACCCTAAGGGTTTGCAGATAAGAGGTAGCCAAAGACGGGTAAGTCCGCCAAAGATTCTCTCAAGAGAAAGGTTCGCCAAGGATTATCTTTAGTAGAGAATCTGTCAAAATTTAACTAAAGAATAGGATACATGTTAGTCTATTTTAGTAAGAGGAGTCCATGTGGGACTGTCCGTAGTGGAAAATCCTCTAAAGAAATCTGAGAAATAGATAGTCCTCTGGGGTTATCTGCTTTGGAGAATGTCATAGTAAAATGTTTTGAAGGGGAAAGATCCTACAAGACTATCCTACGAAGTACAAGTCCGCAAGCAAAGGGGTGTATATCTATAAGCTATGTGTCATATACGAGACTACAAGTGAAAAATGTTAAAATTGGGTCTTCCTTAAAGGAGGGTCAATGCAAGGGCTAAGTAAAAAGAAGATAGTTGTTGAACTAATAAGGGAGTCATATTTTGTAGTGGAAAGTCCGACGTTTTAAATTTTTTAGTAAATCCATAAATTTATAATTCATTCGTGACCAAATATATAAAAATTGTCCAATTGTATAATGTTCGTGCATGATAATTTTAAAATATCCCAATATTAAACTCCATGCCATAGTTCATATAAAAATAATTGCAGTCCTAAAAAAATATAAAATAATATAATATAAAAAACATTATTTAGATAAATAAAAAAGATGAGACCTCATAATGCTGAGTCAGAGCCTTAATTTTTTGGATTACCTAAAAAATGTTAAACTAAGGTAGTGAGCTATGAAGCTCAGTGTTAGTTGAAAACATATGTAAATAGTGCAATGACAATCAGACAATCAAATTTTACAATAAACCAAAAAAAAATTAATAACTAAAAACCACAATAGACTATAGCATCACAGTACTTGATAATTGCAACAATTATGCATGGCATGTTCTAACGAATATCTATGCAAAGATTCTACCTATCAATCCGCTACACACCATGAGTGCCTCAGAACCTATCTATTGAATCACCAAAATAATTAGGAGTCATGGCTCAGTGTGGATAAACCACCAATAACAATATACTGACAAGTTGCTGGTAATGTGGACGAACCACATAATGCAGATATACTGCTAGTGTAAGTGAGGACGAGTTGCCAATAATGTGTAGATAGTGTTGCTAGTAATGTGCATATAAACTGCCAATAATGTGGCCAATCCACTAATATGTTGTAGAAAAATTGCTAATAAATGTGGTCAAGCCACCAATAATCAATCCCCTACAATACTCCGGTGCAATGCAATCAGAACAATATTGCGGACTTTAAATACCGCTAATCTCCACATAACTCCTCCATCTCCAATCATCCCAGTCCCCATGCACTGCAATATATAATGTCATGAATGTTGCATATCATGCTAAATAATACAATAACATTATCAATGGCATGCTCAACATGCTTTCAATTCAACAATTTCAATGTCATGACTTTCAAGAAAAAAGTATAAGCAGTAGCAATCCATAACTTGCTTCCATACAAGCAATTACATGTCAAACATGATCATACAATCTAATAACAATAATAGTGTCTCAATTCTACCTATAAGATCTCTAACAAGACAGAGGTAAACATAGTGAAATAGGGGTCACACGACCATGTGGCTAGGCCATGTGAGAGGGTATAAACCATGTTACTAAGGTACACAGTCATGTGGACTGGCCGTGTAACTCTCTGAGGCCATGTGTCAATCGATAAATTCCCTAAAAGTAGTCACATGACTGTGTAACTCACACTAGGACTTGTGTTAAAAAATTAACCTTAACATCTACAGTGGCACACAGTCATGTCGACCACTCGTACGCAGCGCACACTCGTATGGGTAGGCCATGTAGTCTAAAATCCACACTCAATTTTGCTACACTTCACATGGTTAGAGCATAGAAACACCTATCAGTCACAAATGTTTAGAACACACAGACCTAGAAATGCAATTCTAAAGCACTAACAATTGTCTGAGACACCACTCCAATTCAGATCTGAAACTTGGTTACAAATTATATAAACAGAAAACTCATGAGAATTTCGCCCATTACCAAAAGAAGAAAGAGGGAACACGAAATCAGTTCTTGATTACTATCCCTTACCCTTCCAGTATTTCAAATCCAAATGATGAAAATAGAGATCAAATAAGTACTTGCAAGAAGGCCAACTCAGGTTTGACTTAAGGCTGATATGATGCTCTCGGCAGCAACAATATAAGACAATGGGAGGAAAAGAAGAAAAACAATGGCGGCGACAGTAAAGATGGTAAAGATGAGTGAGAAGAAAAGTGAATAATATAATTTTAGATAAGGGAAGAGAGTGGGACGACAAAAAGGAAAAGCAAATGAGCCAAAAAGCTGAACAAAAGAGAAAAAAACACATATTTATACTAGTGTTTTGGGCAAAGTTATAGAAAATAAAAATTATGCGAGGGAAAGGGAATCGAACTCGAGTCTCAAGGAAAACTTCACTAATTTTAACCATTAGGCCAATTATACATTCTTATTTTAAATATGCAAAGAAAAACTTAAAAGTCAGGGTGTAACAACTCTTGGTTCACTAACCCAATTCTACTAACCCGATTGTTGGGATGTGACATACCTTATTTCCAGAAGTATAGAGTCATTTGTTTATTGTTGTACAAAATCTCACTAAGTTCATCTAGACTTACTCTTGTATTACTCTAAATGCAGAATCAAGGAAGGATTCAAGGATCATAGAGGGACCAAGCTAAACACCGCCAAGTTCCACGAGCGATGCCATAATTGTATCTTGTATACAGAGGGGCACCCTTAGAGGCCACACCTCAAGAATTAGATTTGATGTATCTATATTAAAGTCTTAAATTTAAATTTGTAAATAACTATTATGTTTAATAGGGTAGAAGTTAAATTTTGAAATTTTGTTATATTCTAAGTGCGTGAATAAATCACGTTAAAAATTTTGTAAATTAATACAGTTTAATTGTGACATTTAGTACCTAGACCCGGTGATTGGGTTGGGTATAGGGTGTTACATGAAATTGTTGAGAATTGAATGAATTTGGTGTTAAATTGTTAGAAATTAAGCTTAGTATATGAAAATGACTAAATTGCAAAGTTTAATTGTTAGTTTAGTACATTAGGTGTAATAGCCCAAATTCGCCCGGGCCTTAAACTAAAATAAAAAATAATAAATAATAAAGTCCAGTTATTTTAAAGTCCTTTTACAGCCCAAAAATTAAAACCCAACTAGCCCACCACCCATGTACCCAAATACACTCGTAGCCCAAACTTAAACTAGACCCATTACAACAGATCCAAACAGACCCACTTAATACCAATAAACCTGGAGGCCCAAATAGCAGGGGCCCAAATGACTTTCAGATAGGGTTAGAAACCCTAGCTCTCTTTCTCCTAGCGCCGCAACATCTTCTGGAAGCCTCGGGGAGCATCTGTTCAGCTCCCCAAATCGAGGCCATTAATGCACTTTCTCAGCACAGCCCAGACAACTCCTCAGCTACCAATCAGGACTTCTCAGCATACCCAGGGCTCCTCACCACCAGATTTCATGCCTCCATCAACGCCGATGAGTTTACCACCGTGATCTTTGCGATTTTCCTGCGAAAAAGGAAAGAAATTAGTAGGCAGATTAGAACAAGATATGGAAAGGAATCTTGTGATTCCTTTCCTAAAATATGTCAGTTTAAGGCTATAAAGCCTTTCTAAGAATATGTAAAAAAGGATACGATACACACATACAGAGGGAAAAAATACCACAAAGATATTGTACATCAAATATTTTGCAATAATATATCAGAGATATTTCACAAGAAACGAATGTGATTTTTTTTATCTCATATTTCGTTTCTTTTCTCTTTTCTTAGATGAATATACAAACTGTTTTTTTTTTAAAACTAGTAACATTCAAAAGAAAAGGAGTTACATGTGGAAGGACGAAGGTTTTTAAACCCTCAGACCACAGCGTACGACGGCGCGTGAGGCGCATGTGTAGGCACTGCACTGTAGTCGGAGACCGAAGGCTGGACTACTCATTCTCTCCTTTTCAGAGAATTTTCAAGTTTTTTTTTTAAGTGGGGTACTAAAATGAATTTTGGGTTAAGGTTTTAACATTTATAGTCCTACGAAAACGGTGTCGTTTTGGCTTAGCTTGATAAGCACTAAAACGACATCATTTCAACAGAGAGGATCCGCGTGTTGACCCAATTACCCGGGGAGGATCCGCGTGTTTTTGTGAATTGGGTAAATTGCCCAATTGATCCTTCCTCCTTTTTAATATTTACAATCTCAATTTATGTTTATTCAAATTGGCCTTAACTTCTTACATTTAATTCAATTTAGTCCCAATGGCCAGTAGAATTTATTCTGGGAAACGACGTTGGTTTTTTAAGATTAGGGCTAATTGCCCAGTGAGTCCTCCGAATTTAACACACATTTGGAACCAGGCCCAGAATTTTTACTATTTTGCAGATTAACCTTAGATTTCTAATTAAATTCAATTTTAATCCTTTTATATTTTAATTTACTTTAAATACTTTATATATTTTTATTAATATTAGTTATATATTGTTATTATCCAATACATTATTTTATCACATATTTTATCTATAAATTATATTATACTATATATTTTTTATATATTTCTTTATATATTTTTATAAACTTGTATTACTATTTACTAAATTTGTAAATGGCAAATAAATTTCAAAAACATTATTAATAAATAATAGTATATATTATCCTTATTTATAATAGTATTCATATTCCATTTATATATATTACACTTTTCTTTATTTATATATTTTATATATGTATATTATTTATTTTACAATATTCTTATGAAAATTACTCATATCCTATTTATTTTATAATATATGTATACCATATTATATTTCATTATAATTATTTATGAATTTTTATTACATACTATATTTTATTATTTATCCTTATAATATCTATCTTTCTTATATTTTTATATATTATTTATTTTGTTTTTTATACTATTTATTTTACTATATTTTATATGCAAATTACTTGTTATATTTTTATTATTTTATATTATATTTCCTTATATTTTATTCATATTATATTATTATATATAACTTATTTTAAACATTTTTAATTATATTTTAGGTATTTTTATCAATAATTACTCACTTTATTTTATATTTTAATATGTATATTGAACCTTTCTTTATATTATGTCAATACATTAGATGTTGGTCTCATAATTTTATTAAATGTTGAGTGCTTGACATATTATTATTTTTATTGTATTTATATATATATATATATATATATATCATGCATCATTTTCATTATCAACATGTTTAAATATACGATGAATTACATGTTTATGTGTTTTTACCTATTCTTCTTAAATATATATCATGTTTTATGTATATTTTACTTATTTAAAATTTGCCATGTTTCTTATATGTATATGTTAGTTAATGTATGATATTTATGCTATTGTGCTTTTATTTACCTATTACTATAACTTGTTATCCCGTATGTTATGTTAATATGCTCCTTCATGCATTGATCTAAAAAACGAGACTTTAAAGTTTTCAAAAATAAAGGCAATACTTGGTGTTTGGAAATTTCGAGAAAAGTAGTGCCCTAACTTATTGGGTTTCAACTTTTCTCGTTGAGTTTGAATAGTCAAGCACCCTTCTAAGTTTTTAAGGTTTTCTAAGTGCAAGCGACTGTCTCGGAATTTCAAGACGTTGTGTCCTAACTTACTGGATATGACGTTTCATTGTTTCGAGATAGGGATTTCCAACAAGGCTAACTTAGTGTCAGATATCTTAAAAATATTATGTCCTAACTTATTGGATATAATATTTTGATTTATTTGATACAAGTGAACCCTAATTTTCAAAATCAAAAATATTAAAAGAGGATTGCATATTAAAATTTTTAAATTTCCGACATTAAAGACACTTGATAATCAATTAGGTACCAATTTTTGGGCGTTACGAGGGTGCTAACCCTTCCTCGTACGTAACTGACTCTCGAATCCATTTTCTCGATTTTCGTAGACCAAAATTATTGTTTTAAAATAAAACATTTATAAGGTGATCCAATCACACCTAAAAAGATTGGTGGCGACTCTCATTTTCATTTTTTTAAAGTTGATTTCCATTTTCCAAAACTCGATTTAAAAATGGTCTCGACACCTTGGCGACTCCACTAGGGATTAATAAGAGAGTCAAGCCGTATAATTGATTACCTTTTGTCTTTATGTCAGAAATTTGAAAAATTTTAAAATTCAATCCTCTTTGCATTACTTGTGTCTGTATTATTGCATATGTTATATATTCTGATACGCATTGTATTTGCATGACCGTTGTGGTCACATCCTTAAGTGGGAGTGAAAAACTACGCCTTTGTGAGGTTTTCGCCTCCGTGCAGGATAGTGGATCACTTTCGGGATACATCCGTACCTATGGTTTCGTGAGATTTTCATCTCCGTGTAGCCATAGGGAAATGTATTCCCCTGAAATGAACTCGTTTCAAATGAGCCTATAATGGGTGAGAATCGAGGAATCTACTGGTTCGAGTACCTCAAACTTTAGAACTAACCTCATATAGAAAAACCGTAAGAACCCAACTTAGTTAGAGTTAAACTTTAGATATTATCCTTATAAATTATCGTTGAGATTTATTGATATCATGTGATACTGACTATTTCTTTTCTTTTGTTTGCATGTCATTTTACATTTACAAAGGTATCGATTTACGGTCAGTTTCTAAGTTAGGAAGTTTTATTATGGAGAACGGACTTCTTGATAGAGTGGAGGGCAACACCAATGTTCATAGATGGTCAGAGCAAACTCAGCTAGAAAAGGGAGGCAGTATAACTATGGGATATGTGTCGGAGCTGTCGGATTATACTCGTATTAGTGTCACACAGAATAATCTCCAAGAGCTTAAGGAAATTTGGGATCAATGGGGCAATGAGACCAAGCAGTTATTCTACGATAATTACGGAGATTTACCTTACTTGCTCGATATTCAGGTAGATGAGCACTTATTCCGAGCCCTTGCTCAGTTTTGGAACCTGGCGTACAGTTGTTTCACTTTTGGGGAAGTAGATTTGGTACCAACCGTGGAGGAGTACACTACCTTCCTTCGTTGTCCCAGGTTTCAGAGTGATAGGATCTATTCTCGAGCTGCTTGCATCACTACCTTTTGGAAGAAATTAATGATCATTACGGGGATAACCATGCCTTTTTTAGTTGCATACTGGGGCATCGACAGAGTACTTTGAATCTTCTAAACACATGCCTTCATGAAATTGTTGTATAAGCGCTCAAGCGGCGATATCTAGAGTATCTAATTTTTGGCCTGTTTGCTATCTTTAGATTTTTTTCTCTCTCTTCTCAAAGATAGGCTTTCAGATTAATTTCCTTTGTATCTTTTTTGATAATTCATTCAAATCCAATTATTCTTAGAGTTTTATTTATCTTCCATTATTCTTTAAGTATGTTACATTGAAATAATAATAGATGAACTAAATATGTTCACAAACAAAGTTTTGCACATTACTCTGGAATTTCTTGATAATACAAGAAACTAAAACAGGACAGTTGTTCGAGAAATTCACATAAGTAAGGGATGAAGGAACTTGAAGAATTTCTTTCTTCCAGTCCAAAAGGAAAATGGACAAAACCAACGATTCAATTCTAAGGAAAGATTATCTTACAGACATCCTCAGTGGATCGTAGCATTGGAGGAAGGGTACAGGCCTACAGGCTAAGCAAGAAAAATACTTTAAGAAAAGAAAAGAAAAATGAAGGAACGAGTGGTGACGTCTAGGATAGGGGTCATGTTTACAACATTTTGCATCATAACATGTTTAATTAGAAACATTTGACTCACTTCGATCATGGCATCCTAATCCTCAGCCATAATCATTCTACAGGTTATAAAAAACGACGCGCCTTAATACCCTAAGCGGTAGGATAATAGGCCGCAGCATAGCAGATCTAGCTGAAACAAGATCCAAGATGATTTGGCATCCTTGTGCTTATAAGGAACAAATCAAAATTATAGTTGATTTGGCTTTCACGTGCTTACGATGAAGCAAATCTAAGATGATTTGGCATCTCTGTATTGTCAGAGAACAAATCGAAGTTTGGCGTATCCATATTCGACGGAGAGCAGACACATAGCAGATCTGGCCTTCAGATGATTAAACTGAAGCAGATCCAAGATGATTTGGCATCCTTGTGTTTACAAGGAACAAATCGAAATCATAGATGATTTGGCTTTCACATGTTTACGATGAAGCAAATCTAAGATAATTTGACATCTCTGTATTGTCAGAGAACAAATCGAAGTTTAGCATCTCCATATTCGACGGAGAGCAGACACATAGCAGATCTAGCCTTCAGATGTTTATACTGAAGCAAGATCCAAGATGATTTGGCATCCTTGTGCTTACAAGGAATAAATCGAAGACATAGCTGATTTGGCTTTCATGTGTTTACAATGAAGGAAATCTAAGATGATTTGGCATCTCTATATTGTAAGATAGCAAATCGAAGTTTGGCATCTCCATATTCGACGGAGAACAGACACATAGTAGATCTGGCCTTCAGATGTTTATACTGAAGCAAGATCCAAGATGATTTGGCATCCTTGTGCTTACAAGGAACAAATTGAAGACATAGTTAATTTGGCTTTCACGTGCTTACGATGAAGCAAATCTAAGATGATATGGCATCTCTATATTGTCAGAGAACAAATCGAAGTTTGGCGTCTCCATGTTCGACGGAGAGCAGACACATAACAGATCTGGCCTTCAGATGTTTACACTGAAGCAAGATCCAAGATGGTTTGGCATCCTTGTGCTTACAAGGAACAAATCGAAGACATAGCTAATTTGGCTGAAGCAGACCTAAGATGATTTGGCATTTCTGTATTGTTAGAAAACAAATCGAAGAAGCAGATTTGGCATTTTTGTTTGACGGAGAGCAGATTGAAGATATCAACACGACAGTCTTGAGGACCATGAACCGATAAGGCCAGGCAAATTTGGCCTTTCTATGAGTCTTTGCTCGATTCCTATTACACAGCAATAAGCAAAGTGGTAGGCCAAAAATTCGTCCGGGCCTTAAACTAAAATAAAAATAATAAATAATAAAGTCCAGTTATTTTAAAGTCCTTTTACAGCCCAAAAATTAAAACCCAACTAGCCCACCACCCGTGTACCCAAATACACCCGTAGCCCAAACTTAAACTAGACCCATTACAACAGACCCAAACAGACCCACTTAATACCAATAAACCTGAAGGCCCAAACAGCAGGGGCCCAAATGACTTTCAGATAGGGTTAGAAACCCTAGCTCTCTTTCTCCTAGTGCCGCAACATCTTCTGGAAGCCTCGGGGAGCGTCTGTTCAGCTCCCCAAATCGAGGCCATTAATGTACTTTCTCAGCACAGCCCAGACGACTCCTCAGCTACCAATCGGGACTTTTCAGCATACCCAGGGCTCCTCACCACCAGATTTCATGCCTCCATCAACGCTGATGAGTTTACGACCATGATCTTCGCGATTTTCCTGCGAAAAAGGAAAGAAATTAGTAGGCAGATTAGAATAGGATATGGAAAGAAATCTTGTGATTCCTTTCCTAAAATATGTCAGTTTAAGGCTATAAAGCCTTTCTGAGAATCTATAAAAAAGGATATGATACACACATACAGAGAGAAAAAATACCACAAAGATATTGTACATCAAATATTTTGCAATAATATATCAGAGATATTTCACAAGAAACGAATGTGATTTTTTTTATCTCATATTTCGTTTCTTTTCTCTTTTCTTAGACGAATATACAAACTGTTTTTTTTTTTTTGAAAACTAGTAATATTCAAAAGAAAAGGAGTTACCTGTGGAAGAACGAAGGTTTTTAAACCCTCAGACCACCGCGTACGACGGCGTGTGAGGTGCGTGTACAGGCACTGCACTGTAGTCGGAGACCGAAGGCTGGACTACTTCTTCTCTCCTTTTCAGAGAATTTTCAAGTTTTTTTTTTTAAGTGGGGTACTAAAATGAATTTTGGGTTAAGATTTTAACATTTATAGTCCTATGAAAACGGTGTCGTTTTGGCTTAGCTTGATAAGCACTAAAACGACATCGTTTCAACAGAGAGGATCCGCGTGTTAACCCGATTACCTGGGGAGGATCCGTGTGTTTTTGTGAATTGGGTAAATTGCCCAGTTGATCCTTCCTCCTTTTTAATATTTACAATCTCATTTTATGTTTATTCAAATTGGCCTTAACTTCTTACATTTAATTCAATTTAGTCCCAATGGCCAGTAGAATTTATTCTGGGAAACGACGTCGTTTTTTTAGGATTACGGCTAATTGTCCAGTGAGTCCTCCGAATTTAACGCGCATTTGGAACCAGGCCCAAAATTTTTACTATTTTGCAGACTAACCTTAGATTTTCTAATTAAATTCAATTTTAATCCTTTTTATATTTTAATTTACTTTAAATACTTTATATATTTTATTAATATTAGTTATATATTGTTATTATCCAATACATTATTTTATCACATATTTTATCTATAAATTATATTATACTATATATTTTTTATATATTTCTTTATATATTTTTATAAAATTGTATTACTATTTACTAAATTTGTAAATGGCAAATAAATTTCAAAAAATTATTAATAAATAATAGTATATATTATCCTTATTTATAAAAGTATTCATATTCCATTTATATATATTACACCTTTTCTTTATTTATATATTTTATATATGTATATTATTTATTTTACAACATTCTTATGAAAATTACTCATATCCTATTTATTTTATAATATCGTATACCATAGTATATTTCATTATAATTATTTATGAACTTTTTATTACATACTATATTTTATTATTTATCCTTATAGTATCTATCTTTCTTATATTTTTATATATTATTTATTTTGTTTTTTATACTATTTATTTTACTATATTTTATATGCAAATTACTTATTATATTTTTATTATTTTATATTATATTTCCTTATATTTTATTCATATTATATTATTATATATAACTTATTTTAAACATTTTTAATTTATATTGTAGGTATTTTTTATCAATAATTACTTACTTTATTTTATATTTTAATATGTATATTGAACCTTTCTTTATATTATGTCAATACATTAGATGTTGGTCTCATAATTTTATTAAATGTTGAGTGCTTGACATATTATTATTTTATGTTATTTTTATATATATATATCATGCATCATTTTCATTATCAACATATTTAAATATACGATGAATTACATGTTTATGTGTTTTACCTATTCTTCTTAAATATATATCGTGTTTTATGTATATTTTACTTATTTAAAATTTGTCATGTTTCTTATATGTATATGTTAGTT
Organism: Gossypium arboreum; assembly: GCF_025698485.1. Taxonomy (NCBI): domain Eukaryota; kingdom Viridiplantae; phylum Streptophyta; class Magnoliopsida; order Malvales; family Malvaceae; genus Gossypium; species Gossypium arboreum. Next base: position 21,728,820 of record NC_069070.1, read on the forward strand.
AATGTCTGATATTTATGCTATTGTGCTTTTATTTACCTATTACTATAACATGTTATCCCGTATGTTATGTTAATATGCTCCTTCATGCATTGATCTAAAAAACGAGACTTTAAAGTTTTCAAAAATAAAGGCAATACTTGGTGTTTGGAAATTTCGAGAAAAGTAGTGCTCTAACTTATTGGGTTGCAACTTTTCTCGTTGAGTTCGAATAGTCAAGCACCCTTCTAAGTTTTTAAGGTTTTCTAAGTGCAAGCAACTGTCTCGGAATTTCAAGACGTTGTGTCCTAACTTACTGGATATGGCGTTTCATTGTTTCGAGATAGGGATTTCTAACAAGGCTAACTTAGTGTCAGATATCTTAAAAAGATTATGTCCTAACTTATTGGATATAATATTTTGATTTATTTAATACAAGTGAACCTTAATTTTCAAAATTAAAAATATTAAAAAAGGATTGCATCTTAAAATTTTTAATTTTCCGACATTAAAGACACTTGATAATCAATTAGGTACCAATTTTGGGCGTTACGAGGGTGCTAACCCTTCCTCGTACGTAACCGACTCCCGAATCCGTTTTCTCGATTTTCATAGACCAAAATTAATGGTTTAAAACAAAACATTTATAAGGTGATCCAATCACACCTAAAAAGATTGGTGGCGACTCTCGTTTTCATTTTTTTAAAGTCGATTCCCATTTTCCAAAAGTCGATTTAAAAATGGTCTCGACATTAGGTGCCAAATTGAATAAAATGCAAAACTATCATGAACTGTTGGTAGAGATAGAAAATAGAAGGCCCCAAATGAGTCATGGTGAAATTAAATTCTAATCTGTTGCCCTAAATTAAAAGTTATGCTTGTCTTGCTATTAAAGACTAAATTGAATAAATTACAAAATTTTGATAACTTTTTATTTGATTCTGATTTGGTTGGAAATTGATTATATGATATGTTTTCTGATTATTCATAGCTAACAACAACACCGAATAGCTAAGAGGGAAAAGAAAAGAAAAAAACATCGACTAGTGACACACGGAACCTCAGTTTGTACTTTAATGATTTGAGATAAAAATATTTGATTGTGTATGCATGCTTATTGATTGATGAGTCATTGGGATGAGTCTATTGTGATAATATGAAATATTTCAATTGAATTGCTATGGTTGAGATTGAATGTCGAAATAGGGACTAAATTGAATAGAATAGATAGTATGATTTAATTGGCATATCATAATTGATAAGCAATTAAGCTGAAATATGCTATGTTACATGATATATTGATGATGAATTGTAAATAATGTAATGTGAATTGAACATTAATACCCTATTAACTAGTCCAACTAAGTCGGATATAGTTGACAAACAATAGAATTGGATTGTACAGGTTTATGAGCTTATGCGCCATGATGCACTACGTGTGCTAGTATGCGTTTTGTGCTCCAAAATGCGCTTCTTGTGCCAATATTCACTTTACGTACCGGTTTCCCTTACTTGATTTTTCTGTTGCACTTCAATGCAAATTTGATGTGTTGGTTAGACAATCCGTGTATACATCCGAGTCCGAGATAGGTAAATAGGGGTCATTAATAATAAGTTTGATAACTTATACAGAAATGAATTAATATAATGCTTGAGATTTTGAATATGTTCATATATGAGTTTGAAATGAGAAGTACGTATGTTATCATGCAAAATAAGTGAAATCGAGCAATATGGGTTGAAACAAATGTGAATGACTCGATAGACTCTAGAAACGTATTGAAAGGTAAGAATAAGGTAAGTAAATGAATAGATCATGATGAATTGATTTAAGTAATGCCTTTGATATGTATGTAATTGAAAAGTGAGTAGAAAAAGTATAGAATTGATGATAATGTTGAAATGTTAAGTAAATTGGGCTACCTAATGGGATATGCACATTTTCATGTATATATATGAACATATGCAAGTTTCATTTTGAGTTCACATGCTTTGTGTCATGATATTTATACTAATATATAATATCTTGAATCATGAAAGTACCACCAAGCTTTATTGCTTAGCATGTTGTTTGTTTTCTCCATGCGCAGGTTCAATTATTCCTTAAAGCCCTAGGACTTGAAGTCAACAGATAGACTATCATTTTTGACTCAAAAAATTGTGTATAGTGTGTTTCATTTTGGTTTTATGTCATGTACTTAGGGACATTTTTTTTAATGTCACAAATGGTTAAGTTGTAAATGTATATGTGATGATCATATGAATTGATTAGTGTTTAGGTTTATAAATCAATGTGTCAATGGTTGAACATTGTATATTAAGCTTGCTTTTATGGTAAATGGCTAAAATTGGAGATCCAAGACTAGTGTTTATTTGAATGATGAAATTTTGGTAAGATTTATTTAGCTACCAAATTGAAGTTGTTGAACAACAAGGACCACGCCGCGGCGACATGCCTCTAATGCCACGGTGAGAATTAGTTTAAGGCTCAATTTTCGACGATGTAGCCTCGAGGTCACGATGAAATCAAAGAGTCATGTTGCAAAGAGAAAACCCCTGAAGTTGTAAAGTCAACTTGAAACTTTGTACTATTTATAATTTGAACCATTTCGACCCTGGGTTAGTAAAAGAGCTTTCTTAGGTTCATATAAGACTCGGAAAGGATAATGAAATGTTTATTATGTATGGTTTACTTGTATTTATACGTATAATGACATTGGATTCTAGTTTCTCCGACAACAAAAGTGGCACCTTGTAGCTTGAACCTGATGATGGGTCGGGTATCGGAGCGTTACATTTCACCCATAGCAAAGGCTTGGTTTAAAAAATCACAAATTTTTGAATAGAACTCACCAATAGTTTCAAATTCTTACATCTTTGGGTTCTCGAGTTTGGAAGTCAACATTTACATCTTTAACTATTTGAAAGTGGTCGTTCCTTCATGTGTAGTCTGAAGTATATCTCACGATATTTCAGCAACACTACATTTTTCTAGTCTCTTAAATTCTTGCATATCAATTCCATAGAACATTACAAACAATGCTTTAAAGTTGGAATTGGTCAAGCATTCTTCTTCAATTGTCCATTAACCCGTAGGTTTAGGAACTCTTCCTTTTTCATTCTCCATCATTGGTGGCTCCAATCTAGTAAGAATTAAATACCAAGCTTTTTCACCAATGGATTCGATATAGGCTTTAATACAAGACTTACAATAAGGGTAATGGCCAGTCACCAACATAGGGTTCGAGAGGTTGATGATCCTTCCATAGCTTGTGAACAACAACACCAGAAATCTCTACTAGTTATGTTAAGTGGGAGGCTTTGATACCGATTGTTGGCTTGAAGTAGTTGCTAAGTAACAAGCTAAGTACTGATAAAAGTGACTGGGAAGACAACATTTCTCCAAGCACTTCGAAACATAAAACAAAAACAAGGGACAATAAGATTGTTTACGTAGTTTGGTTTCCTTACATTTGCGAATCCTAACTCAGTAAGAAATATAAACTACCGTCAAACACTTACAACAAGTGAACCTAAATCTATCACACACCAGTGAAAACTTTCTCACTTTTGAACCTCTAAAAACTAGCACTCTCACTACTAAATACTTCCCTGAGAACTTTGTTTATAAAACCACAACACTTAGGTCTTACAATCAAATGCACTCTCAAAAATAATGATCCTCACATGAATAAATTAAGTGCTCTCATTTATCATTCCATAAACCTATAGAAGTCTCTCAATTATATAAAGTTTTTGAGACTTACTAACATAATAAAGATCTCACAATCCCTATTAAACAATACCTAATCAAGCTAAATACAATATAATATTAACAAACAAGGTAAACAAGAACGATTGGCGGCTAAGACTTAAACATTCTAATTTGATCCAACTTTCTTGATTTAAGGGATTAGATAGACTTGATTCGATCTATAACGCCCCAATTTTCGGGAATTCTGTGAATGTTGGCATAGGTTTAATTATGTTAGTGGGCCTCTAGAAGGCCCAAGCTTAAGATAGAACCCGGTAATTTTAGTTAATTTTTGCTCCATAAGAAAAAGGGAGTGAAATTATGAAATAGGACCTATGTGAAAATGTTTGAAAATGCTATAGGCTAATTTGTAGTGGCCAAATAAATAGGAGTGCAAAATAGGAGGATTTGCATGTCAAATTCCCCACTTTTAATGTAGTGGCCAGCCAAGGTGATGGATAGTTGATAATGTATGCATTTTAGCATTTTAATAGTTAATGGATGATTGGCATTAGCATTTTAATAGTTAATGAATGATGGGCATTAGCATTTTAATAGTTAATGGATGATGGGCATGATAAGCATTACGGGCATATTTTTATTGGAATTATGGCATGAGTATGGCACAAATATTAGTATATCATTTATGTGTCATAAAATGTTGAGTGATAAGAATAACAAAAGGAAGTAAAGGAAGGTTGTTGTTCATTCTTTGTTCTCCATAGCTGAATTTGAGAGAGAGCAAATAGGGGAGGAAACCCTTGAATATTCGGTCACTAGGAGGAGGAAAAATTGAAGGTAAGTTCTTGGTACTTTGCTTCTATCTTGATGTTCATGAGTTCTTCTTGATTCTACCCTAATTCATGAAGCATATTTTAGTTTTTGGTTGTTGTTTCATGTTCTTTTGATGAAAAATGGAAGATAGGTGAAGTTGAGTTAAACAAATGAGCATGCATGTGCCTTAGATGCTAAAGGGAAAAATCGGCTAACATGTTGTGCTTTAAAATGATGAAATGGAGATTATACTTAAGTAAAATCATAGATATGTGATGATTGATTGGTGATATACATGTTTAAATAACAAGCATGCAAGTTAGGTGTGAAAGAGTGATTTGGTAATAAATCTGCTTGGGACAGCAGCAGTAACGTGACTTTGGAAAATCACCATAAACTGTGGGAGATGATTTAGAAGCTGAATAAATTATGTAATTAAAGCTTAATGAGTCTAGTTTTAAATGAAATAAACTAGAACATATTTTGAATTCTGTACAATGAGAAATTTGATTCGTAATGAAGAGTGGTCAGATTAGTCAAACAGTGAAACATGGGAAACTTTGAGAAAAATCTGGTATTTATTGGCTAAACCAAAAATTCTGAAAATTTTATGGATAGAAGATATATGAGTCTATTTTCAGGGAAAATTAATGGCACTTGATTTGGAGTTTCGTAGCTCTAGTTATAAATGATTTAGTGACTGTTGCTCAGGAAGACAGCTTGCAGTGAAATTATGATTATGTGGTAAACATTGACAAAAATTTGTTAATGAGTTGCTTATTAATTTCTTATAAGCTCACTATGATCTGTAGGTGTGGTTGGCGAATATTGTAAGGGGTTAATATGTAGTTTGTATTTGAATAGTTAGATTAACGTGTTAGTAATCCAATTGTAGGCGGTTCGTGTGTGGATCTCGTCAACATATCGTCGCAAAGCAGTGTGTAACTAACACCCTCTTTCTTAGTCTAGATCGGCAAAAGCGAAAAGCGAAATGCTTAGAAAATCGGTATTTTGTAGATTTGCGAGTGTGCAAATGCCTGTGAGGTAAATCGATTAATGTTTTTGGTAAGCTGCAATGTTTGGACCAAAGTGCATGATTTACGTGCCCTCGATATTTTTGGGCTTAATGGGCCAAAATTGGAATGATGGGCCAATAGCAGCCCAATTCGGTAAGAACCCTCGGTAGTGATTACATTAGTACGTGAAAGGTAGGAATATGCATGAAAAACCCTAAAATAGATAAATTATTGAAATACCTTTAAAAGTGGAAAATTTACGCTTTACCTCGGGAGATAAATTACCAAATACCCCAGGGTTAAATTGACCTAAATGCATGTTTGATTTGTTGTTATTTATTGCATGCCATGTTGTTATTATCGATGCATGGGACGGGATATTGACGGAGGAAGTCTGAAAGTGGCTTGTCCACGTCTTGGAGGCTTTGCCTCAATTTATCGTTAATGAGCAAGCAAGGTCGCAATCAGTGAGTGTTAAATGGGTGGGTTGAGCTATTCCCCACATGGAGTGTATGGTGGTACGGTGGAGTGTAGTGGTTGGTGGGTTGAGTAGTCTCCCAAATGGGCTTGCATATGTTTCTTGATGTTGCATGTATTTTGAAATGGGCCTATGGGCCATCTTTATTATCTGAATAAGGGCTAAGGCCCGGTTATTGTAATCTGAAAAGGGCTCGGCCCAGTACCACTGTTACTTGAATGGGCTTAGGCCCAATGGGCTTGAGTGACTTGGGCTTTGAATGGGTTTTCCTTACACATGAGTTTCCCCAAACTCACCCTTTCTTTAACCTTGCGGTGAGTCTTGATGTGGGTGACTTGGAGCCGGAGGGATTCAGAGTGGCCATTGTGAACACTTTTGGGTTTGAAAAAGACCTGGTTTTCTTAAGTTATTTTAATTACTATTTAAGTTTTGGGTTGTAATAAGGCCATTTTAACTTTATTTTCTTCTTTGATTTTCCGAGATTATATTATTTTAAACAACTTTAAATTGATGGATAATAATAATTCAAATGGGCTAGACTTAGGCACGATTTCAAAACGATATTTTTTAAATAACACGATGACACGAATATTCAATTTACCAAAGATAACCACTCAAAGAAATTTCAACTTGTTATAACCAAGTGTGGCAATGGATGTGGACATGTCTAGGATTGGATCCAATCGGAGAGCTTGGTACTTAGCGACCTTCATGGCTCACCTCCTCATTATGGATACCTACACGGTGCCCGACTTCCATTCACTTGGTTAGTTTGACAAAATTCGGCTTTTTTTTAAAACACTAAAAAGGGAATATGGGTTTTTGACTTCAAAGTGGCATGTCGGATTCGGCCTTAACGTCTGGGCCGGGTTTGGGGTACTACATTTAGTGGTATCAAAGCCTAGGTTGCAACAACTCGACTGTGGATTGGGTCCAAAAAGGGTTTTCAAAACTTTATGCCAAAAAAAAAATAGAGGGTATTTTTGAAAAAACCTGACTTTTGAAAATAAAATTTTCTGTTTAAAGGAGATAATCTCCGAACTTATTTTTTTAACACAAATGTTTGGAAAATGGATTTCAAAAAGTCTAAATCTTTTGAGTTTATCTGAAAACGATGAGGTGGCACATGAATCCCCGACACCAAGGGCTGTAAGTACTATTTCTTTTTATATTATGAAACTGTACTGTAGTTAGTACTAAACCTCAGAGATAGTACTATAGATAATATAGCGTAAAGGCTACGAAACTGAGACTGTAGGGTAAACTAAGCCCTAGGAAATTGAGACAGTAGCAAAATTATGGTTACGCGAGAACAACCCTGAAACCTTATCTATTCATAAGATATTCTGTAATAAATAGTGGAAACAGTAAACTAACTGCATAAAATTCGTAATCAGATAAATCGATATGAGTATGAGAGCTACTCGGGGAAGAGGCCGTGGTCGAGGCCGAGGTAGTACTCTAGTCGGATCTTCGTCTTCTGAACACATACCCACTGAAGTAGCACGACCACCACCGGTGGATGAGAATGGGCCGTATGATCGGGCTGCAGGGGATGACGCTCTGTCCCAGGCCATGTTAAGAGTTTTGGAAAGGGTGGCTGGAGCTAATATCGGGCCCATGAATAGGGGGTCCATTTCTGAGCGACTCCGGGCCAACGGAGTGGAAGTTTTTAGGGGTGTATCTGGAGTAGCCCCAAATGTGGTAATCTTGGTGGAAGCCACGGAGCGGATTATGGATGACTTGGACTGCTCGGTAGAGCAAAAGTTAAAAGGAGCAGTATCCTTACTACGGGATGAGGCGTATCAGTGGTGGATCATTGTGAGAGAGGTACCCGGTGAGAGGGTAACACAGGAGTTGTTTAAGCAGATCCTTCAAGGCGAAGTATGTCGGAGCTAGCTATGTGGATGCGCGAAGGAATGAATTCCTGAACCTGACCCAAGGTGGTAAGATCGTTGCTGAATATGAGACAGAGTTTCTGCGATTGAGCCGGTATGCTAATGGTATTGTCTCTACTGAATACGAGCGCAGTGTTCGCTTTGAGGATGGCCTCAGGAATGAGCTAAGGGTGCTCATAGCTCCGCAAAGAGAGCGTGATTTTGCTGCACTGATAGAAAAGGCTAAGATAGCCGAAGAGGTGAAGCAAGCTGAATGAGGGAACCGTGACAGGGATCAAAATCGATTCAGGAGAGATGCTGGACCAACTGGTGCTGCAAACCGGAATGGTAAGAAAGCTAGGATGGAAGAACCAGTTCGAGCAGTTCCGGTGAATACTGTTAGACCACAAGCTTGTAGAGATTGTGGTAGAATGCATCTGGGGGAATGTTGGAAACGTTCTGGGGCTTGTCTTTGTTGTGGATCAAAGGAACATAAGATCAGGGATTGTCCTAAGAGGCCAGCTCAGGCTCAAGTGGTTGAACAAAGGGCTGTGCAACCCGTGGAAACAGCGCGAGGTGGACCATCGCCGTTGAGAGGTCATGGCCGAGGTCGCGGTGGCAATGGCCATGGACGTGGGGCACCTGGCAAGGGTACTATTAACACTGAGGCTCGTTAGCCAGCTTTGGTATATACTGCTCGTCGCCGCGAGGAGGGTGATGCACCCGACGTCATAACTGGTACATTTTTTATTTTTAGCATGCCGTATACTGCCTTGGTGGATGTTGGATCTACTCATTCCTATGTTGCATGTGCCATATCTAGGTCATTGGGTGTGCACTCTGAGGAGATTGTGAGTGGGGTATCTGTACTAAGTCCTTTGGGTCACTCAGTTAGGGTAGACAAACTGTATAGGGATGTACCCTTAGAAACTCAAGGTAAGATTTTCCCTGGAGATCTGATGGAGTTACCATTCGGAGAGTTTGATCTCATTTTGGGAATGGACTGGCTTGTTAAGCATAAAGCGACTCTGGATTGTGCTGCTAAACGAATGGTGTTAAGGACCAAAAAGGATGAGGAGGTTATGGTGATAGGTGAGCTAAGGGATTATTTGTCCAATGTGGTGTCGGCATTAAGAGCCGAAAAGTGGATTCGAAAAGGTTGTAAGGTCTATTTGGCATTTGTAAGTCAGTCAGAAGAGGAGGGACCGACAATGGATAAGGTTAAGACCATAAAGGAGTTCCAAGATGTTTTTCCGGAGAAGCTTCCAGGATTGCCTCCGAACCGAGAAGTTGAGTTTGGAATAGATTTGTTGCCTGGAACGGCGCCTATGTCCATCACACCGTATAGGATGGCACCGAAGGAGTTAGTGGAGTTAAAGGCTCAAATTCAAGAGTTGTTGGATAGGGGCTTCATTAGGCCAAGCGTGTCTCCATGGGGAGCACCGGTGTTATTTGTGAAGAAAAAGGACGGGACAATGCGCATGTGCATCGATTACCGTCGGTTGAACAAACTGACGATAAAGAACAAATACCCTCTGCCAAGGATTGATGATTTATTTGACCAACTTAGAGGAGCTTCGGTATTTTCCAAGATTGACCTTCAATCTGGATACCATCAGTTAAGGGTAAAGGAAGTGGATATTCATAAGACAGCATTTAGGACTTGATATGGTCATTACGAGTTCCTGGTTATGCCGTTTGGGTTGACGAACGCACCTGCCGCTTTCATGGATCTAATGAATCGAGTGTTCCAACCTTACTTGGACCAATTCGTGGTAGTTTTCATCGATGATATTCTGGTGTACTCGGAAACCGAGGAGAAACATGAGATGCATTTACGTATTGTGCTGCAAGTACTGAGAGAGAAGGAACTGTATGCAAAGTTTAGTAAGTGTGAATTTTGGTTGCGAGAAGTGGCTTTTCTAGGTCATGTGGTTTCTACTGAAGGAATTGGAGTGGATCCTCGAAAAATTGAGGCAGTTCTGGGATGGAAGCCACCAAAATCAGTATCGAAAATTTGGATTTTTCTGGGTTTGGCAGGCTATTACCAAAGGTTCGTAGAAGGATTTTCTCGATTGTTTGCACCATTGACAAAATCATAAGAAAGGGGTAGCATTTATGCGGGTGAGAGTCAACAAAAGCTTTTGACCATTTGAAAAAGGTATTGGTGAAGCACCGGTGTTGATTCAACCGAGTCTAGGAAGGACTTCACGTATGCGTGATGCGTCACATGTGGGGTTAGGATGTGTCTTGATGCAAGAGGGTAAGGTGGTCGCTTATGCTTCCCGATAGCTTAAGTCTCATGAAGCGAACTACCCTACGCACGACTTAGAGCTAGCAGCGGTGATCTTCGCGTTGAAAATCTGGAGACATTACTTATATGGAGAAAAGTGTATCATATACACGGACCATAAGAGCCTAAAGTATCTGTTAACTCGAAGGAGTTAAACCTTGAGGCAACGAAGATGGGTAGAGTTGCTTAAGGATTACGATTGTTCGATTGAGTACCACCCGTAAGGCTAACGTGGTGGTGATGCGTTGAGTCGAAGGGTTGTTTCGATTTAAGAGCCTTTTTGCACGCTTGAGTCTGCTTTGATGATGGAAGTCTGTTAGCGAATTGCAAGTAAGGCCTAGTTGGATGAGCAGTTAAAGAAAAATAGTTGAAGGATAACTCGTTGGTTCTTGGTTTGACAAGTTGAGAAGGGTGAGAATGAGGATTTTGGACCGAATCTTGAAGGAGTTTTATGCTTTCGAGGAAGAATTTGTGTTCCGAAGGACTCTAACTTGAGAAAGTCAATATTGAAGGAAGCTCATGGGGGACTTTGTGCCATGCATCCTGGAGGGAATAAGTTGTATCACGACTTGCGAGAACTGTCTTGGTGGCACGGGCTTAAAAGAGAAGTAACGGAGTTCGTGGGAAATGTCGACATGCCGCAAAGTGAAAGTGAACATCAATTTCCTACGGATTATCGCAACCGGTGAAAATTCCATTGTGGAAGTGGGAGAGAGTCACTATGGACTTTGTGAGTGGGCTACCTTTGACACCCACCAAGAAAGATTACGTGTGGGTAGTGGTGGATAGGTTAACAAAATCGCCCATTTCATACCGGTTCGACTGATTACTCCCGCAAAAGTTGGCTAGGTTGTATGTGGCGAGATAGTACGACTACATGGAGTGCCGTGTCGATTATTTCCGATCGAGACCCTAGGTTTACATCTCGGTTCGAAAGAAGTTGCAGGAGGCATTGGGTACACGTTTGGATTTCAAGATCGCCTTTCACCCACGCATGGATGGACAACGAAGAGGGTTATTGATTTTGGAGGATATGTTAAGGGGTTGTATCATCGATTTTCGTGGGAGTTGGGAGGACTACTTGCCATTGGCGGAGTTTGCATACAATAACAGCTACCAAGCAAGTATTCAGATGGCTCCATATGAGGCACTTTATGGGCGGAGATGTCGTACGCCTACGTGTTGGACAGAGTTGGGTGAACGACAAGTGCTTGGACCGGAGTTGGTGGTAGATACTGAAAGTAAGGTTAAGTTGATAAGAGATCGATTAAAAGAGGCATCTGATAGACAGAAGTCATATGCGGACCTAAAGCGCAAAGAGATAGAGTTCGCGGTTGGGGATATGGTTTTCTTAAAGGTTTCACCTTGGAAAAAGATCTTGAGATTCGGCAAGAAAGGCAAATTGAGTCAGCGGTTTATAGGGCCTTATCGAGTTCTTAAGCGGGTAGGGCAAGTAGCGTATCAGTTAGAGTTACCACCAGAGTTAGACAGAATCCATGACGTTTTTCATGTGTCTATGTTAAGACGATATCGATCGAATCCCTCACATGTTGTGCCAGTGGAGGAGATTGAAGTAAGGACTGATTTGACCTTTGAGGAAGAACCCATACAAATTTTAGATCGAGAGGTTAAAGTTCTAAGAAGGAAGTCGGTTCCGTTGGTAAAAGTACTGTGGCGTAATCATGGGGGGGAAGAAGCTACTTGAGAATCAGAAGAGACTATGCATCAACAATACCCTCAACTATTTGGATTAGGTAAATTTCGAGGCCGAAATTTCTTTAAGGGGGGTAGAGTTGTAACGCCCCAATTTTCGGGAATTCTGTGAATGTTGGCATAGGTTTAATTATGTTAGTGGGCCTCTAGAAGGCCCAAGCTTAAGATAGAACCCGGTAATTTTAGTTAATTTTTGTTCCATAAGAAAAAGGGAGTGAAATTATGAAATAGGACCTATGTGAAAATGTTTGAAAATGCTATAGGCTAATTTGTAGTGGCCAAATAAATAGGAGTGCAAAATAGGAGGATTTGCATGTCAAATTCCCCACTTTTAATGTAGTGGCCAGCCAAGGTGATGGATAGTTGATAATGTATGCATTTTAGCATTTTAATAGTTAATGGATGATGGGCATTAGCATTTTAATAGTTAATGAATGATGGGCATTAGCATTTTAATAGTTAATGGATGATGGGCATGATAAGCATTATGGGCATATTTTTATTGGAATTATGGCATGAGTATGGCACAAATATTAGTATATCATTTATGTGTCATAAAATGTTGAGTGATAAGAATAACAAAAGGAAGTAAAGGAAGGTTGTTGTTCATTCTTTGTTCTCCATAGCTGAATTTGAGAGAGAGTAAATAGGGGAGGAAACCCTTGAATATTCGGTCACTAGGAGGAGGAAAAATTGAAGGTAAGTTCTTGGTACTTTGCTTCTATCTTGATGTTCATGAGTTCTTCTTGATTCTACCCTAACTCATGAAGCATATTTTAGTTTTTGGTTGTTGTTTCATGTTCTTTTGATGAAAAATGGAAGATAGGTGAAGTTGAGCCAAACAAATGAGCATGCATGTGCCTTAGATGCTAAAGGGAAAAATCGGCTAACATGTTGTGCTTTAAAATGATGAAATGGAGATTATACTTAAGTAAAATCATAGATATGTGATGATTGATTGGTGATATACATGTTTAAATAACAAGCATGCAAGTTAGGTGTGAAAGAGTGATTTGGTAATAAATCTGCTTGGGACAGCAGCAGTAACGTGACTTTGGAAAATCACCATAAATTGTGGGAGATGATTTAGAAGCTGAATAAATTATGTAATTAAAGCTTAATGAGTCTAGTTTTAAATGAAATAAACTAGAACATATTTTGAATTCTGTACAATGAGAAATTTGATTCGTAATGAAGAGTGGTCAGATTAGTCAAACAGTGAAACATGGGAAACTTTGAGAAAAATCTGGTATTTATTGGCTAAACCAAAAATTCTGAAAGTTTTATGGATAGAAGATATATGAGTCTATTTTCAGGAAAAATTAACGGCACTTGATTTGGAGTTTCGTAGCTCTAGTTATAAATGATTTAGTGACTGTTGCTCAGGAAGACAGCTTGCAGTGAAATTATGATTATGTGGTAAACATTGACAAAAATTTGTTAATGAGTTGCTTATTAATTTCTTATAAGCTCACTATGATCTGTAGGTGTGGTTGACCGAATATTGTAAGGGGTTAATATGTAGTTTGTATTTGAATAGTTAGATTAACGTGCTAGTAATCCAATTGTAGGCGGTTCGTGTGTGGATCTCGTCAACATATCGTCGCAAACAGGTGTGTAACTAACACCCTCTTTCTTAGTCTAGATCGGCAAAAGCCGAAAAGCTGAAATGCCGAAAATCGGTATTTTGTAGATTTGCGAGTGTGCAAATGCCTGTGAGGTAAATCGATTAATGTTTTTGGTAAGCTGCAATGTTTGGACTGCAAAGTGCATGATTTCTGTGCCCTCGATATTTTTGGGCTTAATGGGCCAAAATTGGAAGAACCCTCGGTAGTAATTCTGTTAGTACGTGAAAGGTAGGAATATGCATGAAAAACCCTAAAATAGATAAATTATTGAAATACCTTTAAAAGTGAAAAATTTACAGTTTACCCCTGGGAGATAAATTACCAAATACCCCTAGGGTTAAATTGACCTAAATGCATGTTTGATTGTTGTTATTTATTGCATGCCATGTTGTTATTATCGATGCATGGAATTGGGATATTGACGGAGGAAGTACTGAAAGTGGCTTGTCCACGTCTTGGAGGCTTTGCCTCAATTTATTTGATAATCGAGCAAAGCAAGGCTGCAATCTGTGGAGTGTTAAATTTGGGTGGGTTGAGCTATTCCCCACATGGAGTGTATGGTGGTACGGGTGGAGTGTAGTGGTTGGTGAGTTGAGTAGTCTCCCAAATGGGCTTGCATATGTTTCTTGATGTTGCATGTATTTTGAAATGGGCCTATGGGCCATCTTATTATCTGAATAAGGGCTAAGGCCCAGTTTATTGTAATCTGAAAAGGGCTCTAGCCAGTACCACTGTTACTTGAATGGGCTTAGGCCCAATGGGCTTGAGCTGACTTGGGCTTTGAATGGGTTTTCCTTACACACTGAGTTTCCCCAAACTCACCCCTTCTTTAACCTTGCAGGTGAGTCTTGATGTGGGTGACTTGGAGCCGGAGGGATTCAGTGGCCATTGTGAACACTTTTGGGTTTGAAAAAGAGACTGGTTTTCTTAAGTTATTTTTAATTACTATTTAAGTTTTGGGTTGTAATAAGGCCATTTTAACTTTATTTTCTTCTTTGATTTTCTGAGATTATATTATTTTAAACAACTTTAAATTGATGGATAATAATAATTCAAATGGGCTAGACTTAGGGCACGATTTCAAAACGATATTTTTTAAATAACACGATGACACGAATATTCAATTTACCAAAGATAACCACTCAAAGAAATTTCAACTTGTTATAACCAAGTGTGGCAATGGATGTGGACATGTCTAGGATTGGATCCAATCGGAGAGCTTGGTACTTAGCGACCTTCATGGCTCACCTCCTCTGTTATGGATACCTACCGTGCCCACTTTCCATTCACTTGGTTAGTTTGACAAAATTCGCTTTTTTAAAACACTAAAAAGGAACACGGGTTTTTGACTTCAAAGTGGCATGTCGGATTCGGCCTTAATGTCTGGGCCGGGTTTGGGGTACTACACGATCGATTTGATTTTCCAAATATATTTATCCAAGTGGTATGATCTTCATTGATGGGCTAGATATAATCCACAATTTCAGCTCAGTCAATAGATATGGTTCAATAAATTGACAATAACCAAAATATGAAAAATTACCTATCTAGTGGGTAAAAAAATGAACACTTCCTCCTCTACATCTCAAATCATTTCATACTTTTTTAATACCAACCATGATATTTTTTCCCAATTATCCAATTTCTTTACTTTCTATCAATTTTCTTCCACGTCCATATATCTCAGAAAAAAAAAGTATAAAAGTGCAATCACTTTTTCTTAAAGATCACGACTGGATTCTCAAAATTTTTCTTTAAACTAATGATATAAGTCTGGAAATTTATATATAGTTTGATTAATCACATCATCATCTATCAAACATCGTTTTCACATATTTCTTTATTTGATTCATAAAAGGGGTTAAAGCTTATTCTCTCTGAAGTGAAATTATATAGGGACCGTACATACCTATAAAGAAAATATATTCGGGCACATGGCCGGACTCCACATTCAATGCGTGAGATATTATTCACTTTTAACTCAAATAAGAAAGGAGCATCTTTCGAAATAAAAATTAAAAAAAAAAATTAGCATTTTAATGTTTGATAACTCACTTTGATGACTTATTCCCACATTCATTGAACTACATGGAAAGCAATACACTGATGCAGGAACTAAACAAGAAAGATAATAACTTTAATCTCCATTATCAAAAGTTTTTCTTTTAAAATCCTAGCCTCATATTTTATTGTACTCGTTCATAATGATGGAACAACACCATATCCATTATCTTCCTTTGAGAACATCTGATCATCTTCAATCCCCTTATCTGTTTTCCTCGCAAATTTGCCTTTGATACGAGGTCGAGTCTCTGCATAAGCTTTCCTGGATGCATATCTTATTTTCTTCTCAAACTTTCTTGATTTTCTCTTCTCTCTATATCTTAGAACCTTTTCTTCCCTATTCATTGATGTGAATTGCAATGGCATTAGAAGCCAAGGATTTGGGAAGGTTTCAGTTGTCGTTGTTGTTGTTGTTGTTGTTGGAAATCCAGTGAATGAATTTGGGATGCCAGCAGGAGCGATCATCAGCATGGGAACCTAAATGAAGCAACAAATAAGTTTAAAAAGCTTAAGATGAGCTGATAATTCGGGGAAATAACGGTAAATTTTGAGGAAAAAAATAATGAAAAGTCATCGTTATCCTGAATTCTGTTGCTGTGTTTGGCCAGTGAGAAAGCTTCAGAGAGCTTCGGAATTAATGGAATGGACTTACATGTATATGATAAATGCCATTAGCCTGAAGCAGCTGAGCTCCCTGAGTGTATTTCACCCCCAACAACAACATTTTCAATAACAATTAATGAACTGTTAGTAAAGCTTAAAAATTCATTTCCCATTGGAACAAAGAATCAAACACATATGCATAGATCTTTTTGTTTCAAAGTTATGAACAGAACAGACAAATCATAAGTTATCGGAAAAGCAAATGTAAAGTTAATTTAGAATGTCTAGGATCTTACTCTTAGACTGCTTGAAGGGTAATTAGTGAATGCAGCTTTTGATCCGCTCTGCTCTGAATTGAAGTAAGTACTATGCAATTGCTGTTTCTGCAGTTGTGTCTCTTCTTGTAGTGGTTGATTCTTAGATCTCGGAGTTTGAACAGGAACAACACTATCACTTCCACTATCTTCTGGACAATTCACACACACAAGTTGCTGCTGATCAGAGGACTGTTCTGGGCCGAATGACTCGGTACATGTATCGACAACATCTACGTACTCATCAAGTTGTTCACCATAGGTGAATCCACTCATGGTCTGGTTGTCAGTGTTTCCAGGCTCAAGCAATAACCAAGAATCTGTTTCGTCTTCATCAATTTCTAGATTCAGCTCCATAGTAAGGGCTGCGATTTCGTTTTTGGTGTCGAACATGGTTCCTGGCAGCTGATCATCCTGTTGAACATTTGAGGACGAACATATTTGACCTGTGATCGGAGGTATAGGGACCCTGGTGTGGCGGCTAGCCAAAGGGTTAACCGAGAGTACTTGGATGTCACATTCGATGCAAAGTGATGCTGCATCAGCACTGCAAGTGACCGCAGCTGGAGCAGCCTCGCAGGCATCGCAAATCCACACACGGTGGTGCGACAAGGCGGTAGTATTGTCACCATGGATACGTTTATCACAGTCATGGCAGAGGTAAGCGGAGTCAGTGTGGCAGTAAAGTGTGCAGGCGGTTGCTTGACATGAATCACAAGTATGAATCCAGTTGTTTAGATAACCATCTTCACCGGAGCTCACTTTCAACATGCTTGTTTCATGTCGGGTTCAAACATGTCAGGAAAATGAACTTCCAATGTCTGAAATATCCTGAGACTGAGAAAGATTATGAGTTTAGGAAGGAGGAAAAATCTTGACAATGTTTCTACCGGTATATGAAACATTTATAGTATGTTGCGTAATCAAGATTCGAATGATTTAAACATTGTGTTTTGGAAAGAAACAGATTGTTAATAAAAAAGAACCCATTTCGATGTACTTTCTATAGATTTTAGCCACAAGTTCCCACTTTTCCACAAAAAGTTCCACTTGATTTCAAAGCCAAAAGATTCACATTCGACTATGTTATTTTCCAGTATTGATTCAAAAAGATTTTCAATTCGGTTCTTATAATTCGAGCTCTGATATTACATTTGAAGCAACTTTAAGTGAAAGGTTTTAACTAAGAATTTTTTTTGACAGTTAAAACAAGTCAAAAATCTTTGTTAGTGTTGGTTATAATTGTCAATTGCAACTTAAAAGAACATAGGATAGATCATTTAAATTGTCATGCTTAAATGACATATTTTGACTAAATCTATTTGAACCTTTAATTGTTAATCTTTTAAGGATTTTAGTAGTTGATAAGTGAAGATTTTACGTGCAAAAATTAAGTCAAATAAAGATTGGATATAGTCTTCAAGTTTCCTTAAACAGGAGATTTGACTTTTAAAGGAATTTGATGACTAAAAGCTTTCTTTGAATATATATTTTATTTAAGACTTTTTAAAGTTATTTTATGCAATTAGAGATTGATATTAGTTGTAATTCAACAAGCATTATATGTATATATATTGACAGCTTATGTAGGTTAGATATGAGAAAGAGTGTTTTATTCGTTCAATTAGGAATTAATTTTTCATTTTTTGTGTGTATGAGTGTGCACGTGCGCGAGCAAAAAGTGTAAGTAAATTAAATTGTGTTCATCAGTTTACATCTATGTTTTTAAGGAGAAAATATTAAAGGGGGAATGATCTAGTTTGAAGTAAATATTAAAGGGGGAATGATCTAGTTTGAAGTATAGAAGTGGAATTGCAACTTGGTGAGTGAATTTAACTTAAATTATACTTGTTTATAATGGATTCCACTTAGGCAAGGCCTCACAAACAGAACAAGTTTTTGAACTATATGAACAATTTTTTATGTCCATCTCAATTTTAATAATTAGTAATAACTTATCGAATTGCAACTAAACGAATATTTGACAGGCAAAAATCAACAAACTTTCATGCATCAAGGCTAAACACTTGACATACTAAGTGTAGATCTTACATTGATTTGTAGTCGGGATGGAAGGTTTATCAATTACTAGATCCTTTATGTTAGATGGAACAAATTATGTCAATGTTTATAGGTTTTCATACCCTTTAAGTTATATAGCTCAAATTAGGCCTATTGGAAGGCTAGGATGAACGGCTTTCATAAAGTCCATGGGTGAAAATGATTAGCACTCAATTTTAACGAGTTTGAAACCCCAACCAGTTAATGTATCTGGTGTAATGACTCTTAAGCCTAAGGTTACATGGACTAGTGAGGAGGAACATTTGACCAGTGGTAATTAAAAGGCTTTTAATGCAATCTTCTATGGAGTTGACTCTTAAGAATTCAAGTGAATTTCTAAATGAACCATTGTTACAAAAGCTTGGGAAATTCTTAAAACTATTCATAAAGGAACAAACACAATGAAGCAATCAAAACTTAAAATGTTGACTACAAGGTTCGAGACTCTAAGGATACAGGAGAATGAGACCTAGCAAAAATTCAATGCAAAGTTGTGATATTTCAAATCAGGCTTCTTTAGTATTCACTAGGAGATTAATAGACAAATCCAAAGCTTATGTGAAAAGTGCTAAGGTCTTTGCTTGAGAAATTTTCAATCAATCTGAAAACTATCAAAGAAAAAACGAATATTGACCATATGAGGGTTAAAGAGCTTGTAGAGTGTGTCTTGCATTCTTGGCTGAAACAGAGTTGATGTCCTGACAAGGAAAAGGTATTGTCAGGACGATGTGACCACGATATCCCGATGAGAAGAAACGCCTCAACATGAAGTCAGGCATCAAGACGAGCAGATAGCCACATTACTACGTAGGGATGTGTTCCCTACACAATCAAGTTTCTCTCCTAGTTAAACTTTGATTATTCTAAGGATGTATAAGTCATAATTGTACAGGAATTTTAGCCTATAAATAGGCCTCTTAGCAACCCTAGATAGTTCAGAATAACAACAAAGTTAATAGAGTTTATGGAAATTTTGGGAAACCTTTGTATTTTGGGTTCGAGGTTTATTTGTTTCTCTATATTGTACTCCCTTTTTCGGTTTTTTCTATTTTAGTCAAAATTTTCTTTGCTTATGGTTTTTTTATCATTTTCGGATGAGTTTTTTTATGTTGAATATTTATGTTTGATTTTCTCTTTTTTTGTTCGAGTTCGTTGCATAATTCATGTTCGACCCAACAAACTAGTAATAGAGCTTGGTTCAGTTTCCGCATTCAACTTCTTCAGAGATGGCAATGAGGTATGATATCGAGAAGTTCGATGGGATTACAAATTTCATCTTGTGGCAAGTTCGAATGATGGAAATTTTGGTTTAAAACTGTTTGAAAAAAGGTAATTATAGGAAAAAAGCCTGTGGATGCAGACAAGGCAGAGTGGGAGGAGCTTGATGAGAATGCTCTATGAATAGTTCAGTTGTGCCTCACTAACAATGTATTACATAAGGTACTTTCAAAAAAATGGCAACAGCCTTGTGGAGGAAATTGGAAGCCCTTTATATGACAAAGTTGCTTGCAAAAAGCTTGGCAACAAGTTAGGTGTGAAGAACAAATCAAATGGGTAAGCCTCGATTTTGGTTGCTAGAGGAAGGCAACAATCTAAAGATTCGAGTCAGAGAAGATCAAGGGCGAGATCTAAGTCAACGAATCATGATAAGGAATATGACTATCGTAAAAAGAAGGGTCACATTAAAACAGAATGTTATAAACTCTAAAATAAAATTAAAAGGGCCACCAAAAATGATGAGAGAGGAAAGCAGAAAGCTGATGTAGCCAATGTTAATATAGCTGAAGATAGATGCGATGATTTCTTGCTGGTGCCTACGACATCTGAGTGGATCTGTGATTCAGGGTACTCCTATCACATGTGTCCCAACAGGGACTGGTTCTCTATTTACAGTTCAGTTAAAGGTGGAGTTGTGCTGATAGGGAATAATTCTCCACGTAAGATAATAGAAGTCAGAAGAATTCAAATTAAGATGCACGACATAAATATTCAAACACTGTCAAATGTTAATCATGTGCTTGATTTAAAGAAAAATTTCATATAATTTGGAATCTTAAACTCGATTGGTTGCAAAGTCATCATCAAGTCAAACAGCTCAAAGATATCTCGTGGAACCTTTATTTATACTGATGATAGGACAAAAAGTCAACAACCTATACGTTCTGCAAGGTCAACAGTGTTAGGTTTAGCAGCAATTACAAAAGCAAAGGTGAAGCCGTCACCACATCTCGACGAGGAGACACGGGACGTCATGACGACGTGACAAAGTCTCAATAAGAAGTCTTTAGCGCTACAACGACACGATAAAATCCACTAGTTTCGAATTCTAAATCAATCCAACTGTGGCACATACGACTCGGTCATATGAGTGAAAAAGATATGACCGTTTTAAGCAAATGAGGTATTCTTACAGGCACCAGAGTTGGAAAGTTAGATTTCTATGAGCATTGCATTTATGGGAAGTAGACCCTAGTTAGCTTCGATTCGATAGTGCATAGGAGTAAAAGGGCCCTCAATTATATTCATTTCAATTTATAGGGTCCAGCTCTAGTCGTCTCCAAAGGAGGTAGAAGATATCTTGTAACTTTTATCGACGACCACTCCAGGAAAGTTTGGGTTTATTTTCTTAAGCATAAGAAAGAAGTCTTCGGGATATTCAAAAAGTGGAAGGCTTTCTTGGAAAAACAAATAGAGAAGACCATAAAGCAATTCAGAACGGATACTATGCTTGAGTTTTGTTCAACTAAGTTTAATAATTTCTACAAACTAGAAGGAATTGAAAGACACCGCGGAATTGTAAGTACCCCGTAGAAAAATAGTATAGTCGAACGAATGATGTAACCTCCCTAACCCAACCAAGAACTTATGGCCAGATTTTGAAGGTTACAAGGCCACCAAAATGGCCTAGTGAAAATGGTTCAATTCTCAACAACTTAAATACTAAATCATTTGCTTATATAATCTAAAAAAAATCGATAGTGGGCTTCTCTTTATTCTATAAAAATTTAGTTTTTTCCAAGTTATTTAAAGTTCGATTAAAAAGTAGCTTATTAATTTTACAAACTTCTCTAATTGTTAAATCATTGTCCAGAGTTTCAAAAATAGTTTTGTAGCGAAAATTTTGACATTTTAAATTCGTCAATAAATCCATAAATTTATAATCAATCGTGACTAGTTATATAAAGAAAAACAATTCAGTTGTATTGTAACACTCCTAACCCGTATCCGTTGCCGGAATAAGGTTATGAGGTATTACTTGACTGAACAAAACTTCTATAAGGTCAAAGATATTTACCAGACATAAATTATCAACAATGCAACTTGTCTCATTGATTTTTTATAAGAGCTCTTATAAATTTCCAAAATGACTAACTATCAAAACATAACCGAATATCTAATAACAAATTAACTACTATAAAGTTATAACTAAAACATTTCAACACATTAGGTCAATTATAAGGCTTCTCTAAACAAAATAAGCGAGCCATCTTCGCATGGCTATAATGTATACAAAGTCAAAATATCATTCTACCAATAGTCTATCCTATACATGCCTTAAATCATGATGATATAGCATCTTCTCAACTCACATAATGACTCAATAGTGTGATGATATCTCCGGCTCTTCCAACTCGAACTAAAGGATAAACCTATAAGGAATAGAAAAGAGAACACGGAGCAAGCTTCAATGCTTAGTAAGTTTTAAGCAATGCAAACAATTAATTTACTTATAGATCAATTATTTCAAATTTTCAAGAAATCATTCCTAGGTAATTGCCATTTCGGCCAAGTATCCATGAACATAATGCATATTTAGCAAATTCACCTCACTTGAATCTAAACTCAATTAAAACCAAATATTGAAATCACAAATAAGATCATAAGAACTAGAAAAGTATCTCATTAACTAGTTTTAACCATGTTTGCAACAAAATCACAAATTCACTACAAGCTGTTTTCCTGAGCAATAGTCACTAAATTATTTATAACTGGAGATAAGAAACTCCAAATAAAGTTCTGTTAATTTTTCCTGAAAATAGACTTATATATCTTCCATCCATAAAATTTTCAGAATTTTTGGTTTGACCAATCAATACCATATTTTTATTGAAGTTTCCCCTGTTTCATTGTTTGACTATTCTGACCACTCTTCACTACAAATCAATTTTCTCATTATACAGAATTCAAAATATGTTATCGTTTACTTCATTTGAAACTAGACTCATTAAGGAGTCTAAGAATATAAATTTTATCTTATAATCATCATTGTACAATTTACAATGATATTCTAAATACAGAATAGGGGATTTTAAAGTCATTTTGACTCTGTTTCACTCCACTTCAAATATCTCATTATCAAAAATTCTTTTGCTTACACGGTTTCTTTTATAAGAAACTAGACTCATTAAGCTTTAATTTCATAATTTATTCAGCTTCTAATTCAATTTCCAAAATTTATGGTGATTTTCCAAAATCACGCTACAGTTGCTGTCCCAAGCAGATTTATTACAAATTTGCTCTTTCACACATTCCTTGCATTCAAATTATCTAAACATGTATATCATGTCATTCAAGATCGAACTCATATAACATAGGCATTAAAATGCTTCACTATCAGCTTTAGTTCAATTAAAACGAATGAAATAAAATATCATATTCACATTTAATTTTCCAAGATCGTAATCACCTAAAAATAAAATCATATACTTCCACAAACCTTTCCACAAGGACCAAGTGTTTATATTTGAATATAAACATAGAATCACTTCACATAACTTCACACATTTACCGAATATATCACAATCACATTTATAGTCATAACACTTATTCACAGATGCATCACTTTATATATTTATAATTTAAATTCAAATCAAAATCCCATACGAGTACATGATACATACCTGGCCAACTTAATATGTAATGCACTTTCAATTTGTCAACTTAGTGTAGGATCTTGTAATTGTATACTTTTATCAAATTCATCGGCACTTGGCCTACTAGGTATAAAACCCGAAATTATATTATCAGCACAAAGCTCATGGGACTTTAACCCGGATACATTTCAAAGACGAAGCTCAAGGGACTTTGGCCCGGATACCTAAGCTCAAGGGACTTTGGCCGGATATATTTCAAAGACGAAGCTCATGGGACTTTAGCCCAGATACATTTCCAGCATGAAGCCTGTGGGACTTTAGCCCGGATACATTTCCAACACGAAGCCTGCGAGACTTTAGCCCGGATTCATTTCCAGTGTCTTGCATATTTATTCACATGTTAACACATTTCACATAACATTTCACATTAGCAATTTAATTGCTTCATTCGAATATAAGCACAAAATGTACACCTACCTTTTAACTTTCGGTTCAATAATCATACACAAGGAACACATAATCTTTTCATTATCCTAGTTTCACTTTTAACAACCATTCGACTATATGCCATATTCACAAATTATTTCACACACAACCTCGATCAAGTAGGAACAATAGTCACAATTCATCTATTATACAAATATCCCATTCTTTGACTTTGTTTCATAATAGCTATTCTGTCACCACATATATACCATTCAATTCACATTCGACTTTATACAAACAAGTACTATAAAATTGTATACACATATTACACACTTTCACATCATCACTTAATAGTCATTCGGCCACATTATATACATAAATCATCCATTTCATATTCGGCTTTATAGCCGAAATTCAATATACTTACTGCAAATCGAACTTGTAAACGTCAAATAATTACTTATCATATTATATAATCTTAAGCGCGCAGCAAATCAAATATAATTACTTAAGGACTTACCTCGGAAGACGATAATCGAAACGAGACGACTAATCGACCATTTTGATTTTCCCCCCGATCCAAATCCGAATTCTACTTTTGCCAATCTAATTAATATCAAAATTAACTCAATTATTCAACATTTCAGAAAATTTTATCTAAAGACACATAATTTGGGCATTTTGCATTTTATCCCCTAACATTTCACATTTTTACAATTTAATCCCTATTTCAAAATAACACAAATTACTCAAAATTTCATCAAACCCATGTTAGGCCGAATTTACCTTAGGTCTCTAGCAACCCATTTCTTTTATTTATTTCATGTTTTGACCCTCAATTTACAAATTTCTAAATTTAGTCCTTAATACACATTTTATCAAAAATCACTTAATCAAACATGAAAATCAAACATCAAAGATTTATTACTCATCATCAAACAACAAGATACTCAAACATTCAATAATGGCATCATCCAAATACTTTAACAATTTTAAAATTAGAGGTGCGGGCCAGCTAGATTACGAAGCAACGATCTCAAAAACTTAAAATTATTAAAAACCGAGACGACATGGACTTACATGCATGAACAACCATGACCGAACCTTCAAAGCTTTGAGAACATTATTTTCTTTCTCACATTCGGCTATTGATGAAGATGATAGCATGTAATTTGGCTTTTGTTTTATTTTATTTTATTATAATTACCAAATACCATATTTAACCTTAATATACATTAATAATTTCCATTATACCAAGCCATGGAATTCCACTATCAACAATTATGGAATAATTACCACTTAAGTACTCCCACTATTTAATTCCATAGCTATTTAATATCTTTAACTTATAGAACACAACTTTTACGCTTTGTGCGATTTAGTCCTTTTTGCTTAATTAACTATCAAAACAATAAAATTTTTCAACGAAACTTTATTATCATCTTATTGCCACTCGTAAATATTTATAAAAATATTTACGACTGCTTATAGAAATGAGGTCTCGATACCTCATTTTCTAAACCCACTTGACCTTAGGGTCATACCACTTGAGCTTAATAAATCGCTTATAGAACAAAAATCACAATATCAAAAAACCTTTTTTAAACTCACAATTAACTCATAAATATTAAATATAATATTTACAAACCTACTCATCGGATTTAGTGGCCCCGAAACCACTGTTCTGATTAACCCTAAAAACGGGTTGTTACATGTATGATATCCATGCATGATAATTCTAAAATATCCCAAAATTAACGCCATGCTACAGTTCATATAAAAATAATTACAGTCCCAAATGAATGTAAAGTTACATAATTTAAGAAACGTTATTTAAATAAAAACCCAAATGAGACCTCCGAATGCTGAGTCCAAGCCATGGAATTCCACTATCAACAATTATGGAATAATTACCACTTAAGTACTCCCACTATTTAATTCCATAGCTATTTAATATCTTTAACTTATAGAACACAACTTTTACGCTTTGTGCGATTTAGTCCTTTTTGCTTAATTAACTATCAAAACAATAAAATTTTTCAACGAAACTTTATTATCATCTTATTGCCACTCCGTAAATATTTATAAAAATATTTACGACTCTGTTTATAGAAATGAGGTCTCGATACCTCATTTTCTAAACCCACTTGACCTTAGGGTCATACCACTTGAGCTTAATAAATCGCTTATAGAACAAAAATCACAATATCAAAAAACCTTTTTTAAACTCACAATTAACTCATAAATATTAAATATAATATTTACAAACCTACTCATCGGATTTAGTGGCCCCGAAACCACTGTTCTGATTAACCCTAAAAACGGGTTGTTACATGTATGATATCCATGCATGATAATTCTAAAATATCCCAAAATTAACGCCATGCTACAGTTCATATAAAAATAATTACAGTCCCAAATGAATGTAAAGTTACATAATTTAAGAAACGTTATTTAGATAAAAACCCAAATGAGACCTCCGAATGCTGAGTCCAAGCCCAGTTTTTGTGGATTACCTAAAAAATGTTAAACTAAGGGAGTAAGCTATAAAGCTCAGTTTGAGTCGAGAACAAATATGTAAATAGTGTAGTGACAATTAAACAATCAAATTTTACAGTAAACCCCGAAAAAATAACTAAAAACCACAGAAGACTATAGCATCATAGTACTCGAAAATTGCAACAATTATGCATGGCATGTTCTAATGAATATCAGCGTAAAGGTCCTACCTATCCACCAGCTACACACCACGAATTCCCTAAAACCTATCTACCAAATCACCAAAACAATTAGGAGCCATAGCTCAGTATGGATAAACCACCAATAACAATATGCAAACAAATTATCGATAATGTAAATAAACCATAGTAATGTAGATATACTGCCAGTGTAAATATAGATTAGTGTCCAGTAATGTATAGATAAAATGCCAATCATGTGGTCAAGCCACCGATAAAGTAGGATAGTATGCTGCTAATTTTGAGCATACACAATGATTTTACCGATAAAAGCTGCCAATAATGTGGTCAAGCCACCAATAAGCAATCTCCTACAACACTCTAGTGCGGTGCATTGACAACAATATTTCAAACTTTAACTGTCGCCAATCTCCATATAGCTCCTCCAACTCCAATCATCCCAATCGCCATGCAATGCAATATGGCTTGTCATGAATGTCACATATCATGCTAAACAGTACAATAACATTATCAATGGCATGCTTTTGATTCAACAATTTCAGTGTCATGATTTTCAAGAAAACAATATAAATAGTAGCAATTCAAATGCTTCTATACAAGCAAGTACACGTCAAACACAATCATAAAATCAAATAATAGTAACAGTGTCTGAATCCGACTTACAGGACCTCTAACATGCAGGAAATTACTTAAAGACTCAAATGAAACGTAGTACAAAATAGAGGGAAATATTGGAATAGAAGGTCACACAGCCGTTTGGGGAGTCTATGTAACTCACTATGACCATGTGTAATGTCAAAACCTCCTTTTAAAAACGGGTTTTTAAAAAAACGAAAACGGGAGTCGCCACCAATCTTTTTAGGTGTGATTGGATCACCTTATAAAATGTTTTGTTTTAAAACATTAATTTTGGTCTACGAAAGTCGAGACAATGGATTCAGGAGTCGATTACGTACGAGGAAGGATTAGCATCCTCGTAACACCCAAAATTGTTACCAAATTGAATAATTTTGTCTTAATGTCAGAAATTTGAAAGAATTTAGAAATAAGATTCTTTAAAATCGTAATGCTTTGAGATAAAAAAAAAAAGAAACAAGATTCCTTCGTTTTAAAAGAGTACAAACATCACATCCAGCATGATTGGACACGATATCTTTAAACTTTCATAACTGAAGTCATCTTTGTGATTTATAACATTTGTTTAAAAGGATATTTTAGATATTTAGACAAACGAGAAATTGCAACCCAGCATATTAGGGCACTACTTTCCGAATTCCTAATTATCAAAACATTGCCTCACTTTTTAAAATTCATTTTTTTGAATTAAGTGAGATATAACTTTTGGTTTTAAAAATAATGATGTGTTTTACATATTACAAAGAATTAAATAAATCTAATTACAATGTACATGCTTTATCATATGATAGTATAATGGCTTAAAATAATGACATAAATTACACAATTTATCACTTTGTGCATATATCTTAAATAACATAAATGTTGATGCATTGGTGTTATAGGCGCAATACAACATAGAGCATAATGGATTTAATTGTATAACATATATATATAACAACATTTTATGTAAATATATCTAAATTATCATAAATAACTAATTTTACGCTAATATGTAAAAACAAGAATAAAATGATATGTAATATTTAACCTATTAAACAATATCAACATAAAAGAGAATCTAAAAATAAATAAGCAAATTAAATGTATGAAATATAAAAATAAGCTATTTAGAAATATATTAAACGATGTAAAAACAATAAAAGAGAATCTTTTTATTTTTTAAAATGATATATACATATATAGATTATATTATAAGATATAATAACTTAGTATATAAGAAAAATAGTGTACTAGATGTTGCTATTCTTTAGAAAAGAATGTATATAATTAATAAGTAACAATGTATACTTTGTGATAAAATAAAGGTAAAAAGGAAATATGGTAAAATATAATATTATTTATAAATAAAATATGTAATAATATAAATCATATAGCAATAAAAATATATGTAATAAAATATATATAATACAATATATGAAGAACGTATAAAATAATAATAATTTAATAAGTATTTTCATATAAAAATATAGTAAAATAATTAATACATATAGGAAAATACATAGTATATACTAAATTTATAAATAAAATGAATAATAATATGAATAATATAATTATAGAATAATATGTACTAAAAACATATAATATAAATATAAATAATAAATATATAATAAATATATGATAAAAATTAAAATGTATAATAATATAATAGATAAAATATAGTAAAATAAATAATATATAATGAAAATACATATAACATATAGTAAGATGCAAATATAACAAAAAATATATGATAAACAAATATTTTTTAAAAATAATAATATTTTGGATAATAAAAATAATATATATTATTTTATAATTAATATTAAAACATATATAAAAAGAAAGGAATTAAAATTGAATTTAATTGAAGAATCTGGGGTTAATTGCAAAATAATAAAAATATTTGGACTTAATTAAAACACAAGCTAAAACCGAGGGACTCATTGGGTAATTAAACCCTAATCCCAAAACGATGTCGTTCTCTAGAGCTGATTTTTAAAAGGGGACTAGGATTAAATTGAAATAAATATAAAAGATTGAAGCTAAATTAAAATAAAAATAAAATGAAATTAAAAAATTTGAAAACACAGAAGGGTCAATTGGGCAATTTGCCCATTTATCGAAAAACGTGGATCCTCCCCGGGTCATCGGGTCAGCACGCGGATCCTAAGCCTTGAAACGACGTCGTTTTGTGCTTATTGGATTAAACCAAAATGGCACCGTTTCATTTATACTATATAAGTCAAACTTTTAGTTCTAAAATCATTTTGCAACCAGTTCTGAGAAAAAAAGAAGAGAAATCCTCTGAATGAGGATCTGGGACCGGCATCAGAGCTCCATCGAGGCTCCGTTCTCAAGCGTTCATGTGCCCACGCGCCACAGCGAACATCGCCACGCGTGGCGGTCGGAAACTGGAAAATTTCCCGTTTTAGCACAGATCAGAAAAGGTTCGTCTCCCTTTTCCTTTTTATTATTCGCAATATATATATGTGCATATATTTAAAAGAAAATCTCACCTTTGTATATTTCAATCGATTGTGATGCTTTTTTGTATATGTATGCAAGAATAAAATTTTTGTTGGATCTCTATATTCTCTTTTTATTGATTCTCTGCGTGTATTCTAAGAACATAAGAATCCCTCCTTTTACAAATCGGAAGAAAGGCTTTATAGCCTTTAAATTATACATGTTTAGGAAAGAAATATTTCTTTCCTTACTGGTTTTATCTGCTACTGTTTGGTTCCCTTTTTTGCTCTGTGTCTTGTGGGTTTCTTTTGCAGGTATTCGTGAGGAGATCTCGTCGGTGAATGCCCCGATTATGGTGCGATATAGCGCTGGAGCCACGGCGCTGATGGTGGGTAGCTGGATCGACGCGAGATGGAACGAAACATTGACTACGGTGCCTAGGGTTTCTAAAATCCAAGGTCTTCCAAGTTCTGCTAACCATTTGGGCCATCCAGGCCTCTCTGCTTTGAGTCTGCTTGGGCCATTGAGTTTTGGGTTAAGGGTGTAATGGGTACCGGGTAATGGCATAATCGAGTATGGGCTATTGGGTTGTAACAGGGCATAGGGTTTAGACCAATTAATTTGGGCCTACGGGTTAGTGGGTCATGTATTGTAAATGGACTATAATAAATAAATATTTATTTATTTATTTTTTGTTTTTGGGTTTTAGGTTTTAAAGTCCGGGCAAGAATGGGCTACTACATGTAAAATGATAAATTTTCCCAACACTGGTCACACAGTCATGTGCCAAGTCGTGTAACCCTCTCTAGGTCGTGTGCCCCTACTTTAACCCTAACAAAATAGTGGCACACGACCATGCCAACTGCCCGTGTGCAGTGTACGCCCGTGTGGACAAGTTATGTGGTCCAAATTCCACACTCAATTTTCCTACACTTCAATGGTTATAGCACAAAAATACCTATCGATCACAAATGTTTAGAATACATACCTAGAAACACAATTCTGAAACACTAACAATCATCCAAGATAACTCTCCAATTCAAATGTGAAACTTGGATACGAACACACACCCAACACATGGAGATTTCGGCCATAACAGGATAAAAACGAAGAAAAACTATTTAAATATCACAAAAATGGCACTTAATCTTATTTTGCTTCAGATACGAATGATGAAACAGAGAACGAATGAACACTTGAAAAAAAAACCAACTTAGATTCGACCAATATTGACTGCTAGATTCGGCAGCTATAGTGAAGAGATAGGCAGCACAAAAAAAGTTGAACAAGAGTTTAGGGGACAGCAAAACAGATAAAAGAAAAGATAATTTAAGAAAGAAGAAAGAAGAAAGAAACAGGGAAGAGGGGCGGTAGAGAGGTAAAGTAAATGAGCCAAAAAAACTAAACAAAAAGGAAAAAAAAACATATTTATACTAGGGTTTTGGGTAAAATTGTAGAAAATAAATGTTATGCAAGGAAATGTAGTTGAACTTAGGTCTCTATGCCAATTACATTGTCTCCTTGTTTTCTCTTAGCCATTGAGCCACCAGCTTATTCTTGTCTTAAAAACACAAAGATAAACTTAAAATTTTGGGCATGACCTTTCACTTGGTTTGCAAGCTCGATTTTACTAACCCTATTTTCAAGATGTGACAGATGAAAAGAACGTTATTTGAGAAATCTCGATGTATGCTTTCCAATGCAGTTTTAGAAAATGAGTTTTGGGACGAAGCAGTTAATCTGGCAAGCTACTTGGTGAACTAATCTCCACATTGAGCTTTGGATGGAAATGTTCACGAAAAGATTTGGTTCAAAAATCCTCATAGTTACTCTAATCTTAGAGCATTCAATTGTCCTGTATATGCTCGATTTAGTCAAGGAAAGCTTAAACTAAGAGTGGTAAAGTTCATCTTTCTAGGTTTTGCGGTCGAGACAAAAGGTGAAAAGTTATAGTGCCCAAAAATGAGCAAGATCATCAGTAGAGATGTTACGTTTGTCGAAACATCGATGAATCTGTCCAAAAAGGGGTTCTTCGGTCATAACAACATCAAAAAGTCAAGTGTTTCAAGGAAGGTGGAGCTGAAGACTTAAACAGACAGTGACACCACGTCATCAAAAAGCCCATCATCGCAATGACATGACAAACAGGGGTAACGTCCCGAGAAGGAAAATTGGCTCATCATGATGACATGAAGAAATTACAAAACTGACGTTTCTTTGATATAGTAAAACATTTTCGACACTTATACATCTTAATTAGAGACCCAAACATCTCAACTTCAATATTTTAAGTTAGCTCGTGACAGAAAAAGACGAGATATTAAACTACCACAAAAATACCGTGAAGGAAATCTCATAGCATATGTTATTAATGTTACAAAAAGCATCGATTTAGCCGACCTTTCGAATTATTCAAAGGCAGTCTAGGCTTCTAATTCTAGCAAGTGGCTTGTTTCCATGGAAGAAAAGATATAGTCTTTTTAAAATAATAAGACATGGTAGCTTGTTAAATCACACACCAAGAAGAAAATAGTTGGTTGCAAGTGGGTGTTCATAAAGAAAGAAGGTTCGGGTAAAGGTGACAAGAGATATAAGTCAAGGTTGCTCGCAAAGGGCTACAGTCAAGTAGAAAGAGTTGATTTTCATTATCGTTTTGCTCCAATTGTGAAGCATACATCCGTTCGGGCACTGCTAGCTCTTGTTGCATCAAACAATATCAAGTTAAAGCAGTTTGATGTAAAAAAAATGCATTCCTTCACGGGGATTTAGATGAGGACATATATATGCAACAATCAGAATACTTCAGAATCGAAGGCAAGGAAGACCTTGTTTTCCTTCTATGAAAATATTTATATAGCCTGAAGCAGTTTCCTCTATAGTGGTACAAAAAGTTTGATTCCTTCATGTTAAGTATTGGTTTTGCTCGAAGCAAGTGAGAAAGTTGTGTGTATCTACAATGTTTAGATGATGTATCATTTATTTACTTGTTGTTTTATGGTGATGATATGTTAATAGAAGCCAAGGATCTATCCGAAATTGAGTAACTTAAATCCATGCTTAATTCTAAGTTTAAGATGAAGGCTCTTGGTGTAACCAAGAAAATTTTAGGGATGGAAATTCTAATAGATTGACACTTTGGGAAGCTATTTCTGTCACAATAAGAATACATCGAGAGAATTCTCAAGTGGTTTGGAATGCAACACTCTAAACGATAGGTACTCCCTTAACTGTCCACTTCAGACTTTCAATTTCATACGCGCTACAAATCAAAGATGAAGAAAGGTACATGTCATAGGTTCCTTATTCTAGTGGAGTTAGAAGCCTAATGTATGTTGTGGTTTGTACTAGACCTGATATCGCACATGCTATTAGTTTAGTAAGTAGATATATGACCAAACCCAACAAATTACACTAGCAATCTGTGAAGTGTATTTTTTTTATATTTGAGGGGGACTTTCAGCACTTGTTTGGAATCCAAAAGGTACCCAGATGGTCTAGTCAACTGTATAGATTTGGATTATGTTGGAGACTTAGATAAAATAAGATCTCTCACATGTTATTTGTTTCCTTCCAGAAATAAATTTATTAGTTAGAAAGCCACCCTTCAAGCCACTGTGGCTTTATCAACTACCGAAGCTGAATATATGGCTGTCACAGAGGCTGTAAAAGAAGCCACTTGGTTGAAAGGTCTATTCAAAGAGCTGGTTGATAGAAATGATGAGACTATTGTATATTGTGATAGTCAAAGTGTCATGTATCTCACAAAAGATCAGACCCACGAAAGAACAAAGCACATAGATATTCAGTGCCACTTTGTTTGAGAGGTGATTGTTCAAGGAGATGTTTAGATTCTCAAAATCAACACAAACAATAATCCAATAGAAATGATGATGAAGAGTCTTCCAATTTCCAAGTTTGAGCACTGTTTGGACTTTGTAGACAAAGATTGAGTTAGGCCCCTAGCGGGGCATGACAAAGAAGGCATTTTGAAAATACTAGCCAAGGTGGAGATTTTTGGAGTGTGACTCATATTCTTAGCCAAAATAGAGTTGACATCCCGATGAGGGAAATGTGTCATCTCAACAACACAACCTCGACATCCAGATGAGAAAAAATGCCTCGTCGTGATGACGCAAAGCTTGGTGTCACAATGAGTCGATAGCCACATTACGAAGTGGTGATAAGTTCCCTATACAATCAAATTTCTTCTCCTAGTTAAACTCTGATATATTTTCTTAGTTAAACTCTAGTTATTATAGGGATGTTTCAATCATAATTGTACACGAATTTTAGCATATAAATGGGCCTTTTAGCAACCTTATATACTTTAGAATAAGAACAAAAAAAAAATTAAAAGAGTTTCTGTGAATTTCTGGGAACATTTGTTTTTCAGGTTCAGGTTTTATTTATTTCTCCATGTTCTACTCCCTTTTAGGTTTTTTTTTTTTAGTGAAGTTTTTCTTTGCCCGTGGTTTTTTATCCTCTTCGGAGGGCTTTTTCCAAATTAAATATTTGTATTCGATTTTCTCATTTTTCGTTTGAGTTCATTGCATAATCCGGGTTCGACCCAACAAAGCTCATAGGTTCATTGAGAATCTTTAAGATGAATCTTGTTAAGACAAGAAAAAGCGAAGGAAAAAAAAGTATAAGAATATTTTTTTGAAAGTTACATCCCTTGTTGCAACTAAGGGAAAATATGCCATACAAGATCTATAGGAGCAAATGACCCTTCTTACTCAAAACCTTAATAGGGTATTCAAGAAGTTAATCAAGAAGTACGAAAGGCTTGATGTAAACAAAAATCCTATAAAGTACAAGGTCAAATGAGTTGTGATCAATGAAGAAACCTCTAAAGCAAATCAAAAGCTGGTGAAGCTGATTGAAGTAAAAGAAATTTTTCGGTTGACAAGACTACAGAACTAGAAGCAACACTAAAATAACTTTCTTCTGCTCACTTTGTACTAAAGAAACTTTGTTTTGGTTGTGGAAAGCTAGAAGAAATTATCATAACTGGTAGGAGAGACCCTGGTAAGGGTGAACATGGCTATGTGGAAAAAATAGACAAAATTGTTCAATCAGCTGTGTTTTTCAAGCTTAAAGAAGTTGTTAATCAACTTGAATGGTCTAGAAAGGTTGAATTATCAACATAGAGAGGCGTAACAAGCATAATAAGAGGTTAAATTTTTACTACTATTATGTGTTATTCCATATCAAGCCAAGGTGGCTTGATCTTCATAAGGATTTGAGAAAGAATCACTTTTATGTAGCCTCAGTTGCAACTCAAGGAAACATTATTAAGGTATTAAAGCAAATGTTAGTCTGGAGAAAAAAAGACTAGAAGTGCTTTATTGTTACCCATAAATCTTTAAAGGATGCCATTAATCATGTGTGTTACATTAATAATGGATAATCTAGGAACATGAATGGTAATATTTATTATCTCAAAAACTTCCAAGAAAGCCATGAAGGCAAGTTGACCTTTGACTATGGAAAAAAAAGGGGGCAAGATTCTTGGGAAAAGAATCTTGAATTTTGAAGGAATGCTTTAATTATAGAATTTCTTTCTTGAATGGATTAAAGGTGAATCTTGTAAGTATTAGTCAACTTTGTGATCAAATGATGCTTGAAAACTTCACAATGGACAAATATTTGATGACCAACAAGTCAAATGAGATAGCCTTAAAAGGTTCAAGAACATTAGATAATTACTATGGATTGATTGAACCCTTAACATGCAAATGTATGAGCTATTCTAATACGAAGGTATGGTATGAGAGAATTAAGACATGTTCATTTCAAGGCTCGCATCATTTGGTAAGGTATAACGTAGTGAGGGGATTGCAAAAGCTAATGGAGTCATTTTAAAAATGTGTAAAGATTGCATGAAGTTTAAGCAATAATCTAATCCAAATCCCCAATTGCAATTAATATAAACATTTGGACCCATAGAACTCTTGCATATAAATTTAATTGGAGTTATGAAGACTGAGAGTTTGAGTGGTAAAAGAAACATCTTTGTTTGTACGTGTTGATGATTGCTCAAGGTATACTTGGGGAATGAAAATTATGAGCGATCATGTAAGGGAATGAAGAATGAAAAGTTCTTATATTTCTATGAAAACAAAGGGATGTAGTATGAGTTTTCAAAGCCAAATACCCCTTAGAGAAAGGTATGGTTCATAGGAAGAATTAAACCATTCAAAATATGGCTGAAATGATGTTAGTTTTTTTTAAAAAAAAAGGCCTTACAAGTTTTGAGCTAAATTTTTTAACACAACATTCCATGTGATTAACAAGGTACTTTTGAGGATTAAAATAATGATGACTCTGTACAAAATGTAGAAAAGAAGAAAGCATATAGTGCTATATTTCTATGTTTTTAGACGCATTAGTTACATTCTCAAAGATAGAGTTTGTAAGGGAAAGCTTGATGCATGAAGTGGTAAGGAGATCTTCCTAGGATATTCTAATAATAGTAAGGCATTCATGGTGTAAAAAAAATGCACCAGGTTTATCATGGAGTCATTTAATGTGTTTGTTAAAGTGAGTCATCTAATGTTACCATTGAAGACACAAATGATAAATTAGATGTGCTAGACATTAAACAAGTTGCAATTGAGCCAATATCTGACCTTGTGCCTCAAGAATCTATAGTTGACCAACCTATCAAAATAAATGATGATGAAGGCCATCAAATGATGATATTTCTCAACCTAAACCATAATCAAAGGTGAAAAATAACTGTTCATTAGATTATGTTATTAGTGGTTTAAATGAAGGGCAAGGAGGAGAGGAAAGTCTAAGACAAACTATCAAGATATGGTTAGACTTGTATGCTATAAATCCTTCACTAAGCCTAAAAAGGTCAAGAAGTCCTTGAAGAGGAAAAGTACACTCAATCCATGCAAAAAGAACATAATTAGCTTGAAAAGAATGATGTATGGTAGCTTATTCCATGACCAATTGGTCGTAAAGTAATTGGAATGGATGTTTAAGAACAAGTCAAATAAACTTGAAAACGTCAACAGAAATAAAGAAAGGCTTGTGGCTCATGGGTATACTTAGGTGGAAGGAATCAAATTTGATGGGACATTTGCATTTACGGGTAGGCATGAGGCTACCAAATTTCTTTTAATAGTTGCAACTTATCTTGATATCAAACTACTTCAAATAGATGTGAAAAGTGCATTTCTCAATGGATTTATCAATGAAGAAGTTTATGTACAACAGCCTAAGGGATTTGAAGACCCTAAGTCTAGATAATGTGTTTAAATTAACAAAAAGCTCAGTATGGCTTCAAGCAAGACCTTAGGACATGGTACGAGAGGCTTTTAAGACATTGATAAAATGTAGTTTGTCAAGTAAGATAAAGGCACCATTACAATTACTCATATCTAAGTGGACAATATCATATTTGCCTCCACTTCTTAGAAGGCCAGAAAAAGGTTTTGCAAATATGATGTAGTTTGAGTTTAAGATGAGTATTGTAAGGGGAACTTTCTTATTTCTTGGGAATCTATATGAATTAGCTCAAGTAAGGTATATTCCTATCTCAAAATAAGTATGTATGGAATCTATAGAAAAATTTTGAATTGGAGAATGCTAAACCAATTAGAGCACTTACTTATTCCTAAGAAATTATGCTCAGATATAGGAGGTGATGATCGTTTTATGGTTCACTAAACTAGACTACGATCACGACAAAGGCAAGCGCACCTATCGAATGGTAGTATAGCTATGGTGAGTCCGGAATATCGTATCCACAAGGACTAAAAGTACTAGTATTAACTATCTTTCTATGATTTAGCCTAGAATAAAAGGGATTTTATTTTAATCTAAATTTAACTAAACTAATTAACTAATAAATGCGACAAAGAGTGAAGAAAATAATCGAATAAACCAGTGATAAAGACAATACCCAAGGAAGAATCCACCCAAACTTCACTTATTATTCTGACTCTGAATCAAACGATTTATTCACTTGTCTTGATCCGTAGAAATCCCTAAATTATGTTAATATCTCTTTCGAGAATAAGAACAAATGACTCTAAGTTGATTAATTGAAATCTCTTTCTAATTAAAACCCCTATTGTTGAATTAACTCGATCTATGGATTCCCTTATTAGATTTGACTCTAATCTGGAAGATTTATGTCGTCCTGTTTCTAGGATTGCAATCAACTCCGCTTAATTATGCTAGATCTACTCTTAAATAGGGACTTTTGCTTCACTAAATAAGCACATCAAACTTGGATTAATATCTTGAAAATATTAAGGCAAGAATTAAGAACACATAATTAAGAACAAGAACAAGTATTTATCCTGTAATTCAGATAATTAAATAATAAGATCCATCATAGGTTTCATCCTTCCTAGGTATTTAGGGATTTTTGTTCATAATGTAATAGGAAAACATCTCAAAAATAGGAAAACAACAAAACATAAAGAAACCCAAAAACTTCGAGAGAAATTGGAGGGAGACTTCAATCTTGAAGAAAATCCTGCTTCCGAGCTGAATCTGTTGGCATTCTTTGAGTAATTCCTATGTTCTACTCTGCATGTCCCCTTTAGGTCTTATTCTGGTGTGGTTATGTAAACTTTAGAATGCTCAGAAACCCTTAAAATTGGCTTTTTCCATGTGTTTGGAAAACAGGAAGCGATAACAACACGAGCTGGCACATAGGAGTGTGGCCTGCCCATGTGGATCATATGGGCGTGTGCCCAACCCTTGTGGATCCTGAAAACTCTGATTTTGGCCCCTTTTTTGCTTATTTTATTCCGAAATTCTCTCCTAAGTATAGAAACATGAATTTAAGGGATTATGAGCATCAAATTCACTAATTCTCATCATAAATCATCCAAACATATGCCAAGCATGAAATTAAAATATGTTACATTTATGGTTTATCAAATATCCCCACACTTAAACATTTGCTTGTCCTCAAGCAAAAGCCTCAACTCACAATTAAAATTGTAACACCCCGAACCCGAGACCATCGCCGGTGTCGGACACGAGGGGTTAGCAAGCCAAGTTCACTTGTTTTGCCCATCCATTGGACATTTCCAGTCAGGCTGGAAAAACTGCGTCACTGTCGCCTTAAAAATCATATCTCGAGTTTCAAAACTCGGAAACTGGTTTCGTAAATTTTCCCTGAATTTAGACTCATATATCCATCCATGGATTTATTTCTAGAATTTTTGGTCGGGCCAATTGGTACAGTTTATTAGTTAAAGTCACCCATGTTACAGGGATCGACTGCTCTGACCTTCGCGCGGTATAACTTGAATATCTCTCTGTACAGGGCTTTAATGCTGGTGCCGTTTGTTTCTAATGAAACTAGACTCAAAATGGAATCTGTAAATATAAGGTATGTCTCCTAATTATTTCTGGATAATTTATAGTAAATTTTTAAAGTTGCGACAGGGAACCCAGAAACCGTTCTGGCCCTGTCTTACAATAGCTTTAATATCTCTTAACATGTAACTCCTATGACCATTTCGTTTCTTCCATATGAAAATAGACTCATCAATGTTCATTTACATAGCTGATTCACTATTTAATACCATTCCTACAAATTTTGGTGATTTTTCACATTCACGTTACTGCAGCTGGCAGCATCTGTTTTAAGGTAGGTCTTACCTATTTTGTAGTCTCCATGAACCAACTAGTCTTGCCTTACATAGGTCCACATATGATCATTTTAACCATGCCAATGGCTGATCATGTGACCAACATTCCCATTTCCAATTCATAGTCACATCATGACACCATATATATATATACAAACCGCAAATAGTTTAAGTTGATACTTCACTATTACGAGCCATTTTCGCATGGCCGTACACATATACATCATAACATATTTAAACCAACAAGGGTAGTCCTATACATGCCATTTCAAGTTCAACCAAGAATTTATACCAAAATGGGGGCTTGATAGTGTGGATGACTTCGACTTCAACGATCCCGAATCCGATTGCTATCGAGCGAAATCTAGAAAACCGAGAGCCAAAGCAATGAGTAAGCATTTTTATACTTAGTAAGTCTCAAGGAATATAATCAACTCTAATTACAGCAATACATTCACATAGTTAAATGCATCATTTCATTAATGCACATTCACATAATCATACTTACTTCACCATCCCAACTCTTATGTTCATACACAAATAACGGCTTCATTAAGGCCGATAACTCGTTCCATCATAGGAGCGGATATTCACACGCTCTTACTCCTAGCGCCAGCAGCACACACCGCACTTACCTTGTCATTGGGAAATTTCACAAGTGCATTAGCTGAAATTTTCCAGCAAGCTTATAATTTTCAAATCACATACCTTCGAGTTTAACCGGATGTCGCTACTCGATCAATCGCCTTGGGACATAGCCCGGTTATGGTAACCCGCACCAAGGCCTACGGACTTAACCCGGATATCACGATTTGCACAAATGCCTTCGGTCTTAGCCCGGATAGAATGACTCGCATACGAATGCCTTGGTCTTAGCCCGGATGTAGCCACTAGCACAATTGCCTTCGGTCTTAACCCGTTATAATTTCCAGCATAATTGTCTTGGGCTTAGCCCGGATATCATTCAATTTCTCATGCACACATACATCAATAATCATTGGACATACATATTTATTTTCGTTACTAAGGCTCAAACACAATTATAATCACTAACATAATCGCCTTTCGGGACTTAGCCCGGTATCATTCAATACTCATACACACATAAATCAATAATCAATACATCCATATTTCATTCCACATAATTCAAGTAAGGTCACTTCTTGAGGACTTACCTCGGATGTTGTCGAACGGCTTTTACGGCTATTCGATTACTTTTTCCTTCCCTTGTCCAATTGTGGCCCTCTTAGCTCTTGAGCTAATTCAAACAAATTCAATTTATCAAAACCTCATTGTGCTAGCTTATGGCGAATATGACAAGGAATTTAAATGGTCATATGGCCACCCTTTAGCTTGAATACACAATGGTCATGCACATTTTATACTACATCAAGCAATTCAATACAATTTATTCGAGCATCAAGGAAAAGCTAAGGCCTTCAATAGGCTACCCAAGGCCGAATATACTTGTCCATGTTGAGGCCAATTATGCACTTAATACCACACAAAACAGCATGCATTTTACTAGTTAATGCTTTGCATATTGTAGCTCAAAACTTACAATATAGCATCAAGCACTCATATGTGTGCTAGGCCGAATGTGCTTACAATTTCACAATTATTCTTCAACATCTTCTTCTTTAAACAAACTTATTCATCACTTCCTTCATAACCAAAACATCATGTGCAAACATATATATACATATATGAGCATGGCGAATTTCAAGGTGTCCATAGCCATCCAAAACACAAATTTTAACTAACATGCAAGAAGCATGAACCATGCTCATGAATGCATCATGGCGAATATGACAATCATGCTCCTTTTCAACTTCAATCATGATAAAACAAAAGAAAGCTCAAAATCTTACTCAAGAGTAGACAATCCATCATTGCATGCATCATCATCAAGCTTCACACTTAGCATGCAATGGCTTTATCACCATAACAACTTTGGCCAAATACCATTTCCATGGCTTAACAAAGATTTGAGCCATGGCTAACATGCACATCAAGTTAGCAACCAAAACATGCATGAAACTCCTAACACAACCTCATACATACCTTAATCTTGATGCAAACTTAGCCAAATCTCCTTCTAGATCTCTTCCAAACCAAGCATGAAGCAAAAATCCTCCTTCTTCCTTAGTTTTGGCTCAAAGAAAGGATGAACAAAATTTTTTCTTTCCTTCTCTACAACTCACGGCAATGGGGGATTACCACACTCACACACATTTTTTTTTTCATTTTTTTATCACCCATACACCTTTGTTTATTATTTCACCCTAATGCACCAACAAAACATGTTTCATGACATGTTTAGCCCATCCTCCTTGTCATGGCCGGCCACCACCTATAAAGGGGAATTTGACATGCAAGTCCATTATTTTGCATGCATGCTTTAATTAGTCATCACACATTTCCTATCATACTTTCAAAGTTCATTACTAAGTCCTTTCTTGTGGAATTCACCCTTATAACACTAAATCAATCATCATAAAATGTCATACATGAGCACACACATATTATAGGCATCAAAATAAATTTTTAATTATTTTTATGCCTCGGTTTTGTGGTCCCGAGACCACCTTCCGACTAGGGTCAATTTTGGGCTGTCACAACTCTCCCCACTTAAGAAATTTTAGTCCCCAAAATCTTACCGTAAATTGGTTTGGATATCGCTCTTTCATAGAGTTCTCGGTCTCCCAAGTAGCTTCTTCTATCCCGTGCTTGAGCCATAACACTTTTACTAGCGGAACCCGCTTGTTTCACAACTCTTTCACTTCTCGTGATAGGATACGAATCGGTTCTTCCTCATAACTCATATTAGCTTGAATTTCAATTTCTGATGGACTAATCACGTGCGATGGATCGGATCTATAGCGTCAAAGCATCAAACGTGAAAGACATCGTGAACCTTTTCGAGTTCGGGGCAAAATCAAACGATATGCCACCGGATCGACTCGCCGGATATCTCATATGGCCCAACGAACCTCGGGCTCAACTTGCCCTTACGGTAGAATCGAGTATCTTTTTCCAAGGCGATACCTTGAGAAACACTTTATCACCCACCGATACTCGATATCCTTACGCTTGGTCCGCGTCACGACTTCTAACGATCGGAGGCTATCTTGAGACTTTCACGGATTACTTTCACTTTCATTCAGATCCCTAATCAAATCCACCCGAAAATCTTGCTTTCACCGAGCTCGGTCCAAAACAATGGTGTACGGCATTTACAACCGTACAAGGCCTCGTAGGGTGCCATCTTAATACTTGATTGAAAGTTGTTGTTGTAAGCGAATTCAATCAACGGCAAATACCGCTTCCATAAACCACTAAACTCGAGGACGCAACATCTTAACATATCCTCAAGTATCCGAATTATCCGCCGGATTGACCATCGGTTTGGGGGTGAAAGGCGGTGCTGAAATGCAACTTGGTACCCAAAGCTTCTTGCAACTTTTTCCAAAATCGCGAGGTAAATCTCGGATCTCTATCCGACACGATGGAAATAGGCACCCGTGTAATCTCACAATCGAGAAACGTACAATTCAAATAATTTGTCAATTGAAAAATCCGTGACGTCACGGGGACAAAGTGGGCCGACTTAGTCAATCGATCTACCATGACCCAAACCGCATCCTTCTTACTTGTCGACAATGGCGGTCGGATACAAAGTCCATTGTGACTCGATCCCATTTCCACTCGGGTATCGTGATTGGTGAAGTAATCTCAAGGCACCGATGTTCCGCTTTCACTTGTTGACATATTAAACATCTCAAACAAAGTCGGAGATGTCTCGCTTCATACCATGCCACCAAAACCGACGTTTCAAATCATTGTACATCTTCGTACTCCCGGGTGGATTGCCATTCGGCTACAATGGGCTTCATTCAGAATTATCGAAATGAGTTCAATTCTTTGGAACACACAGACGACTTTTGAACCTCAAACAATCGTCATCATCGATTTGAAACTCAAATCCTTGTTTGGAACACACTCAAATTGTTTTGCGACCAACTCGTCGTCGACTTTCTCGAGCTTCTCGAATTTGATGTATCAATAGTGGTTTGGCTTTCAATTCAGCTACTAACACACTATCGGATCGAATGACAAGTGCACGCTCATCGCTCGTAAGCGAATAATGATTTACGACTCAAGGCATCCGCAACCACATTCGCCTTTCCCGGTGATAGTCAATGACCAGCTCGTAATCCTTTAACATTCGAGCCAACGTCTTTGTCGCAGATTTAAGTCTCTTTGGATCATCAAATATTTGAGACTTTTGTGATCCGAGTATACATGGCACCTTTCACCAAATAAGTAATGTCACCAAATCTTTAAGGCGAATACGATGGCGGCCAATTCGAGATCATGAGTCGGATAATTTTTCTCATGTGGCTTTAATTGCCTCGACGCATAGGCCACAACTCGACCTTCTTGCATTAATACGCAACCTAACCCAAGTAGAGAGGCGTCGCTATAGATGACAAGCTCTTTGCCGGACTCGGGTTGCACTAGAATTGGGGCTTCAGTCAAATAAGTTTTCAGTTGATCGAAACTTTTTTGGCATTTCTCCGTCCATTCGAACTTAACATCCTTTTGGAGTAGCTTAGTCATCGGCGTGGCTATCGTTGAGAAGCCTTTACAAATCGTCGGTAATAACCTAGCAAGCCCCAAAAAGCTCGAACCTCAGAATATTTCTGAGGCTTCCAATTAAGTATGGCTGAAATTTTATTCGGTCGACTCGAATACCCGTCTGATACCACATGACCCAAGAAGCTAACCTCTCTTAACCGAACTCACACTTGCTGAACTTAGCATATAATTGCTTATCCCGTAAAATTTGCAAAGACTAACCGCAGTGTTCAAAGATGTTCGGTCTCATTTCTTGAATAGACCAAGATGTCATCAATGAACACGACTACGAATCGATCCAAATATGGTCTAAAGATCCGATTCATTAAAT
This sequence comes from Gossypium arboreum, assembly GCF_025698485.1. NCBI lineage: Eukaryota > Viridiplantae > Streptophyta > Magnoliopsida > Malvales > Malvaceae > Gossypium > Gossypium arboreum. The sequence goes on from NC_069070.1 coordinate 21,773,055, forward strand.
CCATAAATACCGCAGGGCATTAGTGAGCCCAAACGGCATCACTAGGAACTCATAGTGACCATATCTCGCTCAAGGCGCTCTTGGGTACGTCCAATCTCGGATTCGCAATTGATAATAGCCCGATCTCAAATCTATTTTCGAGAACACCGAGGCTCCTTTAGTTGATCGAACAAGTCATCGATACGTGGCAACGGATATTTGTTCTTTATTATCGCTTTATTGTCGACGATAATCGATGCACACCGCATGGTTCCATCCTTCTTTTCACGAACAACACCGGCGCACCCAAGGCGAAAAACTCAAGCGAGCAAAACCTCTATCCACCAATTCTTGCAACAGAGCTTCCAACTCCTTTAATTCCGTTGGTGCCATACGATACGGAGCTATCGAAATTGAGTGGTACCGGTACCAATTCGATGCCAAATTCTATTTCCGAGCAGTGGTAAACCCGCAATTCTTGTGGAAAACATCCGGTATTCACAAACCACGGCACAGATTCGGGTTTCTTTTCGATTCCTTGTCATCGAAAGCACGTCGCAAGGTACGCTTCGCACTCTTTTCTTACATATTTTCGGGCCAACATTGCTGATATTACACCGGCAACCCTTTAAGTCCGTAGACTTAACCCGAATTATCTCGTTATTCGCAAGACTCAAATCGATAGTCTTGCTTTTGCAATTTACGACCGCATCGTGCATGGTCAACCCATTCAAACCAAGAATAACGTCAATTCATCGAACGGCAAAAGCATCAAGTCCGCGGAAACAAGAACCTCGAACACTAAGGGACTTTTCTTGCACACTTTGTTGACAAGCACGTAATGACCCAAGGGTTTGACACCGAATTACAAACTCAGAGACTCAATAGGCAAAGTCTTCTTGGATGCTAAGGTTTCACATATATAAGATTGAGTAGAACCAGGGTCAATCAAAGCAATCACATTAGTATTGAAAAGAGTGAAAGCACCGTAATGACATCCGGAGAGGCAAGATCCTCGCGTCTTGCGATGGCATAAGTCCTCGCAGGAGCACGAGCCTCGGATCGATGGTAGCATCTCTAGATCCTCTCGACCGCCAACGACATTGCCCATATTTCTAGGTGGCCTACCTCGGCGATGGTAGCACCCGAGTTTCCACTCGACTCACATTCTGCTCAAGCATCCTCGGGCAATCCTTCCTAAAGTGGTCGGCCGATCCACACTTATAGCGAGGAGCGATCACGAAACCAACAGCTCCCCGAATGCCATTTGCCACAATGTTGACACTCGCCTCTCTCGCGATCATTTCCACCATCAGCGATCAAGTGACTCGTGTGGTCACAGGGTCGATCGCGTCCTCGTCTAGAAAAGCCCAAAGCGCCTCTAGACCGGTTCACATCATCTCGAAATCTCTTGATGCTGTTGAAGAGACTTTCCGAGGACCTCTTTCGAATTCTCCGGTTCCTACATCACTTTTTGTTTCTCCTTTCTAAGCTCTTCGACTTTACAAGCTCGCTCAACAAGTACTACGATCTCTCGTATTTCGAGAATGCCAACGAACATCCTTATATCATCATTCAGCCCATCCTCGGCGTTTACACATAATAGCTTCGGACGAAATGCATTCTCGCGTGTATCGGCTAAGCCTCACAAATTTTCGTTCATAGTCGGTAACCGACATAGAACCTTGCTTAAGATCAAGAAATTCCTTCGCTTTTGGTCGATGAATCTCGATCGATATACTTTTTTTTTTTCGAACTTGGTTTGAAAGAATTCCCAAGTCACTTGCTCTCTAGGTACCACAGTCGAGTACTCCACCAATAGTAGGTGGAATCACGTAGCAAGGAGATGGTACACTTTAAGCACTCATCGGTGTACAAGATAGCTCATCGAGCACCCGGATAGTGTTGTCCAACCAAAATTCAGCTCGTTCGCATCATCATCATCCGTAGCTTTAAATTCAGAGGCCCCATGTTTTCGAATCCTATCGACCGGGGCTTACTTGACCTTATTTGGTCGATTCTCGGGAGGTATTGTAGGTCTTGAGGTTGCATTTGTCGGGAATGGAGGTTGTGGGACAGCCGTGTTAGTTCGAATGTATTGATTAAACCATTCGTTCATCACACTATAAAAGGCTTGCCTAGCCTCATCATTCGGATTGTTGGCCATAGGTTGAGAGTCCGCCGGCTTGTCCCTTGTCGGGAGCAGCGCCACACTCTCCACATCATCAGCTATTGCTCGGTTGGGATCGGGATCCATTGCTATAAACAAACTCAAAGTCAAATTGTCGAAATCACCACACTATCGATTCATCATTTAATGGCATGTATAGCTAGACCCCAAACACCTCACGGTAGTCCTAGAATCGACTAAACCGTGGCTCGATACCAATAAAATTGTAACACCCGAACCCGAGACCATCGCCGTGTGTCGGACACGAGGGTTAGCAAGCCAAGTTCACTTGTTTTGCCCATCCATTGGACATTTCGGTCAGTGGAAAAACTCCATCACTTGTCGCCTTAAAAATCATATCTCGAGTTTCAAAACTCGAAACTGGTTTCGTAAATTTTCCTGAATTTAGACTCATATATCCATCCATGGATTTATTTCTAGAATTTTTGGTCGGGCCAATTGGTACAGTTTATTAGTTAAAGTCACCCATGTTACAGGGATCGACTGCTCTGACCTTCGCGCGGTATAACTTGAATATCTCTCTGTACAGGGCTTTAATGCTGGTGCCGTTTGTTTCTAATGAAACTAGACTCAAAATGGAATCTGTACATATAAGATATGTCTCCTAATTATTTCTGGATAATTTATAGTAAATTTTTAAAGTTGCGACAGGGAACCCAGAATACAATAGCTTTAATATCTCTTAACATGTAACTCCTATGACCATTTCGTTTCTTCCATATGAAAATAGACTCATCAATGTTCATTTACATAGCTGATTCACTATTTAATACCATTCCTACAAATTTTGGTGATTTTTCACATTTACGTTCTCGCAATGGCAACATCTGCTTTTAAGGTAGGTCTTACCTATTTTGTAGTCTCCATGAACCAACTAGTCTTGCCTTACATAGGTCCACATATGATCATTTTAACCATGCCGATGGCTGATCATGTGACCAACATTCCCATTTCCAATTCATAGTCACATCATGACACCATATATATATATACAAACCGCAAATAGTTTAAGTTGATACTTCACTATTACGAGCCATTTTCGCATGGCCGTACACATATACATCATAACATATTTAAACCAACAAGGGTAGTCCTATACATGCCATTTCAAGTTCAACCAAGAATTTATACCAAAATGGGGCCTTGATAGTGTGGATGACTTGACTTCAACGATCCTGAATCCGATTGCTATCGAGCGAAATCTAGAAAACCGAGAGCCAAAGCAAATGAGTAAGCATTTTTATGCTTAGTAAGTCTCAAGGAATATAATCAACTCTAATTACAGCAATACATTCACATAGTTAAATGCATCATTTCATTAATGCACATTCACATAATCATACTTACTTCACCATCCCAACTCTTATGTTCATACACAAATAACGGCTTCATTAAGGCCGATAACTCGTTCCATCATAGGAGCGGATATTCACACGCTCTTACTCCTAGCGCATAAAGCACACACCGCACTTACCTTGTCATTGGGAAATTTCACAAGTGCATTAGCTGAAATTTTCCAGCAAGCTTATAATTTTCAAATCACATACCTTCGAGTTTAACCGGATGTCGCTACTCGATCAATCGCCTTCGGGACATAGCCCGATTATGGTAACCCGCACCAAGGCCTCACGGGACTTAACCCGGATATCACGATTTGCACAAATGCCTTGGTCTTAGCCCGGATAGAATGACTTCGCATACGAATGCCTTGGTCTTAGCCCGGATGTAGCCACTAGCACAATTGCCTTCGGGTCTTAACCCGGTTATAATTTCCAGCATAATTGTCTTCGGGGCTTAGCCCGGATATCATTTAATTTCTCATGCACACATACATCAATAATCATTGGACATACATATTTATTTTCGTTACTAAGGCTCAAACACAATTATAATCACTAACATAATCGCCTTCGGACTTAGCCCGGTATCATTCGAATACTCATACACACATAAATCAATAATCAATACATCCATATTTCATTCCACATAATTCAAGTAAGGTCACTTCTTGAGGACTTACCTCGGATGTTGTCGAACGGCTTTTACGGCTATTCGATTACTTTTCCTTCCCTTGTCCAATTGTGGCCCTCTTAGCTCTTGAGCTAATTCAAACAAATTCAATTTATCAAAACCTCATTGTGCTAGCTTATGGCGAATATGACAAGGAATTTAAATGGTCATATGGCCACCCTTTAGCTTGAATACACAATGGTCATGCACATTTTATACTACATCAAGCAATTCAATACAATTTATTCGAGCATCAAGGAAAAGCTAAGGCCTTCAATAGGCTACCCAAGGCCGAATATACTTGTCCATGTTGAGGCCAATTATGCACTTAATACCACACAAAAACAGCATGCATTTTACTAGTTAATGCTTTGCATATTGTAGCTCAAAACTTACAATATAGCATCAAGCACTCATATGTGTGCTAGGTAAATGTGCTTACAATTTCACAATTATTCTTCAACATCTTCTTCTTTAAACAAACTTATTCATCACTTCCTTCATAACCAAAACATCATGTGCAAACATATATATACATATATGAGCATGGCCGAATTTCAAGGTGTCCATAGCCATCCAAAACACAAATTTTAACTAACATGCAAGAAGCATGAACCATGCTCATGAATGCATCATGGCGAATATGACAATCATGCTCCTTTTCAACTTCAATCATGATAAAACAAAAGAAAGCTCAAAATCTTACTCAAGAGTAGACAATCCATCATTGCATGCATCATCATCAAGCTTCACACTTAGCATGCAATGGCTTTATCACCATAACAACTTTGGCCAAATACCATTTCCATGGCTTAACAAAGATTTGAGCCATGGCTAACATGCACATCAAGTTAGCAACCAAAACATGCATGAAACTCCTAACACAACCTCATACATACCTTAATCTTGATGCAAACTTAGCCAAATCTCCTTCTAGATCTCTTCCAAACCAAGCATGAAGCAAAAATCCTCCTTCTTCCTTAGTTTTGGCTCAAAGAAAGGATGAACAAAATTTTTTCTTTCCTTCTCTACAACTCACGGCAATGGGGGATTACCACACTCACACACATTTTTTTTTCATTTTTTATCACCCATACACCTTTGTTTATTATTTCACCCTAATGCACCAACAAAACATGTTTCATGACATGTTTAGCCCATCCTCCCTTGTCATGGCCGCCACCACCTATAAAGGGGAATTTGACATGCAAGTCCATTATTTTGCATGCATGCTTTAATTAGTCATCACACATTTCCTATCATACTTTCAAAGTTCATTACTAAGTCCTTTCTTGTGGAATTCACCCTTATAACACTAAATCAATCATCATAAAATGTCATACATGAGCACACACATATTATAGGCATCAAAATAAATTTTTAATTATTTTTATGCCTCGGTTTTGTGGTCCCGAGACCACCTTCCGACTAGGGTCAATTTTGGGCTGTCACAAAAATTAAACTTTCTCAATTCATAATTCTCACCAATAATGTTTTATCATAATTCACAAATAATTATACATTGATAATTCAACTAAAAGACCACTGAAGATTCAAATAATCCAAGTCAAACATTTTTTTAAAGCATGAAAATGTAGGTATTTCCCCTTGTCTAAGTAATTACCTTTAATTCAAAACCGACAAGAATTGACATCCTCCCTAAAGATTCACTCAAATAACTCAAAGTGTTTAAGGTTTAAAAATTAAGCACTCAAAATTCAAACATGAAAAGTTATTACCATAGGCTTGCATGAAAATCAAATCTCCACCAATATAAAATGAGATGACACACAAATCAAAAGGTCTTTACAGGGTTGTAATGGGGCTTGGTTTAAAGGTGTGGATAAAAGCTAAAAAAGAAGATTAGAATTGAGATCGAATTGATCAATTACCTAACTAGAAAAATAAGCCAATGCTGAATAATTACATTAATCGAAATTATTAAAGAATAACACGAGCTTCTTCACAGAATATGAAATTAACTACTTAAGCTCAGAACAAAGAAATAATAATAATCAACATATATGTATTTTTTTATTCTTTTTACTTTTTTTGACTTTTATTTTTTTGAGAACAATAGATAATAAGAGAAAATTTAACAACTGAAACAAAAGAACACAGTAAAGCAACTAACTAAATCAAATCTCGACAAAAAGGGAGTCAATAAAACGGGAAACAATTCTTAATGAATCAAAAAAGAAGTTATAGGTTAATATGAATGGTAAATTAAGAAACGGTTTGTTAGGCTCCAAGGAGTTCACTAAGGGCTAATTATGAAGGTAGGCTTTTTATGGGATAAGTGGGTTAAAACCTAGGTGCTTTATCATCTCAGTATATCAAATCAAAGGTGTGGTCTCGACATGTATAATCGAAGCAAGTTCTAGAATAACAAATCAATATTGTCACACTCATAACCAATAATAAAGTGAGCAAGAAAAATGTATGCTTTAAAGGCTCAGAATCTCACAAAAATTATGGCTTTTGATGTTAAACTTGCAAATTTCATACTTCAAGGTAATACCTCAATTTAGGGAAACAACCTAAAATTTTTAATTCTAAAAAATAGACTTATCATGCTTGATTCTCTAGTGTCATAAAGTTTAAACAATCAATGCACAATTACCTATGAATTTAATCTAAAACACATCAATAATAATCATAAATCAACAAAAAATCATTCTAATAGTAATGTGAGAAAATTACTTAAACACAAGACATAATTTAGGGATTTTCTAATGATTCTATAGATAACCTCCCCACACTTAAGATTTACATTGTCCTCAATGTACAAACATATATAATCAAAGTATAAACAGAATATCATAAGAGTGGGAGAAAACTAAAATTGCCTTGAATATTGGATGAAATCTTCAGAATAGTAAAAACCGGAATTACAGTCAAATTTAAATGTATCTCATGATTCCGAGCAAACTAAGAAGAAAATAAACACAGATAATAATAAAAAATTAAGGGGTTATAACTCGATTAAAAACAACCACCAATCTTTCAAAAGATAATAAGGAAAATAAGTTGAAGAGAAAAAAATAAAACAAGTAAAACAAAATTAAAAAGAAAGATAAAAAAATAATAATAATAAAATAATAATAGTAAACTCAATGATATTAATAAACTTAAAAGGTAATTATAATGATAATAGTAAAAAATAGGAAAGAAAAAAGAAAAAAATAGAAATAGCAAAATAAAAATAATAAAAAATAATAAAAGTATATAAAAATTAAAATATAAAAAATTAAAATATAAGTATAAGAATAATAAATTAATTACTAAAATAAAATAAAATAAATTTGGGGTAATTAACCCAGTTTTCACATGGCCATGGACATGCTCGTGTGTCCAAGTCGTGTGGGTCACATGGCCATGTCGCCAGGCTGTGTATGTTTTCCTTCGCTTCTCCCACGCCCATGTGAGATCCCACATGCCCGTGTGGCCAGGCCGTGTGCTCCACACACCCGTGTGGCCAAGCCGTGTAACTCTCCGACTTTGAAAAAAGAATAGCTCCAAGTTTTACATGGCCTAGGACACGCTCGTGTGTCCAGGCCGTGTGGGTCACATGGCCATGTCGCCAAGCCGTGTATGTTTTCCTTCGCTTCTCCCACTCTCATGTGGGATTCCACCTGCCCGTGTGGCCAGGCCGTGTGCTCCACACACCCTTGTGGCCAAGCCATGTGGGTCAAAAACACACTTTTTTTTTAGATTTTGAAAATTGATTAATTTTAAAAAAAATCATAAAATAATGTTAAGAAAATAAGTAGTGTTAACACTCGGGTTGCCTCCCGAGAAGCACTTATTTAAAGTCTAAGCTCGGCCTACCTCGTATTCGCATGGTTATGGTGGTTCACAGAGTCAAAACTCATCTTTCTCACTGTCAATTCTATTATCAACATAAGGTTTTAGCTGAGTAATATTTACTTTAAAAGTGCCAAATTTTGAATGATTTACCTCGGCTGTACCGTATGGGAAAATATTCAGTACCGTAAAAGGAGTTGATCCGTTTGCATTATGCTCTAAAGTGGCAATTCGAGGGTGTTTTATCCAACAATACCTGATCGCCAATCTTTAATTGGTTCGTCTCATCCTTAAGCTCATGATGGAGTCGCTTTGGTTCATCGTGTATTCTAGGTTTCTCCTCGACTTGTGTTCGCCATTCATCTAGTTCATCGATTTGTAATCTTCTTTCTTCATGATTTGTTCTGTTTTTTTATGTAAACTGGACTGCGGTTCTGTCACGTTTTTTTGAGGTGCTTCCTGCAAAGAATGTTGAGCCACAAGGTTATTAACATTAACAGAGCTCGTAATATCATCTCGATCACTAGATATCATAACAGAATCACGAGCTTGGAGTTTAATCGTGTCATCACCTACACGAAGTATTAACTCACCTGTACCAACATCTATGATAGTTCTAGCAATTGATAAAAAAGGCCATCCTAAAATCAATGGTATGTCACTATCCTTATCCATGTCTAGAACAAAAAAATCAACTAGGAAAATGAATTTTATCAATTTCAACGAGTGCGTCTTCAACAATACCCTTAGGAAATCTAATTGTTCTATCTGCCAATTGAATGCTCATCCTAATTTTTTTGGGTTTCCCAAGACCTAGTTGCTTAAACATTTTGTAGGGCATGACATTAATACTAGCCCCTAAATCAGCCAATGCATTATTAACACTTAAACTACCAATTAAATAAGGAATAGTAAAACTCCTAGGATCTTTCAATTTGTTCGGTAGTTTGTTCTGCAAAATGGCTGAGCACACTGCATTTAGCTCCACATGTGACGAATCATCTAACTTCCACTTATTTGCTAAAAGCTCCTTTAAAAATTTAACGGAATTTGGCATCTACGAAAAAACTTCAACAAACGGTAAGTTAGTATGTAATTTTTTCAACAGTTTAAGGAATTTACCAAATTGTTCGTTTGTGTGGTCTTCCCTTGTCACATTTGGATATGGCACATGACGTTTATATTCCTTAATGACCGATTTTTGCTCGTTGTGGCTCACCTCAACCTTACTTTTAGCTACCATATCTTCTTGTCTCAGTTTTGGTTCATCTCTCAATTTTGGTTCATCTCTCAATTTTGGTTCATCTTTAACTAACCCTTGTTCATCTCGAATAGTAATCACATAAAGTTTCTCCCTTGGGTTAGTTTCGGTATTACTCGGTAAGCTACCTTGTGGTCGTTTTGAAATCATCTTGGTAAGTTGACCAATTTGATTTTCGAGCCCTTGAATCAACGCTTGCTGATTTTGAGTGCGGTTTCAGTGTTTTGAAAGCGAGTTTCTGACACCGAGATGAACTTCGTTAGCATCTCCTCAAGGTTTGGCTTCTTTTTCTGCTAGTAAGGTGGTTGTTGGAAACCTGGAGGTGGTTGCAGTTTTTGATGTCCTTGACCACCCCACAAGAAATTGGGATGGTTCCTCCAACCTGCATTATAAGTGTTACTATATGGATTATTCTGAGGTATAGAATTATTACCCATATAGTGGATCTGTTTGTTCTCTGTGCTAGGGTTGTAGGATAGATATTCTATGTTGTTCATTTCTCCTCCATTCGCATCGCACTGCATTATCAGATGTACCTGCGTAGAGACACATAAACCATCAATCTTTTTATTTGAGAGCTCTACCTGGTGTGATAACATGGTGGCCGCGTCAAGGTTGAAAACACCGGCTGCTTTATTAGGTTTTGTCCTCATGACTTGCCATTGATAGTTATTCAGTGACATCTCCTCTATGAACTCATAAGCCTTCTCAGGTGTTTTATTATTTATAGTACCACCGGTAGCTGCATCGATCATTTGCCTAGTTGAGGGGTTCAAACCATTGTGGAAAGTCTGAACCTATAGCCAGAGAGGTAACCCATGGTAAGGGCACCTTCTTAATAGATCCTTATACCTCTCACATGCATCATATAGGGTCTCTAATTCCATTTGCAAGAAGGAAGAGATATCATTCCTCAACTTTGCTGTCTTGGCCGGTGGAAAGTATTTCAATAAAAACTTCTCGATCATTTGAACCCAAGTAGTGATGGAACCTCGTGGTAAAGAGTTCAACCATTGCTTAGTCTTATTTCTCAATGAGAAGGGGAATAATCATAGGCGAATGGCATTGTCAGAAACGCCGTTTATCTTGAAAGTATCACAGAACTCTAAGAAATTGGCCAAATGAGTATTTGGGTATTCATCCTGCAAACCATCAAACTGAACAAACTGTTGAATCATTTGAATAGTGTTAGGTTTTAGTTCAAAATTATTTGTAGCAATAGCAGGTCTAATAATACTCGATTCGGCCCCAATAAGAGTGGGCTTGCCATAATCGCACATAGTACGAGGAGCAGGATTTTATTTACAGGATTCGTAGCAACCACAGGAGGTAGCGGATTATTCCGATTGTCAGCCATCTCCTTGGTAATATTGGTATTGTCCTTATGCTCTTCCTTTATATACTGCAGACTCCACCTTATTTCTCTACAATTTTTACGAGCTGTGCTTCAATTTCACTGTCAAAAAGTAGAGGTCCTGTCAGGTTTCTTCTAGTCATAAACTACAAGAACCTGCCAGAAACAAACAAAAAATATTAGTAATTGAAAATAAAAAAAATAAAAAAAATGCAATAAAATAAAAAAAATGGCTAAATTAATAAAAATCAAGCGTTCCTAATATCTTAGACTCCAGCACCTATACCAAAAACTTGATGACCGTTTATGGTTCACTAAACTAGACTATGATCACAACAAAGGCAAGCGCACCTATCGAATGATAGTATAGCTATGGTGAGTCCAGAACATTGTATCCACAAGGACTAAAAGTACTAGTATTAACTATCTTCCTATTATTTAGCCTAGAATAAAAGGGATTTTATTTTAATCTAAATTTGACTAAACTAATTAACTAATAAATACGAAAGAGAGTGAAGAAAATAATCGAATAAACCAATGATAAAGACAATACCCAAGGAAGAATCCACCTAGACTTTAGTTATTATTCTGACTTTGAATCAAACGATTTATTCACTTGTCTTGATCCGCAGAAATCCCTAAATTATGTTAATATCTCTTTCGAGACTAAGAACAACTAACTCTAGGTTGATTAATTGAAATCGCTTTCTAATTAAAACCTCTATTGTCGCATTAACTCGATCTATGGATTCCTTTATTAGATTTGACTCTAATCCAACAGATTTATGTCATCCTATTTCTAGGATTGCAATCAACTTCGCTTAATTATGCTAGATCTACTCTTAAATAGGGACTTTTGCTCCACTGAATAAGCACATCAAACTTGGATTAATATCCTTAAAATATTAAGGCAAGAATTAAGAACACATAATTAATAACAAGAACAAGTATTTATTATGTAATTCAGATGATTAAATAATAAGATCCATCGTAGGTTTCATCCTCCCTAGGTATTTAGGGAGTTTAGTTCATAATGTAATAGGAAAACATCTCAAAAATAGGAAAACAACAAAACATAAAGAAACCCAAAAACTTTGAGAGAAATTAGAGGAAGATCTTCAGTCTTGAAGGAAATCCTGCTTCTGACCTGAATCCGTTGGCGTTCTTCGAGTAATTCCTGTGTTCTACTCTATGTGTCCCCTTTAGGTCTTATTCTAGTGTGTTTATATAGACTTTAGAATGCTCGAAAACCCTAAAAATTGGCTTTTTCCACGTGTTTGGGAAACAAGAAGCAATATCGACATGGGCTGGCATATAGGCATGTGGCCTGCTCGTGTGGATCACATGGGCATGTGCCCAACCCTTGTGGATCCTGAAAACTCCGATTTTGGCCCTTTTTTCGCTCATTTTACTCCCAAATGCTCTCCTAAGTGTAGAAACATGAATTTAAGGGATTAGGAGCATCAAATTCACTAATTCTCATCATAAAATCCAAAAATATTCCAAGCATGAAATTAGAATATGTTACATTTATGGTTTATCAAATATCCCCACAGTTAAACATTTGCTTGTCCTCAAGCAAAATCCTCAACTCACAATTAAAATTAAACTTTCTCAATTCATAATTATCATCAATAAAGTTTTATCATAATTCACAAATAATTACACATTGATAATTCAACTAAAAGATCACTAAAGATTCAAATAATCCAAGTCAAACAATTTTTTAAAGCATGAAAACATAGGTATTTTCTTTTATCTAAGTAATTACCTTTAATTCAAAACTGAAAAGAATTGACATCCTCCCTAAAGATTCACTCAAATCACTCAAAGTGTTTAAAGTTTAAAAATTAAGCACTCAAAAGTCAAACATGAAAAGTTATTACCATAGGCTTGCATGAAAATCAAATCTCCACCGGTATAAAATGAGATGATACACAAATCAAAAGGTCTTTACAAGGTTTTAATGGGGCTTGGTTTAAAGGTGTGGATAAAAGCTGAAAAAGAAGATTAGAATTGAGATCGAATTGATCAATTACCTAACTAGAAAAATAAGCCAATGCTGAATAATTACATTAACCGAAATTATTAAAGAATAACACAAGCTTCTTCACAGAATATGAAATTAACTACTTAAGCTCAGAACAAAGAAATAATAATAATCAACATATATGTATTTTTTTTTTTACTTTTTTTGACTTTATTTTTTTGAGAACAATAGATAATAAGAGAAAATTTAACAACTGAAACAAAAGAACACAGTTAAGCAACTAACTAAATCAAATCTCGACAAAAAGGGAGTCAATAAAATGAGATAAAATTCTCAATGAATCAAAAAAAAAGTTATGGGTTAATATGAATGGTAAATTAAGAAATGGTTTGTTAGGCTCAAAGGAGTTCACTAAGGGTTAATTATGAAGGTAGGCTTTTTATGGGATAAGTGGGTTAAAACCTAGGTGCTTTATCATCTCAGTATATCAAATTAAAGGTGTGGTCTCGACATGTATAAACGAAGCAAGTTCTAGAATAAAAAATCAATATTGACACACTCATAACCAATAATAAAGTGAGAAAGAAAAATGTATACTCTAAAGGCTGAAAATCTCACAAAAATTATGGCTTTTGATGTTAATCTTGCAAATTTCAAACTTCAAGGTAATACCTCAATTTAGGGAAACAACCTAAAATTTTTAATTCTGAAAATAGACTTATCATGCTTGATTCTCTTGTGTCATAAATTTTAAACAATCAATGCACAATTACCTATGAATTTAATCTAAAACACATCAATGATAATCATAAATCAATAAAAATTCATTCTAATAGTAATGTGAGAAAATTACTTAAACACAAGACATAATTCAGTGATTTTCTAATAATTCTATAGATAACCTCCCCACACTTAAGATGTACATTGTCCTCAATGTACAAACATATATAATCACAGTATAAACAGAATATCATAAGAGAGGGAGAAAACTGAAACTGCCTTAAATATTGGATGAAATCTTCAGAATAGTGAAAACTGGAATTGCAGTCAAATTTAAATGTAACTCATGATTCTGAGCAAACTAAGAAGAAAATAAACACAAATAATAAATAAAATTAAGGGTTATAACTCGATTAGAAACAACTATAAATCTTTCAAAAGATAATAATGAAAAGAAGTTGAAGAGAAAAAAATAAAACAACTAAAAAAAATTAAAAAGAAAGATTAAAAATAATAATAATAAAATAATAATAATATACTCAATGATATCAATAAACTTAAAAGGTAATTGTAATGATAATAGTAAAGAAAATGAAAGAAAAAGAAAAAAATAAAAAAGCAAAATAAAAATTAAAATATATAAAAAAATTAAAATATAAGTATAAGAATAATAAATTAATTAATTAATTAGTAAAATAAAATAAATACTATAACAATTAAAAATAAATAAAATAAAATAAAATTGGGGTAATTAACCCAGTTTTCACATGGCCATGGACATGGCCGTGTGTCCAAGCTGTGTAGGTCACATGGCCATGTCGCCAGTCGTGTATGTTTTCCATCACTTCTCCCATGCCCATGTGAGATCCCACTCGCCCGATTGGCCAGGCCATGTGCTCTACTGATTCCCAAGAAGAAAATAATAGAAAGAAAATACCCCAATATCATCCCTAATGATTCAAACCTAGAAGATTTTATGTCAATTGCTAAGTTAGTAGCTTAAGCTAAGAACTTTCATTCCAAAAGACCTAGTACTTCATATTCTTCCAAGAAATGAAACAAGAAGATGAAAGATACAAGAGTTCTTAAGCTTTTGAGAGAAGGTGTGAAAGATGCATAACCTGAACCTACATCACCACAAAAAAAGTTCATCAGTCTTGCTTGTGTCAAGTGGCAATCAATAGTTGCATAGGAAGGATTTGTTTCTTGAGATGAATATTAAAAAAAAGTAGTTTTTATGAGCAAGGTTTGGAATTTTTTCTAGAATAGAATGAATTTTTAACTTCTACATTTATATGAAACCATTTAAGAATATGGTCTTAAAGTTCTTTGCAAACTTACACAATTCAAGAAGGGATACATACCACCAACACTATATGCAGGTTAGAGGACACTATTTTTTATTTAGTCCATAAGCAATTAGTAACTTCCTTCATCAAAAAGGAAGATATTATTACAAACTTGTAATATATGTTGATTATCTTGCTACTCAACTAACCAACAATATCAGGAACACTTGGCCTTAGGGTCAAGAGTTCAAAGTGTCTAAACTTGAACCTACATATGTTACTCTTCAAGCCATAATAACTAGGAACTGACCACTTAATAATGAAAGAAATGTGGTGACAAATAAGATGTTAGCCTACTGTACAAGTTTAGTATCATTCATTCCTTTTAGTCTTAGTCAATTAATTTTTGGTGGGATAATTAAACATGAAGAAACCTAGAACACAATGCATTTATTGCATTTTCCATCCCTCATCTTTCAAATCCTTATTAAAGTATCCTGCCAACCACAAATCTAATTGCAATTGGCTTAACATCTACTAAACCTACGAGTGTTGCCCAGGCTAGATTGTAATCATGAGTAGCAACTAAAGATTCTTCAGCAACAATGAAACCAAGCTCAATGCTATAAGTTGGATCTTTTTGCTCAAACTTTTTGAATATTCAAAGCAAAAAAAAAAACAAAAGAGAGAATAGAGTGTGAAGGGTGAAAGATGAGAATATTGTTCTTTTGATGGTCTAATTGATGAATTTTTTTGTTGCTAGGAAGTTAGTGTAGTGATACTGAAGGTTTCTGGTAAGAATTTTTCATTTGTTGTTGACGAAGTCTTTTTAATGATGGATTGTTAATTATCTCTTGACATTTCCCTAATATTTTTAATATTATGTGTTTAATTGTTAATATTTTTTTCTATCTTGTATTAATTATTGATTCCATGTTTAAAATAAATAATTAAGAGTATGGATTAAGAGGGAGTGTGGAGTTAGTTATCCTTGTTTGATATGCTACTATCTTTTTGTTCAAAAATGCCAAAGGGACAGATTGCTAATTCTAACTATAACCATCAGCTCCAGCATTAATTGCAATTTAAAAAAATCTGGCCAAGCATTATAATTTTCCTTATATGATTGGCATGTTTTGACCAAATCTTTTTAAACATTTAATTCTTGATCTTTGAGTATTTTTTGTAGCACCCCAAACTCGGCCTGGACGTTGTGGCCGAATCTGGCGATGTCTTATGAGAGTGTTTTTGAAAATGCCCTGCCTTTAAAGCGTTCCAGTTATTCTCTTTTACGTAGTTCAGGAAAATGTGGACTAGTTGATTTGCTTCAAAACATTTCTTTTACACGGAAGCCTTTGAAACCCAAATAATTTTTTAAAATTGTTTCATTTACGAAAAATCTTAGTTTATTTTAGGAAAACCATACTTAATTATGTTGCAGTTTATAAATCCATAATCAACAGTTCGAAATCCCAAATTAAAACCAGGTAGTCCCAAAGTCCATCATACATAAAATACTAACAAGAAATAAGCGATGTAACCACCAAAATCGTAACTAAGCAATTTGGTAGTGGTGGTCACCGTTGAGCCCTCTGCTGCACCGATCCATCAAGTTTGGGGATTACCTAAATAGATTAAATAGAAAAAGGGTGAGTTTCACAAACTCAGGGTGTAATCCCCACATAAAATATGTATAGTAGCAGAAGTCAGTCATATATCCAAATAACAGATAATTCGGGCTGGAGCCCTTTACAGAATCGGTGTAGACCTTAGTCCACTCAGATACGGAATCAGATACGAACTGGGCCTTAGCCCTTCTCAGATATGTCAAGCATAATAGAACAGAATAACAGAATCATGCCCACCAGCCCTGCACACCAACTCCGTCCAACCCCACAAACCATGTAGGGGTAAAATCAACCCACCCATCCCAACACACCATGTTGTACCGAAATGCGGCATATATTCAGATAATTGCAACTGAGTTGCCAAATAATAGGCCTAAGATCCCTTCAGGTTACTTCCTCCATCATAACACCAACCCCACCCCGATGCAATGCATCATACAAGTATGGCATGCTATAATGCAATTTAAAAAATCATACAATCAGTTAGATACACATGTTAAGAGTAACATTCTTAATACATACGTCACATAATCAGATCACAGAATCAGGGGTCTATGTAATGTTTATCGACCTTGCAGTAGGTCACAGTCGACTTGGATGACCCGTACAACCTTATAGATTATTTCAAAAAAATGGGCTCACACACCCATGTGGCCCACCGGTGTGGGCCTACACGCCCGTGTGGCCCACACGGGCCAAATTGGCCTTTGCCGTATGGATCACACGGCCTGGCCCAAAAATCCCACACACTGTGTAGTTCACCCGTGTGGGCCTACATGGCCCAATTGGTCGAGCTCGTGTCTCACACACGGCCTGGCTTGTCAATCACACGCTCGTGTACTGCCACACGCCCGTGTGGCATTGATAGAATCATTTTTCGGCTTTCGTCAACCCTCGCTTTCTGTGATTTCGGGTACACACCTGGTTACAAAACGAAGCTAAAACAACCCTGAGCACTTCAGAACCTAAAATCAGTGTATACCACATCGATTTAGCAAATTAGAAATTGAGACTAGCGAATTCATCATTAAAAAATTCCCAAAACTCACCTTACCGCTAACGGAGAACTTTTGCAACCACTTTTCGATCCACAACATTAATCCACTGCTCAAAGATTATCGCCTATACTAGTAATTCCAGGAAAAAAAGGTTTAGATTCCTATTCTAATGATAAGCAATCACAAGAAAAAGGAAGAGAATCACCTATCGAAACTGCACCAACGCACTCCTCGATGCAAAAGGAAATAAATACTCAAGAATGGAAAAGGACAAAAAGTAAAAGGGAGGAATTAGGAGAATTTCGACAGAGAAGAGCAAAGGAATAGAAGAGGAAAATTGTCAAAAATTCAAAGAGTGGGAAGGAAAGGTCAAAATTCGCTACACCAAAAATTGGGATATCTCAAATGCCTTATTTTCCTTCTAAAATCGCTCCAACACTCCCCCACCACACCACTACTCAGAAACCTAGACAAAACCAACTCTTACCGAACAAATAACAAAAATTTATCCCCTTTTTTCCACACAGAGATTTGAACACAAGATCTCAAGCACTACAACTCTCCACTTAACCACCAAACCAGCAGCCCCATTCTGACACATTCTGACAAATAAATACTTTTAAGCCTAATAACCAAAGGTCAGGCTTTAAACAATAAAAATGCCAAAATTTGCCCAAACTAAGGCTTGAACTTGGAACCTGTCACACACACCCAGAGCACTTAACCACTAAAGAAGATACTCAATTGTGTCAATGAATTACAGAAATATATTTAAGAACTTGGGGAGTTACAACTCTACCCCCTAAAAGAAATTTTGGCCTAGAAATTTTACCTGGTCAGAAAAGGTGAGGATACTACTTACACATCGAATCCTCCGACTCCCAAGTGGCCTCCTCAGTGCTATGATTCCGCCACAGCATCTTCACTAAGGGAATAGACTTCCTTCATAAAACCTTAATGTCACGATCTAAAATCTGAACTGACTCCTCCTCAAATGTTAGATCTGGCCTAACCTCAATCTCCTCCTTAGGAACAATGTGCGTGGGATTAGAGCAGTAGCGCCTTAACATCGAGATGTGGAGCACATCATGAATATGTTCTAACTCTGGAGGTAGCTCTAACTGATATGCAACTAGTCCCACTCATCTCAAAATTTGATACGGCCTAATAAACTGAGGGATCAACTTACCTTTGTGACCGAGCGTCAGAACCTTCTTTCATGGTGAGACCTTGAGAAAAATTAAGTTCCCTACAGAATACTCTATCTCTTGATATTTCAGATCTGCATATGACTTCTTCCTATCTGAAGCCGCTTTTAGTTGATCTCGAATCCAACGAACCTTGTCCTCAGTCTCAAAAACCAACTTTGGACCCAGAATACGTCGTTCACCCAACTCAGTCCAGCATAAGAGAGTGCGACACTTACGACCATACAACACCTTGTAAGTTGTCATCTGTATACTAGACTGGTAGCTATTATTGTAAGTGAACTCTGCTAATGGCAGGTACTCCTCCCAACTGCCTCGAAAATCAATAATATAGCCCCTCAACATGTCCTCTAGTATTTGAATCACCCTTTCCGACTGACCATCTATCTGAGGATGGTAAGCAGCACTGAAGTCTAATCTCGAGCCCAAAGACTCATGTAGTTTCTTCCAGAACTGAGATGTGAAACGAGGATCCCTATTAGAGATGATCAAGACAGGTACCCCATGTAGCCTCACTATTTCAGAAATGTAGAGTTTGGCCAACTTTTATAGAGAAAAGTCTATCCTGACCGGAATGAAGTGAGCAGACTTGGTTAATCGATCAACGATGACCCAAACAGAATCCTTCTTAGTAGGTGTTAGAGGGAACCCACTAACGAAGTCCATCATTATTCACTCTCATTCCCACGTTGGTATCTTAACCTACTGCAGCAAACCCGAAGGTAACTGATGTTCAGCCTTAACTTACTGACAAGTCAAACAGTGAGCAACGAAGCTAGTAACCTTACGTTTCAACCCTGGCCACTAGTATAACCCTTGCAGATCTTGGTACATCTTGTTCTCATCGGGATGCATAGCATATGGGCTACTATGCGCTTCCCTCAGAATCGACTGCATTAAATCCCCATCATTCGGCACACAAATTTGACTACGAAAACATAATACCCCATTACTGTTAATCCCAAAATCAGTAGTAACACCACTCTTAACCTGACGGAAACGTAACTCAAGAGACTTATCCCCCATCTGTTTACCTCTGATCTGATCAATAAATGATGGTTTTACCTAAAGTTCTACCAACAGACTCACACGTCGAATAAACTAAGTCGAGCGAACATCACTCTCAAATCGATCATAGTCCTACGGCTTAGCGCATCGGCCACCACATTGGCCTTACAAGATGGTACTCGATAGTACAGTCATAATCCTTAAGCAGTTCAACCCATCTACGCTGCCTAAGGTTTAACTCCTTCTGAGTGTGGATATATTTGAGGCTTTTGTGATCAGTGTAGATAGTAAACTTCTTACCGAACTAATAGTGCCTCCAGATTGTTAAAACAAAGACTACCGCTGCCAACTCTAGATAATGCTTCAGATAATCAGCCTCATGAGTCTTAAGCTAACGAGACGCATAAGCAACCACCTTACCGTCTTGCATCAGAACGCAACCCAAACCTACATGTGACACATCACTGTATACCACAAAGTCCCTATCGGGCTCAAGCTATATCAGAACAGGAGCTTGAGTTAAAATAGTCTTGAGCTTATCAAAGCTCTCCTGCTATGCATCAGTCCAAACGAAAGGAACTCCCTTACGCAGAAGCTTAGTTAATGGAGCTGCGATCAAGGAAAACCCTTCTACGAAACGTTGATAATATCCTACCAGCCCCAGAAAGCTACGGATTTCTGACACATTCCTCAGCTGTTTCCAACTCAACACAGCTTCAATCTTATGAGGATCAACATGAATCCCCTCAGTCGAAACCACATGTACCAAAAAGGTCACTTCTTGGAGCCAGAATTCACACTTACTGAACTTCAGAAATAACTGTTTCTCATAGGGAGTCTGTAGAACCATTCTGAGATGGTCATCGTACTCATCCTCTGTCTTAGAATACACCAAAATGTCGTCAATAAATACCACCAAAAATTGGTCTAGGTAAGGCTGAAACACACGGTTCATCAAGTTCATAAATGTCGCAATGCATTAGTCAAACCAAAGGGCATAATTAGGAACTCGTAATGTCGATATCGAGTCCTAAATGTCATCTTATGCATGTCAGCCTCCTTTACTCTCAACTGATGATGTCCCGATCATAGATTGATCTTAGAAAACACAGAAGCCCCTCTGAATTGATCGAACAAGTCATTTATTCTCAGAAGTGGGTAATTATTCTTGATTGTTAACTGTTGATAATCGATACATATCCTTATTGTCCCATTTTTCTTCTTTACAAATAGAATAGGTGCTCCCTACGGAGACACACTGGTATGAATGAACCCACGATCTAACAGTTCCTGAATCTGAGCCTTAAGCTCTGTAAGCTCTTTCGGTGCCATTCGGTAAGGGGCAATAGACACTGAACTTGTACTAGGTATCAACTCAATCCTAAACTCTACCTCTCGGCTTGGAGGCAACCCCTGTAGTTACATAGGAAAAACATCTGGAAAGTCCCTCACGGTTTTAATATCCTTAATCGAAGAGTCCCCAGAATCAGAAATACTGATGTAGGCTAAGAATGCCTCACACCCTTTCCTTACTGACTTTTCTGTTGCCAACGCAGAAATCACATTAGTCAAATAGTCACTTCGTTCCCCAATCACGACTACCTCATTGTCCTCCTCGGTCTTCAAGATAACCCTTTTCGTTGCATAATCCAGATTCACCTGGTGTTTAACCTGTCAGTCTATCCCCAGAATCAGATCGAACTCCCCAAATAGAAGCTCCATTAGATCAGCCAAAAATACTGTCCCTTAGACCTCTAGCGGAACGTCTCTATACAATCTACTAACCCGAACAGATTGCCTCAAAGGACTTAACACAATTACCTCACTATCAGTACTCTCGACTGGAATCCCCAAGGTTTCAGACACAGTACTAGCTACATATGAGTGGGTAGAGCCTATGTCTATTAATGCAAGTTAAGGTATCTCAAATATTAAAAACGTAACCGTAATGATGTTCTGAACATCTCTGTCCTCATGACCACGAGCAGTATAGACCAAAGCAGGCTGCCTCGCCTCAATTAGTCTAGCACCTCTACCCGGTGCTCTCTGTCCTCGGCCCATGCTATTATCAGCCCATGCTGTTATCACCCCTAGCCTGGCCTCGGCCCCTAGATGGCTACTAAACTACTCTCGGCGGCTGTGCGGTCTCAATAACCATAGCTTGCATCTAACTAGTTCCCAATGGATAGTGTCTAACACGATGCTCAGTCGACCTACATCTCAGACATGCCCCAGTAGTCCTCCAACACTCACCGGATGGCATCTACCATAGTGCCCACAAAGCGCCACCGTAGTAGGTACAACAGGAGGCCCAACCCTTACTGGCCCGTCAGGCCTGGCCTTTTTCTTAAGCCTAACCCTAGAGCTTGAGGGCTCCGAATCCCTCCTATTATTTCCTCTCTCTCAGCTTTGGCACTCAGCGCGCTTTACCTCTTCGGCGATATTTACCTTCTCAACTAGAACAGAGAAATCACGCTCCCTTTGTAAAGCTATCAGGACCCGCAAACTATCCCTGAGACCATCCTCAAATCAAACACAGCGTTCATACTCGGTCGCCACCATGGCTCGCACATAAAGGCTTAATCTCAAGAACTCAGCCTCATACTCGGCTACTAAATGATCCCCCTGAGTGAGATTAAAGAACTCCCACCTCCTAGCGTCAATATAACTTGCCCTCCTATATTTATCCTGGAAGGCCGTCTTAAAGAAATCCCATGTCAGTCGATCGGGCTGGGTGCCTTCCTTAACTGTCAACCACTATTGGTACGCCTCATCATGAAACAGAAATACAGCCCCCTTAAGCTTTTGCTCAGTAGTAAAATCCAAGTCATCCATAATTCTCTCTGTGGCCTCCACCCAATACTCGACCACACTAGGGTCGACTCCAGTAACACCTCTAAATAACTCAGCTCCATTAAACCGGAGCCATTCCGTAATCGACCCTCGGCCCTCAGTTTCGGTGTTGGGCCCAGTGACTCTCTCCAAATTCTGTAGCATGGTTTGGGACAGTGCGTTGTCCCTAACCGCATGATCATGAGACACAAACCCAGTCTCTATCACAGGTGATACTGGTGTCTCACTAGAATCCAAGTTAGGCAGATTCCCAAATGATGAGGACCCCGCTTGAGCCCCTCTATGGCCTCTGCTACGGCCTCTAGTACCTCGTCCACGAGTACCACGTGCGTTCATCGTAAATTTCAAAATTTATCTTTATTAACAGTTTTATGCATTAGTTAATAGTTTCGATATCTTATTAACGAATAATTTATGCAGTACAGTATCAGAATGTTCAAAGTCAGTTATCGCGAGTAGTAGTCTCACTACAGTTTTCAGTTTACACTACCTAGGGTGTTTTCAGTGTAATATACTACCTAAAGTAGTTTAAGTATATTCTAATCATACTTTCAGACAATTCTAAACAGAGTTTCAGAAACTTACAAGATCGGCGTTGGAGATTCAGTGTACCACATACTTATTCCAAAAAGATTTTAAATTATTTACAAATCATTTCTTTAAAACCAATCTTTAAAACCCAAATCCATAGTCGAGTTTTGTAACCTAGCTCTGATACCACTAAATGTAACACCCCAAACCTGGCCTGCATATTATGGTCGAATCTGGCGATGTCATATAAGAATATTTTTGAAAATGCCCTGCCCTTAAACCGTTCCAGTTATTCCCTTTTACGTAGTTCAGGAAAATGTGGACTAATTGATTTGCTTTAAAACATTTCTTTTATGCGGAAGCCTTTGAAACCTAAATAATTTTTGAAAACTGTTTCATTTACAAAAAAATCTTAGTTTATTTTAGGAAAACGTTACTTAATTACATTGCAGATTATTAATCCATAATCAACAGTTCAAAATCCCAAATTAAAACCAAATAGTTCCAAAGTCCATCATACATAAAATACCAACAAGAAATAAGCAATGTAACCGCCAAAATCGTAACTAAGCAGTTTGGTAGTGGTGGTCACCGTTAAACCCTCTGTTGCACCGATCCATCAAGCCTGGGGATTACCTACAGAGATTAAACAGGAAAAATGTGAGTTTTCTCAAACTCAATGTGTAATTCCTATAGAAAATACACAGAGTAGCAAAAGTCAGTCATATATCCAAATAACAGATAATTCGGGCCTGAGCCCTTTACAGAATCGGTGTGGACCTTAGTCCACTCAGATACAAAATTAGATACGAAATGGGCCTTAGCCCATCTTAGATATGACATGCATAACAGAACAAAATAACAGAATCATGCCCACCAACTCTGCACACCAACTCCTTCCAACCCAACACATCATGTGGGGATAAAATCGACCCACCCATCCCAACACACCTTGTTGTATCAAAATGCAACACATAATCAGATAATTGCAGCTGAGTTTCCAAATAATAGGCCTAAAAGCCCTTCAGAATACTTCCTCCATCAAAACACCAACCCCACCCCAATACAATGCATCATACAAGTATGGCATGCTATAATGCAATTTAATAGATCATACAATTGGTCAGATACACATGCTAAGAGTAACATGCTTAATACATACGTCACATAATCATATCACAGAATTAGGGGTCTAAGTAATGCTTATAGGCCCTACGGTAGGTCACAGTCGACTTGGGCGACCCGTGCAACCTTACAGATTATTTCAGAAAAATGGGCTCACACGCCTATGTGGTTCGTTCGTGTGTGCCCACACGGCCCAAATTGGCCTTGGCCATGTGGATCACATGGCCTGGCCCAAAAATCCCACAAGCTCGTGTGGTTCACCCGTGTAGGCCCATACGGCACAATTGGTAGAGCCCATATCTCGCATACGGTATGGCTTGTTGCTCACACGCCCATGTACTGCCACACAGCCTACCACACGGGAGACCATAAGCCCGTGTGGCATCGAAAGAATCTTTTTTTGGCTTTCATCGACCCTCGTTTTCTGTGATTTTGGGTACACACCTAGTTACAATACAAAGCTAAAACAACTCGAGCACTCTAAAACCTAAAATCGATGTATACCACATCGGTTTAGCAAATTAGAAATTGAGACTAGCGAATTCACCATTAAAGATTTTGCCAAAACTCGCCTTACTGCTAACAGAATAACTTTTCCAACCACTTCTTGATCCACAATGTGAATCCACTACTCAAATATTATCGCCTAAACCAGTAATTCCAGAAAAAAAGGTTTAGATTCCTATTCTAATGATAAGCAATCACAAGAAAAAGAAAGGGAATCACCTACCGAAATCGCACCAATGCACTCCTCA
Organism: Gossypium arboreum; assembly: GCF_025698485.1. Lineage (NCBI taxonomy): Eukaryota > Viridiplantae > Streptophyta > Magnoliopsida > Malvales > Malvaceae > Gossypium > Gossypium arboreum. Next base: position 21,797,762 of record NC_069070.1, read on the forward strand.
ATGCAAGAGGAAATCAATACTCAAGAATGGAAAAAGGACAAAAAGAAAAAGGGATGAATTAGGAGAATTTTGACAGAGAAGAGTAAAAGAATAGAAGAGGAAAATCGTCAGAAATTCAGAAAGTGGGAAGAAAAGGCCGAAATTCGCTACACCAAAAATTGGGATATCTCAAATCCCTTATTTTCCTCCTAAAATCGCTCCAACACTCCCTCACCACACCACTACTCAGAAACCTAGACAAAACCAACTCTTGCTGAACAGATAACAAAAATTTATACCCTATATCCCACACAGAGATTTGAACATAAGATCTCAAGCACTACAACTCTCCACTTAACCACCAAACCAGCAGGCCCATTCTGACACATTTTGACAAATAAATACTTTTAAGCATAATAACCAAAGGTTAGACTTGAAACAATAAAAATGCCAAAATTTACCCAAACTAAGGCTTGAACTTGGGACCTTTCACACACACCTAGAAGATTTAACCACTGAAGCAGATACTCAATTGTGTCAATGAATTAAAGAAATATATTTAAAAACTTAGGGCATTACATTTTTAGTAACTCATCAATGAAGACATTACGTACAATAATTAAGCCAAGTAAAGACTGGATTCAATCTTTCAAAACATTTGAAGTTCCTTTAAACAAATATTTAATCTTCAAATAAGTTTGGTAAGTAGAAGATCTCTTTTGAATATGTCTCTTTCAAATGTACACTTTATTAAGGACTTTTTAGTGCCTATTTTAATGGAATTAAATATTGGTATTGATTGTAACTAAACAAGCCTTATATTTCTATATTGATGACTTAAGTAGGTTATATCTACGAGAAAGAGAGAGCTTTATTTGTTCAATTAGGAACCTTTTTTTTTTTTGCAAAAATTTGTAAGTAAATCGAGTTGTGTTCATCGGTTTACATATAAGCTTTTATGGGGAAAATCATTAAGGAAGAACAATCTAGTTCTAAATATAAGAGTGAGGTTGCAATTTGATGAGTGAGTTGAACTTAAATCACAACTTTAACTTGGTCATAGCGAATTACTCTCTATGCAAGATCTCGCAAAACATAAGAATTTTTCAAACTATGTGAACAATTTTCTATCATCCACAGTTGTTTTTAAAACTAGAAGCAACATCATCTAGTTGCAACTGAACAAATATTTAACAAGTAAAAATAAAAAGCTTTCATTTGTAAATTTAAATGATCTTCATATGAAGGAGATTGTATTCGAAAATCAATTCTCAAGTTTAATTACCAATTTCCAATTGAGTCTTTTTCTTTACTAAGATAAGGTTGTAACATTAACTTTTGAAACTTATATTCAAGCCAAACCAGTTTTTGAACTAAAAGCAATCTTAAACAATTAATTTTTACCTTTAAATTGGATTATTATGTTTAATCGTAAAACAAGATTTGATAAAAAAAACTTAACAAACCATAAACTAGGATCTATCATGTCAAATCATAAGAATAAATCAAGAACAAAACTAGATGTGGTAGCGTACCTAAATCCATCAATTTCTTGAAATCTTCAGATCTTATGCCTTTGATCTTCCAAATTAACACACTAGTAATTCAAAGAAGGTGGCTCTATCTTTTATAAAGATGAATATTAGAAAAGTTATAGATGTGTAATTTGAGGATCTTAACCCTAATATATATAAACTTTGCACATTAACCTTAATTTCTAATCAGCCTATCATCAATAAGAAATTAGTTACTAGAGTATCTACACATATTTGGCCCATAACTAAAACCCTATAAACCTTAACCAAATTAGATTACTTTTAATTTGGGCTAATATTTTATATTGTAAATAATAACATGTAATTACTATCATTATATATATGGTGTCCATATTTTCCAATAATTTCATACTTAGACCACATATATATATATATTAATTACTTTATAATTACATGTCATTATATAACCTTATGAGCTCAAAACTTTACTATCATATCCAACAGGAATTCCGAACAATCTCGTCCATTAATTATGTTAACATAGAACCAAGGTAACATTCGTTACATATATCGTAACTAAATCCATCCCTAATCACGTATATTAACATAATCAAATGACATAGATTAAGTATGGATGCAATACGAACCAACCACGCAGAAAATTAGAGTGTGAATAAACCAAAAAAAACCTTAAGTTGAAATAACTGACAATATGTCTATAACAGAAAAGCATTTAAAATTACAAACTCCCACTAAAACCGAATATCCTGGAATGACATTACACCTATAAGAGTAGTGTGCTCTTATAAAACCTTGGGTGTAGTCCCTTAGTAAAAGGGTCTGGAATCATAGAGTTTGTCCCAATATGCTTTATAAACACCTAACCACTCTGAAATTTTGCTTTAACAATCAGGAACTTAAATTCAATGTGCTTTGACTTTAATGTGCTCCTGTTGTTATTGGAATAAAGGACTACCAATTACTGTCACAATTTGCACCCTGGTGACAAAATTTTGCATCAATATTGCATCAAAATCAAAGTTTGTATACTTGATTATCTATAACTTATCAAACCTCTGATATGTAAGCAAGTAATATTTTATTCTCTGAAGATACTTCATAACCCTCTTGGTTGTTATCCAATGGTCCATACCAGAGTTGGTTAAATGTTTGACAAATATCACAACAATGTATGCAATATTCGGACGCGTACATACCTGAGCATACATTAGACTCCCAACAACAAATACTTAGGGAATCTTTTGCATTTTTTTGAATCTCAAGGTTACTTTTAGGGAATTTAGTAAGATTAAATTTTTCTCCTTTAGCAATAGGGGTGTCACCTAGTCAACAACCTTGCATACCAACCATTTTTAATACTTTATTGATATAGAACTTTTGTGATAAATCAAGAACACCCCAAGATCGGTCTTGATGTTTCTAAATTCCTAAAAAAAATAGGCGTCCCTAACATCTGCGTCCCCAACATCTTTCATCCCAAAATTCTTAGATAAAAACCTCTTGGTTCATGCAATAAGTCTATATCATTAGTGGCAAGTAATATGCCATTGACATATAGAACTAGAAATATATAGAACTAGAAATATATACTTACTCCCACTGAGTTTGTGATATACACAACCATCAACAATATTCATCTCAAAATCGAACGAGACAATTTCTTGATGAAACTTGTGGTACCATTGACGGGAAGCTTGTTTGAGTCCATAAATGGATTTTGTTAATTTGAAAACTATATTCTTTGGTTCTCACCATTCAAAGTTTTCTAGTTGTACCATATAAATTGTTTTTTCAATGTCTTCATTGAAAAATACAATCTTAACATCCATCTAGTGTAACTCAAGATCAAGACGAGCAACAAGTGTCATGATTGTCCTAAAAGAGTCTTTCGATGAAATTGGAGAGAAAATCTTTGCAAAATCAATGTCTTCTTTTTGGGTATATCTTTTAGCTATAAGATGCACCTTATACCTCTCCACATTACCATTTTCATTTCTCTTGGTTTTAAATATCCATTTACAACCAATAGGTATTGTACCTTCAACTAATAAGACAAGTTTCCAGACTTTATTGTCTTGCATAGACTTATAATATTCTTGCATGGCATCAATCCACTGTAGAAAATTAGAACTTTTCATGGCTTGACGAAAGTTGATTGGATCATCTTCCATCATTTCATTTTCATCCTCATGTTCTTGGAGAAATACAACATAATCATCTGAAATAGAATTTCTCGTCTCTCTCGTGGACCTCCTTAATGACACTTTCTCTTGAGGTTGTTGAGTTTGTTCTTCTAGAACAATTACTTCATCTTGAATAAGGAGTTGTTCAACATTGTCTTGTTGAGGTTTTGGATTCATTTATTATCAATAATAGTTATGAGAACTTGAACATCATCAAAAGTGATAGTAGAAACTGAGTTAGAATCCAATTCCTCCTCAAAAAAAATGTATCTAACCTTATTTCTCCCTCCAAACTCAACATCCTCAAAAATGTTGCAGTTTCCATCTAAAATAAATATTTCTATTTGTAGGATCATAAAACTTATAGCCCATAAATCATTTAGAATAACAAATAAAGTAGATGCTTATTGTTTTGGAGTCCAATTTCTTTTTTTGTGGCCTATAAGGCCTTGCCTCAGCTAGACATCCCTAAATGTGAAAGTGCTTTAGACTAGGCTTTTGACTTGTCCAAAGCTCATAAGATGTTTTGCAACTGCTTTAATGGATACTTTATTCAGAATGTAAGTTGTTATCTTTAAAGGCACTGGTCAAATGAGCACTTTCAGACTTATCATATTTCAACATTTCATCCTCTTGCACACAAGGATAAATAAGCTCATTTATAGTCCATTTCTCATTTTAACAATTTTAACCAATTTTAAATTGGTTAAATTGTGCAGGAAGTGATACAAAACCATAAGAACAATCAATTACTCAGAAAGCTCGACCTTAAGTTCCTTCAGTCTTGAAGCAACATGGAACATTTCTATAATGTACTCCCTCAAGTTTCCTTAACCCTTATACTTTACTGACATCAAAGAAGTCAAAAGTAATATTATCTCAAACTTATCGTTTTTGGCAAAACATTTCTCAATTTCTTCAAGGAAACCCTTGGCCTAAGTAATCTCTTCAGATTATGTGCCCCTAAAGGCTTTTGGAATGTAGTGCTCATGATCATTAGACTCATGCGGTTTGAACAATCCGACCTCTCAAAATCTCATTTAGCATTAGGGGTGCTTGCCGTAGTGAAATATGTAGGTTTTTCTTCCCTTAGTGCAAAGTCTATGTCCATATAGCCAAGCACTATAAGTAATTGTCTTTTCCATTCCTTTAAATTAGTCTCATTAAGTTTGGCTATAGAATTTATACTAGCAGATATTGTGGAAGAAGAAAGTAAACTAGCTGAATATAAAAAAAATAGATAAAAACAAGCTCACATGAATATTCATAAGTAAACAATAAATTCAAAATAGTGGTTAATATCATCTCAAGATACTAAACATAACATTAACATCAAGTCTTTGGGCAGTAATATTAATAGTAAGCGATACTTTTGTTGTAGCAATCAAACATTGACAATAAATTATGTAAAATAATGAATCAATCTTTGGACTAACTTATTGCTCACATAAAGTACCTTATAATTGTCACATTTATCAGCACAGATGTCATTGAAATTTTGTCAAATATTAACTTATCTTTGGGTCAGTTAATAAATACATGAATCACAAAAACATATAATCATCTTGATATTTTAAATAAACTAATCTACACAAAAGAGGTCCCTTTGGTGGCATTTTGTTTCAACAAATTTATTTAAAATATTAGGCATCCTTAATTAAATCTCAAAGCTAAAATCTGAATTTATTTGTTTCAAAACATTTCAAATTTAAACTAAAATAATTTTAATTAAGGTAAATTTCATATCAAGATATCAGAACTCCATTAATATTTCATCTTTGGACAAAAATATTAATTTGTAAGTGATATCTTATTGTAGTAATCAAAGACTGACAATAAAAACATGTTGAAAAATAAATCTTCCTTTAGGTCGATTTATTACTCACATGTAAAATCGAATAATCGTCAAATGTTTTGTGAAAATAAAATAAAATAAAGAACACACGGATTTTATATGGAAACCCTTTCGAGAAAAAAACCACGGGCAAAGGAGAAGAAAATTCACTATGTCGAATTTGAATAATTACAAGAGGAATAGACTATGTCTATTTATAGGCTTGTAAAGCCATATTCTAGTCAGACTGAAACATCTTATTCTAATCAATATAAAATAGATGGAGTTTAATAAGGTTTAAAAAATCTTATTCTAAAATAAAATAAAAGAAGTGTCGTTCTATATGAATTTTACTTTTATTTTATTTTACCACTGTATTTTATTTAAATAAGGATTCAGGTCATTTAATTCTAACAATCTCCACCATGACATGAATTCTCAATGAACAAGTTCTTCATCGCGAACTCTCAACGAACAAGTTCTCCACCTCTTCCATAAAACCCCTTAAGGGTTTAACTTCAACAATGAACACCAATGCTCAAACTTGGTTATAGGAAGTGACTTAGTCATCATATCTGCAAGATTTTCATGAGTACTAATTTTGCTCACAACAATATCACCACGAGTAATAATATCACGAACTAAATGATACCAAACATCAATGTGTTTTGTTCTCTCATGAAACATTTGATCTTTTGTAAGGAAGATTGCAATCTGACTGTCACAAAATACTGTACTGATTTGAAGGTCTTCATTGTGTTCACTAAAGAGTCCCTTCAACCAAATTGCTTCTTTACAAGCCTCAGTAATCGCCATGTACTCAGCTTCAGTGGTAGACAAAGTGACTGTAGTTTTCCAAGTGGCTTTCCAACTGATTGCACAACCTCCGATTGTAAAGACATAACCTGTGAGAGATCTTCTTCTATCAAGGTCTCTAGAAAAATTAGCATCAACATACCCAATGACTCCATCTCTAGTTCTTCCAAACTGTAAGCAGACATCAGTAGTACCTCTTAAGTATCTTAAAATCCACTAAACTGCTTTCCAGTGTTATTTACCGGGATTCACCATGTATTTGCTAATTGCACTGACTGCATATGATAAATCTGGACGTGAACAAACCATAGCATACATGAGAGATCCCACTGCACTAGAGTATGGAACATGTGACATGTACTCAATCTCATTATCTGATTGTGGAGACAAAGCCGATGAAAGTCTAAAACGGGCTCCTAAAGGAGTACTAATAGGCTTAGCACTCTGCATATTGAACCTGCAAAGAACTTTCTTTAAGTACCCCTTCTGACTTAGGTACAATTTACTTGCTTTTCTATCTCTGAGAATCTCCATACCAAGTATCTTCTTTGCTAGTCCCAAATCTTTCATCTCAAATTCTTCACTTAGTTGGGCTTTGACCTTTCTTATCTCTCATTTATCTTTTGTTGCTATCAACATGTCATCAACATAAAGAAGTAGATATACGAAAGAACCATCATTGTTTTTCTTAAAGTAAACAAAACTATCAAAACTACTTCTTTTGAAATCATGAGAAGTCATAAAAGAATCAAACCTCTTATACCATTGTCTTGGTAACTGTTTCAAACTGTAAAGGGACTTTTTAGCAAGCAAACATAGTCTTCTTTTTCTAAGACTGTAAAACCCTCTGATTGTTGCATGTAAATGTCCTCCTCAAGTTCTCCATGCAAAAATGTAGTTTTTACATCTAACTGCTCAAGCTCCAAATCATGTATGGCCACAATACCAAGCAAAGCTCGAATCAAACTATGCTTCACAACTAGGGAGAACACATCTGTGAAGTCCACTCCTGGAATTTGACTGTAACCCTTTGCAACAAGCCTTACTTTATATCTAGGTTCTTCAACTCCTGGAGTCCCTTCTTTCTTTTTAAATACTCATTTACAACTAACAGCCTTTTTACCTTTAGGAAGTTTCATAAGATCTCAAGTTCCATTTTTGTGAAGTGATCCCATCTCCTCTTGCATATCAAACATCCACTTTTCTGAGTCTTCACAGCTAATTGCCTCAGCATAGTTAGATGGCTCTTGGTTTGAATCTGTATCTTTAGCCACATTTAAAGCATAAGCAACTAGATCAACCTCGGCATACTTCTTTGGAGGTTTAATTTCTCTTCTAGTTCTATTTTTGGCAATAGAGTATTGTAATGAAAAAACAACTCTATTCTCAATTTTTGTACCAGCTTGAGGAGTTGACTTTGTATTAATCTGCTGCTCCACCTGCTTTTGATTTTCTTTATTGGAAGATTCTTTAAGAGATAAGTTAGGTAGCATAACAGTTTCATCAAAAACGGCATCTCTGCTAATCACAACTTTTCTATTTTTAGGACACCATAACTTATACCCTTTTACATCGGCTTTATAACCAAGAAAAACACATTTAATGGATCTCAGTTCCAATTTTCCATTATCAACATGAGCATACGTATGACACCCAAAGATCTTTAAGTTAGAATAATTAACAGGATTACTAGACCATACCTCTTGTGGAGTCTTTTTCTCAATGGAATGGATGGAGATTAGTTGATCAAAAAACATGTAGTAAAGGCTACTTCTGCTCAAAATGACTTTGGTAAGTTGGCATTTGACAACGTACATTGAACCTTCTCTATGATCATTTTATTCATTCGTTCTGCAATGCCGTTTTGCTATGGAATATGACGAACTGTCAAGTGTCTCACGATCCTTTCTGACTTGCACTGTCTATTAAACTCATTAGAACAGAACTCTAAGTCATTGTCTGTGCTGAGGTATTTTATTTGTTTTCCCATCTATTTTTCAATCATAATTTTCCAAGACTTAAATAAGGAAAACACATTGCTTTTCTGCTTCAAGAAGAACACCCAAACTTTTCTGGAAAAGTCATCAATAAAAGTTAGCATATAATTAGCTCCACCTCTCGAAGGCACTCTAGATGGCTCCCACAGATCAGAATGAATATACTCTAACATTCCTTTCGTGAATTGAACTCTATTTTGCTTCCCAAAAACACAATGCTTACAAAACTTCAGTTTGCAAATTCCTTGCCCATCAAGAAATCCTCTTTTGCTCAATTCTACCATGCTATTCTCACTCATATGCCCTAGGCACATATGCTAAAGCTTAGTAATATCATCATCTGATAAGGAAGAGGAAGCGACAGCTACATCACCAGTAACAGTAGAACCCTGCAAAACATATAACTTGGTAGTCTTTCTCTACCCTTTCATCACAACAAGGGAACCTTTGGAAATATTTAAAACTCCACTTTCAACTGTGTATATGTACCCTTTTGAATCAAGAGTACTCAACGAAATTAAATTTCTCTTCAATTATGGAACATGTCGTATGTCACTAAGTGTTCTGACAACTTTATCAAACATATTAACTTTAATTGTTCCAAAACCTACGATTTTACATGAAGCATTATTTCCCATCAAAATAACACTTTCAGACACTGTTTCGTAAGTTATAAACCAATCTCGATTGGGACTCATATGGAAGGAGCAACCTGAATCAGGTATCCACTTCTTGTTCACTTTAGAATTGTTGACAGAAGCGACTAGAAGTTCACCATCGCTATAGTCTTCTGCAACATCAGTTTCACTAGAATTTTCTAGTTGTTTTCCCTTTTAATTCGCAGCCTCCCTTTTAATCTTATTCTATAGCTTATAGCACTCAGATTTAATGTGCCCTTTCTTCTTGCAGAAGTTACAAGTTTTACCTCAGTTTGAAGACTTTGATCTACCCTAAGATTTACCGCGAGGATTCCATTCCTGTGTCCTTCCACGATCATCATTAACATTCTGATCTTGTCTCCCACGAACAATGAGATCCTCTCCCAAAGAGTCGGGTTTAACCACAAGATGTTTCATCTTATCATACGAGGTCAAAGAATTATAAACCTCATCAACCGTGAGAGACCCACGGCTATATAAAATCGTGTCTCTAAAGGTTGAATAAGACGGGGGCAACGAACAAAGTAGAATCAACCTTAGATCTTCTTATCATATTGAACCTCCATGGCCTCTAAGTTTGAAAGAATTTCTTTAAACATTTTTAAGTGTTCGTGTACAGAAGCACCTTTCTTCAAACGATGAGTAAAAAGACATTATTTCATATGCAACTTGCTTGTTAGAGTTTTCGACATACATATCTGTTTCAGCCTTTTCCATAATGCAGCGACGGTCTTCTCCTTCATCACATCCTGTAAAATTTTGTTGGACAAATGCAGATATAATTGTGTTAATGCCTTTTGATCCTTACGCTTCTTCTCTTCATCTGTTAATGTCGAAGGCATCTTATCTATCCCTAGTAGGGCATCCTCCAGATCCATCTGCGCAAGAACTGATTGCATCTTAATCTGCCACAACGCAAATCTGGTGTTACGATCCAATAGCGAAATTTCATACTTCAAAGACTCCATTACCGTGATCGAGATGAACTACCCGAAAGCTCTGATAACAATTTGTGAAAATAAAATAAAATAAAATAAAGAACACACAGATTTTACGTGGAAACCCTTTCGGGGAAAAAACTGCAGGCAAAGGAGAAGAAAATTCACTATGTCGAATTCGAATAATTACAAGAGGAGTAGACTATGTTTATATATAGGCTTGTAAAGCCATATTCTAATAAGATTGAAACACCTTACTCTAATCAATATAAAAGAGATGGATTTTAATAAGGTCTAAAAATCTTATTCAAAAATAAAATAAAAGAAGTGTAGTTCTATATGAATTTTACTTTTATTTTATTTTACCACTTATATTTTATTTAAATAAGGGTTCAGGTCATTTAATTTTAACATGTTTATTACCACAGTTGCACATGTAAATTTTTAAATATTAACATTCCTTTAGGCAGATCAATATTAACGTAGCTTAAGTTACATGCACACAATATTTTATATTTTAAAATAAAATAATTTCAATAACAAAGGTCACTTTAGCAACTTATTATTTCAATTAAGTTATTTTAAAATATATATATAACTATACCAATATTCAAATTTAAAATTTTTCATAACAGTTAAAGGTCAAAACTAATATTTTTTGACTGATTTTAATATCTTAAACAAGCATCCTTGAAATTTTTACAATGAAATTCATAACAAAATTTTATAGAGCCAACGTTAAAACCAAATTCGTATTATGATAGATATCAATTTGCATCAAGAAATCCAAAAATTGAGTATATATCCATATAAGAAAGATAACAACTTTGATGAATGTCCATTGAACCAATTTGATAAAAAAAATCATAACTTAATCCATACAAAATTATCAATAACCTTAATATCAATTCACAATGATTCAACATGACGAGGCTCCGATGCCACTTGTTTTATCATAAAACAAGATCTAATATAAAATTTAACAAACCATAAATTAAAATCTGCCATGTCAAATCATCAAGAATAAATCAATAACAAAGTAAGATGCTGAAGCGTATCTAAATCCATCAATTTTATAACAACCCATTTTTAGTCAAATCAAAACAGTGGTTTTGGAATCACAAATCTATGGTCATAATATTTATTTTATTATTAATTTAATGTCTACAGCATGATAGTAAGATTGTATAAAAATTTCGTTAAGAAATTTTAACATTTGCATGCTTAATTTGGTAAAAATGACTAAATTGTATAAGGTGCAAAATTTGGGTTTTATAAGTAAAAGGTATCATTTTGCTATGAAATTGGACTATGAATGGCCTTAAATGGTAATTAGACCATTCATAAAGGTAATGGACAAATATGGACATCATTAATGTGATTAGTAAAGGTTATATAAGTAAATTAATAAATAAAAACTAAAATAAGTAAAACAAAACCAAATTTTTTTTGTCCATCTTCTTCCTCTTGCCGATTTTCTAAGGAGAAAACAAAACCATTTTAGGGTTTTTTCATTTGGCTACAACAAGGGTTAACATGTAAGTGATTTTTTAGCTCGTTTTTAATGATTTCTTTGTTTTTGAAGTCATTGTAGCTTAATCTAACTAGACCAGGGACTAGTTTGCAAAATTGTTAAAAGCCTAGGGTTTTACCATTGATGAATATGTATGTGTTTTGAAGTTTAACAGTAGAAAATGGATGGTTATTGTTAGATAAACAATATTTGTTAAGTGATTTTGGTTGAAATTGCAAATTAGGGATTTATTTGTAAAATGTATAAAATTCATGATGAAATGTGTGAAATGGAATTGCATGAATTTTTCATTTTATGAGCTAAGGACTAAATTGTAAAAAATTTAAAATTTAAGGGGCAAAAGTATAATTTTGCCATAATATGATTTTTGGGTTAAATTGAATAGAATGATATTTATATAAGTTAAATTTGATTATATATAGATCAAGAAAAGCAACGTTCGGATTTTGATCGGGGGAAAAACAAAATAATGGATTGATACCTCGTTCTCTCCGTGTAAATTCGAGGCAAGTTTGTAACACCCCAAACCCGAGACCATCGCCGGTGTCGGACCCGAGGGTTAACAAACCAAGTTCACATGTTTTTGCCCACCAATTTGACATTTCCAGTCAGGCTGGAAAACTGCGTCACTGTCGCCTTAAAAATCATATCTCGAGTTTCAAAACTCGGAAACTGGTTTCGTAAATTTTCCCTGAATTTAGACTCATATATACATCCATGGATTTATTTCTAGGATTTTGGTCGGGCCAATTGGTACAGTTTATTAGTTAAAGTTACCCAAGTTACAGGGATCGACTGCTCTGACCTTCGCGCGGTATAACTTGAATATCTCTCTGCACAGGGCTTTAATGCTGGTGTCGTTTGTTTCTAATGAAACTAGACTCAAAATGGAATCTTTACATATAAGGTATATCTCCTAATTCTTTTGGATAATTTATAGTGAATTTTAAAGTTGCGACAGGGAACCCAGAAACCATTCTGGCCCTGTCTCACAATAGCTTTAATATCTCTTAACCTGTAACTCCTATGACCGTTTCGTTTCTTCCATATGAAAATAGGCTCATCAAGGTTCATTTACATAGCTTATTCAATATTTGATTCCATTCCTATGAATTATGGTGATTTTCACATTCACGTCACTGCAGCTGGCAGCATCTGTTTTTAAGGTAGGTCTTACCTATTTGGTAGTCTCCATGAACCAACTAGTCTTTGCCATACATAGGTTCATATATGATCATTTTAACCATGCCAATGGCTGATCATATGACCAACAATCCCATTTCCAAGCCATAGCCACATCATGACACCAAATATATACATACAAACCACAATTATTCTAAGTTCATGTTCCTTTTGAGCCATTTTCGCATGGCCGTACATACTTACATCACCACATATTTAACAAACAAGGGGTAGTCCTATACATGCCATCTCAAGTTCAACCAAAATTTATACCAAAATGGAGGCTTGATAGTGTGGATGACTTCGACTTCAACGATCCCAAATCCGATTGCCTCGGCGAAATCTAGAAAACTAAGAGCCAAAGCGGCGGAGTAAGCATTTTTATGCTTAGTAAGTCTCAAGGAATATAATCAACTCTAATTACAGCAATACATTCACATAGTTAAATGCATCATTTCATTAATGCGCATTCACATAATCATACTTACTTTACCATCCCAACTCTTATGTTCATACACAAATAGCGGCTTCATTAAGGCCGATAACTCGCTCCATCATAGGAGCGGATATTCATCGCTCTTACTCCTAGCGCATAAAGCACACACCGCACTTACCTTATCATTGGGAAATTTCACAAGTGCATTAGCTGAAATTTTCCAGCAAGCTCATAATTTTCAAATCACATACCTTCGAGTTTATCCGGATGTCGGTACTCGTTCAATCGCCTTGGGACATAGCCGGTTATGGTAACCCGCACCAAGGCCAGCGGACTTTACCCGGATATCACGATTTGCACAAATGCCTTGGTCTTAGCCCGGATTTAACAACTTACACGAATGCCTTGGTCTTAGCCCGGATATAGCTACTAGCACAATTGCCTTGGTCTTAACCGGATATAAATTTCAGCATAATTGTCTTGAGGCTTAGCCGGATATCATTCAATTTCTCATGCACACATACATCAATAATCATTGGACATACATATTTCATTTTCCTTACTAAGGCTCAAACACAATTATAATCATTAGCATATTCGCCTTGGGACTTAGCCCGGGTGGAATTCAAATACTCATACACACATAATCAATAATCATACACATCCATATTTCATCTCACATAATTCAAGTAAGGTCACTTCTTGAGGACTTACCTCGGATGTTGTCGAGCGGCTTTTTCGGCTATTCGATCACCTTTTCCTTCCCTTGTCCAATTGTGGCCCTCTTAGCTCTTGAGCTAATTCAAACAAATTCAATTTATTAAAACCTCATTGTGCTTGCTTATGGCGAATATGACAAGGATTTTAAATGGTCATATGGCCACTCTTTAGCTTGAATACACAATGGTCATGCACATTTTATACTACATCAAGCAATTCAATACAATTTATTTGAGCATCAAGGAAATGCTAAGGCCTTCAATAGGCTACCCAAGGCGAATATTCATGTACATGTTGAGGTCAATTTTGCACTTAATACCTCACAAAAACAGCATGCAATCTACTAATTTATGCTTTGCACATTGTGGCCCAAAACTTATAATATAGCATCAAGCACTTATATGTGTGCTAGGCGAATTGTGCTTGCAATTTCACAAGCATTCTTCCACATTTTCTTCTTTAAATCAATATATTCATCACTTAGTTCATAACCAAACATAATGTGCAATCATATATATGCATATATGAGCATGGCCAATTTTCAAGGTGTCCATAGCCATCCAAAACACAAACTTTTAACTAACATGCAAGAAGCATGAATCATGCTCAAGAATGCATCATGGCCAAGTATGACAATCATGCTCCTTTTCAACTTTAATCATGATAAAACAAAGAGAAACTCAAAATCTTACTCATGAGTAGAAAATCCATCATTGCATGCATCATCATCAAGCTTCACACTTAGCATGCAATGGCTTTATCACCATAACAACTTTGGCCAAATACCATTTCCATGGCTTAACAAAGATTTGAGCCATGGCTAACATGCACATCAAGTTAGCAACCAAAACATGCATGAAACTCCTAACACAACCTCATACATACCTTAATCTTGATGCAAACTTGGCCAAATCTCCTTCTAGATCTCTTCCAAACCAAGCATGAAGCAAAAATCCTCCTTCTTCCTTAGTTTTGGCTCAAAGAAAGGATGAACAAATTTTTTTCTTTCCTTCTCTACAACTCACGGCAATGGGGGATTACCACACTCACACACATTTTTTTCATTTTTTATCACCCATACACCTTTGTTTATTATTTCACCCTAATGCACCAACAAAACATGTTTCATGACATGTTTAGCCCATCCTCCTTGTCATGGCCGGCCACCACCTATAAAAGGGAATTTGACATGCAAGTCCATTATTTTGCATGCATGCTTTAATTAGTCATCACACATTTCCTATCATACTTTCAAAGTTCATTACTAAGTCCTTTCTTGTGGAATTCACCCTTATAACACTAAATCAATCATCATAAAATGTCATACATGAGCACACACATATTATAGGCATCAAAATAGATTTTTAATTATTTTTATGCCTCGGTTTTGTGGTCCCGAGACCACCTTCCGACTAGGGTCAATTTTGGGTGTCACAACTCTCCCCACTTAAGAAATTTTCGTCCCGAAAATCTTACCGTAAATAGGTTTGGATATCGCTCTTTCATAGAGTTCTCGGTCTCCCAAGTAGCTTCTTCTATCCCGTGCTTGAGCCATAACACTTTTACTAGCGGAACCCGCTTGTTTCACAACTCTTTCACTTCTCGTGATAGGATACGAATCGGTTCTTCCTCATAACTCATATTAGCTTGAATTTCAATTTCTGATGGACTAATCACGTGCGATGGATCGGATCTATAGCGTCGAAGCATCGAAACGTGAAAGACATCGTGAACCTTTTCGAGTTCAGGGGGCAAAGTCAAACGATATGCCACTGGATCGACTCGCTCGGATATCTCATATGGCCCAACGAACCTCGGGCTCAACTTGCCCTTACGGCCGAACCTGAGTATTTTTTTCCAAGGCGATACCTTGAGGAACACTTTATCACCCACCTGATACTCGATATCCTTACGCTTCATATCCGCGTACGACTTCTGACGATCGAAGGCTATCTTCAAACTTTCACGGATTACTTTCACTTTCTGTTCGGCATCCCTAATCAAATCCACCCCGAAAATCTTGCTTTCACCAAGCTCAGTCCAAAACAATGGTGTACGGCATTTACGCCCGTACAAAGCCTCGTAGGTGCCATCTTAATACTCGATTGAAAGTTTGTTGTTGTGGCGAATTCAATCAACGGCAAATACCGTTCCCATGAACCACTAAACTCGAGGACGCAACATCTTAACATATCCTCAAGTATCCGAATTACCCGCTCGGATTGACCATCGGTTTGGGGGTGAAAGGCGGTCTTTGAAATGCAACTTGGTACCCAAAGCTTCTTGCAACTTTTTCCAAAACCGCGAGGTAAATCTTGGATCTCTATCCGACACGATAGAAATAGGCACCCGTGTAATTTCACAATCGAGAAACGTACAATTCCGCTAATTTGTCCATTGAAAAATCCGTGCGTCGACGGGGACAAAGTGGGCCGACTTAGTCAATCGATCTACCACGACCCAAACCGCATCCTTCTTACTTGCGACAATGGCGGTCCGGATACAAAGTCCATTGTGACTCGATCCCATTTCCACTCGGGTATTGTGATTGGTGAAGTAATCTCAAGGCACCGATGTTCCGCTTTCACTTGTTGACATATTAAACATCTTGAAACAAAGTCGGAGATGTCTCGCTTCATACCATGCCACCAAAACCGACGTTTCAAATCATTGTACATCTTCGTACTCCCGGGTGGATTGCCATTCGCTACAATGGGCTTCATTCGAATTATCGAAATGAGTTCAATTCTTTGGGACACACCGACGACTTTTGAACCTCAAACAATCGTCATCGTCGATTTGAAACTCCGAGTCCTTGTTCGAACACACGCAGCCCGTTTTGCAACCAACTCGTCGTCGACTTTCTCGAGCTTCTCGAATTTGGTGTGTCAATAATGGTTTGGCTTTCAATTCAGCCACTAACACCTTTGTCGGATCGGACGGACAAGTGCACATTCATCGCTCAGTAAAGTGAATAACGATTTACGACTCAAGGCATCCGCAACCATATTCGCCTTTCCGGGTGATAGTCAATGATCACTCATAATCCTTTAACAACTCGAGCCAACGTCTTTGTCGCAGATTTAAGTCTCTTTGGGTCATCAAATATTTGAGACTTTTGTGATCCGAGTATACATGGCACCTTTCACCAAATAAGTAATGTCGCCAAATCTTTAAAGCGAATACGATGGCGGCCACTCGAGATCATGAGTCGGATAATTTTTCTCATGTGGCTTTAATTGCCTCGACGCGCAGGCCACAACTCGACCTTCTTGCATTAATCGCAACCTAACCCAAGTAGAGAGGCGTCGCTATAGATGACAAACTCCTTGCGGACTCGGGTTGCACTAGAATTGGGGCTTCATCAAATAAGTTTTCGATTGATCGAAACTTTTTGGCATTTCTCCGTCCATTCGAACTTAACGTCCTTTTGGAGTAAGCCGTCATCGGCGTGGCTATCGTTGAGAAGCCTTTACAAATCGTCGGTAATAACCGCAAGCCCCAAAAAGCTCGAACCTCGGTAATATTTCTGAGGCTTCCAATTAAGTATGGCTGAAATTTTATTCGGTCGACTCGAATACCCGATCTGATACCACATGACCCAAGAAGCTAACCTCTCTTAACGAAACTCACACTTGCTGAACTTAGCATATAATTGCTTGTCCCGTAAAATTTGCAGCACTAACCGCAGGTGTTCAAAGATGTTCGGTCTCATTTCTTGAATAGACCAAGATGTCATCAATGAACACGACTACTGAATCGATCCAAATATGGTCTAAAGATCCGATTCATTAAATCCATAAATACCGCGAGGGCATTAGTGAGCCCAAGCGGCATCACTAGGAACTCATAGTGACCATATCTCGCTTAAAGGCGGTCTTGGGCACGTCCAAATCTCGGATTCGCAATTGATAGTAGCCCGATCTCAAATCTATTTTCGAGAACACCGAGGCTCCCTTCAGATTGATCGAACAAGTCGTCAATACGTGGCAGCGGATATTTGTTCTTTATCGTCGCTTTATTAAGGCGGCGATAGTCGATCTGCAACCGCATGGTTCCATCCTTCTTTTCACGAACAACACCGGCGCACCTAAGGCGAAAAACTCGGGCGAGCAAAACCTCTATCCACCAATTCTTGCAATGAGCTTCCAACTCCTTTAATTCCGTTGGTGCCATACGATCGGAGCTATCGAAATTGGAGTGGTACCGGTACCAATTCGATGCCAAATTCTATTTCCGAGCAGTGGTAAACCGGCAATTCTTGGGAAAACATCCGGGTATTCACAAACCACGAGCGCACGATTCGGGTTTCTTTTACGATTCCTTGTCATCGAAAGCACGTCGCTGTACGCCGCACTCTTTTCTTACATATTTTCGGGCCAACATTGCGATATTACGGTGGCAACCCTTTAAGTCCGTAGACTTAACCCGAATTATCTCGTTATTCGCGCACCTCAAATCGATAGTCTTGCTTTTGCAATTTACGACCGCATCGTGCATGGTCAACCCATCCAAACCAAGAATAGCGTCGAATTCATCGAGCGGCAAAAGCATCAAGTCCGCGGAAACAAGAACCTCGGAACACTAGGAGACTTTTCTTGCACACTTTGTTGACAAGCACGTAATGACCCAAGGGTTTGACACCAATTACAAACTCGATGAGACTCAATAGGCAAAGTCTTCTTTGGATGCTAAGGTTTCACATATATAAGATTGAGTAGAACCAGGGTCAATCAACGCAATCACTTTAGTATTGAAAAGGGTGAAAGCACCGTAATGACATCCGGAGAGGCGGCATCCTCGGCGTCTGGCGTATGGCATAAGTCCTCGCAGGAGCACGAGCCTCGATCCGATGGTAGCATCTCTAGATCCTCTCGACCGCCATGACATTGCCCATATTTCTAGGTGGCCTACCTCGGCGATGGTAGCACCGAGTTTCCACTCGACTCACATTCTGCTCAAGCTTCCTCGGGCAATCCTTCCTAAAGTGGTCGGCCGATCCACACTTATAGCGAGGAGTGATCACGAAACCAACAGCTCCCGAATGCCATTTGCCACAATGTTGACACTCCGCCCTCTCTCGGCGATCATTTCCACCATGGCGATCGAAGTGACTCGTGTGTCACAGGGTCGATCGCGTCCTCGTCTAAAAAGCCCAAAGCGCCTCTAGACCGGTTCACATCATCTCGAAATCTCTTGATTGCTGTTGAAGAGACTTTCCGAGGACCTCTTCGAATTCTCCAGTTCCCACATCACTTTTTGTTTCTCCTTTCTAAGCTCTTCGACTTTACAAGCTTGCTCAACAAGTACTACGATCTCTCGTATTTCGAGAATGCCAACGAACATCCTTATATCATCATTCAGCCCATCCTCGAAGCATTTACACATAATAGCTTGGACGAAATGCATTCTCGCGTGTATCGGCTAAGCCTCACAAATTTTCGTTCATAGTCGGTAACCGACATAGAACCTTGCTTAAGATCAAGAAATTCCCAAGTCACTTGCTCTCTAGGTACCACAAAGTCGAGTACTCCACCAATAGTAGGTGGAATCACGTAGCAAGGAGATGGTACACTTTAAGCATTCATCGGTGTACAAGATAGCTCATCGAGCACCGGATAGTGTTGTCCAACCGAAATTCAGCTCGTTCGGCATCACCATCATCCGTAGCTTTAAATTCAGTGGCCCCATGTTTTCGAATCCTATCGATGAGGGGCTTACCCGACCTTTGGGTCGATCACCGGAGGTATTGTAGGTCTTGGGTTGCATTAAATCGGGAATGGAGGTCGTGGGACAGCCGTGTTAGTTCGAATGTATTGATTAAACCATTCGTTCATCACACTATAAAAGGCTTACTTAGCCTCGTCATTAGGATTGCTGGCCATAGGTTGAGAGTCCTTGGCGCTGTCCCTTCTTGCGGGAGCAGGCGCCACACTCTCCACATCATCACTATCGCTCGGTTGGGATCGGGATCCATTGCTATAAACAAACATGAAGTCAAATTGTCGAATTCACCACACTATCGATTCATCATTTAATGGCATGTATAGCTAGACCCCAAACACCTCACGGTAGTCCTAGAATCGACTAAACCGTGGCTCGATACCAATAAAATTGTAACACCCCAAACCCGAGACCATCGCGTTAGTCGGACCCGAGGTTAACAAACCAAGTTCACATGTTTTGCCCACCAATTTGACATTTCCAGTCAGGCTGGAAAACTGCGTCACTGTCGCCTTAAAATCATATCTCGAGTTTCAAAACTCGGAAACTGGTTTCGTAAATTTTCCTGAATTTAGACTCATATATACATCCATGGATTTATTTCTAGGATTTTTGGTCGGGCCAATTGGTACAGTTTATTAGTTAAAGTTACCCAAGTTACAGGGATCGACTGCTCTGACCTTCGCGCGGTATAACTTGAATATCTCTCTGCACAGGGCTTTAATGCTGGTGTCGTTTGTTTCTAATGAAACTAGACTCAAAATGGAATCTTTACATATAAGGTATATCTCCTAATTCTTTTTGGATAATTTATAGTGAATTTTAAAGTTGCGACAGGGAACCCAGAAACCATTCTGGCCCTGTCTCACAATAGCTTTAATATCTCTTAACCTGTAACTCCTATGACCGTTTCGTTTCTTCCATATGAAAATAGGCTCATCAAGGTTCATTTACATAGCTTATTCAATATTTGATTCCATTCCTATGAATTATGGTGATTTTTCACATTCACGTCACTGCAGCTGGCAGCATCTGTTTTAAGGTAGGTCTTACCTATTTGGTAGTCTCCATGAACCAACTAGTCTTTGCCATACATAGGTTCATATATGATCATTTTAACCATGCCAATGGCTGATCATATGACCAACAATCCCATTTCAAGCCATAGCCACATCATGACACCAAATATATACATACAAACCACAATTATTCTAAGTTCATGTTCCTTTTCGAGCCATTTTCGCATGGCCGTACATACTTACATCACCACATATTTAACAAACAAGGGTAGTCCTATACATGCCATCTCAAGTTCAACCAAAATTTATACCAAAATGGAGGCTTGATAGTGTGGATGACTTGACTTCAACGATCCCAAATCCGATTGCCTCGGCGAAATCTAGAAAACTAAGAGCCAAAGCGGCGGAGTAAGCATTTTTATGCTTAGTAAGTCTCAAGGAATATAATCAACTCTAATTACAGCAATACATTCACATAGTTAAATGCATCATTTCATTAATGCGCATTCACATAATCATACTTACTTTACCATCCCAACTCTTATGTTCATACACAAATAGCGGCTTCATTAAGGCCGATAACTCGCTCCATCATAGGAGCGGATATTCATCGCTCTTACTCCTAGCGCATAAGCACACACCGCACTTACCTTATCATTGGGAAATTTCACAAGTGCATTAGCTGAAATTTTCCAGCAAGCTCATAATTTTCAAATCACATACCTTGAGTTTATCCGGATGTCGGTACTCGTTCAATCGCCTTGGGACATAGCCCGGTTATGGTAACCCGCACCAAGGCCAACGGGACTTTACCGGATATCACGATTTGCACAAATGCCTTGGTCTTAGCCCGGATTTAACAACTTGCACGAATGCCTTGGTCTTAGCCCGGATATAGCTACTAGCACAATTGCCTTGGTCTTAACCGGATATAAATTTCAGCATAATTGTCTTGAGGCTTAGCCGGATATCATTCAATTTCTCATGCACACATACATCAATAATCATTGGACATACATATTTCATTTTCCTTACTAAGGCTCAAACACAATTATAATCATTAGCATATTCGCCTTGGGACTTAGCCCGGTGGAATTCAAATACTCATACACACATAATCAATAATCATACACATCCATATTTCATCTCACATAATTCAAGTAAGGTCACTTCTTGAGGACTTACCTCGGATGTTGTCGAACGGCTTTTTCGGCTATTCGATCACCTTTTCCTTCCCTTGTCCAATTGTGGCCCTCTTAGCTCTTGAGCTAATTCAAACAAATTCAATTTATTAAAACCTCATTGTGCTTGCTTATGGCCGAATATGACAAGGATTTTAAATGGTCATATGGCCACTCTTTAGCTTGAATACACAATGGTCATGCACATTTTATACTACATCAAGCAATTCAATACAATTTATTTGAGCATCAAGGAAATGCTAAGGCCTTCAATAGGCTACCCAAGGCCGAATATTCATGTACATGTTGAGGTCAATTTTGCACTAATACCTCACAAAAACAGCATGCAATCTACTAATTTATGCTTTGCACATTGTGGCCCAAAACTTATAATATAGCATCAAGCACTTATATGTGTGCTAGGCGAATTGTGCTTGCAATTTCACAAGCATTCTTCCACATTTTCTTCTTTAAATCAATATATTCATCACTTAGTTCATAACCAAACATAATGTGCAATCATATATATGCATATATGAGCATGGCGAATTTTCAAGGTGTCCATAGCCATCCAAAACACAAACTTTTAACTAACATGCAAGAAGCATGAATCATGCTCAAGAATGCATCATGGCCAAGTATGACAATCATGCTCCTTTTCAACTTTAATCATGATAAAACAAAGAGAAAACTCAAAATCTTACTCATGAGTAGAAAATCCATCATTGCATGCATCATCATCAAGCTTCACACTTAGCATGCAATGGCTTTATCACCATAACAACTTTGGCCAAATACCATTTCCATGGCTTAACAAAGATTTGAGCCATGGCTAACATGCACATCAAGTTAGCAACCAAAACATGCATGAAACTCCTAACACAACCTCATACATACCTTAATCTTGATGCAAACTTGGCCAAATCTCCTTCTAGATCTCTTCCAAACCAAGCATGAAGCAAAAATCCTCCTTCTTCCTTAGTTTTGGCTCAAAGAAAGGATGAACAAATTTTTTTCTTTCCTTCTCTACAACTCACGGCAATGGGGGATTACCACACTCACACACATTTTTTTCATTTTTTATCACCCATACACCTTTGTTTATTATTTCACCCTAATGCACCAACAAAACATGTTTCATGACATGTTTAGCCCATCCTCCTTGTCATGGCCGGCCACCACCTATAAAAGGGGAATTTGACATGCAAGTCCATTATTTTGCATGCATGCTTTAATTAGTCATCACACATTTCCTATCATACTTTCAAAGTTCATTACTAAGTCCTTTCTTGTGGAATTCACCCTTATAACACTAAATCAATCATCATAAAATGTCATACATGAGCACACACATATTATAGGCATCAAAATAGATTTTTAATTATTTTTATGCCTCGGTTTTGTGGTCCCGAGACCACCTTCCGACTAGGGTCAATTTTGGGCTGTCACAAAGTTCATATGTTAATATGTATTAATATAATTGTGTTTTAAATACTTTATTATTGCATTATTGATGAATACGACTTCAAGGAAATATTCGACAAAGATTTGGCGACGTGTGAAATCTCTGTTGAACCTTAGGAATAGATAGGATACAAATGACATGTCATTAAGGGTTATTGTGTTTTGGGTGCTGGTCTTTACGTTCTACCGGTGGCTGAGTTTTCCAGCATGTGTTGCGGTTACTCATCAGCTTGTGTGAACAGTACCATGTAGCTGTGTTTTGACCGTCAGCTTGTGTAAGTAGACCCGACAATAGCTCGGGATAAGCATTTACATATGAGATATGAGATTGAAATGGTTTCGACCATGTATTGGCACTTAGGGTGTGAGATTCTCGAGAATCTAATATTATTCCAATGGTTCAATGAATATATTAATGATATGAAAGGGTAAGAGATTGATACGTATCAGTGCAAGTATGTACATAAACCATATAAGCATTGAATCCATGAAATTTGTGAGTTTCATGATTTACTATGTGGACGAAAATATGTTAGCCTTGTGATTAAGTTGAGTTGTAGTATATTATGTTTAAATTACTTAAATTGTGAATGAATGGTAAGTTATACTTATTAGCCATACGAACTTACTAAGCTTAATAGCTTACTCTGTTTACTTTTACGTGTTTTATAGTGATTTCGAAGCTTGCTCAGATTGGAAGTTGTCGGAGATCTCATCACACTACCCAGCCGTTGTTATGGTAATTTTGAACTTGTGTACTTGGTTATATGACATGTATAGGAGTTGTTGTTAATATGGTCTATATGTTTGTAGTGTTGATAGTTAATTGATTTAGCTTGTAAATGATATATGTTTTTGGTTATGTGTTTAGCCATGTGACTTGGCTTATTTTGGTATACTTGATTATGTATATATCTGTAAATGGCCTTTGATATTTGGTTTATAATTGCTATGTGAAAGCCTTGTTGTGAATTGGTATTTTGAGTGCAAAATGGTTGAATTTGAGAATGTATTAGCATGCTAAATATTGGGTAAGAAAATGCATATATACAGTTGACAATTTAGGTGATTTTTGGATATCAGATTAGTATGAATGTGAATGGCCAATTGTGAGGTTTTTGGGTAATGTTGTTGTTGGTATTGGAATGGTATGAATTAGACTTGGTTGTGGTTGTTTTGAATGCCTTTTGATGATATGGTCATATGCTATTTGGTATGTGTAGGTTAAAACTACTTTGGGTGAGAAATAAGGATTGGAAAATGGCCTATTTTTGTCCACATGGGCGTGTGGTTGGCCGTGTGTATAACACCCCAAACTCGGCTTGGAAGTTTGGCTCGAATCTAACGTGTCACATTGAAGTGTTTTTCGAAAACCATGTTTCCATTAAAAACCCTTCTTAATAATTAAAAACTTATACCCTTTTTAAACCTTGTTAGAAAACCTCAGCTGAATAACATTCTTAACAACTTTGTAAAAGTCTTGGCAGATGCGGAAGCTTAATTTAAAAATAATTGCGGTTACGTGATGTTTTGAACAACAGTAGTTGCTTTGGAAAACCGTGTTCTAATACTAGAAATTATAAGAACAATAAATAAATTTCCAAATTTGAAATCCAAACAACTGCAACGGCTTTACTACAACCCACATAAAACATTTAAAAGTAATAATCAAAATTGTAACATAAACAGTGTGTGGCTTCCTCCGAGCCCCTCGCAGCCCCGATCCATCTAAGGCTGGAAATTACCTGAAAAGTTAATAAAGGGGGTGAGTTTACGAAAACTTAGTGTGAAATCCCCTACTATAAAAGGAACAGTCAGTCATATAAAAGAATTAAAAGTCTGGCCCCAGCCTTACTTACAATTTCAGTACCAATCGGGCCTTAGCCCGTTACAACAGACAGTATGAGATGGACCTTAGCCCATTACAGAATAAGAAACATTATCGAATTGGAACCAAAATGAGAATCGAATCGAAATCGATGTGTAATCGAATCGAATCAATATTAGTAATGTAATCGAATCGAATCAATATTAGTAATGTAATCGAATCGAATCGAATTAGGTGACGAATCGAATCGAATGTGAATGCAATCCCAACCCAATCCAGCCGTATACACCCTCGTACCAACCTTACACCATGTGGGGAGACAACTCGACCCACCCATCCACTACACACCATAAAATTTACAAATGGTCGCGAGCAATATATCGTAATGAGTCACCAGATCTGAGATATTGTGGCAGAGCCACCAAAATCAGATAATGTGGCAAACCCACCTAACAGAATACGTGGCACAAAGCCATAGATAACTGTAATAACTTCAGCACATAGCCATCAGTGACGGTAATATAACTAGCGCACAGCCTTTGGTAAATATGATCGACACCGAGTCATCAACAAATATGTTAGACACATAGCTACAGGTAAATACGTTTGGCACGAAGCCATAGTCAAGATGGCACAAAGCCATATTTAGGTTGGCACAGAGCCATTAATAACGGGTCTATAATCGGCACGAAGCCCACAACAACGGCACACAGCCTTCGGTAACGTGATCGGCACTCAGCCATCGATCGGTCAACAGATATTGTGACAGAGTCACTAGATACAGATATTGTGGCAGAGCCACCAGAACAGATATTTGTGGCATAGCCACCAGAACGCTTCCTCCGTACAAAATCCCAACCCATGCAACCTGTCATGTATGCAGAATGTCATGCCCATATTTGAATCAAACAATCACAGTCAAGTCATTCATATCACCAACATATATTCACAATCAAATCCGTCAACCACACAGTCCAAGTCAGTCACTTGCCCACAAGGGCAAAACAATTATTTAACACCCTAGGGGCAAAATGGTAATTTTACCCCACAAAGGTATCTTGGTAATTCTACCCTACAGGGGTATTTTGGTATTTCTACCCTACAAGGGTATTTCGATAATTCTACCCTACGGGGGTATTTTGGTATTTCTACCCTACAATGGTATTTTAGTAATTCTACCCTATAGGGGTATTTCGGTAATTCTACCCTACAGGGGTATTTTAGTAATTTCACAATTGAGGGTAAAACACTAATTTTGTAAATCGAGGGTAAAACAGTAATTTTACAAATTGAGGGTAAAACGTAATTCTGTAAATCGAGGGTAAAATAGTAATTCTATAAACTAAGGGTAAAATGGTAATTCTGTAAATCGAGGGTAAAATGGTAATTCTATAAATCGGGAGTACTTTGGTAATTTTACAAGTCGAGGGCATTTCAGTAATTGGTAAACTAAAGTATTCTAAACATGGATAACAATACGAATGGCCCTAAAGCCTATTCTCGGCCCAAATGGGCCCACACGCTCGTGTGGCCCTTTTAGCCCAAACCTAGCCACAGATATGCAATTCACCTAGCCTAGTCTAATATTTACTACACAATCAAACAACTTATCCAATTGGGGCCGTAGGCCCATTGGGCCCACATGGCCCCTTTCGGCCCATCGCGGCCCGAAGTAGCCATCCAACAACAAGAGTAGTGATAAATACACACCTAATTGGAGACTGGAGTTAATCCACACTCCGAGCACTCTTAGCCGACGCCCAACCCAAACGAGCACCCCATAAAGCGAAAGGGATCAGCCAAGAAAGGTACCTTACTCTCCTCATGGTTCTCTCTATTTAAAGTCAACTTCGCATCCACTCTTATGTTAGCTTCTCGATGTGGGATCCCTCCATCATCAGAGTTTAAATTCAACACCAACTCTTGCCGCCCCCTGTTAGCAAAATAAATGCTCTTTGCTTGCCATGGGATTCGAACCCATGCCTCCCCTTAAATCCTCCACAAGCTACTTGCTACTAAGCCACAAGGCTTTTTGTGTCACAATTTCTCCAACAACATTCTTAAGGCCTACCTACTACACCTAGGGTTGATTCACCTTAAACCAAAATTTTTTCTAGAGTCCAGGTTTGAACCCAGGACTTCTCCAACACTTCTCAGCACACTTAACCACTAAAACAAGCCTTCATTAACGAAATTTTCACGCACAACAGAATATTATAAGCTGCTTTCAACCGCTCCCATGCTCAAGGCCCAAAACTTCTAGGCCCAAATTCAGGGTGTTACAACTCTACCTCCCTTAAAGAAATTTCGTCCCCGAAATTTTCGTCTAATAGGGTAGTCGTGTAACATCTACCCCACTACGCTACCGCTGCGTACTCTGATCCTACTATCACTATCACAGTTCAACTAGAACTTGAAACATCTCATACATACAACACTTATTCACAGAAGCAGCCACATATTTATCACACATATATACAATTTCTATATCCAAACATCACATCCACATAAAATAAATACCAAATTTAAATTCAGACCAATATCTAAGGAATCTATAGTATTTCAATTTCTAAACAGACAAAAGTATTCAGAAGGCTTACGGATTCGGCGCCGGAGACACGGTGTGCCACACTTTTTAAAAGAAATACTTTAAACTGACCACGTGGTTGAAAATAATTTTTTGAAATTCAACCTTTGAAAACCTAATCCACAGCCGAGTTGTTGCAACCCAGGCTCTGATACCACTAAATGTAACACCCCAAACCTGACCTGGAAGTTTGGCTCGAATCTAGCGTGTCACATTGAAGTGTTTTTCGAAAACCATGTTTCCATTAAAAATCCTTCTTAATAATTAAAAACTTATACCCTTTTTAAACCTTGTTAGAAAACCTCAGCTGAATAACATTCTTAAAAACTTTGTAAAAATCCTGGCAGATGCGGAAGCTTAATTTAAAAATAATTGCAGTTAGGTGATGTTTTGAACAATAGTAGTTGCTTTGGAAAACCGTGTTCTAATACTAGAAATTATAAGAACAATAAATAAAATTCCAAATTTGAAATCCAAAAAACTGCAACGGCTTTACTACAACCCACATAAAACATTTAAAAGTAATAATCAAAATTGTAACATAAACAGTGTGTGGCTTCCTCCGAGCCCTTGCACCCCGATCCGTCTAAGGTGGAAATTACCTAAAAGTTAATAAAGGGGTGAGTTTACGAAAACTCGATGTGAAATCCCTACTATAAAAGGAACAATCAGGTCATATAAAAGAATTAAAAGTCCGGCCCACCTTACTTACAATTTCAATTACCAATCGTAATGACCCTAAAGTGACCCTAGTCGGAAGCGGTTTCGGGACCACTAAACCGAGTCACCAAATTATTTGAATGTGATATTTACTGTCTAAAATATGTGATTATGAATGTGTGAAAGTTTTAGGCTTCGATTTAGTAAATTGCATGTGAATTTAGTCAAAAAGGCTTATGGGTGACATTTTTGAAATGTGATAGGCTAATCTATAAGGACCTAATAGTGCATGTAATCAAAAGGGGGGACTTGCATGTCAATTTTCCCCCCTAATATATAGTGGCCGGCCATGAGCATGGGTGGACAAGGTGTTATGGCTAAAAAGAAACATGTCATAGACATGTTGGCTTAATGCATTATGTAAGGAAAAATAAAATAATGAGCATGGTAATTAAATAATGAAAGGGAGGAGTGATGAAAAAAAAATGGTCTCATCCATGCCCCCATTGCCGTGAGTTGAAGGAGAGAAAAACAAAAAAACAAGTGTTCATCCTTTGGTTCATCCTTGGCCGAATAGAGGAAAGAAAGGAAGGGGAAGAGCTTGAGAAAATCGGCTATGGTGATTTGCTAGACTAAGGTATGTTTGATGTTGTCCATGAGATGCATGCATGTTTTAGTTGTTAGCTTGAGTTCTACTTAGCCCATGGTCTAAATCTTGCTATGTGATGAAGATGATACTCGGCCTTGGGTGTTGTTTTCTTGGTTGGTGTTTGATGTTATAGTGGTTCACTAGATTAAGGGATGTGTTATGTTGCTTGAGGTGTTAGATAAATTTGAACTCATCACCAAGCTCTTTAAGCAACCCAAGTTAAAAGTTTTGATATTGAGGTATCTTGAGCATTCGGCCATGGTAGGAAATAGAAGAGAAATAAGGTTGTTGTTAGATGAAGTAGAGTCTAACAAATGAGCTCGTATGTGCATTAGTTGCTAGATGGAGAAGAATCGGCTAGCAAGTTGTGTGCTAAGGCGAATATAATTTTGTATATTATGGGTAATGCATGTGTTGAATTAATGGAAAGGAGAGGATGCTTTAATAGTGTATATATGTGTATTAGCCAAGTTTTGAACTTGAAACAAATGGTGTTTAGTCAATACAAGTGACCATACTTGTAGAATGTATTAAGTGTTGCAATCGGCCTTAGCATAGATGTGTATGTTCGGCCACATGAATGAGTACATGAGTTGATGTGTATGTTCGGCCATAGGTAGCCTATTGATGGCTTTAGCTTGACTTAGAAAATTCGGCTAAGGGGAAATATTAGCTAGTATGTTGAATTCGATTCGTGATTTCGTACATATGTGACTCTAATGTCTAATGTATATATGGGCTAAGTACCTTGAGCTTCTCTTTTGATGTTCGAATAAATTGTATTAAATTACTTGATGTGATTAAAAATGCGTATGATCATTGTGTATTTGAGCTAAAAGGTGGCCATATGACCTATCAAACTCCTTGTCATATTCGGCTATAAGCTAGCAAAATGAGACTTTAATAAGTTAAATTTGTTTGAATTAGCTTAAGAGCTTAGAGGACCACAGTTGGATAAGGGAAAGGAAAAAGTGATCGAATAGCCGTTGAAGCCGTTCGACAACTTCCGAGGTAAGTTTTCGAGTAATGGAACTTAGATTATGATTTGATTAGATCACGTTTTAAGCAAATCAAAATCATGCTCTTTGTGTGTGGCTATTGAGCCGAAATTGCACGTGTGATAAGTGCCTCGTGTTAGAGTTTTGCTAACGAAAATGAAATACGAATGTGTCATGATTTATTGATAAATGTGCATGGTTATTCGAATGATGTCTGGGCTAAGTCCCGAAGGCTTTGTGCTTAGTGACTAAATCCGGACTAAGATCCAAAGGCATTTGTGCGAGTTACTAATTCCGGGCTAAGTCCGAAGGCATTTGTGCGAGTTACTGATTCCGGGCTAAGCCCGAAGGCATTGTGCGAGTTATTAAATCCGGGTTAAGTCCCGAAGGCATTTGTGCGAGTTACTATAACCGGGCTATGTCCCGAAGGCATTTGAACGAGTAGCTATATCCGGTTAAACTCCGAAGGTACGTGATTCGGGAATGAATGATCTTGCTGTAAAATTTCAGTTAATACGCTTGAAATCCCAACAATGAGGTATGTTTCAGTATGTGCTTTGAATTAGTCAAGCCCTTACAAATAAGTATTCGCTCAGTTGATAAATGAGCTACCGGCCTTTGGCTAAGTTGATCTTTGTGTATGAATATAAGGGTTGGTAATGTGAAGTATGATATTGAGAATTTGTGCATATGAAATTATCTGTTTAGCTACATGAATGCTATACTTTGGTTGTGTCTAAATTCATGACTCGAACTTACTAAGCATTAAATGCTTACTCCGTTTCTTTGATTCTCTGTTTTATAGATTTTGGTTCTTCAGCTATGGGACTCGGGATTTTTGAAGTCGAAGTCGCCCACACTATCAAAGCTCCTTTTGGTATATTTTTGGTTGAACTTTGAAATGGCATGTATAGGACTACCCTTTTGTTGTAGGTCATGTACCTTTCGGTTTTGTGTAAATTTGGATAGCCATGCGAAAATGGCTTAAGTATACTTTGGGCATGGTATTATAATCATTGTATGTTGTTCATTAAGAGGTATGGAAATGTTTGGAAATGATTAGCCATTGGGATGGTTAATCATGATCATATTTTGTGCTATTCATGTTAAAGGGCTAGTTGAATCATGGAAACTATGAAATAGGTAAAGCCTACCTTAAAGACAGATGCTGACAGCTGCAGTGACGTGGATGTGAAAAATCACTAAAAATAGTAGAAATGGAATTAAATAGTGAATAAATTATGTAAACGAACCTTGACGAGTCTATTTTCATAGGAAAATAACAAAACAATCATATGAATAGTATGTTAAGAGATATTTAAGTTTTCGTGAGACAGGGCCAGAACGATTTCTGGGGTCCCTGTTCCGATTTCAGAAATTCATTATAAATTGACCAGAGATAATTAGAAGTCAAGCCATATATGTACAGATTCCTTTTCAAGTCTAGTTTCCGTAGAAACAAACAAAATCAGTATTGAAGCCCTGTACAGGGAGATATCCAAATCGTAATGCAGGAAGGTCAGTGTAGTCACACCCTGTAACAGGGGAGAATTTAACTAATAAACTGTACTAATTGGCCAGACCAAAAATTATAGAAAAAAATTTGTAGATGCGTATATGAGTCTAGTTTCAGGGAAAAATCACAAACCTGATTTTCAAGTTGTGGAACTCAGGATATGATTTTTAAGGTGACAGTGACACAGTTAGCCGGCTGTCTGGAAATTTTTAAAATGAACTGTGCAAGTAAGTGGATTAAGCCCGTTAACCCCTCGTGTCCGACTCTGGCGACGGTCTCGGGTATGGGGTGTTACAAATCGGGCCTTAGGCCGTTACAACAGACAGTACTAGATGGACCTTAGCCCATTACAGAATAAGAAACATTATCAGAATTGGAACCAAAATGAGAATCGAATCGAAATCGATGTGAGTAATCGAAATCGAAATCAATATTAGTAATGTAATCGAATCGAATCAATATTAGTAACAGAATCAGAATTAGGTGACAGAATCAGAATCAGAATGTGAATGCAATCCCAACCCAATCCAGCCGTATACACCCTCGTACTAACCTTACACCATGTGGGGAGACAACTCAACCCACCCATCCGTTACACACCATAAAATTTGCAGCATGGCTTCCGAAGCGAGATATCGTGATGAGTCACCAGATCTGAATATTGTGGCGAGCCACGAGAATCGAATAATGTGGCAAACCCACCTAACAGAATACGTGGCACAAAGCCATAGATAACTGTAATAACTTCGGCACATAGCCATCAGTGACGGTAATATAACTGGCGCACAGCCTTCGGTAAATATGATCGACACAGAGTCATCAACAAATATGTTAGACACATAGCTACAGGTAAATACGTTTGGCACGAAGCCATAGTCTAGATGGCACAAAGCCATATTTAGGTTGGCACAGAGCCATTAATAACGGGTCTATAATCGGCACGAAGCCCACAACAACGGCACACAGCCTTCGGTAACGTGATCGGCACTCAGCCATCGATCGATCAACAGATATTGTGGCAGAGCCACCAGAACAGATATTTGTGGCATAGCCACCAGAACGCTTCCTCCGTACAAAATCCCAACCCATGCAACATGTCATGTATGCAGAATGTCATGCCCATATTTGAATCAAACAATCACAGTCAAGTCATTCATATCACCAACATATATTCACAATCAAATCCACAACCACACAAATCAAGTCACACTTGCCCACAAGGGCAAAAGCAGGTCATTTAACACCCTAGGGGCAAAATGGTAATTTTACCCCACAAAGGTATCTCGGTAATTCTACCCTACAGGGGTATTTCAGTATTTCTACCCTACAAGGGTATTTCGATAATTCTACCCTACGGGGGTATTTCGGTAATTCTACCCTATAAGGGTATTTTAGTAATTCTACCCTATAAGGGTATTTCGGTAATTCTACCCTACAGGGGTATTTTAGTAATTTCAAAATTGAGGGTAAAATAGTAATTCTATAAAGTGAGGGTAAAACGTAATTCTGTAAATCGAGGGTAAAATAGTAATTCTGTAAACTGAGGGTAAAATGGTAATTCTGTAAATCGAGGGTAAAATGGTAATTCTGTAAATCGGGAGTACTTTGGTAATTTTACAAGTCGAGGGCATTTCAATAATTGGTAAACTAAAGTATTCTAAACATGGATAACAATACGAATAGGCCTAAAGCCTATTCTCGGCCCAAATGAGCCCACACGCTCATGTGGCCCTTTTAGCCCAAACCTAGCCACAGATATGCGATTCACCTAGCCTAGTCCAATATTTACTACACAATCAAACAACTTATCCCATTGGGCCCACATGGCCCCTTTCGGCCCATCGCGGCCCGAAGTAGCCATCCAACAACAAGAGTAGTGATAAATACACACCTAATTGGAGACTGGAGTTAATCCACACTCCGAGCACTCTTAGCCGACGCCCAACCCAAACGAGCACGCCATAAAGTGAAAGGGATCAGCCAAGAAAGGTACCTTACTTTCCTCATGGTTCTCTCTATTTAAAGCCAGCTTCGCATCCACTCTTATGTTAGCTTCTCGATGTGGGATCCCTCCATCATCAGAGTTTAAATTCAACACCAACTCTTGCCGCCCCCTATTAGCAAAATAAATGCTCTTTGCTTGCCATGGGATTCGAACCCATGCCTCCCCTTAAATGCTCCACACGCTACTTGCCACTAAGCCACAAGGCTTTTTGTGTCACAATTTCTCAAACAATATTCTTAAGGCCTACCTACTACACCTAGGGTTGATTCACCTTAAACCAAAATTTTTGCTAGAGTCCAGGTTTGAACCGGGACTTCTCCAACACTTCTCAAAGACACTTAACCACTAAAACAAGCCTTCATTAACGAAATTTTCACGCAATGAGAATATTATAAGTTGCCTTCAACCGCTCCCATGCTCAAGGCCCAAAACTTCTAGGTCCAAATTCAGGGTGTTACAACTCTACCTCCCTTAAAGAAATTTCGTCCCCGAATTTTCGTCTAATAGGGTAGTCGTGTAACATCTACCCCACTACGCTATCAACAAGCACTCGATCCTACTATCACTATCACAGTTCAACTAGAACTTGAAACATCTCATACATACAACACTTATTCACAGAAGCAGCCACATATTTATCACACATGTATACAATTTCTATATCCAAACATCACATCCACATAAAATAAATACCAAATTTAAATTCAGACCAATATCTAAGGAATCCATAGTATTTCAATTTCTAAACAGGCAAAAGTATTTAGAAGACTTACGGATTCGGCGCCGGAGACTCGGTGTGCCACACTTTTTAAAAGAAATACTTTAAACTGACCACGTGGTTGAAAATAATTTTCTGAAATTCAACCTTTGAAAACCTAATCCACAGCCGAGTTGTTGCAACCAAGGCTCTGATACCACTAAATGTAACACCCCAAACCCGGCCTGGAAGTTTGGCTCGAATCTAGCGTGTCACATTGAAAAGTTTTTCGAAAACCATGTTTCCATTAAAAACCCTTCTTAATAATTAAAAACTTATACCCTTTTTAAACCTTGTTAGAAAACCTCAATTGAATAACATTCTTAACAACTTTGTAAAAATCTTGGCAGATGCAGAAGCTTAATTTAAAAATAATTGCGGTTACGTGATGTTTTGAACAACACTAGTTGCTTTGGAAAACCGTGTTCTAATACTAGAAATTATAAGAACAATAAATAAAATTCCAAATTTGAAATCCAAACAACTGCAACGGCTTTACTACAACCCACATAAAACATTTAAAAGTAATAATCAAAATTGTAACATAAACAGTATGTGGCTTCCTCCGAGCCTCTCGCAGCCCCGATCCGTCTAAGGTGGAAATTACGAAAAAGTTAATAAAGGGGTGAGTTTACGAAAACTCGATGTGAAATCCTCGCTATAAAAGGAACAATCACCATATAAAAGAATTAAAAGTCCGCCCCAACCTTACTTACAATTTCAAGACTAATCGGGCCTTAGCCCGTTACAACACACAAGACGAGATGGACCTTAGCCCATTACGAATAAGAAACATTATCGAATTGGAACCAAAATGAGAATCGAATCGTAATCGATGAATCGAATCGAATCGTAATCAATATTAGTAATGTAATCGAATCAAAATCAATATTAGTAATGTAATCAAAATCGAATCGAATTAGGTGACGAATCGAATCGAATGTGAATGCAATCCCAACCCAATCCACCAGTATACACCTCGTACCAACCTTACACCATGTGGGAGACAACTCGACCCACCCATCCGCTACACACCATAAAATTTGCAAGATGGTCGCGAGCGAATATCGTGACAGAGTCACCAGATCACAGATATTGTGGTAGAGCCACCGAATCGATAATGTGGCAAACCCACCTAACGTATCGTGGGCACAAAGCCATAGATAATCGTAATAACTTCGGCACATAGCCATCGGTGATTGTAATAAAATCGCGCCTGACCTTCGGTAAATATGATCGACACAGAGTCATTAACAAATATGTTAGACACATAGCTACAGGTAAATACGTGTGGCACGGCCATAGTCAAGATGGCACAAAGCCATATTTAGGTTGGCACGAGCCATTAATAACGGGTCTATAATCGGCACGAAGCCCACAACAACGGCACACGACCTTCGTAACGTGATCGGCACTCGACCATCGATCGGTCAATGATATTGTGACAGAGTCACGGATCTGAATATTGTGGCGAGCCACGGTATCAGATATTTGTGGCATAGCCACCGAACGCTTCCTCATACAAAATCCCAACCCATGCAACTCGTCATGTATGCGAATGTCATGCCCATATTTGAATCAAACAATCACAGTCAAGTCATTCATATCACCAACATATATTCACAATCAAATCCACAACCACACAAATCCAAGTCACCACTTGCCCACAAGGGCAAAACAGTCATTTAACACCCTAGGGGCAAAATGGTAATTTTACCCCACAAAGGTATCTCGGTAATTCTACCCTACAGGGGTATTTCGGTATTTCTACCCTACAAGGGTATTTCGATAATTCTACCCTACGGGGGTATTTCGGTAATTCTACCCTATAAGGGTATTTTAGTAATTCTACCCTATAGGGGTATTTCGGTAATTCTACCCTACAGGGGTATTTTAGTAATTTCACAATTGAGGGTAAAATAGTAATTCTGTAAATCAAGGGTAAAACAGTAATTTTACAAATTGAGGGTAAAACGTAATTCTGTAAATCGAGGGTAAAATAGTAATTCTGTAAATTGAGGGTAAAATGGTAATTCTGTAAATCGAGGGTAAAATGGTAATTCTGTAAATCGGGAGTACTTTGGTAATTTTACAAGTCGAGGGCATTTCAGTAATTGGTAAACTAAAGTATTCTAAACATGGATAACAATACGAATGGGCCTAAAGCCTATTCTCGGCCCAGATGGGCCCACACGCTCGTGTGGCCCTTTTAGCCTAAACCTAGCCACAGATATGCGATTCACCTAGCCTAGTCCAATATTTACTACACAATCAAACAACTTATCCAATTGGGCCAGAGGCCCATTGGGCCCATATGGCCCCTTTCTACCATCGCGGCTCAAGTAGCCATCCAACAATAAGAGTAGTGATAAATACACACGATTGGAGACTAGAGTTAATCCACGCTCCGAGCACTCTTAGCCGACGCCAACCCAAACGAAAGCACGCCATAAAGCGAAAGGATCACCAAGAAAGGTACCTTACTCTCCTCATGGTTCTCTCTATTTAAAGCCGACCAGATCCACTCTTATGTTAGCTTCTCGATGTGGGATCCTCCATCATCGAGTTTAAATTCAACACCAACTCTTACACCCCATTAGCAAAATAAATGTGCTTTGCTTGCCATGGGATTCGAACCCATGCCTCCTCTTAAATGCTCCACACGCTACTTGCCACTAAGCCACAAGGCTTTTTGTGTCACAATTTCTCCAACAATATTCTTAAGGGCTACCTACTACACCTAGGGTTGATTCACCTTAAACCAAAATTTTTGCTAGAGTCCAGGTTTGAACCGGGACTTCTCCAACACTTCAAAGACACTTAACCACTAAAACAAGCCTTCATTAACGAAATTTTCACGCACAACAGAATATTATAAGCTGCCTTCAACCGCTCCCATGCTCAAGGCCCAAAACTTCTAGGCCCAAATTTAGGGTGTTACAGTGTGACCCAAGTCAATAAATTACACAGGGTCGGACATGGGCTGGGACACAGCCATGTGATCCCATTTCGAATGTCCATACGGCCTATGACACGGGTGTGTCTTTGGCTGTGTGAGACACACGGCCGGGCCACACGGGCGTGTGTCCCCTGTATTTTGAAAATTTTCTATGTTTTCCAAAAATTTCCCTAAGTTCTCAGTATAGTTTCAAACCGTTTCTAATGCTTTTTTTAGGCCTCAAGGGCTCGTATTAGGGACTATATAATTATATTTGAATGATATTTGTTTGGATATGAAAATCATATGATTGTTTAAATGATAAGTCCGGTAATGCTCTGAAACCCTATTTGGGTGACGGATACGGGTTAGGAGTGTTACAGATTTCTTGAAATCTTTGGATATTATGGTTTTGATCTTCCAAATTAGCACACAAGTAATCCAAGGAATGTAACTTTCTCTTTTCTAAAGATGAATATTAGAAAAGTTACATGTGTAATTTGGGAACCATAACCCTAATATATAACTTTTGCACACTAACCCTAATTTCTAATCAACCTATCATCAATTAGAATTTAGTTACTAGAGTATCTACACATATTTAGCTCATACTTTATTTAACAACTAAAACCCATTATACTTTAACCAAATTAGGTCACTTTTAATTTGGTCTAATCTTTTATGATTGTAAATAATAACATGTAATTATCATTATTATATATATGTGATGTCCATATTTTTCAACATATTAAATTAGCTTTTAAACTAAACCTAAATTTTAGAAAATCCAAGAGAGAAATTTTTTATTTTTCTTAATGTAAATTGAATATTTATTAATACCAAAATAATATTAAGATGACACCATGATACCCGTTAACTTATACACCTATTAATAAAGATATTTGAAATAAAACATACTTTACATTTTGAGTCAATTATTTCATCAATTATAATTATTTATTAAATATTAAAATTATATTCACAACTGAATTTAATATCTAAAATATGATTTATATATTTGAATTAACTTTTACAAACAATTTATATTATTAAAATTTATATGTTATATATTACAATATTAACAAATTTAAGTTAATTCATTCTTTATCTTCTACTTATCATATGTAAAATCAACATCACTTTTTATAGTTATATTAAAATACTTGAAATTTTAAAACGCACTTCTTTTAAAATGTATTTTTTCCAAATTAAACTTTTTTTAAAAAAATACTTTACTAAATCTAACTCAAATTATAACATTTCCGTTCCTAAATGTATAAAGGAGATTTTAAGTAAAAATGAGCACTTTTGAAGGAATTATATATGGGTTTTGACAAATCTCCATCCTTAGTCAACCAAAAATAAAGGATAAATTCTACTATTAGTCTCTTTACTATACATAATTTATAAATTTAGTCCTTGTATTTTAATTTGATTATTTTCAATTCATGTACTTTTCAAATGTTAGTCCTGACCAAATGCTTGGTATTAAATTTATTAAGTTATATTATTTTCAAAATTTGATGAGAAAACATATTATCACATGTGTCATGTCATGTCAGCTTATTATTTGCACCTATTACTAATAAAAAAATTTAGTTAATTAATTTAACAACTATAATTTGAATTAAGACTAAAATTTTAAAATTCGAAAAATCTAGCAAATAAGAATGATCTAATTGAAAAACATTTACTAAATCAACAATACAACTAATAGCGGAATTTAACCAATTAGATTTCACTGCCACAATTTGGTCAAGACTAAGTTTTAAAATTCGAGAAGTATAGGGACTAGAATTGACTGATTCGAAAAGTAAAAGAATTAAAATTAGTCAAATTACACATAAAATTGATTAAATTAAAATATAAGAACTAAATCCATAACTTATGGAGAGTATAGGGAGTAAGAACAAAACTTGACAAAAAAAAATAATTGGAAAGCACGATCCATCGGAGTAAGGGAGGGTGGAGTTAGATCCTACAAATATACGAAGGAAAGAGAAAAGTGAGAATCCGAAAAGTGCAAAGCGTAATGGGTTTTTGACGCTTCAAACAAATTGTGGCCCATTGATCTTGTGGATAATATCTTTCCTTTTAGGTGAGTGAAGCTGGTGACTCACTCCACTACTTATTCTTTGGGGCTCACACACCTTTTGTTCTTTGCCACAATCTTTTTCAGCTCATGGGACTAAACAAAAATTTTGCTCATAAAAAGAAAGAATCCCAAAGTTTAAACCAGCTGTGTTTAATTTAGTAAGTTCATTGATGAAGGTTGAACTCGAATTCCCCACTTGGGTTTTTTTCTTTTCTTGGGTTTGCCCTTCTTTTAATATTATAAGGTAATGCTCAAATTTTAATTTTAGTCCTTATATTTTGCTAAAATTTAATATTTAATTTATATATTCTGATTTTTATTTAGTTATTTTCTCCACTTTTATAATATCTAAATAGTTAATATTATTAACTATTTTAACTAAAATGTTGATGTTAATTTTCTTAAGAATTACATAATCATCAAGTGAATTTTTACGAATATGTGTTTTTAAGAAAAATATAATCAATAGTTTCAGCATTACTTTTATTTTATATAGCTATCAAGTTATTTTTATTTTTAATTTCAAAATATTATACTCTTAAATTTAATAAAAAAATTAATAATGATAACAACTGAATTTAAATTATTAATTTTTTTATGTTATAAATATAAACAAATAATCAATGTAAGGCACATCAAGTAAACGTATAAAGAGAGGACTTTAGCTAGGATTGAAACTTGGTCCACTTTGTTCTTGATATTGACTTCGTGGGCGTGAAAGCTCCCGAAATCATGATGTAGCAATAATTTGAATGGACCATATATATATATATATGAACTGAAACTCAGTATGATTGACTGTAATCGTTCCAATACAACCAATTAAAATCTTACAACGTATGTGCTTTCAAGGTGGTGATGAAGATATTTAAGATTAACTGACAGCATTAACAATGGTACTATGCTTAAGCTTTCTTAGTAATCATGAGTTGAAATTACTAAACTAAACTAAAATAAAATAAAATAAAGGTAAACTACCTCTAAACTTTATTTAAAATTAAATTTTGTTATCCAACTTGAATTGCTACATTTTGTTAACTCGTTTTTAACTTTCATTAGGAAATGACACAATATATTATAATCGACTTCGATATTATGGTCAAATTTTAAAAATTATATACACTCATTTTAAAATCAAAATTAAAATTGAGAAATATAACATAAAACAAAAATTGGTGAAGATATTTCTAGTTTTAGGAAAAAACACCTTATTAATTTAATTTATTTTAAAATGTAATTTAATTTTGAAATTCAACGTATTGCAATTTGGAATAAATATTCTAAATACGATAAAGCAATTCAAAACGAAAAATAAAATCCAAAACAATTAACAGTCCCCAAAAAGTCCAAGACAATCCAATTGAAAATAAACCTTTAACTTAATCAAATTTAAAAACAGAAATTTAACCCGAGCTCCTACTACGCTGACTCATCTTAAGTTTGTTGGTTACCTGAGAAGAAAACAAACAGAAAGTGAGCTTACGAGCTCAGTGTGTAACACATCTCAATCAATAGATCAGATACACATATATTTACAGATATGTTTTCAGATACATGATCAGATACAGAATTAGATGTATTTTCATAATCAGATGCAGATGCATAATCAGGTACAAATTAAGATACATAATCAGATCATACGCCTATCCACTACACAGCATCTCCTTCCATCCCTACACACCAAATAGGGTATTAAATACTCCTCCAACCCCACACACCAATAAGTGAGCGTATGTCACTTTTCAGAAATATGCAATCAAACTACTAGAATAGATACGTAGTCAAGCCACTAGAACAAATATATGTGGTTTAAACCACTAGATAAGACAGATTATTAAACTGCCCACACTTCCTCCATCAAATCATATTCTCACCCCAATGCTCATGCAGATACTAACATATATCATATGCACATAGGTCATGCATATTTTTCACATAAGTCATGCTTTCAAAATTATCAGAATACAAATCATTTTTATTCACATTTCACATACCATACCACATTACATACAGTAGCATACTATCAGATATCATGTTTTTCAAATCCTATTTATATAGTATAGATCCTACAGAGTAACTAAGCACAAATCACACAACAATATGAGCCTAAGTTTTCAGAA
This sequence comes from Gossypium arboreum, assembly GCF_025698485.1. Classification (NCBI taxonomy): domain Eukaryota; kingdom Viridiplantae; phylum Streptophyta; class Magnoliopsida; order Malvales; family Malvaceae; genus Gossypium; species Gossypium arboreum. The sequence goes on from NC_069070.1 coordinate 21,839,098, forward strand.
GATGGGTCCACACACCCGTGTCACCCATACGGCCCAACTAACCTAGCCCGTGTGGTCCACCGGCCTGTCACACAGTTGTGTAACGTCGACAGTCCCCTTTTCAGCATCATGCCATTCACTGTTTTTCGTTACACACCTAGTCATTTTTGATACACAACACTACAACACACTTCCAGACTCCTAAGAAACAATTAGAAACAAATTAATTACCACAATTTTTACCAAACCCGATTCACTCATACAACAAAATCATCGACAATCGCACTTACTACAGAAAAAATCAACCCATACACAGCGAATAACCACTTACCCTCGCGAAGAAAGTATCCCACCAACAGATTCTAAATCATAAGGACTAATCATCTCATGAACTTCACCTAGAAAACCCACACTATAACAGCCCGATTTTGGGTCTAGTCGGAACAGTGGTTTTGGGACCACAAATCTGACGTAGAAAAATTTATTTTTATTATATTTTTATTATATTTTTATGGTCTACAACTTTATGGAATGATTTCATGAAAATTTTGTTCAAAAATTTTAACGTTTGGGCACTCAATTTGGTCAAAATGACTAAATTGCAAAAAGTGCAAAACTTGAGTTCTATAAGCTAGACGTGTCTAATTGTTATGAAATTTTAAATTAGAGGTCCTTAAATGGTAATTAGACCATTGGTTAAGTTGGTGGAAAAAAATGGACATGGTTAGGTATGTTTCTAAAGTTTTTCATTAAGGGCATTTTAGTAATTTGGTAATTAAATGAATTAAAAAGCCAAATTAAAAGCCAATTTTTGTTCATCTTCCTCCCATGGCCGAAATTCATAAGGGGAAACCATGTCTAGGGTTTTTCAAGCTTCCAATCTCAATTGTAAGTTCGTTCTAGCCCTGTTTTTAATGATTTTTATGTTTTTGAAATCCTTGTAACATGATCTAAAAATTTCTACCACTAATTTAAGACATGATCAAAGTCTAAAATTTTATCCATGATGGATATTTATGTATTTTGATGTTTAATGGTAGAAAATGCATGTTAGTTGTTTGATAAACGACTTTTGCTAAGTGATTTTAGATGAAAATGCCTAAAAAGGACTTATTTGTAAAAAGTTATAAAATGGGTGTTAAAATGTGAATAAAAGAAAAATATGGGCTTCTATAAGCATGTATAAGGTTTTTCTAGGATTGGGTATTGAAGAAATTGAGTACATTTCATTTTACGAGCCTAAGGACTAAAATATTAAATGTGAAACTTTAGGGGAAAAAATGTAATTTTTCCATAATGTGATTTTGGGCTGATTTGAATATTATAATGATTAAATAAGTTAAATGTGATAATATAGATCAAGAAAAATGAGGTTCGAAAATAGAACAGGGAAAAACAAATATTTGACGATTTGGCCCTTTTCGCCATTTTTATGCCGAGGTTAGTTCATATGTTTAATAAGCATTAACTTATATATGCATAGATGCTTAATTGATATAATTGTGGTAAATGCTATATTATTGGAATGAAATATGAATTCTATTAAGTACGATACTACAGAAATGACGACAGAGATTCGATACAGAGAAAGTCTTGGTTGAACCTTGGAATAGATAGGATACAAATGTCATGACATTAGGGTTACTAAGATTACGTGTAAGTCCATATCTGGGATATGGCATTGATATGGTACTGTGTGTACGAGATTCCCAAGTATCCTTTAGTATTCCAAGTGATTCAACAAAAAATTCAACGGGTATGTCAAAGAAGAGAAAAAGTATGTAAGTATTACGGATTGGTATGGGTATGTACGTAAAGTCTATATGCATTGGCTTCATGAAATTGTGAGTTCATGATTTCCACGAGAATGATTTTGTGAAAACCTTGTGATTTTTGGCTTATACTTGTGATGCATGAAATGCATGATAAATTTGGTTGAGGATCATATGATTGGCTTCAGGGCCAAATTGAGTTATGATATAGCATGTTTTATTCACAAAAATTTTGATTTATCGAATATGAGAAAAAGGAATGATTGGCATAATTTCCAATTAAAATGATTATGAAAGTATGGGAAGATATGAGCTTTAACAATAGAAAGATGTTAAAATATATGCTTGAAAAGTGAATGCTCATAATTAATGTGTATGTTTATTATAAGGTTTGAAATGATTGGTTGATTGTGGTAATCAATTATAATGGAGAGATTACGGTTGTTAGGATAAAGTCAAGACATGTTAAATTATGCTTGCAAATTGATATAGCAAACAATGTGACTGAATAATTTATAACTACGAGGTTTATAGCAATTTATACTATTTTGTTTTGTGTTTATATTGTAGACTTGGTAAATAATTAATAAAAGTTGCTTATTATGTTCATACGGACTTACTAAGCTATATAGCTTACCCCTTTCCTTTCCCATGTTTTATAGTGCTGTCAAGCTAGCTTGAGTTGGAGATCTTCAGAGATCCTATTGCACTATCAAGCTATCATTTTGGGTATTGATGAATTCAAGTATTTTGAGTTATGGCATGTATAGGGACTTGGTCATTTTGTTATATGCATCATATGATTTTAGCCAATGTAATGGCTTGTAATTGTCAAAGACTTGTTTTGCTATTTGGCCATGTAAGTTGCCTTATAGTGGCAATATAGTTGTAAGCCTAAGTATATTCATATATGTGTCAATGTGTATGGTGATATGATCATGGTATGCTTGGTAAATGTGAAATATTTGGAAATGTGATTTATGGCATGATTGTGTATTGTTTGGAATTGTGACCTATTGATAAGATGAGGAATTTGAGTATAATTTGGTAACTAGATAGTAATTGAATGAAGCTTAATGAATGTGAGATTTATATGTTTGATTTAGGGCATAATAAATGTAGTGAATATGTTAGACAAAGATATAAAGTTGATATGTTTTAACCATGAATGTGGATGTTTTAGTTGCCTAAGTATGTACTGTTTTGTGCCTTTGAATTGGGGTAAGTGTATGTGTGAATAAGGGTGGCAAATGGCTTAGTAAATGGCCTTATTATTGTCCACACGGGTAGACACACAGGCATGTGTCTAGTACGTGTATGACACACGGTCAGACCCATGGGCGTGTGATCCAGCCGTGTTTCCCCTGCACCTAAATTGTTGCAAAACAGAATGCTCAGTATCGAGCACTCGGGCATGAGACATGGTAGTGTGTCTCAGCTGTGTGAAGGAAATGGCCTTTGAACGGGCATGTGTCTTGGCCGTGTGACTTCAATTTGTTCTTGGGTGACAAACAGAGAGTTACATGGGGTTAGGGACACGGGCATGTCCCAAAGCCACACGGGCGTGTGACCCCTGTTTAATGAAAAATTTTCCAAGTGTTGTAAAATTTTCTAAAGTTCTTGGTTTAGTCCTGAACCACTTCCAATGTATGTTTTGGGCATTGTAGGCTCATTTTAGGGACGATATGAATGTATATGAAAATTTTTAAATTTGGATGGAAATTTACGTCACGATTTTGTATAATTGCTTGTGTATAAGTCCGGTAATGCCTCGTACCCTATTCTGGCATTGGATACTGGTACGGGGTGTTACAAACACGATTAAAAATGAGATTCATAACAAACTAATAAGTTAATTCCGTGCAGGAAACTTACTAAACCATATTATTGGAAACAACGATACTTACGCCAAGATTTGCTTATAGTCAATCTCTTTTAATATCGCACAACCAATCGCACCCAGAACAACAATCACAAAACCAAAACAATAGCAAAAGAAACAAACTTGAAGGAAAAAGAGTGAAAATAGAGTAAAAATAAAGAAAGAAAAGAAAAGAAACTAATGCAAAAGAAAGACTAGAGCCGAATGAAACAACAAAGGAAGAGGGGAAAAACATGAAAACATGAAGAGAGAATTAGGGAGGTTTTTTTCTCAAAAATCAAATAAAATAAAAATAAAGTTTTAAAACTTATTGTCAAACACTAACCACATGGGTGGCACACTTAGCAAAAATTATTCTCGTTTGCGTACAAAAGATTCAAACACAGGACTAAAGGGCAAGCTAACACCTTACCACTAAACCAGCAAACTTATTCTATCATTAGTTGAGCGAAAATAACATATAATCCAAATTTTCACAGAGAGGGGTTTAGACAAATATAACAAAAATTCAATGAACAAGATTCAAACCCAAAACCTTTCAAACATAAGAACAACCCTTAACCACTAAACCAAATTCAATCACTTGATAATTTCCAACAATTCAAAACCTTAGAAATTTTGGAGCATTACAACATGTTATTTCAAAGGGTTAGTAGTTAATTTGACCAATATAATTAAGCAAAAATATCATTTTTATTATGAATATCTTATTAAGTGGATTCCCATCAAGATTAAGATAAGTTTTGATATACTTTAAATCCTAATAGTCATTAGAAGTAGATATCTACTTCATTTATACTTCTTATGCCTATAAATAGAGATTTTGGAAAAGGTTTGTAAATATCCCCATTGATCAATAAAATAGATTCTCTATTGCTTCCCATATTTACTTTGTACTTTACTCTTCGTCTATTTATTTCATAACATGTTATCGGCACGATTCTCTTTTAATTGTTTTTCTCCATAAGTCACAAAAATTTTCCCTTTCACCAAGCCTTACCCCTTTCAAGCAACAACCAATGCAATAGTCGGTCACTAAAATTTGCTACCCAAGTTGTTCTTGATTGCCTTCTAGAGCTACTGCTATTTTATTCTTCAATTGAGGCCTGCGTATTATGGGTAATCATTATGAAAAGAAATTTGTATTATCCTTACGTGGCATGTTTTTCTCCTTTATTGATTAATTTTTGGTATGAAAAAAATATTATTACTTTAAGGTTTCTTTTAAACTAAGTTTCTTTTATTAATTTATAGTATGTATGATATTTGGATGATTAAAATTTTTGATGATTAAGTTATTGTTATTAAATATGCTTGAAATTATTGTATTATATCTTTTAAATTGAATTTATAAATATTTTATTAGAGCATCATAAGATTTTATAACATATATGTGGTATTGAAATTTGGTACAATATGTATCAGATAATTTTCAAGCATCGTACACAAAAATTTTATAACATCTCCAAAATCGGGGGTTAGTAGAATTGGGTTTGTGAATCAAGAGAGAGTGGTCATGCCTTAATTTTTGAGATTTTCTATGCACTTTTAGGAAATAAATGAGGTGTTGGTTTGTTGGTTAAGTGTTAGTTGAACATTCCTTGAAACCTAAGTTCAAATCCCTTCTCTCTCACCATTTTTATTATTTTGCAAATTTTGCCTTAAACCCTAATATGTGATATGCATCGTTTTTAAAATAAATATTTTAAAATTATTACAAGAATGAGGAAAAAACAAAATGGTTAAAAGAAATATGAGAAAGCATGGAAATTAAATGAGGTCCTAAGTTTGAATCATTTCCCTTGCGAAATAATTAAATTTTACAAAATCCTTTTTTTTTAATGTATATGCCATCCATACCCTTGAACCCTAAGTATAAATGCAAATTTTTATTATATTTTTCATACTTCAATTCAATTTTTTCCCTACCCTAGCCATTCTCCATCTTCCTCTCCTCTTTTCTCTTCAATTTTCCTTCTATATCCCATTGTTGTTGTTGCCTACACCTCTCATTTTACCATCTCTTTCTTCTTCTTTTTGCATCAAGATTGTGTACCATATCCTTTATTCTATTGATTCCATTTATCCTCATCTAAATCAGCCCCAAATTTGAAATCTTGAACCCCTAGATCGATCTCGAACATTGCCAAGAAAGTGTCATTGTCATTTCTGTAAACTAACTTGGGTAAGATCTTTTTTCTCTTCAATTTCTTGATTAATCTTGTCAATTAGAAACCAAAATTTCCAGATCTGGAATTTTTTGGATTTTAAAAAATTTCAAAGGTATTTTTCCAGATTTTAATGAGATCTTAAACAGTTTTAAAATTCAGTTTCAATTTTGGCCACCATGGATGGTGGTGCATGCGCCTATGTGCAAGAAAGGGGGTTGTTTTGTTTCTCGGGTCTTGCCCATATTTTTTCAGCATTAAATTGTGTTATTAAGCCCTCCTAATCACCCTTTAATCACATTTTAATTAGGGAGAGACGTTCTTGATCAATTAGCCAATCGAATTCCACAAATCGTGAAGCGTAAGTACAATTAAGGATAACTAGTTTGTTATTTCGACATAGTTGTTAGGTAAAGGCTATGAATTGATTAAATGAAGGAATTTAATCATTAATTAGCTACTGATTTTCCAGTATGTTATTGAATTATGTACTGACCCAATCGACCTAAATCATCCGTAAAGGCAAAGAACGATTGTACGTACGGTTCGCATTGATATAGTGTAAGGAATCCAACTAGTTTGGATTCGTAAAATAGTTATAATTCCAATGATTGGTTTGAACTCATAAGTGGTGTTTGGGGGATGGTTTAATGGTAAATTTATTGAATTTATATTAATTTTGGTTTCGGTTCGTTTAAGGAATTGTTAAGGAAAACTGGAAGATTCGCTAGTGTGCTACAAGGAAGCGACAAATAAGGTGTGGGTCCTAAACTCATAAAAAATTTTCAAAATATTAAATATCAAGTTTTATTTGATAAATTAGCTTGCTGATTAGATTGACTTCATAGCAAGATTATTGATTTTGTGATTGGTCGAACCAGGTATGTGTTGAGCCTTAAAAGATTGACATGTCAGAAAAATTGCTAATTTGATAGTCTGAATGTTTGATTGAGTTTGTAATTGCATATTTGAGTTATGAGATATAAGAATGTTTGACTGAATTATATAAGCTTATATATGATTTAAATGCTTGAGATATTTGTTATATTGTGTACTGAAAAGGGTGTTATTTATGCATAATGAAAATCCGTAAAGTACGTGAAATTGAACGATATTGATTGATACCAAAACAATGGTAATTTGAAATATTGGAATACTATTTCCTTTTACTGAAAGTATATGATTATTGAGGACATGCTGAGAATGTCAAATGAATGTGAAAAGTATTGAGATATGATTATGTATTAGATTGTGTGACTTATTGCATATGATTATGTATTAGTTGGTTTCTGAGACTAGGGATAAGGTTTGACTAATTCAGGATCGTCTGAAGGCTGCTTCTAATAGACAGAAGTCTTATGCTAATCTAAGGAGGCGTCATATTGAGTATTCTGTGAGGGACCTCGTGTTTTTTAAGGTCTCACCATGGAAAAAGGTTCTGAGGTTCGGTCGCAAGGGCAAGTTGAGCCCTAGGTTTATTAGGCCTTACCGAATTCTAAAGTGAGCGGGGCTGGTTGCTTATCAGTTGGAGTTACATCCAGAGCTAGATTTTATTCATGAAGTATTCCATTTCTCGATGTTGAAGCGTTCCGCTCTGATCCTACTCATATTGTCCCTATTGAAAAGATTGAGGTTAGGCTAGATTTGACCTTCGAGGAGGGGCCGGTTCAGATTCTGGATCGCTATATAAAGGTTCTTCGAAAGAATTCTATCCCTTTAGTGAAGGTGTTGTGGTCGAATCATAGTACTGAGGAGGCCACATGGGAGCCTAAGGATTTGATGCGTCATCAGTATCCTCATCTATTCTTATCAGGTAAATTTCAAGGCCGAAATTTTCTTCTAGGGGGTAGAGTTGTAACGCCACAAAATTTTTATTTTTGTTTCTGTTAAAATGCAACACAAATCTGTATCTACTTCAGTGATTAAGTGTTCTGGGTTTGTGTGAGAGGTCCCAAGTTCAAGCCCTGCCTTTGGCAAATATTGATAATTTTTTGATCTAAGCCTTATGTTTAGGGAGTAGGCTTATATTTAATTATTGGTAGAATCATATTAGAATAGGCCTGCTTTGAGTGTTAGTTGGCTGGAGGTCCTGTGTTCGAATCCCTACAAGAGCGTGATTATTATTTTTGCTTGGTTATCAAACAAAATTTCGGTTGAACTAAAAGTTTGAGGAGTGGATTAGTGGGAGAAAATCAAGGGATGTGATCATATTTTATTTAGACTTTTATTTTTTATTTTCAGAATTTTCTCCATCTTTTGAGGTTTTTCTTCTCCTTTCCCTGCCAAAATTTCTATGCTTTTTCCCCTCTTCTTCGGTTGTCCAAATTGTTTCCTCATTATTCAATGGATGTGTGCACCCGTTGGTAAGTAACTATTTTCCATCTCTATCTTTGTTTCATGGATAGTTTTCTAAAAGGGGTGTGTGTTTGGTTCTCTTGGATTAGGCGAAGGTCAAGATTACGGGGGTACTCCTACAGTAATTTGAGCGTTAAAGGTTTCTGTTCATTATCGGTAAGTTTACAAATACTTTATTGATGTTGTAAGTTCCCATTCGTGGAATTTTTCTGTTAAGGTTTCAAAGATGTTACTGAAATTGAGTGTTATTATGACAATATTTAGGCTTTGGAAGGCTCGGGAGTAATTTCATATCGAATCGATACCAGGTGTGCACCCGAAAACACAGAAAACAAGATTTGACGAATGTTAAAAAAGCCCCATTGTCACTGGCATGTGGTCGCCCGTGTGGTAGGTTGTGTGCGACAACACAGCATTGTGATCAATGAAGGCCAGGCTGTGCGCAAGACACAACCATGTGATAGTCGGGTTGTGGCCGTGTGGGCCACACGAGCGAAATCGAACTAGGCATGTGGGCCCACACAAGTGTGTGAAATTTGGGCCAGGCCATGTAATCCACACGGCCCAAGGCCAATCTGGGCGTGTGGGCCAATACAGGCAAACCACATAGGCATGTGAGCCCATTTAGCTAAAATTTTTCGTAGGGTTGCATGGGTCACCCAAGTCGACTGTGAACCTACTGTAGGGTCAGTAAAGGCTAGTTAGACCTTAAATCGTGTGAACTGAACATACAATGTATGTATTGAGCATGTTAAATTTATGCATGTTTACTGCTCTGTATGTATGACTAATTACTAATTATTAGCATGTAAGCATGTACTTCTTTATATCTGCATTAAGCATGTTTAGTTGCATCTGCATTGAGGTGGGATAGTTGATTATTGGAGGAAGTGTACTGAAAGGCTTTTATGCCTATTATCTGGCAGCTTAGCTGCAATATTACTGATAAGTGCTGCATTCGGTACGACTTGGACTGTAGGGCTGGGTGGGTGTTTCAAACCCCACATGGTGTGTAGGGATGGTCAGAGATGGTGTGTAGAGGCTGGTAGGTAGGATATTGTTTTCTATTACTGTATGCATACTGTATCTGAGATGGGCTAAGGCCCTAATTTATATCTGAGACTGTATCTGTAATGAGCTTAGGCCTAGACTACATTTAATTGATAACTGTTGTTTGACTGTATGCATGTCTTCTGTAGGGATTCCACACTGAGTTTACGTAAACTCACCCTTTTTCATTTTTCTTGTAACACCCCGAACCCGAGACCATCGCCGGTGTCGGACACGAGGGGTTAGCAAGCCAAGTTCACTTGTTTTGCCCATCCATTGGACATTTCCAGTCAGGCTGGAAAAACTGCGTCACTGTCGCCTTAAAAATCATATCTCGAGTTTCAAAACTCGGAAACTGGTTTCGTAAATTTTCCCTGAATTTAGACTCATATATCCATCCATGGATTTATTTCTAGAATTTTTGGTCGGGCCAATTGGTACAGTTTATTAGTTAAAGTCACCCATGTTACAGGGATCGACTGCTCTGACCTTCGCGCGGTATAACTTGAATATCTCTCTGTACAGAGCTTTAATGCTGGTGCCGTTTGTTTCTAATGAAACTAGACTCAAAATGGAATCTGTACATATAAGGTATGTCTCCTAATTCTTTCTGGATAATTTATAGTAAATTTTTAAAGTTGCAATAGGGAACCCAGAAACCGTTCTGGCCCTGTCTTACAATAGCTTTAATATCTCTTAACATGTAACTCCTATGACCATTTCGTTTCTTCCATATGAAAATAGACTCATCAATGTTAATTTACATAGCTGATTCACTATTTAATACCATTCCTACAAATTTTGGTGATTTTTCACATTCACGTTACTGCAGCTGGCAGCATCTGTTTTTAAGGTAGGTCTTACCTATTTTGTAGTCTCCATGAACCAACTAGTCTTGCCTTACATAGGTCCACATATGATCATTTTAACCATGCCAATGGCTGATCATGTGACCAACATTCCCATTTCAATTCATAGTCACATCATGACACCATATATATATACAAACCGCAAATAGTTTAAGTTGATACTTCACTATTACGAGCCATTTTCGCATGGCCGTACACATATACATCATAACATATTTAAACCAACAAGGGGTAGTCCTATACATGCCATTTCAAGTTCAACCAAGAATTTATACCAAAATGGGGGCTTGATAGTGTGGATGGCTTCGACTTCAACGATCCCGAATCCGATTGCTATCGGCGAAATCTAGAAAACGAGAGCCAAAGCGGCGGAGTAAGCATTTTTGTGCTTAGTAAGTCTCAAGGAATATAATCAACTCTAATTACAGCAATACATTCACATAGTTAAATGCATCATTTCATTAATGCACATTCACATAATCATACTTACTTCACCATCCCAACTCTTATGTTCATACACAAATAACGGCTTCATTAAGGCCGATAACTCGTTCCATCATAGGAGCGGATATTCACACGCTCTTACTCCTAGCGCAGCAAACACACACGCACTTACCTTGTCATTGGGAAATTTCACAAGTGCATTAGCTGAAATTTTCCAGCAAGCTTATAATTTTCAAATCACATACCTTGAGTTTAACCGGATGTCGCTACTCGATCAATCGCCTTGGGACATAGCCCGGTTATGGTAACCCGCACCAAGGCCTACGGGACTTAACCGGATATCACGATTTGCACAAATGCCTTGGTCTTAGCTCGGATAGAATGACTCGCACGAATGCCTTGGTCTTAGCCGGATGTAGCCACTAGCACAATTGCCTTGGTCTTAACCGGTTATAATTTCCAGCATAATTGTCTTGGGGCTTAGCCCGGATATCATTCAATTTCTCATGCACACATACATCAATAATCATTGGACATACATATTTATTTTCGTTACTAAGGCTCAAACACAATTATAATCACTAACATAATCGCCTTGGGACTTAGCCGGGTATCATTCGAATACTCATACACACATAAATCAATAATCAATACATCCATATTTCATTCCACATAATTCAAGTAAGGTCACTTCTTGAGGACTTACCTCGGATGTTGTCGAGCGGCTTTTACGGCTATTCGATTACTTTTCCTTCCCTTGTCCAATTGTGGCCCTCTTAGCTCTTGAGCTAATTCAAACAAATTCAATTTATCAAAACCTCATTGTGCTAGCTTATGGCGAATATGACAAGGAATTTAAATGGTCATATGGCCACCCTTTAGCTTGAATACACAATGGTCATGCACATTTTATACTACATCAAGCAATTCAATACAATTTATTCGAGCATCAAGGAAAAGCTAAGGCCTTCAATAGGCTACCCAAGGCCGAATATACTTGTCCATGTTGAGGCCAATTATGCACTTAATACCACACAAAACAGCATGCATTTTACTAGTTAATGCTTTGCATATTGTAGCTCAAAACTTACAATATAGCATCAAGCACTCATATGTGTGCTAGGCCGAATGTGCTTACAATTTCACAATTATTCTTCAACATCTTCTTCTTTAAACAAACTTATTCATCACTTCCTTCATAACCAAAACATCATGTGCAAACATATATATACATATATGAGCATGGCGAATTTCAAGGTGTCCATACCATCCAAAACACAAATTTTAACTAACATGCAAGAAGCATGAACCATGCTCATGAATGCATCATGGCGAATATGACAATCATGCTCCTTTTCAACTTCAATCATGATAAAACAAAAGAAAGCTCAAAATCTTACTCAAGAGTAGACAATCCATCATTGCATGCATCATCATCAAGCTTCACACTTAGCATGCAATGGCTTTATCACCATAACAACTTTGGCCAAATACCATTTCCATGGCTTAACAAAGATTTGAGCCATGGCTAACATGCACATCAAGTTAGCAACCAAAACATGCATGAAACTCCTAACACAACCTCATACATACCTTAATCTTGATGCAAACTTAGCCAAATCTCCTTCTAGATCTCTTCCAAACCAAGCATGAAGCAAAAATCCTCCTTCTTCCTTAGTTTTGGCTCAAAGAAAGGATGAACAAAATTTTTCTTTCCTTCTCTACAACTCACGGCAATGGGGGATTACCACACTCACACACATTTTTTTTTTCATTTTTTATCACCCATACACCTTTGTTTATTATTTCACCCTAATGCACCAACAAAACATGTTTCATGACATGTTTAGCCCATCCTCCTTGTCATGGCCGCCACCACCTATAAAGGGGAATTTGACATGCAAGTCCATTATTTTGCATGCATGCTTTAATTAGTCATCACACATTTCCTATCATACTTTCAAAGTTCATTACTAAGTCCTTTCTTGTGGAATTCACCCTTATAACACTAAATCAATCATCATAAAATGTCATACATGAGCACACACATATTATAGGCATCAAAATAAATTTTTAATTATTTTTATGCCTCGGTTTTGTGGTCCCGAGACCACCTTCCGACTAGGGTCAATTTTGGGCTGTCACAACTCTCCCCCACTTAAGAAATTTTCGTCCCCGAAAATCTTACCGGTAAATAGGTTTGGATATCACTCTTTCATAGAGTTCTCGGTCTCTCAAGTAGCTTCTTCTATCCCGTGCTTGAGCCATAACACTTTTACTAGCGGAACCCGCTTGTTTCACAACTCTTTCACTTCTCGTGATAGGATACGAATTGATTCTTCCTCATAACTCATATTAGCTTGAATTTCAATTTCTGATGGACTAATCACGTGCGATGGATCGGATCTATAGCGTCGAAGCATTGAAGCGTGAAAGACATCGTGAACCTTTTCGAGTTCGGGGCAAAATCAAGCGATATGCCCTTGGATCGACTCGCTTCGGATATCTCATATGGCCCAACGAACCTCGGGCTCAACTTGCCCTTACGGTAGAATCGAGTATCTTTTTCCAAGGCGATACCTTGAGAAACACTTTATCACCCACGATACTCGATATCCTTACGCTTCAGTCCGCGTCGACTTCGGCGATCGGAGGCTATCTTGAGACTTTCACGGATTACTTTCACTTTCATTCAGCATCCCTAATCAAATCCACCGAAAATCTTGCTTTCACCGAGCTCGGTCAAAACAATGGTGTACGGCATTTACGACCGTACAAGGCCTCGTAGGGTGCCATCTTAATACTTGATTGAAAATTTGTTGTTGTGGCGAATTCAATCAACGGCAAATACCGTTCCCATAAACCACTAAACTCGAGGACGCAACATCTTAACATATCCTCAAGTATCTGAATTATCCGCTCGGATTGACCATCGGTTTGGGGGTGAAAGGCGGTGCTGAAATGCAACTTGGTACCCAAAGCTTCTTGCAACTTTTTCCAAAATCGCGAGGTAAATCTCGGATCTCTATCCGACACGATGGAAATAGGCACCCCGTGTAATCTCACAATCTGAAAACGTACAATTCAGCTAATTTGTCAATTGAAAAATCCGTACGTACGGGGACAAAAGTGGGCCGACTTAGTCAATCGATCTACCACGACCCAAACCGCATCCTTCTTACTTGCGACAATGGCAGTCCGGATACAAAGTCCATTGTGACTCGATCCCATTTCCACTCGGGTATCGTGATTGGCTGAAGTAATCCTGAAGGCACCTGATGTTCCGCTTTCACTTGTTGACATATTAAACATCTCGAAACAAAGTCGGAGATGTCTCGCTTCATACCATGCCACCAAAACCGACGTTTCAAATCATTGTACATCTTCGTACTCCCCGGGTGGATTGCCATTCGCTACAATGGGCTTCATTGAATTATCGAAATGAGTTTGAATTCTTTGGAACACACAGACGACTTTTGAACCTCAAACAATCGTCATCATCGATTTGAAACTCGAATCCTTGTTTGGAACACACTCGGCCCGTTTTGCGCCCAACTCGTCGTCGACTTTACGAGCTTCTCGAATTTGATGTATCAATAGTGGTTTGGCTTTCAATTCAGCTACTAACACACTATCGGATCGAATGCACAAGTGCACGCTTCATCGCTCGTAAAGCGAATAATGATTTACGACTCAAGGCATCCGCAACCACATTCGCCTTTCCCGGGTGATAGTCAATGACCAGCTCGTAATCCTTTAACAGCTCGAGCCAACGTCTTTGTCGCAGATTTAAGTCTCTTTGGATCATCAAATATTTGAGACTTTTGTGATCCGAGTATACATGGCACCTTTCACCAAATAAGTAATGTCGCCAAATCTTTAAAGGCGAATACGATGGCGGCAATTCGAGATCATGAGTCGGATAATTTTTCTCATGTGGCTTTAATTGCCTCGACGCGCAGGCCACAACTCGACCTTCTTGCATTAATCATAACCTAACCCAAGTAGAGAGGCGTCGCTATAGATGACAAGCTCTTTCTTGGGACTCGGGTTGCACTAGAATTGGGGCTTCAGTCAAATAAGTTTTCGTTGATCGAAACTTTTTGGCATTTCTCCGTCCATTCGAACTTAACATCCTTTTGGAGTAGCCGTCATCGGCGTGGCTATCGTTGAGAAGCCTTTACAAATCGTCGGTAATAAGCAAGCCCCAAAAGCTCGAACCTCAGTAATATTTCTCGAGGCTTCCAATTAAGTATGGCTGAAATTTTATTCGGCCGACTCGAATACCGATCTGAATACCACATGACCCAAGAAGCTAACCTCTCTTAACGAACTCACACTTGCTGAACTTAGCATATAATTGCTTATCCGTAAAATTTGCAAAGACTAACCGCAGGTGTTCAAGATGTTCGGTCTCATTTCTTGAATAGACCAAGATGTCATCAATGAACACGACTACTGAATCGATCCAAATATGGTCTAAAGATCCGATTCATTAAATCCATAAATACCGCAGGGCATTAGTGAGCCCAAACGGCATCACTAGGAACTCATAGTGACCATATCTCGTTCTGAAGGCAGTCTTGGGTACGTCCGAATCTCGGATTCGCAATTGATAATAGCCCGATCTCAAATCTATTTTCGAGAACACCGAGGCTCCTTTAGTTGATCGAACAAGTCATCGATCGTGGCAGCGGATATTTGTTCTTTATTGTCGCTTTATTAAGCTGACGATAATCGATGCACAGCCGCATGGTTCCATCCTTCTTTTTCACGAACAACACTGGCGCACCCTAAGGCGAAAAACTCGGGCGAGCAAAACCTCTATCCACCAATTCTTGCAACTGAGCTTCCAACTCCTTTAATTCCGTTGGTGCCATACGATCACGGAGCTATCGAAATTGGAGTGTTACCGGTACCAATTCGATGCCAAATTCTATTTCCGAACAATGGTAAACCCGCAATTCTTGAGGAAAACATCCGGGTATTCACAAACCACGCACAGATTCGGGTTTCTTTTCTAATTCCTTGTCATCGAAAGCACGTCGCAAGGTACGCTTCGCACTCTTTTCTTACATATTTTCGGGCCAACATTGCGATATTACACCGCCAACCCCTTTAAGTCCGTAGACTTAACCCGAATTATCTCGTTATTCGTGCACCTCAAATCGATAGTCTTGCTTTTGCAATTTACGACCGCATCGTGCATGGTCAACCCATCCAAACCAAGAATAACGTCAATTCATCGAACGGCAAAAGCATCAAGTCCGCCGGAAACAAGAACCTCGGAACACTAGGGGACTTTTCTTACACACTTTGTTGACAAGCACGTAATGACCCAAGGGTTTGACACCGAATTACAAACTCGAGAGACTCAATAGGCAAAGTCTTCTTTGGATGCTAAGGTTTCACATATATAAGATTGAGTAGAACCGGGGTCAATCAAAGCAATCACATTAGTATTGAAAAGAGTGAAAGCACCGTAATGACATCCGGAGAGGCGGCATCCTCGGCGTGCGCGTATGGCATAAGTCCTCGCAGGAGCACGAGCCTCGGATCGATGGTAGCATCTCTAGATCCTCTCGACCGCCAATGACATTGCCCATATTTCTAGGTGGCCTACCTCGGCGATGGTAGCACCCGAGTTTCCACTCGACTCACATTCTGCTCAAGCATCCTCGGGCAATCCTTCCTAAAGTGGTCGGCCGATCCACACTTATAGCGAGAGCGATCACGAAACCAACAGCTCCCGAATGCCATTTGCCACAATGTTGACACTCCGCCCTCTCTCTCGCGATCATTTCCACCATCATGCGATCGAAGTGACTCGTGTGGTCACAGGGTCGATCGCGTCCTCGTCTAGAAAAGCCCAAAGCGCCTCTAGACAGGTTCACATCATCTCGAAATCTCTTGATTGCTGTTGAAGAGACTTTCTCGAGGACCTCTTCGAATTCTCCGGTTCCCACATCAGCTTTTTGTTTCTCCTTTCTAAGCTCTTCGACTTTACAAGCTCGCTCAACAAGTACTACGATCTCGTATTTCGAGAATGCCAACGAACATCCTTATATCATCATTCAGCCCATCCTCGAGCGTTTACACATAATAGCTTCGGACGAAATGCATTCTCGCGTGTATCGGCTAAGCCTCACAAATTTTCATTCATAGTCGGTAACCGACATAGAACCTTGCTTAAGATCAAGAAATTCCCTTCGCTTTTGGTCGATGAATCTCTGACTGATATACTTTTTTTTTTTCGAACTTGGTTTGAAAGAATTCCCAAGTCACTTGCTCTCTAGGTACCACAGAAGTCAGAGTACTCCACCAATAGTAGGTGGAATCACGTAGCAAGGAGATGGTACACTTTAAGCACTCATCGGGTGTACAAGATAGCTCATCGAGCACCGGGATAGTGTTGTCCAACCATAATTCAGCTCGTTCGGCATCATCATCATCCGTAGCTTTAAATTTAGTGGCCCCATGTTTTGAATCCTATCGATGGGGGCTTACTTGACCTTATTTGGTCGGTTACGGAGGTATTGTAGGTGCGGGGTTGCATTTGTCGGGAATGGAGGTTGTGGGACAGTAGTGTTAGTTCGAATGTATTGATTAAACCATTCGTTCATCACACTATAAAAGGCTTGCCTAGCCTCATCATTCGGATTGTTGGCCATAGGTTGAGAGTCCACCGGCGCTGTCCCTTGTCGGGAGCAGCGCCACACTCTCCACATCATCAGCTATTGCTCGGTTGGGATCGGGATCCATTGCTATAAACAAACTCAAAGTCAAATTGTCGAAATCACCACACTATCGATTCATCATTTAATGGCATGTATAGCTAGACCCCAAACACCTCACGGTAGTCCTAGAATCGACTAAACCGTGGCTCGATACCAATAAAATTGTAACACCCGAACCCGAGACCATCGCCGTTGTCGGACACGAGGGTTAGCAAGCCAAGTTCACTTGTTTTGCCCATCCATTGGACATTTCGGTCAGGCTGGAAATGTTGCGTCACTGTCGCCTTAAAATCATATCTCGAGTTTCAAAACTCGGAAACTGGTTTCGTAAATTTTCCTGAATTTAGACTCATATATCCATCCATGGATTTATTTCTAGAATTTTGGTCGGGCCAATTGGTACAGTTTATTAGTTAAAGTCACCCATGTTACAGGGATCGACTGCTCTGACCTTCGCGCGGTATAACTTGAATATCTCTCTGTACAGAGCTTTAATGCTGGTGCCGTTTGTTTCTAATGAAACTAGACTCAAAATGGAATCTGTACATATAAGGTATGTCTCCTAATTCTTTCTGGATAATTTATAGTAAATTTTTTAAAGTTGCAATAGGGAACCCAGAAACCGTTCTGGCCCTGTCTTACAATAGCTTTAATATCTCTTAACATGTAACTCCTATGACCATTTCGTTTCTTCCATATGAAAATAGACTCATCAATGTTAATTTACATAGCTGATTCACTATTTAATACCATTCCTACAAATTTTGGTGATTTTTCACATTCACGTTACTGCAGCTGGCAGCATCTGTTTTTAAGGTAGGTCTTACCTATTTTGTAGTCTCCATGAACCAACTAGTCTTGCCTTACATAGGTCCACATATGATCATTTTAACCATGCCAATGGCTGATCATGTGACCAACATTCCATTTCAATTCATAGTCACATCATGACACCATATATATATACAAACCGCAAATAGTTTAAGTTGATACTTCACTATTACGAGCCATTTTCGCATGGCCGTACACATATACATCATAACATATTTAAACCAACAAGGGGTAGTCCTATACATGCCATTTCAAGTTCAACCAAGAATTTATACCAAAATGGGGGCTTGATAGTGTGGATGGCTTCGACTTCAACGATCCCGAATCCGATTGCTATCGAGCGAAATCTAGAAAACTGAGAGCCAAAGTAGCGGAGTAAGCATTTTTGTGCTTAGTAAGTCTCAAGGAATATAATCAACTCTAATTACAGCAATACATTCACATAGTTAAATGCATCATTTCATTAATGCACATTCACATAATCATACTTACTTCACCATCCCAACTCTTATGTTCATACACAAATAACGGCTTCATTAAGGCCGATAACTCGTTCCATCATAGGAGCGGATATTCACACGCTTACTCCTAGCGCATAAAGCACACACCGCACTTACCTTGTCATTGGGAAATTTCACAAGTGCATTAGCTGAAATTTTCCAGCAAGCTTATAATTTTCAAATCACATACCTTGAGTTTAACCGGATGTCGCTACTCGATCAATCGCCTTGGGACATAGCCCTGTTATGGTAACCCGCACCAAGGCCTACGGGACTTAACCGGATATCACGATTTGCACAAATGCCTTGGTCTTAGCTCGGATAGAATGACTTCGCACGAATGCCTTGGTCTTAGCCGGATGTAGCCACTAGCACAATTGCCTTGGTCTTAACCGGTTATAATTTCCAGCATAATTGTCTTGAGGCTTAGCCCGGATATCATTCAATTTCTCATGCACACATACATCAATAATCATTGGACATACATATTTATTTTCGTTACTAAGGCTCAAACACAATTATAATCACTAACATAATCGCCTTCGGGACTTAGCCCGGGTATCATTCGAATACTCATACACACATAAATCAATAATCAATACATCCATATTTCATTCCACATAATTCAAGTAAGGTCACTTCTTGAGGACTTACCTCGGATGTTGTCGAGCGGCTTTTACGGCTATTCGATTACTTTTCCCTTCCCTTGTCCAATTGTGGCCCTCTTAGCTCTTGAGCTAATTCAAACAAATTCAATTTATCAAAACCTCATTGTGCTAGCTTATGGCGAATATGACAAGGAATTTAAATGGTCATATGGCCACCCTTTAGCTTGAATACACAATGGTCATGCACATTTTATACTACATCAAGCAATTCAATACAATTTATTCGAGCATCAAGGAAAAGCTAAGGCCTTCAATAGGCTACCCAAGGCCGAATATACTTGTCCATGTTGAGGCCAATTATGCATTAATACCACACAAAACAGCATGCATTTTACTAGTTAATGCTTTGCATATTGTAGCTCAAAACTTACAATATAGCATCAAGCACTCATATGTGTGCTAGGCCGAATGTGCTTACAATTTCACAATTATTCTTCAACATCTTCTTCTTTAAACAAACTTATTCATCACTTCCTTCATAACCAAAACATCATGTGCAAACATATATATACATATATGAGCATGGCGAATTTCAAGGTGTCCATACCATCCAAAACACAAATTTTAACTAACATGCAAGAAGCATGAACCATGCTCATGAATGCATCATGGCGAATATGACAATCATGCTCCTTTTCAACTTCAATCATGATAAAACAAAAGAAAGCTCAAAATCTTACTCAAGAGTAGACAATCCATCATTGCATGCATCATCATCAAGCTTCACACTTAGCATGCAATGGCTTTATCACCATAACAACTTTGGCCAAATACCATTTCCATGGCTTAACAAAGATTTGAGCCATGGCTAACATGCACATCAAGTTAGCAACCAAAACATGCATGAAACTCCTAACACAACCTCATACATACCTTAATCTTGATGCAAACTTAGCCAAATCTCCTTCTAGATCTCTTCCAAACCAAGCATGAAGCAAAAATCCTCCTTCTTCCTTAGTTTTGGCTCAAAGAAAGGATGAACAAAATTTTTCTTTCCTTCTCTACAACTCACGGCAATGGGGGGATTACCACACTCACACACATTTTTTTTTTCATTTTTTATCACCCATACACCTTTGTTTATTATTTCACCCTAATGCACCAACAAAACATGTTTCATGACATGTTTAGCCCATCCTCCTTGTCATGGCCGCCACCACCTATAAAGGGGAATTTGACATGCAAGTCCATTATTTTGCATGCATGCTTTAATTAGTCATCACACATTTCCTATCATACTTTCAAAGTTCATTACTAAGTCCTTTCTTGTGGAATTCACCCTTATAACACTAAATCAATCATCATAAAATGTCATACATGAGCACACACATATTATAGGCATCAAAATAAATTTTTAATTATTTTTATGCCTCGGTTTTGTGGTCCCGAGACCACCTTCCGACTAGGGTAAATTTTGGGCTGTCACATTTCTGTACATGTAACCCCTAGACCTGACGGATCGATGCGGCAGAGGACTCAACGGTGACCACATGACTATTGAGCTAATTTAATTCCATTTAAGGTTTTTCATTCCTATTATTTTTGGGGTATTTATGATGTAAGTTGGACATTTGGACTGTTTTCCTGTAACACCCCGTACACGAGACCGTTGCCGGAGTCGGACACGAGGGGTTAACAGACTTAATTCCCTTATTTTTACAGTCCATTCTAAAAATTTCCAGACTAGTTGGCTAACTGCATCACTGTCACCTTAAAAATCATATCTTGAGTTCCAAAACTTGAAAATCAGTTTTGTAAATTTTCCTTGAAACTAGACTCATGTATCCATCTGCAAATGCTCTTCTAGAATTTTTTGTTGGGCCAATTAGTACAGATAATTAGTTAAAGTCTACCCTATTTTAGGGTTCGACTGCTCTGACCTTCATGCATTACGACTTATATATCTCCCTATACAGGGCTTCAATACTTATTCCGTTTGTTGCTAAAGAAACTATACTCGAAAAGGAATCTATACATATATGGCATGACTTATAACTATCTCTGGTTAATTTATAATGAATTTCCTAAGTCCGAACAGGGAATCCAGAAACTGCTCTGGCCCTGTTTCACGAAAACTTTAAAATCTCATAAAATACTGTCCATATGATCGTTTCATTACTTCCCTATGAAAATAGATTCATCAAGGTTAAATTAAATAATTTATTCACTATTTAATTCCATTCTTACTATTTTAGTGATTTTTCAAATCCACACCACTGCTACTGTCAGCATCTGTTTTAAGGTAAACCTTACCTATTTCATGGTTTTCCATGAATCAACTAGAGTTTGTCATACATAGCATCAAAATAATCATAATTAACCATTCCCAATGGCTAATCGTTACCAAACATTTCCATACCTCTCAAAGTGTATTATAATGCTATGCTCAAAGTGTATATAAGCCATGACTATCCAAATTTATACAAAACCAAAGGGTACATGACCAACAACAAAAGGGTAGTCCTATACATGCCATTTTCGAGTTCAACCAAAAGTGTACCAAAAGGGCTTTGATAGTGTGGACGACTTGACTTGACAATCCAGAGTCCGATAGCTGATGAACCAAAATCTATAAAAGAGATTCAAAGAATGGAGTAAGCATTTAATGCTTAGTAAGTTTTGAGCAATAAAATTTGGCACAAGCAAGTATAGCATTCATATAACTAAGCGGATAATTTCATATACACATATTCTCAAAAATCAGTCCTACTTCACATTTCCAACCCTTATATTCATACATAAGGATCAACAACCAAAGGCCAAAGCTCACTAATCGATTGAGCGGATAATATTTAAACGAAATCACTACTCCAATGCATTTCTGAAACGAACCTTGTCGTTGGGATTTTACGAGCGTATTAATTGAAATTATTACAACAAGATCGCTCATTCCCAAACCAAGTACCTTGAGGTTTAGCGGATATAGCTACTCGCTCAAATGCCTTGGGACTTAGCCGGTTATAGTAACTCGCACAATTGCCTTGGGACTTAGCCGGTTATAGTAACTCCACAATTGCCTTGGGACTTGGCCCGATTATAGTAACTTGCACAAATGCCTTGAGACTTAGCCGGATATAGTAACTCGCACAAATGCCTTCGGCTTAGCCCGATTATCAATCCGAATATCCATGCACATATCAATAAATCATGACACATCGATATTTCATTTTCGTAACTAGAATTCAAACACAAGTCACTTATCAAGCATTAACATTTTCAGCTCAAAAGCTACATACAAAGGGCATGATTTTGATTTGCTTATAACATAATCTAATCGAATCATAATCTAAGTTTCATTACTCGAAAACTTACCTCGGATGTTGTTGAGCGATTTCGACTATTCGATCACTTTTTCCTTTCCTTATCCAACTTTGGTCCTCTAAGCTCTTGAGCTAATTCAAACAAATTTAACTTATTAAAGTCTCATTATGCTAGCTTATGGCGAATATGACAATGAATTTGATAGGTCATATGGCCACTTTTAGCTCAAATACAAAATGGTCATACGCATTTTAATCACATTGAGCAATTTAATACAATTAATCTAACATTTCCTCATGTGCACTTTTATGACCGAATACACACATCATTGACCTAATATCAATTAACTAAGCACTTTAGCAAATTCTCCTTGAGCCTATTATCTAAGTCAAGATAAATTCATCATCATGCTTACCTATAACCGAACACATGCAACACCAATCCATCTATTCATTCATGCGTGCATGTTATGTCAAGCATGTATATATACAACCAATTCATCATATAAATGACTATGTTTACTCAAATTGACTACATACCATTTGCTCAAGCCCTTTCAATTTCAAAACTCGGCTAGTACAACTATATGCACTAGTAAATCAAACACTAACAATTGCACTTCACCTTACTACCATTTCTCATCCAAATAACGTGAACAACAACCATATTTCTCTTCTACTTCCTACCATGGCGAATGCATCAAAACACCATACCATTTCAATTTTGGTCATGGTTAAACAAAGAACTTAGTGTCTCACTCAAAAAAAATGCTAAAAAGAAAATTCAAAAGTCATCAATCCACTATCACATGTATCCTTACAAAGCTTCACTTTTAGCATGCAAATGACATCAACACTAATCCACCTTAGCCGAATATCATCTCCATGACATAGCAAAGATTTGAACCATGGGCTAGGTAGAACTCAAGCTAACAACTAAAACATGCATGCATCTCATGGAACATCATCAAACATACCTTAGTCTAGCAAACCACCATAGCTGATTTCCTCAAAGCTCTTTTCCTTCCTTTGATCTTCTATTCAAGAAGAACAACATGAGAGCTTTTTTTCTTTCTTTCTTTTTTTTCTTCTATTCGGCACAATGAACAACATGAGACACACATTTTTTTTTCTTTTTCATCATCATTTACTAACTACTATTATTTTATTGCCCATACTCTTTATTTTATTATTCCTAACATTAACCCAACATGTTCATGACATGTTTTAGCCATAACATTTTGTCCACCCTCATGCTCATGGCGGCCACTACTATTTAGGGGGGGAAATTGACATCAAGTCCACCCTTTTGATTTCATGCACTAATTGATCCTTATAGATTAACCTATCACATTTCAAAAGTGTCACACATAAGTCCTATTGACTAAATTCACATGCAATTTACTAAATCGAAGCTTAAAACTTTCACACATTCATATTCACATATTTTAGACAATAAATATCATATTCAAATAATTTGGTGACTCGATTTAGCGGTCCGAAACCACTTTCGACTAGGGTCACTTTAGGGTCATCACAACTCTCCCCACTTAAGAAATTTTCATCCCGAAAATCTTACCGTAAAAGAGTTTGGGTATCGTTCTTTCATAGAGTTCTCGGGTTCCCAAGTAGCTTCTTCCATCCCGTGTTTGAGCCATAACACTTTTACTAAAGGAACCTTTTTGTTTTGCAACTCTTTCACTTCACGAGCTAGGATACGAATTGGTTCTTCTTCATAACTCATATCGGCTTGAATTTCAACCTCGGAGGGACTTATTATGTGCGAAGGATTAGATCTGTAACGTCGAAGCATCGAAACATGAAAAATGTTGTGGATCCTTTCGAGTTCAGGGGGTAAAAGCAACCTATATGCAACTGGACCAACTCGTTCGGAGATTTCATACGGCTCAATGAATCTCGGACTCAACTTGCCCTTACGCCCAAATCTGAGTATCTTTTTCCAAGGTGAAACTTTAAGAAACACTTTATCTCCCACTTGATACTCAATGTCCTTTCGTTTCAAATCCGCTTACGACTTCTGACGATCTGATGTTGCCTTCAGACTTTCACGAATTATTTTTACTTTTTGCTCAACATCTTTAATCAAGTCAACTCCGAAAATTTTTCTTTCACCGAGCTCGGTCCAAAACAATGGTGTACGGCATTTTCGACCGTACAAAGCCTCGTAAGGCGCCATCTTAATGCTTGACTGAAAACTATTGTTGTAAGCAAACTCAATCAAAGGTAGATACCGTTCCCACGAACCACTAAACTCAAGGATGCAGCATCTCAACATATCCTCGAGTATCTGAATTATCCGCTCGGATTGACCATCAGTTTGGGGATGAAAAGCGGTGCTAAAATGCAACTTGGTACCCAAAGCTTATTGTAATTTCTTCCAAAATCGCGAGGTGAATCTCGGATCTCTATCCGACACAATAGAAATGGGCACCCCGTGTAATCTCACAATCTGAGAAACATACAATTCAGCTAGTTTATCCAATGAAAAATCCGTGCGTACGGGGATAAAGTGAGTCGACTTAGTCAGTCTATCCACGACAACCTAAATTGCATCTTTCTTACTTGCCGACAATGGCAACCCAGATACAAAATCCATCGTGACTCGATCCCATTTCCATTCAGGTATCATAATCGGCTGAAGTAAACCCGTAGGCACTTGATGTTCCTCCTTCATTTGCTGACATATTAAACACTTCGAAACAAAATCAGAAATGTCTCGTTTCATACCATGCCACCAAAACTGACGTCTCAGATCATTGTACATTTTCGTACTCCCCGGGTGAATTGACATTCGGCTACAATGTGCTTCGCTCAGAATCATCGAAATGAGTCCTGAATTTCTTGGAACACACAACCGACTTCTGAACCTCAAACAATCGTCATCATCAATTTGAAACTCTGATTCCATATTCGGAACACATTCAGCCTGTTTTGCAGCCAATTCATCATCGACTTTCTGGGCTTCATGAATTTGATGAATCAATAATGGTTTGGTCTTTAATTCTGCCACTAACACATTGTCGGATAGAACAGACAAGTGTACATTCATCGCTCGTAAAGCAAACAGTGATTTACGACTTAAGGCATCCGCAACCACATTATCAATGACAAGCTCATAATCTTTCAACAACTCAAGCCAACGCCTTTGTCGCAGATTCAAGTGTCTTTGAGTCATCAAATATTTGAGACTTTTGTAATCCGAAAATACATGGCACTTCTCACCAAATAAGTAATGTCGCCATATTTTCAAAGCGAATACGATGGCAGCTAATTCGAGATCATGGGTTGGATAATTTTTCTCATGTGGCTTCAGTTGCCTCGACGCATAAGCAACAACTCGACCTTCTTTCATCAATACACAACCCAACCCAAGTAAGGATGCATCACTGTAAATGACGAACTCCTTGCCTGATTCGGGCTGCACTAGTACTGGAGTTTCCGTCAAATGAGCTTTCAATTGATCAAAACTTTTCTGACACTTTTCTGTCTATTCAAACTTAACATCTTTCTGAAGTAGTTTTGTCATTGGTGTGGCTATCATCGAGAAACCTTTTACAAATCGTCGGTAATGTAACCGTAAGTCCCAAAAAGCTCGAACCTCGATAATATTTCTCGGAGGCTTCCAGTTAAGTATGGCGAAATTTTGTTTGGATCAACTCGAATACCGATCACGGATACCACATGACCCAAGAAGCTCACCTCTCTTACCGAACTCACACTTCTTGAACTTAGCATATAATTGCTTATCTCGTAAAATCGCAACACTAATCTCAGGTGCTCAGCATGCTCGGTTTCGTCTCTTGAGTAGACCAAGATGTCATCAATAAACACAACTACAAACCGGTCCAAATACAGTCTAAAGATCCGATTCATCAAATCCATAAATACCGCAGGGGCATCAGTGAGCCCAAACGGCATCATTAAGAACTCGTAATGACCGTATCTCGTTTTGAAAGTAGTTTTGGGTATATCCGAATCTCGAATTTGCAACTGATAATAACCCGATCTCAAATCTATCTTTGAAAACACTGAGGCTCCCTTTAGTTGATCAAACAAATCATCAATGCGCGGTATCGGATATTTATTTTTTATTGTCACCTTATTCAGCTGACGATAGTCGATGCACAACCTCATGGTTCCGTCCTTCTTTTCACAAACAATCTTGGTGCACCCAAGGTGAGAAACTTGGTCGGCGAAACCTCTATCCGTCAACTCTTGCAACCGAGCTTTCAATTCCTTTAATTTCGTTGGTGCCATACGATACGGAGCTATCAAAATCGGTGTAGTCCTGTACAAGCTCGATGCCAAACTCTACCTCCCAAGCAGTGGTAAACCCGGTAATTCTTCGGAAAAACATCCGGTATTCACAAACCACCGCACGATTCGAGCTTCTTTTCTAACTCTTTGTCATCAAGTACATACGCAAGGTATGCTTCGCACCCTTTCTTACATATTTACGAGCCAACATCGATGATATTACGGTGGCAACCCTTCAAGTCGATGAGACTCAACTCGAATCATCTCATTATTTGCACACCTCAAATCGATAGTTTTTCTTTTGCAATTCACAATCGCATCGTGAGCGATTAGCCAATCCATACCGAGGATAATATCAAATTCATCAAGCGGTAAAAGCATCAAATTGGCGAAGCGAGAACCTCGATTTCTAAGGGACATTTCTTACACACTTTGTCGACAAGCACATAACGACCCAAGGATTTGACACCCAAATTATGAACTCGATAGACTCAACGGTAAAGTCTTCTTGGTTGCTAAGGTTTCACATATATAAGAATGAGTAGAACCGGGGTCAATCAAAGCAATCACATTAGTATCAAAGAGAGTAAAAGTACCGATAATAACATCGGAGAGGAAGCATCCTCGCGTGCACGTATAGCATAAGCTCTAGCAGAGCACGAGCCTCGAGATCTGGTTGTAGCATCTCTAGATCCTCTCGACCGCCACTAGCATTGCTCGTATTCCTAGATGGTCTACCCGAGCAATAGTAGCCCCGGTTTCCCACTCGATTTACATTTTGTTCGAGACAACCTCGGGCAATCTTTAATAAAGTGGTCAACGATCCGTATTTATAACAAGAGCGATCATGGAATCTACAACTCCCGAATGCCATTTACCACAATCGGACACTCGTTCGTCTCGACGATCATTTCCAACATCGGCGATCAAAGTGACTCGTGCACTCATAGGGGTCGATCACGATCTCGTCTAGCAAAACCCAAAGTATCTCTAGATCGGCCCAAATCATCTCTAAATTTCTTCGATGATGTTGGAAGGGCTTTCCAAGATCTCTTCTGAAACTCCTTTGCTCCCATATCGCCTTTCCTTTTCTCCATCTTGAGCTCCTCGGCTTTGCAAGCTCACTCGACAAGTACCACAAATTCTTGGATTTCTAAAATGCCAACATACTGACTTTATATCATCATTCATCCATCCTCAAACGTTTACACATTACGGCTTTTGAAGAAATGCATTCTCAAGCGTACCGGCTAAGCCTTACAAACTTTCGTTCATAGTCGATGTACCGACATGGAACCTTGTTTAAGTTCAAGAAATTCCTTCCGTTTTTGATCCATGAATCTCGATGATATACTTTTTGAAACTCGGTTTGGAAAAACTCCCAAGTTACTTGATCTTTGGGCTGTGAAATCAACGTGTTCCACCAATAGTAGGCGAAATCACGTAGCAAGGAGATAGTACACTTTAGGCACTCATCGGTGTGCAAGATAGCTCATCGAGTGCGAATAGTGTTGTCCAACCAAAATTTAGCTTGCTCGGCATCATCATTGTCGTAGCTTTAAATTGATAGCCGTGTTTTTGGATTTTGTCAACTGGGGCTTATTTGACCTTATTTGGTCGGTTGCCGGAGGTATTGTAGGTGTGGGGGTGGCATTAGTCGGGAATGGAGGTTGTGGAACAGCCGTATTAGTTCGAATGTATTGGTTAAACCAATCATTCATCACGCTATAAAAAGCTTGCCTAGCCTCATCATTCGGATTGCTAGCAATAGGTTGAGAGTCCGCCGTGGCTGTCCCTTGTCTTGGGAGCGCGCTACACTCTCAAGATCATCACTACCGCTTCGGTCGGGATCGGGATCCATTACTATAAATAAACACATTTGCAAATGTCAGAAATCATCACACTATCAAATAATCACAAAATGGCATGTATAGCTAGACCCAAACGTATTACGGTAGTCCTAGAATTGACTAAACCGTAGCTCTGATACCAATAAAATTGTAACACCCCGTGCAGAGACCATTGCTTGGAGTCGGACACGAGGGTTAACAGACTTAATTCTCTTATTTTTACAGTCCATTTAAAAATTTCCAGACTAGTGGCTAAGCTGCATCACTTGTCACCTTAAAAATCATATCTTGAGTTCCAAAACTCGAAAATCAGTTTCATAAATTTTTCCTGAAACTAGACTCATGTATCCATCTCAAATTTTTTTCTAGAATTTTTGGTCAGGTCAATTAGTACAGTTATTAGTTAAAGTCTCCCCTATTTCAGGGTTCAACTGCTCTGACCTTCATGCATTACGACTTATATATCTCCCTGTACAGGGCTTCAATACTTATGAAGTTTATTTCTAAAGAAACTACACTCGAAAAGGAATCTATACATATATGGCATGACTTCTAAATATCTCTGGTTAATTTATAATGAATTTCCTAAGTTCAAATAGGGAATTCAGAAACCGCTCTGGCCCTGTTTCACGAAAACTTTAAAATCTCATAAAATACTGTTCATATGATCGTTTCATTACTTCCCTATGAAAATAGATTCATCAAGGTTCAATTACATAATTTATTCACTATTTAATTCCATTCTTACTATTTTTAGTGATTTTTCAAATCCACACCACTGCTGCTTTGTCAAGATCTGTTTTTAAGGTAAACCTTACCTATTTCAAGGTTTTCCATGAATCAACTAGAGTTTGTCATACATAGCATCAAAATAATCATAATTAACCATTCCCAATGGCTAATCGTTACCAAACATTTCCATACCTCTCAATGAACAACATACAAGACGATTATAATGCTATGCTCAAAGTGTATATAAGCCATTTTCGCATGGCTATCCAAATTTATACAAAACCAAAGGGTACATGACCAACAACAAAAGGGTAGTCCTATACATGCCATTTTCGAGTTCAACCAAAAGTGTACCAAAAGGTCTTTGATAGTGTGGACGACTTCGACTTGACAATCCCGAGTCCGATAGCTAACGAACTAAAATCTATAAAATGAGATTCAAATAACGGAGTAAGCATTTAATGCTTAGTAAGTTTTGAGCAATAAAATTTGGCACAATCAAGTATAGCATTCATATAACTAAGCGGATAATTTCATATACACGTATTCTCAAAAATCAGTCCTACTTCACATTTCCAACCCTTATATTCATACATAAAGGATCAACTTAACCAAAGGCCAAAGCTCACTAATCGATTGGCGGATAATATTTAAACGAAATCACTACTCCAATGCATATCTGAAACGTACCTTATCGTTGGGATTTTACGAGCGTATTAATTGAAATTATTACAGCAAGATCGCTCATTCCCAAACCAAGTACCTTGAGGTTTAGCGGATATAGCTACTCGCTCAAATGCCTTGGGACTTAGCCGGTTATAGCCTTCGCACAATTCTTGCCTTGGGACTTAGCCGGTTATAGTAACTCCACAATTGCCTTGGGACTTAGCCGGTTATAGTAACTCGCACAATTGCCTTGGGACTTGGCCCGTTATAGTAACTTCGCACAAATGCCTTGGGACTTAGCCCGGATATAGTAACTCACACAAATGCCTTGGGCTTAGCCCGTTATCAATCCGAATATCCATGCACATATCAATAAATCATGACACATCGATATTTCATTTTCATAACTAGAATTCAAACACAAGTCACTTATCAAGCATTAACATTTTCAGCTCAAAAGCTACATACAAAGGGCATGATTTTGATTTGCTTATAACATAATCTAATCGAATCATAATCTAAGTTTCATTACTCGAAAACTTACCTCGGATGTTGTCGAGCGATTTGACGGCTATTCGATCACTTTTTCCTTTCCCTTATCCAACTTTGGTCCTCTAGCTCTTGAAATTCAAACAAATTTAACTTATTAAAGTCTCATTATGCTAGCTTATGGCGAATATGACAATGAGTTTGATAGGTCATATGGCCACCTTTAGCTCAAATACAAAATGATCATACGCATTTTAATCACATTGAGTATTTTAATACAATTAATCTAATATTTCCTCATGTGCACCTTTATGACCGAATACACACATCATTAACCTAATATCAATTAACTAAGCACTTAACAAATTCTCCTTGAGCCTATTATCTAAGTCAAGATAGATTCATCATCATGCTTACCTATAACCGAATACATGCAACACCAATCTATCTATTCATGTGGCATCTTATTCATGCATGTATATGTTGAGGCCAATATATCATATAACTGACTATGAATATGGTTACTTGTATTGACTACATACCATTTTGTTTTCAAATTCAAAACTCGGTTAGTACAACTATATGCATTAGTAATCAAACACTAACATTTGCACTTCACCTTACTACCATTTCTCATCCAAATAACATGAGCAACAACCATTTTTCTCTTCTACTTCCTACCATGGCGAATGCATTAAGACACCATACCATTTCAATTTTGGTCATGGTTTAAACAAAGAACTTAATGTCTAACTCAAAAAAAATGCTAAAAAGAAAATCCAAGAGTCATAAATCCACTATCACATGTATCATTACAAAGCTTCACATTTAGCATGCAAATGACATCAACACAAATTCACCTTAGCCAAATTAGCTCATCTTCATCACATAGCAAAGATTTAAACCATGGGCTAGGTAGAACTCAAGCTAACAACTAAAACATGCATGAATCTCATGGAACAAAATCAAACATACCTCCTCCTAAAAAACCAACCAAGCTGACATGAAGTAAAAGACTCCTTTCTTCTTCCTTTGATTTTTCGGTCAAAGAGGACAACAGGATGAAGCCTTTTTTTTAGTTTTTTTTTTCTTCTAGATCATCATTTACCAACCACACATTTTTTTTTTTCTCCTACTACTAACACTAATATTTTATTGCCCACGTTATTTTTCCTAACATAAAGCATTAACCCAACATGTTCATGACATGTTTTTTAGCCATAACATTTTGTCCACCCTCATGCTCATGGCCGCCACTACTAATTAGGGGAAATTGACATGCAAGTCCACCCTTTTGATTTCATGCACTAATTGATCCTTATAGATTAACCTATCACATTTCAAAAGTGTCACACATAAGTCCTATTGACTAAATTCACATGCAATTTACTAAATCGAAGCTTAAAACTTTCACACATTCATATTCACATATTTTAGACAATAAATATCATATTCAAATAATTTGGTGACTCGGTTTAGCGGTCCAAACCGTTTTCCGACTAGGGTCACTTTAGGGTTGTCACAACTTTCTCCCACTTAAGAAATTTTCGTCCCGAAAATCTGTTCGGGGGTAAAGCAACCTATATGCAATGGACCAACTCGTTCGGAGATTTCATACGCCCAATGAATCTCGGACTCAACTTGCCCTTACGCCCAAATCGAGTATCTTTTTCCAAGGTGAAACTTTAAGAAACACTTTATCTCCCACCTGATACTCAATGTCCTTTTGTTTCAAATCCGCGTACGACTTCTTGACGATCGATCTTGCCTTCAGACTTTCACGAATTATTTTTACTTTCTGCTCATCATCTTTAATCAAATCAACTCCGAAATTTTTTCTTTCACCGAGCTCGGTCCAAAACAATGGTGTACGGCATTTTCGACCGTACAAAGCCTCGTAAGGCGCCATCTTAATGCTTGATTGAAAACTATTATTGTGGCGAACTCAATCAAAGGTAGATACCGTTCCCATGAACCACTAAACTCAAGGATGCAACATCTCAACATATCTTGAGTATCCGAATTATCCGCTCGGATTGACCATCGGTTTGGGGATGAAAAGCGGTGCTAAAATGCAACTTGGTACCCAAAGCTTCTTGCAATTTCTTTCAAAATCGCGAGGTGAATCTCGGATCTCTATTCGACACAATAGAAATGGGCACCCCGTGTAATCTCACAATCTGAGAAACATACAATTTAGCTAGTTTATCCAATGAAAAATCCATACGCACGGGAATAAAATGAGACGACTTAGTCAGTCTATCGACAATAACCCAAATCGCATCTTTCTTACTTGTCGACAATGGCAACCCAGACACAAAATCCATCGTGACTCGATCCTATTTCCATTCAGGTACCATGATCGGCTGGAGTAAACCCGTAGGCACTTGATGTTCCGCCTTCACTTGCTGACATATTAAACACTTCGAAACAAAATCGAAAATGTCTCGTTTCATACCATGCCACCAAAACTGACGTCTCAGGTCGTTGTACATTTTCGTACTCCCCGGGTGAATTGTCATTCGGCTACAATGAGATTCGTTCAGAATCATCATAATAAGTTCTGAATTTCTTGGGACACACAAACGACTTCTGAACCTCAAACAATCGTCATCGTCAATTTGAAACTCTGATTCCATGTTCGAAACACATTCAGCCCGTTTTGCAACC
The DNA here is from genome assembly GCF_025698485.1 of Gossypium arboreum. Lineage (NCBI taxonomy): Eukaryota > Viridiplantae > Streptophyta > Magnoliopsida > Malvales > Malvaceae > Gossypium > Gossypium arboreum. The sequence continues at coordinate 21,872,298 of NC_069070.1, forward strand.
AATTCATCATCGACTTTCTAAGCTTCACGAATTTAATGAATCAATAACGGTTTGGCCTTCAATTCAGCTACTAACACATTGTCGGGTAGAACAGACAAGTGTACATTCATCGCTCGTAAAGCAAACAGTGATTTACGACTTAAGGCATCCGCAACCACATTAGCCTTTCCCGGGTGATAATCAATGACAAGCTCATAATCTTTCAACAACTCAAGCCAACGCCTTTGTCGCAGATTCAAGTCTCTTTGAGTCATCAAATATTTGAGACTTTTGTGATCCGAAAATACATGGCACTTCTCACCAAATAAGTAATGTCGCCATATTTTCAAAGCGAATACGATGGCAGCTAATTCGAGATCATGGGTTGGATAATTTTTCTCATGTGGCTTCAGTTGCCTCGACGCATAAGCTACAACTCGACCTTCTTGCATCAATACACAACCCAACCCAAGTAAGGATGCATCACTTGTAAATGACGAACTCCTTGCACGATTCGGCCGCACTCTTGGAGCTTCCGTCAAATGAGTTTTCAATTGATCGAAACTTTTCTAACACTTTTCTGTCCATTCAAACTTAACATCTTCCTGAAGTAGTTTCGTCATTGGTGTGTCTATCATCGAGAAACCTTTTACAAACCGTCGGTAGTAATCGGTAAGTCCCAAAAAGCTCCAAACTTCAGTAATATTTCTCGGAGGCTTCTAGTTAAGTATGGCCGAAATTTTGTTCGGATCAACTCGAATACCCGATGCGGATACCACATGACCCAAGAAGCTCACCTCTCTTAACCAGAACTCACACTTACTGAACTTAGCATATAATTGCTTATCTCGTAAAATCTGCAACACTAATCTCAGGTGCTCAGCATGCTCGGTTTCGTCTCTTGAGTAGACCAAGATGTCATCAATAAACACAACTACAAACCGATCCAAATACAGTCTAAAGATCCGATTCATCAAATCCATAAATACCGCAGGGGCATTAGTGAGCCCAAACGGCATCACTAAGAACTTGTAGTGACCGTATCTCATTCTGAAAGCAGTTTTGGGTATATCCGAATCTCGAATTCGCAACTGATAATAACCCGATCTCAAACCTATCTTTGAAAACACTGAGGCTCCCTTTAGTTGATCAAACAAATCATCAATGCGCGGTATCGGATATTTATTCTTTATTGTCACCTTATTCACCGACGATAGTCGATGCACAACCTCATGGTTCCGTCCTTCTTTTCACAAACAATCTTTGGTGCACCCAAGGTGAGAAACTTGGTCGAGCGAAACCTCTATCCGTCAACTCTTGCAACCGAGCTTTCAATTCCTTTAATTCGTTGGTGCCATACGATACGGAGCTATCGAAATCGGTGTAGTCCTGGTACAAGCTCGATACCAAACTCTACCTCCGAGCAGTGGTAAACCCAGTAATTCATCGGAAAAACATCCGGTATTCACAAACCACAGCACGATTCAGGCTTCTTTTCTAACTCTTTGTCATCAAGTACATACGCAAGGTATGCTTCGCACCCCTTTCTTACATATTTACGAGCCAACATCGATGATATTACAATGGCGACCCTTCAAGTCGATGAGACTCAACTCGAATCATCTCATTATTTGCACACCTCAAATCGATAGTTTTTCTTTTGCAATTCACAATCGCATCGTGAGCGGTTAGCCAATCCATACCGAGGATAACATTAAATTCATCAAGCGGTAAAAGCATCAAATTGGCACGAAAGTAGGAACCTCGATTTCTAAGGGACATTTCTTACATACTTTGTCGACAAGCACATAACGACCCAAGGATTTGACACCGAATTACGAACTCGATGAGACTCAACGGTAAAGTCTTCTTGGTTGCTAAGGTTTCACATATATAAGAATGAGTAGAGCCAGGGTCAATCAAAGCAATCACACTAGTATCAAAGAGAGTAAAAGTACTGGTAATAACATCAGGCGAAGAAGCATCCTCGCGTGCACGTATAGCATAAGCTCTAGCAGGCACACGAGCCTCAGATCTGGTTGTAGCATCTCTAGATCCTCTCTGACCGCCACTAGCATTGCCCGTGTTTCTAGACGGTCTACCCCGAGCAGTAGTAGCCCCTGGTTTCCCACTCTGATTTACATTTTGCTCAGACAGTCTCGGGCAATCTTTGATAAAATGGTCAGCTGATTCGCATTTATAACAAGAGCGGTCATGGAATCTACAACTCCCCGAATGCCATTTACCACAATACTGGCACTCCGTTCTGTCTCGACGATCGTTTCCAATACTGGCGACCGAAGTGACTCGTGTACTCACAGGGGGTCGGTCACGATCTCGTCTAGCAAAACCCGAAGCGTCTCTAGACCGGCCTAAGTCATCTCTAAATTTCTTCGATGACTGTTGGAAGGGCTTTCCCGAATATCTCTTACGAAACTCCTTTACTCCCATATCAGCTTTCCTTTTCTCCTTACTGAGCTCCTCGGCTTTGCAAGCTCGCTCGAAAAGTACCATAAATTCTAAGATTTCTAGAATGCCAACATACAGCTTTATATCATCATTCAGTCCATCTTCGAAACGTTTACACATCACAGCTTCTAAAGAAATGCATTCTCGCATGCGTCTGTGTTTTCGATTCATCAACTGGGGCTTATTTGACCTTATTTGGTCGATTCTGGGAGGTATTGTAGGTCTTGAGGGGTGGTATTAGTCGGGAATGGAGGTTGTGGAACAGTAGTATTAGTTCGAATGTATTGGTTAAACCAATCATTCATCACGCTATAAAAAGCTTGCCTAGCCTCATCATTCGGATTGCTAGCAATAGGTTGAGAGTCCGCCGGCCATTGTCCCTTGTCTTGGAGCAGCGCTACACTCTCAAGATCATCACTACCGCTTCGGTCGGGATCGGGATCCATTACTATAAATAAACACATTTGCAAATGTCGAAATCACCATACTATCAAATAATCACAAAATGGCATGTATAGCTAGACCCAAACGTATTACGGTAGTCCTAGAATCGACTAAACCGTAGCTCGATACCAATAAAATTGTAACACCCGTGCAAGACCGTTTCCGGAGTCGGACACGAGGGGTTAACAGACTTAATTCCCTTATTTTTACAGTCCATTTTAAAAATTTCCAGACTAGCTGGTTAACTGCGTCACTGTCACTTTAAAAATCATATCTTGAGTTCCAAAACTCGAAAATCAGTTTCGTAAATTTTCCCTGAAACTAGACTCATGTATACATCTAAAAATTGTTTTCTAGAATTTTTAGTTGGGCCAATTAGTACAGTTTATTAGTTAAAGTCTCCCCTATTTCAGGGTTTGACTGCTCTGACCTTCATGCATTACGACTTATATATCTCCCTGTACAGGGCTTCAGTACTTATGCCGTTTGTTTCTAAAGAAACTAGACTTGAAAAGAAATCTATAAATATATGGCATGACTTATAACTATCTCTGGTTAATTTATAATGAATTTCCTAAGTCCGAACAGGGAATCCAGAAATTGCTCTGGCCCTGTTTCACGAAAACTTTAAAATCTCATAAAATACTATTCATATGATCGTTTCATTACTTCCCTATGAAAATAGATTCATCAAGGTTAAATTACATAATTTATTCACTATTTAATTCCATTCTTACTATTTTTAGTGATTTTTCAAATCCACACCACTGCTGCTGTTAGCATCTGTTTTTAAGGTAAACCTTACCTATTTCATGGTTTTCCATGAATCAACTAGAGTTTGTCATACATAGCATCAAAATAATCATAATTAACCATTCCCAATGGCTAATCGTTACCAAACATTTCCATACCTCTCAATGAGCAACATACAAGATGATTATAATGCTATGCTCAAAGTGTATATAAGCCATTTTCGCATGGCTATCCAAATTTATACAAAACCAAAGGGTACATGACCAACAACAAAAGGGTAGTCCTATACATGCCATTTTCGAGTTCAACCAAAAGTGTACCAAAAGGGCTTTGATAGTGTGGACGACTTGAATTCGATAATCCCGAGTCCGATGGTGACGAAACAAAATCTATAAAGCAGAGATTCAAAGAACGGAGTAAGCATTTAATGCTTAGTAAGTTTTGAGCAATAAAATTTGGCACAACTGAAGTATAGCATTCATATAACTAAACGGATAATTTCATATACACATATTCTCAAAAATCAGTCCTACTTCACATTTCCAACCCTTATATTCATACATAAGGGATCAACTTAACCAAAGGCCTGAAAGCTCACTAATCGACTGAGCGGATAATATTTAAACGAAATCACTACTCCAATGTGTGACAACCCGAATTAGGGCCTAATCGGAATAGTGGTTTCGTGACCACAAATCCGAGATAGAAATAATTGTTTTATAATTATTTTGGGGTTTATGATATGATTGCATGATTGTGTGAAAATTTCGTGATGAAATTCTATGCCTAAAGTGCTTAAATTGAAAGTAGGGACTAAATCGAATAAGTTGCAAAATTTGCATCCCGAAGTTTTAGTATGAAATTGTTTTGGAATATTAATTAGGAGGTCTTAAATAGCAATTTGACCAATTTTAAGTTCATGGACAAAATTAGGACATGGAAGGAATTTTGAAAGTTTAGTAAGGAGGGCATTTTGGTCATTTGGATATTAAATGAAATAAAATGGGAAAAATAACACAAAATTGGTCATCATCCTCCTTAGTTGCTGCGAATTCTCCCTCTCTCCATAGCTAGGGTTTCTTCAACTTTCAAGCTCCATAGTAAGTGATTCCAAGCCCGTTTTAATGTTCTTTACGTTTTTGGAATCCGGAAGCTCGATTAAGCTTATGCTAGTAATAATTTAACCTAGGGTTCACATTTGGAAAAATACCCATAGGTGAAATTTGTGTATTTTGATGTTTTATGATAGAATATGAGGTTTTAAATTATGTTAAATAACTTGTGCTACTCGGTTTTAAGTGAAAAGCAGTAAAAGCAAGATAATCGGTAAAAATACCTATTGTTCATAACTATATGATAGAGTGAGAATTTGATGTTGTTTTAGAAGAGAAAATGTTCAGCATATCATAAAATATAAGAATAAGGGCTGAAATTAAATTCCAGAGCCTAGGGGCAAAATTGTAATTTTGAAAAGTTAGGGGCAAAAATGTAATTTTTCCATGATGTGATTTTTGGATTGAAATAAATAGTATGAGTATTAAATGAGCTAAATGTGTTATTATAGATCAAGAAAGGCGAATTGATCTCGAGCAGGGAAGGAAAAGTTTTGGACTAAATTGCAAAATTTCCACATTTTGCACCAAGGTAAGTTTGTATGTAAATATTACAATAATTTCATGTACATTCTTATATTTCAGCCTATTATATAAATATACTAGCTGATGTTAAAATATAAATCGACTATTGGAAGAATGGAAATAAATATAGAGAGATCCGGTTGAACATTCTGGAGATCGAATGAAATAGAGGAACGTAGCTAGGTCACATGTATGATCTTGAGTGCACATCATGTGTACAAGAAAGCTACGAGACACCTGTAGTAGCTAGGTCACATGTGTGATACGAGATGTATCCCATGTAGACAAGAGAGCTATGTGAAAGATAAATGTAGCTAGGTCGCATGCGTGATTCCAAGTGAAGGACACCATGTAGACAAGAGAGCTACGTGAAAGATAAATGTAGCTAGGTGCATGCGTGATTCCAAGTGAAGGACACCATGTAGACAAGAGAGCTACGAGACAAATCGGTTGGGTCGCATGAGTGGTACTAAGTGTTCACCATGTGTACAAGAGAGCCGAACTAAGCGAAGTATGATGGTGGAGCTGTGTCTTTGAAACCATTAAATATCGAGGATTGATCCGAATTGTTCAACGGGATGGTTTTGTGGTGATATTGTGGTTTGGACCTACACTTATGGTGAATGAAATGTGGTGAAAATGATTTGTGGTATATACATATATAAGATAAAATGAGGTTAGCATAAAGAATGTGTGAAAGAGTGAAATTAGCATTAAAACTGTTTTTAGATGGTAGTAGTGACGTGATTTTGAAAAATCACCAAAATAGGAGGAATATAATTAGAGGTTGAATGAGATGTGAAATTAAAGTTTAATGAGTCTACTTTCATATAAAAGAAACAGAGCAAGCAAAGGAGTCCTATATTTTGAGATATTTACAATTGTATGTGACTTGCTCAGGATGAATACGTGATCCCCTGTTCCAACTTTGAAAAATCATTAAAAATTGTACAAGGAAAATTAAGAAATATAGTTTACATGCCTAAATTCCTTATTGAGACTAGTTTTAAATGAAACAGACCTCAGGGTTGTTTGAATTGTGTACTGAGAGATATTTAATTCGTAGTGAACAGAGGTCAGATCAGTCGAGCTGTGTAACAGGGGAAACTTTAACTAATAAACTGTACTAATCTGCTGAACCAAAAATTATAGAAAACATTTAGCAAAAAGCTTTATGAGTCTAGATTCAGGGAAATTTTACGGATTTGAATTTCGAGTTTTGTAACCCGAGTTATGATTTATTTAGTGAATATGATGCAGTAGAGACAGCTAAATCAAAGTGGAATGAATAGTGAAGTTAAAGTAGATAAACTTGAATTGTTGTGTAAACATGTTAGATTCTTTAATTAGTATTTACATACTTACTTACTAAGCTATAAGCTTACTTTGTTTCTCTCTTTTGTCTTATAGTGTTCTTGACTTGCTCGGGAGTTAAGGATCGTGAAGATCTATCCGCACTATCATACTTTAGGGTATTTGAACTAAACGTTTTGAATTATGGCATGTATAGTAGGCTTAATTATTTTGTTACGTGTCATATTTGTCTAGGTTGAAATATTAGTTCTGATTTCGACCGGATACTTTGTACAAGCCATTAAAGTGGGCTAATATTGTTCAAGACATATGTTATACGATGCACTATCAAATTGGATGACATATTTACATCTCGATTATGTTTAATGGTATGTGTTATGTTCGGTAATACCTTATATCTGTTAAATGACGATAACGGGTAAGGGTGTTACATTTAGTGGTATCGAGCTATGGTTTATTCGGTTCTCGGACTAATAAAGTGTGTGTAAAGGTCTAGCTATACATGCCATAAAAATATTGTGATAGTGTGGTGACTCTGATTATTCTAAAGCGTGTCTTGTTTTAATATAGTAATGGATCCCGAAGGAACTATGACTAATGATCTTTAGTAATGCGCCGCTCCCTTTGAGGACCGCTACTGTGGAAAATAGACACGAGACATTGAGACAAGGAGATGAGGCTCGGGATGCCTTTCTCCAAATGATGAACAATTGGTATCTTGACTTTATTCGAGCAAATCCAAATGCTCAACCTCCTCCACCCCTCCTATACCTCGAGCGATTCTGTAGTCGCTCAAGGTATAGATTTGGTAAGAATGAACAAGCCTCCGGTTGACAAGATTCGAAAACAAGGGTAGAAGAGTTTAGAGCAAAGGTCGATGATGATCCCGGAAAGCGGAATTACGGCTTGAAAATTCTACCCGTGTATTTGATGAGCTCTCATGTACACCCGAGGAATGCTTAAAGTGTCTTTGTATCACTTTTGAGAGATTGACTTACCACCGGTGGAAGACTTTGGTTGCAAGTGGTGCCAAAAGAAAAAGTTACTTGGGATTTCTTCCAGAAGAATTTAGAAAGAAATACATAAGTCGGCGATTTATTGATCAAAAGCGGAAGGAGTTCCTTGAATTGAAGCGGGGAAAATGTCTCATAGCAGAGTATGAACGCGAATTTGTAAGACTCAACAAGTATGCCCGAGAATGTGTGTCCACCGAGGCCATTATGTGTAGAAGATTTGAAGATGGGCTGAATGAGGACATTAAAGTGCTTGTAGGAATTTTGGAGTTGAAAGAATTTGTAGTATTGGTTGATCGAGCTCTTAAAGTCAAGAATTGAACAAAGAAAGAAGAAAAGTCGCTATTGAGGCCCGAGATGTCGAAAAAGACAGATAAGCAAGCCATTTCAATCTCAACCAAAGAGGTCCAAAGAGACAAACCCTCGAATGAGCAGTTTCAATTGGGGATTCACACAGAGATCGTGATAGAGCATATTCGGGTCTAAAGCTCAAGCTACTTGGTGGCAAGTGTGGGTAATGTGCGACCTAGAAAGCCCGAGTGTCGACAATGTGGCGAGCAACATTATGGTGAGTGTTGGGGGACCGAGCGAGCTTGTTTCAAAAGTCTTGTTCTCATGAGCATTTTATTAGAGATTGTCGGAGAAAGTTAAAGAAGAAAGATTTGAGTGCTAGATGAATACCACCGCTAGTAGAGGTAGACCACCGAGAAATACTAGAGGTGGGACTAGTAGTAAAAGCGTGATGAAAGATTTAACGGCAAGATCGAAGCTAGAGCACCTTCTAGAGCTTATGCTATCGTGCGAGAAGATGCATCATCTCCGATGTTATTCTCGGTACATTTTCTCTATGATACTATTGTTATTGCATTGATTGATCCGGGTCCACTCATTCCTATATTTGCATGAATTTAGTATCCAATAAAAAGTTGCTGTTGAATTTCTTGAGTTTACGATTAAAGTGTCGAACCCTTAGGCCAATATGTGCTAGTTGACAAGGTTTGCAAGAATTGCCCATTAATGATTCAAGGTCACTTGTTTTCCGCCAACTTGATCTTTGTTACCATTTGGTGAGTTTGACGTTATCTTGGGAATGGACCGTTAACATTGTATGATGCTAAGGTAGATTGTAAACAAAAGACACTAGAGTTGAAATGTGAAAATGGAGAAATTACGTGGGTTGAAACAGATGAATCAAATAAATTGCCTATGGTGATTTCGCACATGTCCGCACGTAAATACATGAGAAAAGGGTGTGAAGCTTATCTCGCTTATGTAATGAATATTGAGTTGCCTCAACTGAAATTTGAATCGATCTGATAGTCTGTGAGTTTCGGATGTATTTCTGAGGAATTGCACAGGTTGCCTCCGAAGAGAGATAGATTTTGCCATTGATTTGTTGCCGAACCTTTGCACCGATCTCGATTGCTCCATGTAGAATGGCTCATTGAATTAAAAGAATTGAAGGCTCGATTCAGGAGTTAACGGACAAGGGATTTGTGAGACCGAGTTTCTCTCCTGGGTGCTCTGTATTATTCGTAAAGAAGAAGGATGGTTCAATGAGACTTTGCATTGATTACCGTCGACTTAATAAGGTGACTATAAAGAACAAGTACCCGTTCGAGGATTGATGATTTATTCGATCGGTTAAAGGGGCCACAGTGTTTTCAAAGATTGATTTGAGGTCTGTTACTACCATTGAGAGTTAAGGAGTCGATGTCGAAAACCGCCTTTAGGACAAGGTATGGACATTATGAGTTTCTTGTGATGCCTTTCGACTTAACAAATGCTCCACTATATTTATGGACTTAATGAATCGGATCTTCCAGCCATATTTGGATAAGTTTGTAGTAGTGTTTATAGATGACATTTTAATTTATTCTCGAGATGAGTCTGAACATGCGAACACTTGAGAACTATATTGCAAATCTTGAGAGAAAAGAAACTGTTTGCCAAGTTTAGTAAAAGTGAGTTCGGCTTCGTGAAGTCGGATTTTTGGGGCATATAGTCTCGGTGATGGTATTCGGTGGATCCAAGCAAGATTTCTGCGATCGTTGATTGAAACCGCCAAGAATGTATCCGAGGTTAGAAGCTTTTAGGCTTAGCCGGTATTATAGACGTTTTGTCGAAGGATTTTCGATGATTGCCTCTCCTATGACTAAGTTGTTGCAAAAGAATGTTAAGTTTGAATGGACTGATAAATGTCAACAAAGTTTTGAAAAATTGAAAGCACGATTGATCAAGCACCAATTTTAGTACAACTTTTGAGTCGGAAAGGAGTTCGTAATTTATAGTGATGCATCATTGATGTGCCTTGGATGTGTGTTGATGCAAGAGGGTAAAGTGGTAGCTTATGCTTGAGACAGTTAAAACCGCATGAGAAGAACTATCCTACACATGATTTGGGCGGCATTGTTGTTTTTGCCTTGAAGATTTGGCGACATTATTTGTACGGTGAAAAATGCCGAATTTTCTTGATCACAAAAGTTTGAAGTACTTGATGAATCAAAAGGATCTGAATCTGCGACGGCGAAGATGGCTTGAATTATTAAAGGATTATGATCTAGTGATTGATTATCATCCGGAAAAGCAAATGTAGTTCTTGGCGCCTTGAAGCGAAAAATTTATTTTACTTTGAGAGCCATGAGCGGGGTTAGCATTGTCGATGATGGGTCAATCTTAGCGAAAATGAGAGCTAAACCGTTATTTCTCCGATTAATTTGTGATGCTCAAAAGAATGATAGTGAGTTGCGGATCAAGAGAACTCAATGCGAATCGAGTTACGACTCAGATTTTCGAGTTGGACCGGATGATTGTTTGATGTTTCGAGACGGGATATGTGTCCGAAAAAGCGATAAATTGATTCGAAAATATTACATGAGGCGCACAATGGCTGTTTATCAGTTCATCTGGTAGCACAAAATGTATAATGATTTAAAGAAGTCAGATTGGTGGCGGTATGAAAAGGACATTTCGAATTTGTAACCAAGTGTTTGATCATCAACAAGTAAAAGCTGAACATCAAGTGCCTTGAGATTACTTCAACCAAGAATGGTGCACGAGTGGAAATGGGACAAGATTACCATGGATTTTGTAACCGGTTTGCCTTTAACTCCTAAAAAGAAGGATGCTTTGTTTGGGTAGTGGTTGATAGATTAACAAAGTCAGCCCACTTTATACCAATGACGTCTGATTACTCACTTGATAAATTAGCGAATTATATGTTGCTGAAATTGTGAAGTTGCACGAGTACCTATGTCTATAATATCGATAGAGATCCAAGATTTACCTCGAGATTTTGGAAAAAGTTACAAGAAGCTTTGGGTACAAAATTGAACTTTAGTACCGCATTTCATCCACAAACAGATGGTCAAACAGAAAGAGTAATCCGGTACTCGAAGATATGCTTAGATCTTGTGTTTTAGAATTTGGAGGTAGTTGGGAGAAATATCTATCTTTGATTGAGTTTGCCTACAATAACAGTTATCAATCAAGTATACAAATGGCACCGTCTGAAGCCTTGTATGGTCGTAAGTGTCGGACTCATTTATATTGGACCGAGCTTAGTGAGAAAGCAGATTCATGGAGTTGATCTAGTTAAAGAAACCGAAGAGAAAATAAAAGTAATTCGAATGCTTAAAAGTCGCTTGGATCGACAAAAGTCATATCGATTTAAAAAGAAAAGAGATTGAATTTCGGTGGGTGATAAAGTGTTCTTGAAGGTGTCACCATGGAAAAAGATTCTGAAATTTAGTCGGAAAGGCAAGTTGAGTCCGCGTTTTATTGGGCGTCTGAGATTCTTGAGAGAATTGGACCAGATGGCATATCGGTTGGCCTTACGGCAGAGTTAGAAAGAATTCATAACGTGTTTCATGTATCAATGTTGCGGCGTTATCGTTCGATCCTTCACATGTGATTTCTCCAACGAAATTGAGATTCGATCGGATATGACCTATGAGGAGGAACCAATAAAGATTTTGGCTCGAGAGGTTAAACAGTTAAGAAATAAAAGTATAGCTTTAGTGAAAGTATTGTGGCACGACATGGGATAGAAGAGGCTACGTGGGAACTGAGGAAGCTATGAGGAAACAAGACCCAAACCTCTTTATCGATAAGATTTTCGGGACGAAAATCTCAAAAGGGGGAGAATTGTGACAACCCGAATTAGGGCCTAATCGGAATAGTGGTTTCGTGACCACAAATCCGAGATAGAAATAATTGTTTTATAATTATTTTGGGGTTTATGATATGATTGCATGATTGTGTGAAAATTTCGTAATGAAATTCTATGCCTAAAGTGCTTAAATTGAAAGTAGGGACTAAATCGAATAAGTTGCAAAATTTGCATCCCGAAGTTTTAGTATGAAATTGTTTTGGAATATTAATTAGGAGGTCTTAAATAGCAATTTGACCAATTTTAAGTTCATGGACAAAATTAGGACATGGAAGGAATTTTTGAAAGTTTAGTAAGGAGGGCATTTTGGTCATTTGGATATTAAATGAAATAAAATGGGAAAAATAACACAAAATTGGTCATCATCCTCCTTAGTTGCTGCCGAATTCTCCCTCTCTCCATAGCTAGGGTTTCTTCAACTTTCAAGCTCCATAGTAAGTGATTCCAAGCCCGCTTTTAATGTTCTTTACGTTTTTGGAATCCGGAAGCTCGATTAAGCTTATGCTAGTAATAATTTAACCTAGGGTTCACATTTGGAAAAATACCCATAGGTGAAATTTGTGTATTTTGATGTTTTATGATAGAATATGAGGTTTTAAATTATGTTAAATAACTTGTGCTACTCGGTTTTAAGTGAAAACGAGTAAAAGCAAGATAATCGGTAAAAATACCTATTATTCATAACTATATGATAGAGTGAGAATTTGATGTTGTTGTAGAAGAGAAAATGTTCAGCATATCATAAAATATAAGAATAAGGGATGAAATTAAATTCCGAGCCTAGGGGCAAAATTGTAATTTTGAAAAGTTAGGGGCAAAATGTAATTTTTCCATGATGTGATTTTGGATTGAAATAAATAGTATGAGTATTAAATGAGCTAAATGTGTTATTATAGATCAAGAAAGACGCGAATTGATCTCGAGCAGGGAAGGAAAAAGTTTTGGACTAAATTGCAAAATTTCCACATTTTGCACCAAGGTAAGTTTGTATGTAAATATTACAATAATTTCATGTACATTCTTATATTTCAGCCTATTATATAAATATACTAGCTGATGTTAAAATATAAATCGACTATTGGAAGAATGGAAATAAATATAGAGAGAGATCCGGTTGAACATTGGAGAGATCGAATGAAATAGAGGGCGTAGCTGTGTCACATGTATGATCTTTGAGTGCACATCATGTGTACAAGAAAGCTACGAGACACCTGTAGTAGCTAGGTCACATGTGCGATCTGAGATGTATCCCATGTAGACAAGAGAGCTACGTGAAAGATAAATGTAGCTAGGTCGCATGCGTGATTCCAAGTGAAGGACACCATGTACACAAGAGAGCTACGAGACAAATCGGTTGGGTCGCATGAGTGGTACTAAGTGTTCACCATGTGTACAAGAGAGCCGAACTAAACGAAGTATGATGGTGGAGCTGTGTGCTGAAACCATTAAATATCGAGGATTGATCCGAATTGTTCAACGGGATGGTTTTGTGGTGATATTGTGGTTTGGACCTACACTTATGGTGAATGAAATGTGGTGAAAATGATTTGTGGTATATACATATATAAGATAAAATGAGGTTAGCATAAAGAATGTGTGAAAGAGTGAAATTAGCATTAAAATTGTTTTTAGATGGTAGCAGTGACGTGATTTTGAAAAATCACCAAAAATAGGAGGAATATAATTAGAGGTTGAATGAGATGTGAAATTAAAGTTTAATGAGTCTACTTTCATATAAAAGAAACAGAGCAAGCAAAGGAGTCCTATATTTTGAGATATTTACAATTGTATGTGACTTGCTCAGGATGAATACGTGATCCCCTGTTCCAACTTTGAAAAATCATTAAAAATTGTACAAGGAAAATTAAGAAATATAGTTTACATGCCTAAATTCCTTATTGAGACTAGTTTTAAATGAAACAGACCTCAGGGTTGTTTGAATTGTGTACTGAGAGATATTTAATTCGTAGTGAACAGAGGTCAGATCAGTCGAGCTGTGTAACAGGGGAAACTTTAACTAATAAACTGTACTAATCGGCTGAACCAAAAATTATAGAAAAAATTTAGCAAAAAGCTTTATGAGTCTAGATTCAAGGAAATTTTACGGATTTGAATTTCGAGTTTTGTAACCCGAGTTATGATTTATTTAGTGAATATGATGCAGTAGAGACAGCTAAATCAAAGTGGAATGAATAGTGAAGTTAAAGTAGATAAACTTGAATTGTTGTGTAAACATGTTAGATTCTTTAATTAGTATTTACATACTTACTTACTAAGCTATAAGCTTACTTTGTTTCTCTCTTTTGTCTTATAGTGTTCTTGACTTGCTCGGGAGTTAAGGATCGTGAAGATCTATCCGCACTATCATACTTTAGGGTATTTGAACTAAACGTTTTGAATTATGGCATGTATAGTAGGCTTAATTATTTTGTTACGTGTCATATTTGTCTAGGTTGAAATATTAGTTACAGTACTCGACCAGATACTTTGTACAAGCCATTAAAGTGGGCTAATATTGTTCAAGACATATGTTATACGATGCACTATCAAATTGGATGACATATTTACATCTCGATTATGTTTAATGGTATGTGTTATGTTCTGGTAATACCTTATATCCTGTTCCAGCGACGGTAACGGGTAAGGGGTGTTACACAATGCATATACGAAACGTACCAAATCGTTGGGATTTTACGAGTGTATTAATTGAAATTATTACAGCAAGATCGCTCATTCCCAAACCAAGTACCTTCGGGGTTTAGCCGGATATAGCTACTCGCTCAAATGCCTTCGGGACTTAGCCCGTTATAGTAACTCGCACAATTGCCTTGGGACTTAGCCGGTTATAGTAACTCGCACAATTGCCTTCGGGACTTGGCCCGGTTATAGTAACTCGCACAAATGCCTTCGGGACTTAGCCCGGATATAGTAACTCACACAAATGCCTTCGGGCTTAGCCCGGTTATCAATCCGAATATCCATGCACATATCAATAAATCATGACACATCGATATTTCATTTTCATAACTAGAATTTAAACACAAGTCACTTATCAAGCATTATCATTTTCAGCTCAAAAGCTACATACAAAGGGCATGATTTTGATTTGCTTATAACATAATCTAATCGAATCATAATCTAAGTTTCATTACTCGAAAACTTACCTCGGATGTTGTCGAACGATTTCGACGGCTATTCGATCACTTTTTCCTTTCCCTTATCCAACTTTGGTCCTGAGCTAATTCAAACAAATTTAACTTATTAAAGTCTCATTATGCTAGCTTATGGCCGAATATGACAATGAATTTGATAGGTCATATGGCCACCTTTAGCTCAAATACAAAATGATCATACGCATTTTTAATCACATTGAGCAATTTAATACAATTAATCTAACATTTCCTCATGTGCACTTTTATGACCGAATACACACATCATTGACCTAATATCAATTAACTAAGCACTTAACAAATTCTCCTTGAGCCGATTATCTAAGTCAAGATAAAAGCATCAATATGCTTGCCCTAACCGAATACATGCAACACCAATCTATCTCATGTGGCGAATATGCATGTCTATGTTGAGGCCAATATATGCTTAATACTTCCTACAAATATGGTTACTTGTATTGACTACATACCATTTTGTTTCAAATTCAAAACTCGCTTATACACATATATGCATTAGTAATCAAATACTAACATTTGCACTTCACCTTACTACCATTTCTCATCCAAATAACATGAGCAACAACCATTTTCTCTTCTACTTCCTACCATGGCGAATGCATCAAGACACCATACCATTTCAATTTTGGTCATGGTTTAAACAAAGAACTTAATGTCTAACTCAAAAAAAAAATACTAAAAAGAAAATCCAAGAGTCATAAATCCACTATCACTTGTATCATTACAAAGCTTCACATTTAACATGCAAATGACATCAACACAAATTCACCTTAGCCGAAACTTAGCTCATCTTCATCACATAGCAAAGATTTAAACCATGGGCTAGGTAGAACTCAAGCTAACAACTAAAAACATGCATGAATCTCATGGAACAACATCAAACATACCTCCTCCTAAAACACCAACCAACCGAACATGAAGCAAGAAGACTCCTTTCTTCTTCCTTTGATTTTCCGGTCAAGAAGGACAATGAGGATGAAGCCTTTTTTTTTTCTCTTTTTTTTTTCTTCTAGGTACAGCACAACGGGGGAACAACCACACACAATTTTTTTTGTTTCTCCTACTACTAACACTAATATTTTATTGCCCACGTTCTTTATTTTATTATTCCTAACATAAAGCATTAACCCAACATGTTTATGACATGTTTTAGCCATAACATTTTGTCCACCCTCATGCTCATGGTCGGCCAGTACTAATTAGGGGGGAAATTGACATGCAAGTCCACCCTTTTGATTTCATGCACTAATTGATCCTTATAGATTAACCTATCACATTTCAAAAGTGTCACACATAAGTCCTATTGACTAAATTCACATGCAATTTACTAAATCGAAGCTTAAAACTTTCACACATTCATATTCACATATTTTAGGCAATAAATATCATATTCAAATAATTTAGTGACTCGGTTTAGCGGTCCCGAAACCGCTTTCCGACTAGGGCACTTTAGGGCTGTCACATTGCCCTTACTTTGGATTTTAACTATTTACATGGAATTTAAACTGCAAACTCAACGAAAACTCAGTTTTATTAAATACAATGTTTTTCCTAATGTGAAAGATTTTCTTTAAATATCACAGTTTTAAAAACTTCCGCTGCAGAATATGTTTTTAAACGAATCAAATTAATGAGAAAATAGTTTTGGAATTGACGAAAGATAAATAAAAGCTAATAAATGATAATGGTTTTAACTTGATAAACTTAATTTCAAATTTCATTCCATGTGACATCGCCAGATTTGGTTATAACGTCTAGGCCGGGTTTAGGGTGTTACATTTAGTGGTATTAGAGTCAGGTTACAAAACTCGCCTGTGGATTTTGGGTTTTTAAAACTTGGTTTTTAAGTGTTGATTTTCAAAAGACTTGAAATGATTTGACTGAGAATGTGGTATACGGAGTCTCCAGCGTTGATCCTGTAAGTATTCTGACAAAACTATTATGGTATTATAGGTAGTCTATCCTGAAAACATTCTATTTAGTGTATACTAAAACTATAGTGAAATTGAAACTGATAGAGACTGCACTTGCGAAAAACAACTCTGAATTTATGATACTGCTTTATATAAAACATCTGTTAATAAATACTGAAATTGTAAGTGATTCATAAAATTCGTAATACAGATAAATCCGAATAGACATGAGTGCACGAGGTATTTATGGACATGGTACTATAGGTTGAGGTAGAGGCCGTGGGGGGCTCGACTTGAGTCCTCTTCTTTAGGAAGCATGCCGAACCTGGATACGAGTGAGACACCAGTGTCACCTACTACTGAGACTGAGTCTCAAGATCGCTTGGCTGGGGATCACGCATTGTCTCAGGCTATGTTAAGGATACTGGAGAGGTTCGTTGGGTCCAACACTAGATCTAGGGGCCGAGGATCGGTTACGGAACAACTTCGGTCCAATAGAGCTGAACTTTCTAGGGGTGTCACTGGAGTCGCCCCTAATGTGGCTGAGTACTGGATGGAGGCTACTGAGAGGATAATAGATGATTTAGACTATATCCCTGAGCAGAAATTGAAGGCTGTAGTCTCGTTGCTTCGCGATGAGGCTTATTAGTGGTGGCTGACCGTTAAGGAGGGCACTCAGTTCGATCATCTATCTTGGGAGTTCTTTTGGTTTACCTTCCAAGAGAAGTATGTGGGAGCAAGTTACATCGATGCTCGTAGGCATGAGTTTCTGAATCTCACTTAGGAAGACTGATCAGTGGTTGAGTATGAGGCTGAATTTCTGAGACTGAGCCACTATGCGCGAGGTATGGTGGCGTCTGAATATGAGAGATGTGTCCGTTTTGAGGACGGCCTTAGGGATAATCTGAGGGTGTTGATAGCTCCTCAGAGGAAGCGAGAGTTCTCCGTTCTGGTAAAAAAGGCGAAGATCACTGAAGAGGTTAAGCGCGCTGGCGTCAAAATAGAGACCGTGAGTGAGGTAAGAACAAGAGGGATTCGGAGGACTCGAGCTCAATATAAAGGCCTAAGAAAAAGGTCAAGATTGTTGGTCCAGATAGAGCTGGGCCCACTGTTGCTCCTACTAGACTGCAGCCATGTGGAGATTGTGGTAGACGCCATCAAGACGAGTGTTGAAGGAGGACTGTGGCATGTTTGAGATGTGGGTCATTAAAACACCAAATTCGAGAGTGTCTGCTGAGGGCTGATCAAGTGCAAGCTCTAGGTTCTGGTACTACACAGCCACAGAGGGTAGTTCAGCAGCCACCGAGGGGCCGTAGTCAAGCTAGGGGTGGTAATGGTATGGGCCGTGGATAGAGGGCACCAGGCAGAGGTCCTGAATAGACTGAGGCGAGGCAGCTTGCTCTTGTTGATGCTGCTCTTCGCCAAGAGGACATAAATGCTCCAGACGTCATTACAGATACGCCCTTAATTTATGATTTACCTTACTTTGCTTTGATAGACATAGGTTTCACACATTCCTGTGTAGCTAGCACTGTGTTTGGAAACTTGGGGATTTTGGTTAAGAGTACTTCTAGTAAGGTGATGGTACTGAGTCCACTGGGGCAATCGGTTCAGGTTAGCAAACTGTATAGAGATGTTTTGCTAGAGGTTCAAGGGTCGATATTTTTTGCTAATCTGATGGAGCTACCGTTTGGGGAGTTCGACCTAATTCTGGGTATGGATTGGTTGGTCAAGCACTGTGTCAGTCTGGACTGTACGACTAAGAGGGTCGTCTTGAGAACTAAGGGGGATAATAAGGTAGTTATGATTGGAGAACATCGAAATTATTTGGCTAATATGATCTTTGCGCTGGTGCTTGAGAAACTAGTTCGTAAGGGATATAAAGTGTTCTTGGCCTATATTAGCATTTCCATTTTTGAGGACTTCACTGTAAAGGATATCAGAACTGTAAGGGATTTTTCAAACTTTTTCCTGAGGACCTACCGGGTTTACCTCCGAATCGAGAAATGGAATTTGGGATTGAGCTTCTTCCTAGTACAGCTCCGATGTCTATCGCCCCCTATCGTATGGCACCGAAAGAGCTTACAAGGCTTAAAGCTTAACTACAGGAACTTTTAGACAGTGGTTTCATCTGTCCGAGTGTGTCTCCGTAGAGAGCACCAGTATTGTTCATTAAGAAAAAGAATGGGACCATGATGATGTGCATAGACTATCGCCAGTTGAACAAGCTGACCATTAAGAACAAGTATTCGCTTCTTAGGATCGATGACTTATTTGATCAATTCCAAGTAGCTTCTGTGTTCTTTAAGATTGATCTTTGTTCAGGGTATCACCAGTTGAGGGTTAAGGATGTGGATATGCATAAGACGACATTTAGAACTTGTTATGGACATTACGAGTTCCTAGTCATGCCTTTCGGGTTGGCTAATGCTTCAGCTACATTCATGGACCTGATGAACAGAGTATTTCAGCCTTATCTGGATCAGTTCATCCTCGTTTTCATTGACAATATTCTGGTATACTTTAAGACTGAAGATGAGCATGATGAGCATCTTAGAGCTGTGCTTCAAATTCTACGTAAAAAACAACTCTACGCTAAATTCAGTAAGTGTGAGTTCCGGCTTCGTGAAGTCACTTTCCAGAGGCACGTAGTTTCTGCTGACTGGATTCAAGTTGATCCTTGAAAGATCGAGGCTGTACTAGATTAGAAATAGCCTAAGAATGTTTCTAAAATCTACAGTTTTCTGGGTCTAGCGGGTTATTATCGACAGTTTGTGGAAGGTTTCTCACTAATTGCAACGCCATTAACTAAGCTGCTACATAAAGGTGTTTTATTTGTTTGGACTGATGAGCAGCAGGAGAGTTTCGAGAAGCTCAAGTCTATTCTGATTGAGGCTCGTATTCTGATACAGCCTGAACTTAGAAAGGAGTTTGTGGTTTACAGTGACGCATTGCATATGGGTTTGGGTTGTGTTCTGATGCAGGATGGTAAGGTTGTGGCTTATGCGTCTCGTCAGCTTAAGACACATGAGGCAAACTATCCGAAACATGATTTGGAATTGGCCGCTGTAGTTTTCAATTTAAAAATTTGGAGGCACTACCTGTACGATGAGAAGTGCACCATCTACACTGATAAAAAAAGCCTTAGTTTTCGTTTTGAAGATCTGGAGGCACTACCTGTACAGTGAGAAGTGTACTATCTACACTGATCACGAAAGTCTTAGGTACTTCCTGACTCAGAAGGATTTGAATCTTAGACAGCGTAGATGGATTGATCTACTTAAGGATTATGACTGTACTATTGAGTACCATCCTGGCAAGGCCAATGTGGTGGCTGATGCGTTGAGCAGCAGGGTGAGGACTGATCTGATAGTGATGTTCACTTGACTTAGTTTGTTCAACAATGGAAGTGTGTTAGCTGAGTTGCAGGTTAAACTGACTTGGATAGAACAGATTCGCGATTGGTAGTTAAAGGATGAATCGTTAGGTCTTCAATTCTGTTAGGTTGAGAGTGGCAGTATTACGGACTTTGGGCTGAATAATGATATTTTCATGGTCAGATTTGTGTACCAAATGATACTGATCATAGGTAGTCTATTCTGAGAGAGGTGCATAGTAGCCCTTATGCTATACATCCAGTGGGAATAAGATGTACCGAGATCATCGAGAACTGTACTAGTGACCGAGATTGAAACGAGAGGTTACTAACTTTGTGGCATGATGTCTAACATGCCAGCAGGTTAAGGCTGAGCATCAGTTACCTTTGGGTTTGCTGCAGCCGGTTAAGATTCCGCTGTGAAAGTGGGAGCAAGTAACGATGGACTTCGTTAGTAAGTTACCCTTAACACCCACAAAGAAGAATTCTGTTTGGGTCATCGTGGATCGATTGACCAAGTCTGCATACTTCATTCCGGTTAGGACCGACTATTCTTTTCAGAAGTTGGTGAAGCTTTACATTTCTGAGATAGTGAGACAGCATGGGTACCAGTCTCAATCATTACTGATAAGGATCCTTGTTTCACGTCTCATTTCTGGAAAAAGTTACATGAGGCTCTGGGTTTGAGATTGGACTTCAGTACTGTGTTTCATCCTCAGACCGATGGTCAAGCTGAAAGGGTAATTCAGAAACTGGAGGATATGTTGAGGAGTTGTGTTATCGATTTTCGAGGTAGCTGGGTGGATTATCTTTTGTTAGCCGAGTTCACTTACAATAACAGTTTCCAGTCTAGTATGTACATGGCACCTTACGAGGCTCTGTATGGTCGTAAGTTTCGTACTCCTTTGTGTCGGACTGAGTTCGGCGAACGTCAAGTTTTGGGTCCTGGGTTGGTTTTTGAGACTGAGGATAAGGTTTTACTAATTCGGGATAGTCTGAAGGCTACTTCTGATAAACAGAAGTCTTATGCTGATCTTAGGAGGTGTGATATTGATTATTCCGTAGGGGACCTCGTGTTTCTTAAGGTCTCCCCATGAAAGAAGGTTTTGAGGTTCAGTCGCAAGGGCAAGTTGAGCCTTAGGTTTATTAGGCCTTATCGAATCTAGAAGCGAGTGGGACCGGTCGCTTATCAGTTGGAGTTACCTCTAGAGCTAGATCATATTCATTACGTATTCCATGTCTCGATGTTGAGGCGTTACAGCTCTGGTCCTACTCATATTGTCCCTATTGAGGAGATTGAGGTTAGGCTAGATTTGACCTTCGAGGAGGAGCCTGTTCAGATTCTGGATCACGATCCAAAGGTTCTTCAGAAGAAGTCTATCCCTTTAGTGATGGTGCTGTGATGGAATCATAGCACTGAGGAGGCTACGTGAGAGCTTGAAGTTGCAATGCATTAGCAATATCCTCATCTATTCTGATCAATTAAATTTCGAGGCCGAAATTTTCTTTTAGGGGGTAGAGTTGTAACGCCCCAAATTTTTTATTTTTGTTTCTATTAAAATGTGACACAAATCTGTATTTGCTTCAGAGGTTAAGTCTTCTGGGTGTGTTTCAGCGGTCCTAAGTTCAAGCCCTGCCTTTGGAAAATCTTGATAATTTTTTTATCTAAGCCTTGTGTTTAAGGAGTAGGCTTATATATAATTATTGGTAAAATCATATTAGAATGGGCCTGCTGGTCTGGTGGTTAGGTTGAGAGTTAGTTGGCTAGAGGTTTTGTGTTCGAATCCCTGCACGAGCGTGGGTATTTTTTGCTCGATTATCAAACAAAATTTCGGTTCAACTAAAAGTCTGAGGAGTGGATTAGTGGAGAAAATCAAAGGATGTGATCATATTTTATTTAGACTTTTAATTTTTTTATTTTTAATTTTATTTTCAATTTCCCCGAATTTTCTCCATCTTTTAACATTTTGCTTCTCCTTTCCCTGTTGAAATTTCTATGCTTTTTCCGCTTCTTATTCGGTTGTCCAAATTGTTTCCTCTTTGTTCAATAGTTGTGTCGCTCGTTGGTAACTAACTGTTTTCCATTTATCTCTTTGTTTTGTGGATAGTTTTCTAAAAGTGGTTTGTGTTTGGTTCTCTTGGATTAGGTGAAAGTCAAGATTTTGGGAGGACTCCTGCAGTGACTTGATCGTTAAAGGTTTTTGTTCATTACCGGTGAGTTTACGAATACGTTATTGATGTTGTGAGTTCCTATTCGTGGAATTTTTTCGTTAAGGTTTCAAAGATGTTACTGAATTTGAGTGTTATTATGACAATATTTAGGCTTTAGAAGGCTCAGGAGTGATTTCGCATCGAATTGATACCAGGTGTATACTCGAAAATGAAGAAAGCGAGATTCAGTAAAAGCCAAAAAACCCTATTGTCGACACCACACAGGCGTGTAGTCACCCGTGTGGTAGGCCATGTGCGACAGCACGGCCGTGTGATCGAAGAAGATTAGGGTGTGCCAAGATACAGCCGTGTGATGGCCGGGGTATGGCCGTATGGGCCACACGGGCTAAACCGAACTGGGCCTATGGGTCCACACGGGTAATCCACATGGGCATGCAAAATTTGGGCTAGGCCATGTGATCCATACGGGCCAAGACCAATATGGGCATGTGGGTCACACGGGTGTAGGGGCCCACATGAGCAAACCACATGGGAGTGTGGGCCCATTTAGCTAAAATGTTTCCTAGGGTTGCATGGGTCACCTGAGTCGACTGTGAACCTACTGTAGTGTCGATAAATGCTACTTAGACCCTAAATCATGTTAACTTAGCATACAATATATGTATTGAGCATGTTAAATTTATGCATGTTTACTAATTTGTATGTATGATTGGTAACTGAATATTAGCATGTAAGCATGTACTTCTGTATATCTACATTGAGCATGTTTAGTTGCATTTGCATTGGGGTGGGATTGTTGATAATTGGAGGAAGTGTACTGAAACTGTGACACCCCTAATTTGACCCTAGTCAAAAAGTGGTTTCGGGACCACAAAATCGAGTCATAAAAATAATTAGCCGTCATATTTTATGACTATTATATGTGAATACGAATGTGTGAAAGTTTTAAGCTTTGATTTAGTAAATTGCATGTGAATTTAGTCAATAGGACTTATGTGTGACACTTTTGAATTGTGATAGGTCAAAACATAAGGATCTATTAGTGCATGAAATAAAAGGGTGGACTTGCATGTCAATTTCCCCTAATTAGTAGTGGCCTACCATGAGCATGAGAATGGACAAAATGTTATGGGGTGAAACATGTTGGAAACATGTTGTGTTAGTGGGTTATGGGAGAAAGAATGAAATAAAGGGTTAGTAATAAAGAAATGAAAAGGGAGGGTGATGAGAACAAAGTTGTCTCATCCATGTTCCCCCATTGCCGTGACTTCGAAAGAAAGAAAAGAAGAAATTGGTTCTTCTTGGCCGTGAATTGAAGGAGGAAGAAGAGGGGAAGTTCGGCCAAGGTGGTTCTTGAGATTAAGGTATGTTCAATGTTGCTTTTGGAGGTTTACACATCCTTTGGAGGGTTAGCCTACTTTTATTTATCTCATGGATGAAATTGGAGTTGTTGGAGAGTTAGGATTCGGCTAAGAGGCTTCAAAATTTTAGTTGATGCCTTGATACTACTAGCATGTTAGCTATGTGGATGTGTTAAGTTACTTGAAATGTTGGATAAATTTGAACTCCCTACCAAATTCTTTAGGCAACCCATGTTAGAAATTTCGGTATTGAGATGTCTAGATCTTTCGCCATTGTGGCTATGGAGGAAGTAAGTTTTGTTTCTTGTTAAATTGGATGAATTTTGTTGTATGAGTGCTTGAACAAACTATGATTAAATGGATGCATAGATTCAAAGTGGGAAGAAATGGGCTATTATATTTGATGCTAATGCCGAATATGAAGATGATGAACTTGAATAAATAATATTCAGCTAGCATGATAAGTTATGAAATATTAAGTAGATGATATAAATGAGCTATTTAGATGTTAAAGAATGTTGTCTAAATGGGTGAAGACTATGATGTCTAAAACGCTATTTATTTGCTTTAGAAGTTTGAAATTTAAGGGATTGAATGCAAATTAATTGTACATGAAGGTTAAAGTTTTTGTATCCGATGCTTTAATCCAAGCTGAGTGATGGTGTTCGAAAGTGCTCTGCGGCTTTAGCTTAAGAGCAAAGAGGATCAAAGTCGGATAAGGGAAAAAGAGAATGTAAACGAATAGCCGTGGATACCTAATCGTCGACCACTTCCGAGGTAAGTTTTAAGTGATCAAACGTTGAGTAAATTCAATCAAATAGGACATAATGAGTTGATTTAATAAGATATGATGTGGTCATGATATGTTTAAAACTCAAATGGTAAGTTCATAAGTGTTTGGACTTGGAAATTTAAGAGCAAATTGTAATAATTTGCTTAGGATAGCAGCAGTAACGTGATTTTGAAAAATCACTAAAAATTGTAGGAATGAAATTAAATAGTGAATAAATTATTTAAATGAACCTTGATGAATCTACTTTCATATGGAAGAAATGAAACGGTCATATGAGTTATATGTTAAGAGATATTAAAGTTCTCGAGAAACAGGGCCAGAACGGTTTCTGGATCCCCTGTTCCAACTTTGGAAATTCATTATAAATTAATCAGAGATAATTAGGAGTCGTACTATATATGTATAGATTCCTCTTTGAGTCTAGTTTCTATAGAAACAAACGGTATCAGTATTGAAGCCCTGTACAGGGAGATATCCAAGTCGTAATGAGAGAAGGTCAGTGTAGTCGATCCTTGTAACAGGGGAGACTTTAACTAATAAACTGTACTAATTGGCCTGATCAAAAATTCTAGAAAAGATATGTAGATGGACATATGAGTCTAATTTCAGGGAAAAATTACGAAACTGATTTTCGAGCTTTGAAACTCAAGATATGATTTTTAAGGCGACAGTGATGCAGTAACCAACTTGTCTGGAAAATTTTAAATGGACTGTGAAAATAGTTAAGTTAAGTCTGTGTGCACCTTGTGTTCGACTCGATGAACGGACTCAGTGCACGGGTGTTACAATTTTATTGGTATCGAGCTACGGTTTAGTCGATTCTAGGACTACCGTAATACGTTTGGGTCTAGCTATACATGCCATTATGTGATTATTTAATAGTGTGGTGATTTCGACAATTGAAAATGTGTTTATTTATTGTAATGAATTCGATCCCAATCGAAATGTGCAGATGGTATTGAGAGGATCGAGACATGCTTATGATGTGTCAATATTGAGAAGGGTATAACATAAGTAAGTTTTGAGTAATTGAATTTGGTATTTAATTTAAAATGCCATGATATACATGTATGATAGATGAATGATGTCCCATTGTCCTTATCATAATAAGGTTATTAGAGAAATGAACAAAGGAAGAGATTGGGGATATATGCTTTTGTGTGATTGCTTATTGAGCTGAAAGTTTAGTAAAAGAAGCATACATGTATTAGATTTGAATGATATTTACGACTTAAAGTCAAGAATCATGTTATATGTTTACATGTGAATGAATTGATTAAATTATAAATGTGATTTGTGCCATGTGAAACATGATAACATGTGAATAAATATGTATGAGACTCAGTAATGTGAATTCGAGTTTAAAGACCCGCTGACTATATGAAGAGATTATGACCGGGTAAAGACCCGATGGCTATGTACAGAGATTATGTCCGGATTAAAATTCGCTGGCTTTGTGTGGAGATTTCATCCGAGCTAAAGGTCTTGACGATGTATCCAGGCTAAGTCCCGAAGAGCATTCATGCTAGTGATATATCCGGGCTAAGTCCCGAAGAGCATTCATGCTAGTGATGTATCCGGGCTAAGTCCCGAAGAGCATTCATGCTAGTGATATATCCGAGCTAAGTCCTGAAGAGCATTCATGCTAGTGATGTGTCCGGGCTAAGTCCCGAAGAGCATTCATGCTAGTGATGTGTCCGGGCTAAGTCCCGAAGAGCATTCGTACTAGTGATATATCCGGGCTAAGTCCCGAAGAGCATTCATGCTAGTGATGTATCCGGGCTAAGTCCCGAAGAGCATTCATGCTAGTGATGTGTCCGGGCTAAGTCCCGAAGAGCATTCGTGCTAGTGATATATCCGTGCTAAACCTCGAAGAGCATTCGTGCTGGTGTTATATCCGGGCTAGGTCCCGAAGAGCAATCATGCTGGTGACGTGTATTCGGGCCTTCGTGCCTAGTAGGCTTCGTGCCGGTAATTTGAGCAAAGTTTAAGTATTCATTACTATACGAATTCAAATTTAAATGAGATGATATGTTTAAAAGTGTACATACATGATGTTCATAGACTTGGTTAAGTCATTTCAATGTGTAATAACGAATGAATAAGAGCACTATGTGTGTGAATGATTAGAGGCACTGTGTGTGTGCGAATTCCTTTAATCGAGCACTATGAGTGCGAGATCGGTCAATGGGCACTAAGTGTGTGAAGTGGAATTCATGTAAGACCTCGTCTGGGACGAAGGCATTGATTTGAGATAGTGTGTAAGACCATGTCTGGGACATGGCATCTGCTCGATATGTGAGTATATGTAAGACCATATCTAGGATATGGCATTGTAAGAGCTATATGTGCTTGATGAGTATCCGTAATGATTTCGAATGATTCAACGGGTATCGTTAACGGTGATTAAATGTGCTAAATGAATTCAATGTTCAGGTATATGGAAGATGATTTTCTGTTGGAAATAGGTTAAGTTGAATAGTGAGATATGATGGAGTTATAAAGGATATTTATTGGGATGTTTGAGTATATGTGTACTTTCGGTCAGGTTACAGCTTATACATGAATGAAAATGTGGGTTACAAATATGTGGGTTGATGATGTGAATTATACATGTTAATATGTGCTTAATATGTGTTTGAAATGCATTTGTGAATTAAATTAAGTGATTATTGCTTATGAAATCAAGAAAATGAGATATATGTGCATACTTGTAGAAATGTTTATGTATTTGTTTTAAGATAAGAAAATGATTTTATAGATCGATGCAAAATCAATAATGAATTACAATTGCTATCGATGAGCTAATGTTTATATGAATATAATTCAATAAGAGGACGTTATCCTAAACTATGCATCGGTAGAAATTTTCGGGGACGAAAATCCCTAAAGGGGGGGAAGAGTTGTGACACCCCTAATTTGACCCTAGTCGAAAAGTGGTTTCGGTACCACAAAATCGAGTCATAAAAATAATTAGCCATCATATTTTATGACTATTATATGTGAATACGAATGTGTGAAAGTTTTAAGCTTTGATTTAGTAAATTGCATGTGAATTTAGTCAATAGGACTTATGTGTGACACTTTTGAAATGTGATAGGTCAAAACATAAGGATCTATTAGTGCATGAAATAAAAGGGTGGACTTGCATGTCAATTTCCCCTAATTAGTAGTGGCCGCCATGAGCATGAGAATGGACAAAATGTTATAGGGTGAAACATGTTGGAAACATGTTGTGTTAGTGGGTTATGGGAGAAAGAATGAAATAAAGGGTTAGTAATAAAGAAATGAAAAGGGAGGGTGATGAGAACAAAGTTGTCTCATCCATGTTCCCCCATTACCGTGACTTGAGAAAGAAAGAAAAGAAGAAATTGGTTCTTCTTGGCCGTGAATTGAAGGAGGAAGAAGAGGGGAAGTTCGGCCAAGGTGGTTCTTGAGATTAAGGTATGTTCAATGTTGCTTTTGGAGGTTTACACATCCTTTGGAGGGTTAGCCTACTTCTATTTATCTCATGGATGAAATTGGAGTTGTTGGAGAGTTAGGATTCGGCTAAGAGGCTTCAAAATTTTAGTTGATGCCTTGATACTACTAGCATGTTAGCTATGTGGATGTGTTAAGTTACTTGAAATGTTGGATAAATTTGAACTCCCTACCAAATTCTTTAGGCAACCCATGTTAGAAATTTCGGTATTGAGATGTCTAGATCTTTCGGCCATTGTGGCTATGAAGGAAGTAAGTTTTGTTTCTTGTTAAATTGGATGAATTTTGTTGTATGAGTGCTTGAACAAACTATGATTAAATGGATGCATAGATTCAAAGTGGGAAGAAATGGGCTATTATATTTGATGCTAATGCCGAATATGAAGATGATGAACTTGAATAAATAATATTCAGCTAGCATGATAAGTTATGAAATATTAAGTAGATGATATAAATGAGCTATTTAGATGTTAAAGAATGTTGTCTAAATGGGTGAAGACTATGATGTCTAAAACTGCTATTTATTTGCTTTAGAAGCTGAAATTTAAGGGGATTGAATGCCGAAATTAATTGTACATGAAGGTTAAAGTTTTTGTATCCGATGCTTCAATCCAAGCTGAGTGATGGTGTTCGAAAGTGCTCTGCGGCTTTAGCTTAAGAGCAAAGAGGATCAAAGTCGGATAAGGGAAAAAGAGAATGTAAACGAATAGCCGTGGATACCTAATCGTCGACCACTTCCGAGGTAAGTTTTAAGTGATCAAACGTTGAGTAAATTCAATCAAATAGGACATAATGAGTTGATTTAATAAGATATGATGTGGTCATGATATGTTTAAAACTCAAATGGTAAGTTCATAAGTGTTTGGACTTGAAATTTAAGAGCAAATTGTAATAATTTGCTTAGGACAAGAGCAGTAACGTGATTTTAGAAAATCACCATAAATTGTTGGTGTGGAATTATAGGCTGAATAAAATATGTAATCATAGCCTAATTAGTCTAGTTCCTTATAAAAGAGGCCGTGTGAGCAAAGAAATTTCCTATAAAGAGATATTTAAAGTTGTGTGAGACGGTGTCGAATGACTCAAATCCCTGCTCGCTTTTTAGAAAATCGTTATGATTTGAACAAAAATGGTTATAAGGTAAAATGTATATGCTTAGACTCCTTAATGAGTCTAGTTTCAAAACAAATTGAATATAACACATTTTGAATTCGGTACAATGAGAAATTTGATTCGTAGTGAGGAGTGGTCAGATTAGTCGAATAGTGAAACAGGGGAAAACTTTAAGAAAAATCTGGTATTGATTGGCCACACCTAAAATTCTGAAAATTTTATGGATGAAAGATACATGAGTCTACATTCGGGGAAAATTAACGGCAATTGATTTTGAGTTTTGAAGCTCCAGTTATAAACAATTTAGTGACTGTTGTTCAGGAAAACTGCTTGTAGTGAATATGTGATTTTGATGTAAACTTTGATGAAACTATTTGAGTTGCTTACAAGCTATTGCTGAAATTGAGGTACAAGAAAATATGAAATATGTATGATATACATATATGTGTGATAAGGCCGAATGGCCAATGTGATGAATGTGAAAGTGTATATATGTGATAAGGCCTAATGGCCCATGTGATGAATGTGAAAGTGTATATGTGTGATAAGGCCGAACGGCCAATGTGATGGATGTGAAAGTGTATATATGTGATAAGGCCTAATGGCCCATGTGATGAATGTGAAAGTGTATATGTGTGATAAGGCCGAACGGCCAATGTGATGGATGTGAAAGTGTATATATGTGATAAGGCCTAATGGCCCATGTGATGAATGTGAAAGTGTATATGTGTGGTAAGGCCGAACGGCCAATGTGATGGATGTGAAAGTGTATATATGTGATAAGGCCTAATAGCCGATGTGATGAATGTGAAAGTGCATATGTGTGATAAGTCCCGAAGGGCATATGTGATGAATGTGAAAGTGCATATGTGTGATAAGTCCCGAAGGGCATTTGTGTCAGTACTATATCCGGGTTAAAACCCCGCAGGCTTTATGCGAGAATATTATCCTGATTAATGTCCGTAGGCTTCATGCTCGTACTATAATCGAGCTTTAAAGACCCAACGGCTAAATGCTAGGATTCAAGTAAGACTTTGATATTGAGTATCTGCATTAAGTTACCATCAAGTAAGTATTATGTATTTAAGATGTTCAGGTACGTATTACTTACTCATCGGTGGAGTGATTTCGAGGTGAATTATCGAGATCAAAGAGGTAGGTAAATGTGATTAATATTATAACTCCAAATATGAGAATGATCTAATTGGTAATGGTATGTTTGTATAATAAAGTATGCGATGAAATATTCTTATGTATTAGTGCATATTCTGCCCAAAAGCCTTATGATTTAAGTATGGGTTGGGTTGAGCTAGATGTGCCAGTACAAGGTAAGGATTATAATTGGTAAGCTTACGTATATGTGATAAGGAATATGTTTGGTTCTTTATGTGCCTATGGTAATTTAGTACTTGTCATGTTGAAATACTTAAAAGTATGGATGTGATTATGAACAAGTGGAATGGATTATTGAAAGTTGAAAATCGATGAAGAATGTGCTTTGGAAATATTTGACCATCTAGGTCATTATTATTCGAAAGTATATATGTGGCAGCCAAGTGTTGCGTTTAATGATATTATAGATCGAGATGAAGCTCTAGATTAACTTCATCGAACAGATGAAATGAATGACCAATGATAGTGATTGAGAACACTTTGTTTTGCTTAAAACTTACTAAGCATTAAATGCTTACTCCGTTCTTTGAATCTCTTTTTATAGATTTTGGTTCGTCACCATCGGATTCGGGATCATCAAGTCAAGTCATCCACACTATCAAAGCCCTTTTGGTACTCTTTTAGTTGAACTCTGGATATGGCATGTATAGGACTACCCTTTGCTGTTTTTTTTTTCAAGTATGTTTTGTGATGTATGTGTGTACAGCCATGCGAAAATGGCTCGTAAAAGTGGAGTATGGCATTAGACCATTTGTGTTTATGTATATATGTATGGTTTCATGATGTGACTATGGACTGGAATGGAAGTGTTGGGCAAATGATCAGCCATTGGAATGGCTAAATATGATTATATGTGGACCTATGTATGACAAAACTCTAGTTGGTCCATGGAAACCACGAAATAGGTAAAGTTTACCTTGAAAACAGATGCTGACAGCAGCAGTGGTGTGGATTTGAAAAATCACTAAAAATTGTAGGAATGAAATTAAATAGTGAATAAATTATTTAAATGAACCTTGATGAATCTACTTTCATATGGAAGAAACGAAACGGTCATATGAGTTATATGTTAAGAGATATTAAAGTTCTCGAGAAACAGGGCCAGAACGGTTTCTGGATCCCCTGTTCCAACTTTGGAAATTCATTATAACTTAATCAGAGATAATTAGGAGTCTTCCTATATATGTATAGATTCCTCTTTGAGTCTAGTTTCTATAGAAACCAACGACATCAGTATTGAAGCCCTGTACAGGGAGATATCCAAGTCGTAATGAGCGAAGGTTAGTGTAGTCGATCCCTGTAATAGGGGAGAATATAACTAATAAACTGTACTAATTGGCCTGACCAAAAATTCTAGAAAAAAATATGTAGATGGACATATGAGTCTAATTTCAGGGAAAAATTACGAAACTGATTTTCGAGCTTTGAAACTCAAGATATGATTTTTAAGGCGACAGTGATGCAGTAACCAGCTTGTCTGGAAAATTTTAAATGGACTGTGAAAATAGTTAAGTTAAGTCTGTGTGCACCTTGTGTTCGACTCCGGTAACGGACTCGGGTACGGGGTGTTACAGAAACGCTTTCATGCCTATTATCTGGTAGCTCAACTGTAATATTACTAATAAGTGCCGCATTCGGTATGACTTGGAGTGTAGGGCTGGGTGGGTGTTTTAAACCCCACATAGTGTGTAGGGATGGTCAGTGATGGGGTGTAGAGGCTGGTGGGTAGGATACTGTTTTTTTGTTATTGTATGCATACGATATCTGAGATGGGCTAAGGCCCTAATTTATATCTAAGACTGTATCTGTAATGGGCTTAGGCCTAGACTGCATTTGACTGATAACTGTTGTTTGACTGTATGCATGTCTTCTGTAGGGATTACACACTGAGTTTATGTAAACTCACCCCTTTTTGTTTATCTGTACAAGTAACCCCCAGACCTAGACGGATCAGTGCTGTGGAGGACTCAACAGTGACCACATGACTATTAAACTGATTTAATTCCACTTAAGGTTTTTAATTCCTATTATTTTTTGAGTATTTATGATGTAAGTTGGACTTTTGGACTGTTTGCCCTTACTTTGGATTTTAACTGTTTAAATGGAATTTAAACTACAAACTCAACGAAAACTCAATTTTATTAAATACAGCGTTTTTCCTAATGCGAACAATTTTCTTTAAATATCACGATTTTAAAAGCTTCTGCTATAGAATATGTTTTTAAACGAATCAAATTAATGAGAAAATAATTTTGGAAGTGACGAAATATAAATAAAAGCTAATAAACGGAAACGGTTTTAACTTGATATATTCAATTTCAAGTTCCATTCCATGTGACATTGCCAGATTTAGCCATAACGTCCTAGCCGGGATTGGGGTGCTACATATTGTGTTGTATTGAATGGTATTGAAATTAATGATTGTTACTTGAATGAATGATGTCCCATGCTCATACATCGTTTGACATCAATTTGATAATGGCTATGAAATGATATGAAATTCCTATGATGGTTCTATGTTATTCTGTTAATGCTAATATGTTTCACTGTATTTGATTCCGTTTAAATAATAGTTCGACTCACACTGAGCTTTTCATAAGCTCACCCCCAATAGTGTTTAACTTTTTAGGTAAACCTCAAAATTAGGATCAGACTCGGCATTCAAAGAATCACCTTGGACCTCAAACTATTTTTAAAAAGTATTAATCAGTCTCTATTGGTTTTGGTTTTTAGTTTTTAATGACTTCTGGTCTATGGCTTGGTAACTTTTATTTTTGCATGCATGGATTACTCAAGTATAATAACTGAATAATACATGATATCGGGCTTAAGTAAATTTTGACATTGTTCCCTAATTTCTACTGCATTGCAAATGAACCATTTTTTAAAAACAAATCGATAAGGTAATTAAGTTTCCAAAATGACTTGAAAAATTGTTTTTTCCACTACATTAGTTTAACATCGAGTTTTTTTTACAGAATAACGACAAGCAAACAATATTTCTAAAACAACACTATCAACAATAAAATGAATCCTAAGTATACACGACCTAATGAATGAATACTTTTAAGCTAACTCAAAGTGTAACTATGGTTTTCTCTAAAAATGAGTTTACTTAAGGTCTTCAAAAGTAATGTAAGTTAGTTTAGCCGTTTCGATGGCTAATGTAGCCTTCTCAATATAGCCATAATGCTTAGGCCAAGTTAGAGAGGTTAAAAATTTTTATTTTGTTTATTAAATGGTTATTTTTACTATTAGATTATAAATGTTATTACGAAAACAAAGTTGTTTTACTACTTGTAATAGTGTTCTTGACAATAGCCAGGGTGATAACAATCACATTAAATAATCTCAGGTATAATTTACTATGATTTATTTATTATATCATGATTACTATAATTGGAGACTAATCATGACAACATGAATAGATAGATTTTGATTTGAAATTCAATCATGTTTTGCGATGGTGATTATGAAATAAACAATCAATGGAGGCATTTAGAAGTCTGTCCTACTAGATTTGTTGCATTCTTAAAGTGAATGCAAAAGTAAAGAAAATAAATGATATAATCATGGATCACTAAAAGTGAGAACATAGTAAGAAATAAGAGAACAAGAGAGTTCTCAAGATAACTCTTCCAAGGGTAAAGATAACATATGTTATCAATGTAATATGAATGATTATTGGCCACATATGTAGATATGCCCAAATATTTTGTTTTTGTTAATATTCTTTGAGGAAGGATATGAGAATGTAGTAATGAATTCTATCATTACAGATAGAAAATATTTATTTTATTTGGTACTAAAACAAACAAATATTATTTCAATATTTGGTAGTACAAAATTTGTTGAAAGCTCTAAAAGAACTAATATATCAATATCTAAAAACACAAAATTTGTCATGGTTAATGCATTAGTTTTAAAAGATATTCATTATAATGGATATCATATTGGGATTGTGAATGGAGAAAAAATTATATTTCATATAAATCAAAAGAGGATTGAGTTATTAATTTATATTTATTACTCTTGTTAATTGATCGTGACTATCTTTGTGATCTTCTTTTGTCATCATCCCCGTTAAAGGGTTGAAAACAAAATATTTGACTGTGAAAGATCTACTTATGAGCAATAGAATATGGTAAACTATCTAAAGCTCGTTATGGTTGGATGAACCTGAAGTTGCAAGTTTTTTTAAAAACTATGAGTATAACTCTACAGTATTCAGAATAAGTTCTCAATTAAATTACGTGAAAAAATATTACTAATAAGAACCTTGCAATAGAGAACTTATTCAACTTTTCATTATTCAAATGTGCTCCTACAGTAGCAATATCATGAAAAAAATTACTTATGATTGAACAAAAATTTTTAACCACGAAACCTAACCATTCCCTGAAGAGAATATAATAATATGTAATAAATTGGGATTGTTGAAATAAATTTTCTCACCTCCAAAAGTGGAAAAATGAAGAAAGTAAGAAAAGAACGCGAATTTCGGAGAACTTTTTAAGAAGAGAGACAATTTATTTATGAAGAGTCATTGGTTATGTACATATTGCACACTTGGAAAATAAGATCCACTTTTAAAATTTGTTATTAATACATTTTGATTGGATTCAAAGTCCATTACAAAAGTTTAATTTGTTACTTTTTATCGTCAAGACTCAATGTAGGACAAAAAAAAGGTACGTCTTTAAATATTAAATCAATTTGATATATAACTTAAATATTTTAGATGATCTTCTTTTTAAGTTTTGATTACATGTGTTACATATTGTTTTAAGCATCTTATTTGTTTATGAAAATTAATATTAATTGATTTATTTATATTGCTATAGTAGGTTTTATAATTAAGAAATATATTTGATTAAAACATATTCAAGATGCAAATTTATGTTAACAAACCAATGAAGTTTATGGTTATTCAAATTTGATTTAATTCAAAGAACTGTTAAAGGTAGTAGTTGTTCAGTATTATTCCATATGTTAATTATTTAGAGAAATAAGATGAGGAAATGTAAATGGAAAGTTTTATGAGCTTAAATGGCTGGATTTTAAATTAAATTTCATAGATCATTATGAAAAAAAAATGCTAGTTTTCATTATGTCATATTTTTATGATTGAGATGTGACATTTATTTATATATTTAGTATAGGCTTGTTTC
The DNA here is from genome assembly GCF_025698485.1 of Gossypium arboreum. Classification (NCBI taxonomy): domain Eukaryota; kingdom Viridiplantae; phylum Streptophyta; class Magnoliopsida; order Malvales; family Malvaceae; genus Gossypium; species Gossypium arboreum. The sequence goes on from NC_069070.1 coordinate 21,907,818, forward strand.
TATACATGACCTAGGTAGTTATTTTTGGTAGTTAATTGATTATGCAAAACACTTATTAAAAGGGTTTTAAAAGTATTTTGAATTGAACTCGGGACTTCTCGCATCCAAAGAGAGAATCATACCACTAGACCAAATGCCTTACATTTGAAGATTTTCACATATTCCCTGAAGCGCATATTGCATATAGTTATTTGAAAATTATATTTATTGACTTAGTGGCATTATAGACTTCACATTGATTTAGACATTTCCTATAACGCCCCATAACCCAGCCTAGAAGTTTAGACTGAATCTCGGAGGTTACATTTATCATCGAATTCGAACACAATTATTAAAAATGAACTAAACCATTTAGCCCTTTTATGATTCAAAATAGAAAACTCAAGTCACATTGAAAGCTCTCGGAAATAAAGTTCCAAAGTTTATAGAATTCAAAACAAAACTGTTTTCGAAAATCCCAAATCAAATTGTTCCACAATCTTTATAGAGGTTTATAGTTCAAAACAGATCACAAATTTATAAATCTGAAAAGTCGTTGTATTAGTCCGGCATAAAACAAATCACTTCGAGACCTCCGGCATGCTAAGTCCAGCTACAAAAAATGAGGGTACTTGTGAAGGGATAAACTAAAGGGGTGAGCTACACGAGCTCAGTGTGTAATGCCCCAAATTTTAAATTGTTGTTTTACGAATGTGACACAAGTTTGTATCTGCTTTAGTGGTTAAGTGTTCTGGGTGTGTGTAAGAGGTCCCAAGTTCAAGTCATGACTTGGGAAAATTTGAGTATTTTTATGCATAAAGCCTAATCGTTGGTCAATAGGCTTTTATTTAATTATTAATAAGTTTATAACAGAATGGGCTTGCAGGTCTGGTGGTTAAGTGGAGTGTTGGAGTGTTGGAGGTCTTGTGTTTGAGTCTTTGTGTAGGCAATGAAATTTATTTTATCTCGGTTGACTAGAAGTGTAACAACCCGATTTAGACCCTAATCGGAATAGTGGTTTCGGGACCACGAATCCGAGTCAAAATTTTTTTAAAAAAATTATTTTCTATGTTTATTTTGTGTGAATTTATATTCGTGAAATTTTCGTAATTTAATTTTATTGTTTGGGTGTCCGATTAAATAAATGGACTTAATTGCGTACATTAAAAACTTGATAGTTAAAAGCATAAGGGCCAAATTGTTAATGGGCTTTGTAAGTTGAAGCATTTATGTTGCAATTTGACTAAATGGTTATAGAATGGATAGTAATGACCATGAATTATAAAGGTTTTATATATTATTATAAAGGTTAATTTAGTAAAACATGTAATAATATATGTAATTATATAATATAAAAATTAAAATAAGCTTTCATAATTCTTGGTTAGTGTCAAAACTAAAAGAAAAAGGAAAGAAAGCTTAGGTTGTGGTTTTAAGTTCGGCAACTTGAAGTTCAAATTAAGGTATGAGTTTAACTCGATTTTTGATAATTTTCACGATTTTCAGATCATTGCTTCAAATACTATCCGACCATGCTAGAATTTCTGATTTTGATGAATGTTTTAAGTTATGCCATTGATGAATATTTGTTTTTGTGATGTTTGATGATGAAATATTAAAGATATGTTTTAGATTAACATGTTTTGTATTGGAGTTTTTGATGATTTTGAGTAATTAGGACTAAATTGTAAAAATAATAAATTGAGAGACAAAATGTGAAATAAATGAAAAATATGAACTAGTATGAGTATAAGGAATATTCGGCCTAACTATGTTATTGTGAGATTATGCATATTTTGTGTTTTATGCAACAGGGACTAAATTGTGAAAAATGTGAAATATTAGGGGTAAAAGTGTAATTTGCCCATTTGTGTGTTTTTGGATGAATTGGTCGAATATTTGATTTAATAAGTTTAATTTATATTAATTTAGATCAAGAAAAGAGAAAATCAGATTTAGATCGGGGAAAAAATAAAGTTGTCGACTAGCCAATCCGTACCGATTTTTCATCGTCCGAGGTAAATCTATAAGCAAATAGATATTTTTAATTCTAATTATGTATGATTTAATATAATGATTTGGAATTTATAGATTTATAGTAGAGTTAGTCGAATACGATTAAGCATGAAAATAATGTATTTGAGCTAATTTGACTTAGTTATAACATTTGAAAGTCTGTATGAACTATATAGCATATTTAGAATTTTTTATATATAAATTGTTTATGAGACAACTTTATAATAGTGATATTCGGGCTTTGAGCCTAGCAAGCCTTATGCTAGTGAATTAAATCGGGCTTTATGCCTAGTAGGCTTCTTGCCAGTGTATAAAATCAAACCTTGAGTTTAGCAGGCCTTGTGCCAGTGTAAAATACAAGGTTATGCCTAGTAGGCTTTATGCCGATGATTACTTATAAGGTTATGCCTAAAAGACTTCATGCTGATGTGGTATTTGAATACGTTAAACGAGCTAAATGGCCGGGTATGAATTAACTTGTTACCTATTTAAAATAAGGTAAGTAAGTAACTTGATTATTTGTTACAAATCATGTGTGATGCAAATGAAGTATATATGTGATTATGGTATGTGTATTCAGTCTTATAATGAATGATATGAATATTATGGATTTGGTCTTTGAATATGTGTATACAAGACCATGTATATTCGACCATATGAATAGTTCGTGTACGTGATGTTATATTACGATTTCTGAGCTTGTGTATATGAGTGTATGTATATTTAGTTATATATTGACATCTTGATTCTAAAGGTTGGATGATAATTAATTATTTTGATCATATGAGCATTCGGTCAAGGAGGATTTGTTCCATGAAATTATATGTTATATATGTATGGAATTAAAAGCTTAAAATTAAATGTGATTACAAATGTATAAGTTGAATTATTTGATTGAAATGATTTAGTATTGAGATGATATTATGCATTAATTGTTTAATTTGCTTAAGGCTTACTAAGCTAAGTTAGCTTACTCTGTGTATTTTCATTTACTCTGTTTTATAGATTTTGGATTCAAGTTACAAGCTCCGGGATCGTTAGTAAAGTTCATCACACTATCCACTGCTTCGGTATTTATATAGTTGAACTTGAACTATGGCATGTATAGGCTGGAACATACTTTTTAAATGTTGGATTTTGGTTTGTATGTATATAAGCCATGAGAAAATGGCTTGTTTATTCATGATAAGTTTGGTTTTGAGTTTTGAATATGCTATGGACATGTTTGATTGTGGTTTTGATGTTGGGGTTATTATATGTGTTTATATGTGAACCATGGTTAATATATTGTTAATGTTGATAAAGTTATGCCAAATTATATGTGATTGATATAATTGGTTTGATGTGAAATTGTGGTTGGATATTTTGTTGAATAATATGCTTGATATATAATAATGGGATATATTAGGTAAATGGCTATGATTTGAAGTATTGATATTTGGTTATGTGATGAAGTAGGTAAGGATATATATATATATATATATATGTCTTTAATCATTGATTTTAAATATGACTTTAAGTGTGTGAATAGCATTTGAAACAACCATGTTTTGATTCAGAATAAGGTGAATTAGTCTTCGATGGATGTTAGATAAATCGGGATAACATGTATTTGATATTAAAAGTGGATTATTTTGGATATATGGATACATATATATATATTTAGCCGAATATGTGAATGTTGAATTAGTTTTGGAACATTACTACTGTTACTTTGATTGATAAGTGATAATAATATGTGTGATTATTTGGTTTAGTTCTTGGAAATGTTTTATGCGTGTAAAGCGATAGAGTATAATGGAAGTTGACATCAAATAAGGCATATGTATTTTTGCATGTTATCTATCTATCTATATATATATATATTTGGCTATAGTTTTAATAAATGACAATATAAATAGTAACTTAGGTTTTTAATGAGATATTTTAATCCCTTTGCTTATATTCGACCTTTTAAAAACGATTATGATGGAATGTTATTTAATTTATGTGTAACCTGTAAAATTTAGTTTGATTTAGTATTTATTCAAATGTGATGTATTAAGATAATTAATTTCTATGTATATCCATAAATGTCTGAAACTTGTGTTTTGTTTGGTAATACCTCGTAACCCCTTTCCGTCGACGGATACGAGTTAGGGGTGTTATATTTTATTGGTATTAGAGCTACGGTTTAGTCGATTCTAGGACTAAAGTAGCATGTGTGAGTCTAACTATACATGCCATAATATATACTGCGATAGTGTGATGACTTCTAACATTTGAAAATGTGTTTTCGTATAGTATATGGATCCCGACAGAGCTGTAGATGATGATGTCAAGAGCATATTGCCTGCTCCCACATAAGGGACAGCACCGATTGATTCTTGACCGACCTCGAGTAACAAAGAGGGAAAGGCTAAGCAAGCCTTTTACCAAATGATGAGCGATTGGTTTACTCAATATATCAGAACTAACCCAGCTACACAACAACCTCCAGCCCCGAAAAATCCATCTCCGATACATGTGGTACCTCCGATGATTGATCCGATGAGATTTAACAAGCCTCCTGTTGATAAAATCAGAAAACACAGGGTTGAAGGATTCAGAGCTACTGATGATGATAATGCTGAGCGATCTGAATTCTGGCTTGATAATACTATTTGTGTGTTTGATGAGTTAACTTGTACCCCGGATGAGTGATTAAAATGTGCCATATCTCTGCTACGAGACACCGTATATCACTGGTGGAATACACTAGTATCGGTGGTTCTGAAAGAGCGAATGACCTAGGAATTCTTTCAGACTGAGTTTCGTAAGAAATATATCAGCCAGAGATTTATTGATCAGAAGTGCAAGGAATTTCTCGAATTAAAACAGGGTCGTATGACTGTGACAGAGTATGAGCGAAAATTTCTGAGACTCATTCGATATGCCTATGAGTGTGTTTCAACTTAAGCTATCATGTGTAAAAGATTCTGTGACATCCCTAATTTGACCCTAGTCGAGATGTGGTTTTGGGACCACAAAATCGAGTTATAAAATTTATTAAATATTAAAATTCATATCTACTATGTGTGATAGTGCATGTGTGAAATTTTGATGCTTAAGTTCTGTTAGTTGAATGTGAATTTTAGTCAAAGGGCTTATGTGAGAAACAAAAAAAAAAGTGATGAATTAATTTGAAGACTAATTAGTGCATGATTCTCAAAATGGGGACTTGCATGTCAAATACCCCATTTTGAGAAGTAGTGGCCGGCCATAATGATTAGGGTGCATAGAAAATGAATTTAAGTAAGTATATTAATATTATATGGCCTTAATTTATAAAGAAAAAGATAAATAAAATATTTTGGGGTGAAAAAAAAAACAAAGTTTGGTTCATTCTTCTTCTTCATTGTCGTGGTAAAGAAAGAATAAGGGAGTGAAGCTCAAATAATCGGCCATATGCATAGATCTAATTCTAAAGGTATGTAATGTGATTTTTGTCAAATTGATTATGAAATTTGGTTGTTAATGACATGTGGTAGATAACAAATGATTTTAATTCTAGATTAAGTGATCATAGGGCATTCGACCATTTAAGAGAAATGTGGAAATTTTTTTTTAAAGCTCGTAATTCATGTTTAATTGCTGAAGGGAGTTTTGAATTGGTAGAATTGAGTTTTAATTTTAAGAAATAAGTGATGTTTGTAAGGATTTTCAAAGTTCATGTAAAGCTTACCTTCGATCATATTAAGGAATGGTAAATTGGTTGTAATATTATATATATTTTGATAGTATATTAGATGGTTTGAGATTTGAGCTAGTTACATGTGCTATTATGAAGATTTATGGATGTTTTAGAATCGGCCTAAGTGTTTTAGTCATTAATATATATATATTGCCGAATGTATGCTTAAGGAATTGGTTAAGTACATTGTTGTTAAATGCTTGTTGTTTTTGTCTAATTGTTGCCTAGCTACTAAATGAACTTAGGGTATTATGGATAAGTTTAAGAGTGGCATAATTGAAATGAAGTTTGCTTGTGCCGAATGTGATTTTAGTGCATGAATTAGGAGTTTAATTTCATTCGGTAACTCATACCAAATTGGGAGATAGTATTAAACATTATTATTATTTGTTAAATAATTCAAGTGAGCTTTGAATGGTTGTTTTGCTTATAATGGCCGAATGTGAACTTAAGTTTTGAATTACAATTGAAGCTTGTTAGTTAGTTGATGATGTCCTTTGATAGCCCTTTTGATATTTGGCCATTGTTAAGGAATTTTGAATTGGTTATAAATTTCTATATTTTAATTAGCAAATTGAATTATTGAAGGTTGAGCTAATTATATATGTATACATTTTATATGTACATTAATTTCTTAGTCTATGTTATTCGGCTATAATTGTCATGGTAGAATTTTTTAATTTGTAAATTTGTTAATCATTAGCTCAAGAGCATCAAGGACAAAAGTCAGAAAAAGGGAAGGCAAAACTAAGCAAATAGCCGTAGAATTATAGTCGTCGACAACTCTTAAGGTAAGTTTCTAGCATATAAGTTTAGTTATAATGAAGAATGATATGGAATACGGGTAAAGATGGGACTATGAATTGGTGTAATTACCTATAGTAAAATGATAAGGAATAAGTTACTTCTATGAGCCTTAGCCGATTGGTTATTAGAAAAGTGATATTTAAATTATGATTTGTATGTGATAATAAGAAGTACTTATATATGATGATATGTTTTAAACTCAAATGGTAAGTTCTTAAGTGTTTGGACTTGGAAATTTAAGAGCAAATTGTAATAATCTGCTTAGGACAGCAACAGTAGCGTGATTTTTGAAAATCACCATAAATTGTTGGAGTGGAATTAGAGACTGAATAAAATATGTAATCAAAGCTCAATGAGTCTAGTTTCTTATAAAATAAACACTGCAAGCAAAGGAATTTCCTATAGAGAGATATTTAAAGTTGTGTGTGATAGTGTCGGAATGAATCTAAAATCCCCTGTTCTGTTTTTAGAAAATCATTATAAATAGTACAAAAATTTTTATAAGATAAAATTTATATTCTTAGACTCCTTAATGAGTCTGGTTTCAAATGCAATAAACAAGAACATATTTTGAAATCTGCACAATGAGAAATTTGATTCGTAGTGAAGAGTGGTCAGTATAGTCAAACAGTGAAATAGGGGAAACTTTAAGAAAATTCTGGTTTTGATTGGCCAAGCCAAAAATCCTGAAAATTTTATGGATAGAAGATATATGAGTCTATTTTTGGGGAAATTTATGGTACTTCATTTGGAGTTTCGTAGCTCCAGTTACAAATAATTTAATGATTGTTGCTCAAGAAAACAGCTTGTAGTGAATCTGTGATTTTGTTGTAAACATTGATGAAAATAATTGAGTTGCTTATAAGCTATTGCTGAATTGATGTACAAGATAAATATATAGGTGGTGAGGCCAAAATGGCTAAAATTTAAATGTGTGCAAGTTATCCAAATGGCTATTTTATAAACGTAAGTAATGTATATGTAATATGTGTTGATAGTTTTATAAATTGAAGGTGTAGTGACTTATATGTTGTTTAGCCGAATGGTTGTCATGAGAAGAATGTAAGTCATGTGTGTATTTTCTTATTTAGTTGGAAGTTTATTGAAAGGGATATATATATATATATATATATATATATATATATATATATATAAATATGTATTAAAGTCGAATGATATTATGACATGAAGTTAAGGTACATGCTATATGCTTATATTCGAATGAGGTTAATGAATTACAATGGTGATAGTTTGTGTGAAATGTGGTAACATGTGATTAAATATACATGGAATTTGGAAAGTATCCGGGTTAAGACTTGCTGACTACGTGATGTGGCCTAATGGCTCTTGTGAAATGAGACTAGCTATATTGAGATGCGAATAAGTTCGAATGAAGTGATACCTTATTAATGTGTTTCCGTGTTGGAAAGATCGAAGGTATGTGAATTGATGTGTATACAACTTTGTGAATTAACTATGATGATATATCTGGGCTTAAAGTCCCGCAGGCTTGGTACTGGTAACTAGATTCGGATTTTTTTTTAAACCTAGCAGACTATGGCTAAGTGCCTTGAATTATTTCAAACCGAAGACCATTTGTATATCTTTAAGACAAGGATTTAATTAGTTTCATAAAAATTTACTAATTTGAGTTGTATTCGGCAGGATGTGCAAATACAAGGTATGGATTGCGTTTGGTCATTTATGTATATGTGATAAGGAATATGTTTGGTCCTTTATATACATATACGAAACTTTAATACTTGTCATGATTTGATTATTTGAAATATTAATGTGAATATGAACTAAAGAACTAAGCTCCTAAATACATATATACATTTATGTATGTGCACGAAATGAGTGCATATGATTAAGTTGTTAGAGGTATTGAAAGATTGAATTGGTATGGTAATTGGTAACTATGGAAACGGTAAGTGTACAAAGGTTAAGTATATGGTAAGTGATACTTACTTGCTATGTGAACTCGATTTCGTTTGTATTACAAATGTACTAGGGGAATCACTTATGAGATGGTTATAAGTTATATTCAATGAGTATTGACTCTATCAAATTGTTTATGTAAGATGAAAACATGAATATGTGCTTCCAAATATGGAAACCGAATGTGATTATAGTGTTATGTTTTAGTTCGACTGATTAAACTAAAAGTAGCATTGATGTTTATAAATGCGAAGGGTTATATACTCTTAAATTGGGATGAAATAGATGAATTACATGTGCATACATAGGGTTTAATCTATTTGACCGAATGGTGATATATCTTGACATTTCAAAACGTGATTTGTGTAAGGCCTAATCTTAAGCGACTTAGTAATAAATCAACAATTACGGATGTTCAGCACATTAAGTTGGCCAGGTATGTATTATGTACTTGTGTAGGCTTATTAAGCCCATCGAGACTTCACTTGGATTTTGTGTAAGTTATAAATGTATTTAATCCAGCAAAGTTAATTGTTTTACTTAAGACTTACTAAGCCTTGAAAGCTTACTCTGTTGTTACGTTTCTCTGTTTTATAGATTATCAAATTTGGCCTTTGCTCGGGGATCATCAACAACTCGTCACACTATCACTATCCACTGTTTGGTACTGCTATGTTTTGGATTATTTTATGGCATGTCTAAAATAGACTAGTAGCGGAATAATATTCTGGTTAATGTATATAAGCCATGCGAAAATGGCATCTTTTGAATGTGTACTTATAGAAGTTTAATTTTATCCCTGGCTGTATTGTAACACCCCGAACCCGAGACCATCGCCGGTGTCGGACACGAGGGGTTAACGAGACAAATCCTCTTAAAGTGCCGACCAATTTGGCCTTTCGAGACAGTGGAAAAGCTGCGTCACTGTCGCCTTAAAAATCATATCTCAAGTTTCAAAACTCGAAACCGATTCCGTAAATTTTCCACAATTTAGACTCATATATCCATCCATGGATTTATTTCTAGAACTTTTGGTCGGGCCAATTGGTACAGTTTATTAGTTAAAGTCACCCATGTTACGAGGGTCGACTACACCGACCTTCAGCGTTACAACTTGAATATCTCTCTGTGCAGGCTTTAATCTGGTCCCGTTTGTAATGAAACTAGACTCAAAATGGAATCTGCACATATAAGGCATGACTTCTAATTCTTTCGGATAATTTATAGTAAATTTTCAAAGTCGCGACAGGGGACCCGAAACTGTCCTGGTCCTGTCTCACGAGAACTTTAATATCTCTCGGTATACTGTTCATATGATCATTTCGTTACTTTCATATGAAAATAGACTCGTCAAGGTTCGTTTACATAACTTATTCACTATTTAATACCAATCCTACAAATTTTGACGATTTTTCAAATTCGCACCACTTCTTCTGCCAACATCTATTTTCAAGGTAAACTTTACCTATCTTGTGGTTTCCATGGGCCAACCGAAATTTTGACATACATAGGTCCACATATGATCATATTTAGCCATTCCAATGGCTGATCATGTGACCAACACTCTCATTCAAACCATAATCACATCATGAAACCAAATATAATTACAAAGCACAAATGGTCAAATTCCATCCTCCACTTTTACGTACCATTTTCGCATGGCCGTACACATATACATCACAAAGAACTTAAAAACAATCGAGGTAGTCCTATACATGCCATATCCAAAGTTCAACCAAAAGAGTACCAAAAGGGGTTTGATAGTGTGGATGACTTCACTTCAATGATCCCGAATCCGATCGCTAACGAGCAAAATCTATAAAACAGAGAAACAAAGGAACGGAGTAAGCAATTTATGCTTAGTAAGTTTGAGCCATAATTTACACACAACCAAAGCATAGCATTCAAGTAGCTAAACAATAATTCATATGCACAATTTCTCAATGACATGCTTACTTCACAATCCCAACTCTTATATTCATACACAAATAACGGCTTAGTTAAGGCCGATAACTCGTTTATCATTGGAGCAAATATTCATACGCACTTACTCCTAGTGTGCAAAGCACACACAACACATACCTTGTTGTTGGGAATTTCACAAGTGCATTAACTGAAAATTTTCCAGCAAGCTTATAATTTTCAAATCACATACCTTGAGTTTAACCGGATATAGCTACTCGTTCAAACGCCTTGGGACATAGCCCGTTATGGTAACCCGCACAAATGCCTTCGGACTTAACCGGATATCACAACTCGCACAATTGCCTTGAGGCTTAGCCCGATATCATAGCTCGCACCATTGCCTTGGGCTTACCGGATATCACAACTCACACAATTGCCTTCGGCTTAGCCCGTATCACAATCGCACATTCATACGCATCTTTGTTTCAATTTCATAACAAACTTTTATGCACAATTTACTTAATCAAGAATATCATTTCGGCTCAATGGCCACATACAAGGGCACAATTTCGATTGCTTATTACTTCGTTCAATCGAATCAATATCTAAGTTTCGATACTCAAAACTTACCTTGGAGATTATCGGCGCTTCCAACGGCTATTCAATCACCTTTTCTTTTCCTTTATTGGAGCTAGTTCCCTTTGCTCTTGAGCTTAATGTTAACAAATAAATTGATTTAATCGTTTTGAATATCAAAAGGGAATCCAAGGTACTTAGCCCTTATAAGGCCGCACACACTTACATCCACATACTTAAGCTCAATAATTATAACATAGCATCAAGCACTCATATGGCCGATTATACTTAGTCATACTTGCACAAATCAACAATAAATTTGAGATTTTCACACCATATAAGTACTAGGCCGAATATACATGCAAGTTTCACAAACATTCTTCAACCATTTCTTCTTTAAACAAACATATTTATCATTTACTTCATAACCAAATCATCATGTGCAAACACATATACACATATAGGTGCAAGGTCAATTTCAAGGTGTTCATAACCATCCAAAACACAAATTTTAACTAACATGCAAGAAACATAAACCATGCTCATGAGCATGCCATGGCGAATACCTCACACACCATACTCCTTTTAAATTTTTGGTCATGGTTAAACAAAGGACTCAATGCCCTACTCAAGAATACTAAAAAGAAATTTCAAGAGTAGTCAATCCATCATTACATGCATCATTAGCAAGCTTCACATTTAGCATGCAATGGCTTCAACACAATATCAACCTTGGCCAAATACCATTTCTATGGCATAACAAGGATTTGAACCATGGCTAGCATGAACATCAAGTTAGCAACTAAAACATGCATGAATCTTATGACACAACCTCATACATACCTTAATCTTGATTCAAGTATAGCCAAATCTCCTTCTAGATCTCTTCTAAACCAAAAATGGAGCAAAAATCCTCCCTTTTCCTTAGTATTTTCGGCCAAAGAAGTGAAAAATGGATGAACAAAATTTTTTCTTTCTTTCTCTACAACTCACGGCAAGGGGGCATCCATGCTCATCTTTTTTTTTTGTTCATTTCTTTAATGCTAATTCTTATTTTATTTCTTCATACATAACTCACTAACCAAACATGTTGGAAACATGTTTCCTTGCCCATCAACACCTACCTTGGCCGGCCACTATGCTTCTTTTGGGGAAATTTGACATGCAAATCCTTTTTTTGCATGCATGATCAACTAGTCATCCCACATCTTCCCATCGTACTTTCAAAGTTTACTACTAGGCCCTTTCTAGTGAAATTCACATTTATAACACTAAATCAAATCATCAAAAATGTCACACACAATTTAACACATATCATAGGCATCAAAATAAATTTTAAATTATTTTTATGCCTCGATTTTGTGGTCCCAAAACCACATCCCGACTAGGGTCAATTTTGGGCTGTCACAACTCTCCCCCACTTAAGAAATTTTCATCCCCGAAAATCTTACCGGTAAATAGGGTTGGGTATCGCTCTTTCATAGAGTTCTCGGTTTCCCAAGTAGCTTCTTCTATCCCGTGTTTGAGCCATAACACTTTCACTAGCGGAACCCGCTTGTTTCGCAACTCTTTCACTTCACGTGATAGGATACGAATTGGTTCTTCCTCATAACTCATATTGGCTTGAATTTCAACCTCTGATGGACTAATCACGTGCGATGGATCAGATCTATAGCGTCGAAGCATCGAAACATGAAAGACATCGTGAATCTTTTCGAGTTCGGGGCAAAATCAAGCGATATGCAATCGGACCGACTCGCTTGGATATCTCATATGGCCCAATGAACCTCGGGCTCAACTTGCCCTTACGGTACCGAATCGAGTATCTTTTCCAAGGCGAAACCTTGAGAAACACTTTATCCCCACGATGCTCGATGTCTTTACGCTTCAGATCCGCGTCACGACTTCGACGGTCGAAGGCTATCTTCGAGACTTTCACGGATTACTTTCACTTCTGCTCAGATCTCTAATCAAATCCACCCCAAAAATTTTGCTTTCACCGAGCTCAGTCCAAAACAATGGTGTACGGCATTTACGACCGTACAAAGCCTCGTAGGGTGCCATCTTAATACTTGATTGAAAACTATTGTTGTAAGCGAATTCAATCAAAGGCAAATACCGTTCCCATGAACCACTGAACTCGAGGATGCAACATCTCAACATATCCTCAAGTATTTGAATTATCCGCTCGGATTGACCATCGGTTTGGGGGTGAAAGGCGATGCTGAAATGCAACTTGGTACCCAAAGCTTCTTGCAACTTCTTCCAAAATCGAGAGGTAAATCTCGGATCTCTATCCGACACGATGGAAATAGGCACCCCGTGTAATCTCACAATCTGAGAAACGTACAATTAGTCTAGTTTGTCCATTGAAAAATCCGTACGTACGGGGACAAAGTGAGCCGACTTAGTCAATCTATCTACCACGACCCAAACCGCATCCTTCTTACTTGCTGACAATGGCAGTCCGGATACAAAGTCCATTGTGACTCGATCCCATTTCCACTCGGGTATCGTGATCGGCTGAAGTAATCCTGAAGGCACGTGATGTTCCGCTTTCACTTGTTGACATATTAAACATCTCGAAACAAAGTCAGAGATGTCTCGTTTCATACCGTGCCACCAAAACCGACGTTTCAAATCGTTGTACATCTTCGTACTCCCCGGGTGGATTGCCATTCGGCTACAATGGGCTTCGTTCAGAATTATCGAAATAAGTTCCGAATTCTTTGGAACACACCGACGACCCCTGAACCTCAAACAATCGTCATCATTGATCCGAAACTCGATTCCTTGTTCAAACACACTCATTTCGTTTGCAACCAACTCATCGTCAATTTTTGAGCTTCACAAATTTGATGTATCAATAATGGTTTGGCTTTCAATTCAGCTACTAACACATTGTCGGATCGAGCGGACAAGTGCACATTCATCGCTCAGTAAGCGAATAATGATTTACGACTTAAGGCATCTGCAACCACATTCGCCTTTCCCGGTGATAGTCAATGACCAGCTCATAATCCTTTAACAGCTCGAGCCAACGTCTTTGTCGCAGATTTAAGTCTCTTTGAGTCATCAAATATTTGAGACTTTATGATCCGAATACACATGGCACTTCTCACCAACTAAGTATTGTCGCCATATCTTTAAAGCGAATACGATGGCGACCAATTCGAGATCATGGGTCGGATAATTTTTCTCATGTGGCTTTAATTGCCTCGATGCATAGGCCACAACTCGACCTTCGGCATCAATACGCAACCTAACCCAAGTAGGGAGGCGTCACTATAGATGACAAACTCTTTGCCGATTCGGGTTGCACTAGAATTGGGGCTTCAATCAAATAAGTTTTCGATTGATCGAAACTTTTCGACATTTCTCCGTCCATTCGAACTTAACATCCTTTTGGAGTAAGCCGTCATTGGCGTGGATATCGTTGAGAAACCTTTACAAATCGTCGGTAATAACCTAAGCAAGCCCAAAAAGCTCCGAACCTCGGTAATATTTCTCGGAGGCTTCCAGTTAAGTATGGCTGAAATTTTGTTCGGGTCGACTCGAATACCCGATGCAGATACCACATGCCCCAAGAAGCTAACCTCTCTTAACCAGAACTCACACTTGCTGAACTTAGCATATAATTGCTTATCCCGTAAAATTTGCAAGACTAACCTCGGTGTTCAAATGTTCGGTCTCATTTCTTGAATAGACCAAGATGTCATCAATGAACACGACTACGAACCGATCCAAATATGGTCTGAAGATCCGATTCATCAAATCCATAAATACCGCAGGGGCATTAGTAAGCCCAAACGGCATCACTAGGAACTCGTAGTGACCATATCTCGTTCTGAAGGCAGTCTTGGGTACGTCCGAATCTCGAATTCGCAACTGATAATAGCCCGATCTCAAATCTATTTTCGAGAACACCGAGGCTCCTTCAGTTGATCGAACAAATCGTCGATCGCAGATAGCGGATATTTGTTCTTTATCGCCGCTTTATTAAGTCGACGATAGTCGATGCACAGCCTCATGGTTCCATCCTTCTTTTTCACAAACACACCGGCGCACCCCAAGGTGAAAAAACTCGGACGAGCAAAACCTCTATCCACCAATTCTTGCAACTGAGCTTTCAACTCCTTTAATTCCGTTGGTGCCATACGATACGGAGCTATCGAAATTGGAGTGGTACCAGTACCAATTCGATGCCAAACTCTATTTCCGAACAGTGGTAAACCCGCAATTCTTCGAGGAAAACATCCGGGTATTCACAAACCAGCGCACAGATTCGGGTTTCTTTTCGACTCCTTGTCATCGAGCACATATGCAAGGTACGCCGCACCCTTTTCTTACATATTTCGGGCCAACATTGCGATATTACACCGGCAACCCCTTTAAGTCCGTAGACTCAACCCGAATTATCTCGTTATTCGCGCACCTCGATCGATAGTCTTGCTTTTGCAATTTACAACAAAGATCGTGCATGGTCAACCAATCCAAACCAAGAATAACGTCAATTCATCGAACGGTAAAAGCATCAAGTCCGCCGAAAACAAGAACCTCGAAATACTAGGGACTTTTCTTACACACTTTGTTGACAAGCACGTAATGACCCAAGGGTTTGACACCGAATTACAAACTCGAGAGACTCAATAGGCAAAGTCTTCTTTGGATGCTAAGGTTTCGCATATATAAGAATGAGTAGAACCAGGGTCAATCAAAGCAATCACATTAGTATCGAAAAGAGTGAAAGTACCGGTAATGACATCTGGTGACGCAGCATCCTCGCGTGCGCGTATGGCATAGTCCTAGCAGGAGCACGAGCCTCGGGTCTTGTTGTAGCATCTCTCGACCCTCTCTGACCGCCACTAGCATTGCCCGTATTTCTGGATGGCCTACTTCGAGCAGTGGTAGCACCCGGGTTTCCACTCTGACTTACATTTTGTTCAAGCAACCTCGGGCAATCCTTGATAAAGTGGTCGGCCGATCCACACTTATAGCAGGAGCGATCACGGAACCTACAGCTCCCCGAATGCCATTTGCTGCAATGCTGGCACTCCATTCGGTTTCGACGATCATTCCCAACACCGGAGACCGAAGTACCTCGTATACCCACAGGGGGTCGATCACGATCTCGTCTAAAAAGGCCCGAAGCGCCTCTAGACCGGCTCACATCTTCTCAAAATCTCTTCGATGCCTGTTGAAGAGACTTTCCGAGACCTTTTCAAATTCTCCGGTTCCCACATCAACTTTTTGATTCTCCTTTCTAAGCTCTTCGGCTTTACAAGCTCGCTCAACAAGTACTACGAACTCTCGTATTTCGAGAATGCCAACAAACATCCTTATATCATCATTCAGCCCATCCTCGAAGCGTTTACACATAATAGCTTCGGACGAAACACATTCGGCGTATCTCTGAGTCTAACAAATTTTCGCTCGTAGTCGATAATCGGACATAGAGCCTTGCTTAAGATCAAGAAATTCCTTTCGTTTTGGTCGATGAATCTCGATGATATACTTCTTTTGGAACTCGGTTTGGAAAAACTCCCAAGTTACTTGCTCCTAGGCATAACCGAAGTCGAGTACTCCACCAATAGTAGGCGGAATCGCGTAGCAAGGAGATAGTACACTTTAAGCACTCATCGGGTGTACAAGATAGCTCATCGAGCACCCGGATAGTGTTGTCCAACCAAAATTCAGCTTGCTCGGCATCGTCGTCATCCGTAGCTTTAAATTCAATGGCCCCATGTTTTCGAATCCTGTCGACTGGGGGCTTACTTGACCTTATTTGGTCAGTTACTGGAGGTATTGTAGGTGCGGGGGTTGCGTTAGTCGGGAATGGAGGTTGTGGAACAGCCGTGTTAGTTCGAATGTATTGGTTGAACCAATCATTCATCACGCTATAAAAGGCTTGCCTAGCCTCATCATTCGGATTGCTGGCCATAGGTTGAGAGTCCACCGGCGCTATCCCTTGCACGGGAGCAGGCGCCACACTCTCCACATCATCAGCTATTACTCGGTTGGGATCGGGATCCATTGCTATAAACAAACACAAATTCAGAATGTCAGAAATCACCACACTATCAATTATCACTTAATGGCATGTATAGCTAGACCCCAAACATATCACGGTAGTCCTAGAATCGACTAAACCGTACCAATGATACCAATAAAATTGTAACACCCCAAACCCGAGACCATCGCCGGTGTCGGACACGAGGGGTTAACGAGACAAATCCTCTTAAAGTGCCGACCAATTTGGCCTTTCCAGACAGGCTGGAAAACTGCGTCACTGTCGCCTTAAAAATCATATCTCGAGTTTCAAAACTCGGAAACTGATTCCATAAATTTTCCCTGAATTTAGACTCATATATCCATCCATGGATTTATTTATAGAATTTTTGGTAGGGCCAATTGGTACAGTTTATTAGTTAAAGTCACCCATGTTACAGGGGTCGACTACACTGACCTTCGCGCATTACAACTTGAATATCTCTCTGTACAGGGCTTTAATACTGGTCTCGTTTATTTCTAATGCAATTAGACTCAAAATGGAATCTGCACATATAAGGCATGACTTCTAATTCTTTCTGGATAATTTATAGTAAATTTTCAAAGTTGCGACAGGGGACCCAGAAACCGTCCTGGCCCTGTCTCACGAGAACTTTAATATCTCTCGGTATACTGTTCATATGATCATTTCGTTACTTTCATATGAAAATAGACTCGTCAAGGTTCGTTTACATAACTTATTCACTATTTAATACCAATCCTACAAATTTTGGCGATTTTTCAAATCCGCACCACTGCTGCTGCCAGCATCTATTTTCAAGGTAAACTTTACCTATCTTGTGGTTTCCATGGGCCAACTGAAATTTTGACATACATAGGTCCACATATGATCATATTTAGCCATTCCAATGGCTGATCATGTGACCAACACTCTCATTCCAAACCATAATCACATCATGAAACCAAATATAATTACAAAGCACAAATGGTCAAATTCCATCCTCCACTTTTACGAACCATTTTCGCATGGCTGTACACATATACATCATAAAGAACTTAAAAACAATCGAGGGTAGTCCTATACATGCCATATCCAAAGTTCAACCAAAAGAGTACCAAAAAGGGGGTTTGATAGTGTGGATGACTTCACTTCAATGATCCCGAATCCGATCGCTAACGAGCAAAATCTATAAAACAGAGAAACAAAGGAACGGAGTAAGCAATTTATGCTTAGTAAGTTTGAGCCATAATTTACACACAACCAAAGCATAGCATTCAAGTAGCTAAACAATAATTCATATGCACAATTTCTCAATGACATGCTTACTTCACAATCCTAACTCTTATATTCATACACAAATAACGGCTTAGTTAAGGCCGATAACTCGTTTATCATTGGAGCAAATATTCATACGCACTTACTCCTAGTGTGCAAAGCACACACAACACATACCTTGTTGTTGGGAATTTCACAAGTGCATTAACTGAAAATTTTCCAGCAAGCTTATAATTTTCAAATCACATACCTTCGGAGTTTAACCGGATATAGCTACTCGTTCAAACGCCTTCGGGACATAGCCCGGTTATGGTAACCCGCACAAATGCCTTCGGGACTTAACCCGGATATCACAACTCGCACAATTGCCTTGGGCTTAGCCCGATATCATAGCTCGCACCATTGCCTTGAACTTAGCCCGATATCACAACTCGCACAATTGCCTTGGGCTTAGCCCGATATCACAATCGCACATTCATACGCATCTTTGTTTCAATTTCATAACAAACTTTTATGCACAATTTACTTAATCAAGAATATCATTTCGGCTCAATGGCCACATACAAGGGCACAATTTCGATTGCTTATTACTTCGTTCAATCGAATCAAAATCTAAGTTTCGATACTCGAAAACTTACCTTGGAGATTATCGAGCGCTTCCAACGGCTATTCAATCACCTTTTCTTTTCCTTTATTGGAGCTAGTTCCCCTTTGCTCTTGAGCTTAATGTTAACAAATAAATTGATTTAATCGTTTTGAATATCAAAAGGGGAATCCAAGGTACTTAGCCCTTATAAGGCCGCACACTTACATCCACATACTTAAGCTCAATAATTATAACATAGCATCAAGCACTCATATGGCCGATTATACTTAGTCATACTTGCACAAATCAACAATAAATTTGAGATTTTCACACCATATAAGTACTAGGCGAATATACATGCAAGTTTCACAAACATTCTTCAACCATTTCTTCTTTAAACAAACATATTTATCATTTACTTCATAACCAAATCATCATGTGCAAACACATATACACATATAGGTGCAAGGCAATTTCAAGGTGTTCATAACCATCCAAAACACAAATTTTAACTAACATGCAAGAAACATAAACCATGCTCATGAGCATGCCATGGCGAATACCTCACACACCATACTCCTTTTAAATTTTTGGTCATGGTTAAACAAAGGACTCAATGCCCTACTCAAGAATACTAAAAAGAAATTTCAAGAGTAGTCAATCCATCATTACATGCATCATTAGCAAGCTTCACATTTAGCATGCAATGGCTTCAACACAATATCAACCTTGGCCAAATACCATTTCTATGGCATAACAAGGATTTGAACCATGGCTAGCATGAACATCAAGTTAGCAACTAAAACATGCATGAATCTCATGACACAACCTCATACATACCTTAATCTTGATGCAAATATAGCCAAATCTCCTTCTAGATCTCTTCTAAACCAAAAATGGAGCAAAAATCCTCCCTTTTCCTTAGTATTTTCGGCCAAAGAAGTGAAAAATGGATGAACAAAATTTTTTCTTTCTTTCTCTACAACTCACGGCAAGGGGGCATCCATGCTCATCTTTTTTTTGTTCATTTCTTTAATGCTAATTCTTATTTTATTTCTTCATACATAACTCACTAACCAAACATGTTGGAAACATGTTTCCCTTGCCCATCAACACCTACCTTGGCCGGCCACTATGCTTCTTTTGGGGAAATTTGACATACAAATCCCTTATTTTTGCATGCATGATCAACTAGTCATCCCACATCTTCCCATCATACTTTCAAAGTTTACTACTAGGCCCTTTCTAGTGAAATTCACATTTATAACACTAAATCAAATCATCAAAAATATCACACACAATTTAACACATATCATAGGCATCAAAATAAATTTTAAATTATTTTTATGCCTCGGTTTTGTGGTCCCGAAACCACATCCCGACTAGGGTCAATTTTAGGCTGTCACATGTATTTAGCATTTATCTAAATGAATGATCTTTATTTCAAGAAAAAGTTTAAAATTTTACTGTTCTGACATGAGTTACAAGTCTGGTAATACCCCTTTCCTATTCCGACAACGGTTACGGGATAGGGGTGTTACAGATTCGAAGACGGTTTGAATGAAGACGTTAAATTGCTGGTTGGTATACTTGAAATCAAAGAGTTCGTAGTACTTGTTGAGCGAGCTTTCAAAACCAAAGAACTCGAGAAAGAGAAAAGAAAAGCTGATTTTGAAGCCAGAGATTTTTGCAAAAGATCATCGGGTAAGACTTTTCAATCAGCATCGAAGAAGTTCAGAGATGATTCTTGTCGATCTAAGGATACTATAGGCTTTTCTAAACGAGATCGAGATCGGCCCCCTGTGAGTTCACAAGCCACTTTGATAGCTAGTGTTGGTAATGTTCGACAGAATAGAGTTGAGTGCAAGCATTGTGGTAAATGGCATTCTGGAGATTGCAGATTGCATGATCGGTCTTGTTTTAAATGTGGATCGATGGATCATTTTATTCAAAATTGTTAGATGTTAGCCAAGCAAAACACTGTTCAGAACACGAGACCAAGTAATATGTCAGTGCGAGGCAGACCACCCAGGCATTTGGGTAATGTAAGTGGTAGTCAGAGAGGGACGAAAGATATAGTAGTTTGATCTGAGGCTTGTGCACCTGCTAGAGCATATGCTATATGTGTATGAGACATTAGTATCCAGTAAGACATTGCCTGTTGAGTCTACTGAGTTTGTGATTCAAGTATCAAACGCCCTAGTCCGGTGTGTTCTAGTTGACAAAGTGTGTAAAAATTGCCCGTTGATGATTCGAGATTCATGCTTTTTAACTGATTTGATGTTGTTACCTTTTGACGAGTTCGATATAATTTTGGCATTGGATTGGCTGACTTTGCATAATGCTGTTGCTAATTGCAAAAGAAAGACTATTGATTTGAGATGTCAGAACAACAGGATTATTTAGATTGAATCTAATGATTTAAGTGGTTTACCAAAAGTAATATCTTCAATGTTAGCTCGGAAGTATGTGAGAAAAGGTTGTGAAGCTTACTATGCTTATGTACTTGATAGTAAAGTGACTGAAAGGAAGATTGAATCTGTACCAGTTGTGTGCGAGTATCCGGATGTGTTTACTAAAGAATTGCCTGGTTTGCCACCTATCCGAGAGTTAGAGATTGGTATTGAGTTAGTACCAGGGACGACTCCGATTTCAATAGCTCCGTACCAGATGGCACCTACTGAATTAAAAGAGTTGGAAGCACAGTTGCAAGAGTTAACTGATAGAGGTTTTGCACGACCGAGTTTCTGTCCATGGGGTGTTCTTGTTCTATTTGTGAAAAAGAAAGACGGAACTGTGAGAATGTGCATCGATTATAGACAGCTCAATAAGGTGACCATAAAGAATAAATATCCATTGCCACGGATTGATGATTTGTTTGATCAGTTGAAAGGGGCTACAGTGTTTTCAAAGATAGATTTGAGATCTGACTATTATCAGTTGCGACTGAAACACTCCGATGTACCGAAAACTGCTTTTCGAATAAGGTACAGACACTATTAGTTTCTTGTTATGCCGTTCGGACTTACTAATGCACCTGCTGTTTTTATGGATTTGATGAATCGGACCTTCAGGCAGTATTTAGATCAGTTTTTGGTCGTGTTCATTGATGATATATTGATCTACTCTCGTGATGAAACCAAACATGCCGAGCATTTGAGACTTGTGTTACATACTTTGTGAGAAATATAGTTGTATGCAAAGTTTAGTAAATATGAGTTCTGGTTACACAAAGTTAGCTTTCTAGGACATGTTGTTTCAGCATCTGGTATTTGGGTTGATCCGAGTAAAATTTCAGCAATACTTGACTGGAAACCTCCGAGAAACGTTTCTGAAGTCCGAAGTTTTCTGGGACTTACTGGTTACTATAGACGATTCGTGAAAGGTTTATCTATGATTGCAACCCCGATGACAAAGCTATTATAGAAAGATGTTAAATTCAAATGGTCAGAAAAGTGCCAAAAAAGCTTTGATCAGTTGA
Source organism: Gossypium arboreum (assembly GCF_025698485.1). Taxonomy (NCBI): domain Eukaryota; kingdom Viridiplantae; phylum Streptophyta; class Magnoliopsida; order Malvales; family Malvaceae; genus Gossypium; species Gossypium arboreum. The sequence continues at coordinate 21,930,106 of NC_069070.1, forward strand.
AAGCCCTTTTGATCGAAGCTCCAATGTTAGTTTAGCCAGAATCGGGTAAAGAATTTGTTATCTATAGTGATGCATCTTTAAATGGTTTGGGTTGTGTACTGATTTAGGAAGGCAAAGTTATAGCTTATGCTTCGAGACAGTTGAAGCCACATGAAAGAAACTATCAGACACACGATTTACAATTGGCAGCTATTGTGTTTGCATTAAAAATATGGCGCCACTATCTGTTCGGTGAGAAATCTCATGTCTATTTTGATCACAAAAGTCTGAAATACTTGATGACTCAGAAAGATCTGAATTTGAGACAACGCCGATGGTTAGAATTGTTAAAAGACTACGAGCTTGTGATTGACTATCACCCGGGAAAGGCTAATGTTGTTGCTAATGCTTTAAGCCGAAAATCACTATTTGCTTTGCATGTAATGAATGTGCTTATGGCTATGTTTGATGATGGTTCAATAATAGTTGAATTGAAAGCAAGACTGTTATTTGTTCAACAAGTTTGTGATGCCCAGAAGATTGATAATGAGTTGATAACAAAACGAGCTCAATGTGATTTAAATGCTGATTTAGAGTTTCGAGTTGATGCTGATGACTGTTTCAGATTTAGAAACCGAATATGTGATCTGAGAAATACAGAGTTGATTCAGATGATTTTGAACGAAGCTCATAACAGTCGACTATCTGTTCACCCGGGTAGTACGAAGATGTATAATGATCTGAAACAACACTATTGGTGGCAAAGTATGAAATGAGAAATTTCTAACTTTGTATTGAAATGTTTAGCCTGTCAGCAAGTAAAAGTCGAGCATCAGGTACTTTCTAGATTGCTACAGCCGATCATGATACCTGAATGGAAATAGGATAGAGTTACGATGGGTTTTGTATCCGGTTTACCAATGGCACCGAGTAAGAAAGATGCAATCTGGGTTATTGTGGATAGATTGACTAATTTGGCTCACTTTGTTTTGATTCGTACAGATTATTCACTTGATAAAATTGCTGAGTTATATGTTTCTCAGATTGTGAGACTACACGGAGTACCTATTTCTATTCTGTCGAATATAGATCTGAGGTTTACATCGCGGTTTTAGAAGAAACTGCAAGATGCATTAGGTACTAAACTGCATTTTAGCACTACTTTTCATCCCCAGACAGATGGTCAGTCCAAGTGAATCATTCAGATACTTGAGGATATGTTGAGATGTTGCATTCTCGAGTTTGAAGGTACGTGGGAATGATACCTACCTCTGATTGAATTTACGTACAATAATAGCTTTCAATCGAGTATCAAAATGGCACTTTACGAGGCTTTATACGGCCGTAAATGCCGTACACCATTGTATTGGACTGAACTCAGTGAAAACAAGATACACGAGGTTGATTTGATCAGAAAAATTGAACAGAAAGTGGAAGTGATTCATGAAAGTCTAAAAGCAGCATCATATCATCAGAAATCATATGCGGACTTGAAACGTAAAGATATAGAGCTTCAGATCGAGGATAGAGTGTTTTTGAAAGTCTCACCGTCGAAGAAAATACTCAGATTCGGTCATAATGGCAAATTAAGTTCAAGGTTCATTGGGTCGTATGAGATTATAGAACGTATCAGACCTGTTGCTTACAGATTATTGTTGCCACCTGAGTTAGAAAAGATCCACAATGTATTCCATGTTTCAATGCTCCGTAAATATCGATCTGATCTGTAACACCCCGTACCCGCGACCGTGGTCGGAGTCGAATACGAGGTGCTAACAGACTTAACTTAATTATTTCCACAGTCCCTTTAAAAAAATTTTCCAGACTAGCTGGTTACTGCATCACTGTCGCCTTAAAATTCATATCTTGAGTTTAAAAACTCAGAAATCAGTTTTGTAAATTTTTCCTGAGAGTAGACTCATATTTCCATCTATATATTTTTTTCTAGAATTTTTGGTCAGGCCAATTAGTACAGTTTATTAGTTAAAGTCTCCCCTGTTACAGGGATCGACTACACTGACCTTCGCGCATTAGAACTTGGATATCTCCCTATACAGGGCTTCAATACTGATGCCGTTTGTTTATATAGAAACTAGACTCAAAGAGGAATCTATACATATATGGAATGACTCCTAATTATCTCTGGTTAATTTACAATGAATTTCAAAATTTGGAACAGGGGATCCAGAAACCATTCTGCCCTGTTTCACGAGAACTATAATATCTCTTAACATATAACTCATATGACCGTTTCGTTTCTTCCATATGAAAGTAGATTCATCAAGGTTCATTTACATAATTTATTCACTGTTTAATTCCATTCCTACGAATTTTAGTGATTTTTCAAATCCACACCACTGCTGCTGTCAGCATCTATTTTCAAGGTAAATTTTACCTATTTCGTGGTTTCCATGGACCAACTAGAGTTTTATCATACATAGGTCCACATATAATCATATTTAGCCATTCCAATGGCTGATCATTTGCCCAACACTTCCATTCAGTCCGTAGTCACATCATGAAACCATACATATATACATAAACACAAATGGTCTAATGCCATACTCCACTTTTACGAGCCATTTTCGCATGGCTGTACACACATACATCACAAAACGTACTTGAAAAACAGCAAAGGGTAGTCCTATAAATGTCATATCCAGAGTTCAACTAAAGAGTACCAAAAGGGCTTTGATAGTGTGGATGACTTCGGCTTCAATGATCCCGAATCCGATAGCTAACGAGCAAAATCTATAAAACAGAGAGCCAAAGCAACGGGGTAAGCATTTTAATGCTTAGTAAGTCTCAAGTAATGAAATTAGCTTTGACTAAAGTATTACATTCACATAGCTAAATGAACCACTTTATTAATACACATTCTCATGATCATACTTACTTCACACTTCATCAACATATACACACATAAGGTATCAACCTATCTAAGAGCCGAAAGTTCGTTAGTCGATTGAACGAACACTATTTCAAACGGATCGACTTTTCCGATGCACATGTAAACATACCTTATCGTATGGGTTTTTCGAGCGTATTAATTGAATTTATTACAGCACCAAAACGCTCACCTTCAAACCGAGTCTCTTCGGAATTTAGCCGGATATAACCACAAGCACAATTGCCTTCGGGTCTTAACCCGGATTTGGTAACTTGCACAAATGCCTTGGTCTTAGCCGGATATAACAACTCGCATGAATGCCTTGGTCTTAGCCGGATATAATCACTAGCATAAATGTCTTGGGACTTAGCCCGGTATCATTCAAATGCTCATGTACACATATATCAATAATCACGACACATCCATATTTCATTCTCGTTGCTAAGGCTCAAACACAAAACATTTATCAAACCTTTCCAATTTCGGCTCAATAGCCACACACGAAGAGCATGATTTCAATTGACTTTATAACTTAGTCCCTACGCACATTCGGCTGACCGCCATAATATGACAAATCATTTCAATATTATTCAAGTAGGGTCATTACTCGAAGACTTACCTCGGACGTGGTCGAACGATTTCGACGCTATTCGACTACTTTTTCCTTCCCTTTATCAGATTTAGCTCCCCTTTGCTCTTGAGCTTAATTTAACAAATAAATTGATTTAATCATTTGAGCATCGAAGAGGAATTCAAGGTACTTAGCCCACATATTTTCATTAGACATTAAAGTCACATATGTACGAAATCATGAATCAACTCAACACATTAGTTAGTACTCTCCTTAGCAATTTTCTAAGCCAAGAATAGGCATCAATATGCTTGCCTCTAACCGAATGCATGCGCACTAATTCCCCTCATGTGGCGAATATGCATGTCCATGTTGAGGCCAATTATACACTTAATACCACACAAAAACAGCATACATTTTACTAACGACGCATTCCATATTGTAACTCAATACGCATCAATCATTTATTTCATAAACGAAACATCATCATATGCAAATATTACCTTGAGATGGTATATATGTCATACCAATACATCATGTGCAAACATGTATATCTATATATATATATATGCTAGAGCCGAATCTCAAAGTTACTTATATCCAAATATAAACATATATCCAAAGCTCAAATCTTACCTACCATGCAATATGCATAAATCATACTTATGGATATACCATGGCCGAATACACCACAACACCATACCGTTTCGATTTTGGTCACGGTTGAACAAGGAACTTAATGCCTCACTCGAAAGAAAAAATATGCTAAAAAGAAGATTTAAGAGTCATCAATCCACCTTCACATGCATCATTACAAAGCTTCATTTTTAGCATGTAAATGACATCAACACCAAGCAAGAATGATGCATCCATGGCCGAGTGTCATTTCCATCACCTAACAAGATTTCGACCGTGGGCTAGGTAGAACTCAAGCTACCAACTAAAACATGCATGCATCTCATGGACAACATCAAACATACCTTAGTCTAACAAATCACCATAGCCGATTGTTTCAAGCTCCTCCCTTTCCTTTCTTTCCTCTATTCGGCCAAGGATGAACCAAAGGACACACTTGTTTCCTTTCTTCCTTAGAATTTTCAGCCAAAAGAAGTGACAATTGATGACCACTTTTTTTTTCTTCTTTCCCCTCAACTCACGGCAATGGGAGAAACAATCACCCCCCTCTCTTTTTTTTTTTCCCTTTTCATTATTCAATTCCCATGCTCATTATTTTATTTTTTTCTTACATCTACCATTGTCACAACATGTTTTATGACATGTTTTTGCCCATAATCCCTTGTCATGGCCGGCCACTAACTATTAGGGGGGGAAATTTGACATGCAAGTCCTCCCTTTTGATTACATGCACTATTAGGTCCTTATAGATTAGCCTATCACATTTCAAAAGTGTCACACAAGTCCTAATAACTGAATTCACATGCAATCGACTAAATCGAAGCTTGAAATTTTCACACATTCATAAATACATATTCTAGACAATAAATATTACGTTCAAACATTTCGGTGACTCGGTTTAGCGGTCCCGAAACCACTTCCCGACTAGGGTCAATTTTGGGCTGTCACATGATCCTGCACATGTAATTAGCCCTGCTGAGGTTGAGATTTAACTCGATATGACGTACGAAGAAGAACCGATTCGCATTCTAGCTCGTGAAATTAAAGAGTTGCGAAATAAGAAAATTCCATTGGTTAGAGTATGGTGGCATAAACACGAAGTTGAGGAAGCAACGTGGGAGCTAGAAGTTGCAATGAAAGAACGTTATCCGAGCTTATTCACCGGTAAGATTTTCGGGGACGAAAATCCCTAAAGGAGGAGAGTTGTAACAACCCGATTTAGACCCTAATCGGAACAGTGGTTTCGGGACCACGAATTTGAGCCAAAAAAATTTTTTAAAAATTATTTTCTATGCTTTTTTGTGTGAATTTATATTCGTGAAATTTTCGTGATTTAATTTAATTATTGGAGTGTCCGATTAAATAAACGGACTTAATCGCGTAAATTAAAAACTTGATAGTTAAAAGCATAAGGGCCAAATTGTTAATGGCTTTGTAAGTTGAAGCATTTATGTTGCTAGTTAAAAGCATAAGGGCCAAATTGTTAATGGCTTTGTAAGTTGAAGCATTTATGTTACAATTTGACTAAATGGTTATAGCATGGACGGTAATGACCATGAATTATAAAGGCTTTATACATTATTATAAAGGTTAATTTAGTAAAACATGTAAAAATATATGGAATTATATAACATAAAAATTAAAATAAGCTTTCATAATTCTTAGTTAGCGCCGAAACTAAAAGAAAAAGAAAGCTTAGGTTGTGGTATTAAGTTCGGCAACTTGAAGTTCAAATTAAGGTATGAGTTTAACACGATTTTTGATAATTTTTACGTTTTTGAGATCGTTGCTTCGAATACTATCCGACCCTTGCTAGAATTTCTAATTTTGATGAATGTTTTGAGTTATGCCATTGATGAATATTTGTGTTTTGTAATGTTTGATGATGAAATTTTAAATATATGTTTTAGATTAACATGTTTTGTATTGGAGTTTTTAATGATTTTGAGTAATTAGGACTAAATTGTAAAAATAATAAATTGAGGGAACTAAATGTGAAATAAATGAAATATATGGACTAGTATGAGTATAAGGAATATTTGGCCTAACTATGTTATTGTGAGATTGTGCATATTTTGTGTTTTATGCAATAGGGACTAAATTGTGAAAAATGTGAAATATTTGGGGTAAAAGTGTAATTTTCCCATTTGTGTGTTTTTGGATGAATTTGGCTGAATATTTGATTTAATAAGTTTAATTTATATTAATTTAGACCAAGAAAAGAGAGAATCGGATTTAGATCAGGGGAAAAATAAAGTTGTCGACTAGCCGATCCGTACCAATTTTTCATCGTCCGAGGTAAGTCTATAAGCAAATAGATATTGTTAATTCTAATTATGTATGAGTTAATATGTTGATTTGGAAATTATAGATTTATAGTAGAATTAGTCGAATATGATTAAGTATGGAAATAATGTATTTGAGCTAATTTAACTGAGTTATAACATCTAAAAGCCTATATGAACTATATGGCATATTTGGAATTTTCGATATATAAATTGTTTATGAGACAACTTTATAATAGTGATATTTGGCCTTTGAGCCTAGCAAGCCTTGTGCTGGTGAATTAAACTGGGCTTTATGCCTAGCAGGCTTATTGCCGGTGTATAAAATCAAACCTTGAGTTTAGCAGGCTTTGTGTCGGTGTAAAATACAGGCTTATGCCTAGCAGGCTTTATGCCGGTGATTACTTATAAGTTTATGCCTAAAAGAATTCATGCTGATGTGGCATTTGAATATGTTAAATGAGCTAAATGGCTAGGTATGAATTAACTTGTTACCTAATTAAAATAAGGTAAGTAAGTAACTTGATTATTTGTTACAAATCATGTGTGATGCAAATGAAGTATATATGTGATTATGGTATGTGTATTCAGTCTTATGATCGAATGATATGAATATTATGGATTTGGTCTTTGAATATATGTATACAAGATCATGTATATTCGACCATATGGATAGTTCGTGTACGTGATGTTATATTACGATTTCTGAGCTTGTGTATATTTGTGTATGTACATTTAGTTATATATTGACATCTTGATTCTAAAGGTTGGATAATAATTAATTATTTTGATCATATGAGCATTCGGTCAAGGAGGATTTGTTCCATGAAATTATATGTTATATGTATGGAATTAAAAGCTTAAAATTAAATGTGATTACAAATGTATAAGTTGAATTATTTGATTGAAATGATTTAGTATTGAGATGATATTATGCATTAATTGTTTAATTTGCTTAAGGCTTACTAAGCTAAGTTAGCTTACTCTGTGTATTTTTGTTTACTCTGTTTTATAGATTTTGGATTCAAGTTACAAGCTCGGGGATCGTCAGCAAAGTTCATCACACTATCCACTACTTCGGTATTTATATAGTTGAACTTGAACTATGGCATGTATAGGCTAGAACATACTTTTTAAATGTTGGATTTTGGTTTGTATGTATATAAGCCATGCGAAAATGGCTTGTTTGTTCATGATAAATTTGGTTTTAAGTTTTGAATATGCTATGGACATGTTTGATTGTGGTTTTGATGTTGCGGCTATTATATTGTTTATATGTGAACCATGGTTAATATATTGTTAATGTTGATAAAGTTATGCCAAAGTATATGTGATTGATATAATTGGTTTGATGTGAAATTGTGGTTGGATATTTTGTTGAATGATATGCTTGATATATAATAATGAGATATATTAGGTAAATGGCTATGATTTGAAGTATTGATATTTTGTTATGTGATGAAGTAGGTAAGGATATATATATGTCTTTAATCATTGATTTTAAATATGACTTTAAGTGTGTGAATAGCATGTGAAACAACCATGTTTTGTTTCAGAATAAGGTGAATTAGTCTTCGATGGATGTTAGATAAATCGGGATAACATGTATTTGATATTAGAAGTGGATTATTTTGGATATATGGATACATATATATACATATTTAGCCGAATATGTGAATGTTGAATTAGTTTTGGAACATGACTACTGTTAGTTTGATTGATAAGTGATAATAATATGTGTGATTATTTGGTTTAGTTCTTGGAAATGTTTTATTCGTGTAAAACGATTGAGTATAATGGAAGTTGACATCAAATAAGGCATATGTATTTTTGCATGTTATATATATATTCGGCTTGTAACACCCCAAACCCGTGACCGTCACCGGATTTGAACACGTGGTGTTACCGGGCTTACTTCCCTTTTTTTTTCTCTCTTGACAATAATTGATTTCAGTTCCAGGCAGGCTAGCTAACTGCGTCACTGTCACCTTAGAAATCATATCTCGAGTTCCAGAACTCGAAAATCAGTTCCGTAAATTTTCCCTGAAACTAGACTCATATATCCATCCCTGTATTTATTTCTAGAATTTTTAGTCAGGCCAATTGGTACATTTTATTAGTTAAAGTCACCCATGTTACAGGGGTCGACTACACTGACCTTCGCGCGTTTCAACTTGAATATCTCTCTGTACAGGGCTTTAATACTGGTGCCGTTTGTTTCTAAAGAAACTAGACTCAAAATGGAATCTGCACATATAAGGAATAACTTCTAATTATTTCTCGATAATTTATAATAAATTTTCAAAGTCGCGACAGGGAACCCAGAAACCGTTCTGGCCCTGTCTCACAAGAACTCTAATATCTCTCAGTATACTGCTCATATGGTCGTTTCGTTTCGTCCATATAAAAATAGATTCATCAAGGTTCAATTTCATAATTTATTCACTATTTAATTCTACTTCTACTATTTTTAGTGATTTTTCAATCTCATCTCACTGCTGCTGACAGCAACAGTTACTGCAGTAGACTATGCCAATTTCATGAATCTTTCCTTGGCCTTACTAATCATCCATCATACATGACACAAATTATGGCCACCTTATCAAAATTAAAGTTTCTAAGACTCGTGGCTATAGGTTCTAGCATCCCACTCGACGACCACATAGGCCATTTTCACATGGCTTAAAGTTTACAACCCACAATTCAACAAAACATAATAGCCTATACATGCCAATTGTTCTCCTAGTTCAACTACGAAGACAATACCAAAAGGTTTCCAGCCGGTGTGATGACTTCAACGTCGGTTCCGAGCACGCGACAATACGAGTCCAAGAGACCTAAAATGGGTGACAAGAAAACATCGAGTGAGTTTATAACTCAGTAAGTCATAAGCATTCATCAACCATCCATTAGTAAAATTTTCACAACATGAAACAGTAAACGAGGCTAGGTACTTCATCCATATCGGAACTATACCATAATTCCTCGGACCTTTCGATTCAATCTCATTCCAAGTCATACATCCACATTTCATATTCTATACAATAAGATAATTGAGGCATTTTTACACACCAACTCATTCACACCACAATCATACAATTGCAATCATCATATAGATTTAAAGCTTACCACGCTCAACCCCGAGCAAGAACGTATTGCCTATTCGTCATGAGCTCAAGGTACTTACCCGATCCGCTGTCCATACTCAACTCGATGGAGACACACCCTCCATATAATTTTTTGATCGGAGATATATATATATATATAGAGTACGCACACACAGTGCTTAATACTCGATTTCGCACACTTAGTGCCATGCGATTTAAGCCCGCACACACAGTGCCATACCCTTCGAGCTCGCACACTTAGTGCCATATATTTCCAGCATGCACACTTAGTGCCATATATTTCCAGCATGCACACTCAGTGCCATATTTTTCCAGCATGCACACTTAGTACCAATCTCGTCACCGTACACTCGATATTGCAAGACACTTAGTGCCGAAAGCAACTTTCTACACATTTCACTATTTCTTTTACATTCAACAAATGTCATCATTCCATACACATACATTTTCATTTGTAAATATATATATCATCCCATTAAACACAATTGCATAAATTTTACAATCATTTAAGCAATATTAAATACGTGCTTAATGACTTACCTTGTGTTCGGTAAATAATTCCAAGTCGGCTACTCGATGATCTTCGATTTCCCTTCGGGCGCCTCTCCTTTAGGATCTTGAGCTTAAACAAATAAATTAGCTCATTCAACCGCTTTTGTACATATATTGGTATCCACATTTTAATGATCTTATGACATACGAACGACATGGTAAAATTTTTATCTTACTACCTTACGTTCTTAGCTATTCGGCTAATAGCCTTATGCAATTACCATACTATCAATAATCCAATCATATTCATTACTCAAGTATAGTATTTTCACATTCGGCAATACTATTACATACAATAGCCGATTCTTCTTACTTTGTATTTATGCATCTATTTGATCATTAGTTTAGTTCAAACACCCATACACCAAGATTTATCAAGTTTAGCATGAAACATAACCTTAATCCTCAATGACCACTATGGCGAAAATCCTAGTCAACCCAAAATCACAATTTCTAACACATAATTGTTCATAACACAATTAAAGCATCCTGTCCATTCCAACACTTCAAGACACATACATTTCCCACAAATCTCCAACTTCATATTCGGCCTTAGTGTACATACACAAGCCGATTTTTTCTTCCTATCATCCAACCTAACTATATGAATATTTAACTAGCTCACACTTCACCCATCCACAATCACTCATTTAACACAAAGAAAATAATCAACTCCCTTCACTATCTACCATGGCGAATACTTCATGCACCACCCAAATCCAAAATTTTAACATGGGCTAGTTAAAGAACTTAGTAATCAACTTACATTAAGCTGAAATTTCAAAATCTAACATGAATTACTAACCTTGTTTTGAGCTTAAAGTTGACCGAAATCTCCCTCCCCTTTCTTTCTTCAATTCGCTAAGAGAGAACCAAAGGAAATGAAGCTCTCTTTTTTTTTCTTTCTTTGCTCCATTCACGGCAAGGGGGGGGGGCAACCACACACACACACACACTTTTTTTTGTTTCTCTTCCTACAACCTTAATATTTTATCAATTTTAACATCAACCATTAACAAAACATGTTTATGACATGTTTTCTTTTACCCATCATCCTTGTCATGGCCGGCCACTAGGCTATCTTTAGGGAAATTTGACATGCAAATCCCTCATTTTCACAACATGCATTATTAGGCCACTTTGCATTTGCCTAGCACATTTCTAAATTTTTTTACACAAGTCCTTTCTAGTGAAATTCACCTTTATAACACTAAATCAAATCATCAAAAATGTCACACACAATTTAACACATATCATAGGCATCACAATAAATTTTAAATTATTTTTATGCCTCGGTTTTATGGTCCCGAAACCACATCCCATCTAGGGTCAATTTTGGGCTGTCACAACTCTCCCCCACTTAAGAAATTTTCGTCCCCGAAAATCTTACCGGTAAATAGGCTCGGGTATTACTCTTTCATAGAGTCCTCAAGTTCCCAAGTGGCTTCTTCAATTCTGTGTTTATGCCACAACACCTTCACTAACGGGATTTTCTTATTGTGCAACTCTTTTACTTCACGCATCATAATGCGAACCGGTTCCTCTTCATAGCTCAAATTAGGCTGAATCTCAATCTCAGACGGGGCGATTACGTGTGATGGATCAGACCTATATCGTTGAAGCATCGAAACATGGAAAACGTTGTGAATCTTTTCGAGCTCAGGGGGTAAAATTAATCGGTACGCTACTGGCCCAACTCGTTCAGATACTTCATACGGACCAATGAACCTCGGACTCAATTTGCCCTTACGGCCAAATCTAAGCACTTTCTTCCAGGGTGAGACTTTGAGAAATACCTTGTCTCCAACCTGATATTCAATATCTTTTCTTTTCAAATCCGCATACGACTTTTGGCGATCCGGCGACTTTCAAACTTTCACGAATTACTCGAACTTTTGCTCGGCATCCTTAACCAAATCAACCAAGATTTTTCCTTCACTAAGTTCACCCGAATAATGGGTACGGCATTTACGACCGTATAAAGCCTCGTAAGGCGCCATCTTGATACTTGATTGAAAGTTATTGTTGTAGCGAATTCAACCAAAGGTAAATACTGTTCCCATGCACCACTAAACTCAAGGATGCAACATCTCAACATATCCTCGAGTATTTGAATTATCCGTTCGGATTGACCATCGGTTTGGGGGTGAAAAGCAGTGCTAAAATGCAGCTTGGTACCCAAAGCCTCTTGCAATTTCTTCCAAAATCGCGATGTAAATCTTGGGTCTCTATCCGACACGATAGAAATAGGCACCCCATACAATCGAATAATTTGGGAGACGATAATTCGCCAATTTATCAAGTGAAAAATCATGCGGACAGAATAAAATGAGTAGACTTGGTCGATCTATCAACAATGACCCAGATCGCATCCTTCTTACTCGCTGACAATGGCAGTCCGGATACAAAGTCCATGGTGACTCGATCCCATTTCCACTCGGGTATCGTGATCGGCTGAAGTAATCCCGATGGCACTTGATGTTCCGCTTTCACTTGTTGACATATCGAGACACCTTGAAACAAATTCGAAATGTCTCGTTTCATCACGGCCACCAAAATTGGCGTTTGGTCATTGTACATTTTAGTACTACCGGGTGGATTGACATTCGACTCTGTGAGCCTCGTTCAAAATCATCGAAACAAGTTCAATTCCTTGGAATACATAATCGACCCTTGAACGTCAAGCAATCATGGTCGTCAATCTGAAATTCGATTCCTCATTCAAACACATTCGGCTCGCTTAGCGACCAATTCGGCGTCGACCTTCTGAGATTCAAGTACTTGATGAATCAATAATAGTTTGGTCTCTAATTCGACTACTAGCACCTCATCGGGTGAAACGGATAGATGAGCATCCATCGCTCTCAAAGCAACCAGTGCCTTGCGACTTAAAGCATTGGCCACCACGTTGGCCTTTCCCGTGATAATCAATGATGAGTTCATAGTCTTTCAACAACTCAAGCCAACGTCTTTGTCGCAGTTTAAATCTCTACGAGTCATCAAATATTTTAGACTCTTGTGGTCCGAATAAATGTGACACCTTTCTCCAAACAAGTAATGCCGCCATATCTTCAAGGCGAACACTATGGTGCTAGTTCACGGTCATGGGTGGGATAGTTTCTCTCATGCGGCTTTAGTTGTCTCGACGCGTAAGCCACAACTCGACCTTCTTGCATCAACACACAACCTAACCCAAGCAAGGATGCGTCATCAGATATGACAAACTCTTTCTGGGACTCATTGTGTACTAATACCGGGGCCTCGATTAAACGGGTCTTTAGTCAATCGAAACTTTCTTGATAGTGTTCTGACCACTCGAACTTAACATCTTTTTGAAGTAGTTTTGTCATCGGTCCAGCTATCACCGAAAAACCTTTCACAAATCGTTGATAGTATCCGGCAAGCCCCAAAAAGCTCCTAACTTCGGTAACATTCCTTGGTGGTTTCCAATCGACTATGGCCAAAATTTTGTTCGGGTCCACCCTGACACCCGATGCGGACACCACGTGCCCCAAAAAGCTAACCTCTTTCAACCAAAATTCACATTTACTGAACTTTGCCTATAACTGCTTATCTCGTAAGATTTGCAACACTAGCCTCAGGTGTTCAGCATGTTCAGTTTCATCTCTCGAATAGACCAAAATGCCATCGATAAATACAACTACGAACCGATCCAAGTATGGCCTGAAAATTCTATTCATTAAATCCATAAACACCGCAGGGGCATTAGTGAGCCCAAACGGCATCACCAAGAATTCATAGTGACCGTACCTCGTTCTAAAAGCGGTTTTGGGTATGTCCGATTCTCGGACCCTCAACTGATAGTACCCCGATCTCAAATCTATCTTTGAAAACACTGAGGCTCCTTTAATTGATCAAACAAATTGTCAATTCGTGGCAACGGATATTTGTTCTTTATCGTCACTTTATTCAACGGCGATAGTCGATGCACAATCTCATAGTTCCATCCTTCTTCTTCACAAACAATCTTGGTGCGCCCATGGAGAAAAACTCGATCGGCGAAACCTCTATCCGTCAATTCTTGCAATTGAACCTTCAATTCCTTTAATTCCGTTAATGCCATACGATACGGGGCTATTGAGATCGGCGTAGTACCGGTACAACCGATGCAATTCCACTTCTCGAACCGGTGGCAATCCGGTAACTCCTCGGGAAAAACATCCGAATACTCACAAACCACTGGTACCAATTCGAGTTTCCTTTCCGTCTCTTTACTTTCAAACACATACGCAAGGTATGTTTCACACCCTTTTCACATACCTCCGAAGCGGTCATAGAAGATATTATCGCGGCACTCCTTTTAAATCGATGAGCTCGACTCGGACTACCTCATTATTTGCACTCCTCAAATCAATGGTTTTCCTTTGCGATCCACCATGCATCATGTACTGATCACCAATCCATACCAAGAATAACGTCGAATTCATCAAATGGTAGAAGCATCGGATCGGTAGAAAAGCAGATTCTCGAATTATTAGGGGCATCTCTTGCACACTTTATCAACGAGTACGTATTGACCCAAAGGGTTTGACACTCAATTTAATTCATGAGACTCAACGGTAGAGTCTTCTTGGATGCTAAGGTTTCACATACATATGAATGAGTAGAGCCGGGGTCAACCAATGCAATCACACTAGTATCAAAGAGAGTAAAAGTACCAAGGATAACGTCGGGGAGGATGCCTCCTCTCGTCGCGGATGGCATATGCTCTAGCAGAGCACGGTCTCGGATCGAACAGTAGTGACGAGGCTCTTCTCGATTACCACCCCTACCTCCGAAAATTCTCGGGGCCTACCTCTAGCCGTTGTTCCACTAGGTCTTGCACCTTGTATCTTATTCTTCTCATCTAGCTCCGTGCAATCTCTAATGAAGTGGTCCTTGAACCGCATCCATAACGAGCCCTATTAATGCAGACTTACCCCAACATTCACCTAGGTGTCGCCTTCCACATTGGGGGCATTCGGTCTCTCTTGACGATTATTGCCCACACTAGCTACAAAGTAGCTCGAGAGTCCGTCAATGGTCGGGCTCGATGGAAATTCCCGATCGCCCTCGACTTATTAGTGTCCTCCACGAACTTCTTTCTTTGAGAACGGAGCTTTACTCGCGATCTTTTACGATAATCTCTTGCTTCAAATTCAGCCTTCTTCTTTTCCTTTCCGAGTTCTTCCCCTTGCGGGCTCGTTCGACTAGTGTTACGAACTCCTTTATCTCCAAAATACCCACTAGCGACTTTAAGTCTTCATTCAATCATTCTTCAAATCTTTTGCACATAGCAACCTCATCACCTACACTCTCCGAGCATCCGACTAAGTCTTACGAACTCATGTTCGTATTCAGATCTGATCATCCGGCCTTGCTTGAGTTCCAAGAATTCCTTACGCTTTTGATCGATGAACCGTTGACTAATGTATTTCTTTCGAAATTTGGATTGAAAGAAATCCCAAGTAACTCGTTCATTTGGGACTATGGAAATTAAAGTCCTCCACCAATAGTAAGTCGAGTCTCATAACAAGGATATAGCACACTTAAGACATTCATCGGTGTGCATGACAGTTTATCTAACACTCGAATGGTGTTATCGAGCGAAATTCGCTCTTTCGGCATCATCATGACTATGGCCTTGAACTCCTCGGCCCCGCTTCCTAATCAAGTCTACAGGTGGTTTGCTTAGCCTCACGGGATCGATGCTCGGAGGCATTGCGGACTCTTGGGGTGGAGTATTTAAATTCGGGAATGGTTGGACAGCCGGGTTGGTTCGGGCATATTATGCGACCCACTCATTCATCATGGTGAAGAAGGCTTGTTTCGCCTTCATTTTGATTATTCATGGATGACCGAGGCTCAACAGCGATGTCCCTTGCGCGGAGCAGCAGCCGCTACACTTTCAACATCATCCGCCAAGGGTCTCTCTATTCTGGGCTCCATTGCTAATCAAAACAAAAATTTCAACCGTCAGAAGTCATCACATTATTAAAAACTAACAAATTGGCATGTATAGCTAGACTCACACGCTCTATGGTAGTCCTAGAACCAACTAAACCTGGCTCTGGTACCAATAAAATGTAACACCCCAAACCCGTGACCGTCACCGGATTTGAACACGTGGTGTTACCGGGCTTACTTCCTTTTTTTTTCTTAAAGTTTCCCTTGTTTCACTGTTTGACTAATCTGACCACTCTTCACTACGGATCAAATTTTTCATTGTACAGAATTCATAATGGGTTCTTTTTGATTCCATTTGAAACTAGACTCATTAAGGAGTCTAAGCATATAAATCTTATCTTATAACCATTTTTGTACAAATTATAATGATTTTCCAAAAAGCGAGCAGGGGATTTGAGTCATTCCGACACTTGTCCCACACAACTTTAAATATCTCTTTATAGGAAATTTCTTTGCTTCCACGGTCTCTTTTATAAGAAACTAGACCAACTAAGCTTTGATTACATATTTTATTCAGCCTATAATTCCACACCAACAATTTATAGTGATTTTCTAAAATCACATTATCTTCTTGTCCAAGCAATTTATTACAATTTGCTCTTAACTTTCCAAGTCCAAACACTTATGAACTTACCATTCGGGTTTAAGACATATCATGGTCACATCATATCTTATCAAATCAACTCATTATGTCCTATTATGATTGAATTTACTCAACGGTTAATCGCTTAAAACTTACCTCGATGTGGTCAAACGATTTGGCGGCTATTCGATCACTTCTTCCTTCCTTATCCAACTTTGATCCTCTAGGCTCTTGAGCTTAATTAAACAAACAAATTGACTTAATCATTTGAGCATCAAAAGAGGAATACAAGGCACTTAGCCCATATTTATACATTAGACATTAAAGTCACATACATGTGAAATCATGCATCAACTCAACATATTAACTCACATCCCTTTTAGCCGATTGTCCTAACCAAGATAAAGGCATCAATATGCTTGCCTCTAACCGAATGCATGCACACCAACTCCCCTCATGTGGCCGAATATGCATGTCCATGTTGAGGCCAATTATACACTTAATACCACACAAAAAAAACAGCATAAATTCTACTAACTAACGCATTACATATTGTAGCTCAATACACATCTCTCATTTAACACAAAGAAAATAATCAACTCCCTTCACTATCTACCATGGCCGAATACTTCATGCACCACCCAAATCCAAAATTTTAACATGGGCTAGTTAAAGAACTTAGTAATCAACTTACATTAAGCTAAAATTTCAAAATCTAACATGAATTACTAACCTTGTTTTGAGCTTAAAGTTGACCGAAATCTCCCCTCCCCCTTTCTTTCTTCAATTCGGCTAAGAGAGAACCAAAGGAAATGAAGCTCTCTTTTTTTTCTTTCTTTGCTCCATTCACGGCAAGGGGGGCAACCACACACACACACACATTTTTTTGTTTCTCTTCCTACAACCTTAATATTTTATCAATTTTGACATCAACCATTAACAAAACATGTTTATGACATGTTTTCTTTTGCCCATCATCCTTGTCATGGCGGCCACTAGGCTATCTTTAGGAAATTTGACATGCAAATCCCTCATTTTCACAACATGCATTATTAGGCCACTTTGCATTTGCCTAGCACATTTCTAAATTTTTTCACACAAGTCCTTTCTAGTGAAATTCACCTTTATAACACTAAATCAAATCATCAAAAATGTCACACACAATTTAACACATATCATAGGCATCACAATAAATTTTAAATTATTTTTATGCCTCGGTTTTGTGGTCCCGAAACCACATCCCGTCTAGGGTCAATTTTGGGCTGTCACATGGCTATAGTTTTAATAAATGACCATATGAATAGTAACTTAGGTTTTTAATAAGATGTTTTAATCTTTATGCTTATATTCGGCCTTTTAATAACGATTATGGTGGAATGTTATTTAATTTATGTGTAACCTGTAAAATTTAGTTTGATTTAGTATTTATTCAAATGTGATGTATTAAGACAATTAATTTCTATGTATATCCATAAATGTCCAAAAGTTGTGTTTCGTTTGGTAATACGTCGTAACCCCTTTCCGCCAATGGATACGGGTTAGGGGTGTTACAAGAAGTGTTTGAGTGAAGTTGAAATTCTATTTTTGGTGGAGTGTGGTGGACGGTTTTGGGGAGTTTGAGGGGTAGTGGGAGTGTTTTGGGGGATTTGGGTAGTTTTAGTTATTCTAATTGAATTTTTGTTTTCTCTTCCCTTTCAAGTTTCTGACACCAACTTCCTTTCCCCTTTTTTTTCCTTTCTTTTACGATTTATTTTGGTGCATTCTTGTTGGTTCTCTCGATCGATCATTATTTCGCATCTGTGGTTTAATTTCATTAGGTAAGTAATCTTTTCAGTCTTATGTTGGAATTGAGGCCTAGTAATGTTGGTTTATGGTAGTTGACGTTGTATGCTCTGCTTAGGAGAAGATCGGGGTGCTAGAGTCATTTTATCAGTGTTGTAACGTTTGAATCTTCACAACTTGTCTTAAGGTAAAGGTTTTAGTTATTTCAGGAGGGTTGTCTATCACTTTTTATTTGGATTAAGTTCGTTCTAAGCGCTTATTTTTGGGTTCGTATGGTCGATTATAGGTTCTAGAGTGCTCAGGAGTGTTTTTGTAGCAAAATTATACCAGGTGTGTACTCGGAAATGCAAAAAGTGAGGTTTTGACGAAAGTCAAAAACCATTCTGTTGACTCCACACGGTTGTGTGGTAGGCCGTGTGCCATAACATAGGCATGTGATCAATGAGGCCAGGACGTGTGCACTAGACACGACCGTGTGATAGCCAGGTAGGCCGTGTGCGACGTACAGGCTAGACTGAATTGGGCCATGTGGGCCACACGAGCGTATAGGTCCACACAGGTAAACCACATGGGCGTGTAAGATTCTGGGCCAGGCCGTGTGGATCACGCAGCCAAGGTCAATTTGGGCCATGTAGGCCACATGGGTGTGTGGGCCCACACGGTCAAGCCACATGGGCATGTGAGCCCATTTTTCTGAAATATTCTGTAAGGTTGCACGGATCGCCCTAGTTGACTATGGACCTACTAGGGTCGGTAAGCTTTATTTAAACCCCTAATTATGTGATTTGATTGTATAATGTCTGACTGAGCCTGATATCTAAACTCAGTGTATGTTCTGTTATTAGCATATTTGCATGTCATTTATGGTATGTTGCATTGTATCGGGGTGGGTTGATGATATTTGAAGGAAGTATCTGAAAGGCTTTTAAGCCTGTTATCTGGTAGCTAAGCTGCAACTTTCTGATTATGTGCCGCATTTCGGTACAGCTCAGTGTGTAGGGATGGGTGGGTTGATTTAATCCCCACATGGTGTGT
This sequence comes from Gossypium arboreum, assembly GCF_025698485.1. Lineage (NCBI taxonomy): Eukaryota > Viridiplantae > Streptophyta > Magnoliopsida > Malvales > Malvaceae > Gossypium > Gossypium arboreum. The sequence goes on from NC_069070.1 coordinate 21,949,514, forward strand.
AAGGCTAGACGGAGATGGTGTGTAGAAGTAGGTGGGTAGGACTTTGATTTACTGTAACTGCGTTTTGTATCTGATATGGGCCAAGGCCCTAATATAATTGTGAAACTGTATCTGATTGGGCAAAGGCCCAAATTGAATCTGTAATGGGCTCAGGCTCTACCTATGTTTGACTGTATTCTGAGGTATTCTATATGCATGTTTTCTGTGGGGATTACACACTGAGTTTGCGAAAACTCACCCTTTTTATTAAATCTGTGCAGGTAATCCCCAGTCTTGACAGATCGGGATGACGGAGGACTCAACTGTGGCCACAATTAATTTTTTGACTGTTTTCCGTAAATTTTTAAATTTATTACTTATTTTGGGGTTTGATGTAAATTTTGGACTTGGACTGTTTGGTTTTAAATTTGGGACTTTATACTGCTCTTATGGGTCTTTAAACTGCAACTAAACAAAACACTAGTTTTCTCTAAAACTAAGGCTTATGTAAATAGAAATGGTTTTTCCTAAAATAGTTGGTTACAAAAGCTTTCGCTAAAAGACAAGTTTTGACGCAAATCACCTAGAGCATGTTCTTTCAAATTACTTAATTGGAACGGTTTTACCTTGACGAGTTCGATTTCAAAATCCTTCCATGTAACATCGCTAGACTCGGCCATAACGTCTAGGCCGGGTTTGGGTTGTTACACAGTGTTAGTTCAAAAACGATAGATAAATGAACACCAAAATGTTAGAATAAAAAATAAAAAATAAAACTCAATAGAAACCCGATATACGAATAGTCTTCACAAACAAATCAAACGTATCAGCACTGAAACACCTCATTCTATAAACAGTTAGTCTCGCAATCAAATAGACAGAATGCGAAATGAATGCAACAAGTAATAGAAACCAACACCAGCCAAACACCTCTCCGTCCCTCAATCACACCCTAAAAAGAGCTAATTAAGCTCATCCAACCATGCACACCACATAGGACCTCGAAAGGCCCATCCGACCCTACACACCAAGTATGTGGACTAAGCAACTCAAATGTTAATGTGCAACAGAGCTAACGTATATATCGTACTGTGCATTGCGGTAAACTACTGTACAAACATGTTGCAGTTGAAACTACCAAAACAGATCAGACTCCCTTCTCTTCGCAACCAAACCCCAAAAGATTAATGCAAATGCAAAATGCATACCATTTGAAGATAGACTTACAGAAGTAGAGTACAGAATCAAAAATGCACACATTCAAATGCCCAGAATCAAAATCAGATATAACATAACATCAACTGAAACCCAACCAAATCGTTTAATAAGAGCTATGATTACAAATAACGCACAAATCCAGGTCGAAACAAAGTCCTGACCACCCTTAAAAAGACCTAGCCAAGGGTCGAAACACACAAAATCATAATCAGATAAAAAACAGACACAATATAAAATTTGGCGACATAAGGCCACACGGCTGTGTGGAAGTGCCCAGGTCGTGTGGGGATCTACAGGCCGATGTGGAGGGGACACACGCCAGTGTGAGTAGCTCAGGTAACTCATTGTCCAAAAGTACTAAAATTTAAGAGTAGAGGAGACACGGCCGTGTAGAGATTTCACACACCCTTGTGGGGACACAATCCCATGTGGCCAGGTCGTGTGGTATCAAAAATCATGAAAAACCCTAAATTCCCAATTGCACACAACCATGTGGACCGTTCATGTGCAGCACACGCCTGTCTGGCCACCTGTGTGGTTATGAAACCACACCAAAACCAGCTAGAAAACATGGCTTTCATTTCAAAACAATCCCCAGCCCTCAATTACATGGAAACACACCAAAAACACTTAGAATTTCAAGCAATTCCACAACAGACAACACTTCAACTGGTCAAATTCAAAAACACATGAAATATGTCGAATTTCACTGAAACAAATCAAAAATTTGATAACGAAAGAGAGAGTTTCCGAACACACACCTTAGACGTGATAGAAAACACTAAAATCGTTCGATTCGCTCCTCCAAATCGATCCAAAAACCTCAATTAACATACAATTTAATGAAAACTTTAATTTAATAACAAAATAGAAAATAAAAGAGACATTATCAAAATCCCCGAAAGCAAAACCTACCATCTTCTCTTCTGATTTACCAAACACCCGAGATCAAAACTCCCTTGATAACCGGCAACAATAATATAACGAAAGAAACAAAGAACCAAAAGAAACTGAATATTGCCTTTTTAGGAAGAACGAAAATTGAAAAGTCACAGAGAACAAAATGGAGAAGAGGGGAAGAACGCGCGACACTTTTTCTTTTATTTTTGAGATTTTTTTTCTATTCTCAAAATAAAAATAAATTAAAATAAAATAAATATTTTAGCAACTAAAAAAAAACAAATCTAAAATAAAATTACTCCCATAAACACACACAAAGATTCAAACCTATAACCTAGAGGCAAATTAACACACAACAAACCACCAGACTAGCAGAACCATTTTGACATAAAACACAACAACAAACCCGATTTTCTGATCTAGCCACTGACCCTACCTGCAAATCTCAAAACTTCCAACCCCAAATTCCGAGGTGTTATATTTTCAGTAGTAAATGTCACAATAGTACTTATATGTGGATACAAAGTAAAATGAATGATAGTAAAATTATCAATTTTTTACAATTTAGTACAATTGAAACGCATGTTAAAGTAAACCAAAAGTTTACTGATACAAATGTATTTACTACTTGGCATGACCAATTAGACCATCCTGGATCATATACGATGCGAAAAATAATTGAGAATTCATATGGACATTCATTAAAGAACCTGAAGATTCTTTAACTTAAAGAATTCTTATTTGTTAGTTATTCTCAATGAAAATTGATTGTTAGAAACTCACTAGATAAAGTTGAGATTTAATGTCTTGCATTTCTTAAATGAATATGGGTCCATTCATCCACCATGTGAATGGTTTTGATATTATATGATTTCGGTAGATGCACCTACAAAATAATCATATATGTGTTATCAACTTGCAACCTATCATTAGCAAGATTGTTTATTTAAATAATTAATTTCAGATCATGCAATAAAGACAATTCATCTTGCTAATACTAATGAATTTATATCTCAGTATTTTTTTGATTGAGTTTGAAAAACTTTTTAAATGTTTTTTTTTTATTTATGCGCATAGTGGTTTAGAGAAATTATTGATTCAGCACCTCTAATTAATATTTAAATCATTACTTATGAGAACTAAACTTCCTATTTCAACATGAGACTAAACTTCCTATTTCAACATGAGATTATGTTGGTTTACGTGTTGTACACATCAAGCCAATAAGTTATAAATACTCCCTATTACAATTGGTTTTTATCAAGAGTTAAATATTTCTCATCTTTGAATTTTTGTATGTGTGTATATGTTTCAATTGCTCCACCACAACGCACAAAGATAAGTGAACACTCAAAGAAAATTGGGAATATATATTAATTGCAAGTCTCTTTTTATTATTAGATGTTTTGAATGTATTGGAGATTCAATTATAATATAATTTGTGATTACAATTTTGATTCGATGGTTTTCTTAACATTAAGGGGAGAAAATAATAACTTGTAATGAGTTAAGGGGAGAGTAATTTGAACCAAAAGTTCAACAAGGATAACTCATTACAAGTTAACTATCAGATGTATTTACAAACTTAATAAGAATAACCAAGTTAATATTTTAATTTGAATCAAAGTCTTAATAGGATAATCAGTTAGAATAAATAATAGATTGATTGGTTACAAAAATGAAAATTCTTCTAGATGGTCATACAGTAGATACGGGTGCTCTAGAAGAGACCCAAGACATAACTAATAAGTAAAACTCCAAAAGAGATCCAGGTACCTAAATCTGAGTTTTAAAATAATGAAAAGAACAGATCTCAATAAGTTATGTCAATTCGAGAAAATGTGGAATCGAATAATAAAAGTGGTTGACAATGATTTTGCATACAATATTATTACTGAAATAATTAAATAAAAGGAGGATCTTGAATAAATCTATTGAGTAATATAGATATGGAATAAATTGATTAATATAGAAAGACACAACTCAAGTACAATTAAATTTGTAGAGTTTTTGGACTAGTAGTCCAAATATCTAAAGGTATAAAGCTAGTAATGGTGCAAATGGAGTAGTTTCGTAAAAGAAGAATAAAAATATGAAGTTTTTTCGCTAAGTCATGGCATTGATTATGAAAAGATATAATATTCTTTTATGGTGGATGCAATAACATTTAGATATATTATTTTAACAATTCTTAAAAGATTTAACTTGTGTCTAATGGTTGTTATTACAACCTTTTATGAACCACTATATAGTAAAGTTTATATTAAAATCCTCGAAGGATTTAGGATACAAGAAGCATATTGAAATTCACGGGAAATTGTTCATTTATATATGAATTGAAATTATTTGAACATATGTGGTAAATAGTAGTTGAAGGAGGATTTTAAAATGATCTACAATACCTATTTGTGTTTTTTGTAGAAGAATTATAATTAAAGTTTGCTATGATTATTGTTGAAACTCCTTAAGAGATCAAAATATATTTCCCCAAGATTTTCCCTCACTCATGACTTTCAAAAGAATGGTGATATAAATGCTTAGCAAATACATTGAAATAGTCATTTGAAAGACTATTCAAGATTGAATACATAGAATATTAGAAAGTATGTGATGTTTTCATGATGGGGAGTAAATACGCACTGTACTCTTTTTTCCTTAACCGAGGTTTTGTGCCATTGAGTTTTCCTAGTAAGGTTTTTAATGAGGCAGCATATTATGCGTATTATAGATATGTGTACTCTTTTTCCTTTATTAGGAGTTTTTTCCCATAGGATTTTTATCTTAGTAAGGTTTTAAAAATGCATATTATCTACTAATGGACATCTAATGGGGAGTGTTATGAATATCTTATGAAGTGGATGTCCATTAAGATCAAGATAATTTTTTATACTTTAAATTCTAATAGTCATTAGGAATAAATCTCTATTTCATTTATACTTCTTATGCCTATAAATAGAGACCTTGGAGAAGCTTTGTAAATATTGCTATTGATCAATAAAATACAATCTCTATTGTTTCTCATATTTTCTTTGTTCTTTACTCTTTATCTATTTATTTTATAACAATTTTGCTACTTTGAACATTTTATTAAGAATAATTCAAACAGTTTTTTAAATCTTTAATAGAATTAAAATTTATAAAATAGTTAATAAAAATTCTAAAAATATTCTAAAAATATAAAATTATAAACAATTTCCAAAATAATAAAAATATTTAAAATATAAAATTATTAGTAAACGATACATTCACGAGAATAAAAACACATTATTATTCATGTGAACAAATTGTCCTTAAATCAAAGTGAACTATACAAATAGTCCCCCAACTATGCCCAGGTTCCAAGTTTGGTTACTCAACTTTAAAACTTTTCATTTTAGGCACTAATATTTGAATTTATTCCTGTTTTGGTCACCCATAGTTAAATTGATAACAGAAAACCTTCTAATTGGTATGATAACACATTTAGTCCTTAATACTTACATATTCTATCGATTTGATCCTAATTCTAAATAATTCAACAAATTTACCCTTCACATTTACAAATTCTATCAATTTGATCCTCAAACTTACTAACCAAAGCTTGTAGCTTTTAAAATAGAGGCATTACACATTTATTAATTGTTTTATTTGTGATTGAAATTATTCAATTTGATACATAACCCTTTTTGTTTATATTTTAAAGAAGTTAGTGTTAATGTTTAACTAAACACTAACTATAATAGGAAATACAAAATTTTAAAATATAATAAAATTATATAAATAATTTAATATTTGTAAAAATATTTTTTCACTTTGACTGCATAATTTTTAGTTTTAATTAATTTAGTAAATGGCTTGACACTAAATCAAATTATTAGTGATATGTATTACTTATTGTGGGTTTAAAATTAAAAATAAAAGAACGCATAATAATCTCTTAATCAGTTTATAAAATTTTAAAAAATCATTATCAATGTAACAAAAGGAATTTGAGTTAGTTCTTTTACAAATTTTTCTTATGAAAATTAAATTTTCATTATTTTTCTTATATAATAATTTTTGAAAAAAATAAGAATTTTTCAAACTCATATTTTTTAACTTTGGAGTTGATTCCCAATTTCAAGGACCAACTTGAGGGCTATTTCTATATACCTTGAAGGAAATATCATACTATTAACAAGAAGAGTAAATCTAAAGTGCTGCTTTTAAGGTTTTTCTATTTTCTTTAGTCAAAATTTTATCAATTAAAGGGTTATAAAATATTATATTTAGAAGAAAATTAATGAAAAGAAAAAGATAGAGATAATTTATATTATCAATGTAATATAAAAGATCATTAGTTACATATGTGTCGTATGCCAAATATTATATTTGTCATATGCTCAAATATTTTGTTCAAAATTTATTAATTTTCTTTGAGGAAGAAAATATGTCTCATTAACAATGTAACAATGAATACTATCCTTACAGGTAGAAAAACAAACCAGTATTAATGCAATATTTGGTAGTACAAAATTAATTGCAAGCTCTAAAAGAGCTAATTGTTTGGTAGTACAAAATTAGTTGAAAGCTCTAAAAGAGCAAATATAGCAATATATGAATGAACAAAGAGGAATTCATTGTAATGGATCTCATATTGAGATTGTGAATGAGGGAAAAATTATATTCGGTATAAACACTCTTGCTATGAATATCTACTTCTTTTGATTTTGAAAAGGATAGAGAAAGATTTGATTATTGAATGCACAATACTTATGCTTAAAGACTTGATTGATTGTTAAATTAGTTGTGATTATCTCTGTCGTCTTCCTTCGTCATCATTCCCATGAAGGGTTGAAAGTTGAATATTTAACTATGAAAGGTCCACTTGAATTGTGGATTAATTTAAAAGGAAGATATAACCATCAGAATATTATAAATTTATCTCAAGCCGTTATAATTAGATGCACTTAAGGTTGCAATATTTTAAATCTGTAAGTGACTATAACCCTGTTGTATTTAAGATTAGTTCTCAATTACGTGGGAATAATATTACTAATGGGAACTTATTAAATAATATTTTTCAACTTTCCACGCTTTAAATGTGCTCCTGTAGTAGCAACACTATGAAAACAGTTTTAAGATATATTATGAATTAATATCATGTCTGGTCATGGTTGAATTAAACAATGAGCTATTAAATAAAAAACCATAAAACCCATTGCACTAGACCTGCTCCATTCTCTGAAGTGAATGTAGCAATATAGAAAGACGTAATCTTTAATGTGGACGTAATGAATGGCTTTATAATAATCAAAAAAATGATGGTTATAATAATTTTTCTCACCACCAGAAATGGAAAAATGAAGATAATATAAAGACTGATGATAAGTAGGGATGAGTAAAATTCAATTCAATTCAAAAAAAAATAAAAGTTCAAGTTAATCGAATCGAGTTATTCGAGTCAACTCAAATATGTAATCCGATTTTTGAGTTCAAATCGGGTTGAATTTTATAATTTGAATAACTCAAATAATTCGAATAACAGATTAGTGTAAATACCCCTTTGGTCCCTACCAATTTTGAAAATGAACAAATTGGTCTTTCTCTCAACAAAATTACAAATAATTTGAAAATAATTTTCAAAAATTCAAAATATTTATAAAATTACAAAATTTATATTTTTAAAAATATATAATATATTGTTTTAAAATTCTAAAGAATATATAAAGAAAGTTAAAATTTTAAAAATTTTTAAAATAATAATTTGGGACTTAAATAAGTTAATTAATGATTCAAGTTTATCAAACTAAAGGTTTTTTTTTTTTTGCTTTGAAATTTTTTTAAATATATATGTTTCAAATTTATGTGTTGTAACATGGAATTAATTATACTATAACAAGATTTTAATTTGACATGCTTAATTTTTTTTTCATTTAACTCAAACAATTCCACTCGATACGATTCAGCTCAAATTTCATTTCACTCGACTCAATTCAAAAAAACTTCAAATCGAGTTAAGATGATGAACTAGGACTCATCAACTCAATTAACTTGAAATATTTTTACTCGATTCGATTCAACGTTCACCCTAATGATAATATTGCTGTTAAGTGCATTTATGGTATAATCATGCACTTCGTTTAATTTTGCACATATATCTATGAAAAGGAAATATTCATTTGTGCACATTTTGAAATTTGATAGATTCTACTTGCAACAAATGCATGTGGCTTAGGCTTTTACTTTATTGTATTGAATTTGGATGCTTCAAAGATGGCATCTATAATTACCTCTAGACTTATTGATTTGGTGTTTTCTTGATACAATATTAGTATATTTGTTTGTTTGGTCATATGTGATGGTAAACCAAAAATTTACATTAGTATTGTTGAATCATGTGCATAGTATACCTGAAGTTTACTACTCCAAATGTATTAATTAAGTTGGCATAATCGGTTAGACCATCCCGATCAATAATGATGTGACAAGATGAGAATTTACATCAATATTTATCAAGAACCTGAAGATTCTTCATTTTTAAATATTTCTCAAGTGCTTTTTGTTCTCAAAGAAGATGATTTATTAAAACCTCACTAGCAAAAATTGAGATTAAATCTCTTGTATTTCTAAAAAATATATATAAGCCGATTTATCCAACAAATGGATGTTTTGATATAATTTTGATAAATTCATCTACAAGATAATCACATGTGATTAGCAAACCACAACCTACCATTTGGAAGCGTACTTATTTAATGATTTAAGAACAAAACTTTCAGATTATACAATCAAGACAATTCTTGCTAATATTAGTAATTTTATTTCTCAAGCATTAAAATATTACTATATGATATATTGTTAGTGCGAATAACTATCGCAAAGTTTGCTGCTTATATGTATAAAATGATTTAACAGAATTATTGATTAAATGCCTTCAATTAGTAGTTAAACCATTACTTTTGAGAACAAAAATTTGTGTATATATGTATAAGGATATGATATTTTATATGAATAGGCACTTGTACACATCATCCCAATAAGATTTGATAAATTGTAACACCTCATACCCGACCAGATCATTGGGTTCGAGTTACAAGGTATCACATTCATTGACAAATAAATTTTGACCAATTCACAGTTCAATTTATAACATAAACATCCCAATATAAGTTAAATAGGTATATAAAACATTTTGTATTCATTTCTAAGTCTTATACGAGCTTATAAAGGCTCTATTGCTAACCCGAGATTGAATTAGGACTAAACTATAATATTTTCAAAATTTTAGGTTGATGTCGCGGCATCAGGCAGTTCCTTGTTGTGACACAACATACTGACTAGGTCGTGTCTTAAGGGCCCATGCTCAACGTCGTATCATGGCATAGTAGCCTGATCTCGTTGCGACGACATACACTTGAAGTCGCAATGTGACAAACTGTTTCTGCAAAATGTTAATGAACATCAACCTGCAATTTCAATCAACCATTACATACATTCATCTCATAAATTCAAGCAACATTTGCAATCATCAAACTTCAATTCATAAGCTATAAATTCATTATTCAACAATGTACCACGACCATATCACCTATAGATTAATCATCTAGTTTAATTCATTCAAAATCTTAAACATTCATACCTATTCACCATAATCATTGAAAATTGCAACATCTAACACAATTCAACCATAAATTGAAATCATACATATGTTACGTTCAATTGGCCAACTTCATACATCAAGGTTCTATTTCAAAAGTGCATATAGACATAATCTTATACCAAAATGTACTCAACCTAAGTACCAGTCATACTTAAATAAAAAAAGGTATATACAAACTTTGCTGAGTTAGGGATTGCTTCCAGGATGCTGGATCAACTGCTCGAACTATTGAGAATCTACTATACCTGCGTGCAAAAAAAAAATAACCGTATGTTGAGCAAATATGCTCAGTGTGTTGGATTTGGTGCTCTAAGTGTAGTATTTTCGTCAATATATACTTGTACTTTTTTCAAATAGATTGGTTAATAAAAAAATCATTGATTACATTAATATACTTTGTATAATTATCCTCACATGGTTTTGAACGCAAAGCAAAATGGAAGCAAATGTTGCTCATTGGTTGCCTAAATGTTTAACTAATACTAAGCAGTATTATGTGGTCAGATTGTAGTACGAAAAGACAGTTTGTATTAGTAGACGAACCTAAACATGCCCTTAGTCTAAGCAGAAATGAGAAAACTAATTAAAAGACTAATATGTCATCTATCAAGACCAATTCAAGTGATGCCTTGTCATGGGTGTCGGAGTGAATGACTCACAGAAGATAGAGACATAGATGTGACGAACTGAAGTGACAATACATCGAACAGGACCCAAGCAGAATAGATCTTAAATTTGTTTATGGATTTAGTCACTTGTGACGTTCATAGTGTGGCATACCTAAATCCTGAGTGGATGTCAAATTATATATGCGTGACTCGTACACTTTGATGTAAGTAAAAGCCTGAGTTCAAATAGATAAGGAACCGAAAGCTGGTGCATTTGGTGTACGACTTCTGTAGTATGTAGCGTCATTCACAACAGTGGAATTCATTGCCTAAAATATGGGTACATTATATCCTCTCATTGGCATTATATGGTTGATGAAAAGTAAACGTGGCCATGGGTTGTTCATCTTTGTGATGGATGACTTGATCACTATTTGATAGTGGTTGACTTTTTATGAAAGAATATGTAATGGTTATCATGAGATAAAAGAGAATCATATTGGGAGAACGAATATTATCCCAAAGAGATTAAGGATATCCTATAAGGGTAACACACTTATGAAAATGTCATTGGATGAGCACTAAACAGTTTCTTTTGTAATGATATGTCGTTAGGGAGAGCTCAGTCACGATATTATAGTAGAATGACTTCGTGACTAAATGAGTTCATAATTGATAGGCAAAAAGTCAAAGCTTAATTAAAAATCATTTGAGCCTTAACTACATATGTCCAATCGGTCCCTCCGCTAGCTCGTTCAAACCAGAAATGAATTGTGTGTTTGAATAGAAATTAACAAAATGAATTGGAAAAAAGAAACGGGAAACATTTAGGAATGATTATATTTTCTCTGAAATGAAGAAATGGAATGATTTGGAAATTAATGTAGTTTCCAAAAATGGAAATGAAAATAAAAATGATCCATTTGCAATCCTATATGGATTACTTTAAAAATGATCAAAAGAATGAGTTTATATTTTTGGACTGTTTTGAATCCCAAAAATGAAAATAAATGATTCAGACATAGTGAATATGTAACAGTCCGATATAGGGCCTAGTCAGAATAGTGGTTTCGGGACCACAAATCTAGAGTCAGAGAAATCTTTTTATTATTATTTTGGTGTTATAGCATGATTTTATGAGTGCATGAAAATTTTGGTAAATTAATTTTAGCGATTGTGAGCTCAAATACGAAAAAGGACTAAATCGCATAAAGGGAAAAAAATTATTTTACTAGCTAGATGTGTTAAATAGCTAGAGAACCTTAATTAGGGGTCTTTAAAGGGAAAATAGACCCATTATAACAAGGGTGGCCGACCATAGAGACAAAAGAATTGTAATGCTCAAAGGTTAGGTGAAATTTGGTGACTAAATTGACTTGAAATAAGATAAAATAAGGAGAAAAGATATCACCTTTCATCTTTCTCCTCTTTGTCGAAATTTTTAGCAAAAAAATGGTTTGGAAGCTTGAAATTTCAGCAACTCTTCACCCTTGCAAGTAAGTGGTTTTGGTGGTCTTTCTTAATGATTTTTGTACTTTTGGAGCCCTTATAGCTTAAGCTAACTAATGGGGGGACTATTTTGCAAATTGGTTAAGAGACTAGGGATTTTCCATGAGACTGTTCATGTCGTTTACTGAAATTCCATGGAAGAAAATGAATCTTGGCTGTTAAATAAACAACTTTTGTGAAAGGGGTTTTCATGAAAACACCTAAATGGGCTATTTTGTAAAGCTTGTAAAATAGGTGGTAATTGTGTGAAATGTTTGAAATTGTGAGTTGCTATAGGTATAAAAAGAGTTCGACTAGGCTTGGTTAATGAGGAAACTCGATAAAAATTGATTTACAAGCCTAAGGGCAAAATCATAATTTTTGTAAAGTTTAAGGGCAAAACGATCATTTTGTCAAATTGTGAATTGTAGCATGTTTTTATTAATAAGGTGATTAAATGAGTGAAATTTTATTATTATAGATCAAGAAATACGCAATTCGGGCCTAGACTGAGGAAAAGCCAAACAAGTGGACTAAATACAATTAGTCGCCTACATTTTGTGTACCGAGTTACGTTGTACTAAATAATGTAACTTATTTGTATTTATGTATTGTATAATTAATATGGCATAAATTGTGGACTATTGTTGTGAATGTGCATGATGAGAATTGATGTAGTAGAGACTCCCGGTTGAACCTTAGGAATAATTTGTATATCCATGCCATGACATTTGGGTGATGTATGTGCTAGTGTAAGACCTGTTTGGGACATGGCATCGGAACCAATAGATGAGAGCCAGTGTAAGACCTGTCTGGGACACGGCATCAGCTTCGAGATATGCAAGCTAGTGTAAGACCTGTCTGGGACATGGCATCGACACAGATAAGTGAGAGCCAATGCAAGACCTGTCTAGGACATGGCGTAAGCCTCGATGTATGGAAGTCAGTGTAAGACCTATCTCGGACATGGCATCAACTTAGATGTGAGAGCCAGTGTAAGACCACGTTTGGAACATGGCGTCAGCATCGTACCCTATGTTTGAGGCTTAGTGATTGTCCTGTAGTATTCTAAATGGTTCAACAGAAAATTTATGGTTTATGTCAAAATGATAGCGCTTATGACCATGTTGTGAGTGGTACAGGTACTTATATGAAATTGATGATATGTGAACTCTATTCTTGTTGTATGAATAGCGAGGAATGAACATTTACTCTTATGCAAGTTATGATATATTGGGAGTAGGATCACATGCGGTAACATGGTTGTTATTTTGATATTACATGCAACTTACTAAGCTTTATCCTTACCCTCTTTCCTTTTCATTTTCTTGTAGTGCTGCCAAATTAGCCTGTGGATCAAAGAACGTCGGAGGCATCACTCACACTATCACTCGAAGCTTTTGGTATAGTTTGTTTTATTATCTTGAGTATGGCATGTTTAGGGATTGAGTCTTTTTGTTATGTGTCATATTGTTAAGCTAACCAATTGTGTTGGCTTAGGATGAAAACCTTCCTTTTTTGTATAAGGCCATGGTTAATGGTTAATATTCATTATTGATAATCGCAAAAGATGATGGTTCCTTGGATGAACAAAATGTATGAATGAACAAATGCATGTTCGGTTGTTAGAGTGTTATGAGGTTTGCATTTGATTGTCATGTTGGGGTTGATTTAGTCTTATATTGCTGTTTGAATTGGAGATATTTTTTGTTGTGTAGGTTGGTGCAAGTAAAGGTGGAAAAAAGGCTTGGTAGATAGCCTTGTTTTGTCCACACAGGTAGACACACGGGTGTGTCTCTAGGCCGTGTGCGACACATGGTTGGCCCTATGGGCGTGTTGTCCGGCCGTGTGTCCCCTGCACCTTAAAATTTCAAGTCAGTATGCATGGTAGTAAACACACAGGCAGAGACACAGTCGTGTGTCTCAGCCATGTGAAGTCTACACCATGAATGTGGAATTAAATTCACCACACGGCCTAACACACGGGCGTGTTTCTTGGCTGTATGCCCCTAAATGGTTGCTGACGTTAGGAACAGAATGTCAAGATTTTTGGACACGGGCTAAGACACGGGCGTGTCATGGCCGTGTGAAGGACACGAGCGTGTGCCAGGCTGTGTGAAAACCCCTGTAGGTTCGAATTAGAAATTAATTCCACAAGGGTTAGTGACACGAGCGTATCCCAATATGTTGAGGCCGTGTAAACTGCATAGGCCTTCAACATGGCCATGCCAAGAAGGCCACACAGGCATGTGCCCCTGTTTCAAGACTCTTTTTCCAGAGTTCTTTAAAGGACTCAAGTTAGTTCCGAATCGTCCTTAAAGCTTGTTTTGGGCCTCATAGGCCCGTAGTAAGGAATTTTAAACAAGGTCTGAAAAGTTTTAAATTTGATCATCTTTTTATGATTAGTAAACGTTGGAATGCATGAGTTTAAGTTTAGCAATGCCTCGTACTTAGTCCCGGCTTTGGACTTGGGTAAGGGGTGTTATAGAATATGTTGAGTTTTGAAATATTGAACATATTTTTCACAAAATTTTATCAAGGGCAAAATCGTTAAATTTTTATAATGGGTAAAATCGTCAAAATTTTGTTGAGGGTAAAATAGGATGAGAAAAAAATTTATATATAAATATTAAAGTTTATTTTTTGAAATTTAAAATCTGAATTGGGTTTGATCACATTACAGAGTACAGGGTTAAAAAGGTCCAAGAAGTACTCGTAATTGGACCCGATGTGAGAGAGGCCCAAAAGCCCCCTCATGGACATGAAAGAAGCGGCAACCCTAGTAGTAATACTAAGGTGTGTCGTCCACCCAAGTTCTATTCTAAGTAGGATGTTGTTTTTCTATTTGAAATAAACCACTACAACTCAACAATGGTGCTACATTCTCTTTCTATAAATAGATATCACCAGTAGAGCTATAAACACAACTTTGAGAGATTATTATTTTGCCGAAAAATAGAGAGAATTTATTCTCAACTATTATATATATTTCTCTGGAATAACAATTCTATTGGTTTCTATTAAGAAGAAAGAATTTTTGTTTTCAGCCCAACAGGAGAGAAAATTTTTTTCTAGTTCTGTGTTTCGATTCAATTGGTTCGAGCTCACAGTCGAAGCAGTTCGTGGTACGAGAATAGCAAATAAGATCATTTGATTGAAAGTCGAGAACAACAAACTTCCGCTAAGCTAGAAATACAGGTATGAATTCGATTAAGGTTTATCACTAAAAATATCACAAACCGAGTCGATTTTCAAAATTTTAATTTTTGCTATGCAAGAAAACCATTTTTAAACCAGGATTTTTTCAAAATAGTGGTATTTCCATTATTCAAGGCAAAACACAAATTTCAAGCATATGCATACATTCAATTCTACTTCACATCACAGTCAATTCACCTAAAACTTTATGCCAACAATTTCCAATACAACATAGTATACATGTAATCAATTTAATTACACTAACTCTCTACATATGCATATCAAATTTCCAATTTCCATTCATTTAACATATTATCAATTCAACCCGTATTATCACCTATGAGTATTTGTACTTGTTTATTTAACATTATCAATATCGACATACATATAATCAAATTCATATTTTCCTTTCAATCGATTCCAAGCCTATTGACTCTTTCATACTCATGGAGCCCGCAGGGCTCATTTTCAATTTGTTTCGCATACTGCCGCATATTGTATTCCAATTTCATTTACTATTTCACATATCATTTAATCAATTCATATGTTTATGACCCTATTAACCAAACATAGACTCGGAATGGATATGCATATCTGTCACCCCGGGTTGTGCGGCAATGATGACGCTATATATGTACATACTACCACCCCAGATTGCCTGACAATGATGGTTTTCTCAATCTAATTAATCTATCACCACCAAGTTTCCCAACAACTATGACTCTATGTGTACAATCTACCACCCCAGGTTGCCCGGCAACGATGGTTTTCAATCATTATCCTGACCCTATGGCATGCCAACTATACCCAACTCGGTCCAAATAGTTAATATGGTAACCAATTTCTGATTCATTATAAATACAGTTCAATTCACATTCTTTCATTCTCAATTTATCATCAAATCATCATTTTATCATATAAGACAGCATGCTACAACTCAATTTCATATCAGTTAACACATATCGATTAAATCATAATATTTTCAATTCTATTCAATTTAGTCTCGATCTCTATTAAATCTTAATCATAACAATTCAACTGAAATAACCATCAATAGCACACCTCAAAACCATGTAATTAGACCTGATTATGGGTCGGGTCACCCAGCTCGGCTTGAAGGCCCGCCCAAAAAGTGGAAGGGTTTGGGCAAAAACATAAGCCCAAAAAAGGGGCTTGGAAAAAAGTAAGGCCCGTTTTCTAAACGGCCCGAGTTTTGGGTAAGCTTTTTTTTGCCTAGGCTCGTCCCAGCCCAATTTTGCAAAAAAAAAACAATGTTGTTTTTTACTATTCTGCCACTACATTTTCATTGTTTTGCTATCATTTCGCTATTGTATTGCTACTATTTTGTTGTCATTATTTGGATATTATATAACCCTTGTTTTATTATTATTGCTACTATTTTAGAGGTATTTTCTTGCTAAGTTGCACCTATCTTAATGTTATTTAAGTATTTTTTTATTTTTTTCCATTTGTTGGGAAATATTTATTTTAATGTTTTTAGTGTATTTGATGTATGATACTTTTTAAATTTATTTTTATATAAAAATAATATAAAAATATTTAATACAAGTGGGCTGGGCTAGGCTCGGGTTTTAGCATTTTTATCTAGGTTGGGATTGGGCAAAATTTTAAACTCATTTTTCGGGTTAGGTTGTGCTCGAGCCTAAAAAATAGGCCTAAATTTTTCACTTGGTCCAGCCCACCCCATGATCAGCTCTATTATAATGCAGAATGACATGAACATGCAAAAAACAAATGGTTCTGAATCATAGAAATACAAACCGATTTTTCGAATAACTCGTCGACAACTTTCGATTTTCCTTTCCCTCTCGATGGTTTCGTGTCAACGCTGGCTAAATAAGATCATAAATATATAATACTATCAAATTCAATTCAAATTAAAATTAATTACAAAATGAACCATGTAACACCCCGAACCCGAGACCATCGCCGGTGTCGGACACGAGGGGTTAACAAACCAAGTTCACTTGTTTTGCCCACCAATTTGACATTTCCAGTCGGGCTGGAAAACTGCGTCACTGTCGCCTTAAAAATCATATCTCGAGTTTCAAAACTCGGAAACTGGTTTCGTAAATTTTCCCTGAATTTAGACTCATATATCCATCCATGGATTTATTTCTAGAATTTTTTGTCGGGCCAATTGGTACAGTTTATTAGTTAAAGTCACCCCTGTTACAGGGATTGACTGCTCTGACCTTCGCGCGTTACAACTTGAATATCTCTCTGTACAGGGATTTAATACTGGTGCCGTTTGTTTCTAATGAAACTAGACTCAAAATGGAATCTGCACATATAAGGAATGACTCCTAAATCTTTCTGGATAATTTATAGTAAATTTTTAAAGTTGCGACAGGGGACCCAGAAACCATTCTGGCCCTGTCTCACAATAGCTTTAATATCTCTTAACAAGTAACTCCTATGACCATTTCGTTTCTTCCATATGAAAATAGACTCATCAAGGTTCATTTACATAGCTGATTCACTATTTAATACCATTCCTACAAATTTTGGTGATTTTTCACATTCACGTTACTGCAGCTGGCAGCATCTGTTTTTAAGGTAGGTCTTACCTATTTTGTAGTCTCCATGAACCAACTAGTCTTGCCATACATAGGTCCACATATGATCATTTTAACCATGCCAATGGCTGATCATGTGACCAACATTCCCATTTCAATTCATAGTCACATCATGACACCATATATATATATACAAACCGCAAATAGTCTAAGTTCATTCTTCACTTTTACGAGCCGTTTTTGCATGGCCGTACACATATACATCACCACATTTTTAAACCAACAAGGGTAGTCCTATACATGCCATTTCAAAGTTCAACCAAAATTTATACCAAAATAGAGGCGTTGATAGTGTGGATGACTTTGACTTTAATGATCCCGAATCCGATTGCTATCGAGCAAAATCTATAAGACAGAGAGCCAAAGCAACGGGTAAGCATTTTTATGCTTAGTAAGTCTCAAGGAATAAAATCAGCTTTAATTAAAGCATTACATTCTCATAACCAAATACATCATTTCACTAATACACATTCACATAATCATACTTACTTCACCATCCCAACTCTTAGGTTCATACACAAATAACGGCTTCGTTAAGGCCGATAACTCGTTCCATCATAGGAGCGGATATGCATACGCTCTTACTCCTAGCGCAAAGCACACACCACACTTACCTTGTTATTGGGAAATTTCACAAGTGTATTAGCTGAAATTTTCCAGCAAGCTTATAATTTTCAAATCACATACCTTGAGCTTAACCGGATATAGCTACTGTTCAAACGCCTTCGGGACATAGCCCGGATATGGTAACCCGCACCAAGGCCTCACGGGACTTAACCCGGATATCACGATTGCACAAATGCCTTGGTCTTAGCCCGGATAGAATGACTCATACGAATGCCTTCGGTCTTAGCCCGGATATAGCCACTAGCACCATTGCCTTGGTCTTAACCCGGTTATAATTTCCAGCATAATTGTCTTGAGGCTTAGCCCGGATATCATTCAATTTCTCATGCACACATACATCAATAATCATTGGACATACATATTTCATTTTCGTTACTAACGCTCAAACACAATTATAATCATTAGCATAATCGCCTTGGGACTTAGGCGGGTATCATTCGAATACTCATACACACAAAATCAATAATCAATACATCCATATTTCATTCCACATAATTCAATTAAGGTCACTTCTTGAGGACTTACCTCGGATGTTGTCGAACGGCTTTTACGGCTATTCGATCACTTTTTTCCTTCCCTTGTCCAATTGTGGCCCTCTAAGCTCTTGAGCTAATTCAAACAAATTCAATTTATTAAAACCTCATTGTGCTAGCTTATGGCGAATATGACAAGGAGTTTAAATGGTCATATGGCCACCCTTTAGCTTGAATACACAATGGTCATGCACATTTTATACTACATCAAGCAATTCAATACAATTTATTCGAGCATCAAGGAAAAGCTAAGGCCTTCAATAGGCTACCCAAGGCCGAATATTCATGTACATGTTGAGGCCAATTATGCACTTAATACCTCACAAAAATAGCATGCATTTTACTAGTTAATGCTTTGCATATTGTTGCTCAAAACTTATAATATAGCATCGAGCACTCATATGTGTGCTAGGCCGAATGTGCTTGCAATTTCACCTTCATTCTTCAACATCTTCTTCTTTAAACAAACATATTCATCACTTAGTTCATAACCAAACATCATGTGCAAACATATATATACATATATGAGCATGGCGAATTTCAAGGTGTCCATAGCCATCCAAAACACAAATTTTAACTAACATGCAAGAAGCATGAACCATGCTCATGAATGCATCATGGCGAATATGACAATCATGCCCTTTTCAACTTCAATCATGGTTAAACAAAAGAAAACTCAAAATCTTACTCATGAGTAGACAATCCATCATTGCATGCATCATCATCAAGCTTCACACTTAGCATGCAATGGCTTTATCACCATAACAACTTTGGCCAAATACCATTTCCATGGCATAACAAAGATTTGAGCCATGGCTAACATGCACATCAAGTTAACAACCAAAACATGCATGAAACTCCTAACACAACCTCATACATACCTTAATCTTGATGCCAATTTAGCCAAATCACCTTCTAGATCTCTTCTAAACCAAGCATGAAGCAAAAATCCTCTTTCTTCCTCCTTATGATTTTCGGCCAAAAGATGAGAAAGGATGAACACAACAAATTTTTTCTTCCTTCTTTCTCAACTCACGGCAAGGGGGATTACCACACTCACACACATTTTTTTTCATTCTTTTCTTACCCATGCTTATTTGTTTATTATTTCTCCCTAATGCCCAACAAAACATGTTTCATGACATGTTTAGCCCATATCTCTTTGTCATGGCGGCCATCACTTGTACAAAGGGAATTTGACATGCAAGTCCATTATTTTGCATGCATGCTTTAATTAGTCATCACACATTTCCCATCATACTTTCAAAGTTCACTACTAGGTCCTTTCTAGTGAAATTCACCTTTATAACACTAAATCAATCATCAAAAAATGTCATACATGAATACACACATATTATAGGCATCGAAATAAATTTTAAATTATTTTTATGCCTCGGTTTTGTGGTCCCGAGACCACCTTCCGACTAGGGTCAATTTTGGGCTGTCACAACTCTCCCCCACTTAAGAAATTTTCGTCACCGAAAATCTTACCGGTAAATAGGTTTGGATATCGCTCTTTCATAGAGTTCTCGGTCTCCCAAGTAGCTTCTTCTATCCCGTGCTTGAGCCATAACACTTTTACTAGCGGAACCCGCTTGTTTCGCAACTCTTTCACTTCTCGTGATAGGATACGAATCGGTTCTTCCTCATAACTCATATTAGCTTGAATTTCGATTTCTGATGGACTAATCACGTGCGATGGATCGGATCTATAGCATCGAAGCATCAAAACGTGAAAGACATCGTGAACCTTTTTGAGTTCAGGGGGCAAAATCAAACGATATGCCACTGGACCGACTCGCTCGGATATCTCATATGGCCCAACGAACCTCGGGCTCAACTTGCCCTTACGGCCGAATCTGAGTATCTTTTTCCAAGGCGATACCTTGAGAAACACTTTGTCACCCACCTGATACTCGATATCCTTACGCTTCAGGTCCGCGTACGACTTCTGACGATCGGAGGCTATCTTCAGACTTTCACGGATTACTTTCACTTTCTGTTCAGCATCTCTAATCAAATCCACCCCGAAAATCTTGCTTTCACCAAACTCAGTCCAAATCAATGGTGTACGGCATTTACGACCGTACAAGGCCTCGTAGGGTGCCATCTTAATACTTGATTGAAAGCTGTTGTTGTAAGCGAATTCAATCAACGGCAAATACCGTTCCCATGAACCACTAAACTCGAGGACGCAACATCTTAACATATCCTCAAGTATCTGAATTATCCACTCGGATTGACCATCGGTTTGGGGGTGAAAGGCGGTGCTAAAATGCAACTTGGTACCCAAAGCTTCTTGCAACTTTTTCCAAAATCGCGAGGTAAATCTCGGATCTCTATCCGACACGATGGAAATAGGCACCCCGTGTAATTTCACAATCTGAGAAACGTACAATTCGGCTAATTTGTCCATTGAAAAATCCGTACGTACGGGGACAAAGTGGGCCGACTTAGTCAATCGATCTACCACGACCCAAACCGCATCCTTCTTACTTGCTGACAATAGCAGTCCGGATACAAAGTCCATTGTGACTCGATCCCATTTCCACTCGGGTATCGTGATGGGCTGAAGTAATCCTGAAGGCACTTGATGTTCCGCTTTCACTTGTTGACATATTAAACATCTCGAAACAAAGTCGGAGATGTCTCGCTTCATACCATGCCACCAAAATCGACGCTTCAAATCATTGTACATCTTCGTACTCCCCGGGTGGATTGCCATTCGGCTACAATGGGCTTCATTCAGAATTATCGAAATGAGTTCCGAATTCTTCGGAACACACAGACGACTTTTGAACCTCCAACAATCGTCATCATCGATTTGAAATTTCGAGTCCTTGTTCGAACACACTCACCCGCTTTTGCGCCAACTCATCGTCGACTTTCTGAGCTTCTCGAATTTGAGGTATCAATAATGGTTTGGCTTTCAATTCAGCTACTAACACACTATCGGATCGAACAGACAAGTGCACGTTTATCGCTCGTAAAGCGAATAATGATTTACGACTCAAGGCATCCGCAACCACATTCGCCTTTCCGGGGTGATAGTCAATGACCAGCTCATAATCCTTTAACAGTTCAAGCCAACGTCTTTGTCGCAGATTTAAGTCGCTTTGGGTCATCAAATATTTGAGACTTTTGTGATCCGAGTACACATGGCACCTTTCACCAAATAAGTAATGTCGCCAAATCTTTAAGGCGAACACGATGGCGGCCAATTCGAGATCATGGGTTGGATAATTTTTTCTCGTGTGGCTTCAATTGCCTCGACGCGCAGGCCACAACTCGACCTTCTTGCATCAATACGCAACCTAACCCAAGGAGGAGGCGTCACTATAGATGACAAACTCTTTGCCGATTCGGGTTGCACTAAAATTGGGGCTTCAATCAAATAAGTTTTCATTGATCGAAACTTTTTGGCATTTCTCCGTCCATTCGAACTTAACATCCTTTTGGAGTAGCCATCATCGGCGTGGCTATCGTTGAGAAACCTTTACAAATCGTCGGTAATAACCAAGAAGCCCCAAAAAGCTCCGAACCTCGAAGAATATTTCTGAGGCTTCCAATTAAGTATGGCTGAAATTTTATTCGAGTCGACTCGAATACCCGATCTGAATACCACATGACCCAAGAATCTAACCTCTCTTAACCGTAACTCACCCTTGCTGAACTTAGCATATAATTGCTTATCCCGTAAAATTTGCAAAGACTAACCGCAGTGTTCAAGATGTTCGATCTCATTTCTTGAATAGACCAAGATGTCATCAATGAACACGACTACGAATCGATCCAAATATGGTCGAAGATCCAATTTATTAAATCCATAAATACCGAGGGCATTAGTGAGCCCAAACGGCATCACTAGGAACTCATAGTGACCATATCTCGCTCAAGGCGCCTTGGGTACGTCCAAATCTCGGATTCGCAATTGATAATAGCCCGATCTCAAATCTATTTTCGAGAACACCGAGGCTCCTTCAGAGTTGATCGAACAAGTCATCGATACGTGGTAACGGATATTTGTTCTTTATCGTCGCTTTATTAAGCTGACGATAGTCGATGCACAGCCGCATGGTTCCATCCTTCTTCTTCACGAACAACACTGGCGCACCCCAAGGCGAGAAACTCGGGCGAGCAAAACCTCTATCCACCAATTCTTGCAACTGAGCTTTCAACTCCTTTAATTCCGTTGGTGCCATACGATACGGAGCTATCGAAATTGGAGTGGTACCAGGTACCAATTCGATGCCAAATTCTATTTCCGAGCAGTGGTAAACCCGCAATTCTTCAGAAAAACATCCGGTATTCACAAACCACGGGCAGAGATTCGGGTTTCTTTTCTGATTCCTTGTCATCGAGCACATACGCAAGGTACGCTTCGCACCCTTTTCTTACATATTTCCGGGCCAACATTGCTGATATTACAGCTGGCAACCCCTTTAAGTCCGTAGACTCGACCCGGATTATCTCGTTATTCGCGCACCTCAAATCGATAGTCTTGCTTTTGCAATTTACGACCGCATCGTGCATGGTCAACCCATCCAAACCAAGAATAACGTCGAATTCATCGAACGGCAAAAGCATCAAGTCCGCCGAAACAAGAACCTCGAACACTAGGGGACTTTTCTTGCACACTTTGTTGACAAGCACGTAATGACCCAAGGGTTTGACACCGAATTACAAACTCAGAGAGACTCAATAGGCAAAGTCTTCTTTGGATGCTAAGGTTTCACATATATAAGATTGAGTAGAACCGGGGTCAATCAAAGCAATCACATTAGTATTGAAAAGAGTGAAAGCACCGTAATGACATCCGAGAGGCAAGATCCTCGCGTGCACGTATGGCATAAGTCCTCGCAGGAGCACGAGCCTCGAGATCCGATGGTAGCATCTCTAAATCCTCTCGACCGCCAACGACATTGCCCATATTTCTAGGTGGCCTACCTCGAGCAATGGTAGCACTCGGGTTTCCACTCGACTCACATTCTGCTCAAGCATCCTCGGGCAATCCTTCATAAAGTGGTCGGCCGATCCACACTTATAGCAGAGCGATCACGAAACCAACAGCTCCCGAATGCCATTTGCCACAATGTTGACACTCCGCCTCTCTCTACGACCATTTCCACCATCGGCGATCAAGTGACTCGTGTGGTCACAGGGGTCGATCGCGTCCTCGTCTAGAAAAGCCCAAAGCGCCTCTAGACCGGTTCACATCATCTCGAAATCTCTTGATGCTGTTGAAGAGACTTTCCGAGGACCTCTTCGAATTCTCCGGTTCCCACATCACTTTTTGTTTCTCCTTCCTAAGCTCTTCGACTTTACAAGCTCGCTCAACAAGTACTACGAACTCTCGATTTGAGAATTCCAACGAACATCCTTATATCATCATTCAGCCCATCCTCGAAGCGTTTACACATAATAGCTTCGGACGAAATGCATTCTCGCGCGTACCGGCTAAGCCTCACAAATTTTCGTTCGTAGTCGGTAACTGACATAGAACCTTGCTTAAGATCAAGAAATTCCCTTCGCTTTTGGTCGATGAATCTCTGACTGATATACTTTTTTCGGAACTCGGTTTGAAAGAATTCCCAAGTCACTTGCTCTGGGCACCACGAAGTCGAGTACTCCACCAATAGTAGGCGGAATCACGTAGCAAGGAGATGGTACACTTTAAGCACTCATCGGGTGTACAAGATAGCTCATCGAGCACCCGGATAGTGTTGTCCAACCAAAATTCAGCTCATTCGGCATCATCATCATCCGTAGCTTTAAATTCAGTGGCCCCATGTTTTCGAATCCTATCGACTGGGGGCTTACTTGACCTTATTTGGTCAGTTATCGGAGGTATTGTAGGTGCGGGGGTTGCATTTGTCGGGAATGGAGGTTGTGGAATAGCCGTGTTAGTTCGAATGTATTGGTTAAACCATTCGTTCATCACACTATAAAAGGCTTGCCTAGCCTCATCATTCGGATTGCTGGCCATAGGTTGAGAGTCCGCCGGCGCTGTCCCTTGTGCGGGAGCAGGCGCCACACTCTCCCCATCATCAGCTATTGCTCGGTTGGGATCGAGATCCATTGCTATAAACAAACTCAAAGTCAAATTGTCAGAAATCACCACACTATCGATTCATCATTTAATGGCATGTATAGCTAGACCCCAAACACCTCACGGTAGTCCTAGAATCGACTAAACCTGGCTCTGATACCAATAAAATTGTAACACCCCGAACCCGAGACCATCGCCGGTGTCGGACACGAGGGGTTAACAAACCAAGTTCACTTGTTTTGCCCACCAATTTGACATTTCCAGTCAGGCTGGAAAACTGCGTCACTGTCGCCTTAAAAATCATATCTCGAGTTTCAAAACTCAGAAACTGGTTTCATAAATTTTTCCTGAATTTAGACTCATATATCCATCCATGGATTTATTTCTAGAATTTTGGTCGGGCCAATTGGTACAGTTTATTAGTTAAAGTCACCCCTGTTACAGGGATCGACTGCTCTGACCTTCGCGCGTTACAACTTGAATATCTCTCTGTACAGGGCTTTAATACTGGTGCCGTTTGTTTCTAATGAAACTAGACTCAAAATGGAATCTGCAAATATAAGGCATGACTCCTAATTCTTTCTGGATAATTTATAGTAAATTTTTAAACTTTCGACAGGGGACCCAGAAACCATTCTGGCCCTGTCTCACAATAGCTTTAATATCTCTTAACAAGTAACTCCTATGACCATTTCGTTTCTTCCATATGAAAATAGACTCATCAAGGTTCATTTACATAGCTGATTCACTATTTAATACCATTCCTACAAATTTTGGTGATTTTTCACATTCACGTTACTGCAGCTGGCAGCATCTGTTTTTAAGGTAGGTCTTACCTATTTTGTAGTCTCCATGAACCAACTAGTCTTGCCATACATAGGTCCACATATGATCATTTTAACCATGCCAATGGCTGATCATGTGACCAACATTCCCATTTCCAATTCATAGTCACATCATGACACCATATATATATATACAAACCGCAAATAGTCTAAGTTCATTCTTCACTTTTACGAGCCGTTTTAGCATGGCCGCATACATATACATCACCACATTTTTAAACCAACAAGGGGTAGTCCTATACATGCCATTTCAAAGTTCAACCAAAATTTATACCAAAATAGAGGCGTTGATAGTGTGGATGACTTCGACTTTAATGATCCCGAATCCGATTGCTATCGAGCAAAATCTATAAGACAGAGAGCCAAAGCAACGGGTAAGCATTTTTATGCTTAGTAAGTCTCAAGGAATAAAATCAGCTTTAATTAAAGCATTACATTCTCATAACCAAATACATCATTTCACTAATACACATTCACATAATCATACTTACTTCACCATCCCAACTCTTAGGTTCATACACAAATAACGGCTTCGTTAAGGCCGATAACTCGTTCCATCATAGGAGCGGATATGCATACGCTCTACTCCTAGCGCAGCAAAGCACACACCACACTTACCTTGTTATTGGGAAATTTCACAAGTGTATTAGCTGAAATTTTCCAGCAAGCTTATAATTTTCAAATCACATACCTTCTGAGCTTAACCGGATATAGCTACTGTTCAAACGCCTTCGACATAGCCCGGATATGGTAACCCGCACCAAGGCCTACGGGACTTAACCCGGATATCACGATTGCACAAATGCCTTCGGGTCTTAGCCCGGATAGAATGACTCGCACGAATGCCTTCGGGTCTTAGCCCGGATATAGCCACTAGCACCATTGCCTTCGGGTCTTAACCCGGTTATAATTTCCAGCATAATTGTCTTCGGGGCTTAGCCCGGATATCATTCAATTTCTCATGCACACATACATCAATAATCATTGGACATACATATTTCATTTTCGTTACTAACGCTCAAACACAATTATAATCATTAGCATAATCGCCTTCGGGACTTAGGCCGGGTATCATTCGAATACTCATACACACATAAATCAATAATCAATACATCCATATTTCATTCCACATAATTCAATTAAGGTCACTTCTTGAGGACTTACCTCGGATGTTGTCGAACGGCTTTTACGGCTATTCGATCACTTTTTTCCTTCCCTTGTCCAATTGTGGCCTCTAAGCTCTTGAGCTAATTCAAACAAATTCAATTTATTAAAACCTCATTGTGCTAGCTTATGGCCGAATATGACAAGGAGTTTAAATGGTCATATGGCCACCCTTTAGCTTGAATACACAATGGTCATGCACATTTTATACTACATCAAGCAATTCAATACAATTTATTCAAGCATCAAGGAAAAGCTAAGGCCTTCAATAGGCTACCCAAGGCCGAATATTCATGTACATGTTGAGGCCAATTATGCACTTAATACCTCACAAAAACAGCATGCATTTTACTAGTTAATGCTTTGCATATTGTTGCTCAAAACTTATAATATAGCATCGAGCACTCATATGTGTGCTAGGCCGAATGTGCTTGCAATTTCACCTTCATTCTTCAACATCTTCTTCTTTAAACAAACATATTCATCACTTAGTTCATAATCAAACATCATGTGCAAACATATATATACATATATGAGCATGGCCAATTTCAAGGTGTCCATAGCCATCCAAAACACAAATTTTAACTAACATGCAAGAAGCATGAACCATGCTCATGAATGCATCATGGCGAATATGACAATCATGCCCTTTTCAACTTCAATCATGGTTAAACAAAAGAAAACTCAAAATCTTACTCATGAGTAGACAATCCATCATTGCATGCATCATCATCAAGCTTCACACTTAGCATGCAATGGCTTTATCACCATAACAACTTTGGCCAAATACCATTTCCATGGCATAACAAAGATTTGAGCCATGGCTAACATGCACATCAAGTTAACAACCAAAACATGCATGAAACTCCTAACACAACCTCATACATACCTTAATCTTGATGCCAATTTAGCCAAATCACCTTCTAGATCTCTTCTAAACCAAGCATGAAGCAAAAATCCTCTTTCTTCCTCCTTATGATTTTCGGCCAAAAAGATGAGAAAGGATGAACACAACAAATTTTTTCTTCCTTCTTTCTCAACTCACGGCAAGGGGGGGATTACCACACTCACACACATTTTTTTTTCATTCTTTTCTTACCCATGCTT
Source organism: Gossypium arboreum (assembly GCF_025698485.1). Lineage (NCBI taxonomy): Eukaryota > Viridiplantae > Streptophyta > Magnoliopsida > Malvales > Malvaceae > Gossypium > Gossypium arboreum. Next base: position 21,977,451 of record NC_069070.1, read on the forward strand.
ATTTGTTTATTATTTCTCCCTAATGCCCAACAAAACATGTTTCATGACATGTTTAGCCCATATCTCTTTGTCATGGCCGGCCATCACTTGTACAAAGGGGAATTTGACATGCAAGTCCATTATTTTGCATGCATGCTTTAATTAGTCATCACACATTTCCCCATCATACTTTCAAAGTTCACTACTAGGTCCTTTCTAGTGAAATTCACCTTTATAACACTAAATCAATCATCAAAAAATGTCATACATGAATACACACATATTATAGGCATCGAAATAAATTTTAAATTATTTTTATGCCTCGGTTTTGTGGTCCCGAGACCACCTTCCGACTAGGGTCAATTTTGGGCTGTCACAAACCATATTTTTTTATCTATTCAATTTAGTCCCTAAACTATGGACAAACATAACTTTCAATTTGGTCATTCGAATTAAAATCCAATTTCACAATTAATCAATAGGGATCTCTTATTTCCTATTCCTACTTAAATTTCATTATATTTTTACATTTTATTCAATTTGGTCCCTAATGTACGAAACTAACAATGAAGCTTTACAATTTAGCCTTTTTTCTTAATTTAAGCTTAATTTCTAATAATTTCACACCAATTTAATTCAATTCTAAACAATGGAAACTTTCACTACTTTAACAATTTTACAAATTGGTACATGGGCTAGCTAAATCAAGCTCTCATGACCTCAAATCTATAAAAATTATAAGAAAAAGGACTTGAATTAGCTTACCAATTTATGGCCAAATAGAAAAGTTTGAAAGTTTGGTTTTTTTCTCTTTTTCAATGGACATGATTGGATTTGGGAAGATGACAAATATGTCATCTTCCACTAAATTTTATTATTTATACTTAGTTTAAAGGTTTATTAACTTAATTAGTTATGTTGTCACATTAATTAATTAACATATATTGATTTCGTCCACTAGCACTCACTTTGGCATGGTCTAATTTTTGTTTTGAACCTTTGGTTATTTGTAATTTAAGTCCCCAATTCATTTCCTAATACAAAATATATGACGATTGGACTTTACAATTTAGTCCCTAAGCTCTAATTAACCACAATTTCGACTAAATTGACAATCCAAATTTTAATTCATCTATATACTAACTCCATAAATAACCTTATTTAATATTTACGGACTCGATTTATGGAAACGATGTCCCAAAACTGTAATTTTTTATACTACTAGAAATCAATTCATTATACAAATAATCCCTATTATAATTGACTTTTGGTCATTAGTTAAATACAACCCATTTTAGATTCTTTTTGAATGCGTGATATATGTTTAAGTTGCTCCACCGCAATGCACAAAATCAATATTCAAAGAAAGTTGTGAATATACATTAGTTATGGGTCTCCTTGTATTAATAAATGTGTTGAATAAATTGGAGATTCAATTATAACATGATTAGTGATTACTATTTGGTTTGATAATTTTCCCAACATTAAGGCGAGAGAATAGTTGGATAAAATAAATTACTTTGACGAATCATCATTATTTAGATCCTCATTCAAAGTAGTTTGAACCAAAAGTTCAAAAATATAATTCACTTTATTCTAAGTTAACTACCAGATGTATTTACTAACCCAATAAGAATAACTAAGTGTTATAAACTAGCTGATGTTTAGAAGTCCTAGTAGGACAACCTTATTAGAATAAATGAAAGCATTGGATGTCTGAAGCATGGTAGATTGATTAGTTCTGTAATATCCCCAAATCTGACCTAGACACTATGGTCGAATCTGGCGGCGTCACATGTGAGTGCTTTTTAGAAAAACCTTAGCAAGTTAAAAGTCGCCCAATTTTTTATCTTTACTTAAGTCGTGAAATCTCTATTCCAAATATTAAGTGAAAACATTTCATTAATGCGGAAGCTAAAACATCATTAATTCATAAATCAATAATTTAACAATTTAAAATCCCAAAAATAAACCCAAAATAAATATTTAAATAACCGGACAAAACAAAGTGTTACTCAAAAATCCGTAAATGTCTACCAGTGGTCACCATCAAGCCCTCCGTCACACCAATCCATCTACTGCTAGGGATTACCTGAATAGATAAATAAATAAAGGGGTGATTTTTCGCAACTCAGTGTGTACATCCCCACAAACAACATGCATACAAAAAGATAACAGAATACAGTTATTCGGCCTCAGCCATATAGATATCGCATGCATAACAGATCGGATATCAGAAATATCATGCCCACCAACCCTGCACACTATCTCCGTCCAACCCAACACACCATGTGCTGATAAAATCGACCAACCCATCCCTGCACACCGTATATGGGGATATAATCAACCCATCCAACCCTACACACCATAACATACCGCATCGCAACACATATCATAAGTATGCAGCTTAGCTGCTAGATAACGAGCTTATGAAGCCTTTTAGGTACTCCCTTCACTTCGTCAAACCCACCCCGATGCAATGCATCATACAAGCATGGCATGCTATAATGCAGAAAAACAGATCATACCTTTATTTACAGAACAGAACAGATCAGATAATCATGCTAAGTATATCATTCATACCCATACATCACAGAATTAAGAGTCTAGATAAGGCTTACCGACCCTACTATAGGTCACAGTCGACATGGGTGACCCGTGCAACCTTACAGAACATTTCAGATTAAAAGGGCTCATATGCCTGTGTGCCTTGCCCGTGTGGAGTCACAAGTCCCATTTTGGCCTTACCCATGTGGATCATATGGCCTGGCCTAGATTCTCACACGCTCGTGTAGTTCATTCGTGTAGGCCCACACACCTGTCCTACATGGCCCATTTCCCTGAGCTCGAGCCTCGCACACGACCTACAAGCTATCACACGCCCTTATGGGCCCACACAGACCATTTGCCTGAGCTCGTGCCTCGCACACGGCCTACAAACCATCACACGCCTGTGACCGTCGCACCCGTGTGGCGTGTGCATGGCCTGGCTCGTCAGTGACACGCCCTTGTCTTTACGCAGGCTACCATACGCCCGTGTGGAGTCGATAGGCCACTTTTTAGCTTTTACCGAAACTCATTTTCTGCGTAATCGAATTACACACCTAGTTCATTTTCACTGCTAATCCAAAAACGAGCACTCTAAAGCCTAAAATCAACAATACGGAGCCCAAAATTAGTCTTTTAAGTCAGATTATTAAGAATAGGCAAATCCTGAAATGAGAGATCTACTTACCTTCAACGAATAACGGTGATTCCTCGCTGTTAAGAGCTTGATTAATAATCTACAGACCCTAGAATATTCCCTAAACAGCAACCAAAATCCTTCTTAAACAATCTCCAAGGAAATCCCTTAACTTTTATTAAAAACTAAACTTACCGAACCGACAAAATCACTAGCAACATGAAACAACTAATCGAGAAAGAAGAAAACGAAGGAGAAGAAAAACGGAGAAGAAGGGAAAAAGAAGAAGAGAAGTTCGACAGAGAAAATATTTTTCCAAAAAGAAGGAAATAAGAAAACCCCTAATTTTTCCTAAAACCCTCAACTCAGAATTTTAATAAAACCCAACACTTTACTAAAACTTGTAGCAAAAATAATCCCATCGCTACCTCAAGGAATCGAACTCCAGACCTCTAGCACACCAACCCACATCTTAACCACTAGACCAGTAAGCCCATTCTGTTAGGTTTTTACCATCAATTCCTTATAAACCTGTTAACTAAAACCCAAGCTTAATTCTTATAAAAACCAAAATTTTAGCCCAAGTTAAGGCTCGAAATTGGGACCTCCCAAACACACCCCAAAGCACATAACCTCTTAGACCACATATATATATATATATACCAAAAAGAATCAAAAAAATTTTTGGATATTTCCATGCTCAACAACCATAAAAGCCAAAATTATAGAAATTTGGGGCGTTACAACTCTACCCCCTAAAAGAAAATTTGTCCTCGAATTTTACCTGATCAGAAAAGGTGAGGATACTGCTGTCGCATCGAATCCTCTAGCTCCCAAGTAGACTTCTTAGTGCTATGATTCCGCCACAACACGTTCACCAAGGGAATATACTTCCTACGTAAGACCTTAACATTGTGATTTAGAATCTGAACAGGCTCATCCTCAAACGTCAGATTCGGTCTAATCTCAATCTTCTCCACGACATAACATGCGTAGGATCAGAGCGGTAGCGTCTCAACATCGAGACGTGGAACACATCATGTATACGGTCTAACTCTGGATCAGAGCAGTAGCGTCTCAACATTGAGACGTGGAACACATCATGTATCCGGTCTAACTCTAGAGGTAGCTCTAATTGATATACGACTGGCCCTACTCACTTTAGAATCCGGTACAACCTAATAAACCGAGGGCTCAGCTTACCCTTGCGACCGAACCTCAAAACTTTTTTCCATGGCAAGACCCTAAGGAAAACCATTTCCCCCATAGAATACTCGATGTCCTTCCTCTTTAGATCAGCATAGGACTTCTATCTATCAGAAGTCGCTTTTAGACGTTTTTGAATCAAACGGATTTTAACCTTAGTTTCTGATTCCAATTCCGGTCCCAGAACCCATCGCTCACCCAACTCAGTCCAGCACAAAGGTGTGCGACACTTTCGACCATAAAGTTCCTCATACGGTGCCACCTGTATACTAGACTGATAACTGTTGTTGTAAGTGAACTTTGCTAGAGGCAAGTACTCCTCCCAACTGCCTCAAAAATCGATAATGCAGCCCCTCAACATGTCCTCTAGTATCTGGATCACCCACTCTAATTGACTGTCTGTCTGAGGATGGAAAGGAGTACTGAAGTCTAGCCTCAAACCCAAAGCCTCATGAAGCTTTCCCCAGAACCGAGATGTAAAACGAGGATCCCTATTAGAAATGATCGAGACAGGTACCCCATGCAGCCTCACTATCTCAGAAATGTATAGCTTGGCCAACTTCTGTAGAGAGAAGTCTGTCCTAACAAGAATGAAATGTGCGGTCTTGGTTAATCGATCCACAATAACCCAAAAAAAATCCTTCTTAGTAGGTGTTAAGGGCAACCCACTAATGAAGTCCATCGTTACTCGCTCCCATTTCTACACCGGTATGTTAACTGGCTATAGCAAACCCGACGGTGATTGATGCTCAGCCTTAACCTGCTGACACGTCAAACAACAAGCAACAAAGATCTTGTTTCTACTAGGATGCATAGCGTAAGGACTACTATACGCTTCCCTCAAAATCGACAGCCTCAAGTCCTCATTTTTAGGTACACAGATCCTACCTAGGAAGTACAATACCTCATCATTATTCAGCCCAAAATCTGTAGTAGTTCTAGTCTCAACCTGACGAAATCGCATCTCAAGAGCCTTATCCTCTAACTACTTAGCTCTAATCTATTTAATCCATGTCGGCTTCACTTGTAGCTCTGTCAGAAGACTTCCATCGTCATAAAGACTCAATCGAGCGAACATTGCTCTCAGATCGGTCACAGCCCTAAGGCTTAGTGCATCAACCACCACATTGGCCTTTCCAGGGTGATACTCACTACTACAGTCATAGTCTTTAAGCAGCTCAACCCATCGACACTGCCTAAGATTTAACTCCTTCTGAGTGAGGAGATACTTGAGGCTCTTGTGATCAGTGTAGGTGGTACACTTATCTGCATACAGATATTGCCTTTAAATATTCAATGCAAAGACCACTACAACCAACTCCAAATCATGCGTCGGATAGTTAGTCTCGTGAGTCTTAAGCTCTCAAGACGCAAAGGCAACTACCTTACCGTTTTGCATCGAGACGCAACCCAAACCCATATGTGACGCATCACTGTAAACCACGAAGTCCCTACCAAGCTCAGGCTGTATCAGAACTGGAGCCTGAGTCAAAATTGTCTTGAGCTTCACGAAGCTCTCCTGCTGTACGTCATTCCAAACAAAAGTAACTCCTTTACGCAACTACTTAGTCAACGGGGCTGTGATCAACGAGAACCCCTCTACAAAACGTCAATAATACCCTGTGAGTCCCAGAAAACTGTAATTTTTTTACACACTCTTCGGCTGTTTCCAATCCAACACCACCTCAATCTTACGAGGATCCACTCAAATCCCCTCTGCAGAAACTACATGACCTAGAAATGTCATTTCTCGAAGTAAGAACTCGCACTTGCTGAACTTCGCATACAACTGTTTCTCACGAAGGATCCACAGAACCACTCTTAAATGCTCTTCGTGCTCGTCCTCAGACTTAGAATACACCAAAATATCGTCAATGAACACCACCACAAACTGATTCAGGTAGGGCTGAAACACACAGTTCATCAAGCCCATGAATGCCGCTGGTGCATTAGTCAACCCAAAAGGCATGACTAGAAACTCATAATGCCCATAACGAGTCTTAAATGCCTTCTTATGCACGTCGGCCTCCTTAACCATCAACTGATGATAACCTGACCGTAGATTAAGTTTAGAAAACACTGAAGCCCCTCTAAACTGATTGAATAAGTCGTCTACCCTCGGGAGTGGGTACTTATTCTTAATCATCAACTTGTTCAATTGACGGTAGTCGATAAATATCCTCATTATACTGTCCTTTTTCTTTACGAACAGAATAGGTGCTCCTTATAGAGACACACTGGGACGAATAAACCCACGATCTAACAACTCCAGAATCTGAGCCTTAAGTTCCCTTCGCTCCTTCAGTGCCATTCGGTAAGGGGTGAAAGACACTGGAGCTGTGCCCGGAAACAGCTCAATCTTGAATTGTACCTCATGATTTGTAAGTAATCCTGGTAGTTCCTCTGGAAAGACATCTGGAAAGTCCCTCACCTTTTCGATGTCCTTAACCGAAGAGTTCTTAGAATCAGCAGCACTAATATACGCCAAGTACGCCTCGCACCCCTTCTTTACCAACCTTTCTGCCACTAATGCATATATCACATTAGTCAGATAATCTCATTGTTCCCTAATCAAAACTATCTCATTATCCTCCTTGGTCCTCAGAACAACCCTTTTTCCAGCACAATCTAGACTTACACGATGCTTCACCAACCAGTCCATACCCAAAATTAAGTCGAACTCCCCAAATAGAAATTCCATCAGATCAGCCAGAAATATCGTCAGTTGGACTTCCAATAGAACGTCTCTGAACAGTTTACTAACCCTAATAGACTGCCCAATAGACTCACCACTGAAATCTCACTAGAAACGCTCTCATATGATATTCCTAAAGTCTCAGACACAGAACATGCAACATAGGAATGTGTAGAGCCTATGTCTATCAGTGCAACATAAGGTACATTAAGGATTAAGAACATACACGTGATGATGTCCAGAGCATCTCCATCCTCACAATCATGTGCAGCATACACAAGCGTTACCACCTCGACCCAGTGCCCTCTGTCCTCGGCCCATACCGTTACCACCCCTAACCTGACCTCGGCCCCTGGGTGGCTGCTGAACTCCCCTTGACGGCTGTGCAGTCTCAGTAGTTAGAGCTAACATCTGATTAGTCCTCAATAGACAGTCCTTAACACGATACTCAGATGATCCACATCTAAGACAAGCTCCAGTAGACCTCCAACACTCTCCCGGATGGCGTCTATTACAAAGCTGACAAATTGCCACACCAACAAGTGCAACAGTAGGCCCAACTCTCAAGGGCCTATTAGATTTGGCCTTTTTCCTTGGCCTCACCCCAACATTTAGAAACTCTAGATCCCTCTTACCCTTCCCTCTGTCACGGTTCTGGCGCTCAGCGTACTTAACCTCCTCCACATTCTTGGCCTTCTCGATCAACACGGCAAACTCACGCTCCCTCTGCGGAGCTATCAGGACCCTCAAGTTATCCCTAAGGCTGTTCTCAAAACAAACACAGCACTCATACTCAGTCGCCATCATGCCTCGTGTATAACGGCTCAGCCTCAGAAAGTTGGCCTCATACTCGGCCACTGAACGATCTCCTTAAGTAAGATTTAGGAACTCATGTCATCTAGCGTCGATGTAACTGGACCCTACATATTTGCTCTGGAAAGCTATCTTAAACAAATCTCACGTCAGACTATCAGGCTGAGTGCCATCCCTAACCGTCAGCCACCACTGATATGCTTCATCACGAAGCAACGAAACAGCCCTCTCGAGCTTCTGCTAGGCAGTAAAATCTAGATCATCCATAATATGCTCCATAGCCTCCATCCAGTACTTAGCCACATTAGGAGCAACTTCAACGATGCTCCTAAATACCTCAGCCCCATTGGACCGAAGTCCTTACATAATCGACCCACGGCCTCCAGATCCAGTATTAGCCCCAACGACCCTCTTAAGATTCACAGCATGGCCTGGGACAATGCGTTGTCCCCAGCTGCACAGTCCTGAAACTCAGCACCAATCTCAATAACAGGTGACACCGGCGTCTCGCTAGTGTCCAGATTAGGGATCGTATTAGATGCAAATGACTCAGCTCGAATCCCTCTACGGCCTCTACCTCGGCCTCTAGTACCTCGTCCACGAGTACCACATGTGCTCATCGTAATTTTGAATTAATCTATATTAAAAATTTTATGCGAGTTAATTTACATTTTTGATAGTTGTTATCGGGTATTTTATGCAGAAGAGTTATCAAAGTACTCAGAGTCTATTATCGTAAATCGTAGTTTACTACAGTTTTCAATTTACACTACCTAGAGTGTTTTAATAAGCATACTACCTACAGTAGTTTCACATCAAACATTAGTATTTTCAAATAGGAATTCAGTATATTCTAAGTATGCTTTCAAACAATTTCATACAAAGTTTTAGAAACTTACAGGATCGACGCCGGAGACTCGGTAAACCACATACTTAATTAGAGTATTTGAAAACATTCAAAAGTGTTTCTCTAAAACAAATTTTGGAACCCAAAATTCACAATCGAGTTTTGAACCTTGCTCTGATACCACTAAATGTAATACCCCAAACCCGGCCTAGATGCTATAGCCGAATCTGGCGGCGTCACATGTGAGTGCCTTTTAGAAAAACCTTAGCGAGTTAAAAATCGCCCAATTTGTTATCTTTACTTAAGTCGTGAAGTCTCTATTCCAAATTTTAAGTGAAAACATTTCATTAACACGGAAGCTAAAACATCATTAATTCATAAATCAATAATTTAACAATTTAAAATCCCCAAAATAAACCCAAAATAAATATTTAAATAAAGTAAACAAAATAAAGTGTTACTCAAAAATCCGTAAATGTCTACCAGTGGTCACCATCGAGCCCTCTGTCACACCAATCCATCTACTATTGGGGATTACCTGAACAGATAAATAAATAAATGGGCGAGTTTTTGCAACTCAGTGTGTACATCCCCACAAACAACATACATACAAGTAGATAACAGAATACAGTTATTCGGCCTCAGCCATACAGATATCGCATGCATAACAGATCAAATATCAGAAATATCATGCCCACCGACCCTGACACCATCTTCGTCTAACCCAATAAACCATGTGGGGATAAAATCGACCCACCTATCCCTACACACCGTATATCAGGATATAATCTACCCATCGAATCCTACACACCATAACGTACCGTATTGTAGCACATATCATAAGTATGCAGCTTAGCTTCCAGATAACGAGCTTGTGAAGCCCTTTAAGTACTCCCTTCACTTCGTAAAACCCACCCCGATGTAATGCATCATACAAGCATGGCATGCTATAATACAGACAAACAGATCATACATTTATTTACAGAACAGAACAGATCAGATAATCATGCTAAGTATATCATGCATACACATACATCATAGAATTAAGAGTCTAGATAAGGCTTACTGACCCTACTATAGGTTACAGTCGACTTGGGCGACCCGTGTAACCTTACAGAACATTTTAGATTAAAGGGGCTCACACGCCTGTGTGCCTTGCCTGTGTGGGTCACACGGCCCAAATTGGCCTTGCCTGTGTGGATCACACAGCTTGGCCCAAATTCCCACATGTCCGTGTGGTTCACCTGTGTAGGTCCACATGCCCGTATGGCCCACACAGCCTACAAGCTATCACACGCCCGTGCCCGTCGTGCCAGTGTGGCGTGCGCTCATCAGTGGCACGCCCGTGTCTCGCGACGCCGGCTACCACACAGGCAGACCACACGCTCGTATGGCATCGATAGGCCACTTTTTGACTTTTGTCGAAACTCGTTTTTTGCTTAATCAGAGTACACACCCGGTTCGTTTTCGCTGCTAATCCAACCACAAGCCCTCCAAACCTAAAATAGACAATACCGAGCCCAAAATCAGTCTCTTAAGTCAGATTATTAAGAATAGGAAAATCTTGAAACGAGAGATCTACTTACCTTCAACGAAAAATGGTGATTCCTCGCTGTTAAGAGCTCGATTAATGATCCACAGACCCTAGAATATTCCTTAAACAACAACCAAAATCCCTCTTAAATAATCTCCAAGGAAATCCCTTAACTTTTATTAAAAACCAAACTTACCAAACCGACAAAATCACTAGCAACACACCACAACTAATCGAAAAAGAAGAAAATGAAGGAGAAGAAAAGCAAAGAAGAAGAGAAAAAGAAGAAGAAAAGTTTGACAGCTAGGGTTTGGAAGAAGAAGAACGACAGAAAAAATTGATAAACCGTGATTTATACATATTTTTATCCCATGCTTAGCACATTTATGGATGGTTTCTCCTTAGATTTGGTGAATTCGATGCTTCTAATCCTTTAATTTCATGTTTTATACTTAGGTGAGCATAGAAGTGTAAAAAGAGCAAGACATAGGCCGAAAACAGAGAAAATAGACCCACATGAGAAATCAACACGGACTGGACTTCCTCACACGGGCGTGTCACACGGCCGTGTCCATTTGGCAGGATCGAAGCACGACTTACACGGGTAGACTACACGCCTGTGCCTATTCAACAACCTTGACCATGGGCTAGAGTAATCGCACACGAGCATGTCACACAGGCGTGTCCCTGCCGAGCCCAAGTATAGCCCTACTCGAAAAAGGCCACTTTTGAGGCTCTTAGGCATTCTAAAGCTTATTTAAACACCGGAGGAGGCACTTAGAACGGACACGAGGAGTAGGAAGCAAGGAATTACTCAAGAGAAGCCGGTTGGTCCATCTCAGAAGCCAGATTCATCGTCAAGGCTGAAGATCTCCCTTCAATTCCCATTCAAGGATTTTGGGTTTTCTTTATATTTTGTTATCTTTATTCTTTTGAGATGTTTTCTTTCTTAGTTATGAGCTAAACCCCCTAAACACCTAAGGGGAAGGAAACCTAAGACATATATTATTATTATTATCTAAATTGTGTGATAAATATTTCACTTGTTCTTAATTATGTGTTCTTAATTCTTGTTTTCATATTCCAAGATATTGATCCAAGTTAATGCTCTTATTCAGAGGAGGAATAGAACCTGTTTAAGAGTAAATTTGTCATAATTAAGCGGAGTTGATTGCACGCCTAGAGATAGGGTGATAAGATTTTGTCGGATTAAGGTGAAACCTAATAAGGGGATCCATAGACCAAGTTAATGCAACACTAGGGTGTTAATTAGAAAGAGATTTCAATTAATTAACCTAGGGTTAGACGTTATTAGTCTCGAGAGAGATAATAATATAACTTAGGGATTTCTACGGATCAAGTCAAATGAATAAATCATCTAATTTAGAGTCAAATAACAAGTAAAGTCTAGGTGGATTTTTCCTTAGGTATTGTCTTAATCAATCGAGTTCTCCCAAAAGGTTTTCCCAATTTTCTCTCTGTGCATCCTTAGTTTAGTTAATTAGTTTAGATAAAAAAACCCCCCCTAATTTTAGGCTAGATAATAAAAAGGAAGTAATTACTAGTACTCTTCGTTCCTTTGGGTTTGACAATCCGGTCTTGCTAAAGCTATACTACTATTCGATAGGTACACTTGCCTTCATCGTGATAATAGTTAGTTTCAAGAATGATTAATTAAAAACTTTTAAAACCTATCGCGAATATCACGTATCAAAAATATTTTGGTAAAAAGAAGGAAATAAGAAAACCCCTAACTTTCCCTAAAACCCTCAACTCAGAATTTTAATAAATCCAAACACTTTACTGAAACTTCCAGCAAAAATAATCCCATCGCTACCATAGGGAATCGAACTCTAGACCTCCAACACACCAACACACATCTTAACCACTAGACTAGCAGGCCCATTCTAGGTTTTTACCATTAATTCCTTATAAACCCATTGACCGAAACCCAGGCTTAATTCTTATAAAAACCAAAATTTTAGCCCAAGTTAAGGCTCGAACTTGGGATCTCCCAAACACACCCCAAAGCACATAACCTCTTAAACCACATATATATACCAAAAAGAATCAAAACAAAAGTTTCAATATTTCCATGCTTAACAACCACAAAAGCCGAAATTATAGAAATTTTGGGCGTTACAAGCTCCAAATAAGAAAATTCTAGTAAAAGATGGTCATATAATGAAGGTGGGTGCTCTGGAAGAAACTCAATACATAACTAATTATTAAAACTCCAGAAAAGATTCATGTACCTGAAATTAACAATGAAAATAATGAAAATAAAGAGATCAAGTTAAGTTATGTTAATAAGAGAAATTATGGAACCGTAAGAATCAAAAATTGTAGACAACAGTTTTGTGCAATTTTATTATTGAAATTGTAATACCCCACACTCAACCAATCGTCGAATCCGGGAGGTTAGATGCTATATTCATTTTCAAAGAAATTATGATTCCATTTAAATATTTTATATACAATTTATACAAGTAATTAGATTCCCAAAACTTAATTAAAATATATTATCTATTCAAATCTGAGTTATAAGTGAACTTACAAAAGCTCTTATGAAACACTGGGAAAATTGGGGGACTAAAATATAAAATTCTAAAACTACAAGAGTAGTGCCGCAACCATGAAGGTGACATGTCGTGACACTGAGGGCAAAAGCATGGTGTCGTAACTTCAACTACGGTGATTCGCAACCTTGAAGGAAGGAAGCTAACATTGCGACTTTAGCAAGGGAACGTCGTAACCTTAAAGACAGAGGTTCGATGTTGTAACCTCAGCAAGAAGAATCACAACTATGAAAATAGAAGCTTAATGTCGTAATGAAAATACTATAAGAAAATGAGGATTTCAAAGAAATTTGTTGAGAATTATGAAGTTAGAATAGATTGGCCAAAATAAAAAGACGCAATGAAAGTAGAATTAAATTTGGGAAGTTATTAGACTAGTCATCCAAAAATCTAAAGATATAAAGCTAGTGAGGATACAAATGTGTAGTTTTGCAAAAACAGAATAAGAAAAATAAAGTTTTTCGCTAAGACGTTCAAGCAGCAAACCTCAATTAATCAGTGCAGGATTAGTAGGTGCAAGTACAGGGTTAGCACCAGCAATCCACTAAAACACTCCTACCATGGCTTCCATCAGAGGGCCTACACCCTCATCAACTACGTTCACTCTACACAACGGCACAGGAGGTGCAGTGGACTACCATCCTCTTGAACTCTAGCTCTCATGTTAACATGTCTAGGAGGCATATCTAATAATCTATCATACACATAAACAAATAAACAGTGTGAGTGGCGAGAATGATCCAAGTCTCGTTCCTACAAGTAAAATTTAAAATAAAAGCCAGTGTGTTCTCATTCCTACCCCAGATGTATCACAAACAAAGATATCACATGCTATTCAAGCAACCAAAATAATTTAATCACTTGGATTTCAAAGATTCATAGGTTGCGAAACCCCAAACAACACATTAACAACAATCACCTAGGTCCGAGAGTTATTGAACCTAAACTCTGATACCACCAAATGTAACATCCTATACCCGGCTTGATCGCCAAGCCCAAATACAGGATGTTACACCACCATCTCATCTCATGTATATCAAGTAGGAAACTCGATCCAAGCAAACTAATCTTTTTTTGTTGACCTGTATAAGTTTTAAGTCATCCAATTAGTTAATTAACATTATTACATGCAAAACATTCATTAATCGACCTTACATACTGTTAGAATCATGCATAAGGGTTGTTTTGGAAAATTCCATAAAACTATTTGTAGGTATCGATACTGACATTTAAGATATCGATACCACTCAGAAAAACGATGCCAAAATAGCTGACTATTTCTTGGCCATAAATCCCAATTACCGAAAATTATCAGTACTTGCTATAAATTATCGATACTTTAGTCTCGAATATCGATACTCGAGATAAGGTATCGATACCAAATCCCTTTTCTATTTTCCTGTACATTTTAATTCACAGAGGTGTCGATTTTCAAAACTAACTATCGATACCTTTGCTACTGGAGCTAGAAATATAGCATAAAAGAGAAAATAAATCATTCCAAATGGTTCCTAAGAAACATGCATCAAGTACTTTATTTATTTCTTCATTCACCAGCTAAATTTATCAGTCTAAAACGTCAAAATCATCCAAACAAGAATCTTTATCCCAACATCAATGTTTAAATATTCTAATATGAAAATAAAATGAAATTCTTATAGGCCAAATCAAAATATTTAAGGATCAATAAACCAAAATAGTTCTACCACATTGCCTATTTCCCCAATACAAATATGAATAATAGAACACTACGATGAATAATTAGTCTTCATTGGATCACTCCCTAAGAAACCACACCTTCCACATAGTGACGTCACTAATCTGCATATGTTGAAATGAGTGGGTAAGCTTCAACAAGCTCAGTGAATGCAAAAAATTTCCACAATGCAAACTTGTCATCATACAACACAATAAATTATTTTCTCACAAGAACCTTATTCTTAAGTTTAACATCATATAGTATTAAATCATGCATCCTCTAATAGTTCATTCACACAACACATACATATTTATTCAAGCATAGAACATATTCCACACGAATACATAAAATATGATAAAATAGCACTTTGGATATGAAACATGTAACACCCCGAACCCGAGACCATCGCCGGTGTCGGACACGAGGGGTTAACGAGACAAATCCTCTTAAAGTGCCAACCAATTTGGCCTTTCCAGACAGGCTGGAAAACTGCATCACTGTCGCCTTAAAAATCATATCTCAAGTTTCAAAACTCGGAAACTGATTCCGTAAATTTTCCCTGAATTTAGACTCATATATCCATCCATGGATTTATTTCTAGAATTTTTGGTCGGGCCAATTGGTACAGTTTATTAGTTAAAGTCACCCATGTTACAGGGGTCGACTACACTGACCTTCGCGCGTTACAACTTGAATATCTCTCTGTACAGGGCTTTAATACTGGTCCTGTTTGTTTCTAATGAAACTAGACTCAAAATGGAATCTGCACATATAAGGAATGACTTCTAATTCTTTCTGGATAATTTATAGTAAATTTTCAAAGTCGCGACAGGGGACCCAGAAACCGTCCTGGCCCTGTCTCACGAGAACTTTAATATCTCTTGGTATACTGTTCATATGATCGTTTCGTTACTTTCATATGAAAATAGACTCGTCAAGGTTCGTTTACATAACTTATTCACTATTTAATACTAATCCTACAAATTTTGGCGATTTTTCAAATCCGCACCACTGCTGCTGCCAGCATCTATTTTCAAGGTAAACTTTACCTATCTTGTGGTTTCCATAGGCCAACTGAAATTTTGACATACATAGGTCCACATATGATCATATTTAGCCATTCCAATGGCTGATCATGTGACCAACACTCTCATTCCAAACCATAATCACATCATGAAACCAAATATAATTACAAAGCACAAATGGTCAAATTCCATCCTCCACTTTTACGAACCATTTTCGCATGGCCGTACACATATACATCACAAAGAACTTAAAAACAATCGAGGGTAGTCCTATACATGCCATATCCAAAGTTCAACCAAAAGTGTACCAAAAAGGGGGTTTTATAGTGTGGATGACTTCACTTCAATGATCCCGAATCCGATCGTTAACGAGCAAAATCTATAAAACAGAGAAACAAAGGAACGGAGTAAGCAATTTATGCTTAGTAAGTTTCGAGCCATAATTTACACACAACCAAAGCATAGCATTCAAGTAGCTAAACAATAATTCATATGCACAATTTCTCAATGACATGCTTACTTCACAATCCCAACTCTTATATTCATACACAAATAACGGCTTAGTTAAGGCCGATAACTCGCTTATCATTGGAGCAAATATTCATACGACTTACTCCTAGTGTGCAAAGCACACACAACACATACCTTGTTGTTGGGAATTTCACAAGTGCATTAACTGAAAATTTTCCAGCAAGCTTATAATTTTCAAATCACATACCTTCGAGTTTAACCGGATATAGCTACTGTTCAAACGCCGGGACATAGCCCGTTATGGTAACCCGCACAAATGCCTTCGGACTTAACCCGGATATCACAACTCGCACAATTGCCTTCGGCTTAGCCCGGATATCATAGCTCGCACCATTGCCTTCGGCTTAGCCCGATATCACAACTCGCACAATTGCCTTCGCTTAGCCCGGATATCACAATTCGCACATTCATACACATCTTTGTTTCAATTTCATAACAAACTTTTATGCACAATTTACTTAATCAAGAATATCATTTCGCTCAATGGCCACATACAAGGGCACAATTTCGATTGCTTATTACTTCGCTCAATCGAATCAAAATCTAAGTTTCGATACTCGAAAACTTACCTTGAGATTATCGAGCGCTTCCAACGGCTATTCAATCACCTTTTCTTTTCCTTTATTGGAGCTAGTTCCCTTTGCTCTTGAGCTTAATGTTAACAAATAAATTGATGTAATCGTTTTGAATATCAAAAGGGAATCCAAGGTACTTAGCCCTTATAAGGCCGCATACACTTACATCCACATACTTAAGCTCAATAATTATAACATAGCATCAAGCACTCATATGGCCGATTATACTTAGTCATACTTGCACAAATCAACAATAAATTTCGAGATTTTCACACCATATAAGTACTAGGCCGAATATACATGCAAGTTTCACAAACATTCTTCAACCATTTCTTCTTTAAACAAACATATTTATCATTTACTTCATAACCAAATCATCATGTGCAAACACATATACACATATAAGTGCAAGGCCGAATTTCAAGGTGTTCATAACCATCCAAAACACAAATTTTAACTAACATGCAAGAAACATAAACCATGCTCATGAGCATGCCATGGCCGAATACCTCACACACCATACTCCTTTTAAATTTTTGGTCATGGTTAAACAAATGACTCAATGCCCCACTCAAGAATACTAAAAAGAAATTTCAAGAGTAGTCAATCCATCATTACATGCATCATTAGCAAGCTTCACATTTAGCATGCAATGGCTTCAACACAATATCAACCTTGGCCAAATACCATTTCTATGGCATAACAAGGATTTGAACCATGGCTAGCATGAACATCAAGTTAGCAACTAAAACATGCATGAATCTCATGACACAACCTCATACATACCTTAATCTTGATGCAAGTATAGCCAAATCTCCTTCTAGATCTCTTCTAAACCAAAAATGGAGCAAAAATCCTCCCTTTTTCCTTAGTATTTTCGGCCAAAGAAGTGAAAAATGGATGAACAAAATTTTTTTCTTTCTTTCTCTACAACTCACGGCAAGGGGGGGCATCCATGCTCATCTTTTTTTTTTTTGTTCATTTCTTTAATTCTAATTCTTATTTTATTTCTTCATACATAACTCACTAACCAAACATGTTGGAAACATGTTTCCCTTGCCCATCAACACCTACCTTGGCCGGCCACTATGCTTCTTTTGGGGAAATTTGACATGCAAATCCCTTATTTTTGCATGCATGATCAACTAGTCATCCCACATCTTCCCATCATACTTTCAAAGTTTACTACTAGGCCCTTTCTAGTGAAATTCACATTTATAACACTAAATCAAATCATCAAAAATGTCACACACAATTTAACACATATCATAGGCATCAAAATAAATTTTAAATTATTTTTATGCCTCGGTTTTGTGGTCCCAAACCACATCCCGTCTAGGGTCAATTTTGGGTGTCACAACTCTCCCCACTTAAGAAATTTTCGTCCCGAAAATCTTACCGGTAAATAGGGTTGGGTATCGCTCTTTCATAGAGTTCTCGGTTTCCCAAGTAGCTTCTTCTATCCCGTGTTTGAGCCATAACACTTTCACTAGCAGAACCCGCTTGTTTCGCAACTCTTTCACTTCACGTGATAGGATACGAATCGGTTCTTCCTCATAACTCATATTGGCTTGAATTTCAACCTCTGATGGACTAATCACGTGCGATGGATCAGATCTATAGCGTCAAAGCATCGAAACATGAAAGACATCGTGAATCTTTTCGAGTTCAGGGGGCAAAATCAAACGATATGCAACTGGACCGACTCGCTCGGATATCTCATATGGCCCAATGAACCTAGGGCTCAACTTGCCCTTACGGCCGAATCTGAGTATCTTTTTCCAAGGCGAAACCTTGAGAAACACTTTATCCCCCACCTGATGCTCGATGTCTTTACGCTTCAGATCCGCGTACGACTTCTGACGGTCGAAGGCTATCTTCAGACTTTCACGGATTACTTTCACTTTCTGTTCAGCATCTCTAATCAAATCCACCCCAAAAATTTTGCTTTCGCCGAGCTCAGTCCAAAACAATGGTGTACGGCATTTACAACCGTACAAAGCCTCGTAGGGTGCCATCTTAATACTTGATTGAAAACTATTGTTGTAAGCGAATTCAATCAAAGGCAACTACCGCTCCCATGAACCACGAACTCGAGGATGCAACATCTCAACATATCCTCAAGTATTTGAATTATCCGCCGGATTGACCATCGGTTTGGGGTGAAAGGCGGTGTTGAAATGCAACTTGGTACCCAAAGCTTCTTGCAACTTCTTCCAAAATCGCGAGGTAAATCTCGGATCTCTATCCGACACGATGGAAATAGGCACCCGTGTAATCTCACAACTGAGAACGTACAATTCGGCTAGTTTGTCCATTGAAAAATCCGTGCGTCACGGGACAAAGTGAGCCGACTTAGTCAATCTATCTACCACGACCCAAACCGCATCCTTCTTACTCACGACAATGGCGGTCCGGATACAAAGTCCATTGTGACTCGATCCCATTTCCACTCGGGTATCGTGATCGGTCAAGTAATCTCAAGGCACTTTATGTTCCGCTTTCACTTGTTGCCATATTAAACATCTCAAACAAAGTCGAGATGTCTCGTTTCATACCATGCCACCAAAACCGACGTTTCAAATCGTTGTACATCTTCGTACTCCCGGTGGATTGCCATTAGGCTACAATGGGCTTCGTTCGAATTATCGAAATAAGTTTCAATTCTTTGGAACACACCGACGACCCTCGAACCTCAAACAATCGTCATCATCGATCCAAACTCGATTCCTTGTTCGAACACACTCATTTCATTTTGCAACCAACTCATCGTCGACTTTTTGAGCTTCACAAATTTGATGTATCAATAATGGTTTGGCTTTCAATTCAGCTACTAACACATTGTCGGATCGAATGCATAAGTGCACATTCATCGCTCAGAAGCGAATAATGATTTACGACTTAAGGCATCCGCAACCACATTCGCCTTTCCCGGGTGATAGTCAATGACCAGCTCATAATCCTTTAACAGCTCGAGCCAACGTCTTTGTCGCAGATTTAAGTCTCTTTGAGTCATCAAATATTTGAGACTTTTGTGATCCGAATACACATGGCACTTCTCACCAACTAAGTAATGTCGCCATATCTTTAAGAAGAATACGATGGCAGCCAATTCGAGATCATGGGTCGGATAATTTTTCTCATGTGGCTTTAATTGCCTCGACGCATAGGCCACAACTCGACCTTCTTGCATCAATACGCAACCTAACCCAAGTAGGGAGGCGTCACTATAGATGACAAACTCTTTGCCAGATTCGGGTGCACTAGAATTGGGGCTTCACCAAATAAGTTTTCAGTTGATCGAAACTTTTCGACATTTCTCCGTCCATTCGAACTTAACATCCTTTTGGAGTAGCTTCGTCATTGGCATGGCTATCGTTGAGAAACCTTTACAAATCGTCGGTAATAACCTAAGCCCAAAAGCTCGAACCTCGATAATATTTCTCGGAGGCTTCTAGTTAAGTATGGCTGAAATTTTGTTCGGTCGACTCAATACCCGATGCGATACCACATGCCCCAAGAAGCTAACCTCTTAACCGTAACTCACACTTGCTTGAACTTAGCATATAATTGCTTATCCCGTAAAATTTGCAGACTAACCTCGGTGTTCAAAGATGTTCGGTCTCATTTCTTGAATAGACCAAGATATCATCAATGAACACGACTACGAACCGATCCAAATATGGTCTGAAGATCCGATTCATCAAATCCATAAATACCGCAGGGGCATTAGTAAGCCCAAACGGCATCACTAGGAACTCGTAGTGACCATATCTCGTTTTGAAGGCAGTCTTGGGTACGTCCGAATCTCTAATTCGCAACTGATAATAGCCCGATCTCAAATCTATTTTCGAAAACACTGAGGCTCCCTTCAGTTGATCGAACAAATCGTTGATACGCGGTAACGGATATTTGTTCTTTATCGTCGCTTTATTAAGCTGACGATAGTCGATGCACAGCCTCATGGTTCCATCCTTCTTTTTCACAAACAACACTGGCGCACCCCAAGGTGAAAAACTCGAACGAGCAAAACCTCTATCCACCAATTCTTGCAACTGAGCTTTCAACTCCTTTAATTCCGTTGGTGCCATACGATATGGAGCTATCGAAATTGGAGTGGTACCAGGTACCAATTCGATGCCAAACTCTATTTTTCGAACAGGTGATAAACCCGGCAATTCTTCAGGGAAAACATCTTGGTATTCACAAACCACTGGCACAGATTCGGGTTTCTTTTCTGAATCCTTGTCATCGAGCACATACGCAAGGTACGCTTCGCACCCTTTTCTTACATATTTCTGGGCCAACATTGCTGATATTACAGCTGGCAACCCCTTTAAGTCCGTAGACTCAACCCGAATTATCTCGTTATTCGCGCACCTCAGATCGATAGTCTTGCTTTTGCAATTTACAACAGCATCGTGCATGGTCAACCAATCCAAACCAAGAATAACGTCGAATTCACCGAACAGTAAAAGCATCAAGTCCGCCGGAAAACAAGAACCTCGAAATACTAGGGACTTTTCTTACACACTTTGTTGACAAGCACGTAATGACCCAAGGGTTTGACACCGAATTACAAACTCGAGAGACTCAATAGGCAAAGTCTTCTTGGATGCTAAGGTTTCGCATATATAAGAATGAGTAGAACCGGGGTCAATCAAAGCAATCACATTAGTATCGAAAAGAGTGAAAGTACCGGTAATGACATCGGTGACGCAAAGATCCTCGCGTGCGCAGATGGCATAAGTCCTAGCAGAGCACGAGCCTCGGGTCTTGTTGTAGCATCTCGACCCTCTCGACCGCCACTAGCATTGCCCGTATTTCGGATGGCCTACTTGAGCGATGGTAGCACCCGGTTTCCACTCGACTTACATTTTGTTCAAGCAACCTCGGGCAATCCTTGATAAAGTGGTCGGCCGATCCACACTTATAGCAGGAGCGATCACGGAACCTACAGCTCCCCGAATGCCATTTGCCGCAATGCTGGCACTCCATTCGGTTTCGACGATCATTCCCAACACCGGAGACCGAAGTGCCTCGTATACCCACAGGGGGTCGATCACGATCTCGTCTAAAAAGGCCCAAAGCGCCTCTAGACCGGCTCACATCTTCTCGAAATCTCTTCGATGCCTGTTGAAGAGACTTTCCCGAGGACCTTTTTCGAAATTCTCCAGTTCCCACATCAACTTTTTGATTCTCCTTTCTAAGCTCTTCGGCTTTACAAGCTCGCTCAACAAGTACTACGAACTCTCGTATTTCGAGAATGCCAACAAACATCCTTATATCATCATTCAGCCCATCCTCGAAGCGTTTACACATAATAGCTTCGGACGAAACACATTCCCGAGCGTATCTACTGAGTCTAACAAATTTTCGCTCGTAGTCAGTAACGGACATAGAGCCTTGCTTAAGATCAAGAAATTCCTTTCGTTTTTGGTCGATGAATCTCTGACTAATATACTTCTTTCGGAACTCGGTTTGGAAAAACTCCCAAGTTACTTGCTCCCTAGGCACAACCGAAGTCAGAGTACTCCACCAATAGTAGGCGGAATCGCGTAGCAAGGAGATAGTACACTTTAAGCACTCATCGGGTGTACAAGATAGCTCATCGAGCACCCGGATAGTGTTGTCCAACCAAAATTCAGCTTGCTCGGCATCGTCGTCATCCGTAGCTTTAAATTCAATGGCCCCATGTTTTTGAATCCTGTCGACTGAGGGCTTACTTGACCTTATTTGGTCAGTTATTGGAGGTATTGTAGGTGTGGGGGTTGCGTTAGTCGGGAATGGAGGTTGTGGAACAGCCGTGTTAGTTCGAATGTATTGGTTGAACCAATCATTCATCACGCTATAAAAGGCTTGCCTAGCCTCATCATTCGGATTGCTGGCCATAGGTTGAGAGTCCGCCAGAGCTGTCCCTTGCGCGGGAGCAGGCGCCACACTCTCCACATCATCAGCTATTGCTCGGTTGGGATCGAGATCCATTGCTATAAACAAACACAAATTCAGAATGTCAGAAATCACCACACTATCAATTATCACTTAATGGCATGTATAGCTAGACCCCAAACATATCACGGTAGTCCTAGAATCGACTAAACCGTAGCTCTGATACCAATAAAATTGTAACACCCCGAACCCGAGACCATCGCCGGTGTCGGACACGAGGGGTTAACGAGACAAATCCTCTTAAAGTGCCGACCAATTTGGCCTTTCCAGACAGGCTGGAAAACTGCATCACTGTCGCCTTAAAAATCATATCTCAAGTTTCAAAACTCGGAAACTGATTCCGTAAATTTTCCCTGAATTTAGACTCATATATCCATCCATGGATTTATTTCTAGAATTTTTGGTCCGGCCAATTGGTACAGTTTATTAGTTAAAGTCACCCATGTTACAGGGGTCGACTACACTGACCTTCACGTGTTACAACTTAAATATCTCTCTGTACAGGGCTTTAATACTGGTCCCGTTTGTTTCTAATGAAACTAGACTCAAAATGGAATCTGCACATATAAGGCATGACTTCTAATTCTTTCTGGATAATTTATAGTAAATTTTCAAAGTCGCTACAGGGGACCCAGAAACCGTCCTGGCCCTATCTCACGAGAACTTTAATATCTCTCGGTATACTGTTCATATGATCGTTTCGTTAATTTCATATGAAAATAGACTCGTCAAGGTTCGTTTACATAACTTATTCACTATTTAATACTAATCCTACAAATTTTGGAGATTTTTCAAATCCGCACCACTGCTGCTGCCAGCATCTATTTTCAAGGTAAACTTTACCTATCTTGTGGTTTCCATAGGCCAACTGAAATTTTGACATACATAGGTCCACATATGATCATATTTAGCCATTCCAATGGCTGATCATGTGACCAACACTCTCATTCCAAACCATAATCACATCATGAAACCAAATATAATTACAAAGCACAAATGGTCAAATTCCATCCTCCACTTTTACGAACCATTTTCGCATGGCCGTACACATATACATCACAAAGAACTTAAAAACAATCGAGGGTAGTCCTATACATGCCATATCCAAAGTTCAACCAAAAGAGTACCAAAAAGGGGGTTTGATAGTGTGGATGACTTCACTTCAATGATCCCGAATCCGATCGTTAACGAGCAAAATCTATAAAATAGAGAAACAAAGGAACGGAGTAAGCAATTTATGCTTAGTAAGTTTCGAGCCATAATTTACACACAACCAAAGCATAGCATTCAAGTAGCTAAACAATAATTCATATGCACAATTTCTCAATGACATGCTTACTTCACAATCCCAACTCTTATATTCATACACAAATAACGGCTTAGTTAAGGCCGATAACTCGTTTATCATTGGAGCAAATATTCATACGCACTTACTCCTAGTGTGCAAAGCACACACAACACATACCTTGTTGTTGGGAATTTCACAAGTGCATTAACTGAAAATTTTCCAGCAAGCTTATAATTTTCAAATCACATACCTTCGAGTTTAACCGGATATAGCTACTGTTCAAACGCCGGGACATAGCCCGGTTATGGTAACCCGCACAAATGCCTTCGGGACTTAACCCGGATATCACAACTCGCACAATTGCCTTCGGGCTTAGCCCGGATATCATAGCTCGCACCATTGCCTTCGGGCTTAGCCCGGATATCACAACTCGCACAATTGCCTTCGGGCTTAGCCCGGATATCACAATTTGCACATTCATACACATCTTTGTTTCAATTTCATAACAAACTTTTATGCACAATTTACTTAATCAAGAATATCATTTCGACTCAATGGCCACATACAAGGGCACAATTTCGATTGCTTATTACTTCGTTCAATCGAATCAAAATCTAAGTTTCGATACTCGAAAACTTACCTTGGAGATTATCGAGCGCTTCCAACGGCTGTTCAATCACCTTTTCTTTTCCTTTATTGGAGCTAGTTCCCTTTGCTCTTGAGCTTAATGTTAACAAATAAATTGATGTAATCGTTTTGAATATCAAAAGGGAATCCAAGGTACTTAGCCCTTATAAGGCCGCATACACTTACATCCACATACTTAAGCTCAATAATTATAACATAGCATCAAGCACTCATATGGCCGATTATACTTAGTCATACTTGCACAAATCAACAATAAATTTCGAGATTTTCACACCATATAAGTACTAGGCCGAATATACATGCAAGTTTCACAAACATTCTTCAACCATTTCTTCTTTAAACAAACATATTTATCATTTACTTCATAACCAAATCATCATGTGCAAACACATATACACATATAGGTGCAAGGCCAATTTCAAGGTGTTCATAACCATCCAAAACACAAATTTTAACTAACATGCAAGAAACATAAACCATGCTCATGAGCATGCCATGGCCGAATACCTCACACACCATACTCCTTTTAAATTTTTGGTCATGGTTAAACAAAGGACTCAATGCCCTACTCAAGAATACTAAAAAGAAATTTCAAGAGTAGTCAATCCATCATTACATGCATCATTAGCAAGCTTCACATTTAGCATGCAATGGCTTCAACACAATATCAACCTTGGCCAAATACCATTTCTATGGCATAACAAGGATTTGAACCATGGCTAGCATGAACATCAAGTTAGCAACTAAAACATGCATGAATCTCATGACACAACCTCATACATACCTTAATCTTGATGCAAGTATAGCCAAATCTCCTTCTAGATCTCTTCTAAACCAAAAATGGAGCAAAAATCCTCCCTTTTCCTTAGTATTTTCGGCCAAAGAAGTGAAAAATGGATGAACAAAATTTTTTCTTTCTTTCTCTACAACTCACTACAAGGGGGCATCCATGCTCATCTTTTTTTTTGTTCATTTCTTTAATTCTAATTCTTATTTTATTTCTTCATACATAACTCACTAACCAAACATGTTGGAAACATGTTTCCCTTGCCCATCAACACCTACCTTGGCCGGCCACTATGCTTCTTTTGGGGAAATTTGACATGCAAATCCCTTATTTTTGCATGCATGATCAACTAGTCATCCCACATCTTCCCATCATACTTTCAAAGTTTACTACTAGGCCCTTTCTAGTGAAATTCACATTTATAACACTAAATCAAATCATCAAAAATGTCACACACAATTTAACACATATGATAGGCATCAAAATAAATTTTAAATTATTTTTATGCCTCGGTTTTGTGGTCCCGAAACCACATCCCGTCTAGGGTCAATTTTGGGCTGTCACAAAACATATAGTGAACTCTATCATAACACATTGGATACACGAATCTCTATCACAGCACATAGACTCATTGAGTCAAACATGCCCCAAAAGTCAAGCATATAGCTAACACTCTCCTTATTTCTCCTTACATGTCCCGTTGAATGGAGCTTAGCTCTCATTCCCTTATCCCTTCAAACATGTCAAAGGGCTTCAATTCCCAAAACCACTATAGATATAAGTGAGTACTCACAATCCTTGGCATGTCAACTATATCCAATGATTCCAAGATCATAAGGCCAAAATATCCAAAAAAAAATGCATATTACTTATTGATTATCCGTGCACTATCACTGCATATTAGCATCTTTTGCAAAACACTAGCATAGTCATATAATATATATTACACATTTATTTCATGTATATAATTACACTTTACACAATAATCACCATACTCACTTATAACATTTCATGCATGATACATAACATAGATTCAAGAAAACTTACGCTCAGAACTTAGAGTAGGGATTTAGGCTACATCTAAATTTTCAAATAACACATGACTCTTGTTTACGAGTAGCAAGTCCATACACTCACCACTTTATGCTTTTACCAAAAAGTCAAAAGCTCAACTAACTCTTCCCTAGCTCATAGCAAGCTCTAACGAATCTGGGGCTTTACACATAAAAATCATACAATAATCACAGTCAAGTAACAACCAAAACTTCACTCAAACCAACTAAAACACAAGTTTTAAGCTAAGTTCTCATGTAATTTAAACTATTAACATAACAAACTTTAAATTGTAATAACTCAGTCCATACTAAATATGTTTTTCAAAAATCAGTTCTATTCATCTAATTAATCACTTATGCCTAATTCACAACCTTTAAACTAGACAAATCTACTCAATTCATGGTATCGACATTTTTCGACATCTTTTAGGCAATTTTCACAAAATTCATTAAAACATGAAAAATCATTAACCAAACTTCAAGGTAAGTTTAAAAACCTTCTAATCATGCTAAAACAAATTGAAAAACACTTTGAAACCAAGTTTTGACTCACAATCCTAAAATCCACCATTAGTGGCTCAATTTTCGGCTTTTATTTAAAACATGCGATTTGAAGTCTAATAATTCAGTTTTAAAGTATAAATAACATTAAAAACCAATGGTGACATGAATGATTACCTTTGTTGAGAGAATGAATAAGTTTTGACGTAAATCTGAAAATCTCACATTTGGAGAAGATGATGAAATCTATAGAATTTTTAGTGTTTTTCTTGAAGATTTATGATTGTAGATGACTTAGGAATGATAGGGAATCAATGTAATGTGGTTTGGGAATCAAAAATCAAAGAAATAGTGAGGAAGAAGTAAGGGACGGCAACTCTAAAGAGAGGACAATAAACTATCGTGAATTATGTTGTGAGTGGGGGTTTATTAGGTTCAATTTTTAAAACTGGTTAAATTGCTACATAAATGCTCACTATTTTGACTTAGATACAAATCAGTTCTTTTCCAAAATTAAGGGTTTTTAGAATACATTTTCAAAATTTGATTTAACAGTTAAGATGTCATAGTCGAATTTAATCACAATTTACCATGCTATGAAATTACAAGCACTCTACGGCTAAAATTCTTGAAATACCCCTAAAACTCCTAGGCCCTATTTTGGGGTGTTTTGTAAACATCCCGGTTGATTAATAAAATTTAGAGTTCTTTTATTTCTTTTATTTCTTCTATTTCTTCTATTTCTTTGTTCTCTTTATTATTTATTTCATAATATAATTTCTTTTTTAAAACTTTTATGATATTTTTAGATTTCTTATGATTTTTCATAAAATTTATTTTAATAATTTTTAACAATTTTATTTATTTTTAAGATTTTAAAAAATTATTAGAATTATTTATCAAGAAAAATGCTAAAAGTATCAAAATGATATTTTAATTATAGTTGGGGTCAAATTAACTATTAATCCTTTGGATTAACATGCCATGTGATTTCCCTAATGAAGTTAACGAATAAATGACCAAAATATAATAACTTGATAACATTAGTGACTATTACGTAACTTTTAAAAGTTAAGTGATTAAAACATAATTTTAAACAAAATTTAGGGAATGTTGGTGTAGATTAACCTCGAATAAATGTGAAACTAAAGCTAGATTATGTTTGGTTTTGAAAATATTTAATATTTTTACTTTTAGAAAACAATTTTCATTTTGTATTTTTTAAAAATTAAAAACAAATTTATAAATATGAATGAAAATTAATTTTCAATAATAAAAAGCATGTTCATTGTTATGAATATTTTATTAAGTGGATGTCCATCATGACCAAGATAAAGTTTTAATATACTTTAAATTCTAATAGTTATTAGAATTAGATCTCTACTTCTTTTATACTTCTTATGCCTATAAATAGAGATTCGATGAAGCATTGTAATCATTCCTTTTGATCAATAAAGTACATACTCCATTACTTTCATATTTTCTTTATTCTTTATTCTCTCCATCTCTCTTTATTTTATAACACGTTATCAGCATGATTCTCTTTTAATTGTTTTTCTCCATAAGTCACACAATTTTTTCCCATTCACCAAGCCTTACCCCTTTCAAGCAACAACCAATGTAATAGTCAGTCACTCAGATTTACTACTCAAGCTATTGTCGATTGCCTTCTAGAGCTACTGTTATTTCAGTCTTCAATTGAGTCTTGCGCATTATGGGTAATCATTATGCAAGGAAATTTATATAATCCTTATATGGTATGTTTTTCTCCTTTGTTGATTGATTTTTGGTAAAATTATTTTATGAAAATTATTATTACTTTAAGGCTTCTCTTAAACTAAGATTCTTTTCTTAAATCATAGTATGCATAATATTTAGATGTTTAAAGATTTAATTATTAAATTCTTGTTATTAAATGTTCTTGTAATTTGATTAAAAATATGGTGGAAAGTGTTACTAACCTACAATAGTTTATTAAAAAGAAATTTGATAGAATCTATTTATTCTTATTAACTTGCTAATGTTGAATGATTATATGATATCTTTTAAATTGAATTTATATATATTTTTGTAACACCCTAAACTCGGCCTAGACGTTATGGCCGAATCTGGCGATGTCACATGAAAGTATTTTTGAAAACGCATTGACCTTTAAACTGTTCCAATTATTATCTTTTACTTAGTTCGGGAAAACATGGACTAATTGATTTGCTTTAAACATTTTTTTACGTGGAAGCTTTTGATAAAATTCGTATTTGGAAAACCATTCGTATTTAAGGCTACCATCATTTTGATTAAAATCGGATTTAGACAAAAATCCCATGAATAGTTTAAAATTTCAAATAAAGTCCAACAGTCCATAAAGTCCCCATATAACATCAAAACAAACCAGAAAAATAATTAGAAAATAAATACCAAAACGGAGTTTAAAACAGTATAAATATGTGTGGCCACTATTGTGTTCTACACTGCATCGTCCCGTCAAGTCTGGGGATTACCTACATAGATAAAATAGAAAAGGGTGAGTTTTTGCAAACTCAGTGTGTAATCCCCACAGAAAATATACACAATAGGTGTCAAGAGTAAATAGTCTGGGCTGAAGCCCTTTTCAGAATCAGTTAGGGTCGTAGCCCATCAGATACAGTATGCAGACAGAATATCAGAATCCTACCCACCTTTCTCTACACACCATCTCAGTCCAGCGCTATACACCATATGAGGATATAATCAACCCACCCATCCCTACACACTGTACTGTACCGAATTGCGGCACATGATCAGAGTAATGCAGCTGAGCTGCCAAATAACAGGCTTAAAGCCTTTCAGACACTTCCTCCAAAATATCATCAACCCAACCCCGATGCAATGTGGCATACAATACATGACATACAATTATACAGTTAACAGATCATACATACAAATCGGTCTACATGTTAAGAGCATATATATATATATATATCACATAGCCAGATCACGTAATCAGGGGTCAAGCATCTCTTACCGACCTTACAATAGGTCCCAGTCGACTTGGCGACTCGAGCAACCTTTCAGAGCATTTCAGAAATAATGGGCTTACACGCCCATGTGGCTTTCCCGTGTCTTGCACACGGCCTCACTAGTCCTCACACGGCGGTGTGATGCGCCGTGTCATGCGCGCACGGCCTAGTTCGTTTATCACACGCCCGTGTGCTGCCACACGGCCTACTACACCGGCCACCACGCACCCTTCTAGCATCGATAGATTCATTTTTTGACTTTCGTCGATTCTCATTTTCTGTGTAATTGAGTACACAACTGGCTCTGAATTGCTGCAGAACACTTCCGAGCCTCTAGAGACCTATAATTAGTATGCTTAATGCTTTAAGAAACCCAAAAACTAGTCTAAAACGATTACTTGCAAAAATGAAAATTCGACTTACCACTATAGAACGAACACTATTCCAAATCAAATCGACGAAACGCTAATACCAGCCTCACGAGTGACTCCAAACAACAACAAAAAACCCCATTAAACACTTAACCAGAGTAAGACACGAGTTAGTGAACTGAAAACTTACCACACGTGCCTTAATAGTGAAAAGATAAGACGTTTGCAAGCAAGGAAGAATGTAAAGTCGAACAAAGATGGAAAACAAAGGAATTTCAGTAGCACAAGTAGTAAAAGAGAGGGGAAACGGTAACAAAAAGAGAGGATGTAGCCGAAATTGAAAGAAGAAGTAAAATTGAAACTGAAAACTGATAACCCCCTAGTGATTTTCTCCTTAATTCTCTCCACTACTCAGATTTCTGATCCAACTCAAACTCTTCCCCATAACCACCTAAGAATAAAGCCGACGCAGGGAATCGAACATAGAACCTCTAACACTCCAGCACTCCACTTAACCATCAGACAAGCAGGCCCATTCTTATATGAAATTACACATAACTTAATATAAACCTTTTGTACTAGTAGTTAAGACTTAATTCAGGAAAAAGCCAAAATTTTCCAACGACAAGGCTTTAACTTGGGACATCACACACACACCCAGAACACTTCACCACTAAAGCAGATGCACAGTTGTGTCAAATATTTACTGAAACAAAAACATAAATTTTAGGGCGTTACAACTCTACCCCCTAAGAGAAAATTTCGGCCTCGAAATTTACCTGATCAAAACAGATAAGGATACTGCTGGCGCATTGCATCCTCAAGCTCCCATGTAGCCTCCTCTGTGCTATGATTTCGACATCACACATTCACTAAAGGAACAAAGCTTTAATGTCGCGATCCAAAATCTGAACCTGCTCCTCCTTGAAGGTCAAATTTAGTCGAACCTCAATCTCTTCAACTGGAACAACATGCGTAGGATCAGAGCGATAACACCTCAACATTGATACATGAAAAATATCATTAATACGATCCAACTCCGGAGGTAGCTCCAACTGATATGCGACTGGCCCCATTAGCTTCAGAATCTGGTATAGCCCAATAAACCGAGGGCTTAGCTTGCCCTTACGACCGAACCTCAGAACCTTTTTCCATTGCCAGACCTTAAGAAAAACTACGTCCCCCACAGAATACTCTATCCCTTGACATTTCAGATCCGCATAAGATTTCTGCCTATCAGAAGCCGCTTTCAGTCGATCTCAATTCAAACAGACCTTGTCTTCAGTTTCAGAAACCATCTTTGGACCCAGAATGCGTCGCTCACCAAACTCAGTCCAGCATAAGAGAATCTGTCTAAGGATGGAAAGCAGTACTGAAGTCTAACCTTGAACCTAGAGCTTGATGAAGCTTCTTCCAAAATCGAGACATGAAACGTGGATCCCTATCAGAGATGATCAACATAGGTCCCCCATGAAGTCTCACTATTTTTTATATGTAGAGCTTAGCCAACTTCTGCAAAGAGAAGTCCGTCCTGACCTGAATGAAGTGAGTAGACTTAGTCAATTGATCCATGATGACCCATACAGAATCCTTCTTAGTGGGTGTTAAAGGCAACCCAACAATGAAGTCCATTGTTACTCACTCCCATTTCTACATCGATATCCTAACCAGAAGTAGCAAACCCGAAGGTAACCGATGCTCAGCCTTAACCTGCTAACAAGTCAAACAGTGAGCCACGAAGTCGGTAACCTCTCGCTTCAACCCTAGCCACCAATATACATCTCGTAGATCTCGGTACATTTTATTTTCGTCGGGATGCATAGCATAGGGCCTACTATGCGCCTCCTTCAAAATCGACTATCTCAAGCCCTCATCATTCGGTACACAAATCCGACTGCGAAAACACAATACCCCATCCTTATTAATCCCAAAATCTGAAGTAATACCACTCTCAACCTGATAGAACCGTAACTCAAGAGACTTATCCCCCATCTGTTTATTTCTGATTTGATCAATCCATGTCAGTTTCACTTGAATTTCTGCAACAGACTCCCATCGTTGAAAAGACTCAGTCGAGCAAACATCGCTCTCAGATCGGTCATAACCCTACGGCTTAACGCATCGGCCACCACATTGGCCTTACCAGGATGATATTCAATGGTGCAATCATAGTCTTTGAACAACTCAACCTGTCTAGGCCGCCTAAGATTTAACACCTTCTACATGAGGAGATATCTGAGGCTCTTATGATCAATGCAAATAGTACACTTCTCACATACAGATAGTGCCTCCAAATCTTCAGAGCGAAGACTACCGCTGCCAACTCCAGATCATGCATCGAATAGTTAGCCTCATGAGTCTTGAGCTATCGAGACGCATAAGCAACTACCTTCCTATCTTGCATCAGAACACAACCCAGACTCACATACGATGCATCACTGTAAACCACGAAGTCTTTACCAAGCTCAGGTTGTATCAGAACAGGAGCCTGAGTTAAAACCGTCTTGAGCTTATCAAAGCTCTCCTACTGTGCATCAGTCCAAACGAAAGGAACTCCCTTATACAGTAGCTTAGTCATCGGAGCTACGATCAAAGAGAACAGTTCTATGATATGTCGATAATATCCTGCCAACCCTAGAAAGTTGTGGATCTCAGACACGTTCTTCGGCTATTTCCAACCCAACACAGTCTCAATCTTACGAGGATCAACTCGTATCCCCCTAGCAGAAACTACATGTCCAAGAAATGTCACTTCCCGAAGCCAGAACTCACACTTGCTAAACTTTTCATACAACTATTTCTCATGAAGAATCTGTAGAACCACTCTGAGATGCTCATCGTGCTAATCCTCTGTCTTAGAATGCACCAAAATATCGTTGATGAACACCACAACAAACTGATCTAGGTAGGGCTAAAATACTCGATTTATCAAATCCATGAATGATACTGGTGCATTAGTCAAACCAAAGGGAATAACTAGGAACTCGTAATGTCTATATCGAGTCCTAAATGTCATTTTATGCACGTCAGCCTCCTTTACCCTCAGATGATGATATCCCGAACGTAAGTCAATCTTGGAGAACACAGAAGCCCCTCTAAACTGGTTGAATAAATCATCAATCCTCGGGAGAGGGTACTTATTCTTAATTGTTAGCTTGTTCAACTGCTGATAGTCAATACACATCTGCATTGTCCCATATTTCTTTTTTACAAATAGAATAGGTACTCCCCACGGAGACACACTAGAACGAATGAACCCATGATCTAATAGCTCCTGAATCTGAGCCTTAAGTTCCGTCAGCTCTTTTGGTGCCATTCGGTAGGTGGCAATAGATACCGGAGCTATGCCAGAAAATAACTCAATCTCAAACTCCACCTCACAGCTCGAAGGTAACCCAGGTAACTCCTCAAAAAACACATTTGAAAAATCCCTCACTGCTCTGATGTCTTTAACCGAAGAGTCCTCAGAATCAAAAATACTGACGTAGGATAAGAATGACACCTTTTTTAAACCAACTTTTCTGCTACCAAAGCTAAGATCACATTAGTCAGGTAGTAACGAAGTTCCCCAATCACAACTACCTTAATATCCTCTTTGGTTCTCAATACAACCCTTTTTGTCGCACAATCTAGACTTACTCGGTGCCTTACCAACCAATCCATCTCCAATATCAAATCGAACTCCCCAAATGGAAGCTCCATTAGATCAGCCCGAAATACTATCCCTTGAACCTCTAACGGAACATCTCAATATAATTTACTAACTTGAACAGATTGCCCCAAAGGATTCACAACAGTCATCTCACTAGAAGTATTCTCAACCGAAATCCCTAAAGTTCCAGACACAGTGCTAGCTACATAGGAGTGTGTAGAGCCAATGTCCATCAGTGAAAGTTAAGGTACATTAAAAATTA
The DNA here is from genome assembly GCF_025698485.1 of Gossypium arboreum. Lineage (NCBI taxonomy): Eukaryota > Viridiplantae > Streptophyta > Magnoliopsida > Malvales > Malvaceae > Gossypium > Gossypium arboreum. The sequence continues at coordinate 22,011,627 of NC_069070.1, forward strand.
AGAACATACCTGTGATAACGTCCGGAGCATCTCGATTCTAACGGTGACTAGCAACATAAGCCAGAGCAGGCTGCCTTGCCTCAGTCGGTACAGCACCTCTACCCAGTGCTCTCTGTCCTCGTCCCATACCGTTACCACCTCTAGCCTAACCTCGACCCCTAGGTAGCTGCTGAACTACCCTCAGTGACTGTGTAGAGCCAGTAAATGAAGCTTGCATTTGATTACTTCTTAACGGACAATCCCAAACACAGTGCTAAGTCGACCCACATCTCAAGTGCACCTCAGTAGTCCTCCAACACTCGCCCGGATGGCATCTACCACAGTGCCCACATAGCGCCACCCTAATAGGTGCAACAGGAGGCCCAACTCTTACTGGCCCATCAGACTTAGCCTTTTTCTTAGGCCTTATCGCAGAACTCGAGGGCTCTAATTCCCTCTTATTCTTTTTTCTCTCAATTTTGGCACTCAGTGCGCTTAACCTCCTCGATAATCTTCACCTTCTCAACTAGAACAGAGAAATCATGCTGCCTCTACGGAGCTATCAGAAATCACAAACTATCCCTGAGACCAACCTCAAACTGAACACAGTATTCATACTCAGTCACTACCATGCCTCGCGTATAACGGCCAACCTTAAGAACTCGGCCTCATACTCGGCCACTGAACGGTTTCCCCTAGTGAGATTAAGGAACTCTCGCCTCCTGGCATCAATGTAGCTGGCCTCCATATACTTACCCCGGAATGTAGTCTTAAAATAATCCCAAGTCAATTGGCCGGGCTGAGTGCCCTCCTTAACCGTGAGCCACTACCGGTATGCCTCATCACGTAATAGAGAAACAGCCAGATTAAGCTTCTGTTTAGCAATAAAATCCAGGTCATCCAAAATTCTCTTCGTGGCCTCTATTCAGTACTCAGCCACGTTAGAGGCGACTCCAACGATACCCCTGAATAACTCAGCCCCATTAGATCCATTGGCCCCTAGATCTAGTGTTGGCCCCAACGACCCTCTCCAAAATCAGTAGCATGGCTTGGGAAAGTGCGTCATCCCCATCCGCACGATCATGAGGTCTAGACCCAATCTCTGTCGCAGGTGATACCGGTATCTCGCTAGTATCCAGATTAAGAATAGTATCAGATACCAAGGACTCAGCTCGAGCCCCTCTACAGCCCTTACCATGGCCACTAGTACCCCAGCCACGAGTACCAATTGTGCTTATCGTAAATTTCAAAATTTATCTGTATTAACAGTTTCATGCATTAGTTACAATTCCAATATTTATTAACAGATATTTTATGCAGTACAGTATTAGAATATTCAGAGTCAGTTATCGTGAGTAGTAGTCTCATTACAGTTTTCAGTTTACACTACCTAGAGTGTTTTCAGTGTTGTATACTACCTAAAGCAGTTTTGGTATATTCTAATCATATTCTCAGACAGTTTTAAACAGAGCTTCAGAGAACTTATAGGATCAGCGCCGAGACTCGGTGTACCACATACTTATTTCAAAAATATTTCAAATTATTTACAAATAATTTCTTCAAAACCAATCTTTAAAACCCAAATCCACAGCCGAGTTTTGTAACCTGGCTCTGATACCATTAAATCTGACACCCTAAACCCAGCCTGAACATTATGGTCGAATCTGGCAATATCATATGAACGTGTTTTTGAAAACACATTGAGCTTTAAACCGTTCCAATTATTATCTTTTACTTAGTTCAGAAAAACGTGGACTAATTGATTTGCTTTAAAACGTGTCTTTTACGCGGAAGCTTTTGATAAAATTCGTCTTTGGAAAACCATTCATATTTAAGGCTACCATCATTTTGATTAAAATCGAATTTAGACTAAAACCCCATGAACAGTTTAAAAATCCAAATAAAGTCCAACAGTCCATAAAGTCCCCATATTACATCAAAATAACCCAGAAAAATAATTAGGAAATAAATACCGAAACGGAGTTTAAAACAATCTAAATATGTGTGGCCATTGTCGTGTTCTCCGCTGTATCGTCCTGACAAGTCTGGGAATTACCTACACAGATAAAACAAAAAAGGGTAAGTTTTCACAAACTCAGTGTGTAATCCCCACAGAAAATATACACAATAGGTGTCAAGAGAAATGCGATGCAGGTGAAGCCCTTTTCAGAATCGATTAGGGTCAGTAGCCCATCGATCTGATCTGCGATAGAATATCAGAATCCTACCCACCAGCCTCTCCACACCATGTGGGGATATAATCAACCCACCCATCCCTACACACCGTACTGTACCGAATTGCAGCATATGATCAAAACAATGCAGCTGAGCTACCAGATAACAGGCTTAAAGCCTTTCAGACACTTCCTCCAAAATATCATCAACCCAACCCCGATGCAATGCAGCATACAATACATGACATGCAATTATACCATTATCATATCATACATATTGTTATCAGATCATACATACAAATCGGTCTACATGCTAAGAGCATATATATATATCACATAGCCAGATCATGTAACAAGGGGCCATGCATCTCTTACCGACCCTACAATAGGTCCCAGTCGACTTGGCGACCCGAGCAACCTTTTAGAGTATTTCAGAAATAATGGGCTCACATGTTCATGTGGCCCACTCGTGTGGGTCCACACGTCCGTGTATCCCACACGGCCCAAATTAGCTTTGGCCGTGTAGATCACACGGCCTGGCCCAGAATTCCACACGCTAATGTGATTCACCTGTGTGGCCCACAAGGCCCAATTGGTCGAGCCCGTGTCTCGCACACAGCCTTGTTAGTCCTCACACGGTCGTGTCATGGGCCCGTGTCAAACGCGCATGGCCTAGTTCATCGATCACACGCTCGTGTGCTGCCAACGGCCTACCACACAGGCGACCACACGCCTGTGTGGCGTCTACAGATTCATTTTTCGGCTTTTACCGATTTTCATTTTCTGTGTAATTGAGTACACACTTAGTTCTGAATTACTACAGAACACTTCTGAGCCTCTAGAGACCTAAAATCAATATACTTCAAGCTTTAAGAAGCTCAAAAATGAGTTTAAAACAAATACTTGCAAAAATGAAAAGTCGGCTTACCCCTACAGAATGATCACTACTCTGAATCAAATCAACGAAATGCTAATACCAACCTCACGAGTGACTCCTAAACAACAACCAAAAACTCTATTAAACACTTAACCAGAGTAACACATGAGTTAGTGAATTGAAAACTTACCACACGACTTTAACAGTGAAAAGGCAAGACATTTGCAAGCAAGGAAGAATGTAAAGTCGAACAAGGAGGAAAAATAAAGGAATTTCGGCTGCACAAGGAGTAAAAGAGAGGGGAAACGACAGCAAAAAGAGAGGATGTAGCTAAAATTGCTAAAAAAATAAGCAGTAAAACTGAAACTAAAAAATTATAACCCCCTAGTGATTTTCTCTTTAATTCTCTCCAGTACTCAGATTTCTGATCCAATTCAAACTCTTCCCCGTAACCACCTAAAAATAAAGCCGACGTAGGGAATCAAACACAGAACCTCTAACACACCAACACTACACTTAACCATCAAATCCATTATTAGATGAAATTACACATAACTTAATATAAACCTTTTGTACTAGCAGTTAAGACTTAATTCAGGAAAAAGCCAAAATTTGCCAACGACAAGGCTTGAACTTGGGACCTCACACACACACACACACCCAGAACCCTTAACCACTAAAGCAAATACAAAGTTGTACAAAATATTTACGGAAACAAAAACATAAATTTTGGGGCGTTATAATTTTATTAGAGCAAGATAAGATTTTATAACATACTTGTGGTATTGGAATTTGGTACAATGTGTATCGGATAATTTTCAAGCATCGGACATGAAAATTTTGATTATTTATTAAATGATTTTTACTGTAACTCCCCAAACCCGACCCAAGAGTTCGACCGAATCAGAAATGCTACATTGATCACCGAAGTTATCGTGAGAAAAATTCACCAAATCAAGTCGTTCAAAATTTCCATTTCGGAAAGTGTTTGACACACAACAAATTAAAAACGTTTAAAATCCCTTCTGTATAGATATCAGATCAAAACATATAACAAAAAATTTTACCACCGTCTTATAAAACTTTATAGTTCAACTTAAACCAAATAGCAATTAAAAACTAAAATAAAACTTATAGTTCATCTCCTCTAGAACTATTCGAGACCTCCGCGCACTGAGCCCATCAACAGAATCCAGAACTGTACTTGAAAGGGGAAATAGATGAAAGGGTAAGCTACTCGAGCTTAGTGTGAGATCATACCAGTTAAACTATAGAAATGGAAACAAGGACAAAAATAGAAAGCCTAGATGCAGTTCAGCTTCGGTTGTAAAGCAGAACTACCTTACAGAACTATTCAGAACCGGTTGATATATGCAAAGCAAACTTACCGATAGATGACAATTGAGCATATTTGCGCAAAATCAATATACTTTAGGTACCTTTCGGTCACATGGAACAATCAGACACATATAGTCTCACATGCCACTTAGATACAGTAGCAATAACTTACAAGTCAGTCACATAGTCACAATAATAGTTCAGTCAGATAGTTGCAGACAGAGTCTACAGAATCTACATAGGCACAAGTGCCTTTCAGTCGAACAGTAATACATTCAATCATAGTACCAGTAATTCTCAACCATTCACAAGTTTCAATTCAGTTAAACAGATCATTTAGATGTATATGAATGTGAATAAGTTATAAAATTTACACCCATCTAGTAAACACACCTCTCCGTCCCCCATCACTCCTCATTAATGCTTTAAACTCGTCCCACCAATCACACCACTCAAGACCTCGTAAGGCCCATCCAACCCTGCACTCCAGCTGATGTCATCTTGAATTTCCCAGAAAAGACGGCTATCAAGATTGTCCATGACCCTATGGGTATTGTGACTAACCTCGACCTTCTGGGTATTGGATCTAACAGTGTGCAAATAAATTGCCAGTCTCGTATATTACGCAGTCAAGCTAGCGTATCAGCTGTAATGTGCAATGCGGTACCGCAGTACAGACATACAATATGAACTGCCAGATCATATGGTAGTACGTAGCGTAGCTAATGTACATACGGTATGGTGCAATGCGGTAATCTGCTATACCGATAGGTTGCAGTAAAATTGCTAGTTCAGTCAATGGTACATAGCGTAGCTAACGTACATGCGGTACAGTACAATGTGGTAATCCGTTATACCGATATGATGTCATCCTAGATTGCCTGGCAACAATGACCATCCGCATTGTCCACAACCATCAGGGTATTGGGGCCGCCCGCGAACCTCTAGGTTTTAGGGGTTAATAATAGAGGTGTTCATGGGCCGGGCCAGGCTTAACTAAAAAATCATGCCCATTTATTGGCCCCGAGACAAGCCTAAAAAATGGGCCTAAAATTTTGCCCAAGCCCTACCCGGATAAAAATAATAAAACTTGGGCCCGGCCCGGCCGGCCCATATTAATTTTTTATATTATTTTTAAATATATATAATACATCAAAAATACTAAAAACATCAAAATAAATATTTCCCAACAAATTGAAAATAAATTTTAAAAATATGTAGACTTAAATAACACTAAGATAGATGCAACTTAACGAGCAAATGCCTCTAAAATAATAAAAAATTTAACAAATGCCTTTAAAATAATAACAAAATTAACAATAAAATAAGTTTTATACAATATCCAAACAATAACAACAAAATAGTAGTAACATAATAGTAAAATGGTAGCAAAATAAGGAGAAAACAATAAAAAAAATAACATTCAAGAATAAAAAAATGCAGATTTTTTTTCTCCTTTAGTGAATTTTGGACTGGGCCGGGCCGAGCTCGGGCTAAAAATACCTTACTCGAGGCTCGACGTATTTTTTAAATGATCCTTATTTTTTTGTCCAAGCCCATTCTTTGGGCCTATATTTTTGCCCAAACCCTCCCACATTTCGGGTGGGCCTTCGGGCCGGGCCAGGTAGCTTGGCCTATGAACACCTCTAGTTAATAACCAACAGATCAGCTGCCAGTTTAGTTCAATCAATCTTCCTTCTCTCCCAAAATCCCACCAAAATAGTTTATGCATATGTATGTATGTATGCAGTCAGATGTACACAATCAAAATACCAGTCTCCGATAATTAATCAGAAGCAAACATTCACATCCTGTAACGCCCTGCACCCGAGACCATTGCCGGAGTCGAACACGAGGTGTTAACGAACTTAATTCATTTATTTACACAGTTCATTTTAAAATTTCCAGACAAGCTGGCTAACTGCGTCACTGTCACCTTAAAAATCATATCTCGGGTTTCAAAACTCGAAAACTGATTCTGTAAATTTTCCCTGAAACTAGACTCATATATCCATCTACAGAATTTTTTCTAGAATTTTTTGTGAGGCCAATTAGTACAGTTTATTAGTTAAAGTCTCCCCTGTTTCAGGGTTCGACTACTCTGACCTTCATGCATTACGACTTAGATACCTCCTTGTGCAGGCCTTCAATACATATTCCATTTGTTTCATGAAACTAGACTCAAAAAGGAATCTGTACATATAAAGCATGACTTCTAATTATTTCTGGTTAATTTATGGTAAATTTCCAAAGTCATAATAGGGGATCCAGTAACCGTTCTAGCCCTGTTTCACGAAAAGTTAAACATCTCATAAAATACGGCTCATATGGTCATTTCGCTTCTTCCATATGAAAATATACTCATCAAGGTTCGATTACATAATTTATTCATTATTTAATTACATTCCTACTATTTTTAGTGAATTTTCAAACTCACATCACTGCTGCTATCAGCATCTATTTTAAGGTAAATTTCACCTATTTCATAGTTTCCATGATTCAACTAGCCATTGGACATACATAGCACCAAATATGATCATGATTAACCATTCCAATAGCTAATCATTTCCAAGCATTTCCACACCTCTCAATAACCATATATATACAAAATGATTTTTAATACTATGCTCAAAATATTTAAGCCATTTTCGCATGGCTATCCGAATATATACACATTACCAAAGGTACTTGATTAACAACAAAGGTTAGTCCTATACATGCCATTATCAACGTTTAACTAAAAGAGTACCAAAAGGGCTTAGATAGTGTGGACGACTTCAACTTCAACAATCCCGAGTCTGATAGCTGACGAACAAAAATCTATAAAACAGAGAATTAAAGAAACGGAATAAGCATTTAATGCTTAGTAAGTTTTGAGTAACGAAATTATTTACGACTAAAGTATAGCGTTCATATGACTAAATGAATAATTTCATATATGCACATTCTCAAAATCATAATTTCTTCACGCTTCAACCAATATATTCATACACAGGGTATCAAACCTAACTAGAGGCCGGAAGCTCGTTAATCAATTGAGCGAGTACTATTTGAAAGGAATCAACCTTTCCGATGCATATACGAAACATACCTTAACGTTTGTAATTTATGAGCGTATTAATTGAAATTATTACAGCAAGATCGCTCACTTCCAAACCCAAGTACCTTCGGGATTTAGCCGGATATAGCAACTCGCACAAATGCCTTTGGGTCTTAGCCCGGATATAGTCACTAGCACAAATGCCTTCGGGACTTAGCCCGGATATAGTAACTCGCACAAATGCCTTCGGGTCTTAGCCCGGATATAGTCACTAGCACAAATGCCTTCGGGACTTAGCCCGGATATAGGAACTCACACAAATGCCTTCAGGACTTAGCCCGGATATCATCTGAATAATCAAGCACATATATCAATGAATCATGACACATCTATATTTCATTTTCATAACTAGAATTCAAACACAAGACACTTATCAACCATTACCATTTTCGGCTCAATAGCCACATACAAAGAGCATGATTTGATTTGCTTTATAACATAATCTCTATACACATTCGGCTACCCGTCATAGGTATAAACTAATCACCTCAATATACAATTCAAGTAGAATCATTATATCATCGTTTATTTGTTATGCTTATATGTCATGACTTAATCGAATCATAAACTAAGTTTCATTACTCCAAAACTTACCTCGGATGTTGTCGAACGATTTCAACGGCTATTCGACCACTTTTTCCTTTCCCTTATCCAACTTTGATCCTCTAAGCTCTTGAGCTAAATCAAACACAATCATACGGCATCCATATACATTTTAGAACCATTCTTAACATACTTACTACTCATTTACAACACAAAATACTCATATCACATTTATAAAACTACAAGCCGAATATACCTATACTTACCTTACTTAAACATCAACCCTCAATTTCTTTGACATAACACATTCCCGAAAATGATAAGGCAATATAACAGCCTTTAATCCAACTTATAATTCATACATATCACATTCCAAGCATTCACTCTATTCTATCACTTAACATACAAACATTACTCAATAACTTTCTAGTTCAAATTCGGCAATTACACCAATTCACTAGATGGTTTATTATTATTGTTCATTTATTCAAACTACTTACAAATACCTTAAACTATCTCAATTAACAACCATTTTCTACTCGTCACGTTTACTCTACTTGAGCCGAGTGCACATAAAGTCCTTGGCCGAAACTCACTAAACACAAATCAGCGATAATCTTGTATTTAACTTGAGCATAACCTTATTTACCTTCCAAAAATCATAAAAATATCAAACTCTTAATATTTATGTGCAAAGCCGAATCTTAATATGATCCAACCTCCAACTCATTCATTTCAATCACTCACACGGCATTTGTTCAATTCATTAGACAAATCTATGTTTGGCCATTGTACTCATGAACATTAGAATTTATCATTTGACTAACTAAAACCCTTCTCTTCAACAATTCTTAATAAAACATAAAAACCATAACCCAATCTCATCCTTTAATAACTAAAACCGAATGCTCAAACCATCACCAAGATTTTCATAATTTTGACATGGGTTATGTAAGAAACTAGCTAATTAACTAGAAACAAGCTTAAGGTTTAAAGAAAATCTAACACAAATGACTAACCTCCCTTAAGTTCCAAGTGACCGAACCTCCTCTTCTTTCTTCCTTCAATTCACAGCAATGGAGGAGCATGGATGAAACAACTTTGTTTTAGATTTTCAACCTTTTATTTTATTATTTTTAACATAACACATTAACACAAAATGTTTATAATATGTTTAACCCATTGCATGGCCGGCCACTACCTAAAGTTTTGGGTAATTTGACATGCAAGGACAAGCATTTTCTAACATGCATCAATAGGCCACTTTAACATTTGCCTAGCACATTTCTAAATTTTCTCACACAAGTCCTATTTAATAAAATTCACTTATAATTATCAAAATTCAAACATGAAATTTTCACACATGCATATATACATATAATAAGCATCAAATATGACGGTTAATTATTTTTATGACTCGGTTTTGTGGTCCCGAAACCACTTTCTGACTAGGGTCACATTAGGGCTGTCACACATCCAATCAGTCAGTTACAGAAACATATATGTGCACACTTATAACTCAAATTTAGTATCAAGCTTATCACACAACCAATCACAAATGACATACATCACAAGCCCGGATTAGAGTCGTAATTACCCTCAGTAAAGCTCAGTCGAGGTTTGGAACACATAGAGTTACTACTACACTCAAATTTGACCTAAAATCATTATTTGGTGAGATAAGGCCACACGCTCATGTGCTCCGATTGTGTGGAGCAATCCAAGCTATGTGAGGGTCTAAACGCCCGTATGAAGGGTTGTACACGGTCGTGTGACAGAGGCACACTCCCGTGTGAGGCAGGGGCACGGCCGTGTGAACAGGCCATGTAACTCATTGTCCAAAATCACTAAAATAATGTGCAGGGAAGACATAACTGTATGAGGGTCTCACACGCCCGTGTGCCCACCAGACACGGCCGTGTGTTCCAAATCATATGCCCGTGTGGGATCCCTAAATCCCCAAATCAGCCACACGGCTGTGTGGTCAGGCCGTGTAACTCCTAAAACTCAAAATCCCTAATTCTCAAACCCACACGCCCGTGTGCCTAAGGGATATAGCCGTGTGAATTTTGACAAACTCCTCAAATTGACGACATGGCCGTGAGGCCATGTGGCACCCAATTTGGCCCGAAAACCCTAGTTCCCAAATCCACACGATTGTATGCCACGGCACATGCCCGTGTGGCCGTCGGGAAGGTCACGAAACCACTCCTAAAATAGCCTTAAACCACCATCTAAGCCACTGAAACCATCCCTAATCTTTTCCCTATCAAAAACATATCAGAAAGTAGTAGTTTCTCCTCACTTCCAATGTCTAGAACCCACAATCTTCAGGTTAACACATACACAAGATATGTTGAAACAGAAATTTTATAAAAACGATAATGAGATGACAAGGTTTCTAATCCCACACCTATTTCGATGACGAGGAAGACAATAGAGGTGTGAAGATCTAAAATCTGTAGGCAAAACGATTCAAAAGCAATCAAAATAACCCCCAAAAGAAAAAGTAACAGAGAACAAAAAGAAAAAGATACTGTAACAGCTCGAATTTGAGGCTAGTCAGAATAGTGATCTTGGGACCACAAATCCAGAGATTAAATAATTATTTTATTATTAAATTTATATTATGGTATGTTTATAAGAGTGCATGAAAAATTTGATGGATTAATTTTAGCGTTTATGAGCTCAATTGTGAAAAAGGACTAAATCGCATAAAGTTTAAAAGTATTGAATTGATAGCTAAAGGTGTTAAATAGTTAGAGAACCAAAATTAAGGGTCTTTAAAAGGTAGATAGACCCTTGGAAGAAGGCATAACTGGCCATAGAGTCAAAGAGGAGACAAATTTGTCAAAATTAGGTGAGTTGGTGACCAATTTTGACTAGATGAAAAATAAAATAAAGGGAAATGATATCAACTTTTTTTTCCATCTTCTTTTCCATTGAATTTTCAGTAAAAATCATGTTTTAAAGCTTGAAATTTTTCAGCAAGTTGAAGCACTCACAAGTAAGTGATTTTAATGAGTTTCTTGAAGATTTTTATATTTTTGGACCCCTTAAAGCATGAGCTTTCAAATGAGGGTACTATTTTGCTAAATGGTTGAAAGTCTAGAGTTTTTCCATGAGAGCATCTAGGGTGTTTTCTGAAATTTTATGGAAGAATATGAGTCTTGGGTGTGATATAACCAACTTTTTGTGAAATGTGTTAGCATGAAAACACGTAAAGGAACTATTTTGCATAAGTTGTAAAATAGATGAAAATTGTGTGAAATATTAGGATCTTGGAGTTGATATAAGAGTAAAAAGGGTTTGGATAAGCTTAAAATGTGAATAAATTCGATAAAAATCAATTTTCGAGCCTAGGGGTAAAATGGTCATTTTGTCAAGGTCTAGGGGCAAAATGGTTATTTTACCAAAGAAGTGAATTTTCAATTGCCTAATTTTATTTAGTGATTGAATAAGTGTATTTTTCTATTATAGATCAAGAAATACCGAATTCGAACCTAGACCGGGGGAAACCTAAGCAAATCGACTAAAGCAACTAGTCGCCATATTTTGTGATCTGAGGTAAGTTGTATGTAAATAATACAACTACATTGTTAATGTATATGTTGAATTGTACTTGAATTTGATATAGCATGAATTGCTTGATTGTGGAATTGAGAAAGCATGATGATAATAGAGATGGCAGAGTTTCCGTTTGAGCTTAGGAAATAAATCGGATATTCATACCATGACATATGGGTTAATGTGAGCTAGTGTAAGACATGTCTAGGACATGCATCGGCCACATTATGAGAGCTCGTGTAAGACCATGTTTGGGACATTACATCGGTATCGAGATGAGTGCTAGTGTAAGACATGTCTGGGACATGCATTGGCCTCAAGACGTAAGCCAGTGTAAGACATGTCTGGGACATGCATCGGCTACGAGATGATAGTCAGTGTAAGACCATGTCTGGGACATGGCATCAACTTGAGATATGAGCCAGTGTAAGACCATGTCTAGGACATGGCATCGGCACCTTACCCCACGTTTGAGGCTATGGAAATATCCGATAATGTTCCAAATGGTTCAATGGAGAAAGTATGAACTCAAGTTAACAAGGAAAAATTTTAACTGTGTTGTGAGTGGCACAGGTACCTATATGATATGTATAAAATGTGAGCTCAATATATGTTATATGAGGTGTATTGAATATTGATGAGTAAGTTTTGCTTTTTCCACTTGTGTATTATGATACTTGTTGATGAATAGTAAAGTTATGTTGTATAATTATTTATATGAAACTTACTAAGCTTTATGCTTACTCCCTCTCCTTTTCTTTTTCTTCTAGTGCCACCTATCTAGCTCAAGCATCAACGGAAGTCAGAGATATCGATCACACTATCAATCGAAGCTTTTGGTATAGTTTGATTCATATTTTTTAATATGGCATGTATAAGGCTTAGACTTTACTATTTTTGGTGCCACTAAGAGCTGGCCAAATGTGTTGGCTTGAGTTGAAAACTCTTCATCTTGTATTAAGCCTCAAATGATGGTAATCATTCATTTTTATTTGTACGCAAGGATGTTAATTTTATAGATGAGTATAATGCACCTGTGGAATGTTGTTCATTGTGGCTGATTTGGTTACTTGGGATAGTCTTATCTTGATTTTGGTTGCTACTATGCAGGTTATTTAAGTAAGGATGGCAATTAGGCTTGGTAAATAGCCTTATATTGTCCACACGAGTAGATACACGAGCGTGCGTCTTGACCATGTGCGACGCACGGACTGCCCCATGGGCATGTGGTCCGGCCGTGTGTCCCCCTACACATAAAAATTTCAAGTCAGTATGCATAATAGTAAACACACGGACAAAGACACGGCCGTATGTCTCAACTGTGTGAGGGACATGGCGTAGCACATAGGTGTGTGCTTTGGCCATGTGACATTTTGGGAATGCTGACGTCAGAAATAGAAGTCCATGTTTTTGTACACGGGCTAGGACACGGACGTGTCATACCCATGTGAAGGAAATGGGCCAGCACACGGGCGTGTGCCAGGCCGTGTGATAACCCCTAATGGTGTACACTTAAAATTAATTCCACACTAGTGGAGGACACGGGTGTGTCCTTATATTGCTTGGGTCGTGTGAGCCACACAGGCCATCAACATGACCATGTGCAAATGGCCACACGGGCGTGTTGCCCTTCTATACGGGTGTGTGCCATGTTTTAAAGTCAAAATTTCTATAGATGGATTAAAGACCCTGGGCTGATTCTGAATAGTTTTCAATGGTCGATTTGAAACTCGTAGGCCCATAATAAGAAGTTTAAAGTAGAAATTGAAAAAGTTTTAAATTGGATAGAGTCTTGGTGACTTGTGAACATTTATGTGCGTGAGATTGAGTTAGGTAATGCCTCGTACTTCGCTCTGACGTGGGTTATAGGTATGGAGTGTTATATTTAATGGTATTAGAGCTATGGTTTAGTCAGTTCTAGGACTAACCTAGCGAGAGTACGAGTTTAACTATACATGCCATATCTGTATATTGATAGTGTGACAATTTCTGACAATTATAAATTCTATTTTTATATAGCAAATGGATCTTGATAGAGCTACGGTGGATGATGTGGAGAGTAACGCGTCGGCTCCCGCTGAAGGGACCGCGCCAGTTGAGAGTGAGCTTGTGACTATGGGTCAAGGCAGAGAGGCTGGAGAAGCCTACCTCCGAATGATGGATGCTTGGTATACGGAATCCATTTGTGTGAATCTAAACACTCCACCTGCCTCACGTCCTTCGATTCCTTAGTATGCCCTTGTAGATCCGTAAGGCGCAGATGTGTTTAGGAGAGAGAAGCCTCCGATAGACAAGATTCGAAATCAAGGGGTCGAGGAATTTCGGGCTAACATAGATGACGACCCAGAGAAAGTAGAGTTTTGTTAGAGAATACCATCAGAGTGTTCGATGAATTGTCGTGCATGCCTGGGGAGTGCGTGAAGTGTGCAGTATTGCTCTTGCAAGATTCAGCCTATCAATGGTAGAGCACTCTCGTGTCTGTGATACCGAGAGAGAGAGTAACTTGAGAATTCTTCCAAGAAGAGTTTCGAAAGAATTATATTAGCCAGAGGTTTATAGACCAAAAAAAGGAAAGAATTTCTAGAGTTGTAGCAAGGTAGTAAGACTGTAACGGAGTATGAATGTGAATTTGTGAAACTCAGCAAGTATGCACGAGAGTGCGTATCCACTGAAGCTACCATATGTAAAAGAATTGAGGATGGTCTAAATGAGGATATCCGAGTATTTGTTGGCATTTTAGAGCTAAGAGAATTAGAAGTGCTTGTTGAGAAAGCATGCAAGGCAGAAGAATTGGTTAAAGAAAGGAGAAAGGCAACCCTTGAGTCGCGGGATTCAAGAGAAAGATAGATGGGGAAATCGTATCAGTCCTTATCCAAGAAATCGAAGGAATTCACTACTCGATCAAATACTTCAGTGGGGTTTTCGAGTAAAATCAAGAACCGGCAGAACATAGCTTCTAGAGCCCAGAGCACTTCTGTCGCGAGCATCGGTAGTGCTCGGCCGAATAGACCAGAATATTTGTAATGTCGTAGGCATCACTTCAGCGAGTGCAAGAGGAATAAAAGGGGCTTTTTTAAGTGTGGATCATTAGAATATTTCATCTGAGACTGTCCTAAAATGGAAAAGAGAGAGAGAGAGAAAAAGCAAGAAGCGAAAGCAAGTAGTTCTTCTTCGAGGGGTAGACTACAAAAGAACTCTGGAAATGGGGCTACTAGCAGGGGTGTGCCCAGAGATACTACAATGAGGTCCAAGGGCAGAGCATCTGCAAGGACTTACACTATTCGTGCCCAAGAAAAGGTAGAGTCTCCCAATGTGATCACGGGTACTTTTTCTATCCATGAAATACCTGTTGTTGCTTTAATTGACCCGGGTTCTACCCACTCTTATATTTGTATGGATTTGATACCTCGTATGAACATGATAGTACAGTCCACTAAGTTTGTGATAAAAGTGTTCAACCCTTTAGGCAGACATGTGCTAGTTGATCAAGTATGTAGAAATTGTCCTTTGACATTTAGATGTTATTGTTTTCCGGCTAACTTGATGTTATTTCCGTTTAATAAATTCGATGTAATTATTGGGATGGATTGGTTGACCTCTCATAGTGTTGTAGTGGACTGTGGGAGGAAAGTCATCGAACTAAAATGTGAAAACGGAAATATCCTTCGAGTTGGACCAAATGAATCGGATAATTTTCCTGTAATGGTATCGTCTCTGACTGCTAAGAAATATTTGAGAAAAGGATATGAGGCTTACCTAGCTTTTGTACTTAATACTCAAGTATCTAAATTGAAGATAGAATCAGTACCAGTGGTTTCTAAGTTTACAGACGTGTTTTTGGAAGAATTACCTGGATTACCTCTAGTAAGGGAAGTTGAGTTTGGAATCAAGTTGGTCCCCGGTACGGCACCCATCTCGATTGCTCCGTATAGGATGGCTCCGATGGAATTGAAAGAGTTGAAGGTACAGTTGCAAGAGTTAATAGATAAGGGCTTTGCGAGACTGAATTATTCACCGTGGGGTACCCCAGTACTTTTTGTGAAAAAGAAAGACAGGTCAATGAGGTTATGTATCGACTATAGACAGCTCAACAAGGTAACTGTGAAGAACAAGTATCATTTTTCAAGGATCGACGATTTGTTCGATCAATTGAATGGATCCACCATGTTTTCTAAGATTGATTTGAGGTCCGGATACTACCAATTAAGAGTGAAAGAGCAAAATGTACCGAAGACTGCGTTTCAGACGAGATACGGGCATTATGAGTTCCTTATCATGCCTTTTGGTTTGACTAATGCCCCGGTGTTTATGGATTTGATGAACCGTATCTTTCAACCGTATTTGGATAAGTTCATAGTGGTCTTTATTGACGATATAATGATTTACTCATGTGATGAGGGTGAGCACGCGGAGCATTTGAGAACTGTTCTACTAACTTTGAGAGATAAGCAGCTTTACGCCAAGTTCAGTAAGAGTGAATTTTGCTTAAAGAGGTCAGATTTTTAGGACACATTGTGTCAGGTGACGGGATCAGAGTTGACCCAAGTAAAATCTCGGCTATTGTTGAGTGGAAACCGCCTAGGAATGTAACTAAGGTTCGAAGATTTTTGGGTTTGGCCAGATATTATAGACGGTTTGTAAATGGATTATCTATGATAGCTACGCCGATGACAAGGCTACTGCAAAAGGATGTCTAGTTTGAATGGACAGAAAAGTGCCAACAGAGTTTCAAGAAATTAAAGGTTTTGTTGACTGAAGCCCCAGTGTTAGTGCAAGTGGAGTCATGAAAGGAGTTTGTGATTTATAGCGACGCCTCCTTGAATGGTTTGGGGTGCATGCTTATGCAAGAGGGTAAGGTCATAGCTTACACTTCGAGACAGTTAAAGCCACATAAGAAAAATTACCCGACGCATGATTTAGAATTGGCGGCCATCATATTCGCGTTGAAAATTTGGAGACACCATTTGTATGGTGAGAAGTGTCGGGTGTTCACTGACCACAAGAGCCTTAAGTACTTGATGACTCAAAAGGAGTTGAACCTAAGGCAACAACAATGGTTAGAGCTAATAAAGGATTATGAGTTGTTATCGACTATCACCCGGGAAAGGAAAACGTGGTCGCCGATGCATTAGTAGAAAATTATTATCTGCATTGAGAGCAATGAACGCCAATCTGGCCTTGTCCAAAGATGGTTTAGTTCTAGCAGAGTTGAGAGCTAGACCGATGTTTCTGCAAAAGATTCAGGAAGCTTAGAATAACAACAGTGATTAGTAAGCCAAAAGAACTCAGTGTGAGTCGGGCATCAAGTCAAATTTTTGTATTGGTACCAGTGGGTGTATAATGTTTAAAAATAGAGTTTGTGTACCCAAGGATAGTGAGCTTATTTGGGAGATTCTACAAGAAGCGCATAGTGGTTGTTTTTTCGTCCATCCGGGTAATGTGAAAATGTACAACAACCTGAAGAAAATGTACTGGTGGTCGAGAATGAAAAGAGACTTTTCAGACTTCGTTTCCAAGTGCCTTGAGTGTCAGTAAGTGAAAGCTGAACACCAAGTACCTTCGGGTCTACTTTAGCCTATCACGATCTCCGAGTAGAAGTGAGATCGGATTACCATGGATTTTGTGACGGGTTTGCCATTAACCCCGAAGAAAAAGGCTGTTGTTTGGGTTACTGTGGATAGGCTAACAAAGTCGGCTCATTTTATACCAGTGCATACCAACTACTCCCTAGAAAGATTGGCCGACTTAATACGTACCCGAGATCGTGAGGCTTCATGGTATGCCGTTATCAATTATTTCAAATCGGGACCCGAGATTTACCTCGAGGTTTTGGAAAAATTTACAAGAAGCATTGGGAAAAAAGTTGAGTTTTAGCATGGCATTTCACCCGCAAACCGATGGTCAGTCAGAAAGAGTGATTCAGATCTTAGAGGACATGTTGCGGTGTTGTATTCTCGAGTTTCAGGGAAGTTGGGAAAGGTACTTACCATTGGTTGAATTCACCTACCAAAATAGCTATCAGCCAAGTTTGAAGATGGCACCTTATGAGGCATTATATGGGTGAAAGTGTCGAATGCCCTTATATTGGACCGAGCTCAGA
The DNA here is from genome assembly GCF_025698485.1 of Gossypium arboreum. NCBI lineage: Eukaryota > Viridiplantae > Streptophyta > Magnoliopsida > Malvales > Malvaceae > Gossypium > Gossypium arboreum. The sequence goes on from NC_069070.1 coordinate 22,029,305, forward strand.
GAAGGTCAGATTCACGGGGTCGATGTAGTCAAGGAAACTGAAGAGAAAGTTAAAGTGATTCGTGACTGTTTGAAGGCTGCCTTGGATAGGCAAAAATCCTATGCGGATTTGAAACAGAAGGAGATCGAATTTCAAGTCGATGATCGAGTGTTTTTGAAAGTACCCCCATGGAGAAAAGTTCTCAGATTTGGTAGAAGAGACAAGTTAAGTCCTCACTTCATAGGACCTTATAAGGTTATCGAGAGAGTAGGACTAGTTGCCTATCGTTTAGCTTTATCACCAGAATTGGAAAGGATTCACGACATGTTTCATGTATTCATTCTACGTCAATATAGACAGACCCTTCGCATATGATTGAGCAAACCGAAGTTGAAATTTATCCGGACATGACTTATGGCGAAGAGTCGGTCAAGATTTTGGCTTAAAAAGTCAAACAGTTAAGGAATAAGAGTATAGTACTATGAAAGTTTTGTGGCATAGACATGGAATCGAGGAAGCCACATGGGAACCCAAGGAGACAATAGGAGATCAATACCCGAACTTATTCACCAGTAAGATTTTCGAGGACGAAAATCCCTAAGGACGAAGAATTGTAACAGCCCCAATTTAGGGCTAGTCAGAATAGTGGTCTCAGGACTACAAGTCCAGAGTTTAATAAATTATTTTATTATTAAATTGATGTTATGGCACGTTTATAAGGGTGCATGAAAATTTTGATGGATTAATTTTAGCGTGTATGAGCCCAATTATGAAAAAGGACAAAATCGCATAAAGTTTAAAAGTCTTGAATTGATAGCTAAAGGTGTTAAATAGTTAGAGAAACAAAATTAAGGGTCTTTAAAATGCAGATAGACCCTTGAAAGAAGGCATAGCCGGCCATAGAGTCAAAAAGGAGACAAATTTGTCAAAATTAGGTGAGTTGGTGACCAATTTTGACTAGATTAAAAATAAAATAAAGGGAAATGATATCATCTTTTTTTTTCCATCTTCTTCTCCACTTAATTTTCAAAAAAATTAAGGTTTGAAATCTTGAAAATTTTCAGCAATTTGAAGCACACACAAGTAAGTGATTTTAATGAGTTTCTTGAAGATTTTTATATTTTTGGACCCCTTAAAGCATGAGCTTTCAAATGAGGGTACTATTTTAAAAATTGGTTAAAAATTCTAGGGTTTTGCTATGAGATCATCTAGGGTATTTTCTAAAATTTTATGGAAGAATATGAGTCTTGGGTGTGATATAAACAACTTTTATGAAAGGTGTTAGCATGAAAACACCTAAAGGAACCATTTTGCATAAGTTATAAAATAGATGAAAATTGTGTGAAATAGTAGGATCTTGGAGTTTCTATAAGAGTAAACGGGTTCATCTAGGCTTAATATGTGAAGAAATTTGATAAAAATTGATTTTCGAGCCTAGGGGTAAAATGGTCATTTTGTCAAGGTCTAGGGGCAAAATGGTCATTTTTTCAAAGAAGTGAATTTTCAATTGCCTAATTTTATTTAGTGATTAAATAAGTGTATTTTTCTATTATAGATCAAGAAATATCGAATCCGAACCTAGACCGGGGGAAAGCCAAGCAAATCGACTAAAGTGATTAGTCGCTATATTTTGTTATCTAAGGTAAGATGTATGTAAATAATACAACTACATTGTTAATGTATGTGTTGAATTGTACTTGAATTTAATATAACATGAATTGCTTGATTGTGGAATTGAGAAAGCATGATGATAATAGAGATGGCAGAGTTTCCGCTTGAGCCTAGGAAATAAATCGGATATTCATGCCATGGCATATGGGTTAATGTGAGCTAGTGTAAGACATGTCTGGGACATGCATCGGCCACATTATGAGAGCCCGTGTAAGACCATGTCGGGGACATGGCATCAGCATCGAGACGAGTGCTAGTGTAAGACATGTCTGGGACATGCATCGGCCTCGAGACGTATGCCAGTGTAAGGCATGTCTGGGACATGCATCAGCTACGAGATGATACTCAGTGTAAGACCATGTCTAGGACATGGCATCGACTTGAGATATGAGCCAATGTATGATCATGTCTTGGACATTACATCGGCACCTTACCCCTCATTTGAGGCTATGGAAATATCCGATAATGTTCCAAATGGTTCAATGGAGAAAGTATGAACTCAAGTTAACAAGGAAAAATTTTAACTGTGTTGTGAGTGGCACAGGCACCTATATGATATGTATGAAATGTGAGCTCAATAAATGCTATATGAGGTGTATTGAATATTGATGAGTAAGTTTTGCTTTTGCCACTTGTGTACTATGATACTTGTTGATGAATGGTAAATTTATGTTGTATAATTATTTATATGCAACCTACTAAGGTTTATGCTTACTCCCTCTCCTTTCCTTTTTCTTATAATGCCGCCTATCTAGCTTAAGGATCAACAGAAGTCAGAGATATCGATCATACTATCAATCGAAGCTTTCGGTTGATTTATATTTTTTAATATGGCATGTATAGGGCTTAGACTTTACTATTTTTGGTGTCATTGAGAACTGGCCAAATGTGTTGGATTGGGTTGAAAACCCTTCATTTTGTATTAAGCCTCAAATGATGGTAATCATTCATTTTGATGTGTGTGCAAGGATGTTAATTTTATAGATGAGTATAATGCACCCATGGAATGTTGTTCATTGTGGTTGATTTGGTTGCTTGGGATAGTCTTATCTTGATTTTGGTTGCTACTATGCAGGTTATGTAAGTAAGGGTGGCAATTAGGCTTGGTAAATAACCTTATATTGTCCACACGGGTAGATACACGGGTGTGTGTCTAGACCGTGTGCGATGCACGGACTGCCCCATGGGCTTGTGGTTCGGCCGTGTGTCCCCTGCACGTAAAAAATTCAACTCAATATGCATGATAGTAAACACACGGGCAGAGACACGGTTGTGTGTCTCAGCCGTGTGAAGGACATGGCCTAACACACGGGCATGTGCTTTGGCTGTGTGACATTTTAAGAATGCTGACGTTAGAAACAGAATGTCCATTTTTTTGCACACGGGCTAGGACACGGGCATGTCATGACCGTGTGAAGGACATAGGCGAGGCACATGGGTGTGTGCCAGGCCGTGTAAAAACCCCTGTAGGTGTGCACATAAAATTAATTCCACACAAATGGAGGACACGGGCGTTTCCATATATTTCTTAGGCCGTGTGAGCCACACGGGCCATCAACATGACCATGTGGAAATGGCTACACGGGCATGTTGCCCTTCTACACGAGCGTGTGCCCTATTTCAAAGTTAAAATTTCTATAGATGGATTAAAGACCCAGGCTGATCCCAAATAATTTTCAATGGCCGATTTGGGGCTCGTAAGCCCATAATAAGAAGTTTAAAGTAGAAATTGAAAAAGTTTCAAATTGGACCGAGTCTTGGTGACTGGTGAACATTTAGGTGCATGATATCGAGTTAGGTAATGCCTCGTACTCCGCTCCGGCGTAGGTTACGGGTATGGAGTGTTACAGATACCAAGAATAGAATGTGTAACCCACAAAAATAATAATAATAATAATAATAATAATAATAATAATAATAATAATAATAATAATAATAATAATAAACCCAAATAAAATAAGTTAAAAAATAAAGTACAAATATTAAACCAAATAAAATGATACTAAATAATTAATTAAAACATACTAAAGTAAAATCGTTTCCTAGAATGCTCACAAGAGGATTCGAACACATGACCTCTAACACTCCAACACTCCACTTAACCACCAGACCAGCAAGCCCATTCTTGACACTAAAACGCACAGCTATACACAAATATGAAACCTCCTCATAGTCCTTATGCTCAAAACCCAAAACTTATATGCCCAAAATCCAAGGTGTTACATTTACTATTAGATTATAAATGTTATTACGAAAACAAAGTTGGTTTACTACTTATAATAGTGCTCGTGATAATAGTCAAGGTGATGACGATGATGTTAAAGATCTTTAGGTATATTTTACTATGTTTAATTTATTATATCATATTTATTATAATTGAAGACTAATCATGACAAAATGAATAGATAGATTTTGATTTGAAATTTCACGCATGTTTGCGATAGTGATTATAAAATAAAGAATCTATTGGGATTTTTATAAGTCTGTTCTACTAGACTTGTTGAATTCCCCGAAGTGAATGTAAACATAAAGCAAATAAAAGATATAATCATTGACCACTAAAAGTGGGAATATAGTAATAAATAAGAGAACAATTAGAGTTCTCAAGATAACTCTTCAAAGGGTAAAAATGACTTATGTTATCAATGTGATATGAAAGATTATTGGTCACATATGGCATATGCTTAAATATTTTGTTTCTGTTAATATTCTTTGAGGAAGGATATGAGAACGTAGTAATAAATTATATCATTATAGATAAAAAGTATTTATCTTATTTGGTACTAAAACAAACAAATATTATTTTAATATTTGATAGTATAAAATTAGTCAAAAGCTCTAGAAGAGCTAATATATTAATATCTTGTGATGGTTAATCCATTGGTTTTAAAAGATATTTATAATGGATCTCATATTGAGATTGTGAATGAAGAAAAAAATATTATTTTTGGATATTTGAAGATTTTGGCATATTCCATTAAGCGAATATTGCATATAATTATTTGGAAATTATATTGACTTAGTGACATTATAATATTCACATTGATTTAAACATTTCCAGTAGTAAATGTCACAATAGAACTTATATGTGGATACAAAGTAAAAGAAATGATAGTAAAATTATCAATTTGTTACAATTTAGTACAATTGAAACGCATGTTAAAGTAAACTAGAAGTTTACTGATACAAATGCATTTACTACTTGGCGTGACCTGTTAGACCATCCTGGATAATATATGATGCGAAATTAATTAAGCATTCATATGGACATTCATTAAAGAACCAGAAGATTCTTTAATTTAATAGAATTATCATATGTTTCTTGTTCTCAATGAAAATTGATTATTAGAAACTCACTAACTAAAGTTGATATTTAATATCTTGCATTTCTAAAATGAAAATGGGTCCATTCATCCACCATGTGGATGGTTTTGATATTATATGATTTTGGTAGATATACCTACAAAATAATTACTTATGTGTTATCAATTTGCAACCTGCCTTTTGCAAGATTGCTTGTTTAAATAATTAATTTCAGATCATGCAATTAAGACAATTCATCTTGCTAATACTAATGAGTTTATATCTCAATCTTTTATTGATTGAGTTTAAAAACTTTTGTAAAAGTTGGCGCGTAATGGTTTAGAGAAATTTTGATTAAACACCTCTGATTAATGTCTAAACCATTACTTATGAAAACTAAACTTCCTATTTCAACATGAGATTATGTTTATTTACGTGTTGTACGCATCAAGCCAATAAGTTGTAACACCCTAAACCCGGCCTGGACGTCTAGCCTAAATTTTGAGAGTTACCTCATCAGTTATCAATTATCACACAACAACATAATAAAGTTAAACCATACTTTATAACCCATTTATCATAAAACGAACTAAGTATATAGTCTTCGAGATACATCTTAATATAGTTACCGAAATCCTAACACACTATTTAAAGAAAGGTAGAAGCTTGACCGAGCATTCGCTGTGCTGACTCGTTCAAGATTTGGGATCACCTGAAATCCAACCAAAACAAAATGAGTTGTGAACTCAGTGCATAATCGAAGTTAAGTTATTCAGTTAGTATTCATTTATAAAGTAGTTATATTCAGATATTCAATTCTGTACAGGACTATTTACAATTCAGATTTAGAACAGATCAGTTGTATACAGATATTTATATATATGCAATTTCATATATATATCGCAGATCAGATTCATATGCAGATATTCCTAAAACCCCATCCGCTACACACCATCTTCGACCATCCCAACACATCATTAAGGACATTAAATGCCCAACCATCCCTACACACCGCGAAGTGTCTATTTGACACGTTTACATAACACAACTTAGCTGTTGAATCATAACGCGTCAAAGCGCCAGAATCGGAACTATTTTCATAATGGCTTAACCACTGATTCAAAGTAGGTTACTTCCTTCTTCACAACATCCCAACCCATGTATATACAGAGTACAGATATTCACAATGCACTTATAGTTATAACTGTCATGTATCAGTTACAGAGTATTAGAGAGTTCTCACTTAATTAAGTTTAGATCATTCATACAATGGGGAAATCATTATCAGTCATAGACTATATTTACGGCCTTAAAAATAGGTTTTGGGACTCCTTTATACAACTACACGGGCTGGACACACGGGCATGTCCTTGTCCATGTGGCTCAAACGCCCATGCCCTCTACCCGTCTAGTTCTAACATGTAAACAGAGAGTTGCACGGCTTGGACACATAGCCGTGTCCTTGCCCATGTGACTCACATAGCTTGGGCACACGCCCGTGTGCTTACCCGTGTGGTCCTAAGTCACTAACAGTGAGCTACACGACCTAGACACACGCTTGTGTCTCATGCCCGTGTAAACCCTGCACTAATATGGCCACACATGGCCTAGACACATACCTGTGTGCCAGCCTGTGTAGCCTTAATTAGATTAACAGTGAGTTACACGATTGATCACACGGCCAACCACATGCCCGTGTGGCTCACATGACCTAGTCACACACCTGTGTGGTTGGCCGAGTGGCGTCTACAACCACCATTTTCGGTGACCCGAAACTTGTAAAAGTAAGGTTTCTAGTACACATTTGATTTGGCTTTGACAGAGAAATGTTACAGAGACTACCCGGAACCTAAATAATCATTCACTAATCAATTATACTATCAATTGTAATAATTAAGAAAAACAGACCACCGCCAAAAACATGTCAAAAGATTCGACGCAACCCCAACTTAATTCTCACACTCACCTCATACGAAATAGGGGAAACCAGACTAGCACAGCGGGTTACCATCTCTCGTAAGATCTTGTTACCATCTCTCGTAAGATCTTCACCTAAAAAGGTAACCAACCAAACGATTATACAAAACGTTCAAACAACCGAGCAAAACCCATTTCGACATAATATTGTTAACTCGATGAAACTCACAAAACGAGAGGAAATAACAGTAAAACTTACTCAAGAATCACATAGTCGACTTTACAAGCAATAGAGAACTCTCAATTAACATAGAATTGAATACCGAAGAAGGAAAAATAAAATAAAAGAAGAAGGATTGAAAAAAATATGATTAGAGAGAAAAGGAAAAATGTAAGGAAGAAGATACAATAGAATGCTTCAAACTATTATTAACCACTTCCTTCCGGCAATTGCAAAAAAAATATTTCCTAATGCATACAATGGGATTCAAACTCGTAACCAGACAAAATATAGACAGATGTTTAACCAGTGAACCAGCAAGCTCATTCTTGTCACTGATTTACCTAGAATTGAACTTAACTACAAAACATATAGGTGAAGGTTGTTTTAAAAACAATCACAAAACTTTTTAACAATGCAATTCGAACTCCAGACCTTGAACACAGAAGCAGAGCACAGAACCAAAGATACATAAGTCTAATTAATTCAGATTCTCACAATTAAATTCCTAAAATTTTGGTGCATTACATAAGTTATAAATGCTCCCCATTACAATTGGTTTTTGATCAAGAGCTAAATATTTCTCATCTTTGAATTTTGTATGTGCATATATGTTCCAATTGCTCAACCACAACGCACAAAGATGAGTGAATCCTCGAATATATATTAATTACAAGTTTCTTTGTATTATTAGATGTTTTGAATGCGTTGGAGATTCAATTATGACATTATTTGTGATTATAGTTTTGATTTGATAATTTTCCCGACATTAGAGGGAGAGAAATAATAACTTGTAATGAGTTAGAGATAGAGTAATTTGAATCAGAAGTTCAACAATGATAACTTATTACAAGTTAACTATTAGATGTATTTACAAAATTAAGGAGAATAACCAAGTTAATATTTTAATTTGAATCAAAGTCCCAGTAGGACAATCAGTTAGAAAAATAATAAATTGATCGGTTCCAAATATAAAAATTCTTCTAAATGGTCATATAGTGAAGGCAGGTGCTCCAAAAGAGACCAAGACATAACTAATAAGTAAAACTCCAGAAGAGATTCAGGTACCTGAAATTAAATTTCAGAATAATGAAAATAAGAGATCTCGATAAGTTATGTCAATTCAAGAAAATGTGGAACTGAATAATAAAAGTGGTCGACAATGATTTTGCATGCAATATTATTATTGAAATAATGAGATAAAAGGAGGATTTTGAATAAATCTATTAAGAAATATAGATATGGAATAAATTAATCAAAATAGAAAGACGCAACACAAGTACAAATAAATTCGTGGACTTTTTGGACCAGTAGTCCAAATATCTAAAGGTATAAATCAGTGATGGTACAATTGAAGTAGTTTTGCAAAAGATGAATAAAAATATGAAGTTTTTCGCTAAGTTTTGGCATTGATTATGAAAAGATATAATATTTTTTGTGGTGGATGCAATAACCTTTAAATATATTATTAAATTGACAATTTATAAAATATTTAACTTGCGTGTAATGATTGTTGTTACAACCTTTTATGAATCACTATATAGTAAAGTTTATATTAAAATCCTTGGAGGATTTAGGATGCTAGAAGTATTGAAATTCTCAAGAAATTGTTCATTTATATGAATTGAAATAATTTGAACATATGTGGTAAATTTGACTTAGTGAATAGTAGTTGAATGATGATTATAAAATGATCCAAAATACCTATTTGTGTTTTTATAAAAAAATCATGATTAAAGTTTGTTATGATTATTGTTGAATCTCCTGAAGAGATCAAATATATTTCCCCAAAAATTTTCCTCACTCATGATTTTCAAAAGAATTGTGATATAAATGCTTAGCAATATGGTCAAATAGTATTTTGAAAAACTAGTATTCAAGATTGAATATGTAGAATATGAGAAAGTATGTGATGTTTTCATAAGGGGGAATAAATAGACGTTATACTATTTTTCCCTTAACTGAGGTCTTATCCCATTGGGCTTTCCTGGTAAGGTTTTTAATGAGGCAGCATATTATACGTGTTATAGATTGTGTACTCTTTTCCTTTATTAGGTTTTTATCCCACAAAATTTTTCCTAATAAGGTTTTAACGAGGCATATTATCTATCAATGACATACAATGGGAAGTGTTATGAATATCTTATTAAGTGAATATCTCCATCATGATCAAGATAAAGTTTTAATGTACTTTAAATTCTAGTAATTATTAGAATTAGATCTCTACTTTTTTTATACTTCTTATGCCTATAAATAGAGACTTTGATGAAGTGTTGTAATCATCCATGGTACATTCTCTATTGCTTTTATATTTTATTTGTTCTTTATTCTCTCCATCTCTCTTCATTTTATAATGTTCATAACTATTTTTATATAATAAAAACATGATAAATATTGTCCAAAAATATGATAAATAAAATTAAAAAAATTGAAATTTAAAGAAAAACTATATTTATATGGATTCCAACGAGGATAGCAAATTTAATATTCAAAAATTATTTAAGAACAGAATATTTTTTAAAACTCTTATTTTCATCATTTTCACTTTTACAAAAAATTTTAATGAAAAATCAAAAACACCTTTCTATTATTTGTTTAAATTTTTATTTTCCAAAAATAATTTTAAAATTTTCAACCAAAATTGTATTTTTCAACGTTTTCACAAAAATAATCTTTCCTTCCAGCATTAAAATCTACAACCAATTCTATACTAAGCAATCCAACATAATGCTTAAATGTATTTTGATCCCAAATGCACACTAGCTTGGACTTTGGACCAGTCCAAATTTATGTTACTTGTATTTGAAAGGATGTTATATTTAAAAGATCTTTAGAGGATAATATCCTAATTATCATGTGTCTAAATTGGTAATTAAAGAAGAACGAAAAGTCCAAGCAACATTAGTCAATACTTCAAACTTTTTACAGAACAAATAACGGATAAGAAAATCTTGAAATAGGCATGGCTTATTAACTTCAAGTAGGTCTGCAAATTAAATAATAAAAAATGAAAGAGTTCCCTGAAATATGAACTGAGTGATAACAAAAATTATTGAGGCTTTCCTATAAAATTGAATCAGGGATTCAGAGACAGATCTGTATTTCAACAAACTACAGATCATGAAGTTAAATAATTATGAAAAATGAATTAATGCACAACTTCACCGAAAACAATAATCTATGCGAGAGTTTCACTAAGGAACTGTCATTGCTTTCATGGACGCTTTTCACTTATGAAGTAAATGATATCCATGATGCAAGTTGCTAGAATGTGCATTGGTCAACTTGCACGTCACTGGTTGAACGCCCTTTCCTTCTTACCTCATATGATATCACTGTGAAAACTTTGTGACCAACTTGTCAACATGATATATAATATCATCTATGCGAGGGCGAAGAGCAGGTTGAGGCTGAAGCATCCAAGTCACAAAATGGTGAAGTTCTTCTGGATATGGTTGTTTAGGTCCAGCTGGCCACTTAATCTGTGCATTTATAATAGCCAATTGCAGGCTTCCTCCTGATTCTCCAAGTGCATACTCGAAAGGGGATACCTCATACCTACAACAAATGAAAATCAATTACCTAACAAGATAAATAAAACTGATAAGGTTCACCCCAGAGGATAACAGCATTACAATGTATTCATCAAGGTATAAAGAGGGACAATGCATGCCAGACACATGAAACTCCAAAACAAGTTCATTCAAAGACATTTTATGAAGGATATGAAACCCCAAAATGGGAGAGTTTTTTCGAATTAGCATCAGAAAACAACAGGGTATACCCACATTTCTGAGACTCTACTGCTTACAATATTGTCAAATTCATTGGCATCACATGTCATTAAGTTACCAACTAAACATTATAACGCATCAAGTTCTAATAAATGAACTTATATGAATGGATTGTATGCACGTTACAATTGATTTTATTGTCTAGAGATGCAAGTAAAAGATGTCATGGCAAAACTTAGATATGCAACAATGGCATTACTACTTTGATTCTAGTCAACTTTTTCCCAGGACTAATATTTTCACAAGGTCATTTTTATTAAACCACATAATGTGTTCTTCCTTTTCTTTTCCTTTTCTTTTTTTTTTCTGTGCGTGTGTGTTGTATCATGCAGTTATGCTTACTTGGTGTGAAAACAGATAAGTCATTTTGGAGCATAACCACTTGCCAACAGCCAAATCTCAATCAATTAGGTTAGATATAATCATCACTCTTCATGCCAATACCAATAGAAAACTTAATGAAATTATGGCCACTATGTTTTTACCATTATAGAACTTTCACATCGAATACTTAAAATGAACTTCGATTAAGTCAGAAGGAAACCAATAAAAATATTCCAGATATAAGTATCACCCGAACACTTTGTCTACCATATTTTTGGACAAGAACATGATGAACGATGAAATGAGAATGCAAGAGAAAAGGTTAACCGTATGAAAACTAACACTGTATACGTGCATGAATAAGTATTAATTCTTACATTATTGCAAATAATGTGCAACCCAACGACCAAATATCAGTTCTCTCGTCAATATCTGCATCACTTGCGCAATCCCACAACTCAGGGGCTCGGAAAGGTGCTGAACAGTGCTCAGATGCCCATTCCTACATTTGGATTATTATTGCATTTAATATCAAGAAAAAATATCTTTTAACATATTTTACGAAGATAAAAAATAATCTAATTATGTATTTATATGTCGCTTTTTTGAGTTTAATAGTATATATGTGTTTGTTGGTAGAACATCAAGCATACAGATTAAAGGAACAGTTATTTTCCAGCAAAGATGAGAAAGTTCTAGAGAACAGAAATATTAGAAGACTTTTAAGCACTGAAGAAACATAATGGAGAAATAAGCACCTGAAGTTGTAGTGCCTCAGAACGAGATCGAATTTGCTTCCTTGCAGGACGAGTACTCCCAAAATCCATCAATATAGCAAGAGGGCATTTTCCTTTTCTATGGGATAAAAGAACATTACCAGGCTTGACATCATTATGCGCATATGGAGGCTCAAGATTGTGCATATGCTTAAGTCCTGCACACAGCTGCAGAAATAATGCGGTCCAGCATGCTTACAGACATTTCTAATCAGTTCTGACATTAATGAACCCAAAAATGGAAAAAACTAATTCTAGTACACAAAAAGAGAAAACATAGTAACGCTGGTGCTTTATTCTTAATATTTTATTATTTTAGTTCTATTTTATAATAGTTATTTTAAGTATTAGATATATTATAGACTGTTATGTTATTAGTTTTCTTTAGGGTTTAAATCCAGGATTAAGCATAAAACTTTATTTGCAGGAAAGCCTAGTAACTTTACTTGCAAAAAAATCTATTATAAATATGTTACAGTAATAACATTAATATTTTCTTTGAACTAATATAAAAAAGCTAGAAGTTTTCTATAATCCAATGTTTTCTAGAGTTCCAACTTCTTTCGACTCATTTTCTGGTCCTAATTCTTCTAATTTACTGTTTTCCTCCTAAACCACATCACATTGTGTTAGTATCTCAAGGTTGCAACTATTTTTAAAAAAAATAAGACTAAGTCCTAAGCAGATTTGTTAGCTTGTTAGTAGGAGTAGGAGTTGTTAGCTTGTTAGTAAGAGTAGCAATTTGAATTTTTGTTGAGGTTGTTACTTGAGACTTATATATAAAGGCTGCATTGATAATGAATTAAATTATCCATTCATTTCATCTATTGTTCTATACTTCAATTAAGTCTTTACTAAACCAACAATGGTATCAGAGCCATTTTTTTGAGGGACTTGTGAGAAAAGTTTTGTGAGACTTCTAAGAGAAAATTTGAGAGGTACACTTATAAGGTTTTCGAGGAAAATAGAATCGAAATCGAGTAACCTGTCCATCTTAGCCCCACCTGTGTTTGATGGAGAGAATTATCAAGCAAGGGTTGTGATTATTGGGAAGCTGTAGAGGAAGACTATGAGGTGACTCTACTTCCCAACAATCCAACTATGAACTAGGTCAAATGCACAAAGAGAGAACCACTAGGAAGGCTAAGGCAAAGTCTTGTCTTTATGCTTCGGTTTCACCAGCCATATTCAATAGAATTATGGCTTTTGGATCAGCAAAGGAGATATGGAACTACCTCAAAGCTAAGAATCAAGGAGATGAGAGGATCAAGAGCATGAAGGTGTTGAACTTGAGCAAAGAATTCGAGAGGCTACAAATGAAGGAGTCTGAGTCAATCAAAGAATACTCAGACAAGCTGATAGATATTGCCAACAAGGTAAGAGTTCTTGGGAATGATCTCTCTTATTCTAGACTGGTGCAGAAGATACTTGTCTCTGTGCCTAAGAAATATGAAGCAACTATTGCCTCTTTTGAGAACACTAAAGACTTGACTCAATTGAGAGTAGTAGAGTTGATCAGTGCTTTACAAGCACAAGAGCAGAGGAGGTTAATGAGACAGGAAGGAAACATAGAAAGAAGCATAGAAGGAGCATTGAAGGCTAAGATGCAAGAAGGTGAAAAAGGAGAGGAACAGAAGTGGAATAGGAAGAAGAGTGATTGCAATAGTGGTTTAGAAACTGTTGCAAAAGGTAATAGTAATGAAAATTATAATAAGGATTCTTCATGTAAGTATTATGGAAAATAGAATCATCCCCATTTCAGGTGTTGGAGAAGGCCAGATGTGAAATGTAGAAAGTGTAACTTGATGGGGCACATTGAGAGGTTCTGCAAAGAACTAAGAAATCAGCAGCAAGGTGGAGCACATGCTATAGTTAAAGAAGAAGAGGACCATTTGTTTGTCGTCTCTTGCTTCTCATCAAGCATTTTATGTGACAGTTGGTTAGTTGATAGTGGTTGTACCAATCATATGACTTATGATGAGAAGCTGTTTAAAGACCTTGACAGGTCATTGAAGTCGAAAGTAAGGATAGGAAATGGAGAATACCTAGAAGTGAAAGGAAGAGGCACAGTAGCAATAGAGAGCTGTGCTGGAACTAAGTTGATTTCAGATGTTCTGTTTGTACCTGAGATTGATCAAAACTTGTTGAGTGTGGGGCAATTGGTAGAGAAAAGATTCAAGGTGATGTTCAAAGAGGGAATGTGTCTGATCCTTGACTCTAGTGGCAATGAAATGTTTAGGATCAAGATGCAGAAGAAGAGTTTCTCATTGAATCTATTTGAGGAGGAGCAAGTGGCATCCAAGTGTCAGGAATGAATGACAACAATGCAACAAACAATTATGAAATTGATGGCACAATGTAATGAAAAGAGTTTTGAGCTTGAGATAAAATCGACAGATAATCATATCATGCAAGAACAACTGCAAATCAAGTGTTTTGAGAATGAGGAGTTGCATGCAAAGGTAACTCTCTTGGAGCAGCTTGTGATGATTTTGAATTATGGAATTTTGATTTAGATGACATTGCATGCTAGGAAACTATTAGAGGCAACTCTTGAAGCTACACTAGTCAAGAAGGAATTCATAGAAGGCGAATATTGAAGAAATTGGTTTATTGCAAATCAAAGATCAGATGATGGATATTTTTACTAAATTTTTCATGTTAGTCGTTTTTGAGTTTCTTAAGAATAAACTTGGTGTCTGCAGCACTTGAGTTAGGAGGAGAATGTTAGTATCTCGAGGCTGCTACTATTTTTTAAAAAAATAAGACTTAGTCCTAAGGAGATTTGCTAGCTTGTTAGTAGGAGTAGGAGTTGTTAGCTTGTTAGTAGGAGTAGCAATTTGAATTTTTGTTGAGGTTGTTACTTGAGACTTGTATATAAAGGCTGCATTGATAATGATTATCCCTTCCTTTCATCTTTTGTTCTATACTTCAATTAAGTCTTTGCTAAACCAACACATTGGAATGTCGAAGCCACATGTTGAAGCATAAAGATACGAATCAGATCCACTGATAACAAGTGCCACATAAATGAGAAAATTATTTGAAGCCCTTAAAAGTGAACTACAAAAGGAATGGCATCAAATAGTGCAAAAAGATAAGATTGTTTTACTCACCTGCCGAAATATTTGAAGGACATCTGAGGCAGAAAAGAATTCCTTTCTAGCGGTCATAGCTTTGGAATTGTCCAGTAACGTTCCATCCAAATGAACAGGAAATAGTAAATACGCTTCATGATTCCATGATCCTTCTTGTGTAGGCTAGCCAATGAAATCATAATGTTTTAGACAAATACAATCACATGAAAAGAACATGAAAGAAAAGCTATGAAGCGAACACACAAGAATCTTGAAAAAAGTTTCCATTATTTTATGGGTAAGTGAGTCAATAAGCTTCAGAAACATTTAAGATGAATGTAATAGATTTTAAGATTAATAAAAATAAGAGATCTGCGTGATTACCTTAACAGAAATGATAGAGTGATCAAGAAGCGGAAGCAGGTTAGGATGACTAAACAAGGATGAAACACGGATCTCCTCTCGAACCAAATCCAACTGCTCATTATTCTGAATGAGAACTTTCTTAATTGCATAAGTTCTATCATCTGCAAATGCAACCCAAGTTATGTTAGTTCTAAAACCAATTTAACTTCACATTGATCCCATGAATACACAATTCTAAAATAAGGTATCCAGCAAATGGCATAACAGAGGTCACCGTCCTTGAAATTTCCCAAACAAAGAAATATTACCAGATCCGTTTGAGAAGTAACTCTAGCATATGAAAATGAAAATGCATAAATCTGGAATCTGATGGGCAATAAGTCAAACCATCATGTATCAAAGACACGACAATTCCATATTAAGTACAAAATTCTAAGCCAAATGTCCTAGTTCTTACAACAGAAACTGTGAGATCAAATACTCAACTGATCCATAATTTTAGTTCTATAACTCCATTAGGAATGTGATAATCATAGAAAATTCCACCTTGTTTTATCCAACATGAATTACGATCCAAATTTATGAGATCATCAGAAAACTATTGAGGTATAGAAGAAAAATGAGGATAATTTCAGATCCATAGTCTAATCTAATCGATAAACCAAAACAAAACCATAAAAGATCATGAAATACCATATATGGTTTCAATTTTCCATTGACAAAAGACTTCATTCCATATAAGATCACCAAACTTCAATCAAAGAAACTAGAATGTAAAGAATCCAGACATCCAGTCACAATAAGATGACAAAATCAAGAAAAACATATAGCTGAAGAGAAGATTCAAACTAAATATAGGAACTGAAAGCAATCACTAATTAAGATTTAAAGGAACAACCAGATCAAAAACAAATTATAAAATCCTTAAAAAGATTAAAAGGAGGTATTTTTGAAAGAGAACGAACCAGAGAGATGTGAAGGGTCCTTGACTTTTTTGGCTAAGCCACTGGCCAAAGCTGAAGAGGAATCGGATACGACTTCCTTCACCAGGTAAACATAGGCGAACCCACCTTCACCGAGCTGCCTCACGACCTTGAACCTGTTCTCGTTGATCCAAACGTCCCCTCCGCCATTAACGGCATCGTACAATGCATTCAAACCAGAAAATGAGCACCCCATTGTTTAGCTTTTGCCTTCAACTGAAGAGAGAAAAAATAGATCTTCAAGCTCTCATTTTCTGTTCTTTGGTTTGTTAGAATAAGGGACGTAAAAATGGCCGATCTTGAGAAGTATTTCATTTAATTAATTAGATTTAAATTTTATGCTTTTTTAATTTTTTTTATTTTTTATTTTTTATTTTATTTTTTTAGGCACGAGGAATTAAAATTATCTTCTTAGAAAATCAAGATGTAATGATAAGATGAATTCTACTATGAGAGAACTTATTTGAGAGATGAAATAATTTCAAATATAAATAGTAAAATAAATATAAAAATCAAAAATTAATTAAGTTGTGAGAGAAAATTACATTTAATTGAACTTTAATAATAAGGAAAATTAATATTATAAACAATAATAATAAGGAAAATCAATTATAAATAGTAGAAAGTGATTTAGAGATCGAATAAAATATGGAATTGAGGCTTAACAAGTCTAGTTTCTTATAAAGGGAACAAGGTAAGAAAAAGGATTTTATATTATGATATATTTAAATTTTTGTGAGAAAGAGTCAGAATGAATTTCGAAATCCCCTGTTCTGATTTGAGAAAATCATTAAAAATTATAAAAAAAATATTTTTCAGTTATAATTTATATGCTTAGAATTATTGATGAGTATAATTTCAAAATAAATAGACGAAAACATCATATGAGTCCCGTATTATGAGAAAATTAATTCTTAGTGAGTAAGGGTCGGAATTGTCGAACAACAAAAAATGGGTGAATTTAAAGAATAAAATGTATTGATTGGATAAACCAAAAATTCTGAAAATTGTATGGTAAGAAGATGTGTGAGTTTAGTTTCAGGGAAAATTATCGGATCTTGATTTGGTGTTTCGTATCTCCAGATATAAACAATTTGTGACTATGACTCGAGAAAATAGCTTGATCTGAATATAAGTAAAAGTACAACTATGGTTGTATTATCTTGAAAAGCAAGTTTATAAATTGCTTATTATTTTCATACGGTCTTACTAAGCTATAAAGCTTACTCTCTTCCTTTCTCTTTTCTTTAGTGTTGTCAGGTTAGCTCAGGTTTGGAGATCATCAGAGGCAGCATTACACTATCAAACCATCACCCTTGGAGTATTAGTACCTATGATAAACGTTTTTAAGTGAATGGCATGTGTAGGGACTTAGCTTTATGATATTTGTTATTGTGAGTAGCGAAATGTTCTGGCTCATATTGATTATGGTGTGTAAACCTTTCTATCTATGCTATATCTTCATGCATATGATGTGATGATGTGATTGTGGTTGTTTGCCATGCATGGTTGGTAATATGACATGTGAATTGGATGCATGCTTTATAACCATTCCAGATGGTCATAATCATGAATTAAATGTGTAATATAGAAATGGTTTGATAATGTTTGAACATGGATGCTTAACGGATTGGTTAGCAACCACAGACCAAAAGTAAAAGTGGTCGTCACATGTCGAGGCAAGTGAATATGTATCGTTGTGTCTTGACTTGACGTTATATGAGTATGTGAAATATGTGCACGACGATGTTAATGTTATGAATGTGTCGTATTACGGGATGCTAAACCATTAAAATGATGTCATAATATGTGTCCTTGGTGGGTATAAAGATGTGAAGGATTAAGAGTAACATAAAGGCTTGGAAAATAGCCTAAGTGTTGGCCACACGAGCTGAGACACGGCAGTGTGTCTCAACCGTGTGGGGAACACGGCCTTAGCACACGGGCATGTGGCTTGGCCATGTGGTTCAAATTATTTACTGACGTCATAAATAAAAAGTTACATGGCCTGCGGATACAGGCGTGTGAAACCCACACGGCCAACCCACACGGGCATGTGACTCTTCAAAGTGTGAAAATTTTCTAAGCATTGCAAAAGTTTCATATGATCACGGTTTGGTCCCGAACGACCCCGAATGTATGTCTTAGGCCCCGTAGGCCCATGTAAGGGACGTTAAGCATATGTATGAAGGTTTTTTAATTTAGATGAAATTTTACGGTCCGGTTTCTACATGATTATTGTGTTTAAGTCCGATAATGCCTCGTGCCCTATCCCAACAAAAGACACGGGTAAGGGGTGTTACATTTAATGGTATCAGAGCTATAGTTTAGTTGGTTTTTAGACTAACCTAGTACGTGTAAGAGTCTAGTTATGCATGCCACAGATTTGTGATAGTGTGATGTCTCCAGACGCGAATGAGAACTATCTCGTATAGACAAGGTACTCTCTAACCGAGGTACACCCGATCACGTAGATAGAGATATGAAGGTATTCTAATAAAGTGCAGTTATGATTAATTGAAACTCGGAAAGGTACGAGTAAGAATTCATGAAATGTTTATATACATATTTGTGATATGAGAAACATGAAATAGAATATCTATATGGCATAATGAGCTTATCTATGGTTGATTGACAATCCCATGGTGTATATGATTGGTTTGTTCGAGTGAATGCATGTGTTTAGATAACTTACTGAAAATAAAGGTAGAACAAATGTTCATGTATAATTATTTGAATTATTAGGATTGGCAAGCTCGTATAGCTTAAACAAATGTATTAAATTATTCGGATAGATTTATATGATTGTAATAACATGGATATGATGATGTGCAAAATCAAAGTTTCGATTGGAATATACTTATCCATGTTTGTTGAATTTCGTATGATGTTATGTACATGACTTGTTTGATTAAGTGAATGTGACGAGAAAAGTTATCCAGAATTCATAGAATGTGTGCATAAGTGAACTTGAGTGAATAAGAGAATCTGAGAATTGCAAAATACAAATATGAACGATAATTTTTCCTAAAATGAATGACATGATTGTGATGGTGTCGCTATGATGATGAAAGTTGTGTCATATGGATATGGATATGGATATGGATATGGATATGTATATGAGAGTCAAGTCAGAGGCCTTACGACATCAACCCCTTACCAAAGTGGTGTTTTATAATAGAATTTCATGATATTTGTTTTGAATAAACTCACAAGTGTAAAAACTAAAGAGTTTAGTGGAGAAATATATATAAACACGATTAGAGATTAAGAGTGAGTTGATAAGTAAAGTTAGAGCTAGAAAGGTATCAGGTTGACATAAAGATTATGTGAATTATGTACTGTCACAGTTAGAGAAGAAATTTACTTTGGTAAATCGAATTGCTCAGGTACGAGGTCGAGAGAATGTAATGATTGTGACTTTCTTAGAACCGTTCTTCTTTAGTGAAAGGAATAACATGGGATTTGTGATGGCATAAATAGTTGGAGAAATAATATTTGAAATATAATATGTCTGAGTATGGAAATTATAGTGAGCAAATGATAACTTTCTCTCTTGATATATTTTAAGAGGCTATTGTTCTCGGAAGTATGTTACTGGCTATCTATCTTCTGATGAAATTCTTGTTATATAGGAGTGTTATCTAATCTTAATGATAGACAAAGGCATTGTCAGTCTGATTGGTACAAAATCTACATGATCCTATTTATTTCTTGTATTCTGTTACCTGTTATCTGTTGGGAATTGATGAGAAAGTGTGTATGATGCTATGATTCGGTCTCTTCTAATGGTTTCCCTGTCCGATATGTATATGGAAAGGTATATTATTCTTGTTGCATCTATCCTTGGTGTTCTGAGTGATATTTTCTTTTGAATTCCTTTTATTGGAGGGACCATTGAAATTTTCCATATCTCCTTACAAGCTTTGCTCTCGGTCTTTCGATACAGTATCGTTTCTTGGATTTCTCAATATTGGATCTCTTTATTTTGGATCTTTTTATTCTAGGTTTCTCCATTTTGAATTTCTTTGTCTTGGTTTTCTTACCATCTTTATTACGAAATTTGTCAATTATGGCTCACATCTAAAATATGATCTTCAGTTTGTGATATATATATCAAGCATGACTAAGTTTCTGATTTGATTATTCTAATATGGTGATCTTAGTGATTAGTTTCCTTAGATTTTCGTATAAGGATTTAATATTGGAAAAGGCTTAAGTGGTAAAATTTTCTTCTTGTGAAAGTTAATAGCTTAATTCATGATTAGCAAATTTTGGACAAATGAGAACAATGTTAATCGAAGCCTTTGAACTGGTTTAGTATGCATTGGACAAAGACTTCTTGATTTTCACTAATAGTTGTCGCATGATCTTTGAGAAGAGCAAAATGCAGTGACAAACACTTGGGTAGAAAACCCAGAACTTGTACAGAGATTTTGCAAGAAAACTTACAGGAGTAATGTATTAACGATCGAGTTTGGAACTCCACATCGTTGATCCTTGTGTATGAATACTTGAAAAGTTGAAAGGTTTAAGGATGTATATCAAGTGTCATTAGAATTATCTTCGCCCATGTTGTCAACAAAATGGAAATGAGAAGAAATTATTATGGAGTTCATGTCTGATTTATTACTGTCTCTTAAAGGGAAAAATATTATGTGACCTATTGTTAAATGTTTGACGAGATATGCAAATCATGCTTGTATGTACTGAATTTTCACTCATCAGGTTCGAGGAATTTCGTGTATTTATGAGTGTTGGACATCTTGAGATTTTGGCCTCCATTAATCGGATTGGGATTCGGGCTTCATATCATGATTTCTTGGGAAAGCCAGAGGAGGCTTTAAAATGAAAGGTAACTGAGAGTTGAGTTGGAAAATAATCGGACTGTGTGGAATAATAAAGAGTATGAGGCCGAGATGAACTGGCTAGTTTCGCTTTTGGAATTCGAAAAGATTCAAGTAAGAGTGTATATGTAGCATGATGGTATGAATCAGACTTTTGAGTGCATGAACTCTCTGATAGAGGTTAAGGTTTGGTGAAAGCGTCGTATAACGAAGAATCGCTCATGTTTCTAATATGATAAAATAATTAGATAAGTATTAAAGACATAGTCGAGTGAGAGTTCTTTATCAATAATTATGGAAAATAAAAGTTTATGTGAACACCAAAACAACTTTTTTCGGTAAGATTTTCGAGGACGAAATCCCTAAGGGGGAGAATTGTAACAGCCCGAGTTTGGGCCTAGTCGGAACAGTGACTTCGGAACCACTATTTCGAGGCTGGAGAAATTATTTTTAATGTTATTTTATGTGTTATAGCATGATTATATGGGTACATAAAAATTTTGGTGAAATAATTTTAGTGATTTCATGCTTAATTGCGAAAAAGGACTAAATCGCATATAGGGCAAAAGTTTTGTTTTGCTAGCTAAATATGTTAAATAGCTAGAGAACCAAATTTTGGGCTGTTTAAAGAAATTAGACCCTTAAAATGTTGATGGCCAGCCATAGGGGGGGCAAAAGAATTTAATAGTCAAAAAAAGTTGGTATGATTGGTATTTGATGACATATACAAAGACTTATAAAAAAAATAGCCACCCTTCTTCTCCATCTTTCTCCGCCGAAAATTAGGGAAGAAAAACCTCCATGGGAGTTTGAAAATTTCAGCAACATAAACCCATTGCATGTAAGTCATTTTGGTGTTGGTTTTTGATGTTTTTGATGTTTTTGAGATTCTTGAAGCATGATATAGCTATTTCTATCATTATTTTGAGCTAGGGTTTATGTTCAAAAATTCACCCATGTGTGTCATGCATGTTCTTTGATGTCTAATGAAGGGAAAATGAAAGTTTGATGTTAGATAAACATCTTTTGTTAAGTAATTTTTCATGAAAACCCCTAAAAGCACCATTTTGTGAAAGTTGTAAAATAAGTTGTAAATGTGTGAAATAATTGAGATTGTGAGTTGCTATAGTTATAAAAAGAATTTGGTTAGGCTTGTTAAAGGAGAAAATTCAATAAAAATCGATTTACGAGCCTAAGAGCAAAATCGTAATTTTTGTAAAGTCTAAGGGCAAAACGGTCATTTTTCCAAACTATGAATTATAGAATGTTTTAATTAATTTAATGATTAAATGAGTGAATTTCATCATGATAGATCAAGAAAAATTGAGATTTGGGCTTAAATTGGAAGGTACAAGGTTATGAACTAAAATGGCTTAATTAGCCGAAATTGCATTCGAGGTAAGTCCGTGTGACTAATTTAAGCATGTTATCCATATTATTGCTAACATATTTGAAACTTATCTTTCTAAAATTGAATTGAGTTATATGTTGGTGATATTATGTATGAGAAAGTGATGTCAAACGTTAATGTTTTGATAAAATGAGTATTGAGATGTTTTATTGTTATCAAGAATATACATATATGCTTATTTGATTATCATGAAAGTATGAAATGTATATTGGAACTGTAAATGACATTACGAGCAAGCACGACGACAATGTGTTAAGCAAGAAATCCCATTTGAACCTTTAGGAATAGTCTAGGATACACGTGATATTTAATAAGAAACAATGGGATCTGAACTCATGAGTTGTGGTTTGAGTTAATGGGATAAGTGATTTATGTAATGTGGGTCCGGGTGTTGACTTTGTGTACATACCCGTGAGTAGCTCAATGCAGGCATTACATAATATGTGATAGCTTTGGCTACACATTTTGCGCGCTCTGAGTTAGTTCTAGCTGCGTATATGGAAATTATGCGCAATGCTTCCGTGTATCCAATAGTATTCTGAGTGTTCAATGGGTAATTCGAGGTATGAGTTGACAATGGTCCCATTGAGGTAAATCAATGGTAAGAATAATTGTAAGTTACGTTTCATGTCGTACAGGTATGTACACTAAACTCATGTGTAATGGCCTTGATACATGATGTTTTTAGCAAGAATGAGAATATGTGAAGAGTAAGTTAAAGAGGTTTGAACGATATGTAAATTTATGTTTATTATGTCATGTTATGATGACCTTGTGATTATGGGTTCATGCTTATGATGCATAAATATTTATTTTTACCATGATGGTAGAAATGATTTGCAAAGGTGTTATAAACTTAGTGATCATTGAATTGCATTAAAACAGTTTTGGACAGTAGTGATAGTCCAACTTTGAAAATCCACCAAAAATAGTAGAAAGTGATTTAGAGATTGAATAAAATATGGAATTGAAGCTTAACAAGTCTAGTTTCTTATAAAGGGAACAAGGTAAGAAAAAGGATTCTATATTATGATATATTTAAATTTTTGTGAGAAAGAGTCAGAATGAATTTTGAAATCCCCTGCTACGATTTGAGAAAATCATTAAAATTATAAAAAATATTTTTCAGTTATAATTTATATGCTTAGAATTATTGATGAGTATAATTTCAAAATAAATAGACGAAAACAATCATTTGAGTCCCGTATTATGAGAAAATTAATTCTTAGTGAGTAAGGGTCGGAATTGTCGAACAGCAAAAAAGGGTGAATTTAAAGAATAAAATGTATTGATTGGATAAACTAAAAATTCTTAAAATTGTATGGTAAGAAGATGTGTGAGTTTAGTTTCAGGGAAAATTATCGGATCTCGATTTGGTGTTCCGTATCTCCAGATATAAACAATTTAGTGACTGTGACTCGAGAAAATAGCTTGATCTGAATATAAGTAAAAGTACAACTATGGTTGTATTATCTTGAGAAGCAATTTTATAAATTGCTTATTATTTTCATACGGTCTTACTAAGCTATAAAGATTACTCCCTTCTTTTCCCTTTTATTTAGTGTTGTCACGTTAGCTCGGGGTTGGAGATCGTCAAAGGCAGCATCACACTATCAAGCCATCACCCTTGGAGTATTAGTACCTATGTTAAACGTTTTTAAGTGAATAGCATGTATAGGAACTTAGCTTTATGATATGTGTTATTGTGAGTAGCCAAATGTTCTGGCTCATACTGATTATGGTGTGTAAACCTTTCTATCTATGCTATATCTTTATGCATATGATGTGATGATGTGATTGTGGTTGTGGTTGTTTGCCATGCATGGTTGGTAATATGACATGTGAATTGGATGCATGCTTTATGACCATTCCAGATGGTCATAGTCATGAATTAAATGTGTAATATAGAAATGGTTTGATAATGTTTGAACATGGATGTTTAATGGATTGGTTAGCAACCACCGACCAAAAGTAAAAGTGGTCGTCATATGTCGGGCTAAGTGAATATGTATTGTTGTGTCTTGACTTGACGTTAGGTGAGTATGTGAAATATGTGCACGACGATGTTAATGTTATGAATGTGTCGTATTATGGGATGCTAAACCATTAAAATGATGTCATAATATGTGTCCTTGGTGGGTATAAAGATGTGAAGGATTAAGAGTAACATAAAGGCTTGGAAAATAGCCTAAGTGTTGGCCACACGGGCTGAGACACGACCGTGTGTCTCAACCGTGTGGGAGAACACGGCCTTAGCACACGGGCGTGTGGCTTAGCCGTGTGGTTAAAATTATTTTCTAACATCATAAATAGAGAGTTACATGGGCTGCGAATACGAGCGTGTGAAACCCACATGGCCAACCCACATGGGCGTGTGACTCTCCAAAGTGTGAAAATTTTCTAAGTGTTGCAAAAGTTTCATATGATTACGATTTGGTCTGGGCCCCGTAGGCCCATGTAAGGGACGTTAAGTATATGTGTAAAGGTTTTTTTTTAATTTAGATGAAATTTTACGGTTCGGTTTCTACATGATTGTTGTGCTTATGTCTGGTAATGCCTCGTACCCTCTGCCGGCAAAGGACACAGGTAAGGGGTGTTACTGTTACTACAAATTAGAAGTTTGTATAATCACATACTTTTACTATTTGGAATGGATGGTTAGGTCATCTTGGATCTACTATGATAAAAGGATAATCAAGAATTCAACTAAAGACCTATAAACCCTACGCCTAATTCAGAAGACAAGCATATACAGAGCATCACATTGGTTATGGACTTGACCCAAACGATTGATTGGATATTCAAAATAGAGTTCAAAATAAGTTATAATCTTGTAAATTATTATACAAGCATTATTAGACCATTATAAATGAAAATCGAGCTCAACTATGCCCTATTATGAAGTTTTATGGTCAAATGCAGTAAAATAGGAATCAAGGTCTTGATACTTAAGCCAAAGTATCGAAACAAGGTCTGATGTCTCGAGAATTATAACCCCTTGAACCAATTTTTTTTTTTGTTATTGACTTGCATGTCTCGAGATAATGAGACCATGTCTTGAGACTTGACCCTCCACGTCTCGAGTTGAGCATGTTATTGAGCCATGTACCCAAAAATGTATGTTCAAGAAAATATTTTCTATCTATCTCGAGACAAAAGCCTAAAAATGCACAAAAAAAATTAGACATTTTATCTCGAGACAAAAGCCTAAAAATGCACAAAAAAAATTAGACATTTTAAGGCATGTAATAATGCCTAAAATACCACCTAAACATATTAAACATTGAACAAATACAATATCAACAAGTTATACATATCAAATCAAATCCATAACCTATTAAACCACACTTAGAAACATACCAAATCAAAATTTAGACTTAGTAAAATGGAAGAGTCATATTCCTATATGCATGACATCAACCCTCATTTAGCCAATTGAAAAAATGGCTTCATAAATGCTCCAAAATATTTAAGAATATGTCAAAATATCAAACGACCAAACCATAATGTTTTCAACAAATCATAAAGATAAACTTAGATACCTAATACATGCTACAACTATTTAAAAATTCAAAAAAAATCATTGCAAATCAATTGATTTTAAGTACTTTTAAATATAATGTTGCACACCTATATAAATTATCTTTGAATAATCTGTAATTTGCACACTGAATAAAAATCCACACGATGAACTTTCTTCAAAGCAAACTAAACATATATCAATTACAACATATCGAACTCACTTAACATAATGAAATATCATTAAGAGCATCATACATGACAAATGTACATAAATAAAGCTACACTACAATTATATGCTATCACACATTTAGTCTCATCATATAACTTAGACAAAACATAATCTTATAATAATAAAATCTCAATCCAAATGAAATTTACAATTTCTTATATACACTTATGATTTTGTCCAGTTGTAAGATACCGTTATCTGAACTTATATGTTGCAACAAAAATGGGCATTGTAACACCCCAAAATTTTAAAATTTGAATTGTTAAAATTTTAAAATTTTAAAAAGGGGGGGAGAGTTGTAATATCCCGAATTAGGGCCTAATCAGAATAGTGGTTTCGTGACCACAAATTTGAGATAGAAATAATTATTTTATAATTATTTTGAGGTTTATGATATGAATGCATAATTGTGTGAAGATTTCGTGAAGAAATTTTGGGCATAACGAGTTTAATTTAAAGTTAGGGACTAAATTGAATAAGTTGCAAAATTTGCATTCTAGAAGTTTTTAGTATGAAATTACTTTGAAATATTAATTAGGAGGTCTTAAATAGTAATTTTACCAATTTTAAGTTCATGGACAAAATTAGGACATGGAAGGAATTTTGGAAAGTTTAGTAGTAAAGGTATTTTGGTCATTTAGTTATTAAAATGAATTAAAACAAAATTAAAAGCCAATTTTGTCCATCTTCTTCATTAGGCCGAAATTTCAAGGGTTCTCCATAGCTAGGGTTTGTTTCAAGCTTCCAAGCTCCATAGTAAGTGATTCCAAGCCCGCTTTTAATGATTTTTACATTTTGAGATCCCTTAACTCGATAAAGCTTATGCTAGCAATAATTTAACCTAGGGTTTATATTTGGGAAAAATACCCATAGGTGAAATTTGTGTATTTTGATGTTTTATGATAGAATATGAAGTTTTAAATTATGTTAGACAACTTGTACTACTCGATTTTAAGCAAAAAGCGAGTAAAAGGGCTTAATCGGTAAAAATACCTAATAGTCACAAGTACATGTTAGAGTGAGAATTTGATGTTGCCATAGAAGATAAAAGTGATCAGGATGTTGTAAAACATAAGAATAAGGAATAAAGTTTAATCCAGAGCCTAGGGAAAAAATGTAAATATGCAAAAGTTTAGGGTAAAATTGTAATTTTGCCAAAATTTGAGTTAAGGATTAATTTGATAATATGAGTATTAAATAAGCTAAATGTGTTATTTTAGATCAAGAAAGACGTGGAATCGACCTCAATCGAGGAAAAGAAAAGATTGTGGACTAGATTGCAAAATCCTTGTATTTTGGTACCAAGGTAAGTTCATGTGTAAATAATGTAGAATAATGGTTATTTTAAGTTATTGATGTTAATTATATGTTATGCTGAATTTTATTATGAAATGTATGCTTTGTGGTTAATTTCAAATAATATGTAAATTATGTGAACTACTTGTTAAATATAATTGTTACTGAGTATTGATTTGGCATTCTACGGAAGACGGCAAGGATAAGTGTTAGAGGAAAAAGCCCGTTTGAACCTTAGGAATAGATTAGGATACAAGTGACATATCACTAGGATGGTTGAGCATCCGAACTCGTTGAGTTGAGTCCGAGTTCACTTATGGATGCGAATGTCTGAACTCGTTGAGTTGGGTCCGAGTTCGTGAGATGTAACTAGGCATCCGAACTCGTTGAGTTGAGTCCGAGTTCACTTATGGATGCGAACGCCTGAGCTCGTTGAGTTGAGTCCGAGTTCGCTTATGGGCGGGTTACATGATTGCTTGATTGCATATATGGCACTTATGTGCAAGTTATCCATGTATCCGAATTATATTCGATGTGTTCAACGGTAAAGCTCTACTCAAATGGAGGAATATTTGAGATGTAAAGAGACGTATTGGTAAGTGATGTGAAATGGATATTTTGAACAGGTATGTATTTAACCCTCGGGTTGAGTATTGATACAACCACGATAAGGTAATAGGATGATGAAAAATGATTAGAAATGTGACATGTGTTTTAGTGATGCATGCTAATGTTGATTGGTATGACTGTTTGTTATGTTACTTATTATTTGCATATGAACTTACTAAGCATTTATGCTTACTCCCTCCTTCTTACTCATTGTAGTTTTGGCCAAGCCAGCTCAGGAGTCGGGATAGGTCGAAGGCTCAGTCACACTATCCGGAAGACTTTTGGTAAAGGCTTGTAAATTTAAGTATGGCATGTATAGCAATATATCTATTTTGTGTAAATGATCTTATGGTATGGTAATGGAATGGTTGAGGAAATGTTTGATAATGATAAATTATGAAAATGGTTAGTTTAGATTATGTTTGATGATAAGGAAAAATTAATAAGATACTTAGTGTATAAAAACTCATCAAAAGGGATGAAATTTGCCATAAACAGGATACTGCAGCAACACTGACGCGAGTTTGAAAATTTACTAAAAATCATAGAAATTGAATTTGATGATGGAATACATATAAAATTGAAGATTATTATGTCTAGTTTCACATGAAATAAATTAAACAAGAAAAGGAATTATATGTTAGAAGATATTATAATTTTAGTGAAACAGGGTCATAGCAGTTTCTGAATCCCCTATTCCAACTTTAGAAATTCACCATAAATTGTAAAGATATAATTAGGTAGTTTATTTTATATTCTCAGAATCCTTATTCAGTCTAGTTTTAGGAGAAATAAACCTCATATTCATATTAAATTTGTACAGAGAGAAATATGGTTCGTAGTAAACAGAGGTCAGACCAGTCAAGTCCTGAAATGGGGGTAACTTTAACTAATAAACTGTACAAAATGGCCTAACCAAAAATTCTAGAAAAAAAATTAGTAGATAGGTATATGAGTCTAGATTCAGGGAAAATTTACGGATCTTGATTTCGAGTTTCGTAACTTGAGATATGATTTTTCTTGTGACTGTGATGCAAGTAGCTTAAAAGCTGCTAATGTAGAAATAAATATTCCAAAGTTCTAAATATGTTAAATTAAGCTTAGTAACACCTCATACTCGACTCCGACGACGGTCTCGGCGTGGGGGCGTTACATTTAGTGGTATTATAGCAGGTTTAGTCGGTTCTCGGACTACGTGTTGTATGTACGGATTTTGCTATACATGCCATATGTATAAATTGTGATAGTGTGACGACTTCTGACCTTTTTAAATGATTTTTTTTTATAGTAAATGGATCCCGATCCGGTTGTGGCGAGATGAAGTAGAGAGTCATGCGCTCTGGATGAAGGAGCAGCACCGACTGAAAATCCACCTCCTATTGTTGGTCGGGGAGGAGGAGAAAGGGATCGAAGCCTTTCTCCAAATGATGAGTGCATGGTACATTGAGTTCGTTAAATGAACCCAAATGTACGACCTCCCCACCTCCCCAATTCCTCAACCTGTACCCCGATGCCTCAAGGTATGGATCGATGAAATTTCACGAACTCCAGTTGATAGAATTCGCAAGCAAGGGGTCAAGAATTTAAAGCAAATATTGATGATGATGCCGAAAGCGAGTTCGGCTTGAGAATTCTATCCGGTATTTGATGAATTATCTTGTACACGAAGAATGTTTAAAATGCGCTATATCTTTGTTGAGGATTCAGCTTATAATTGGTGGAAGACTTTGATTTGGTGGTACCGAAAGAGAAAATAACTTGGGAATTTTTCAAGAAGAGTTTTGGAAGAAATATATTAGTGAAAGATTTATTGATCACAAGCGTAAAGAATTTCTTGAGTGAAGCAAGGTAATATGATGATTCTGAGTATGAAAGAGAGTTTGTTCGATTAAGTAAGTATGCGGAGAGTATGTTCCTCAGAGGCCAAGATGTGCCGACGATTTGAAGACGGGCTCAACGAAGACATCAAGGTATTTGTTGGAATTCTTGAATTAAAAGAAATGGTAGTATTGGTTGATCGAGCTTGTAAGGTCAAGAATTACTTAAAGAAAAGAAAAGGTAGAGGTGAAACTAGAAATTGGAAGAAAAGACCGATGAGTAGTTCATTTTCACAAAGAACTGGAAAGTCAAGGAGTATGAATCCTCGTTCCCAAGCTTCACTGGGCAATCATATAGAATTATAAGAAGCAAAATGTGGGTCCTAAATCCCAGACTACTTCGGCAGCCAGTGTAGGGAACTCGAGATTTGTTAAACCTGAGTGCCAGCAGTGTGGTAGAAATCATTTTGGTCCGTGTAGAGCAAATGAATGTTTTCGATGTGGTTCTCTGGATCATTTTATTAAAGACTACCCAGAGAGAGCTGAAAAAGAAAAATTTCAGAATACAAAAACAAGTGGGATGGATTCGAGAGAAAGATATCCAAGAAAAGCTGGGAGTAAAGCAAGCGAAGAAATGTAGCCGAGGATGCACCGTTAGACTGAAGGAAGGGCTCGCTAGAACTTATGCTATTAAAGCGTGAAGATGCTTCCTCACCGATGTGATTCTTGGTACATTTTCTCTATAATGTTAATGTTATTGCTTTGATTGATCCGGTTCTACTCATTCATATGTGTGCATGAAATTGGTGTCTAGTATGAATATACCGTTGAGAATACGAATTTATGATTAGAGTGTCGAATCCGTTAGGCAAATGTGTATTGTTGATAAAGTATGTAAGAAATGTCCTTTAATGATTCGGGATCATTACTTTCCGCCGACTTGATGTTGTTGTCGTTTGATGAGTTTGATGTTATATTGGGTATGGATTGGTTGACATTACATGATGCTAAAATAAATTGCAAAGAAAAGGTTATAGAATTAAAGTGTGAAAATGGTGAAACTCTGCGGGTTGAATCGGATAAATCGAGGCATTGCCTAGTGTGATTTCTTCAATGTCGGCTCAAAGATATCCGAGAAAGGGTTATGAAGCTTATTTGGCGTATGTAATTAATACAAAAGAAGTTGAAAAGAAAGTTGAATCGGTCTTGGTTGTGTGTGAATTTGCGGACGTATTTCGGAAGAATTGCGGGTTTACCTCGATCGTGGAAGTAGAATTTGGTATTGATTTGATACCGAACACTCGATTTCGATTGCTCCGTATAGAATGGCACCAGAGAGTTGAAGGAATTAAAGTCGCAGATTGCAAGAGTTGGTGATAAAGGTTTTGTGAGACCAAGTTTTTCACCTTGGGGTGCTCCGTGTTATTTGTGAAAAGAAGGATGGTTCTATGAGGTTGTGTCTGATTATCGCCAGTTAAACAAGGTGACAATCAAAAACAAGTATCCGTTGCCAAGAATTGATGATTTGTTTGATCACTAAAAGGAGCGACATGGTTTTCAAAGATTGACTTGAGATCTGGTATTACCAAGCTGCGGGTAAAGGAGTCGGATGTACCTAAAGCGCTTTTAGAACAAGGTATGGTCATTATGAATTTTAGTTATGCCATTCGGGTTGACAAATGCTCCTCTTGTGTTTATGGATTTAATGAATCGCATATTTCGACCATATTTGGACAAATTTGTTGTGGTGTTTATAGATGATATTTTAATTTATTCAAAAGATGATACTGAGCATCTTTGAGCATTTGAGGATAGTTTTGAAAACTTTGAGAGATAAACAATTGTATGCTAAGTTTAGTAAAAGTGAATTTTGGCTACGGGAAGTTGGATTTTTGGGTCATATTGTTTCAGGTGATGGTATACGGGTTGATCCTAGTAAAATTTCAGCCATTGTTGATTGGAAACCACCGAAAAAGGATGTTAAATTTGAATGGACGGAAGAATGTCGTGAGTTTGAAGAATTGAAAAAGTTATTAATCAAGCACCGGTGTTGATACAACCCGAATCGTAAAGAATTTGTGGTGTATAGTGATGCTTCTCTAAATGGTTTGGGATGTGTGCTCATGCAAGAAGGAAAAGTGGTGGCATATGCTTGAGGCGCTTAAAACCCCATGAGAGGAATTATCCTACTCACGATTCGAATTGGTGCGGTGGTGTTTGCTTTGAAAATTTGGCGACATTATTTGTATGGTGAAAAGTGCCGAGTATATACCGATCATAAAAGTCTTAAGTACTTGATGTCACAAAAGACTTGAATTTAAGACAATGAAGATGGTTGGAGTTATTGAAAGATTACGAGCTTGTTATTGATTATCATCCGAAAAGCGAATGTGGTTCTTGATGCTTTGAGCGAAAGTTGTTATTTGCTTTGAGAGTTATGAACACTCAGTTGAAAGTGTCAGATGATGGTTCGATTCTAGCAGAGCTAAGAGTAAAACCGAAGTTTTTACAAGAGATTTCTGAAGCTCAGAAAGATGATCAAGATTTGCAAGCCAAGAGAAAGCAGTGTGAAGTTGATACAGAGTCAGATTTCAAAATTGGTTCTGATGGGTGTTTAATGTTTAAAAATCGAATTTGTGTACCAAAGAATGAGGAACTGATTCAAAAGATCCTACAGGAAGCACATAGTGGTTATTTTTCGATTCATCCGGGTAGTACGAAAATGTATAATGACTTGAAGAAAATGTATTGGTGGAATGGAATGAAAAGAGATATATCGAGTTTGTGTCCAAATGCTTAATCATCAACGGTGAAAGTTGAACACCAAGTTCCTTCGGGATTACTTGACCTATTATGGTTCTGAATGGAAATGGGATCGGATTACTATGGATTTTGTTTCAGATTGCCATTGACTCGGAAAGAAAGATGCCATCTGGGTAATAGTTGATGATTAACTAAGTCGGCTCATTTTATCCCGACGCGTCTGAATTATTCTCTTAACAAGTTGGCTGAATCAGTATATTAAAGAAATTGTTAGATTACGGAATACCATTATCGATTATTTCAGATAGAGATCCAAGGTTTACCTCGCGGTTTTGGCAAAAGTTGCAAGACGCGTTAGGTACGAGTTAAATTTCGATCGCTTTTCATCCACAAACCGATGGACAATCGAAAGAATAATTGATTCTTGAAGATATGCTTAGATGTTGTGTATTGGAATTTCAAGGAAGTTGGGAAAGATACTTACCGTTGGTGGAATTTGCTTACAATAATAGTTATCAGACGAGCTTGAAAATGGCACCTTATGAAGCATTATATGGTCGTAAGTGTCGAACGCCATTGTATTGGACTGAACTCAAGGAAAATTAGATTTATGGAGTTGATCTAATAAAAGAAACTGAAGAAAAAGTGAAAATAATTCAAGATTGTTTGAAAGCTGCTTCAAATAGACAGAAATCTTATGCAGATCTAAAACGAAAGGACATTGAATTTCAAGTTGGTGATAAAGTATTTTTAAAGGTGTCTCCGTGGAAGAAAGTCCTTAGATTTGGACGAAAGGGCAAATTAAGTCCGCATTTTGTTGGGCCGTATGAAGTAATTGAAAAAGTTGGACCGGTAACATATCGGCTAGCATTACCACCTGAATTTGAGAAGATTCATGATGTGTTCCACGTATCTATGTTACGTCGGTATCGTTCGGATCCTTCACATGTAGTTTCACCGACAGAAATTGAACTACAACCAGATATGACCTACAAAGAAGAACCGATTAAGATTTTAGCTCGAAAGGTCAAACAACTAAGGAATAAAAATGTTGCACTTGTGAAGGTGTTTTGGCAAAGGCATGGAGTAGAAGAAGCTACATGGGAATCCGAAGAAACTATGAGAAATCAATACCCACATCTCTGTTTTCTGTAAGATTTTCGAGGACGAAAATCCTTAAAGGGGAGAGTTGTAATATCCCTAATTAGGGCCTAATCGAATAGTGGTTTTGT
This sequence comes from Gossypium arboreum, assembly GCF_025698485.1. NCBI lineage: Eukaryota > Viridiplantae > Streptophyta > Magnoliopsida > Malvales > Malvaceae > Gossypium > Gossypium arboreum. The sequence continues at coordinate 22,063,441 of NC_069070.1, forward strand.
GACCACAAATTGAGATAGAAATAATTATTTTATAATTATTTTGAGGTTTATGATATGAATGCATAATTGTGTGAAGATTTCGTGAAGAAATTTTGGGCATAACGAGTTTAATTTAAAGTTAGGGACTAAATTGAATAAGTTGCAAAATTTGCATTCTAGAAGTTTTTAGTATGAAATTACTTTGAAATATTAATTAGGAGGTCTTAAATAGTAATTTTACCAATTTTAAGTTCATGGACAAAATTAGGACATGGAAGGAATTTTTGGAAAGTTTAGTACTAAGGGTATTTTGGTCATTTAGTTATTAAAATGAATTAAAAACAAAATTAAAAGCCAATTTTTGTCCATCTTCTTCATTAGGCCGAAATTTCAAGGGTTCTCCATAGCTAGGGATTGTTTTAAGCTTCCAAGCTCCATAGTAAGTGATTCCAAGCCCCGTTTTTAATGATTTTTACGTTTTTGAGATCCCGATAACTCGATAAAGCTTATGCTAGCAATAATTTAACCTAGGGTTTATATTTGGGAAAAATACCCATAGGTGAAATTTGTGTATTTTGATGTTTTATGATAGAATATGAAGTTTTAAATTATGTTAGACAACTTGTACTACTCGATTTTAAGCAAAAACGAGTAAAAGGGCTTAATCGGTAAAAATACCTAATAGTCACAAGTACATGTTAGAGTGAGAATTTGATGTTGCCATAGAAGAGAAAAGTGATCAGCATGTTGTAAAACATAAGAATAAGGAATAAATTTTAATCCCGAGCCTAGGGGAAAAAATGTAAATATGCAAAAGTTTAGGGGTAAAATTGTAATTTTGCCAAAATTTGAGTTAAGGATTAATTTGATAATATGAGTATTAAATAAGCTAAATGTGTTATTTTAGATCAAGAAAGACGTGGAATCGACCTCAATCGAGGAAAAGAAAAGATTGTGGACTAGATTGCAAAATCCTTGTATTTTGGTACCAAGGTAAGTTCATGTGTAAATAATGTAGAATAATGGTTATTTTAAGTTATTGATGTTAATTATATGTTATGCTGAATTTTATTATGAAATGTATGCTTTGTGGTTAATTTCAAATAATATGTAAATTATGTGAACTACTTGTTAAATATAATTGTTACCGAGTATTGATTTCGGCATTCTACGGAAGACGGCAAGGATAAGTGTTCGAGGAAAAAGCCCGTTTGAACCTTAGGAATAGATTAGGATACAAGTGGCATGTCACTAGGATGGTTGAGCATCTGAACTCGTTGAGTTGAGTCCGAGTTCACTTATGGATGCGAATGCCCGAACTCGTTGAGTTGAGTGCGAGTTCGTGAGATGTAACTAGGCATCCGAACTCGTTGAGTTGAGTCTGAGTTCACTTATGGATGCGAACGCCTGAGCTCGTTGAGTTGAGTCCGAGTTCGCTTATGGGCGGGTTACATGATTGCTTGATTGCATATATGGCACTTATGTGCAAGTTATCCATGTATCTGAATTATATTCCGATGTGTTCAACGGGTAAAGCTCTACTCAAATGGAGGAATATTTGAGATGTAAAGAGACGTATTGGTAAGTGATGTGAAATGGATATTTTGAACAGGTATGTATTTAACCCTCGGATTGAGTATTGATACAACCACGATAAGGTAATAAGATGATGAAAAATGATTAGAAATGTGACATGTGTTTTAGTGATGCATGCTAATGTTGATTGGTATGACTGTTTGTTATGTTACTTATTATTTGCATATGAACTTACTAAGCATTTATGCTTACTCCCTCCTTCTTACTCATTGTAGTTTTGGCCAAGCCAGCTCAGGAGTCGGGATAGGTCGAAGGCTCACACACTATCCTAAGACTTTTGGTAAAGGCTTGTAAATTTAAGTATAGCATGTATAGCAATATATCTATTTTGTGTAAATGATCTTATGGTATGGTAATGGAATGGTTGAGGAAATGTTTGATAATGATAAATTATGAAAATGGTTAGTTTAGATTATGTTTGATGATAAGGAAAAATTAATAAGATACTTAGTGTATAAAAACTCATCAAAAGGGATGAAATTTGCCATAAACAGGATACTGTAGCAACACTGACGCGAGTTTGAAAATTTACTAAAAATCATAGAAATTGAATTTGGTGATGGAATACATATAAGATTGAAGATTATTATGTCTAGTTTCACATGAAATAAATTAAACAAGAAAAGGAATTATATGTTAGAAGATATTATAATTTTAGTGAAACAGGGTCATAGCAGTTTCTGAATCCCCTATTCCAACTTTAGAAATTCACCATAAATTGTAAAGATATAATTAGGTAGTTTATTTTATATTCTCAGAATCCTTATTCAGTCTAGTTTCAGGAGAAATAAACCTCATATTCATATTAAATTTGTACAGAGAGAAATATAGTTCGTAGTAAACAGAGGTCAGACCAGTCAAGTCCTGAAACAGGGGTAAGTTTAACTAATAAACTGTACTAAATGGCCCAACCAAAAATTCTAGAAAAAAATTAGTAGATAGGTATATGAGTCTAGATTCAGGGAAAATTTACGGATCTTGATTTCGAGTTTCGTAACTTGAGATATGATTTTTCTTGTGACTGTGATGCAAGTAGCTTAAAAGCTGCTAATGTAGAAATAAATAATCCAAAGTTCTAAAAATGTTAAATTAAGCTTAGTAACACCTCATACTCGACTCCGACGACGGTCTCGGGCGTGGGGGCGTTACAATTGTGTCATTTACACTTATAATATTTTACACTTTTAGGGATTTCTGTTATCTTTTATTAATTAGGGATTTATGTGGAGTTGTGTTCTATATGTTTAATTGTGTGGGTTTTCTAGGTGGCGATAGCAAGAGAATTAATCCTCCAGCGAATTAAGACTTGTGAGGGTGTTGAATTCGTTCAAGGGTAAGCGTTTTAATGCCAATTTGGGCATGTTGTGGTTGTTTGGGTTGATTGTATTATGGTTTGATTGGTATTTTAGCAAAATCAAAGATCATATCCTCTTAATCAATTCTCTTTCGTTGGTTAATTCGTTAAGTCAATGATGTTTTTAGTTATTGAAATTTTTGCTATTAGAATCGCATAAAAAATCGACTAGGTGTGTGACTCGATCTTGTAAAAATAGCGAATGGTAGAAAGTCGAAAACCCAACTATCGATGTCATTATCTGTGTGCCAAGCTGCCGTGTGCCAGACCTTATGGGCCACACATGCATGTGTAGGCTGTGTGGGCCACATAGGCTGGGCTAAGTGGGCTGTGTGGGCCTATTTTCTAGAAATTATCACCTAAGGTCATTTTGTTCTATAATTCATATTTAGAGTCCCCGTAGGGTTCATACTGCTTAAATAAGACTTGTAAACATTATATCTATTAACATGCTTTTGTATATGATATGATTAAGATATGTGAATTATATATGTATGATTTGTGTTCTGACAATTCTGAAAGCATGATTACATAAGAAAAGCATTCATGAAATCTGTATATTTAGTACCTGTTAGTATGTACATGTGCATTAGGTTGGGATATGATATGAAGGAGGAAGTGTTGACAGTTCAATTATCTACCTTATCTGGTGGTTTCAAACCACATATATCTATTCTGGTGGCTTAGCCACGTATATATGCTTCTCGTGGGTCGCCGCATATTATTATATGGCAGTTTGTCTACACTACTTCTGAAAAGTGACATACACTCACTTATTAGTGTGTGGGGTTGGATAGGCACTTGATACCCTAATTGGTGTGTAAGGATGGATAGAGATGGTATGTAATGGATGGGGGTAGGATCTGAATATGTGTCTGCTTCTAAACATGATTATGTATCTAATTTTGCATTTGTTTTTGTTAATGAAAATATATATGACTTTGTATCTGAGATATTTTCTGGTAATCTATATACGACTAATTTTTTGTTTGAGATGTGTTACACACTGAATCGTAAGCTCACTATCTGTTTGTTTTCCTCTCAGGTAATCAACAAACTTAGGGCAGGTCGGTGTACCAAGAGCTTGGTTAAAAACTGTTGTTTTTTTTTTTTAATTTTGTTTAGTTTAATTATTATTTTCTGTTGGATTATTTTTGGACTTTTTGGGACTGTTTTATGTTTTGGACTTTATTTTTTGTTTGAATTGTTTTAACGTTTTTAGAATATTTTAATTCAAACTATAATGCGATAAATTTCAAAATCAAATTATGGTTTTCAAAACTCTGTTTTAACTTAAGAGTTCCACTACAAAATTAAGTAACTTATAAATGATTTTCTGAATTTAAAATGAATTAACTGAATAAGGTATTTTTCCCTAAAAACTGGAAATATCGCTTTCAAGTATTGCTTTACAAAATATTTTTTATTTTTATGTTTCTGTTTTTTCAAACGAACGTATGTAATTCCTCAGGATTCTGCTATAACGTTTGAGCTAGTATGGGGTGTTACATTTAGTGATATCAGAGTTTAGGTTCAAAACTCAGGCTATGATTTTTGGGTTCAAATTTTTATGAAAAATGTTTAAAATAATTTGTATTTTTTTATTTATTCTGATAAAGGAGTTTGTGAAAATTTTTTGAGTCTTCGACGCTGATCCTATAAGTACTTCTGCTTTAGCTATACTTTGTAGTTTAGAAAAACACTGTAATTGTAATAGGCCCATTTCGATCGAGCTTGTTAAAATCCAAAAACCAGAAATTAAAAAACAAAAATAAACGAAATAAAAATAAAATAAGGTCCAATGTTCATTTACATTTATTAGCCTAGCAATAAATCCCTTCAAGCCCAATAGCAAAATATAGCCCAAAACAGAAATGAAACACTAGTCCAAAGCCAATTTACAAATGGCCCAAAAGGGCCCAAGAGTTCGGAAATACCAGAAACCCTAGAGGTTTCTGGAATCTGCTAGTGCCACAAGCCAGCCACTCCCACGAGTGGTTTCCCACGCCCACGCCCACGAATGCTCCTTTCGAATGGCCATCTCCAATGGAACCTACGAGAAGAGCAACGGAAATAATAATAGAAAAATAGGCCAGTAAATGACAGCAAGAAAATACAATTTTTATTTTGTTTATGATGTAAATCGGCTATAAAAAGCCAGAAAAATGATGTAAACGAGAATCATTTTTTTTCCACAGAAATACACACGAATACTGAAAAAAATCAATTTGAAATTAGTTTTAAGGTGATTTTAGATCGCGTTCTTCCTTAATTGTCGTTTCTATTTCATCATTCTTTATCTATTGCATGAAAAAATAAATCTATAAGGGGAAAAGGAGACTTATCTGTTGTTGAAGGAGCCTTTGAATCCTTGTTTGCTTCGTTAAAATCGAAGCTTTGATGAGGATTAGGGGATCTGATTTGATGATATGGAGGCGAAGGGGTGGTTGAGTGATGCCTCTGGTTTAGCCGAATGAATAAGGATAGGTTTTGGTTATTTCCTTTCTTTTGATTTTGTTAAAGTAACTGAGTGTTTGACTTTAGGTTCTTTTTAGCTTGATTTTGTGTTGAATTTGAAACAGTGCTGTATGGATCCACACTTTTGCACTTCGAATGGTCAAATTGCGCAACTGATCTTTCGCCTTTGCGCAGACTTTTAATTGATCTGTATTTACATTTTATTTTATTTCAAACTTTTCCTAAAATTTGTGTGTCTTTGTAATTCAGTCCGCTCCTAAACACAGTGTTTCAGGACCTGGAATATTCTCAGTTTTGATCCCTGAATATTCATGTATATTGCGCTTTAGTCATTATTTCTATTTCAATAGTCTTTTATTTATAAATTATCCATTCTATTTTAATTACTGTTTTAATTGAGTTTTCTATTTGTATAATTCATTATTTTAAAATTCATTTAATATTTTTATACATGTGTTGAGTTTTTTAATAATTTTGCTTTGTTTTTATTTGTGTAATTATTTTGAAGTTCTTTTTTATATATATCATATTATTTTGGCATTTTGTATAATATTTGGTTTAAATCTTTTATATATTTGTACATATATACTATTTTGATTGAATTTTTTATTTTGTATAATTCATTATTATTTTAAAAATCCACTTAACGTACATTTTAATTCTTGATTATTTATTTTTATATTTCTAGCTACTTTAATAATTTTACTTTGTTTTTTTTTAAATTATTATTGTAAAGTTTGTTTATATCATATTATTTCAATATTCTATATAATATTTTGTATAAATGTTCTTATATATTATTATATATATGTTTCATGATAAAATTAATTTTATTATATATACATTATTAATTTTATGTTATTTTATACATATAATTTCTTTTAAATCTATTCACATATTTTATATATATCTTTGTTATTTAAAAGAAAATCCTACATATCTAATGTACTATTTATTGGTACATATATTAGATTTATATACATCATTAAATCCGTATTATTTTATATGTATAATTTCTTTTGAATCCATTTGTGTACATAATTATGTATTTTTTTAAATCTATTGCATATACAATTTATGATAAAATTAACTTAACTTTATATACATTATAAATTCCGTGCTATTTTCACCAACAATTGCTTCCAAATTTATTTATATATATACATATACGTTTTGTAAGTCTATTATGTGTAATTTATTTCCCAAGATTGTATTTTATTATGTATTTTTGCTATCCTTTCATATTTGTATATTATTTAAATTTTCCTATATTATATGTATTTTAATAAATATTTTTAGCACTTTGTACATTATTTTTTATATTATATATTGATTGTTCTCCATGCATGCTTGGAAAGTTGATTTCATTTTGCTTAGATTAGTCACACTCAATTGTTTAGTTGGTGCGGCTAAATAAGGTTATGGTATCTTCATTTACCAAGTTTGGCACTTTATGTGTGCTTATTGTTTCATGATTATTAATCTCTTTTTTATACAAATGTTGCTTTGTAATTTTTTTTAAAAATAATTAATTATTCCATCTCATTTTAAAACAAATAAATGTGTTTTGAGCTAATTTTCAATTTTCTTTATTATTCAAGATTCTAAAATAAGGCAATATTCAATATTTGGAAATTCGGGAAATCATGCCCTATCGTGCTGGATATGATTTTTCGTCGGACTAAATATTTGGAAACCCTTTTATAATTTTTAGCATATGAGCTTTCGAAAATCGAAAATCAATCTTATTTTTGAAGGTATAAGGGATCGTGTCCAATTGTGCTAGATATGAAGCTGCATACCTTTAAAACGAGAGAATTTTGATGACCACTTTGAATCGCTTAAGTGTTTTAATAAGAGCCATATTTCAAAAAAAAATTTAATCTTAGACATAAGGACAGTATTTAATCAATTTGGTACCAATTTTGGGTGTAGTGAGGGTGCTAATCCTTCCTCATACGTAACCGATTCCTGAACCCGTCTTTTTAAAAATTTACGTAGGCCAAAATTGATTTAAATGAAATGTTTTATTAGGTGATCCAATTACACCTAAACAAAAGGATTGGTGGCGACTCCACTCGTTTTAAAGTCGATTCCCGTTTTTTCCAAAAATAAAAAAATAGTTTCGACAACTTGACGACTCCACTGGGGAATGAACAAGAGAGTCAAGCCATAAAATTGATTATTTATTGTTCTCTTGTGTAAATTGAAAATCTAATTTGAAAATCATGATTCTTTGTTGTATTTGTTTGCATGAATGTGGTGGTCCAAGTCTTGTAGAATAATATGGCATTGCATTGCATGACCGTTGTGGTCATACTTTCTAAGTGGGAGTGAAAAACTACGCCTTCGTGAGGTTTTCACCTCCGTATGGGATAGTGGATTACTTCCGGGATACATTCGTACCTATGATTTCGTGACATTTTCATCTCCGCATGGTCATAGGGAAATTATTCCCCTGAATTGAACTTGATCCATATGAGCCTATAATGGGTGAGGATTGAGGAATCTGCTGGTTCAAGTACCCTTTCTCTAGAACCGATCCACATATAGTGAACCCTGAGAGCCCACCTTAGGTAGAACCTTGCCCAAATTTAGTGGTCACCCGAATAGATACTTTATTTGTTATTTATTTCTTCTATACTAACGTGTTTTGTTTTTGTTTTGTTGATGATTGCATTACATTACATCATCATAGAAAGGAGGTGTTGATTCATATTTGATTGCTAAATAGAACAGTTTTTCATAAGAAAAGGAATTTCTTAATAAAGTGGATTATAATACAGTTGTCTGAATATGGTCCAAGTAAACACAATGGAAAAAGCTGATGGTTCGCGAAGGAAAATAATACTCTATTTGAGGATTTAAGCCGATCAAGATTATTCGAGAGCCGTCGCATCCTGACTTTCTTAAAGGAGGTAATCAATATCGCGAGGATAATAAGTCGCGGCCTGGATCAAGTAAAAAGGAGCTAGTGAAGGCATTTATTGGAAGCTTGCGAGATTTGACCTTCATGAAGAAAAGAGATCGGTGTCTTCGCTTGGAATATGGAAGCAAGGCCGTATATAATCCGTTTTACGTAAAGGAATTTGTTTTCTAGAAAAGTTGTTCTAATGGAATTGAATTCAAAATCAACACCTTTCTTTCTTTTGCATTCATCTCATGCATTTGCATTGCATTGCATCATTATATCATTTGCATTAGATTTTCATAAAAGGGTCCCTAATTAGTTGAAATCATTTTAGTTAACCTGGGAACCAATAAAAACTTACCACCCAAGCGTCATTACAGTACCCGTGCTAAGACAAAAGATATGGACCAAAGATTGGAAAGACTTGAACAACTTCAAAAAGAGATGCAAGACCAGTTACAAATGCAAATACAGGAGCAACTGGCAAAGATCCGACAGGATATTAGAGACCAAGTGCTAGAGTCTCAAAGGAATATAATGGATCAGTTGTCCCAATTGCTGACTAAGGGGCTAGGAAAAGGGAAAAGCTCCATGATCAATGTTGAGAAGGATAACAAAGAACCTCTCTACCCTTCGGGTTTCACTTCTACAAATGTTTAAACATGTCCACAAGGTGTACCTATTATTAGAGCCCAGCAATATCAGGACGGTACCTTTGCACCAGTGGATTACCCGATAGGCTCAAGCTCCAATCTGGGGGGCAACCCAACCAATCTTGAAGTTCCTGATCTGGATGAAATGGAAAAAGAAAAGAGGGAATTGCCAAGACAACTTGAGGTTTGGTATAGGTGGTTGGAGAAAAAATTGAAAGCAATGGAGAATGTTGACTTTTACTGTGGGATTGACGCCAAGGATCTAAGTTTGGTCCCCAATCTAGTACTCCCACCAAAATTTAAGATTTTAGAGTTTGAAAAGTACAATGGGACCAGTTGTCCTGAAGCTCACATCACAATGTTCTGTCGAAGGATGACAGGGTATGTTAACAACGACCAATTATTAATTCATTACTTCCAAGACAGTCTGGTCGGGTCAGCAACTAAATGGTACAATCATTTGAGTCGTGCTAAAATCAATTCATGGAAGGACTTAGCACAAGCTTTTATGAAGCAGTATAGCCATGTAACAGACATGGCGCCCGATAGAATTACCCTGCAGAATATGGAAAAGAAACAGAATGAGAGCTTTAGGCAATATGCCCAAAGATGGAGAGAGGTAGCAACACAAGTTCAACCGTCTCTTCTAGAAAAAGAGACTACAATGCTTTTTATCAATACTCTAGAAGCCCCATTCACTAATCATATGTTGGGAAGCACTACTCTAAGCTTTTCAGATATAGTAATGTCCGGTGAGATTATTGAAGATGCGATAAGAAATGGGAAGATAGATATGGGAGAAAGCGCCAAAAGGTTAACCCCAAGAAATGAGGAAAATGAAGTGAACATCATGAGCATGCCTTCCAAATTGGTTAACATAGGCTAGCCAAGGGTTGTAACCACTAGTTATCAAAGAGAATTTGAATGACATATCCAAAGAGAGGTCCAAGGAATAAAAGTTTCCAAACCCTTATGTACTTGGGGGTGTTTTAAACAATGGGACTGTGGAAAAGATTCCTGTATTTTTAGAGCTGATCTAGAGTAATATTCAAAACACGCTTGATGCCTTAAGCCTAGGGGCAATAAGAATCCTTTTGTGAAATAGGCTTGTGTCCAAAAAATTTTATTTCAATAAAATGCATTCTTTTTGAATAAATATTCTTTCATTTTTTAAATATTCTTTTTTTCTTTGGACTATTTTCTTTGTAAATATGCTTTCATTCTTCATTCATGATCATACCATACAAATAATTATCCTTAGAATCATTTATTCTTTGGAATTTGCCTTTGTATCTATAATAGGTCCCCAGATATCAATGACATGAGCAACGCTATAACTGACTCCCTTTTGGGGTGAGATATGTGTTTAAGCGGATCTCAGGACTTTGAAGATGACAGAGATTGTGACTTATTTCTTGATTTGTTAAGGACGGTAGAACAAGATGAAAAACAAATCCTACTTTACGAAAGGTTAATGGACATTGAGAGCAAGAGGCAAAGATCAAAGCCTGAGCCACCACAAGGACAAAATGAATCGTCATTGAGTTACTTCAAGAATTCAAAGATGTTATCGCATAATCATGTCAAGATATACTTGAGATACTAAGACTTGTGGACACCAAAAAATGTCTATACAGGTGTCAGAAGGACACATGTTAATGGTAGCCACGTTAATTATGAGATTTGGGTACTGTGGATCTGCCATGGAAAGGGATTGCATTAGTTAGGATGTATTTAGGGAGACAAGATTCATGTGCCTCATTCATTTCTTCACAAACTCTCTCTATGTGGGGCATGAATGTTATCAGGCCATTCTCGTCTAATATACATTGATTCATCTTTGTAGTCGTTGATGACTTCACGAAGAGGTTGAAGGTCACTTCATATGCCAATATTACAAGGAAGATAGTCATCAAATCTAAAAAAAAAAATTGCTGACAAGTAATGTCAGAAAGGATCACTTCTAGTACAACTGCACAATGTCAAAAGTTTGCAGTCTGTTCAAAGATCAGACATTATATCACAATACAGCAAAGGCATCCAAAAAGAAAAACAAAAGTACAAAAATAGAAAAAAGAAAAGGAAAAGCAAACAATAGAACAAAGGTCATAGTGAAAAATGACTGAGTCTTGTAAGGATTTGCATAAAGAAGTTATCATTTTCCTTTTATGTTTATCGAACGTGGGCCGGGACCTTTACCGGGGCAACACATTGATTTATAGGACTGAAACAGTTTTTGAAGACGAGATTCTTTGTCTCCGAGTCTTGTCAGAATTGGAGTTGGATAAGGCAGAATGGATCTAAGCTCAATGTGATCAGTTGAATTCAAAGAAAAGAGATTCTGTCGTGGTCCAATGCACCAGAGATGAATGATATAAGAAAATTCCATGAGGGGAACTTGATATTGAAGAAGATTCTTCCTATACAAAAGGACTTCAAAGGAAGAAATATGCCAAACTAAGAGAGACCTTATGTAAAGAAGGCCTGTTTTAGAGGAGCATTGATATTGACCGAAAGGATTTGCCCAGTTCGGGGAATTCAAAATGCAGTCAAAGAGTATTCTACCTAAAATGGGAAAGGCCAAGGTGAAAACCCGCAAAGGGCGCCTTGAGACCTTTTAAAAAAAAAGATCGAAATAAAAAATAAAAGTCAAAAACAAAAAAAAAGGATAAAATTTGAAAAAAGAAAATAAAGAAAAAAGAAAATAAAAAAAAAAGAAGAAAGAAAAGGAAAAGCCAAGGCGAAAACCAGCAAAGGGCGCTTTGAGACCAAAGCGGATTTGAGTTGAAAACCCGAAAAGGGCGGCTCAAATTTGGATTAAAATGGGGCATACAATAGTATTGCTATGCCTGAATTAACAATGAAAGAAGAATGTTACGTCTTGGGGCATTGACAAAGTACTCCGGATCCCCTAAAACACAGATTGAGCTCAGAATGGTTCTTAAGAAGTTGGTACAGAGAAGCTCAAGCTGTGATATCTGGGGTACCTAGCTTTCCATTTTTACCCATTTTTTGTTTGTTATCTTTGATTACCTTATTCTTTTCAGGTCACGTCCTAGTAGATTTCTTTCTTGGTTGCATTTGCTTGTTTGTTTCGAGCTATGTTCTCAATTAATTCCTTTCTTGTCCATGGTTATGATCTTTTTCAAGCATTTTGCATTGAAATAACAATTTTTGGACTAATAATACTTTCATAAAAGGAGTTTTGCATATTACTTTGGGAAGTTTCAAAATAATACAGGAGCTTAAAACAGGACTATTGTTTAAAACCCACCAAGCTTAAAGGTGGGAAACATTTAAGCCCAAATTGAGATTATCTCCTTGGATTTTTTGTCAAAGATATTGGTTGAGCGAAAAGAAAATTACATTGGTGTTATAATCCTGGCAAAGAGCGAGTAATGGGGTTATTCTCTAGAAAAGAAAAATAGTATTCTGTGTTCATATGGATATCAGGCATATACATCTGTTCATTACACCTACGGAATGGTGTAATAGATCAAAGTGGTTGAAGATGATGCAAATCCTATACTGCTGAGTTACAGCAGGATGGATAGAAGGAATCAAATGATTATTCCCCTGAAGTCGCAGTAGGAGGTTCAAACTTTATGTCTCAGAAGTTATGGTGTAAGGGACTTTGAAATTACAGCAGGGCAAGCTTGCTGAGTAGAATTTGATTGTTTCTTTGGGTTTTCTGTCAAGAATATCAGCCGAACAAGATGGCAGCATAACAAATCAGTGATAATGCCCTGGTGAAGAAAGAGCGATAACACCTTAAGCATTTTTTTTAAAAAAATCATCATTTAAAAAGATCATTCTCATTTTTTCATCTATATATCATTCATATCACATTTAGTTGGGAGTATTTGACTCATTTCGATCATAGCATCCTAATTATTTGACATAAGCATCTCATCTAGTTAGGAGCATTTGATTCATTTCGATCATAGCATCCTAATTGTTTGACATAAGCATCATATTTAGTTAGGAGCATTTGACTCATTTCGATCATAGCATCCTAATTATTTGGCATAATCATAGACATATGAAATCGAGTCTATAGGACATGTCCAAGAGGATGATTTAGTAACATCGGTGAAGTCAAGTCTTATCTCCCTGAGGTTGCAGTGGAACAGACTAAAGATTGCAAGTCTTATTTCCCTAAGCAGTAGTGGAACAGACTAAAGACGACAAATCTTATCTCCATGTACCGGCAATGAAGCAGATTTATGTCACCAGCCTTATCTCCCTGAAGTTGCAGTGGAGCAGGCTCAATATATAAGTCTTATCTCCCTGATGTTGCAGTAGAGCAGATTAAAGATTGAAGATCTTATCTCCCTCAGCAGTAGCGGAGCAGATTGAGGATGGCGAATCTTATCTCCATGCACAGGCAATGGAGAAAATTTTAGCCACTGACCTTATCTCTCTAAGGTAGCAAGAGAGCAGGTTGAAGATGATAGTCTTATCTTCCTGAGGTTGCAAGGAAGCAGACTGAAGATTGAAGATCTTATCTCCCTAAATAGTAGCAGAGCAGATCGAAGATGGCGAATCTTATCTCCACGCACAGGCAATGGAGCAGATTTTAGCCATTGGCCTTATCTCTCTGAGGTAACAAGAGAGTAGGTTGAAGATGGTAGTCTTATCTTACTAAGGTAGCAAGGAAACAGACTGAAGATTGAAGATTGGAAGAGGCAAATCTCATCTCTATGTATCGGCAATGGAGCAGATTTAAGCCTCAAGCCTTATCTCTCTGAGGTAGCAAGAGAGCAGGTTGAAGATTGAGTCTTATCTTTCTGAGGTAGTAAGAAAGGAGACTGAAGATTGAAGATCTTATCTCCTTAAGCAGTAGCGGAGCAGATCGAAGATGGCAAATCTTATCTCCATGTACAGGCAATGGAGCAGATTTTAGCCACTAGCCTTATCTCTCTGAAGTAGCAAGAGAGTAGGTTGGCGATTGTAGTCTTATCTTCCTGAGGTAGTAAGGAAGTAGACTGAAAATTGTAGATCTTATCTCCCTAAGTAATAGCAGAGCAGATCGAAGATGGCGAATCTTATCTCCATGTACAGGCAATGGAGAAAATTTTAGCCATTAGTCTTATCTCTCTGAGGTAGCAAGAGAGCAGGTTGAAGATGGTAGTCTTATCTTCCTGAGGTAGCAAGGAAGCAGACTGAAGATTGTAGATTTTATCTCCCTAAGCAGTAGCAGAGCAGATCGAAGATGGTGAATCTTATCTTCATGTATCGACAATGGAGTAGATTTTAGCCACTAGCCTTATCTCTTTGAGGTAACAAGAGAATAGGTTGGCGATTGTAGCCTTATCTTCCTGAGGTAGCAAGGAAGCAGATTGAAGATTGAAAATCTTATCTCCCTAAGCAGTTGTGGAGCAGATCGAGGATGGCGAATTTTATCTCCATGTATCGAGAATGGAGTAGATTTAAGCCACCAGTCCTATTTCCTTAAAGTTACAGTCAAGATTCAGCAAAATCGGGAAAAATTGGTCCTATTTGAAGTCTTTGCTCTATTTTCGTTACACGACAATAAGCAAAGAGGGGCAGCTGTAATAGGCCTATTTCGGTCGGGCCTGTTAAAATCCAAAAACCAAAAATTAAAAACAAAAATAAATGAAATAAAAATAAAATAAGGTCCAATGTTCATTTACATTTATTAGCCCAGCAATAAATCCCTTCAAGCCCAATAGCAAAATATAGCCCAAAACAGAAATGAAACACTAGTCCAAAGCCATTTTACAAATGGCCCAAAAGGGCCCAAGAGTTCGGAAATACTAGAAATCCTAGAGGTTTCTGGAATCTGCTAGTGCCACAAGCCAGCCACTCCCACGAGTGGTTTCCCACGCCCACGCTCATAAATGCTCCTTTCGAATGGCCATCTCCAATGGAACCTGCGAGAAGAGCAACGGAAATAATAATAGAAAAATAGGCCAGTAAATGACAGCAAGAAAATAAATCTATATTTATTTATGATGTAAATTGGCTATAAAAAGCCAGAAAAATGATGTAAATGGGAATCATTTTTTTTCCACAGAAATACACACGGATACTGAAAAAAATCAATTTGAAATTAGTTTTAAGGTGCTTTTAGATCGTGTTCTTCCATGATTTTCGTTTCTATTTCATCATTCTTTATCTATTGCAAGGAAAAATAAATCTATAAGGGGAAAAGGAGACTTATCTATTGTTGAAGGAGCCTTTAAATCCTTGTTTACTTCGTTGAAATCGAAGCTTTGATGAGGATTAGGGGATCTGATTTGATGATATGGAGGCGAAGGGGTGGTTGAGCGATGCCTCTGGTTTAGTCGAATGAATAAGGATAGGTTTTGGTTATTTCCTTTCTTTTGATTTTGTTAAAGTAACTGAGTGTTTGACTTTAGGTTCTTTTTAGCTTGATTTTGTGTTGAATTTGAAACGGTGCTATATAGATCCACACTTTTACACTTCGAATGGTCAAATTGCGCGACTGATCCTTCGCCTTTTCGCAGACTTTTAATTGATCTGTATTTACATTTTATTCTATTTCAAAATTTTCCTAGAATTTGCGTGTCTTTGCAATTCAGTCCGCACCTAAACACAGTGTTTCAGGACTTGGAATATTTTCAGTTTTGATCCCTGAATATTCGTGTATATTGCGCTTTAGTCATTATTTCTATTTCAATAGTTTTTATTTATAAATTATCCTTCTATTTTAATTCTATTTTAATTGAGTTTTCTATTTGTATAATTCATTATTTTAAAATTCATTTAATATTTTTATACATGTGTTGTGCTTTTTAATAATTTTGCTTTGTTTTTATTTGTGTAATTATTTTGAAGTTCTTTTTTTATATATCATATTATTTTGACATTTTGTATAATATTTGGTTTAAATCTTTTTATATATTTGTACATATATACTATTTTGATTGAGTTTTTATTTTGTATAATTCATTATTATTTTAAACATCCACTTAACATACATTTTTAATTCTTGATTATTTATTTTTATATTTCTAGCTACTTTAATAATTTTACTTTGTTTTTTTTAAATTATTATTGTAAAGTTTGTTTATATCATATTATTTCAATATTCTATATAATATTTTGTATAAATGTTCTTATATATTATTATATATATGCTTTATGATAAAATTAATTTTATTATATATACATTATTAATTTTATGTTATTTTATACATATAATTTCTTTTAATTCTATTCACATATTTTATATATATCTTTGTTATTTAAAAGAAAATCCTACATATCTAATGTACTATTTATTGGTACATATATTAGATTTATATACATCATTAAATCCATATTATTTTATATGTATAATTTCTTTTGAATCCATTTGTGTACATAATTATGTATTTTTTAAATCTATTGCATATACAATTTATGATAAAATTAACTTAACTTTATATACATTATAAATTCGTGCTATTTTCACCAACAATTGCTTCCAAATTTATTTATATATATACATATACGTTTTGTAAGTCTATTATGTGTAATTTATTTCCCAAGATTGTATTTTATTATGTATTTTGCTATCCTTTCATATTTGTATATTATTTAAATTCTCCTTTATTATATGTATTTTAATAAATATTTTTAGCACTTTGTACATTATTTTTTTATATTGTATATTGATTGTTCTTCATGCATGCTTGGAAAGTTGATTTCATTTTGCTTAGATTAGTCACACTCAATTGTTTAGTTGGTCTGGCTAAATAAGGTTATGGTATCTTCATTTACCAAGTTTGGCACTTTATGTGTGCTTATTGTTTCATGATTATTAATCTCTTTTTTATACAAATGTTGCTTTGTAATTTTTTTTAAAAATAATTAATTATTCCATCTCATTTTAAAACAAATAAATGTGTTTTGAGCTAATTTTCAATTTTCTTTATTATTCAAGATTTTAAAATAAGGCAATATTCAATATTTGGAAATTCGAGAAATCGTGTCCTATCGTGCTGGGTATGATTTTTCGTCAGACTAAATATTTGGATACCCTTTTACAATTTTTAGCGTATGAGCTTTTGAAAATCGAAAATTAATCGTATTTTTGAAGGTATAAGGGATCGTGTCCAATTGTGCTAGATATGAAGCTGCATACCTTTAAAACGAGAGAATTTTGATGACCACTTTGAATCGCTTAAGTGTTTTAATAAGAGCCATATTTCAAAAAAAAATTTAATCTTAGACATAAGGACAGTATTTAATCAATTTGGTACCAATTTTGGGTGTAGTGAGGGTGCTAATCCTTCCTCATACGTAACCGATTCCTGAACCCGTCTTTTTAAAAATTTACGTAGGCCAAAATTGATTTAAATGAAATGTTTTATTAGGTGATCCAATCACACCTAAATAAAAAGATTGGTGGCGACTCCACTCGTTTTAAAGTCGATTCCCGTTTTTTTCCAAAGATAAAAAAAATAGTTTCGACAGTAATGTTAGAATTACTCTGCTTTAGCTAAAACTGTGATAATTATTTAAAAAGCGTTCGATAAAATTTTAGACATAAGATTTTTGATAATAAACTTCAATAGATACATAAAATTCTGAAATTGTATATAAGTTTATATAATGAGTACGCGCGAAACCCATGAACGTGGTACCTGTGAGAGCGGAGGGTACCGAAGTGAGGCTCGAGTTGAGCAATCTTCGATGGGTAGTATGCCTAATTTAGATACGAGTGGGACTATTAGGACGCCTACTATTGAGACTGAGTCTCGGGCTTAGACTATTGGGGACGATGCATTGTCATAAGTTATGTTGAAGGTGCTTGAAAGGGTTACTGGAGTCCATACTAGATCTGGTAGCCGAGGGTCTGTAACTGTATGACTCCACTCTAATGGGGCTAAGTAATTTCGGGGTGTCACTGGGATATCCCCAACTATGGTCGAGTACTAGTTGAAAGCCACCGAGAGAATTATGAACGACTTGAACTGCACCTTCGAGCAAAAACTGAAGGGTGCAATATCTTTGCTTCGCGATGAAGCATACCAGTGGTGGCAAACTGTTGAGCAAGGCACCCAGCCTGAACAGGTGACTTGGGCTTTCTTTCATAGCACCTTCTAGAATAAGTATATAGTGGCGAGATATATTGAGGCTCGTAGGCTTATGTTTGGGGGCGAGTATGAAGCTGAATTCTTGAGACTAAGCAAGTATGCTCAAAGTTTGGTTAAGACTAATTATGAAAAGAGTTTCAATTTTTAGAACTGACTACGATATGATATTAAGGTATTGGTAGCTCCATAGCGGGAGCGAGTCTTCGAAACTTTAGTGGAGAATACGAAAATCACTGAGGAAATTAAGCGCGTGGAATGTGAAAAGAGGGACAAGGAAAGGGGTCAGAATAAAAATAAGTGGGATTCAGGTCATTCTAGTTCTACTTAGTGACCCAAGGTATGGGTCAGGTTTGATGGGCCTCCACAGGTTAAGGCATCAGTTGCTACTGTCGGGGTACAGCTTTGTAGAGTTTGTGGTAGGTGCCATCCGAGCGAGTGTTGGAGAAGGTTAGAAGCTTGTCTTAGATGCGTGTCTATGGAACACCTTATTAAGGACTGTCTTCATCAGGTTGGTCAGATACAAGCTCCAACTTTGAGTTTGGTTCAGCCACAAAGAGTAGTTCAACAGCCACCTAGGGGCCATAGATAGGCCAGGGGTGGTAATGGTATAGGTCGAGGGCAGAGAGCATCTGGCAGAGGTGCTAATCAGATTGAGACAAGATAACCTAAATTAGTGTATGTGGCAAGGCGCCACGAGGACAAAGATACTGCCAATGTGATAGCCAGTAGATTTTTCATTCATTTTGTTTCTTATTTTGCATTGATAGATATTGGTTCAACACATTCATACATAATTTAGGGATTCTTGCTGAGGATATTTCTAGGTGGATTTTTGTGATTAGTCCGTTGGAATCTCAAGGTATTAGTCCGTTGGAAACTCAAGGTGTTATGTTTTCGACTAATCTAATAGAGTTACCTTTAGGTGATTTTGATCTAATTCTGGATATGGATTGGCTTGTGGAGCATCGAGTTTGTAACACCCCTTACTTGTATCCATTATCGGAACAGGGTACGAGGTATTACTGGAGCTTATCGAATAATTATTAATTAGGGGAAAAAGTAAAACAAAGTAAACGTGTAATATTTAATAAATTTGATAGCATGGTAATTAACTTACAGTTTCTCTATATTCAACATAATTATGCAAAGCATAATTATTCGAATTGACCATGAGCCGTAATACCTATTCTTATCACATTGTTAGTCATATAATTCATATAAATATCAAGAAACATGTATGGGCTCAATAATAACCATGAAAATGCTTACCACATTCTTTCACACATGTTCCACTTATAACATATATATATATATATATTTTTATATTTGGCTTGACATTTACTAAGCAATATCGGATATTCATTTATTAGGCAATATCAAATATTCAAATTATTCTTTAACATGTATAACATTTAATTCAAACATGAATTTATAACATTTTTCATTTTAACATTTACCAAATATTATCGAGCATGTGATCAATTTATGCATAAGTCACTCACATATTTTCCTCCTCCTCATCTCCATTCCACATCCTTAGTGTATATAACACGCTTATAAGTAACATTATCTATAATTTCACTATTTACTTACATTTATATTCCAAAGTTGTTCATCCGTGTCATAGTCACTAAATTATTTTTAACTTGAGCTATGGAGCTCCAAATTAAGATCCACTAATTTTTCTTGAAACTAGACTTACATATCTTCTTACCATAAAATTTTCAGAATTTTTTATTTAGCCAAAAGTATAGTTTATTCTTTAAAATCACCTCTATTCTGCTGTCTGATAGTTCCAACCCTTCTTCACTAAAAATAAATTATCTCCTCGTATGTGATTCAAATAATGTTCTCATTTGAAAATAGACTCATTCAGGATTCTAAACATATAAATTTAAGCCCATGATTATTTTTTTTCAATTTTTGATGATTTTCTAAAGTCAAAATAGGGGAACCCGAAATCATTCTGACCTTATCTCACAAAATTTATTATATCTCATGATTTATAATTCCATTGCTAACATCGTTTCTTCTATAAGAAACTAGACTCAATAAGAATATTTTATTCATCCTCTCATTTGATTTCTACAATTTTTGGTGATTTTTCAAAGTTAAACTACTAAACAGTTTTAATGCAAAATGTTTATTTCCATTTTACCCCAAATTTTACAGTTCATACAATTCAGTCTTTACTCAATTAACCCCTTAATTGAGCTAATTTTTCTCAATTAATACTTTAGTCTATCATTTTAAACTACTTCATAACCCCTGAAAACTAGAATTTTAGCACTAGACCTTAATTCCAAACTCTTTCATAATTAGGTCCTAAAATCAATTTCCATCAATTTTACTTGATAAAATCATCATATATCAAAATTAAAGCTTCAATTATATATTTATTCATCATATGCTTCTAGCACTCATCCATAGAAACTTTAAAAATTAGCCATGGAATCAAAAACTAATGACATAGTAAGTTGGACCCAATTGTAAAAGTCCAAAATCTTAGAAATTTCAAGGAGAAAGCAAGAATTAAACTAACATGAAGCTAGAGTATGAAAACCAGCTTGAACCCTCTTCCATGGCTATTTTTCAGCTACATTTGGCTCATAAATATTAAATAATATAATCTACGAGTTCATTTTTTGGATTTGGTGGTCTCGAACCACTATTTCTGACACCACTAAAATTTGGGCTATTATAGAGTTTGTTTGGATTGTGCTACTAAGAAAGTAACTTTGAGATCCAAGGATGATCTGGAGATTGTTATAGTTGGTGAGCGTCGAGACTACCTCTCTAATGTAATCTTCACTCTAGTAGCCGAAAAGTTAGTCTAAAAAGGGTATGAAGCATTTCTGGCTTATGTACATGATAAGGGTATTGTGGAATCTTCTGTTGAGAGTATTCAGACAGTTAGAAAATTTTTGGACGTCTTTTCTGAGGAATTGTTAGGGTTACCAAAGAATAGGGAGGACAAGTTCGATATTAAATTATTGCTAAGAACAGCTTTGATGTCCATTGCTCCTTACCACATGGTACTGAAGGAGCTGAAAGAGTTGAAATTTTAGCTTTAAGAACTTCTCGATAGAGGGTTCATCTGACCTAGTATGTCTCCGTGGGAAGAACCAATGTTGTTTGTGAAAAATTAAAATGGTACGATGAGAATGTGTGTGGATTACCGACAGTTAAATAAATTGACGATAAAGAATAAGTATCTGATTCTGAGGGCTGATGATCAGTTTGATCAGTTTTATGGGGCATCAGTGTTATCAAAGATTGATCTTCGTTCTGAGTATCATCAGTTAAAGGTTAAAAAAGTTTATGTGCATAAGATTGCTTTTAGGACTCTTTATAGGCATTATGAGTTCCTTGTCATGAAATTTGGTTTGACTAATGCTCTGGCTTCATTCATGGATCTCATGAAACTGGTTTTTAATCGTATCTGGATCAGTTTGTCATGGTTTTCATCGACGATATTTTGGTATACTCTAAGACCGAGGTTGATCATGATGAACATCTTAGAGTGGTTTTGCAAATACTCTATGAGAAAAAGCTTTACTCTAAGTTGAGCAAATGTAAGTTCTAGTTAAGAGAGGTCACTTTTTAGGGACATGTGGTTTCTGCCAAAGGTATCTATGTAGACCCTAAAAATATTGAGGTTGTTTTTGAATGGAAACAACCTAGGAATGTGTCTGATAGCTGAAACTTTCTATGTTTAGTAGGTTATTATCGAAGGTTTCTTAAGAGGTTTTCATTAATCGCAATCCTTTGACTAAGTTGTTGCATAAGAATGCTCTGTTTGTATGGACTGATGAGCAGCAATCGAGCTTTGAAAAGCTAAAATCTATTTTGATTCAGGCACCCATTCTGATATAACCTAAATCTGGTAAGAAATTGGTTATGTATAGTGATGCTTCTCACATCATTTTGGGTTGTGTTTTGATGCAATATGGTAAGGTAGTGGCTTACGCATCTCTACAGCTTAAGTCACACGAAGGCAACTATTCTACGCATGATTTTGAGTTAATTGCGGTTTTCTTCACATTAAAAATATAGAGACGTTACCTGTATGATGAGAAGTGTATTATGTATATTGATCACAAGAGCCTCAATTACCTCTTTACTTAGAAGAAGTTGAATCTTAAACAATATAGATAGATTGAGTTTTTTAAGGATTACAACTATGTTTTGTAGTATCATCTTGGTAAGGCCAATGTTGTGGCTGATGCTCTTAGTCGAAGATTAATGTTTAACTTGAAGGCGATGTTTGTTTCTCCTAAGTTTGTTTGAGGATGGTAGTTTGTTGGCTGAGTTGCAAGTTAAGTCGACTTAGATTAATCAAATTTGAGATAAGCAGTTAGTGGATGGTTCTCTAGTTTTTCAATTTTAGTAGGTTGAGGAGGGTAGGACTTTTGATTTTGGGTTGAATAGTGAGGGTGTTGTGTGTTTCAAAGGTCGGGTTTGCATGCCTAATGATACTGAGTTAAGGCAGTCTATTTTGCGGGAAGTGCATGGTAGTCCTTATGCTATGCACCATGGTGAGAACAAAATGTCTCGAGATCTTCAAGAGTTGTATTGGTGGCCTAGTTTGAAACGAGAGGTAACCAACTTTGTTTCTCGTTATCTAACGTGTCAGCAAGTCAAGGTTAAGCACCAACTGCCTTTGGGTTTGCTTCAATCTATTAATATTCCTATTTAGAAATGGGAGCGTGTGGCTATGGACTTCGTTAATGGGTTACTTTTGAAACCTACTAAGAAAGATTCTTTTTGGGTTATCATGGATTGGTTGACCAAGTCTATTCATTTTCTTTTGATTAGAACCGATTATTTTATGCAAAAGCTAGCAAAGCTATATACTTCTAATATTGTTAAACTACATAGAGTTCCGATATCGATTATTTTTTATAGAGACCTTCGATTTACGTCCCAATTTTTGAAGAAACTATATAAGGCGTTGGGTACTCAATTGGATTTTAGTACTGCGTTCCATCCTCAGACTGATGGAAATATGAGAAAGTGATTCGGATATTGGAATATATACTACAGAGTTGTGTTATCGATTTTGATGGTAGTTGGGAGGAGTTTTTACCACTAACTGAGTTCGCGTATAATAAATCTTTCAGTCTAGTATGCAGATGGCACCTTATGAGGCTCTTTATGGTCATAAGTGTTGTACCCCTTTGTGT